>NC_136384.1:87341575-88591575 GCF_965140285.1 Lepidochelys kempii
AGGGAACTTTAGCTACATTTAGTTATGAGTAAGTTGGAACCTGTTGATCTTCCTTTTGGGATTTTGTATTCTGCATCTTCATTCCTTCTGACTTGCGGGTCTCATTGTTAATACCATCATCAGTTCTGGGATGGATCCAAAGGCATACAGTTTTGGCCAAGATTCAGACTAAGTTTTTGGATTCTTCTTATGAATGTTAAGCTGTGCATTTGAGGTGGTGATTGGAATACTTTTTTTTTTTAAATTGACTCCACTAGAACATTATGCCAAAATTCCTGAAAATTGAAACTGACTGACTTTGCACAGCTGTAATATGCTGGCAAGAGTTTAAAATCACACCAGTTAGAAAACACCTGCCTCCTTTCACTCACTATGACATCCAGTCATTATACAGGAAAGAAAAGAATGCAGTCACATAAGATAGTGTTGGAAAGACTTTGTGTCCCAACTACTAACTGCAGCACGCATTCCTAATTTGCCACAGATCAACACAGATCCCCCCACCCCCAAATCCCCAGACACAAATCAACACAACCAGTAGACACAATAGAAGCTTGAGATTCTGTCATGGGTATTTTTAGTAAAAGTCAGGGACAGGTCTCGGGCAATAAACAAAAATTCAGACGCTTGCAACTTGTCCATGACTTTTACTAAAAATATGGGTTTGGGGACAAACAAAGCAGTGACAGAGCTTGCAGCTGTTCCAGTCCCGCGACTGATCCTGTGGAAGGGAGTGTTCACTGCTGCTCTAGCCCCGGGGGGCTAACCCAACCCCAGCCACTGCTCTAGCAGCCCCAGGGCTGGCCATTGGCCAGCTGTTCCCAGGACTGCTGTCCAGGGC
The DNA here is from genome assembly GCF_965140285.1 of Lepidochelys kempii. NCBI lineage: Eukaryota > Metazoa > Chordata > Testudines > Cheloniidae > Lepidochelys > Lepidochelys kempii. The sequence continues at coordinate 87,342,417 of NC_136384.1, forward strand.
TGGCTGCTACTCCTGTGTTCTTGGGGCTTGCCATTGGCCAGGTGTTCTGATGGCCTGTGCGCTCGGGCTGGCAGATGTTCTGGCAGCCCCTGGGCTGACCACTACCTAGCTGTTCTGGCACTTGCTTCTCCACAGCCTTGGGGCTGGCTGCTGGTCAGCTTTTTGGCAGCCCAATATGGCTGCTGATCAGCTGCTGGTCCAGTAGCCCCAGAGCTGACAACTGCTTCAGCCCTGCCCCAGAAGAAATTCCAGAGGTCCTAGAAAGTCATGAATTTTTTGACCGAATCCTATCCCTAACAATAACCAACATGCATAGTCTACTGAGTACCACTGTGACAGCGAGAATGACCATGGTTGATGGCATCACACCACGCATCATGTAGTGAAGTTCTCAGATCGGAGTCAATCCTGCAAATCCACAAATTTCTGGTGTGGCCCTGTGGGCAACATCCAGAAAGGCTCAGGGCATGCTTCCCTTTGCGCGTTGATGGAAAATTTGAGAGGCTGGTGTGCTAGGGTGTTTTAGTCCATCCTGGCAATATGACCAAAGAGCACACAATGCCACTTTTGGATGTAATGAGCGACTGAAGGAGGGTCAGATCTCTGCTAGATCGACATTTCCCAAAAAGTCAAACCAATTTATGCTCAGGCTTTGGCACTCACAGTGCGTATGAAAGGCCTCTAGCTACTCCAAGTCTGTCTGTAAGAGCGTCCAGGTTTCTGACCTGTATAGCAATACTGGTAATACAGAAGTTTGATAGATCCTGAACTTTGTCTCAGCTTAACTATGTTTTGAAGACATGGACTTTGTGCATGGGACAGCGAGACCTATTCATTGAAGAACATCTGGTTTGCTGCCACTGTTTGAACTCTGCTTGCAGCACAGGTACAGAACTCATCAATATTCTCCAAGGTACTTGACAGCCCCCAACCCTGCATGAGGGTTCTGGTGACCCAGTTCTGGATCTTGGTCTTCCACCATTAGACATTCAACCCCATAATATAGGCTGCACCCTGAAGGACTGGGCTGAAATTCTTTGACCTCTCCACAAGCAAGGTAGTGTTGCTGGCATAGTCTTGTCAGTGAACACTTCTTGATCAGCCTTGATTCTGATATGGGGAGTAGTAAGTCCAAATATCGAATCAATAGCTTGATAGAATAGTGGCAGGGCAAGAATAAATCACTGCCACACATGTGTAGTTGTGTAGAAATGCAGTAAAAGCAGTGAATCAATACACACTCTTGCACCAATACCAGTGTGAAGATCATACACCAGATTTAGCAAAACACACAGAACGCTAACTCGTTTCAGTGTGAGCTAAAGTGCTAACCTGTCAACCGAACCAAAAGATTCTTTGATGTTGATAATGTCACATGAAGCAGGTGTTTAAATTCTTGGTGCAGTTCAGACAGAAGCCAGAGGGTAAGGACAGCATCCACTGTTGACTGCCCAACACTGAAACCTTATTGCTGCGGACAATGGTGTCCAGTAAGGAGCTGCTGCCTCCTACCAAACAAAATGTGATCAGACCTTTCCAAGGACCAATAACAATGAGGATGGCCAACCTACAATAACCCCAAACTCAAACAGTCCTTCATTGTAGCACACACCCTTCATTCACCACCAACACAAATCAACACAAAATGCCAAAGCACAATACACACTCACCCACTTTCACTCATACTTACCATAAGACCATAAACTTCAGTGTCAAAGCCTACCACTAGTAAGCTCATAAGAACTTAATGCCACAAAATATCTAACAATCTCAAACTGGTAGATCATACTATAGATGTGAGTTAAGGGCTTAAATATACACCAGCTCTTCTGGGCAGGGGCCAAGTGGTGACACATGGGGGGCAGGCATGTGGGGTCAAGTGACTTTTCCCCCACCCCTCCACCTCCCGAGACTTGCTGCTTGGCTTGTACTGAACATGCTCAGTAATACTGCTGAAGCCAGCTGCCGTTACTCTGCCCCCACTATCAGAAGGCACGGATCATCTCTAATTGGTTCTGGGTTTGTACAGGGCACTATCCCAATACAAATAATAAATAAAGTTTTGGTCTCATAAATGCTTCCAAAAGGTATTTAGATATACTTCACCCAGAAAACTATACTAAACACTCTACATGTCTAAATCAAAGTGATAATACAAACAATGTTAAAACAATGCAGAATTCATACCAATTTACACAGATAGCCCTGAGGTGCAAACGGAGACAGTAATGTTTCAAATCAAAACATTCCTCCCAAATCTTCAAAATGCACAGGGGCAGGGTTTCAAATAAAAGCAGTTGATCTTCTGCTGAATCCACTGAGGAATGCCACTTCTTATAAATTGCCACAGCACATCTTCTGACGTAGCAGGGTAACTGTGGAAGCTGTGACTTTTTGGCAGTATGCACTGATGAATGAAACCTCTTTATTGCTTAATCCGGTATAAACTGCTTAACTATTCTTAGGATCTACAGTGCGCCTGTCTATAATGAAGGGCAACGGTTCTGGCCATATAATCAGTACTTCAATGAAGTTGCCTGAATCATATGTTTGTCCATGAACACATTTCACTAAGGTCCTTTAAAACCAACCAACCAGAAAACACTGTTCATCCAAAACATTTGTCCTGATGTCTGTTATCAGTAATTACATACAAGGAAAGATGTAGAGGAAGCAGAAATATAATCTGATCACATTCTAACTGTTTACTGATATGTTTATTGATTGCCTTTCATTTTGTCCAAGAGTTTGTGTTTTGCTTATTTATTACCATTTTAGTTACCCATGCATTACCAGAGATTGAGAATAATCTGCAATTTAGATGGGATTATTCCAAACCATAAAGTTTTTCTAACAGACAGTTGCCAATCTGCTTCTCATCTTGATCTCAGATTAATTTCTAAATTGCCAAACTGATGCCAAACAAATGTCCTATTGTTGCAAGATACCTCAGTTAGTTAGTTGATGATAATCAGAAGGGATGCTATGATTATTATTAAGTTATACATAGATTGGTGAAATGTTGGCTATTTGTGTGTCTTTTAAGTCTCACAGTGATTTTAAATAATGTGACAAACACAAATTTTAGGCTGGAGCGTCCCAAGGTTCTACAGTGTCCAACTCCACTGGCTTTCTGGTAGTAAATATAACGAGGAATATTATTTTCTGACAGCTGCAAAAAACATTCATATGCTGGAACTATTAAAGGTTTTTCTCTCTGTTGTTTTTTTTAAAACTACACGATTTCAGTAGGGGTGCATTCTGTCCATAGTGATTCGTCATTAAATATAAGAGGCTATAATGTTCTGAAAAGATAGGATCCAAATCTGCATAAATACTCAATTTTCAAATGTGAAAGATTTTTTTATAAGTTAAACATAGCTTTATAAATAATGTAGCCTAGCTGGGCATTAGTTGTACACCAGATGCAGTAAAATTGCTGCTACTTAATGCTACTGTAAAGCCATAAGAAATTTTCATTTGGCTGTTGAAGTTGGCTGGTTTAGTTTCACAAACGTTATAATGACATTTCCGAAAATCATAAATGAAGACTATTACAATAGTCTATGAAAAATCCAGATTCCTGAACAATGAAGTTGGGTTCTAAAGCAGAAAATGCTAACTGAATTGAAGTCCTGTTTTCCTTCACTTGTAGTTAGGTGATTAAAAAATTGTCCTTCAAAGTCACATGAAATAATAATAAAAAGTTTACCTCAGTAATCTACATGTAATATGTTTTACATATCCTACAAAACTAACCAAAAGACAAAGCCTTATTGGTTATGGCACTCAATTGGTTATGACAACCAGATGTGGTTATATTTGCTAAGAGTGAACTTCCCTTAGTCTAGCTCAATTGTATTTTCTATAATGCTGTTTTCCAACCCTACACAGTTATACCCCCCTCCTCTTTTAGCGTGATGTAACAATATAGTGCTGATGATGAGATTCATATTGCTGGCAGCAATCTAAAATTGGCTAATCAGAAGTACATCTTTTTGTCCTCTTTCTCAGCTCTAGAGTGCTTACTATACTGCTTATTCTCAGCAAGAAGGGTTTCTTTATTAATTCCACAGTAGCATAATATCATTCAGAATCCATGAACTCTGATACACGAAGTATCTAGTGAAGCAGAAATTCCCATGGGTTAGAGGAGAAATGAGAGAGCTTGCATTAGAATCTAACTCTATAAAAATGTGAATTTTAAAACATTATATTAGTCATTGCAAAATCATAGAATATAAGTAAACTCGTGAACTGGTTTAACTGTAATTTCTTGCATGCCTTTTGTGGCTGAAATGCTGGCACATTTGATTTTAATCTGATGAAGATGATTAGCCGGGAAACAAAATATAGTGACTTCAATAAAGCTATGCCAATGTACAACAGCAGATGATCTGGCACAGTATGTCTATAGAACCTCATAAGTGAACCTCTATATCCTGGGATATTACAGGATGCTAATAGACTGACATACAGTTTTTTTTTAAAGGAGCCTTTGATTATTAATGCAAGCATCTTTGAAAATAACTACCCTAGGGGATTCAATTAGATAAGTATACAAAGTGCTAAGAACCATAGGTATAAGTCTGGAATACTATACTACAGAAATAATATTTGAACAAATAAAATCATACTTACATGGTTGGGTTCTACAGTGTGTTTGGAATATAGAATTACACACAGACGCAAACATCATAGTACTTCAAAGGAGACACAATTACTGCTATAGAATAAAACTGAGAACAAATTAAATATTCATAGAGTTGATTCATAGAAATGTTAGCTTGTTGTGGAATGTTAAAAATATGCACACAAAAATTAGGATTTAAACACCATAAAGGTGACATTTCACTTGTTTTCTTTCTTACAAAATCATGATCCCTTTGTGTATGTCAGAGCTGCGTGCAGGCCAGTAACCAGATGGAGTTGGCCAATATTCCCAGCTGCTAGTTGTAGCAATTTACATCTGTAATAATGGAAACAAAATTGAGCATTTTAGTTTTAAATAGAAGGAGGAGTATTTTTTGCCTGGAAACTGCAGGTGCCAACATTTTATTTGTTTGCCTACTGTACAGACTGCACCATGAAAGATGCCAAAATTAGTGAATCAGCTTTTCCAGCATTGAAATGTCTTTACTAGAGTGCCATCATCAGAAAGTGATTCATCTAGGACTTATGCTACAGTATTGTGATGGACACGGCAGAAATACAAAGTTATATACCTCGAGGTTTCAGCAACAGACCCAGTAAGTAATAGAGTACCATAGTATACACATCACTCCTTGTTAAAGATAAATATAAAATTTGCAGTTATTCTTTGTAGCTTCATAGCAAAACTGATGCAATACAAAATCCTTTTAGAGGTTTAATTTGATATAATCCTTTCAGCTACCATAATGGTTTTATTTGAAAATTCCCAGAGTGATTCCACATGGAAAAAATCCGTGAATAAACTGATAAGGACTCTTACAGCAAAACATAAGAGCAAAAATCTCCTTTCAGGTCTTCCTGGAAGACTGACTGTGACAGTCTGCTCTCCCTAAGTGCATAGATTTCCCATTGACTGTGCTGTAGGTACTGATGGGAGATCCATATATAAGCACAGTAGAATACAAGTCATAATGGAGGGCATGCATCATAAAAGTGAATTTTGATCTATGTACTAAATCCTCTAGGTTATCAATGCAATCCACTTCACTAGTCAGAAGCAGTGGCATACATCATGAGCTAAGAAGCTTGATTTAATTTCCAGGGCAGCTTCCTAACTGGAAAATGTCAAAGTAACATGTTGTGAATATTTATGGTCTACAAGCTTCTTCCTTCTCTGTATAATATGCACTGAAGCCAAATGACTTTTTTTGTACTATTCACGTATACTCTGAGAAATAATGACACAGTCCCCTGCCTTGAGGCCAACGCTAGGCTGGAAAAGAGGACAAAGTTTAAATTGGATAATAGCTTGTTTTGTGAAGATGTTCATGTCCTCAGGGATGAGGGAAAAAGAAGCCAAAGAAAGCATAAAAGGAACTGAATTCTTACATGCTGGTGGGAGGTAGCTGAAATCTATAGCAGTCAGAGGTAAAAAGATCACTTTGCGTTGTGGCAGTTTTCTTGCCTAAACTTCAAGGGCCAGCAACGAGTAAGGCATGTTGGTAAGACTCCTATGGAAGGATAAACCAACATTCAGAATTCATTGGCAGCTAAGCAGAGAGAAAACAGTTCCCATGGAAAGGGGGCTAAATTCCTATCTTTGTGAGGGCCAGTGCTTTGCGTGAAAGACAGTTGTTTACCGGTACTAGAGCCTAGTGCATCATGTATTTGAGTTAAATCTGTCTTCCTTTTGTTTTGCTATAACATAGAATCATAGAATATCAGGGTTGGAAGGGACCCCAGAAGGTCATCTAGTCCAACCCCCTGCTCGAAGCAGGACCAATTCCCAGTTAAATCATCCCAGCCAGGGCTTTGTCAAGCCTGACCTTAAAAACCTCTAAGGAAGGAGATTCTACCACCTCCCTAGGTAACGCATTCCAATGTTTCACCACCCTCCTAGTGAAAAAGTTTTTCCTAATATCCAACCTAAACCTCCCCCCCTGCAACTTGAGACCATTACTCCTCGTTCTGTCATCTGCTACCACTGAGAACAGTCTAGAGCCATCCTCTTCGGAACCCCCTCTCAGGTAGTTGAAAGCAGCTATCACATCCCCCCTCATTCTTCTCTTCTGCAGACTAAACAATCCCAGTTCCCTCAGCCTCTCCTCATAAGTCATGTGTTCTAGACCCCTAATCATTTTTAACATATATTGATATGATTAATATGTAGATCCATTTTGAATGTTGGTTGCTTCCTCTGTTTGTTTACCACCAAATCAACACATATGGAACCAGAAACGGGATACTATACAAAGCAACCAGCTCAGAAGTCTGAGTGTGGTAGACTTAGCCCAGCAACTCAATGAAAGATGCATTTTTTGTTCTGGATGTTTTCTTGTTACCATCTGTTGGGAACTGAGAAACTTCTGATTTATTTTTCTGAAATAATCTTTATATATTCGTACATTGAAAGGCCAGAAGGGACCATTGTGATCATCTGGTTATACCTGGTAGATACCTGGTTATACCTCCTGTATAACACAGGCCAAAGAACTTCCCCAAAATAATTCCTAGAGCAGATCTTTTACCAACAAAAAAAGCCAATCTTGATTTAAAAATAATCAGTGATGGAAAATCCATGACGACCCCAGGTAAATTGTTCTAATAGTTATTACTCTCACGGTTAAAAATGTATGCTTTATTTCCAGTCTGAATTTTTTTAGCTTCAATTTTCAGTCAATGGGTAGTGTTGTACCTTTCTCTCCTAGATTGAAGAGCCTGTTATTAAATTTTTGATCCCCATGTATGTACTAACAGGCTGTAATCAAGTCACCTCTTAACCTTCTCTTTGTTAAGCTAAATAAATTGAGCTCCTTGAGTCTATCACTAAAAAATATTTTTCAATCCTTTAATTATTCTCATGGGTCTTCTCTGAACCCTTTCCAATTTTTCAACATCCTTCTTCAATTGTAGACAACAGAACTGGATGGACTCAGTATCCCAATAGTTCTCACACAGTGTCAAATAGAAAGGTAAAATAACCTCTCTAGTCCTACTCGAGATTCCCCTGTTTATGCGTCCAAGGGTCACATCAGCTCTTTTGGCCTCAGTTTCACTAGGCACTCATTCAGCTGATTATCCACTGCAATCCCCAAATCTTTTTCAGAGTCACTCCTTCCCAGGATAGAGTTCCCCATCCTGTAAGTATGACTATGTTCTTTGTTCCCTAGATGTATATATTTATATTTAGTTATATTAAGACACATTGTTTGCTTGCACTCAAAGTGATCTTTGTATATTAGTGGCCTGTCCTTTTCATTATTTACTACTCCCCAATATGTGACTCGGTTTCCCCTCTCCCTTGATTTTGCTATTTACTTGGTTGAAACAAGGCAGGCGGCACAGTGATTGAAGGAAAGTCACTAAGCAAAAAAGAGAATCTAACATTGCTGGGGGTAATTATGGCAAATTTCTAGACAGGTCAACAAAGTTGGCAGAAGTACTACCGGTTGGGAGAAAATTCATTGACTGGTTTTAACTGTGTTCAAGAGGTCCAAAAAACGTAGAATAGTTTAAAGTGGGAAGCCTGTTATAGGTGAAGGTTCCCTCTCACTCTATCAAGAACTGAGATGAGACTTTATCCAGTAAAGGAAAAACAGGTTTGAAGGACTTGGAAACCGACCAGGGTCTCCATATGAAAGATGGGTGTCACCTGGTAAGACAGTGTGCAGATAAGCTGTTGCTTGCTTTCAAGATTTATTTTCTCTGTGTTGCCGGCACCCAGTGCCCAGAGGCAAAACAACAGCAGGGGTTCGTTACCCGGTGTGCGTCACTCAATAATCACAACGGGGTGGAGAAGCAGAAAAGTTTATTTGCAGCTGCAAACAAGGTACAGGGAGAATAGAATCTCAAATCCTGCACCTCAGAGCAGGTCATTACACACACTTTTATATTCCTTAATGCGACTGCACTACACATCAGCCAATCAAAACTTTACACAAATACTCTGCCTTCCTTATATGGGTTACAACAATATTTATTTCCTGCAACCTCTAACAAGCATTCCTAGCAACTTAAACAACCAGCACATTCTGTCTGGCCTTGTAGCTGTCTCTCCTTTTATCTTTAACTTGGCGTCAGCAAACCTTACTCAAACCAGCCAGGCCTGAATTCTATTAAGGGGGGTTGAGAAGAAGCCCTTAGGCCTTCAGCAGGGAGACTTCCTCGACCCTTATGGCCTTCCATCCCCTCAACTTAACTAGTGGCCATGCCCTGGGGTCTCCAACATCTGTAATTATTTTGTTCTAAATACATTCTATGCTTTGTGAAGGCTGACCGGTCACTGGTAAACGCTGTCATTGTCCCTGGGAAATAACAGGACAGCCAGTGAACTCCACTCAGACTTGCTAAGGTGATCACAGTGAGGGAACGATTACAGGAGGAAATTTCAGCCTAAATCCCCAGTCTGGAGGAAGGGAGAGGAATACAAGTTGTCACCCCAAGACAGGTTACAGCAGAAGCCTGAGATCTGAGTGAGGGTGCTCTCGTGGGGGCTACAATGGGATTAAAAGCACAGTTACCCCCATGAGTTTGACATCAGTTATACAATTTACTTCAGTGGTGGGCAACCTGCAGCCCGTCTGGGTAATCCGATGGCAGGCTGCGAGACAGTTTGTTTACATTGACTGTCTGCAGGCACGGCTGCCCGCAGCTCCCAGTGGCTGTCGTTCGCTGTTCCTGGCCAATAGGAGCTGCGGGAAATGGCGTGGGCCACAGGAAGGTGCTGGCTGCCGCTTCCTGTAGCTCCCATTGGCCAGGAATGGTGAACCATGACCACTGGGAGCTGTGGATGGCCATGTCTGCACACGGTCAAGGTAAACAAACTGTCTCGCACTGATTTATTATGAATGAGGCAAGCTCCCAAAATTTAATCTGTTCTACATTCAGCTCTGGAAAGAAGTCAGAATATGTGCTCAAAAGAAGTTCATCTGCCGCTGATCAGCACAAGAGCAAAAACATGCAGGGCTGGCTGGGCATTAGGTGCAGCTAAAGGGTGCACCAAATTGGTATATTACCAAAGTAGCGTCTACCAGTGGGTCCCCGGGAGAAACTGATGAGGTTTAAAAGTGCCCTGCTCTGGCAGAATCTCAGCAAACACTTGCCGTCCCTGGGGATAAGGCTTAGCAGGTTAGTAGACATGAATCAGTTTCATAGTAATTGTCTTCACAAACTGTTATAAAATGTCTTAAAACTGTGAGGTATTTGTTTGGCATATCTTACTTTTTTTGTAATTACTTGTAAAGTGCAGAGTATACTATTAATTGTATCAAACTGTATAACTATGGTATAGTGTATTCCCGTATAATGCAAAAGGAGCCATCTAGTGTAGGCAGTCGGTCCATATTGCTTTACAGTGTTATGCTGATAGAAAAGCTGAAAAAAGAATAGTGGCTTTGATAATTCTTTGAATTGTTGCCAACTAGCTGTCCTTTTGATGCATCGTGTCAGCCACTGTGTTATGAAATAGCCCACTGGAATACATTTAAATAATGATTGATTGAAAAAAAATGTCTTCAAAGGCTTCAGAAGATGGAAAGCAAAATGGGACACATCTGAATAACTGTCAACACAGAAGATTGCGACCAAAATAAGGTTAGCTACATTCATGCAACTGACTTCAAGGGGTAGGTGAAAGGTGAATTGGCCCTCTGATTACAAGTATCATTTCCCAGTGCCGTGCTATCATCTTGAGTTAGATTGAAAATGGCTCTGAAACATCTTAACTGAGATTTGACATAGTAAATGATACTTGTTGTACATGTTTATTAGTAACTTTCACTTTTGTTCTAGTAAGACTAATGTTGCCACTTTTTAGAAATTTAAATTCTTGACATGCTGAGCATGAGTCTGACAACCCAAAATGGGAAGTGAAATAAAAATATTTGTTTCTTTTTTCTACTCAGTCTAAAATCAGTGGCTCGACTCTTGGTCATGCTGCATTTGTTTTGCATTGGGTCACAAGTACAAAGTGACCTGAATCATGGTTGATCCCACTTGTACAGTGCAGGAATCCTCTGGTGATGTTGGGCTACTGAACTGACGTCTTTGCCCAGCTCTCTTACTGGCCCTGGGGTAGAGGGCGTATCTGGAGGAAAAGTGCATGGTTGGGGCATCCCTATGTTCTGCATTGTTCAAATGACCTTTGAACTCTTCATTTGTTGTGAGTACCTATGAGGAATCTCTGTAGGCTACAGTGCTTTGACAGCTTCTGGCATTTTCCTCTGTGGTTGAGTGTTGCCAGCTATAAAGCAGTACTGGCAAAATATGACTCCTTTAGATCAGCTCCTGAAAGAATAAAAGAGAATGTCCACTCCCTTCTGTTACTAGACGTAGAGCTTTTCTCAACTTCTAGGAAGCCAGGATTCTTCCCAAAATACTTTCCTTCTACTAGTGGGAGCTGCTTGTCATTTGCTTTCATCTCCAAGCAGCAAATCTCAATTTGTACATCTCCCAACGATATACCTCTTGTGTATGAAAAGATCTCAACCAATGTTGTGTGCTATCCAATAGTTTTTCTGTGGCAATGAGGATTTTCACTAAATGCCTGGTGTCATAACCATTTTTCTTTGTTGTCAAGGTATCTTCCTGTGTCTAGATGACTGGTCAAACAGAGCACATACAGCATTAGATGTGTTGATTCAGCTGTCATGTCAAGTCCATGTGGCTTCACATATACAAATCAAAATCCATTTTCAACAGAGCACAAATGATATTTCTTAGAGCCCTGATGAACTCCACAGCTGTGAATCTTTCTTGCCAGAGGAGAAGTTCCATGTTGGTTCCTTATTCACATTGCGGGAGGTTTGGCTCCATACTTCTCAGGAAGCCTCTTTAAGTTATTACCTACAACGGACCAAACTTATCTGCAATTTCTCCAAACTTTTTGTAGAGTATAAGTATTAAAACAGGGTCAGTCCATCTCTGTTCAAAGGCTCTCCAAATGGAGTGTAAATGTAACTGTTATAACTGGGGTTCAGGCACCTGGAGATATCTGTTCACGTTCATGTAGGTCAAAGGCATGCTTTCTGTGAGGTTGCACTCCATATGCTTTATGAATGTGAATATGATGTAACTGGAATATGCTTCATGCAAAAGGTCTCTTGTAAGGCATCATTACAAAGGTAAAAACCTACTGAATATGTTCATCCTATTTGTATGAATGTATCATACTTGTAACTGAAACTAGAAATATGAACTATTACTCTGAGGTCCTATTGTAATTATGCAAAGTGTGGGCCATTAATGGCGGCTTGGAATCTTGATGGCTCCCATTAACTAGGACAATTGGTTGTAAATGGCTCTGTTTACTTGTACACATGTGCCTTCCTGTACTCATGTCTCCCAGCTACTAGGTAATGAAGATTTGTTTGATGCAAGTCTGTTTAATTACAGAGAATGCACATACGGTCCTATTTCCCTGAATGTGGGAGAAATAAAACAACAGGATATAGTTTCTTTGGTCACAGCTCCAATCCTCTTTGAGCCATCAAAAGCACAGAACTCTCTCTAGGCTTGTTTCTCATGGCCACACTATGAGTGCTTCTCTGGGGGCCTTTGGAGCTTCTTTGCTCCTTCTCTGTCTGGTTCTATAGTGGTTATATCCCCTCTTCCACACACACATACTGACACACAGCTACAATCAAAATCAATCTCCCACCCCATGTTACATTCAGCCCATAGTGAAACCCCTCTACCTACATAATTCTGAATCTTGAACTAATCAAAGGTGTATTTAATTTAGCATGAATGGAAGGCAGTTGTTATGCCCACCAACTCCAATGAGTTTTCTCCCAACCCCCAACATAACTATAGGATAAGACTGCAGAGGCAAAAACATTAAGGTCATTCAAGTGGTGATTAGATATAGACCTTAGATACAGTTTTTAAAAAGCTCAGTGTCACTGTTCAGTGTCCATTTGCTGTTTTTGGAATTGCTGCAGTTTCCTTTTGATCTTATTATGTCTCATATCTTTAAACAGAGTTAATATCTGCTCAATAAAATAATTTTTGAGTCCTAAAAGTGATCTACTATCTTAGTGCAAGCATACAGGCTCCTGCTGTTCGGTAGACAACTCTATAAACTCTTGCTTAGTTAGTTTGCTTACAAGTATGGTTGCAGTTGTATGAACATTTAATTTATTTAAAGTATGATTCTGTTATTTAGCCTGAGGAAAAGCAAAACAAGGTATTTACTTCTCCGTATGTTTTGGCATTGTTTTATCTCCACTGACATTGCTAGCTACTTAATTTCATTTAACTCATGAAATGAACTTTTCTAAGCACATTAAATCACAATTACCAGTAGGTTTTATCAAGAAAATTTGTTGTAGCATGTGGAGCCAAATTCATCCCTGGTTTAACTATTGAATTCAGTGTAAAATCAACTTCCATGGATTTCTCCATATGAGAAATATGCTGCTTTGTTAACCAGAGAAAAGACATATATACTATGTGACCACATTAAGCGGTGACATAAAAGATGATGTAAGTTATGTACTGATAAACTGGTGTGAGCAAGGATACATTGCAGTCAGCTGCTGTAAATTGGTTTAATTTACACACCAAGGCAGCAAAAGGAAGTAGTATAGCAGTATGAAAAATAATGGGGTAGCACACCTGAAATAAACGTTAATCAGTGCTCCAGTTTCTGTTCTATACTTTGAAAAGCTTTTCACATGAAGCAGCAGGAGTGGGGCAGCCTGACAAGCTGTGAGGCCAGGTGAGAAAGCTCAATCATCATTTCATACTTTCTCTGCTGGGAATGTAAAGTTTTAAACACAGTGAATATGATTGTTTTACTAATTCCCTGGGCAGCTCCACTCTCAAGATCTGCATCTGTTCTAAATCCTAAAGAGCACCTTCTGCCTCCAACTGCCTGGCTCTTCTTCTCAGCCCCTTCCAGGTTTCTTATGTTCACTTAAGTTGTTCATACTTATGCTGTTCTATTTATAATGTTTTAAACATGTAATTGTTATGCTTTCTGAAATTATACATATAAAAGATATGCATCTAAAATGTATGTGTTCAGAAGTCAAAACCTGCATAGGGTAGTGGTGAGGGGCCGCAGTGAACTAGACGATGGGAAGGCAGGGGCTAAGGGGGCTGCTGGCAGGATAGTTGAGTAGCTTACATTCCTCATGCTATAGGAGATGCACAGAGGGAGAGCTCTTCTCCTGCATGCTTTAAAAAGAGCACTCCCCTCCTGTGAACTTCCCCAGGGTTTAGTGACAAGCTGCAGGCATGGCCCTTGCTTATGGCTCAGCAACTGAAATGGGTGTTCAAATAACTGATTGAGCTGTAAGTAGGTTCTTTTGATGATGAAGACAATTTTCTGTCTGATCCTTTAATGTGGCTTATCCTGCAAAATTACATTGCACAATACATTCTCTATTTAAAAAATAGTGCAAAATGTATTGCATGCCATGAAGTTCAACGTAGAACACATTTTTACATCAAATTAACTTTACAAATAATATTAGATGACAAACATTGCAGAAATTGACAGAAATGGTAATGAATGAGAGTTCATGATTCAATGTCTGCATATTAATAACTGTTGAAAATGGTCCATTTCTTAGATTTTATAATTGTGCAAATGAGTCTCAATATTTAACTGTCACATTTCAGAAATTTGTTTGCTGGGGGTATTCTAAAAAGAATTAGACTTATCTAAAAATGTTCAAAAAGGAGTCATTTTAAAATGTTTATATCCTATATCTTAGTTAGCAGGTTTATATGTAAGTGTTGCATAGGTGTTTGGAACTCAGTAAGTACCAACAGCTGGCTGATGGGAATTGTGTGGTGTTTGACCACATTGTAGACCCTGGCAGACTGATGGGCAGAAGAGTACAAAGCAGGGGACACTCCATTAGCCTGTCAAGTGGCTCCAAAAGACAAAGTGCTGCTAAAGCAAAATGGTAAAACACAGATTTATAAAGGAAAGGGTTTGGGCGTAAGAGGTGGAAGGAATGGTAGCTTTTCACATTGGGCTAAAATTGCAAATTTAATGAGAATCCCAGCTTTCAGCGCACAATAAATATTATAGGGATTTTTCATAGTTGTAATTAATACTACAAGTAGGTACCCATTCAGGATTATTAGATATTTGCACCACTTCTGTCAGACATGTTACCCATAAAGAGGACTTGTGTTATGTTTGCTTTTGAAACCTCACTGTAGATCCCTCAGGCACGCTCTGTGCAGATAATCCCAACAGAGACAATTGCAGCAAGGGACAATGGGTAATAAAGAAGATTGTATTAGACATCTCTTCTGACAAAGTGTTCAGGAGGTGATTGGAGACAACAGCAACCTGCCTAGGGCTTCTAATTCAGAACAACGCAAACCAGTGCTCTGTATTTTTCAGGGGAGTTTGTTCATGAGCGGGGGGAAAATGCCTCCTTCCCATCCCCCACTCAAAGGAAGGCTGTGGGAAATATAACAAAAGTTAAATGATTGAAACAAAATATATGTCTTATATAAATATGAGAAACAAAAAAGCTATTTTAGACGAACATTTATTAAAGTTGCAAATTCAACAACTCAAAAATTAGGAAATACCTGAATTGAGGTTGCTGGGCCAGGCACATAACAAAGATTACTGCACAAATTAGTGAAATTTAAATGTTCCTTTATTGGAGTTACGGAGTTCCATGTTCACATTGATATTCTTAACCTCTATTCCCTAACTTTTTGGCTCCTTATTTGCCTGCCTATTTACCAAGCACTAAGGAACACACATTCAAAGACTTTGCTTCAGGCCAAGGTACTGGAGCTATTAACCCTTTACATTACAGTGTAAATGCCACCACGCTGTTCCACAAAATAAACCTTATTCCTGTCCTAAGGAGATCATGACAGTCCTTGATCTGTCTCTTGAGATTGCCAGTGTGCGTGCCAATAAGTGTTAATTTTACTGTGTTTTTTTTAATGAAGCAGAACATAGGAAATTTGTAGGTGTGGAACGAAGGGGGTTATAGCTGCTCAGAAAGCAATAGTGGTTGGTGTCGGGTCAGGATGCCCATGGAGTAACATGGGAGACATTGAGCCAATGGGTTTAGAGGCATGCATGCACTGGTTAAGGTCATAACTCTAAATTCAACACTGTCCACCTCATAGGAAACCCTACAACTTTAATTACATAGAGTTTTTTAGCTGTTATTTGGTGTTTTTCCTAAAGGACATGATTTAACCCCAAATTCAGTTACTGCTGATGTGCCCAGATTCAAACTGGCGACTCACAGATGATTGATTGTTTACCATAATTTACATTTGTTATCCTATGTGGCCAGTGCTTCAAGAATCCTGGAAACATGAATTAGTCTTCACATGAGCTAAATGAAGGAAGACCCTGATTTGCTTGATGTAATTTTAGAGGTACAGTGAGTTTGATCTACAGAACCTGTGGCCAGCAACTTGAAATACCAGCAGAATAGATTATTATAAAAACATAACAAAGTGTTACAGCCCAGGAAATTTCAAATAAATACTGAACAAACCTCCAAACATTTATTTTCAAACAAAACAGACATTTCTCTCAACTCAGTGGCTTTTTTGTCGTAAACTGTGGTGGATGTGAGAGGCACTTGGCCTTAGTTGACTTAGTAAAGAGCTGTTTTTTTATGTAATGAAATATTTTTGATTGTCAATTAATAACAAAACAACTCATTCATAATAATTAATGATTGTTATAAAACCTATCTCTGTGATTTCACAAAGAGTGCTTTGAGTTTCTGGAAAGCTTACATGCAATGCAGAGGTTGACTTTTTTTTTTTTAATCTTATTGGAACAATGAGACAAAACTTATGCAATTGCATTTGTTCTTTTAAACTATTGTACAGATGCTTTTTTACAATTCCATTTTCATGGACTATATATGTATCTTATGCAAATGATCCCTTCTTTGCTTGCTGATCACTTTACTGGACATTGTATAATGTTTCCCTTTGATGTAATTGAGAGGTATCTGCTTAAGGGAAAATTTGATAAATGACAGAACTATAGAATTGCTCCTGTAAAAACTGTGTTTGTACTATGGATACTTCTGCAGATGTGATCATGATCATTTCTCTTTAGTAGTCCTGACACTTAAAAAATGAATTCTCTACTTATTTGAACAAGCATGCTATTGGTAGTCACTGTAGTCATCTTTACGTGATTCCACTATATAAATGCATCACTTCTTGTGATTAACAGGGAGATTCAAGGCCAGTTTCTCTGTGCAGTTATAGTCCCTTTGTGCAACTCAGGTACTACAAAGGGGTCATATCTGGCCACAAAAGACCAGTAGAGAATTCCTCTGTCAGTGCGGTTTTCCTGCTGGAACAGGTGTGCCACAGTTATGTGCTGTGCCTGTGCCCCATTCCCTGCAATGATGGGCATGTCAAAGGACATAGGGTGGGGTGAGGACAGAGTGTGGTGAAGCTCTGCTATACTTATTCTCCTCCGGTGTAAGGTATATTAAGGACTCTATACCAATAGCACAACTTGGAGAAGCCAAGCAGCAGCTCTAAACTGTGTTAGGTCTGTGGCTAGTCCTGAAAATTAGGGAGAAGTAACCATCCCCCCTTCTGCCTTCTCCCAGTGTCTGTGAGAAGTAGGTCTCTGGCACAGAAGAGAATCTAGCATTTGGTGTTCCAACAGTTCATGCTTCCATCTATGTGGCATGGTGTGGTGACTCAATATTAGTATAGTGGCAGCATACCGTCATGTGGCTGCTGAATTTTTCTTACCCCACTTCTCAAGCTGTTTGTTGATAATTGAGTACATTTTTAAATGAAAAAAGATGTCACCTAATTGTAAGATAATACAGAAGTGATGGAGAAATTGAGAAGAAAAAACATAAATAAATAAAAACAGAGAAACCAGCCAGTCTATAAATGCTGAATTGTAATCATATTCAAAGCACAGTACTATAGTGACATATTTAGGCCCTGATTTTGCCACCTGTGCTCTTATTTATACTTCTAAATCCTAATTAAGGTGCCTAGATAGAAGCATCTGTTTAATAGACTAATATTAGGCAACTAGGTTTTTAAATTTTACCATAAGGGGTTTAAACCAGGGAAGCTGTTATGTTGAAGTAGTACATAAATGCATTGTAAACGGGGGGTTATAGCATTATGGATGTGCCCTCCATGATCGGCCAGAGCAGAGCTCTCTTCCTGCAGAGCATATACACCAAGCTGATTTAAATATTCAAGACTCATTCAAAAAAACAAGGAAAATTGTAAAATAAAAGTAATTTAAAAAGAGTTAATGTTGAGATTGTGAGTCACAATCCTGCAAACTCTAAAACCCAATAATGCACTTTTATTACAAAACATTGTGCACATTAAACTCCCCATAAATGTTAAAACTTATGGAAATGAACACATATATTGTTATTCTCAACTGTTATATTGGCTGCTGCTGCATATGGTAGAAATTGCTGCTATGTAGTGTGTTGCTTAAACATTTGTCAAGGATGTCTAGCGTCTGGGGAAAGTGGCTCTTTTTATCTGACTGTATTAAATAAAATAAAATATAAGCCTTCCTCATTCACTGTCACTGCACCCCCGTAATTTTGCCCACCACATCATAACTTTGTATGCTAATATGTGGAAAAATAAAAATAGTGGTCCTGATAAATTCATAGGCAATTATAAAGTCCCATTTCCTATTTTATGAGATTAATTTACTAATAATTTGTTCTTTGCACTTTGTGTTTAGGGTGGGGTAGGCTGTGTAAATCAGTTTGGGTGATCGTGAAGAAACTGATAACAGAGAACAGGTTGGGTCCAACTGTCATTTCCACACCTTTTTCTGTTTGGGTCCTTTTAAAAAGATGTAGAAAATTGGTGCTGAAAGTATAATATTGATTTTGATTATTAGTATATTTCAGTGAAACACACTTATAAACTTAACTCTTTTTTTATCAAATGTTCTGTTTAGGAATTATTACTACTACTATTTATATAGTGTCCAAAGAGTGCTAGTTGCTTGATAGAGTACAAGATGTAGGCCCTGATCCTGCAACACTTATGTATATACTTAACTTTTCTCCTGTCAGTAGCCCTACTGATTAAGAATGTGCATAAGTGTTTGCAGGATCAGGACCTTAGTTTGTATGCCTGAATCTGCTGTTTTCTGATTGGTGGCTTTGGAAAATCATATAAAGTCCCTCCATACGCTTACCTCACTTCACCCAACATAAAAATAGACATATAAATATTTACTTTGTGGGAACATTATTGTGGTTTGCATTTATGATTTGTAAATTATGGTTTTTCAAAATTAATTATGGTTTGTCAAAATGTTTTGAGACCTTGGCATGAAGACATTGTCTAAGTGAAGAATATTATTATAATTAACAAACATAGACCATACACTGAAACGTCCGTTGCAAAAGAGGGATACAGGATGATGGGGAAAAAAAAAAGTAGTAAAGCAAAATCACAATGTATCTTAGTATTTTTTGCTCAGATTCCTCCATTCAAACAGTTTCAGGGAATCCTTTTTTTTTTAATGGCACCCACAGGTAATAGTGAATATATCATTTCTAGGTCATCTGTAGTGTGAATTTAATTAGTCTTTTTTATACTTCTATTATGAATTAATAATTTGTATCTTTCTACAACTTTTATTCTATTCTTTTTTTCTTTTCTTTCCCCCTTTACTCTCAAAGGAGCTGGTGGTTGGTCTCCTCTTGTGTCCAACAAATATCAGTGGCTCCAGATTGATCTTGGTGAGAGAACTGAGATCACTGCAGTTGCTACCCAAGGTGGATATGGGAGTTCGGACTGGGTAACAAGCTACCTCCTGATGTTCAGTGACAGTGGAAGGAACTGGAAACAGTATCATCAAGAAGAAATCATTTGGGTATGTTTCTTTAATAATAGGTACTGAGTTTCAGTGGATAAATTGGAGCATGTGCAATGTATGCTGCTGCAAGCCTACTAGCTCAAGCAGGGCAATAGAATTTAAAGAATTACTTTGAAAGGGCTATCCAAATAAATAGCTAAAAATAAATCTTAATTTTACTTTCTACAAGATAATTTTTTTTAGATTATTCCATTAAAAAGTCTAGAGGGTGTGATCTGAGGAATAAAAAGGTAATGCACAATCTTTTTTGTGTTGCTATGTACAGTGGAGTGGTGATTTTCCTTCACTGTCACTTTTATTGTATTAAAGTGGTTAAAATATTTTACTGTTCTTATTTCTTTGGATAATATGGTCTAAGATTTAAAAAAAAAACCCCGAAAATAAATGGAAACCATTACTTTAAAAACAAAACAAAACAAAACAGTGCAAGCACAAAAACTTTTGGTGGTAATATCTATTGAATCTGGTTTCTGATGTTTTGAGCCCCAACCCCCTAGAAAACCATCCTAAAAGATGCTCAGCCTCTCAATCCCAGCAACCTCAATGATAGTGGACGATGCTTAGCGCCTCAGAGGTGATGTCTGGAGTCCATGTTACATGTGCATTTTTGCAATACTCGACAAAGGGGGGGAACTTTTCTTGATCCTCAGTGGTTATTAATTTGTGCAATGAAGCAAGAATATTGATACTCCTTGTACTGCAATTGTATCCTGCCTTGTTTGATTCATTTTTCAATTTCCTATGCTTTCACTTCAATAATTTCTTGCTGCAGTGAGTGTCAAAGGTTAATTAAACATTATGTTAAAATGTATTTCATTTTATACATTTTAATTTTTGTTGACTTTTTGATTTTAAGTGCTCTTTTCATTCCATTATTGCCAAGGCCTTGTGTATGGTATAATGTGATTATGCAGTAGCATAAGTTGTTGCATAATTATCTTCTTTTTGAATTTGCTACATACTTGGGCTCCAGCATGTGTTTTCATAATAAGAAAACAAATATCTATTCTAGTCTATATGTTCACAAGGGGGGAATCTAAATGGCAAATGAGCACAAACTGCTACAGTATTGTCTTCTGGAGTTTGTGGACAGACTGAAACCATACATCTGAGAGGTGTAAACTGCCTGAACTCTACACTGAGGTGTTGATTCTGAAACCTGACAGAGCTACTTTAAATGTCAGTGATGGTAACTATTTTATTGGTGATCATTGTAGCTGAAACATCAAACTTTCCCATGGTTGTTAAGTGTAGTTGCAGATATTGGAACTGGGTCACCATGAAGGAAGCTAATTGTTGTGATTGCTGTGGTAGAGAAGGAAGACATCAATTCCCATTCCTCAAACTTAGTCACAAGGGACGCTGTACTGATTGTAATGTGCTGGACCAGAGGTTGGAGGCAGGGTTTGTGGGAGTAGTGATGCAGAACTCAGGGGCACTGTTCTTTTTTTAATACCCTTCTTTCTTTATACCCTTCTTTTTATTTCTAGCTGGACTTTTACTTTTCTTTTCTCCAAACTAAGTAACATAATTTTGGTCTTTATATGGAAGCTCTCATGCCTTGAATTATTGTATAGTCCTTCTCTTGACATTTTAGAGTTCTGTTATGACTTTTCTCAGATGAAGGGACCAACCTTAAATGCAGGATTCAAGTTAAGCTCATCCCATCAATTGATAATTTCATTATATTTTCTGTATTATTTTCTGTCCTCTGAAAACAATTGATCCCCTTCTAAAATCATTGGACTGTCTCATCTGAGAAAGGAGAACAGGTTGCGTGATTCCTTATTTCCTTTTGGACTTCCACCGTGCATTGGGCAAACAGCTTCATTGAGATTTTTATGGTGATTCCTAGAGTTTTTGCTTTGTTCCCCCCCCCCACTTCCCCTGAGAGTTTATAAGTAAATCAGAACTCATCAGTGTGAGCAAACAGTTTGAAGTACACTGTCCCTTCTAATATGTGTTACCCTGCATTGTACCTATTACAGCTCCCATCAAGTCGCCCAGTTGTCCTATGTTTGTTGAGTCTTTCTGGGATTTGTGAAAATTCTTTCTAACCTTGAATAACAAATCTGTTTATTCCTTCAGTAGAATTTAATGTCTCACTATTTGGTTCCTTTTAAGGGTTATTTATGAATATTGAATAGCCTCGGTTACCCCACAATTGAGTCTAAATTGAGCTGTAAAGCAACTGATATTGGGGCTGGGGTGGAGACTCACCATCCTGGTGACAAGTCCCAGAGCTGTTGTGCCTTAGAAATGCACAATACTTGCAGGGGAGTGCGAAGTGCATACGGCCTTGACAACACCCTTTGAAAGGGTGCAGCATTGTCTTCTCCAGTGAAGGGCCTGATCTGCTGAGGAAAGATAGGTCTGTGACTCCTCCCCACATCTCCATCCATTTTGAGCAGACTATTACTGCTGAGGAGCTATGCAAGTGGAGTTGTGGTTGTTGAGCACAAGAACTAGGATTGTGCTCTCAGCACTACTGCTGACTTGCTTGTGGGTATATGTCCCCTTTGTCCATCCATACAGGGCTTGGGACAGTCTGGCCCTTGATCTCTTCCTACTCTGTCAGCTGACTGCTTAAACATATTCCCAACTTGCTATCTCTTGATCCATGAAAAAACCTTATCTGTCATTTTTGCATACTGTTTACCCTTAAAGATTCTTTAATAAAAGCTTTTTGGAAAGACTGGAGAGTATAGCTAACAGTTCTGTTCTCTTATGTTTTATTAACTCTTTCAAGGCATTCTGATAGGTCAGTCACAATTTCCCTTTTCATAACCTGGGCAGATTTTCTCTGTTGTACTCCTTTATTTGCTCAACGATTTTTCTTCGTACCGAAATAAGACTTGCCTATCTCTCTGTAATGCCTAGGATCAATCTTATAATCTTTTTCTGAAACTTGGTACAATTCTAACCAGCCTTCAATTCTCTAATGAAGCAGCTCTTATTAATAATAAAATACATATTTTGATAAGTCTTTGACCTTTTATAAAGGGTTCATTTAATCTTTGGAAGAGATGAATTCTGTTTAAATTAATTTTAGATGTTCCTTTTTATTACTTTACACAGTTAATGCATTTGAACAGTGGAAACTATGTCTCTTAAAACACATTTCAGCCTGCTTCCATCTTCCTGTTTTTTAGGATATAATTACAGACACAATGACAGGTTTCAGAGTAGCAGCTCTGTTAGTCTGTATTCGCAAAAAGAAAAGGAGTACTTGTGGCACCTTAGAGACTAACCGATTTATTTGAGCATAAGCTTTCGTGAGCTACAGCTCACTTCATCGGATGCATACTGTGGAAAGTATAGAAGATCTTTTTATACACACAAAGCATGAAAAAATGGGTGTTTACCACTACAAAAGGTTTTCTCTCCCCCCATCCCACTCTCCTGCTGGTAATAGCTTATCTAAAGTGATCACTCTCCTTACAATGTGTATGATAATCAAGGTCGGCTATTTCCAGCACAAATCCAAGGTTTAACAAGAATGTCTGAGGGTAGAGGGGGTAGGAAAAAACAAGGGGAAATAGATTACCTTGCATAATGACTAAGCCATTCCCAGTCTCTATTCAAGCCTAAGTTAATTGTATCCAATTTGCAAATGAATTCCAATTCAACAGTCTCTCGCTGGAGTCTGGTTTTGAAGTTTTTTTGTTGTAATATTGCAACTTTCATGTCTGTAATCACGTGACCAGAGAGATTGAAGTGTTCTCCGACTGGTTAATGAATGTTATAATTCTTGACATCTGATTTGTGTCCATTTATTCTTTTACATAGAGACTGTCCAGTTTGCCCAATGTACATGGCAGAGGGGCATTGCTGGCACATGATGGCATATATCACATTGGTGGATGTGCAGGTGAACGAGTCTCTGATAGTGTGGCTGATGTTATTAGGCCCTGTGATGGTGTCCCCCTGAATAGATATGTGGGCACAGTTGGCAACGGGCTTTGTTGCAAGGATAGGTTCCTGGGTTAGTGGTTCTGTTGTATGGTATGTGGTTGCTGGTGAGTATTTGCTTCAGGTTGGGGGACTATCTGTAGGCAAGGACTGGCCTGTCTCCCAAGATTTGTGAGAGTGTTGGGTCATCCTTCAGGATAGGTTGTAGATCTTTAATAATGCGTTGGAGGGGTTTTAGTTGGGGGCTGAAGATGACAGCTAGTGGCGTTCTGTTATTTTCTTTGTTGGGCCTGTCCTGTAGTAAGTGACTTCTGGGAACTCTTCTGGCTCTATCAATCTGTTTCTTCACTTCCGCAGGTGGGTATTGTAGTTGTAAGAATGCTTGATAGAGATCTTTTAGGTATTTGTCTCTGTCTGAGGGGTTGGAGCAAATGCGGTTGTATCGCAGAGCTTGGCTGTAGACAATGGATCGTGTGGTGTGGTCTGGATGAAAGCTGGAGGCATGTAGGTAGGAAATATACCGGAAACCTACTGACCGCTATTCCTGCAGAACCACTAACCCAGGAACCTATCCTTGCAACAAAGCCCGTTGCCAACTGTGCCCACATATCTATTCAGGGGACACCATCACAGGGCCTAATAACATCAGCCACGCTATCAGAGGCTCGTTCACCTGCACATCCACCAATGTGATATATGTCATCATGTGCCAGCAATGCCCCTCTGCCATGTACATTGGTCAAACTGGACAATCTCTATGTAAAAGAATAAATGGACACAAATCAGATGTCAAGAATTATAACATTCATAAACCAGTCAGAGAACACTTCAATCTCTCTGGTCACGCGATTACAGACATGAAAGTTGCGATATTACAACAAAAAAACTTCAAAACCAGACTCCAGCGAGAAACCGTTGAATTGGAATTCATTTGCAAATTGGATACAATTAACTTAGGCTTGAATAGAGACTGGGAGTGGCTAAGTCATTATGCAAGGTAACCTATTTCCCCTTGTTTTTTCCTACCCCCACTCCCCTCAGACGTTCTTGTTAAACCCTGGATTTCTGCTGGAAGTGGCCCACCCTGATTATCATACACATTGTAAGGAGAGTGATCACTTTAGATAAGCTATTACGAGCAGGAGAGTGGGGTGGGGGGGGAGAGAAAACCTTTTGTAGTGGTAAACACCCATTTCTTCATGCTTTGTGTGTATAAAAAGATCTTCTATACTTTCCACAGTATGCATCCGATGAAGTGAGCTGCAGCTCACGAAAGCTTATGCTCAAATAAATCGGTTAGTCTCTAAGGTGCCACAAGTACTCCTTTTCTTTTTACAGACACAATGGAGCCTATTTTCTCTGTATAGTTATCTGTGTTGCAAATCTGAGTACATGCGTATTTAAGTTTTAGCTTTATGCCCTAGAAGGGTAAACATCTTTTCTATCGTATTCTTTCAAACAACTACAACAGATGCGGGGAAAGAAAGACATCGTACACAAGTGACATGGCCTGCAGAGGGATGCATCACTATGCCATGAAGTCGATTTGGAGGGGAAAAAATTGTAATTATTTTCCAATTACAGCTAGCCTGTTTCGTTTTCTGATATACTATGTAAAAAATGTCTACAATTCCAAAATTCATTGTTTTTCAAGGACATGAGACTTCATCCATTACTACATGATCGAGGTGCTGTTAATATTTATTAAACTATCTTCTCAAATGTAAGCCTAAAGCAGAGAAGTGACAGCAGAAATTACCGATGTTCAGCATTCAGATTGTTACACATAGTGAAATCACAAATAGCAAGCTCTGTCTTGAAAATGCAGTGGAAGGCACAGTTTGAAAATGCCTCTTAAAACAATGTAAATATATTTTTTTCAGATAAATTCGGGGGCTATTTTCCTTTATTCTTTTTCGTGGCTCATGTTATAACTGGAAGTGTCACTGCCCTGACCTCTGACCCTCACTCCAGCCTCCTGACAGCCCAATTCCAGGGACCCCTCCCCAAGGCGGGGGGAGAGGAGTTCCATGGCCTCCACTGCCAGCCTCTAGCTGGAATAACTTTTCAGTAGATTTCCTGTCAGGCTAGTGGTGGGGACTATGTATGTGGCATAGATATTTCTCCAGCCCCAGCCACCGTTGGGTCACCTTATGCACAGATTTCCAGCCTTTGTGGGTGCAGTACACAGCATGGAGAGTCTTCAGAAATGGCAACTTTCCCATTCCCATCTTTTGCAAAGGGGGAGTTCCCCTTCATGTGGCTCAGCAGGACAGCTTGCCATTGTGAATTTTTAATATATCTCTTTTCTGAAGTATCTACATTTGCAATGGCTTGCACATCAGGTGTTTGGGTGATATTTTGCCTTGTTTTTCGAGATACCAGAAACAGTCTGATTCAAATGAACTTTGCATAATTTATTTATGCATAATAATTAAAGTGCAACCAACCTCAGTGTCTCCATAGCATTCTCAAGAAGAAAACATATTCAGGTTGTCAGTTTGTATGTCTCATGCATAACATATAAAATGTACCTGTCTTAGCAGTAATCTTTGTAATTTATCTTTCAGTAAGTTTAGAGAGTATGTTTAAAATGCAACAAAATGAACCCTTATGGTTTAAAACATCTGCATTTTTAATGTTTAAAAACCCCCAGCATGAAAGGCAAGAAAATATACTTAATATGGTCTAATTTAGCATATAAATTGCTAAGCTCAATATAGCTTGTTCTAGTGTTTATCATAGTAAGGATATTACTATCTTAAATATAAACAAAACAAGAAATCCCTATAACCTCTTGCACAGACTGTGTTTTTTACAAATAACTACAACAAAACCCCCTAAATAGATGCCTTTTGTCACAAATCTAGTATATGTTGCCAGTTGATTGTTTGGCTTTCACTGAGCTCATGTTTTTAGCTCTTCTTTGACTATGCCTGTCTTCCATAGCAAGAATAGCAGTCGCAACACTGACAGCATCATTTATTCAACACTACTCTCCCCCCTGCAAAAAACAAACACCCTGTAGCAAAGAGACAATTCAACCAACCAATGAAAGAAAGAACAAAACTAAGTTGTTTGTAGTTGAAAAAGTAGATCCAGAGACTCCATTAAGTCCACTAGAGACTTTGTTACTGATACCGATATTATGTGGAAAGGGGTCAGATACTATGGAGTTGAGTGGCAGTTTAAAGCCTAAAGCTACATAAATAGATTAGAAATGCTCCTGTTCCTGCTCCAGTCAGTGGGACTTTTAAAACTGAATTAAGCAACAGCAGGATCAGGCTCTAGATGCTTTAATGTAACCTTAAACATGTATTATGTGGCCACACAAGAGATTGAAAAATGTGGTCTCTTAAAGGAAGCAGAAGGCTGATGGGAACTGAAAAAAAACCTGAAGGTAATAGATTAATAAAGGTTGTACGTAAAGGCTTTTGTCTTCAAAAAAGTCTCCACTGCATTTATTATTGAGATGAATTTAGAAATAAACTTGTTTTAAAAATAAAAATAATAATACTAGATGGAGGTTTTGTAATCTTTTTACATTTCCCTTTTATTTTTACGTAGCAGTTTATTGAAATATTGCAGAACATGGCCTCTTTATTTACAAATTGCATAAAAGCAGAGACAAATAAATGATCCCAACATTTTATATATAATAAAAATATAGGCTCTTTTCCTTAATATAGCATATGTTCATTCCTTTGCTGATTCAGAGGTGAAGTGGGTATAATCATCTTCTGTTTAAAACTGTCCAAGGAGGGACAAAGCAAGAATATAAAATCCCATCTGAAATACAAACGACCAACATCTGCCAGTGGAGGTGTTGGCTAATGAAGTTTGTGCTGTAGTCACATAGCTGTAACATATGCTTAGTCTGTTATTTTACTTGGAATGATGAGGAGAGCAGAGCCAGGTGAATAATTCATTACAAATAATTTATTCAATGAATTTTTGCATCTTTTTCTGTTTGTGAATTGTCTGTGAGCAGACTGTGATTTATGCAAGTGAATCCATCATTTAAAAGTATTTTCAGCATAATACTTTTTGCAAAAACTTCTAGCTCTCCATTCATAAACAGTTTGTTGCAAGTATTCAGTATCTGAGCTGTTTTGATTGGCTATATAGATCACAGTGGTATGTTTCCATTCCCTGATTAGATGAGTGTTAATGCTCACAATAGCAAGTTTGAAATTCATTATCCACAAATGTTCTGCAATTATGTCTTTGTGATGGGGTGTTCACCCCACATCAGCCTGGAAGGGGTAAATGAGGCTGGGAAGGGGCCAATTACCCAGTAGGCCACAGCTGAGGGGAATAAGGAGACCTAAGTATCATAGAATCATAGACTTTAAGGCCAGAAGGGACCATTATGATTGTTTAGTCTGACCTCCTGCACAATGCAGGCCACAGAATCTCACCCACCCATTCCTATAACAAACCCCTAACCTGTGTCTGAG
Organism: Lepidochelys kempii; assembly: GCF_965140285.1. NCBI lineage: Eukaryota > Metazoa > Chordata > Testudines > Cheloniidae > Lepidochelys > Lepidochelys kempii. The sequence goes on from NC_136384.1 coordinate 87,370,305, forward strand.
CTATTGAAGTCCTCAAATCATAGTTTAAAGACTTCAAGGTGCAGAGAATCCTCCAGCAAGTGATCCATGCCCCACTCTGGAGACGAAGGCGAAAAACACTGAGGGCCTCCACCAATTTGCCCTGGAGGAAAATTCCTTCCCGACCCCAAATATGGCGATCAGCTAAACCCTGAGCATGTGGGGAAGACTCACCAGCCAGAAACCCAGGAAAGAATTCTCTGTAGTAACTCAGATCCCACCCCATCTAACATCCCATCACAGGCCATTGGGTATATTTACTGCTAATAGTCAAAGATCAATTAATTGCCAAAATCATGTTACCTCATCATACCATCTCCTCCATAAACTCATCGAGCTTAATCTTGAAGCCAGATAGGTCCCTTGCCCCCACTGCTCCCCTTGGAAGGCTGTTCCAGAGCTTCACTTCTCTGATGGTTAGAAACCTTTGTCTAATTTCAAGTCTGAACTTCCCAATGACCAGTTTATATCCATTTGTTCTTGTGTCCACATTAGTACTGAGCTTAAATATTTCCTCTCCCTCCCTGGTATTTATCCCTCTGATATATTCATAGAAAGCAATCATATCTCCCCTCAGCCTTCTTTTGGTTAGGCTAAACAAGCCAAGCTCTTTGAGTCTCCTTTCATAAGACAGGTTTTCCATTCCTTGGGTCATCCTACTAGCCCTTCTCTGTACCTGTTCCACTTTTAATTCATCCCTGAATGATGGCAGGACCAAGCTGAGAAGGAACAGGCAGGACTAGGATAAAACCAGGAAGCTGGCAACAGACAGGGCCTGGAGAGAAGTAGTCTATAGTCACTCCCTGGGAGAGGGAGTTTGAGTTCCTACACCCAGAGAGGAGGGGGAAGCAAGAAGCTGGAGGAAGGAGTCCAGGGAAAGAGCAACAAGGTGTTAGGGAAAACAGACCACAATTGTCCTGCTATAGGGTCCCTGGACTGGAACCCATAATAGTGGGCAGGCCTGGGTTCCCCTACTAGACACTGGGGAAGTGGTACAGTTAGGGCAGTGCATGAGAAGGCTGACCGAGACTGTTAGTAGAGTAAGACTTTGATACCCTGGGAGGGGAAGACTAAAGAGACCTGGCCGGAGGGTCAAGACATGAAGAAAGAGTACCTTGAGTTGCAGGGAGCAGGAGAGAGATGGCAGGGCATGCAGTGAGCAGTGAAAGGGGGTGTCAGAACTGACTGGAGCAAATTCCCAGCCATGGCAAAAAGGAGCACCCACCCCAAGGTAAGTAGAGCACCCTGTGACAATCTTGAATACTTTGGTGAATATTTCAGTCAGTAATCTTGTTGGTGGAAAGGGAACAAAAAAAGTAGACAAATTATTTTTAAAATCTGGACGAATATAAGTGGGAAGTTTCTTTTGTAGCTTTCACTTTGTTCCAGAGGAAAATAACTTGATGCATATTTATACCTATTAAATCTCCTTGGTTGGCCAAGAAACTCCTGATTTCGGGTGTCTACTCTTTAGCTCCTTGAGCAGCTGATTCATTTCCCTAATTGGGTGGTAGTAGAAGGGAAGGTGATATAGGCCACATCTCTTTGGTTATGGGGTAAAATTTATTAAGGTACCTAAGAGATTTAGGAGTGCAAGCCCCATTGTGACTTAAATAACTTGAGCACTCTTGAAAATTTTATGCACCATCCACTCCAGAGACCTCACTGTAGTAGGACTCTAACTTTAGAGACATTGTCTTGAGCATAGTCCCATTCTGCCCATGACCAGAAGGAAATGGTTACATTGATGTGGCCCATGTGGTATAAGATATTGCCTTGTCTGTATCTCAGTGGCTGTAGGCAGCCTAGAGAGAGAGAGAGGTTTATTTGGGGAAGGGGGGAGATAGTGGGCTATGGAGAATACTAAATGTAGGAGAACCTAAGAAGGGGAGAGGGCTTGAAGGGGAGGTGATGGGAAATCCAAGTCTGGGAAGCCAGAGATGGGTTGTAGGATGGAGGGGAAACTCCAGGGTCAGCAATATGGAAGTGAAGGATTTGTTGGTGGGGAAACTTGTAAAAGATGTAATGTGCATTTGTCAATATGCAAATTGGGGTATTATAATATTTATCTAAAATATCTGATTTTCTATAACCAGTTTTGTGGCTCCACTGCCAACTGAAATGAATTCTGTCCTGTTGCTATTTTTATACAACATTTAACAGACATCTGATACGTATGATTTATCAGTCACAATGATTGATAGTTGTATAAAATAACAGAGGTGAAAAGATGATTGCATACATCAGATTTAACCTACCCCAGCTGTAATATGGTTTGTAATATTTTTTTTAAAAACTTAACTCATATGAAACCATTATATTTTTTTATAGATTCAGTGATTTAGTTTTAATTGAAAACCCAGATTAGGTGAGTGGTAACAGATGGATTAAACAAAAAGGACAGATGCAAAACAAAATTATTATATATATTTATTTGCTGTAAGTGTACAGATTCTGATAGTCACATGCATGAGAACTTGTATGTGTCAGACAACTAGGGGAACCAGATTCAAGTAAAGAAAAGAATATATATTTCAGAGTGGTAGCCATGTTAGTCTGTATCAGCAAAAAGGATGAGGTGTACTAGTGACACCTTAGAGACTAACAAATTTATTTGGGCGTAAGCTTCCATGGGCTAAAACCCACTCCATACATCTGATGAAGTGGGTTTTAGCCCATGTAAGCTTATGCCCAAATAAATTTGTTAGTCTCTAAAGAGCATATAGTGTACATTCAAAATCCACTTTGTGCCACAATTTATATAAGTGAGTGCTTTACTGGAATTAGAAGTTCAGAGGTCCATCTTAGTCAATGTACACATCCCTGTCACAGTTACTCTAAGTGTCAGAAGTCCTGGGGTTCAAATCTCAATCTCTGATAACAGTTATGTCAATGTTTTAACTGAGTATATTGGCTGTGTTCCAGACAGGTTTAGAGGCTGCAGAGTGAGAGGTGTATTGATTTAAAGTGAAAAAAATAAGTCTCTGAGGATCAGTATTACTGCTGATCTGAATTATTTTTCTGCCAGGAACCCAAAACATTCATGGTGAACCTACCTTCTTTTTGTTTTTGTTTTAATTTTAATTTATTTATAGATCAATGTCAATTCAGTTTGTATTTGTGTCATGTGATAGTGACAGCAACTGGCAGGTCTGTTTTCTTTCTTTATATTCAGTCAATAACTCTGTTTTCTTTTTTGAAGAATACAGTCTTAATATGGACAAACAGCTATTAAAAGCACATCTTGAATAAGAGCAGAAATTTTCTAACACACAACAATATTATAGAAACCATTTTTGAGTTTGACTCAAACATCTCAATTATCCTTCTTTATGATTAATGTTCCTCATTTTAGACTTTATTTTTGCCTTTGCCACAGGGAGATTTTTTTGCTGTAAACAATTTATAATAATATTGAATCTGGACATTTATTTTGTTGTTTGTTTTTATTTGTTGGATGGGTCTGAATAGAAAATAGTCACTTTTCTGAAAAAGTTTCAGGAAAAGTTATTTATTGTTAGAAGAAAAAACTTCATGTCACTTGACTCTCCTGGAGTAATATTATGCTATGTTGTTCATTTTAGACCACTGTTGCACACTTCCCAGTAGGTCTTTGCAACTGTAGTAGAATGGGGAGTGCTGCCTCTTTTTGACTCAAGCAGCTAGTCAAAGTTTGGGGCCCTGGAGATGTTCTAGTTGCAAGCAGAAATTGATGGAGTCTGGTATTTTCTTTGATGCAATCTTCTTTATTAAAAAAGAATGAACAAAATCCTGAGTGGAAGGGCATTTTGATCGAAGTCTTTAAACCACAATTTGAGGACTTCAATACTCAGACATAGGTTAGAGGTTTGTTACAGGAGTGGTTGGGTGAGATTCTGTGAGGTCAGACTAGACTATCATAATGATCGCTTCTAACCTTAAAGTCTATGATTCTAGTGGAAAAAAGCATGACGCTAGTAGTGAGGAGATGGATTCTAATAATGGTATGTATAATGACCATCTAACTTTGAACAAGTCTCTTATCCTCTATGTACCATGCTTTTTCCAACCTTTAACATGGAGACAATATTACAGTTACTACTCACTGGGCTGTGAGAATTGAAGAAGCAGGGTTTGAAAATATAAAGTGCTATTTAATAATAATAATAATTAATTAATTTATTAGCCTCTTGCTTCTTGGAGGAAGAGAGAACAGCACTGCACAGAGAAGAATTCTGCTGTATACAGGCTTCATTGACTTTCACAAAACCTGGATAGTTGAGACGACATTCTTATATGTGTATAGAGTGGGAAAGATTGGGTGAAGTTGGTGGCGTGGAGGGATGTTTGGTAGAAGCATATTTTGTTGCAAGTGATGCAAATACAAAAATAAAAAGGAAAGAAGAAGAAAGGATACACAGACTGTGATGGGATGTCCACCCCATACATGGCAGAGCCAGTTAAATGAGGTTAATTAACCTGATAGTCTGTACTTGGGGGAGAGCCAGGTATTGAAAGGCTGATTGATGGAGCCCAGCTGAGAAGGAACAGGTGGGGCTGATAGAAAGGAGAAAGGTGCTGCTGGAGAAGTTGTTGGCAATCACTATTTGGGAGAAGGGAGGCATGGTTCGGGCTATGAAGTTAAGTAGTCTGCAGTTACTTTCTGGGAGGAGGAAGTTTGGGCTGGTAAACCCAGAGAGGGGGAGCCAGAAGTTTGAGCCAAGAAGTAGGAAGAAGTCCAGGGAACTAGCAACAGGGTCTGGGAGTAAGCAGACCACAGTTGTTGGACATAGAATTTCTGGACTAGAACCCGGAGTAAAAGGCAGGACCAGGTTCCCCTAGCAGCCACTGGGGAAGTGCTACAGTCTGGGCAGTGAAGGGAAGGCTGCCATTTTGGAAGGAGAGTCTTTGATTCCCTGGAAGGAAAGGGCAATGGCAACCTGGCTGAAGGGCCAAGCCACGAAGACAGAGCACCCTGAATCACAGAAAGAGATGCAGCAGGGCATGTGAATGAGCGACAGAAGGGGGCATTGCATGTAGAAGGAGCTAATCTCCCAAGCAGCCAGGAGAAGGCATCCTAGCGGTGAGTGTAACCAGTGATGCAGACTAGAACTGGTGATGTTAGGCTCCACTGGTGAAGATGGCTTAGATTGAAGACTAAACCGAAGGATTGGAATATATTCCCAGAGTTTCAAATCTATACAAAGATGGCTCAGTTCTTCATCCCCCAAGTAGATTTATTATTTATCATGCAGTTTACAGTGAGAATTTTTCAGACAAGGTCTCAAAAGCTAATGTCTTGGAAGCTCTCTGTTAAGATATATGTTTTAAAGAGAGAGTTTGAAAGACAGGTTTGTCCCATTGGCTATGTACAAAGTGTTTCCTGACTTCATTGTAGTACAGCCTATTGTATATTGATTGGCTGCTGATACTCTACCCCAGAGCCCACTTTAGTTTAGTGATGCTGTTTGTATATTCAGGATGAAAGGTGCTATTTAAATGTAAAATATTACAATGCACTTAATTGGGACAAGCTGAATTAGGATGACTGTTCTTTTGGAACATCTCCCAGGAAATTGATATTACCTAATAAAACTAAATGGCAATTACTGCTGCTTAATCAGCACATTATTACTGTAACATAAATGTATTATTTCATAAAAAATGAATAAAAATTCCTGGCTTGTTTTATAGATCTTCTTGAGAAACAAGCCAAATATCAGTTTGCCATGTTCCTTTCTAAGTGTAAAATTCTATCAGAAGTTCCCATTTGTATCATACATTGTATTACTTGACAATGGCATTCTAATGATGTAGAGAATATTTTTTAGGAAGAAGCACAAGTGGGCAGAGTTAAGACTGAAGTTTCAGTCTTAGCTGCATTTAAAAAAACAACTTTTGTGTGTTTGGCTTCTATACTTAGCATTGTATTAACATTTGTTTCATTGAGGTGGTCTCTGTTTAATTTCACTTGTTTTTATGTGGTTATTTTATATCTCAAATAATTCTGACACTAATCAGTCCATCTGTTAATATTTACATTAGCTTTATATATAACTTCATATAAGTTTATATTCACACGACAGCTTTATTTTGCAAGTCTGTAACGTTAATAGTCAATAGTCTCATATGACAGATAATTTCTTAGAAAGAAAATGTGTCTCTTCCAAGTGATTATTCTTGAAATTTCTGAATGACTTTGTCTAGCAGTTTGCAGTCTCCTTCATGCTGTCACTAGATCATATTACAACTCCCCATTGCCAGAGGTACTGGAACAATTTGTATAGTGGGGGTGCTGAGAGCCATAGAAACAAACTGTAAACCCTGGATATGATGGAAACCACTTCAAGCCAGGGGATACTACAGCATCTCCGGCACCCCTAGTTAGAGCACGTATGCCTAGTGCCTCTGGGAGTGCCACATTGACGATTTCACATTTCCTGTTCTCTTTGAAATGCAGCTTGCTTTCAGGAACGTTTCTGTAACCACTTCCTCCGGTTCTCTGCCAGGTTCCAAGATGGAGGCACTCAGGTGTCTTCATTTGACTATTTTTCTCGCATACATTAAGTTTTTCATTGACTCTGCAAAGGTGTGGTATACAGGAGTTCTGGGAAAAGACCAGTCTGTACTTCCTACTTCTAGAGACTTAGGTCAGGTCTAAGGAATATGTGTAATGTGTATAGGAATCCCGCAGTTTGGGAGAAATAAGGAAGCATTTCTTTAGCAGGCTGATGGTTTTTAAATAACGCAGTTGCTTTAGGCTTCACAGACATTAGGAATGTTAGAAACAGCTTAGTGGAAAAAGTGCAGCAGAAACTGTCAGAAACGTGTAAATGTCATTCATCACATGACTATTACTATATGCATAACGGTCTGAATTATTTGCTGAATGCAATCAATTAACTGGGTCAAGAATGACATATATGGTAGCTTAAAAACCAGAGGAAACAGAGAATATTTGACAACAGATGAAAACGGTTACTGAATTAAAACAAAGAAGAATGTGAACACTGAGTCAAGTGTTTTTGAAGTGAGTGATGCAAACTGCTGAGAGATAGCTGACAGCGTTAAGAATCTGTTGTCAAAGTTATGAATTTAGGAATAAAATATTGACAATTTGGTTTTCTTCAAAGGTCAGCAAGGTGTTGTCAAATTGTTTTATCCATATTGTTTTACCAGAGGGGACACACTCTGGCAGTGTTGTGAACGAGCTCACATTTCAGTGAATAATCTATGTCTATGTTCTTTATGTTAGCAGGTCAACATTTTTATCCCCCTTTACCTTTCAAATTGGTTATGGAAGCTCAGAGGCATCAACAGTTGTGTTTTATGAATTCACGTGGCCCATATCTTCACATCTGATGATACACCATGCCTAGGTGAATTACATTATTCTGAAAAAGTGTAGATTTTTTGGGAATGTTATTTCCCAGAGAGACAGTGCAGCACTGATCAGTGCTGATTAGGTGATGATTATCACTTTCTGAAGTGTATATACCCTTTTTTCAAGGTCAACTAGCCTAGCAGCTTCCTAGAGTTCAGCATACCCTCAGGTAAGGCAGATATAATGGGGTGCATCTGGGCAGCACATAATTCATGATTATTATATTATTTGTCAATCTTTAGTTCCCAATTCCAATATGTACTAGAGCATGGAATCAGAAATGGGAAAAGTAGAAAACTAACAATAACAAACTGCACTTATCAAATGAGGTAATTTCTTCTTGCAATGAAAATGTTGCATCAACCATGACTGATCCAGAAGATTAAGAAATAATAGCCTTTGAAACAATGGCGACTGAATATTAGACGCATATTTTACATATACAGTTGCACGCATTATTACAACTCTTGTTAAGAAAACATTCTTTAGAAATCATATAAAGCCCATCAAGTCAATGAAGTGTTATTGCTAAAAGTTAACTCCTATTCACATTGCAGTTGATAACTTATTTAGAACATTTGGCTATCGCTCAGTATAATAGCATCCTGTACTGTTTGTTAGATAGGATCAACTCTGTTAAAATAATATCAACGTTCTGGTAAATTGAAGAATAGGGAAATGAAGGTGCTTGCTTGGTTGACAGCCTTTCTTCATTCTCCCTTCACCCTCCCCCTAACCTGAATATTTTGATGACAACGTGAAGGTGCTTTCTATTAGCTCAGTAATAACGGTGTATCCTGGACGACCTCAGTGCGTCTTAGCCCACGGTATTGATATTAATGAGTTAACCAGAAGCACTCTTCAATTATATTTTTCATAATGAAATGAAATATACTCACCATCCTCTCACTTGTGCACTCTGTGAACTATAAAATCCATCTAGTCTGATTGGCTACTTACCTCAGTAGTGCACCTCCATATGCTCACAACGAACATAATGGCCTCAGCTTCCAACTATGTCATATTTACTAACTCTGGTCCCTTTAGTGTTAAAACTGGTCACACAACAATGACATTTTCACTGAAGTCTCTTGGTCTCTTATAAAAAATAAAAAAGTTTTTCAAATTTGAAATTTCAATTATTTTCTTTTTGGCAAAATGTTTATCACCTCTATATAATTTATCCTTCCCATTCCTTTGCTCCCTGATAGTAATCCTTTTAAATTAAATGCTATTTAAGATCTGGGGAGATAGGTAAGCTGACAAGGTGGTGAATCGTCAAAAGCTGAGACGGCCATGTTTCTTGGTGGACACAGGGAAAATGGGTTGAATTTTAAAGCTGATCACTGTCAACCCTGGAGGGAATCTACAATTGTAAGTTGGCAATATATTTTTTTCTTAAATATCTACAATACCGACATGCAACTATTTATGCTATAATGAATCCATTAGAGCATTGATTTCTTCTCAAAGTCACTTATAAAGATATACTTAATATTTTGGGTCAAATTTTGACCTCTGATACAGGCACAGAATAGCCCTTAGAATACAGAAATTATGTGCATGTTTCTGAGAGAAGAAACATGATAGAAATCTTTGTGAGGTATCATGACAAATACCTACGTGTCAACATTTGAATACTGTGAATTGATGGGAGATGCATCTTTAATATATTATGTTAATCAGTAAAATAAAATCATTAGTAAGTGAATCACTAAAAAGGAGAGATAATATAGCTTTACTAATGTTTATATAAAAATAATCCTGAGTTATCATTTAAACACACTAAGAATACAAAATTATTCAGTGTGTGAGGTAGCCAATTTTAATAATTAATAATTCAGCCATTAAAATTATATAAATACATGAAAGCACCATTTCAAAAAGAGATTTCCATTACCTTGAATATTTAAAGTAATGAACTCTTTTCCCCTTAACAGTGTAAAGGGATTGTTCTAAATCATAAACAGGTCTAGGGATTTGAACCTCTGCTGCAACTGGGCAGAGCACAGTGCAATTCAGGTAGGAGGAAAGAATATAGAAGTACTGTAGAATTACTGAAAAAGAAAAGGAGTACTTATGGTACCTTAGAGACTAATGAATTTATTTGAGCATAAGCTTTCGTGAGCTACAGCTCACTTCATCGGATGCATTCAGTGGAAAATACAGTGGGGAGATTTATATACACAGAGAACATGAAACAATGGGTGTTACCATACACACTGTAAGGAGAGTGATCAGCTAAGGTGAGCTATTACCAGCAGGAGAGCGGGGGGAGGGGGAGGAAGGGGAGGGAAACCTTTTGTAGTGATAATCAAGGTGGGCCATTTCCAGCAGTTGACAAGAATGTCTGAGGAACGGGGGCGGGGGTGGGTGGGAAATAAACATGGGGAAATAGTTTTACTTTGTGTAATGACACATCCACTCCCAGTCTTTATTCAAGCCTAAGTTAATTGTATCCAGTTTGCAAATTAATTCCAATTCAGCAGTCTCTCTTTGGAGTCTGTTTTTGAAGTTTTTTTGTTGAAGAATTGCCACTTTTAGGTCTGTAATCGGGTGACCAAAGAGATTGAAGTGTTCTCTGACTGGTTTTTGAATGTTATCATTCTTGACGTCTGATTTGTGTCCATTTATTCTTTTACGTAGAGACTGTCCAGTTTGACCAATGTACACGGCAGAGGGGCATTGCTGGCAGATGATGACATATATCACATTGGTAGATGTGCAGGTGAACGAGCCTCTTATAGTGTGGCTGATGTAATTAGGCCCTATGATGGTGTCCCCTGAATAGATATGTGGACACAGCTGGCAACGGGCTTTGTTGCAAGGATAGGTTCCTGGGTTAGTGGTTCTGTTGTGTGGTGTGTGGTTGCTGGTGAGTATTTGCTTCAGGTTGGGGGGCTGTCTGTAAGCAAGGACTGGCCTGTCTCCCAAGATCTGTGAGAGTGATGGGTCGTCCTTCAGAATAGGTTGTAGATCCTTGATGATGCATTGGAGAGGTTTTAGTTGGGGGCTGAAGGTGATGGCTAGTGGCGTTCTGTTATTTTCTTTGTTGGGCCTGTCCTGTAGTAGGTAACTTCTGGGAACTCTTCTGGCTCTGTCAATCTGTTTCCTCACTTTAGCAGATGGGTATTGTAGTTGTAAGAACGCTTGATAGAGATCTTGTAGGTGTTTGTCTCTGTCTGAGGGGTTGGAGCAAATGCGGTTGTATCGTAGAGTTTGGCTGTAGACAATGGATCATGTGGTGTGGTCTGGATGAAAGCTGGAGGCATGTAGGTAGGTATTGCGGTCAGTAGGTTTCCAGTATAGGGTGGTGTTTTTGTGACCATCGCTTATTAGCACCGTAGTGTCCAGGAAGTGGATCTCTTGTGTGGACTGGTCACGGCTGAGGTTGATGGTGGGATTACTGTATGCAAGGCTTATCTTTAGTTCAGCCTCAGCATCCCTTTTGTGGCTTTTGTTCCCTTTCTGCATCAAATGATCATCTCTCCATCATCTTTAAGCATATATGCAACTTTCTTCCCCATCTTCAATTTCATCCTGGTTTCCTCCAACTCTCACTTTAGGATTCAGTGCTTGCCTGTTTCTTCTCACCTCCTTTATTCCCCTTTTCACACTGTCAGCTGTCTTTTTTTATTCTGCCCTCCATGCATAGATATACCTCCCTTTACTTGTGTACCAAGCATTTTCTCTCCCTGAAATTTTGCTCTGAAACCCTTTTTCATTCCATCATGAATAATGATGCTGGTAATGGTAGTAGTCATAAAATGTACATAAAACACACAACTCAAAGTTAAGGTTGACCAATTAATATCCTGAAATCTCAAGGAATCTAAACCATGAGATTTCAAAGGCAAATTTATCTAAATCACATTGCACATCTTGTATATTTGGATGTAAAAATGTATGCCATAATAACTGTAATATAATATGGCTGCTCATTTAAGCAAAAAAAAAATGTTAGGAATGCAAAATGGTGTAGGTAAGTGAGCATAGAACTAGAGTCAGGAAGATTTGAATTTCAGTCCTTTTTTTTCCCCACAGACTCACTCTGGAGCCTTGGATAAGTCCCTTCCCCTCATTATTTCATAGGTGAATAATAGTAATAGATGCTAGATGTAATACTTCCCTGCCTCAGAAGATTGTTTTTAAGATTGATGAAAGTTAGTTAATTCAGTACTTTAAAAATAATAGAGAGTGGGGACTGGAAGATCAGGGCAGTGGCAGGTACCTTTGGCCTGCTTCTTTCTTAGCCCACCCATACCATGGACCTGGTACAAGCCCCACCCTCCTCCTGTTCCTGCCTCAAGGCATTTGCCTCCAGAGACACACCCTTCATAACTATAGAGCAAGAGCTGGGATCAGCCCTTTAGCTCCCCTTGGTTTAATTAAATGAAGTGGGCAGGGTGACTGGGGAGGGAGAAATAGCTAATCCTATTTTCCTTGTTTGCTGGATGAATGCTGTGTGTAAACAGCATAAGGCATTCAGGCACCTTGAGAATAAAGGCTTGTTTTAAGAATAAAGCAAACTATTGTGCCGGATAATACTTTATCAATATAAAGCGAGTATGAGTAGGCTATCAGCAGTCAACACTGGAATACAGAATATGTATATCTAGCACTTCAGATTTCTTAAAATAAATAATCTCAATTTATTAAATGTAGCACATAACTAAAAATCATACTGAGAGCTAACTAAATGGCAAAACAATTGATCTTCAAAGATGAGAACAATTAAGGAAGTTAGTATTCTGCAGTGAAATGTTGGGTGAATAACCAAGGAAAAAAAAATCCTGCCAACCAAGGGAAAAAAACACTTAGTCAATGAGAAGATAGAATAGCTTAATAACATATGTTCTGACTTCCTGGAATTTTGATTAATTGTTGTTATGATTAATTGTTATTTTACTGAATAGATTGTGGAAGACATCATGTAATATCTCCACACTGGCAATAGACAAGTTTTGGGTCTGATTTTCAGAAGTGCCAGACACCCGGTACTCTGCCCTGAAGTCAGCGAAAACACAGGGTAGTCAGTACTTCTGAAAATCAGACCCAGGATTTACATGTACTACTACTGCTCATGATATTTTCTCTTATTTCTCATAATGTCTTCCATTATGTTCCAAGAGGAGAAAGCTGGGAAAGATAAGATATAGGAATGATGAGAGAGGATCTGAGTGTGAGACAAGGTTGTATTTCATAACAAATGAAGCTAAGTTAGAGAAATGTGTAGACAAGAAAATCCAATATGCATGATTAGGAGGTCTGGATAATTATCTGTGAAATGCTGTACTTGACTCACTTAGGTAAGTATTTGAAATCAGCAATTTAACATGACTAAAAACTCCTTCCTGGCACTAGACCATATCCAGGAGGATGTTGAATGCAGATGCTTAACTTCTACTATGTGTATTTACCTTCAGAAAACTATGTGGGGAAAACCATCTGGGACAGTAAACTCTTTCACCAAGGGGCTGTACTAGGTTGAGGGACTTCAAAAGTGGTTCCAGGAGGACAAGGGGAGATCTCTGCCCAAAGCAGAGGGAGACTGTCTGACCAAGGAAAGGTCAGAGAAGGGACTTACTTTCTAGAGCTGCAATGCTCCCCTCTCTCCTTCCTCTCCAATAACTAAGCTAAGGGGAGCCTACCTCACTGGCCTTTGCAAAGCAATGAGATGAGGTATATTGTGGAAAACCTTTTCTTTTGTTTTACTACCATTTTCTGCATTGAAATAAATCTTCTAAAGAATACTTCAGTTGTACTGGATAATTTCATGCAGGCAGCCCCTGAAAGGGAGTAAAGTTCTTCAACTTCCAAGGATTGGTACTGAAAGTTCTGGCACCTAATCCCCCATCTGAGGTTTTAGTCAAAAGAGCATAAATAGAGGTGTCCTCCCCAATCAAGATGTAACAACAAGGCTTGTGCTGGGCAAACATAGGGGAGAAGTGAAAAGACCACAGAGGAGATGTGAGTTGGTGGCTGTGCAGGTGAAAAATGGGATACAAACTGTGGCCCAAATCTTTTCAGATCCTCCCTCTTATGGTGTTGCCACATATTGACCAAGAGACAGCAGAACTGGTGAGGTCTGTTAGGCAGGTTGAGAAAGGGATATCAAGTGGGCAGCCCTGCAGAGAAATCAAACATTACCAGTGCGCTGTGGAACTGTGCTCCTTGGAGGTGCTATATGCTTGAGTATGGAGCGAACTTGCAAATATAAGAGGAAAGCTCAAAGTGGTGCAGGGGTGAAGATCGACCAGCCAGCCGCATCCACTGCCATCATGTAGTGTATGTACAGATCCATTGCAGCTCCTCCAGCAGCCTATTCTTACCCATCCCTGGTCTACCTCCCTGGCAGATAAGGTGTGCCAAGGCCCCTTTGCAACTCCACAGCACCAAGTCCTGCACAAAAGGGTGACTCATTAAAGTGTGAATTTCACCAAACATGTCAGAAGAAGCTAAAATTAAAGCATCTACAGTAATTTTAACTCTTCCATTTTGCACATAGTAATGCTTTGCTCTCCTTAAGTCAGTGGAGCTAAACAGATTTGCCCAAGCTGAAAACTTGTCCCCCAGGAATATTAAGTTTACATGGCTAAAATGACAAAGTCAAGACTGCAAAAGTTAAAACTTCTAATGTGCACTGCAAGTATATAGCATCATTATAGTATTTTCTGTATTTTGGTTTCTGTCAGAAAATGGCTACCATAAAATATATAGAATGTGCAACATAGTCGATTTTATATTGCTGTAGGAATGGACCTTAGCAATCACATTTCCTGAACATTTGACTGCAGCTGTTCTACCTTAACATTGCATTAGCATAGATTTTTGCATTTGCTATCACATTAACAATATAGGCTATTTATCTAACATTGGTTTGAAATGCATTGCTTTTGAACAAATTGTGATTCGCGGGGGAACCCTCTGATGCCAAAGGGCACAACTGACACTATTCCAATGGTTGCCTTATCTGTGAGAAGCTTGAAAATAATGGAGAGTGCACTGCAGTCTGCATAATTTATAATCGACTCAGTTGACGTGCACTAAAGAGATTGTTTCTTTAGCGTGATTGCTTTCTTGGGAAGCTGCGGATCTGGGTTCCCAGTATTAACAGGACATGTTACTTTATCTATCTGGGTCCTTTCTTCAAACACATGGTCAGCTCTTTTTTTCTATAACTTACAAGAAATTACACTCCACATGTTAGGTCCAAATCCTGTTCATCGCAAAGAAAAATAATAGTCTAGTCTAGGATACACAGAACAGAAAGAACCAACCCAACTAGGACAAAACCACTGAGAATATCCTGTGCTCTCTCTGTACTATACCTTTCTGCAGCCAAAGGAAATGCATCCAAATCCTTGAGAGTCCGATGTCTCAGTATTGTATAAAAGAAACATTCAACATAAAAGGGGAAACTCCCGTTGTTTTCATCAAAGGTTGTGTGACCCAGAGAATTACTACTTCGAGGATAGAAAAATCCTTTTCTTCTTAGGAGATGTTCAAGGCTGTCACTTGGTCATCCTGGTATACATTTTCAAAGTGTTACAAGATGATTGCCTAAGCCTTGGAAAATGCCAACTTTGGAGAAGGGAAATTATGAAGATAACCACGTATTCAAAGGCATTTGTTGATGTTAACACAAATCTTAAAGGTGCAGAAGAGATAGGGTGGCCAACTTTCTAATGTCTGAAAACCCCTGCTCCACCTCTTCCCTTGAAGCACTCTGTCCTCTGCCATAGCCCTACAAACTGTGCTTCTCAAAGGGGCTGCCTGCTTCACGGCCTGGCAACAGACTGCCAATTTTCCCGTCCCCACCTGCCCCGGTCTCCCGCCTGTGGTAACTGGACTTTGTGTCCAGTCAGTACATCTGACCAGACATTTCTAGGTTCCCTTTTTGACTGGACATTCCGGTCAAAAACCAGACACCTGGCAATCTTAAGAGAGGACAAAGTAGCAGTAGTTGTGCTGCATAGTATAAAAGACAAAAATTAAGTTATCCCTAAAAATTAAATATATAGATTAGTCTGGAGTTTTCGGGGGGCTATACTTTAAGACTTTGTAAGAGTCTATTTAAGGGGCATAAATGAAATTCAGCTTTCTGTTCAATGTGGTGGATCTATATTCTACATTTTATTACTATTAATTTTAAATCATGTTTATTCTAGCAGAGCCTAGGGACCCCACAAGAGTGGGGTCCTATTGTGCTAGGGACTGAACAAACACAAAGCAGTAGATGGTCTCTGCCCCAGAGAGCTTACAATATAAACAGGCAAGGCAGACAATGGATGGGGGGAAAGATATAGCACACAAATAAAGAGATGGTGAGAGGAAATGCCATGTTATTGCCACTTTTTTCCCCTTTGGAATTAGAATGGGATTTGCTAAGTGGAAAGATCTGAGAAAGGAGAGCAGGGTGAGGCTGATAAAGTCAGGGAGGGGAGTAAAGTAGGAGGGGCACATGTGAAGTGGAGACTAAGGTGAAGAGACTATGAGACAGTGGCCAAGAAAGGGTTGGAGCAAAGAGCCAATAAGCACGGGGCAGAGAAAATCCAGTCCAAACTGTGGAAAATATTATTAGTGTTTGACCGTTATTGCTTAAGCTGATTCTGCAGCTGTTTTACTAGCTTCAGTTTCTGGCTGGCTCTTTTGTTTTCTTTCTCAAAGAAAGAATGTAGTGAGTGGAATGAGAATGCTCTATAAGTCCTAGTGCCCACATAGGAAGGGGCATTTCCCCTGCAAAGTTCTGCAGGGTATGCTTGGAAGGGAGGGGTGGCCCCATTTTACCCTCTCACAATAAGTGAATCAGTACTTGCATAGATTGGTTCTTCAGCAGCTGCTCCATACTCACTTTACACTTGGAACTCCTGTTGTTGTCAATGTAGATTCAGTGTTTGAACCAGGGAGCATAAGCAATAGAGAGAAAGAGACCCACAGTGTAGAATGGAGAGGAGAAATTTCTCCTAAGATAGGAAGCACCAATGGTGGGGAGGAGAAAAGTTCCTTTAAAAGTTTTAGAAACCTGTTGCGTGCACAGGTACAGTATTTATAACAAATGCTGTTTCAATAATATGTTTCTGTAATAACTACAGCAAGAACCCAGATACTAAGCTTGCATAAAGTCAATTAAGCTATGTTGATTTATGGCATCTGAGGCTCTACCCAAGGCATTGTAAGTACACAGTGATAGTAGTTCTGAACTTAGTTTTGTGGGTTTAATTCACTTCTTTATCATTAGATTAATATAGTTATTTGACTATTTATTATGTCAAAACACATGCTTGTGAATGCCGCTGAAACTATGAGCTATAATAGCTCTGTGAGACACTATTGGATCACTGAAATAAATTTCTTTCAAATGTACAACGTTAACAATGGTATAATAAAGAGCCATTTACTTTTCAAATCTCTTCATTTTAAAAGCGCGTGAACCTGGGTGTAGCGCCCCTGCTTCATTTCAGAACCTCTTCCAGAATTGAAAACCTCAAGTTTTCAGTTTGAACATGAACATTTCAACACAACTCTATTTTTGCAAAAAATGTTTGAACAGTTTCTGGTTTTGTTCCAATTGGAATGAAAACAAACCTCAAAAGTTTCCGCAGAACAGAATTATTCTCTAGTCAACTCTAATTAAAACATGAATGCCAGTGTGTTCTCAGATGACAATATTGCATATTAATAGAGATTGGTGCTGTAAAAGTGGCTCCTTGAATCAGCAGGTGGATGTTTGGTCAGACTGGGAGGGCATAGAGAGCCTCCTCAAAGATAAGGAGAAGACTGCTCTGGAGCCTTCCTTAAACAGAAATATATATTGAGATCATGCCTGGGGGGATGAGCAGGGAGGAGAAAAGAGGATAGGTGTGGGTTTTTTTGTTTGTTTGTTTTTTTTGCGGGGGCATCTCCTTACCACCAGGAATTAGGCTATGAGGAAGGAACAGTGCCAGATTCTCTCTCATGCCCCCCTTCCTATAAGCAAAACACTCAGGGCATGCAGAAGCCATCCTGCTGCAGTTACTGTTATACTCCTCTTGCCATATTGAAACTGTAGTTTGATCTGTGTTTCCAACAAGCTGGAGATCTGACTGACAGTTTTTTGAAATCAGGAAGGAATTCTTGACAAGGTGTCCGGTGGGTTTTTTCTCTTTACTTGCAACATCCTGGAGTCCTGGTTCTAGGTGAGTATGGAGAGGATTTAAAAGTTGTAGTTTATAAGCAAATTTGTAGTTTTGTTGCAAGTTATAGCCAGTGTCCAGTGTGGGTGAGAGACTCAAAGGGGCCAGTTCCCAGAGTAAACATGATGGAGAGACCCAGGAGATGAACCCTATTAGCCTTGAGGAAGAGAGAGAGAGACTGTTAAAGCGTTCCTTAGTCGGAGAAAACTTGTGTGTAGCCTCAATCCACCTTGGGCAGGAAGGGCAAGAAGAGTCAGAGGCAGGCTGAGGTTATGTTGCAAAGCCCAAACTCTGGATATGGTTTGTTTGCATGATGTCACTTAGCACTGCACTGGATCAAAATAGATAGCTCTTCGTTGTGGAGGTTTTTGGGAACAGAGGGGGTGGGGAATAACCCCTTCCATTAAAGTTAACTGAATAAAGTTGTGGTGTTCCATTTTTAAATCCATGTCTTTGTTTTATTCCCTCCTTTTCCATAAAAGACAACCCATAACCTATCAAGATATGAAGGAGGAAAAACAGAGTAGCAAATGTTAAATCTTTATTAATATAGTTGAAACTTTGGAGCTAAATTTTCCAGAATGAAAGCATGGATCTATGTAAAAATGTGCACCCTAAATTTACACATGCAGTCACAAAAGTGTAGCTAGCCACTCACACAATTATACCTGCTTTCTTCATGCAAGCATGGTGGTTGAGTTTGCTACAACAATCAGGCTTCTGTTTTGAAAATCTGGCTCTTGACATTTAGAAATTGGAAGGAGCTGGTACTCTTCCATATGGGTACTTATCTGCACAATTTCTGTTTTCATTTCTAGCTCATGAGGTTGCACAGATGACATTCTGACTCTGAATGCAGCACTACATCCTTTCAGGTAGACAGAAATAATAGTGGTAAGAAAGGTGAGTTATTATGGGATAACTAGACAGAAGAAGTGAGTTTTCCATTTTGTCCTGAAGATGCTCAGATTTGTGAGTATTCTATCTTTCAGTTCTCCTGAAAGCTCCTATCCTGTTCCAGGTATTGGGACCAATTTAATAGGACACCCCAACACACCCATAATTCTGTAGGGTACTACGTGAGAATCTCCCTTGCATAGAGGAATTCTCAGGTGATGTAGAGCCATAGTAGTAGCTTCTAGTCAATCCTCTGGGACTCTTGCACAGGGAGAGTGGTTGGGACACCTCTGAACTGCGATACTCCCCAGCCTTGGGGGCTGTTGGCAGGTGGCATAAAGTAGAGCAGTTGTTTAGTAATACATTGCATATTTTCTTTTGCATCGGAATTTGATATTATGGTTAAGTTACTGAATGGATTCTTTTGGCTTCTCAGGTTATGAACCTTGGGTTGGCAGGATAGCTGCTGTGGGAGAAATTTGCAAGCTATTTGGCATTTAAATTTTAGGGGGAGGTGATATCTCCCAATTTGTCAACTGGAATTGCAGTGCTCTGAGACAGTAAAATTACAGGCCGAGCGTTCCAAGGGGTTGGCTTGGGAAAGTCTAGTTCTCATTATGAAGATAGGGAATTGGCTGGCTTATGTACTGTATCTTGTCTGTTTGTATGGAACACCATTTGGAAGCAGGCCTTCAAGGATTTTGGGGTCTCTGGACTGTCAGGAAGAACAGGGACCATCTATAATCTGGAGATTAGCTAAGGCTACCCCTGGCAGCAAGAACTACTCCTTTATCCTCACTAGTAATTAATTTGTATATGTAAATAAAAAGTGGCCTGTGTGCCATCCAGTTCAGTTAGTGTACGAATATCCTCAGTCAGTCAGTCTTTGTGTGGGCCCTCCGCACTGGGATGAAATTTTCAACGGCAAGGAGGGAATAACAAAATAGATCCCTGTGATGACTAGGAAATCTTCAAAATGCTGAGCTACATGAAAATGCCTGTACTGAGCTCTGATGATCAGAAAGTTCTGTCTCTTGCAGAAATCCACCTTTACTCGCTCCCTTGTGCTAGTGTGTGGGTCAAGTCACATTTTGTTTGTGGACACTGATTAAAATGTGCAAAACCTCAAATAGTTAGGGAAGGGAAAAAGGCATGGGTTTGTTCACATGGACAACTTTTTTTAAAAGCCAGCGATTGGGTCATAAAACTGATTGCATGTAACTAGGAGATAAGCATATTTACAGAGAAACAGATGTGTGAGGCATTCTTTAAGTAGCTAGAGGAGCTGTCATTGCTTGAGACATGTTCAGCAGTTTGCTTTGGGATTCACCCACGGTAAAAGAAACTTCCATATCTTTAATATTAGGAACATTGCTTCAATATTATTTAAAAATATGCTGAAATTGAAAGATTATTCAAAAGTGCCTGAGAACAAAACAAATTTGCTTATCAGCCTCTATGCAGAAGCAAGATTAAAATTCCATTAAATAAATGTATATTTAAAAAGGTTTATGTTTTGCTTTTCATTTTTATGCAAAATGTCAAACTTAAAGAATTTGGACAGCAATATACAATCCTGAAATAAAAACAAGAAAAGAGGACAATTAAGGCTTTTGAATGTTTTTATGTTTGTCCTTGAATCCTCAGTTTTATTACTACTAGTACTTGATAAAAGGCACAACAAGGATATCAGTAAACTCTTGTGAGTAACAGGAGATAGAAAAGACCTGACTTTACACCAGCATTGTTAGAATGTATCTTTGCTGTAGATGTAGCATAGTCAGTATTGTCTTATTTCTCCAGATATAAAACTTGTGCCTGTTACATTATGCATTAAAGGCCAGATTCTGCAGTCCTTACTAAGGCGAAACTCCTACCCAATGTAATGGTAGATTCTTCTGACTGAGGGCTGTAAGATTCAGCCTTAAATTATTAGTATTGACCAAAAAAATCATTGTTAGCTGACCAAAGTATAATATAATATTGAACAAGGCAGCACTTTGCACAAATAGTACTGAATGGAGAGAAAAGGCTGTCTGGGTCATCCAGGATGCCCCCTGCTTTGTGGTATGTATTGTATCATGCTCACTAAAGTTATGTTTAGCTAGCTCTAAATAATAACACTTAGAATTTGTACAGTGCTTTTCATATTTCAAGTGTTTTCCAAACATTGCTTAAGTAACCTCCAAAACAGCAGCCCTCTGCTGTAGGGATTGTAAAACCTGTTAGCAGCAGTACTGCTGTTTTAAAGATGGGGAACAATATGGGATTTTCAAAACTAATATCTACCCAGGAAAGGTATAAGCTAAAGTATAAGGGCTTGGCTACACTTGCAAGTTACAGCGCAATAAAGGAGCCTCGGGCACATGACCTCACTACCCGTCCACACTGGCAAGGCACGTAGAGCGCTCTGTCTTCGTGGCTACAGCGCTGCTGGTACTCCACCTCGGCGAGTGGAATAACGTTCGTTGCGCCCCCGCTGGAGCGCTGCGGTGCCTGGTCTGTTATTGCGCTGTGATCAGCCTCCAGAAGTGTCCCACAATTCCTGTTCTAGCCACTCTGGTCATCACTTTGAACTCTACTGCCCTGCCTTCAGGTGACCAACTGTCAGACCTGCCCTTTAAATTCTCTGGGAATTTTGAAAAATCCCCTTCCTGTTTGCTCAGCCAGGCGCGAGTGCTCTCAGCGAATCTTCCCAGGTGACCATGCCTCCACACGCCAGGCAAGCCCCAGTATGGAGCAATGGCGAGTAGCTGGACCTCATCAGTGTTTGTGGGGGAGGAAGCTATCCAGTCCCGGCTGCGCTCCAGCCGTAGAAATTACGATACCGTCTGGCAGATATCAAGGGACATGATGGAAAGGGGCCATGACCGGGACACACTGCAGTGCAGGGTTAAAGTGAAGGAGCTGCGGAATGCCCACTGCAAAGCCCATGAGGCAAACAGCCATTCCGGTGCTGCCCCTGTGACCTGCCATTTATACAAAGAGTTGGACGTGATACTTAGGGGTGACCGCACCTCCATGCCGAATACCACCGTGGACACCTCAGAGGCCAGTTCAACAAGGCTGGAAGAGGAGGAGGAGGAGGAGAAGCAAGGCGGGAGCAAGGCTGCTCCGGCAGAGGACGACACCCCAGAATCCCTAGATGCATGCAGCCAGGAGCTGTTCTCAAGCCAGGAGGAAGGTAGCCAGTCGTGGCGGCCGGTGCTTGGGGAATAACAAACACCAGAGGAGGTTCCTGGTAAGAGGCTTTTATTTTGGGAAAGAAGTTATTCAGTGAGGGCGCTTGGGGCGAGGAGGGTTAGGGCTGCATGCATGCCTAGAAGCGGAATAGGGAGTTGATGTGCTCTCTCACATTGCAGTAATCGGCCTCAGTGATGTCTTCAAAGGTCTCATCCAGAACCTGGGCAATGCGCTTGCGCAGGTTATTCGGGAGAGCCACTGTTGTCCTCGTCCCAGTGGGACAAAATACAACATGGTTTTACAAAAGGTAGATCATGCCAAACCAACCTGATCTCCTTCTTTGAGAAAGTAACAGATTTTTTAGACAAAGGAAACACAGTGGATCTAATTTATCTAGATTTGAGTAAGGCATTTGATACCGTGCCACATGGGGAATTATTAGTTAAATTGGAAAAGATGGGGATCAATATGAAAATTGAAAGGTGGATAAGGAAATGGTTAACAGGGAGACTACAGCGGGTCCTACTGAAAGGTGAACTGTCAGGCTGGAAGAAAGTTACCAGTGGAGTTCCTCAGGGATCAGTTTTGGGACCAATCTTATTTAATCTTTTTATTACTGACCTCGGCACAAAAAGTGGGAGTGTGCTAAGAAAGTTTGCAGATGATACAAAGCTGGGAGGTATTCCCAATTTAGAGAGAGACCCGGGTTATCATACAGGAAGGTTTGGATGACCTTGTAAACTGGAGTAATAGTAATAGGATGAAATTTAATAGCGAGAAGTGTAAGGTTATGCATTTAGGGATTAATAACAAGAATTTTTGTTATAAACTGGGGATGCATCACTTGGAAGTAACAGAGGAAGAGAAGGACCTTGGAGTATTGGTTGATCATAGGATGACTGAGCTGCCAGTGTGATATGGCTGTGAAAAAAGATAATGCGGTCTTGGGATGCATCAGGCGAGGTATTTCCAGTAGAGATAAGGAGGTTTTAGTACTGCTATACCAGGCACTGGTGAGACCTCACCGGGAATACTGTGTGCAGTTCTGGTCTCCCATGTTTAAGAAGGATGAATTCACACTGGAAGAGGTACAGAGAAGGGCTACTAGGATGATCCGAGGAATGGAAAACCTGTCTTATAAAAGGAGACTCAAGGAGCTTGGCTTGTTTAGCCTAACCAAAAGAAGGTTGAGGGGAAATATGATTGTTCTCTATAAATATATCAGAGGGATAAATACCAGAGAAGGAGAGGAATTATTTAAGCTCAGTACCAATGTGGACATAAGAACAAATGGATATAAACTGGTCATTGGGAAGTTTAGACTTGAAATTAGTCTAAAGGTTTCTAACCATCAGAGGAGTGAAGTTTTGAAATAGCCTTCCAAGGGAAACAGTGGGGGCAAGGGACCTATCTGGCTTTAAGATTAAACTCGATAAGTTTATGGAGGAGATGGTATGATGGGATAATATGATTTTGGCAATTAATTCATCTTTAAATATTCATGGTAAATAGGCCTAATGGCCTGTGATGGGATGTTAGATGGGGTGGGATCTGAGTTAATACAGTGAATTCTTTCCTGGGTATCTGGCTGGTGAATCTTGCCCATATGCTCAGGGTTCAGCTGATCGCCATATTTGGGGTCGGGAAAGAATTTTCCTCCAGGGCAGATTGAAAGAGGCCCTCTGGGTTTTTCGCCTTCTTCTCCAGTGTGGGGCATGGGTCACTTGCTGGAGGATTCTCTGCTGCTTGAAGTCTTTAAACCACGATTTGAGGACTTCAATAGCTCAGACATAGGTGAGAGGTTTTTCGCAGAAGTGGGTGGGTGAGATTCTGTGGCCTGCGTTGTGCAGGAGGTCAGACTAGATGATCATAATGGTCTCTTCTGACTTTAATGTCTATGAATCTATACGTGCTGCAAATGTGGCCACGCCAGTGCGCTTGCAGCTGTCAGTGTGGACAGACTGCAGCGCTCTCCATACTGCGCTGTACAAAGGCGGTTTTAACTCACAGTGCTCTACATCTGCAAATGTAGCCATGCCCTAAATGTAAATGATATTGTTATACTGGTATAACCCCATGTGCATACTCTTTTTATTGCAGGACAAGAGTGTCCTTTTTGGTTTAGCTTCTGTTGTATGGCAATAGGTTTAAACTACCTCTCAGTCCCCTCCCCAAGCCTAAATAAATCTAAATCTATAGATTTAGACTAATTAAAATAGAGTTCTGCAATTCTAGATAGCAGGTGGGATCTGGCTCTGTGGTGACTACTCTGCTCCAGTCCAGTGGAGTAATGAAGCTATAAAATTGGCAGATCTAGCTGCCTGAGGATTCTCGGGTGGTGTAGGACTAACATAGCAGCATCTTAAGTAGCCTCCTTCCTGTCATAACATTATGGCTGGGGAAAAGGAGCATGGCTTCAGGTCTTTGAGTGCAAGCTTTCCAAAGCTGACAGTGTCCCCTCGGGGGTTGTGAGAATCTGGCATGATTTAGAGCAGCTGTGAAGGTCACTGTCAGATAGTGTAGTGAACTAGATAGATCACTGGTCTAATTTGCTACAGCAATTCCTATTTTTGTTTGAGTCACCTGAAAAATGTTTTGGGGAGTTGCTTATGTTTTCTTGTTTTCAACAAAAATACATTTCATCAAGACTCGGTAATACATAATCTATATATGGCTGGCTGCTCCAGCACACCAGATATCATGTTGGATTAACCACTGCCGGTTAAAATAACTCTTTGCCATAGAAGACAATCTGGTCCTGTTTCTGCATTCCAATGACTTCAGTAGAGTGTCACTGGTGGAAAACTGGAGTTAAGGAATGGGATCATCAGACCCATTTCTCAGAGTTTTGGGAGGGTAGAAGGGTAATACAGCTGTTACCTTTACAATCAAATTAGATTTGTTGTGTGAAGTGTCTCACAAGTAACTAAAATGTGTGGTTCAATGCCACATTGCCAATTCATCCTCAGGGATCTCTGGGCTGCTTGAAAATGGGAACTAAGGCTTTAAAACCCCAGTGTTTCTGTGTTCTGTCATTTTTCCTGGGGGTTCATTGGTAAGGGCGGGATATTAAGGAAACTTTGAGCCTGATTTTAATCTTTTTTTTTAATGTAGTTTCACAACTTAATTGTGTTCAGCATGGTTACTTATGATTTACACCAGGGTAAGATCAGACCCAGCCCTTCTGTTCCCCAAGCCTTTAAGATTGATATGTCTACTTGTCCTCTTTATGTTGTTGTACTTTATAGCCACCATGGCATCAAGGCTTTCCATATCATTCTAAAAGCAGATAATCCATAGTTCAACTGCCTTGCTCTAGAAGACTTCCATCTTGTTGTCAAGAGAAGGTGCTTAATCCTTGTACATGGCCTTTCAGAGACTACCATCATCTCCAAAGCACTCTACTGTTCCAAAGGGTGAGAGATTATTCAATTGCTGTATAAACCCAGTCCCTGTGCATTGTGACAGTCTGTACCACAGAAAGCAAAGAAGGAATTTCATGTGGCATTTACTGGATCCTAATTTTTTTTTTAACGGCACAGGAACTGTATTTCACCCAAATCATAAGAAACTAATAGATCACAGTAAAAACAAACAGCAGTGATTATAACTTCATGTTCTCACCTTGAAATTCTGAGTTGTGTATTTTAACATATTCAGATAGTTACATTATTGTAGTGTAAACATACTATGTTGATTTATCCCATTAACAATGTAATGTTTCTGATTTTTACTTTCCATCACATTGGCTCTATGTATCGTAAAGATATGAGAACAAAACTTTTTCTTTGTACGTGTTTGTTTGTACTTCTGATTAGCTTATCTTAAAATAAGATTCTTATAAAATAAAATTCTTATAAATGCATATACTTTATGCATTTATAAATAAAATATGAAATTAAGATATTTCAGAAAGCAAACTATGAAAGTTTACATAACTTAAATGAATTAGTTTAACATAGAATGTCAAGTCTTATCAACAAATAATTAATGCAACCACAATAAACCAGAAGCCTACAACACACAATGGTCAAGCTTACTATGATAATTAAGAGTTTGGGAGACTGTACAGCAGCCAGTAAGCACCATAAACCATATCATCACCTCTCTGAAGCAACATTCTTGTTCTCCAGAATCTCAGCTTTTTTCAAAATGAAAAGTAAGACACTAATTTTTATGGTTGTGAAAAAAAATCTTAAAAATCTGAATGCAGAGACCCCTTTGAGTCTGCAGAGAGCCTAGAGCAATAACTTGGAGAGGTGTGAACTTCCCCATTCATCTCTGAGATGCTAGTTCAAGTGCCCAATTATGATTTGTGTTAACTATTTCATTCCTCATGTAAGAGAGGAGAGGGAGTGTCACAGATCTATACAATTTATTGTGAGTAATGGCTCATCCATGTACCACAAGTGGTAGCATGTGGGAGACTTCACTAGAGCTGGATGAATGACTGATTTTTTTTTTTTAGGTTTCAGAATAGCAGATGAATTAGTCTGTATCCATAAAAAGAACAGGAGTGCTTGTGGCACCTGAGAGACTAACAAATTTATTAGAGCATAAGCTTTCGTGGGCTACAGCTCACTTCATCAGATGCATAGAATGGAACATATAGTAAGTTATATTATATATATACACATAGTAAGATAATAGCTCATCTTAACTAATTAGCCTCTCACAGTTTGTATGGTAACTTCCAACTTATCTGTATGTGTGTGTATATTAAGATGAGCTATTATCAGCAGGAGAAAAAAACTTTTGCAGTGATAATCAAGATGGCCCATTTAGACAGTTAAGAAGGTGTGAGGATACTTAACATGTGAAAATAGATTTAATATGTGTAATGACCCAGCCACTCCCAGTCTCTATTCAAACCCAAGTTAATGGTATCTAGTTTGCATATTAATTCAGGCTCAGCAGTTTCTCATTGGAGTCTGTTTTTGAAACTTTTCTGTTGCAAATTTGCCACCCTTAAATCTTTTACTGAGTGGCCAGAGAGGTTGAAGTGTTCTCCTACCGGTTTTTGAATGTTATGATTCCTGATGTCAGATTTGTGTCCATTTATTCATTTGCGTAGAGACTGTCCGATTGGCCAATGTACATGGCAGAGGGGCATTGCTGGCACATGATGGCATATATCAGATTGGTAGATGTGCAGGTGAACGAACCCCTGATGGCATGGCTAATGTGATTAGGTCCTATGATGGTGTCACTTGAATAAATATGTGGACAGAGTTGGCATCGGGCTTTGTTGCAAGGATAAGTTCCTGGATTAGTGTTTTTGTTGTGTGGTTGCTGGTGAGTATTTGCTTCAGGTTGGGGGGCTGTCTGTAAGCGAGGACTGGTCTGTGTCCCAAGATCTGTGAGAGTGAGGTATCATTTTTCAGGATAGGTTCTAAATCTTTGATGATGCGCTGGAGAGGTTTTAGTTGGGTGCTGAAGGTGACAGCTAGTTTCATCAGCAAATGAAAAAATCAGAAAAAATTATTTAGTTTAGTTCCAAAAATGTTTGGAATCTGTCACCAAAATACATCGGGAGGCCAGCTTCAGAAAACTGTGTATCACATCTGCAGTTAAGACCTTTACCCCACTTGTTAGGGAACTTTCCTAGAATGTAGCAGACCTGGGTTTGAATCCCTGCTCTGGAGCAGGGACTTGAAACTCAGATTTCCTTCCTTACAGGTGAGCATCCTAAACACCAGGTTATAGGCTATTCTGGAGTGGTGTGCTTCTCATCTTTCCTGTTAAAGCTGTTCCACTTTGTAAAAGTACTTAAATATTCACTGGGCCAGAAAGAGATCGAGAACACTGCTGGTGATTAAGTCAGGAGATGTGGAGTCAACTGTTCTCTCTGCCTGAATCAGCTTGTGTTTTTCTTCTCCACAGAGGTGAATTTCTCCATCGATAATTTGAAGGTAGTTCTGATTTCTATTCATTAGTTGTAATCACAGGTAATCTGTAAAACAAATCTTTACTATAAGATCTTAAGTTACTTAAAGCAAATGTTGAAACTGGTAAACTCATTAGTTAATAACAAAACTCATTTAAGTCAAACTAAGTAGCTGTCATTTCCTTTTGACATTACAAATAATTTAACTCAAAATTCACTGGACTGTAATTTCTCTAAGCATGGGTGCTTTCTTTCAGCTTTGTTTTTTACTGCATGTAATTTTTTTTCCTGTAGAAGTAGTGCTATTCTGAGCTAATGAAACAATTTTCCAGTATCTACAATCTTAATCAGCTATTGACTAAAAATTATTTCTGAAAAGTTCATGTGAAATGTGAAACAAAAACACAAAATACATATTTAAGTTATTTACAGGCCTTTTTTTAATCTTTGGGGTACTACACGAAAAGCATTTAACTTAATCCCTTTGTCACCTAGGTAGAATGCAACCCCCATAACCTCAAAGGTGGGTATGGGGTCTTTGGTCTGGATTTAGGGGCAGACATTCCCTGAAAAAGCTGAGGAACAGGATTGGGGCTCCCCTGGACTAGTACAGTGAGGAGACAGCCTCCTTCTTCAGTTGTTTAATGCTCATATGAGGGGAGGGCAGGGAAGTCCAGGCCACGCCCAGATGGAAACAATTGAGGAAGGAATCAAGACCTGCACTGTAGAAGTTATTTCCAGACAGTTCTCAGATAAGTTAATAAACTTGCATTCTAATTAAACTACACCTCTTGCATCTTGTTTTTCTTCCTGCTTCTCTGAGACAAGGAAATAATGTGTGTATTTAAATCCTTGTTACTTATTCTGAAATAAGGTAGGGTGTGACTTTAAAGTATTATACCTATTTAGGAATAACTTCCCTTGTAATCACACTTACTGGGTAAAAAAGACTGTCTACATGGGGAGCTCTTGCAGAATAGTTTACTCAGCAATAGAAATTCTGGTCAATTTATTTGTGTAGACAGGCTCCTTTTTCAAGCTGTGCTCTTCTTTTGGTTTCACAGCTTGAGTCTTTCTTATGGGCTTAAAATAGCATTAACAAGGTACTTCTTTGCTTATAAGTATTTGTTATGAGTAAGAGGGGACCTTACTGGCCAGTCAGTAAGGCCAAAACAATTGGTTAGGATGAGAGTTTGAGAGCAAGTGAGAAATGATATAAAAATAGGAGGCAAAATTCCCTTTTGATCGTTTGCCATTGACTGGTTCCCATTTTGAAGAGTGGATGTGGATCATCTACTATACTTCATGTGAAGAGTTCAAATGGATCAACTGGAATATGAGTTGTATATAAATGCTTCCTTCTTATTAACAAGCCAAGAAACTCAGTCTCTCTCCTATGGCTTGGTATTTATGGACTTGCTCACACTAACTCCTGCGTGTATTCCCCAAACCTAACGTTAATAAATCTTCACAAGCCCACATGCTGGGTCCATCTCAGTTCTTCATTTGGAATTAGTGTTTTAAGGAACTGATGAACACTTACTCTGATCTTTCTCCTGATATCTCTTGTTTTGTCTACACTTGTAATCTTTGCAAAGCTTCCACGGGGCTCCTCTGATCAATGTGGTATCATTTATTTGTCTAAGTGCATGTCTGTATTGTTGCATGTGTTTCTTCTGATATTGCAGTGTCTTCTCAAGGTTCATTGTACAACAATATATATACTGCGTCGTCTGTTCTCCAACAGATTAATGCCATGATCTTGCAAAGACCCAAACATTTGCATAACTTTTTTCACATGACTGATCCTATTGATATCAATAGGACTAGTCACATGAGCAAAGTTATGTACCGTCTAGGCTTATGTGTTTGTATGCCTGCGTCCTAAAGATGGTGCAGCACCAGCAGATGAAACACTGCTGTATAAATCTTCAACATCAGTTATCAGTATCAGTATCTGTTCATTATATCTTTTTATTTAATCTGTGTGCTGGAATCACTTCAACTATGTGTTTCTTATCAAGCAGTCTGGCCTCTGTGGCAAATGAATTTGCTTGTCTTAAGAAATAAATAAAGATTGTCAATACAAAGAAAACTTTATGCAAAATAAATAACTCTAGCTTATAGAATAGCTTATCCTGCCAAATTTTAATTATTCTTAATTACCCTTTCATCCTGCTCATCAAGTTTTGGGGGAAGGCCACTGGCTGTGTTGACATTACCCCCGCCTTCTCTTCAACATCCAGAATAGGTGTCAGATTCACTCAGGCCACATATTTTAAGATAATTCATCTTGAAGAGGGTGTCCATTGTGTTTTGCTCTTATAAAGTTTATACCTTTAAATGTATATATTGTTCAAAGCTAAAACAAATTATTGTGGTTTTAATGCCTCAGTACAAGTATATATTGAAAACCTCATGAATATAATGTGGCAGCCAATAAAAGCTAAGGATAACAAGCTTGGAACTCCTTAGTCCAGTTTTCACAAGCTGTTACATTTTATTTTTTGCAAAGGTGGTGAAATATAATGACTTTGCTTAGTTCGGCAATTTAAAGGCTTTCAGAAATAGTTTATAATGATCAGGAAAATAAAGTTCCTGAAATACCTCATAGGTCACTAGTTCAGTTTGTAGTCTTGCTGAATTTCTGCAAGGAGAATGTATTTAGCTGTGAATAAATACCTTTTACATATTTTAAAAAGACTAAATTGTTTTTAATCTATATGTAAATGCAACTTAAATTTATTTGGATATTGGTTCTCTTTTATTATTTTACTGATGCTACAGATAACATACTGAATGCTATGATAACTAAAAGGTAAAAGTCATTACTAGATAAAATGGAAGTGTATTACATTTAAAATATTACATGGAATAGAAAACAATGCTAGCTAGAGTTAGGACAAAAAATCTGTCTAACAGCTAACATGATGAATACCTTGATCAGTAGATGCCATTGTACAATAAATGACTTATGCTATATGAAAATAATATCCTAAAATATTATGTGAATGCCTAATCCAATACTGGAAAAAGCACAGTCTGGAACTCTGCCAGAGGATGTTGTGAAGGCCAAAACTATAACAGGGTTAAAAAAGAACTAGATAAATTCATGGAGGATTGGTCGATCAATGGCCACTAACCAGGGTGGGCAGGGATGACGTCCCTAACCTCTGTTTGCCAGAGGCTGGGAATGGGCGATAAGTAATCATCTAGTGATCCATCCCATTGGCCAAACTGGACAGTCTCTATGCAAAAGAATAAATGGACACAAATCTGACATCAGGAATCATAACATTCAAAAACCGGTAGGAGAACACTTCAACATCTCTGGACACTTAGTAAAAGATTTAAGGGTGGCAATTTTGCAACAGAAAAGTTTCAAAAACAGACTCCAAGGAGAAACTGCTGAGCTTGAATTAATATGCAAACTAGATACCATTAACTTGGGTTTGAATAGAGACTGGGAGTGGCTGGGTCATTACACATATTGAATCTATTTCCTTAAGTTAAGTATCCTCACACCTTCTTGTCAACTGTCTAAATGGGCCATCTTGATTATCACTACAAATTTTTTTTTCTCCTGCTGATAATAGCTCATCTTTAGTAATTAGCTTCTTACAGTTTGTATGGAAGCTTCCAACTTCTCTGTATGTATATATATATGTTCCATTCTATGCATCTGTTGCTATAGCTATATGTTCCATTCTATGCATCTGATGAAGTGGGCTGTAGCCCACGAAAGCTTATGCTCTAATAAATGTGTTAGTCTCTAAGGTGCCACAAGTACTCCTGTTCATTCATCCCTTATCTGTTCATTCCCACCTGGCATTGGCCACTGTCGGAAGACAGGATTCTGGCCTAGATGGACCTTTGGTCTGATCCAGTTTGACCGTTCTGATGTTCTTTTTCTCTTGTGATAGTAAATTGTGCCATGGTAGAATTTATAGTCAAACTAGTGACCTTGTTGCATATGTAATGCCAAAGTTTAGTTAGAGAAAAATACAAACAAAACAGCAAGGGCAACACAGGATCATGCTTCAAAACATCTTTCTTGTCTATAGTTTTCAGTACTAGGACATATGACTAATTTTCCCCTTTTTCTTACAGCCATTTGCAGTTTTGTTTGCTAACAATGACATTTGATATTCTATTAGTACTACAATCACACTGCTATTTAAATTCCCACATGAGTCTCGTCAATGTTCCTGCAGCCCAGAGAAAGTATCTAATATAATGTATTTTCACATCTGACCATAATATACATTGGCCTAATTCATGGTTGTTCTATGGCCAATTTCTACCATGTAGGTGGGCACAAAGGTACTGTAGAGCAGGCCTAAGCATGCCCTCCCCACCAGGAAATACCCCTGGCACAGAGAACCCCCACAGATGATTCAGAGCCAAGGCTGTGCTGCCAGTGTAGTAGTCAGGGGTGCAGGAGGCATTTTGCAGTGGAACAGGATTAGGCAGGAAGAGGCATGGCTAGGGAAGTTGGGGCTATTGATTCAGAAACACAATTTAAGGCAACCCTCAGGAGCCCCTGCAATTCCTGAACAGAGAAGGTACAAGATGCCCTTTCTTCTGTCCCGGTGGCATGCTTGCACTGCCTCCCCTACCCCCAGGGATGAATCTGCCTCCATGGGAGAAAGCAAAAGTGAGATTCTGATTATGGTTCTTTATTATAACATTCATACAAAGGAGCATTTGTTCATCTGCTACATATTTAAGTGACTTATAACTGCTAGCTTTAGAAATTCTTAACCAGGTGATCTGACTGGGTTTTGATGCAAACAGTATCTCTCTGCATGAGAGAGGCCCTAGCCCAGCAAAACACATAAGCATATGCTCATTTTTTAATCATGTGACTATTCACTTTGGCATCAGTGGGACTACCTATCTAGTAAAGCATGTGCTGAAATTCATTGCTGGATCTGGGCCAGAGGATCACACTGCCATCATTCGAACTTTAGTTGAAAATCAAGAGAAGTGCAGAATAAAATGTGGAGTTAGTTAGAATTAGAGAAAGCTGTACTGGTAATTTGTAGGCTCTTGGTGCTGAGCAAATGTGTGTGAGTGAGGACATGAAACAATCTATGGTAGGGATGATGGATGATGGGAGAGCAGTCCATGTTGAGTAGGAATGCTCTGTATGTCATGAGACCTCTATAGATACAGAAGTTCGGTGAGACTGTGTATAAGTATCTGAAGTTTTGGATGCTTATCGAAACCAGACCTCCAACATGAGTAAAGACAACTTCATGGTAAGGTCTATAATAATAGATTAATAGATTCTAAGGCCAGAAGTGATCATCTAGTCTGAGCTCCTGTATAACACAGGATATACATTGAGTGGGTTAGGGATTTTGTCAAACAATACTATTTTTCTTTCATTCCGAGCACATTCTTTCCCTCCACGCCATACACACAGCAAATTATTATATGGCAACTGATAGGCAAAGCATGCTGGTTTGGAACATTTATTATGTTTATATTTTTGAATTCTGTCCTGCTGTTGACTTGCATGTAATTGAAGCTAGTATAGCATGCTCCAGTGACATAGTAGTTGACACAGTGTAATCAATTAGGTGGGAATACTACATGTCACTAAGGTTTTCTGCTATCATTTTATGGATTGATTAGGAAGCTGCTTCTGTCAGCAGCGTGGGGAGGGGGAGGGGAGAACATTACCTGTGGAGACAAAAGTAAAGATTTTAGCATGCATTTGTGTCACTTTAAGTGAATAATTGGCTGAGGAATTTTAATAGCAAACTATTGTGAGTGGAAAAAATTGTAAATGTATCTTCAACTGTCAGCAAGCAAGGAGGATTATATACTATGCAGAAAAGCAAGACAGAATTGAAAATGTATAAATATCATCCTGCAATGGATTTTGTTTCTTTACCAAGCTTTGTTCTTAAACTGGTTGCAGGTTATGAAGTGAATTACATCCTTAGGGAGAGACCATGCTCTTTTTAGGTCATCTTTGTGGTCCTGCCTGAAAACTGTGGATCTTGCCACTTTAGGATTCTGTTTGCCCTGAGATGCACTGAGTATACAAGGGATAGAAACCATGATCTGCTCCATGTGTGATATGTGAATGTTACTACAGTACATTCAATAAAAGTAATACAATAGGAAGGTGACAAAATACACTACAAGTATTGATTCATATTGGCAATACAGTAGTTTTGTCACAAATTATTGAGACTTCTTTAAATCAAGTTACTGAGACTCAATGTTCAGGTTCACAATAATCTTTTTTTTTTCCCCTACACTTCATGAGAATCTACACAGTGCTTCTGATGATTATCATCATTTGTATTACTGTAACACCTAAAGAGTCCAACAAAGATCAAAGCCCCATTATGTTAGATACTATACATATATATACATACTAAAAGACAGACCCTGCCCCAAATTGACTACAGTCTCCCAAGTCTTGTCTTAGCATACAGTGCACTCAGTGTAGGACCTGTGATATATTATTTGTGTACAGTTACTGTTTTTATTGTTCCAGTATCAGGAGGCTGGAGGGGATATCTCCAGAAAATGGCTTCTTGCTTTGAGATCAATTTAATAACAGGACAGGATCCTTCTCTCTCTTATTTCTGCAAGCATGACTTTTTTGGAAAGTCTTACTGATTGTAGATTGTAAGTGTTTGGGAGTGTTCATTTAATTGTCATCTGTAGACATGTTTGATGGAAACCTCTGCCTATTTCTTGATGGAATTCTTCTTTCCTACCTGTTAGCTGTGAGTTTCCTGAAATTTTCAAAGGTGGACACTACACATTCTTGGTGGCACAGGATTTTAAATATGTTTCCCATTTCAGCAACTATGGTGGAAATCAAGCTCTTATTGTTCTAGCAGTCACACAGTTTGCAAAAACACATTTATAATGCATAAATGTTTGAACCTTGCCCTTCAGTTTGAATCTTTGTCCCACGGTCTACTGCATTTCCTTAACCGTTAAATTATACTTCCAAAAAGAAATTGTTTAGCACAATTGAAAATAGAACAAAGTATGTTGTGTATTTATCACTTTATTTGCCTCTAGTTGCTTAGCTATCAATTACTTCACACTTGGATAGTTTACGGATATTTAACAATACAATTAAAACAGTTGAGAGATAAGTGTAACATTCCCCTCTAGTGTTTTCTGAACCGGTGATCTGCTAGGTCACTCCAGTCCTTGACTTTGGGAGCTGCCTTACCCTGCTCTGTTATGAAATGTTATGAAATGCTCCCAGCTACTTGCAACCAAACAACACTAGCCAATATCTCCGGTCCCAGACACAACCGTAGGAACCTCTGTCTTGCAGTGTCCAGTTATACGCTCTGGACGCTGCAAGCTTATATGAATTTGTCAATTTAACAAAGAAATAGATATGTACCAGGCTTGTTATTCCCAGGGGAGTTTCTGACACACTTCAAACCAAACGCACTGCTTCAGGTAGAATAAACAAATTTATTAACTACAAAGATAAATTTTAAGTGATTATAAGTCAAAGCATAACAAGTCAGATTTGGTCAAATGAAATAAAAGTAAAATGTATTCTAAGCTGCTGGTTGGTTGCTCTTCAGCCAGGCTCTCCCCTTTGATCAGCACTTCAGTTGCTTGGTGTGGTGTCTGTAGATGTAGGTGGAAGAGAGAGGAAGAGCATGGCAAAGTCTCTCCCTTTTATCATGTTCTTTCATCCCTCTTGGCTTTGTCCGCCCCACCCCCCTTCAGAGTCAGGTGAGCATTACCTCATCGCAGTTCCAAACTGGCCAAAGGAAGGGGGGTGACTCACTTGAAAGTCCAACAGATCCTTTTGTTGCTGCCTAGGCCAGTGCGCCTTGTTCCTGTGAGGCTGGGCTAGATTTGTCCCACACCTGCCCTGATGAGGTGTGAACTGCCTCTCTGCTCTTGGAGAGTTTTTGCCTGGGCTTATTTTAAGCCATGAGGATACATTTTCAGCCTCATAA
Source organism: Lepidochelys kempii (assembly GCF_965140285.1). Lineage (NCBI taxonomy): Eukaryota > Metazoa > Chordata > Testudines > Cheloniidae > Lepidochelys > Lepidochelys kempii. The sequence continues at coordinate 87,405,798 of NC_136384.1, forward strand.
CTACATACATAAAATTATAACCTATAACATTACTGTAACAACAATGCTCTGTGCACCATGAGCCTTCTGAAGACACCCAACATGACAAACTTTGCATTGGATACCAGACAATCATTTTACAAGGATGAGTGAGCATGGTGTTGCTGGGTGTTCCACTGAAGTACAGAGCATCACAATAGGTATGATACAGTATAACTAATTTATCTTAAACATAACCACCTCTATTCCATTAAAGTCAATTGGAGTCAGATTTTGGTCAGGAGTAGTTTAGAGACTGATCCTGCTCATCTGGAAAAATGATAAAACTCCCACCGGCTATAATATAATGGGAATGGGATCAGGTCCTCAGAGCATTAGTATAGGAATCTTTTGGACGATCATTGAGCAAGTGTACTGTTTTGTTCATACAGCAGTATTTGCAGTACAGATAGACAACTCAAAGGAATTTAAATTTAATTTATTCTCTGCAAATAGAATTTGTTTTGAATTTACTCTGGCCTCTTTTTCTTTTTCTATTTTAGTTAATGTATCTATTAATGAGTTGAACGGAATGTTCGTTTGTTTTTCTGTTGTAGGCATAAGCATTTTTTGTATTTAATATATTTCTCTTATAAAAATATAAAGACAAATCAGAACATTGCTGAAGCAAGGGAATGGGATCTCTAGGGTACTACTGTGTTACACTTCTGCAATAGCTTTATCTGCTTAAGTTCCCACAGAGACAAAAATCAGATGCAGAAAAAACCTATATTTATTTTAAGGAAATGGATTAGAGTCACTGAAGAGGGTCCCAAAGGTACGATATTGAGTTACTCAGCAATAGCTATTCTTCACTTGGACCAAACAGATAGCAAGCAAACAAACAAAGAAGCCAATGATAAGAAAGCTCACTGGGGTTTCAGCGCTGACTTTTTAAGAATCTTTCTGGCATAGATACTCAGCTAGATACCACTGAAACGTCTCAATAGTGAAGTCAAGCTGCAGCAATCAAGTGTCACTTTTAGTTGTAGATCCTCATTTGGCCTTTTCCTATTACTTTTTTGCTTTCAAGTTACTCCTATCTCAATCTGTCTTTATGCTTCACTTTAGCTTTGCAGACTGCTGTCACAACTTTTTGCTATATTTAAATTCAGAATTATTACCAAGATAAGAATAAAAGAGAATACTGTGAAATTCACTGTTGTGGCATTATTAAAGAAAATATTACCAGATGTAATGTACTTTTTTCCACAGAAAACAGAGAATGGTGCCAATAATTTTAAAAAGAAAAGGTAAAATGAGCACTCTATAAAAATGTAGATTGAAAATAATTGCAGATAACTGTGCAAATGGGTGTAAAGGGGGAAAGGGATAGCTCAGTGGTTTGAGCATTGGCCTGCTAAACCTAGGGTTGTGAGCTCAATCGTTGAGGGGGCCATTTAGGGATCTGGGCCCGGAATTGGCCCTGCTTTGAGCAGGGGATTGGACTAGATGATCTCCCTTCCAACCCTGATAGTCTGTGATTCTGTCTGTAAAAATAAAATTATTTTAAAATTTACACTTAGACTAATATGCGTTTTATTTTGTGTTTATGAAATATTTTGTGCATTGCATTTTCTGTACTCTGCAGACCCACTCCATATTAAGAGAACTGCAGTTGTCAGTCAGTCATGGCATTTATAGAAGGAAGATATTAACATCATCTAGGGTCTGATCCTGCTCCCACTGAAGTAAATGGCACAACTCCTGACATGAGAGCAAGATCTTGCTCTATTTCCATATCAGTTGAGTATTAGTCTCCAGTTTGTTTTCCTCTAGTATTTTTCAGCTTCAATTTTAAAGCCTCTACACTTCACAGATTGCCAACTTTCATGTGGTAAATAAGCACTCCAACTTTCACAATAAGCCAAAAATCAAGCTAATCCTATTTCAAAACAAGCCAATCCCTAAGAACCCCAGCACTCTATGTGACTAGATCCCCCTGGCGAGCAGTCTGGGACTGTAATGGGCCCACTGTGCACCGCTAACTCTCTTCCCCCTGCCTTGCCACTGCTTGCCGGGAGCTGATCCAAAAAAAAAAAGAAGAAGAAGCAACAAGCTACAAGCCAAAAACTAGCCAACAAGCAACTCACAAGCCAATTAAGCCCCAAACAAGCCCAATTTCTGCATTTTTTTCCACAGGTTTGGCATGTCTGCTACACTTGATACAACTTACAGTGGTGTCAAGTAAACCAGCACTCTCTTTTCTTATGTCGGTTCTGAATAATAAGCATCTGTCAATGTTTTTTGTGCTTGTTGTTGGCCACAGTAGAGGTACCAGTCATGACCCCAATTAATCTTCTGCTGACACAAGTCACATGCTACTTTTTCTTGAATTGTTTAAACAACTTGTTTTTAAAAAACAGCCCAATTATGTCATTTTTGCTTTCATATCTGGGGACCAATTGATTAGAAATTTGAGCATAATTCATTACCCAGGACATTGAGAGCAATTACCTTAATGACTAGTATTTGCATTAGGGTCACCCTCGTTTGCTCTTCTTCTGCATCCTCTCTGCCCCTTGACTCACCATCATAGCCACATTTACATGTCCAGGATTGTCGCTGTCGCTCTCGCTCTCTCTCTCTCTTTTCTTTTTTTTTTGGTACATGCAGATACAGAGCCTAGCATTATGGAGCCCTGATCACTGACTGGAGTTCATAGGTGCTGCTGCTAGTATTACAAATAAGAAATAATAGATTCATGTACCACAAAAAGGACAGTCAAAAAGACTGATTGCTACTGAAGGGATAGTGTTGACCTCTTCCTTCTATATAGCATTGTATTGTAACCCCTCTCTACTCTCAGATCTCTCCATCCTTTAATTTCTGTGATTTTGTGACTTCCATTTGATTCCTGTGATTGATTTAATTTAAGAAAAACTCACTTTGGGATCCACCTCTTTCATGCAGTGCACATCTGAATCATTGAATTGGATTAAAACGATCATTTTCTTTTTTTTTTTTTTGTTCCTTCAGTTTGAACCCTTTTGTTGAAAACAATTCTACAACAGTTGCACCAGGAAAGATTAAAAATACAGTTTGCTGAAGGCGTATAAACCCCAAAAGAGATTTTATATGAAACCTAGATACTACTACTTCTATTTCTATGTTCAGGCTTAAAACAGATGTTTCACATGGATTCTTTTTTAGTTACTAGAGGTTTCTATGGCCTTGGAAATCGTCCTCTCTTTTTTAGTTTTCCATTTGGTCACTTTCACAAAATTTGGGCTGAGGCTCACAACAATTATTATGGGGTATGTAGTAGTAGAGGTATGGAATGGCTTTTAGAGCTATGGAACGGCTTCCGTATGAGGAGAGAGTAATAAGACTGGGATTTTTCAGCTTGGAAAAGAGATGACAAAGGGGGGATATGATCGAGGTCTATAAAATCATGACTGGTGTGGAGAAAGTAAATAAAGAAGTGTTATTTACACCTTCTCATAACACAAGAACTAGGGGTCACCCAATGAAATCAATAGGCAGCAGGTTTAAAACAAACAAAAGGAAGTATTTCCTCACACAACACACAGTCCACTTGTAGAACTCTTTGCCAGAGGATGTTGTGAAGGCCAAGACTATAACAGGGTTAAAAAAAGAACTAGATAAATTCATGGATGATCTTTGTACAAAGATGAAGAGTAGAACAAGTTTTTAATCCTTATTGGGTTAAGGGATTATTTCTAAAAACTCTAACAGGGTAGGAGGTAGAAGGGCTCATCTTCTGAGTCACTCTAATGTCAGATCCTAGAACTCTTAAAGATGCAGAGTGATTTCTGCTGAGTTAGGCTGGCAGATAGATTCTATTTTTTTCCAGCCCAGGATATAAGAGGGGTTGGAGCATGTCTCTCAGCAAAGGAAATTAGGAATGGTGTTGGTGTGGGTGTGAAGACAAATCCTAGGAAAGAAATTAGTTTGCACCACAGAAAATGTGTGTATATTCTGTTTCAAGTAGTATGGGAAATCTCACGTTGCTCACAGACTATTAGTGCTCAAAGCTGTCCATGAGGAACACCTAGAAATATGTTTGAGGAGCTAGAAACTTCTTCCATACAGAACAGTTGCTCCACAGGAATAATGCTGATACTTAAATATGTTTTAGAATGCTTAATGTGCTGAAGTCAAACACAGCAGAAGTTGTCTGTCTTGATCAAAAGGCTTTTTGATTTAGTCCTGTGCACTATTTGAAAACGTCTTTTGTAACAGGAATATATTTAATGAACATATTGTATTCTATGTATGGCATTAGTTACAATTAACAAAGCACAAATCTCCTCAGACCCTGAGGGACTCTGCCTATATATCATTTCCTATGTCTGTCAGCCAAATGAGAGATTCAAATGTAAAAGATAGGACTCAGGGGTGTCAGATAACTATTTGATTATTTTGGAAGGAAACCAATGGAGGGATTACTCATCCATAAATAATCATTTTTGTCTTTAATATGTATAATATGAATAATCTTATATTAAGTAGTCCAGGTAGAATTTGGTACAGGTTACAAATCCTTTATGTTGTTTGACCTCTCTCCCTTTAGAGCTTCCATTTTAGTTATACTCCACTAGGGTTGTCTAAACAGAGCATTTTGGTGCTTCCATCATGATGCAACATGGTCACACAAAGCAGTGTGATTCTGTAGCTCCTCTCTCCATGCTGGCTTCTGCTTGTCTCCCCTGCCAGCCAGCCAAGCCAGCTACAACATTCAGGTCCAGCTCTTCTTCACTGGCAGGGCCGACTCTGCAGCTGGCATTTCATCTCCCCACGCACCTGTCCATCTGTTTCCCTGTCCACTGTGGCATTGTCTGCTCACCAGCCTGCCTGTTTCCAGCCACCATTCCCACCTCCCTCTCCCCACTTCTGTTCTCCCCCTTCCAAAATGTTCAGTGTAAGGTGTGCAGCCATTATAGGATGCAGGAATAGTAGTGCTTTTTCAACTGAGTTTTTGACTGTGGAGAAAGCTTCTCACAGATTATAAATATTTTAGGGTAGGGCAAACATGTTTGGTGTAAATTACTTGGCTTTGCATTAAAACAGCATCAATAAATAACATAGACGTTTGGCTTACCACCTGGTTTTATATGTATTAATAAGAGGCTTATCTAGGGTAAGAGGTGAATCTTAATTCTTGTAAAAACTTAGGTTTGTTACCATAGGGAAATGGTTGTATTTTATAATTTATTTGCTCTGTTCCTGTGATGATGCAGAGGACTGTTTTTTTTGAGCAACACCAAGCCAGGGGATGTTAAAATCTGACTTTTGCTGCTGCCCAAAAGAGGTTACTTTCTCTGTCCACATGTTTCTACAGCAAACAGCTTGCTTCCAAATTCATCTCATTAAGGCTTGATTGCGGTGGGATGCTGTTTGTGATGTGTTTGGAGGCATGGGTTTAATAAGTAGCAGCACTTTTCCCCTTTCTAGAGTGACAAGGTGGGTGAGATAACCTCTTTCATTGGACCCACTTCTGTTGGTGAGAGAGACAAGCTATCAAGCTAAATGGAGCTCTTCTTCAGGTCTGGAAAAGGTATTTAGCTGTGACACAGAGTACAAGATGGAACAGATTATTTAGCATAAGTACTTAACACACATTATAAGGGACCCTTTCTGGAGGCAGTTAGGAAGACTGGATGGTACTGAAATTCCAGCATCACCCAGCGCTATACTTTAAAGAGAGGCTTAAACTCCCCGATGATCAGTCCAGAGCTTGACTTATGGATCCAGTAGCCAAATGGATCCTTTCACCTCCCCATGGATGGAAATTGTGATGAGAGTTGGATTCCCTGAAGGACAGCTTGGTAACAGCAATAAGGGTGTCATATTTGTACACCTCTGCTGTCTTATAAATCAAGATCAATTTTACCAAACCCTGAAACTCACTAAGGGAAACAAATCTGAGAAACAGAATGAAAAAAATGTAATAGTAATAGAATGGTGAGGATGCTTAGTTAAAGCTCTTATACCAATAGCAAGTCAAAATTAAACTCCAATTGACCCTCATGGTCAAAAGCCATCACCCCACACCCACCATCTCATCATTCTTCGGGGATGTCATTTATGTTTAACTAGAACTAATTTTCTCTTGAAGCGAGCTTCAGCCTTAAAATGGTGATGCAAGAGACAGTTAGCAAATTACAAAGTAGGATAATTTACGCTAAGGAAGCAAACAAGGAAATAATCCAAAAAGAGACCAGGACCAAACTGTGGTTCCATTGAAATCAGTGCAAGGTTGCCATTAACAGCAACAGAACCAAGATAGGTTGTGTACCCCATCATATCTGCCATTAGTAATTCTTTAGGCTACAGCTATACTTTAAAATAAAATAAAAAAAGACAGAAAAAAATAGTTAAGTACAGATTATTTAAATGTGAAACTCTGACACCCTAGAACAAAAGAACAAATATATTACTAATTGTAAAGATTCCCTCATTTCCTGTGTCATGACTGTGGTTCAAATCAGTGGAAGTGCCTGAGCAGGAGCTCACTCACATAGGGACAGAAAAAGAGGGTGCAGCTGGAAGGGTGTTATGTCTGTGAGGGTTTCCCTCCCTCAGCTTTGAAACATACAAGCTCCACGTCTGAAATAGCCTTAGTTGATCAACCTACAGGGCATGCTGCACGGCACGTTTGTTTTCCATCATGATAAGGGAGTTCTAGGATGGCTGAGAGAGAGAGAACTCACTAGATAAAATATATGTTAATTATTGAGGAAATGGGAAGGGTTCCTGGACTAGTCCATTGTATGTCAAGATTTATCAAGCAGCAGATTATAGGCACTCTTTCTGCAGAATGTGTGTTCATGCCATAGAGAGAGCTATAATTTACAAAATACACCTGAATTTGGCAACAGAAGCTTTTAAGATTAAGTAATCCATTATTTAGCTCAACAGCTAGTGTGGAAAAAGGAGCTCTTTGATAACTTTTCTGTGGTACAATCATGAGATTGTAATTCAAGTTTCCTGTTCTCTTTTGGCCTGGAAAAAAATTCTGGCAAAACAGGTGTAGAAAATCTACATTAATTATACATTGTCTAGGAATATTCAGGCTGGTTCTTATATAGTTATCTTGTGTAGAGGCTCAGGAGACAATCACCAAATTACCTTCATCCAGATTGCTCATGGGCTCTCCATGGACTGCAAGAAGCCTCCACGCAATGTCTGTATCCTCAGGGTGCACATCATTCTAAATGGGAATATGTCAAAGCCATCATAAAAGTTGGATGCAGCATTCACATTCTTCCTCCAGACGAAGGAAAACCACAATCCCACCCTCATTTCCCAATGGGGAGGTGTAGCATCATGCTTATTTAAGGAGGTGTTAAATGTCATGCTCTAGACCTTTATAGTTAGAGCACATTTTAAACTGCCTTGAGAAAACCAAATAGGTACCATACCTAGAAATTTGTTCAGCATCAGAATTCAAATGTTTGGAGTGCTATGCTTTTAATAACTTCATCTCCTTTTAACATTCTTGTTAAAGGGGATCCTATACCACCTGAAATGTCATTATCTGTATTATGCATAAAACACTGTCCAAATACTCATCTAATCTTCATTATTTTCAGATCAAAAAGAATAATTGTCATATTTTGTTGTGTAAAAAAAGGAAAAGGGTCAAATTCATCCCTGATATAACTAACTTCAGTGGAGTTAAGTCAGGAATAAATTTGATGCTGTGGTTTTCCCCTTCTCTGAAGCCTGTTTTGCTTGAGTTTAGGGGGTAAACAGCAGTTTAGAGACAGATATTGTAATGTGGCTACAATATAACATTGAAAGTTAGTGCTATTTAGAAGTATCACTTGTCTAAAAAGTATCTATTAATTGCTTTATGGAAACAGAGACATTTTTCTCCTAAGACTGATTTGCCTCTTACCAATATACTGTAAATATTAAAATGTATTATATAGAAAATGTGTATGTCAAGGAAATAAACAGAAAATATTACCAAAGGATGAGATTACAGTATCAAATCAGAAGTCTCTTATATTTGAATTGAGAAATTCACACAGTTGTGTATTGTGTAGGATTCGTTAAGGAACATTGATATAAATTAAGGAGAGAGCCTAATATAAATTTACAGAGTTGCAAAAGACAAACTTAATTAACATGCCACAGATTATCTGCTCTGGGAACTAATCCCACAGATAAATGTCAGGACTATGGCTAATTTCAACTGATTAATTTTATTGCAGGGAGGAAAAATAGAACTAGGGTATAACATAAGATCACAGAACTCTGTGACCATTTCCTTTTCTGGGATCACAAATAGTCTACACATCAGAGGTTGTTATCTTTTATTATATCTTCTTGAATATGGCGATTAAAAACAATTCCACAGAGAAGCCTAGTATTTTTTTCTTTGTCCTATTTTCTCAATGAAAATGTCTAATATTTCTGATGGATTACAGAGTTATTTTAGTTCGCTAAATACTACTTTGTTGTTGTTGTTGTTTTTTAAAAAAAAGCATGCCTGCCAATGGTTAAAAGACTCCGTGAGCCAAATTCTCTTTAGTTACACTGATAGAAAACCAGAGTACAGTTATCTTCTCTGCAAGAAAGATGGGTTTTTTTGTTTTTTTGTTTTTTGTTTTTTACAGCAGCATGGCTAAATATTATCTTGCAGTAAAACCACATATTTTTGGCAGTGAAAACAAAAACCTTTGAGAAGTGAGAGACTGAATTAGCAGTGTAACTAGATCTAACTCTTATTCTACATTTAGAAAATTAAGTCAAGATATGCTGGTTGTCCTGATTCTATGCTGCCATGCACCTTGTGTAGTCATTCACACTTATGCAAGTTAGTGCAGAATGGGAGAAAACTGCTAGCATTCAGTTAGTCGCAGTTGTACACAGTTTGCACTTGTATAAATGACTATACAAGGTGAAAATCAATGGATAATCAGGCCCATTGTTTCTTTAAGAGCCAGCCTTCATTGACTATGTAAATTTTAACTATGTTGTAGAACTATAGATATTCGTTATAGCTATTCTTAATCATTGTCAAAGCTACAGTCAATTGTGATCAGTCATCTCTAATAGCGATATGAAGTTTTATGGCACAGTGTGATTTTTTTGAGATTCTCCTTACCTGTAAACAAACTACATACACAAGTGTTTCAATAAATTCCACGTGTAGTAGTCCATAATATCATCAAGGGAAGGACACTGCTTCCATTTTATTTTATATACAGATATTTTGCTTTGTCCTTGATTTCAAAAGGCTTATTGTTTTGATTGAACTATGTCCCATTAGAAAACAGAGGTGTTCTCTCCCTTTGATTCCCACTCCCCACTTGTACTCATATACCCACATAAACACTCTACTACCTCTACTGCACATTTTCTGAACATCAGTTTACTGTCTCTTTAGGATATTTAAAGCCTCATAATACAGTGTGGAAGGAAAATTACCATTATATTAGAGTTATTCACTTGGAAGGTGATGTAAATTATTTGACTTAATTCCTTATAATAAATTATCAAGAGTACCGAATTGCTGCATAAATACACTACTCTACAGAGTGCTATTTAAAAAAAGAACTGCAGTAAAACTTTTCTAGTGAAACCTTTCTAATTCTCAGAAGACATTCATTGTAAGAAGAAGGCATTACATATAAGGAGGACATATGGAACATTTTGCCATAAGCAACATTTCACTTTTCAAAAGCTTTATGAACCACTTAAGTTTCCTTTGATCAGGATAGCATTTAAGCTGTATGTATTATTTTTTGTCACAGTACTGAATAACTGATACCATAGGGTGTCATATTTTTACACCTCTGCCAAAGTGTAAACCAAGATCGATTTTACCAAACCCTGAAACTCACTAAGGGAAACAAATTTGAGTAACAGAATGAAAAAAAATGTAATAGTAATAGAGTGGTGAAGATGCTTAGTTAAAGCCCTTATACCAATAGCAAGTCAAAATTAAACTCCAGTTGACCCTCATGGTCAAAAGCCATCACCCCACACCCACAGGGATGTCATTTATGTTTAACTAGAGCTAATTTTCTCTTGATCATCTGGCATGTGACATGGAAGTAATGGAATATAGAAAAAGTACTGTAAGACACAGTATCTGAAATGCAAAAGAGGAATATTAGTGATACGAGCTTGTGAAAGAGATGGTGATTTTTAAGTTCAAACCTCTCTGAACACAGAAGGCGATGGACATTGTAGATATTGTATGGGCATCTAAGTAGATGTAGCTAAAAAGACACTAATATATTCTTCAGTGTGGGGAACCTTATTTTTGCCTACTTTTTTGTGGGATGCCAACTCCTCACCCTCAAAGTTCTTGGCTGACTGAAGGGGTTACCACTAGTAATGAACAACTCTTTACAGTTTTTTCAGGTTTGGTTTAGACAAAAGCCCCAAGGTCCATACTTATCCAAATTTATCACAAGTCCCTTCCAAAATTGGAGTGGATCTCAGGAGAATCAGATTTTTTTCCATAATGGGTCTAATCCCACTCCCATTGAAATCAGTAGAAAAACTCCCAGTGGCTTCAACGGGAGTTGTGTTAGGCCCTGTATTTCTAGAGTATTCTTGTTTCATCCAGACTAAGAATATCACAAAAAGGTATGTCTACACTGCAGTTCGGGTGTGTGATCTCAGCATGTGTAGACATACACAAGCTACTACCAAGAGTAAGGAAGCTGCGACAGCGCAGGCTTTAGTGCAGGCTGTAGAAGCCCACCCGGGACCCTGGATGATTGAGCCTGTGCTGAAGTCCATGCTGCTATGCCTTCACTGATACCAGTACCCAAATGAGCTAGATTAAAGCTAGATTGGGTATGTGCCGCAGTGTAGACCTGCCCAAAGATAATCTGCTTTTATAGTATATTATTACTTCTGTTTCCAGCCCTGATGTAAACCAGTAAGGGCAGAGGAGTGGAAAAATTCAAATAAAACCAGAAATGAACAAACAAAAATGTTCTAAACATCACAAAAATTGTGATTGTTTGTTTGATTTTGAGGGAAAATGTTCCTGTTTCGTCCTTAATATGCCACATTCACTTATGTTGGGGTAAGGAGGTGAAATTTATTCTTGCTGCTTTGCCTTATATCCCTGTGCTGGTAAACCTAATGGAGAGTGATACTGCTTGCCATCTCTTGGGGTTTCATCTTCAGTTTATGGCCAGGGCTGTATAGGAGATCCTACTTGTGGAGGCTGCTCCTACTTGTGGAGACCTAAATAATTGCATCTGTCAATCACCCTTATCTTCCAGTACCTCCCCGGATAGACCAAAGGTTGTAGCTAATTTCTGATCTTACAGCATACCCCCTTTGTGGACTTTCTGCCACCAGGATGTTTGCCATCAAAAGTTGGTGTACATCATGTGTTGAATCTTACCCAGTATGTTCAAACGGGTTCATTTTTAAATATGTTCATTTTTAAGCTTATCTGAGCCATAAACAAATCCAGCAGAAACAGGGGCCCACACCCCAGGAACTTCATCCTTTTTCACATATTTAGGTATCTCTGTCATTTACTGGGGTCTCCGCCGAGTTTACCCAACATAGTGGCAGCCAAATCAGTGACTGAGAGGTGATACTGCTTTTGAAGATGCAGATGCAATTGGAAAAGGGAAAGGTGGCAGAGAGGAAGTTATACCAGTTTTCTCAAGGTAGACAGTGTTGCAGAACAGATAAGTGAACATTTCTCAATTGAAGTTTCTCAATCTGACTGTTTATTTAATAACTACTATTAGCAGTAAGCACAGGGCTAACAACCCTGTCCCATAAAATGCAAAATGTATTACAGAAACAGCGATGCAGAAATCGACCATTACTGTGTGTGATGGCCTTCAGGAATGACCCGTATGACTGCCAGTGGTGAAAGCTGAAAGGAAGCCACTGGCACGAAGACTGAAGTGCTTAACACCAACATAAAAAACAAACTTGTTTTTTTGAATGTACGGACAATGGATGAAGCAGGGAAGCTAGCTCAGGTCACATTAGAGATGAGGTGCTGCAGCTTACACAACCTGGGTATCAGTGAGAGCAGATGGATGGGATTAACAATAGCCTCAGGAAAGATTAACAACAGCCTCAGGAAAAACTTTGTTGTATTCTGGATGGGATGATGGACAACACCATGAGGGTGTTGCCATCCTTTTGAAGAAGGGAGTAGAGCATTTAAGCTCCTGAAGGTGTTCCTGGCTTTATTGATTTTGTTCCGGATGCTCTGGCTTGTTCCACCATCCTGGCTGATGGTGCTGCCCAAGTATGTGAATGTTTCTACATTGGTTAGAACATAATCCTCTATCCATACTGGTGACAGTGAAGCAATATTAAAGTTGATGATATCCGTCTTATTGCAGTTGACTTTCAGTCCTATTTACTGGCTGAATGCATTGAGTCGAGTTGTTTTTTCTTGTATATGCTGTTGGGTATGTGATAGGAGAGCAAAGTCATCTGCAAAGTCCAGGTCTTCAAGGGATGAGACGAGTGTCCATTTAATGCCTCATGGAATGTCTTCTGTTGTACGTCACATTAGCCAGTCAATGGCAATGTTGAAGAGGATTGCAGACATGACACACCCCTGACGTACTCCTGTTTTGAGTTCAAGATCTATTGACACAGTGCAGCAAAGAGGATCTGAGCACCATCATTGCCATGAGGCGTTGGAGATGAATAGGTCATATGCTTCGGATGGAAACTGATTCCATCACTAGAGTAGCAATAAGATGGACCCCTGAAGGCAAGTGAAAATGAGGCCACCCGAAAACAACATGGCAAAGAGCTGTGGAAACCAACCTGAAAAACCTGGGGCACAGCTGGGGAACCATTGAAAGACTTGCCAGAAACAGACAGGGATAGAGGAGCTTCGTCACTGCCCCAAATGCCAAAGACGTAATAGGAACATGATGATGATGATGATTAGCATTAAGTAGTGGTCACTTTTGCTACCTCCTAGAGGCAGCTGACACCAGTGCTAGTCACTCACAACTTTTTTTCCTATTTTGTTACTCAACACCCTAGCTGGAATTTCATTGCCTTTTCAGAAGCAAGGTGATTGGGTTGCATCCAAATTACATTCCCCAGTCATTTTTAACCATGCATGGCCTTCCAAGTGCAAAATAAAATAAATAAAAATCCCAAACTGCATTTTTGGGTGCCAGAAACCCCAACAGCACAACTGTTGAAGCCTCCATCTATCTACTAATGATATGGAGTTACGTTTTCAATACATAAGTCTGCAGAATATTGACAATTTGGGGACAGTTTGAACGATAGCATCAAAATAAATAATAAGGGATACTGGATGCATTGGACTGGTGTGGAGGGTAAGTGAAAGGGAGAGAGACTATGGGCAATGTGCCATGTAATTCTGGTGTTCCTGCTGCATAACTGAGATTTAATATGCCCATAGGACAGGGGTCTTGCTGATGATTAGTGTTCACATAATGCTTTTTACTTGTCAAAGTACAGACAAAATTAACTAATTACTCCTCTCATGCTCCTCTCTGGTAGCTACTAATGACAGCTATGGAGAATCTCCTTTGACTTAATTGATACATTTCCTGGGTTTGCATCCAAGAGTTTTTGTTTTGTGTTCCAGTAGTAATAGTTTCTCGTTTTACATTTATTATTTATATATATTGCAACAGTGCCTAGGGATCCCATCGTAGATGCTGTAAAAACACATTTAAGAAAGAGCCCTGGCTACAAAGAACAGCTGTAGTTCACGAAAGCTTATGCTCAAATAAATGTGTTAGTCTCTAAGGTGCCACAAGTACTCCTTTTCTTTTTGAAGAAAAAAGTATTATTTCATCCCCATTTTACAGTTGCAGAACTAAGGCACAGAGACCAAGTGGCCTGCCCACAGTCACAAAAGTGGGCATTAAACATGCAACCTAGGTCCCAGTCTAATGCCTTAACCACAAGACCAGCCTTCCTCTTTAGAAGACTGATTTCTTAATGTTTTTGTACAGATTTTTTTAAATTAAAATTGAATTTTATTTTAAAGTATATTTCTCTGCTCCTGAATGGTGCCAATGGGAGGTCTGATCGTTGGTCACTGAAGTACTGTGTTGCCATAGAATACACAATAAATAGGTAGAGGAGATGCTAGTTTTCACGTCCCACCTTGCCCCAGTGTACATCACCTCTGTGGAGGACGCTATAGTTCAATCTCTAAGCCCAGTCATGTCTGACACTGAAGAGAGTGAGATCAACCATGCAGTCCACATAGGTCATAAAGCAGCTTTCATATAATGATTTTGAGTCACTAGTTTACTTGGGCTGCATTCAAACTGGTAACCTAGAAGTGAAAAGCTCCACTTCCCTTTACCATTCTCCTAAGTGTCTCAAGTCATCTGGAATTTTAACATCTCAGTCCTGGGTCAGGTGTACTGAAGAGTGATGTTTTCAATACATGAATTAATTGGACTCCTGAGAGACACAACTTGCACTGAGAGGAATGACTTAAATGTTATGAAAATAATTGTAAAGCTGTAAAAGGCACTTTTATCAAGTTATAGTTCATTTTTGTTGATTTACTTGGGTACTTGCTCAAAATTTTTCTGAGAGATGTGCTGGAAGCTGAGAGAGTTCTACGATAAAAATGATATATTGTGAAACAAAAGCTATTCTTCAGCTTCACTCAAGATGGAAACCATTCTGTGCTGTATTTTATGTTCCACTTTCTATCTGCAGTTTGCTTTTGATTTTGCTTCCCCCTTATATCATGGGTTCAATTTGTCATTGGAATTCTATTGGGATACCTATTGTAGTTCTTGTTTTCTCAGATATTGTAGTTAGTGGGTACAGATGTTAAATATCTGATGCTTTTATTTCTTCCCTGTGTGAGAGGGATAGCTGCTAGTGTCCCCTATAATTAAGGTTGCCTTGACACTTCCCAGTATAAGACACTGTATTCTGTTGCTGATGACTTTTTGCCAAACTTTAACTGTTTGGCCTGACATTTTCTGTGCCAGGTGTCTGCCTCAGGCAGAAATTTTGAGGAAAGTTTCACCTATAACTATTCAGCCATTTCTTAGAATGAAATAAGGGAACAATATGTTGTTTTGCTCATGTTAATATTTTCCATAATCATTTTGTCAAGACGCTTTAGGCTCTCCATGCTTTGGAGCAAGGGCTGGCAATTTTAGCGGGGGTTAGGGGAGGAAGGTCACACTAATGTCATGGATGTGACTTTTGTGATTCCTATGAAAAACACCACTCAAATTTGGCACAGTTATAAGCCCCTGAAAAATCTCAATTTGCATATGCTCAGCGATTTGGTAGAGTTTGGCATGAAATTCTTTGAAAATCCCATCTGCATAGAGTATGTTCAAACCCAGGGATTCAGAGCCTGAGCAGGACTTTTCCTGGAATTGCTTCTCCACACTACCAGAAGACATTGTGGGATCCCAAGTGGGAGCCTGAAGACTTTCTCTCCTGTGCTGCATGACCTCTTCCCTTGCAACTAAAATTGCATCCATACAGTATTTAGTAGGAAAATATTCTTCTGTGGTGCTTTACTTCTATAATTTGTGATAACGAAAGCTTGTGATTTAAGATCCAAATTGCCAGGAAGTTCCTTTCTTTCCTTTACCTTTTTAAATCAAGAACTTGATTCTTGTGAAGAGTGCCAGACTGAAAGTGCTTGAAATCAAATTTCCTCCATTTACTTACAGAAAAGGTAAAGCAAAGGCAGCATCAATGTAAATTGCTCCAAAAGGCATCTTCACTGTCCCTCAACCCTGACTTGCCAGAAAGAATAGTAACCTCTAGGGATGAAATTCAGTCTACTTGACTATCAATTCCTGTTCTACTCTTTGCTGAAACAGCCTACAAGGTTGCTAACTACGCTGGATTTTTGTTTGGAATGGGACAGTTAACATCTTTCAGAGCTATTCTTTCAGGCTTTCTGTGGTCTCAGGCAGGTCACTGTATGAGTTACACATAGGTGATATTTTCAAGCTTTTATTTCCAATCATGTGGGCTAGAAGACTGTGATGTAATCACCTGACTCCGGGGGCTGAGGTCTTAGGAACAGGCCTATAATGTCACAATCCAGCTTTGCCTCTAGTAACTAAAATGAGATGACTGAGTTAATTCAGTTAGATTCTTGCACATCCATCAGAAGGTGACTGTCCATCACTACTGTGTGAAACTGTACCTTTAGGAGGCTCATGTTTTCTAATTTAGAAGCTCATTGGAAGCTGGGGAAGGAAGTGGACCTGAAGAAGAGCTGTGTAGCTTGAAATCATGTACCTTCCACCACTAGAAGTTGGTCCAATAAAAAGATATTACCTCACCTACCTTTTGTGTGTCATATCCTGGGACCAACATGGCTGTAACAACACTGGAAACAAGCTTGTGTTATGGGGCAGTTGGAACTCAGAGACTAAATGAAGTATATCTGTCAAGCACCTTGTTTATGATTACTATCCTGCACTCATTGAAGTCAGGGAAATTTTGTCATTGAGAGTTGAAGCAGGAGCAAGATTCTGGTATACATTAGAATGGGTGACCTTAAGGTGCAATGTTGCACATCTTATTATCCATATCCTGAGCCATCCAGGTTTTTGTAGGGGGAAATTTCTATGAGATGCATGAAGCGTCATCCATGGAGTGGTAATTAAATACAAGGGGTTCGTTCCCCTATGTGAGTTTGGTTATACGTTAATACAGTAGACTCATACTTACTACTGAGAAATTTACACAAGGGTTAATGAGATTAAGCTGTAGTGACTGTCATGCTCCATAATCAGTCTCTGCTGTGGAACAGCCTCTCTGGAATACAGCAAGTGTATCTTGGAGGGAAAATACATTTTTAAAATTTATTCTGCTTCATTAACACAAGAGCAAACAATTATTTCCTGCATAAAAGTTATAGGATAATGCTGAGTAGCTTGCAGTGCTTTACCTTAGTCTCCTTATTTTAAAACCAGTGTCTGAGATCAGGCTTACTATGTCTGAGCTCTCCTGGAAGGTTCAGGCCTCAAAAGCTATCAGGATGTCCATCTACTGTAAATGCATTCATTGTTTGCAGTACTGTAACTTTTCTCATATCTATTGTGTGGGCTGTTTGGCCGTTAACTTTCTAAATAAACACAAATGCATTTCTGTCTCTCCATAAGAAAGATATTTTGTAAAGAAAAAAAGGCTGTCTATCTTAATGTAGCTTTCTATCTAAAATTTATCCAAATTATGAGAAGTAGGATTTGTTTTTGGTTTTTGTTTTTGCCATGACCCTGAAACTCATTTCTTCAAAAACAAATTATGGTATTGCCTGAACTCATATATATTCTTCACTTTAATTATTTTCCCTGATAATTTATTCTGTATGTCTCTTCCCAATTTAGTACTTGTTTACTTCACGTTTAGATTGTCTCCTATTTTCAGCATAATATTTTGTATGCAGCCCAATCCTGGAAATTGCCTCCTTCAAAAGGTTTGGTCACTTTTCACCTTATGCTTATTTTACCAGTTCAGTTGTGGCCTCGGTTGGTAGATACCATTTGGTTGGTAGTCTAATGACCTATATGTAGTGAGTGGTTAATCTCACTACATATAGTGAGGGAGGGGAGGGGAGGGGAGGGATATAGGGGGGGAGGGATAGCTCAGTGGTTTGAGCGTTGGCCTGCTAAACCCAGGGTTGTGAGTTCAATCCTTGAGGGGGCCATTTAGGGCTCTGGGGCAAAAATTGGGGATTGGTCCTGCTTTGAGCAGGGGGTTGGACTAGATGACCTCCTGAGGTCCCTTCCAACCCTGATATTCTATGATTCTATATGTAGTGAGTGGTTAATCTCAGTCTTATTCCCAGCACATAGGTGTCTACATCAAACTTGGCAGTCTAGCTGGAGAGGTCAAAGATTCAATAAGTATGAATGCTGAAATAACCTCTCAAGCTGAGGTGTTAACCTTGTGCCTCTGAACTGGTTTGAGACATATTAGTGGGATAGCGTGCTATGTTGTAACTGTTCTTTGAATAGAAGAGTCAAATCTCGAGGGTAGCCATTGTATTTGAAAAGCTATATGGTAACTCCTAAAACCATGGGAAACTAGAATAATGTTGGCAGAAGCGATCTTCTTTTTTTGATTATAAATTTTAGACTGTGTTTTTCACAAATGCAGCTGTGTCTGCTTATGACTCTCACAGGTTATTTAAAAGGAGGAAATGAGAGTTTATGGATTTCCATTTAAACATTTTATTTACAAAATGAAAGCTTTAGAAGGAACTATTTTAAAATATTTAAAAGAATACTCTTGGATTTTCCCATTTGCCTTCCATTGCTGTAGCATCACTTCTCCTATAGTTTAAATGTCTTTTGCTTCCTCTTGTTTTTGGCTTCATTTTCTCCTTAATTGCTCTCTTCCGCTACTCTCCCCCCCCCCCCCCCCGACACTTTTGTTGGTGTAAGTGTGTGTATCTTCATTTTACTTGCCATGAAACACTGACACATTTTTGCTCTACTAATTTCCACAGAAACCCAACAGACTCTTTATTTTGTGTTATCTGGAGTACTGTATCTGTCATCAAATCTTCATCAGAATTCTGAAAGGATTGCATTAACATCTGGTGAAGGTCTCAGTCCATATATTTATTCCTCTCATTCTCTGTTGATGGATTTATCTCTAAGCTAAAGCCATGCAAACCTTTTGAAACAAAATCTGAAACCACATATGGGGCTTTGTCATGAAGGTGAAAGTCCTACAGGTTCGCTAAATTCCAAAATTCCTTTTGATGAGAAGGAAATTTGGGGATTAAGCTTGATTTTTTTTCATATTTTGCCTAATTTTGGGTTTTATTTGCATCTGGTCAGTTCAGGATCCCTTTTCCCACCAGAAGACAGTGAAGTTCTCCCTTTCCTATTTTATCAGGGGAGGTCTGGTGCCCTTCTGGACTCCACTTTTTGCCTCTAATTCTTGAGAGGGGTCATCTTCCATCCTCCTTTCCCTATGCAGAGCTTGGGGCTGATGGGCTTGCTTGCTCTTTAAATATCCATGTAACATCTTGGAGAAACATCACTATGGAAGGAAATGATTCAAAGACAGATTTTTTTTTAAATGTGAAAACCATTGATACAGCAATTGGGGCCTAATATCTATGTGTTTATAAGGACTTTGAAGACAAATAAATGTTGCTGAAGCATTTGTTTTGAAGGAAAAAATACATATAGAATTACATGGAGTTTATAAGCATATTTTAAAAAGAAAAACTAGCTCAAATTATGCACCATCCAACCTTGTCAGTATTTATTTTAGTTATACAATTAAATGGATCAAAGACCAGTCTAAATAGCATGAATGGAAGGAAAAACTGAGCCACTATCATGGGATTTTTTAAATAGAGTGTGAAAACCCACCAAAAGCCTCAAGACTAGAAAAGATGCCCTTGAGTACTGTAAGAGAAAGGGTAATAAACAAAATCACAGAGAGAAAAGCTCCTGGATGAGATGGTGATGCTTGCTGAATAAACTCATTTAACATGCTGTAGAATAGCCTATAGAGATTTCTATTCCACCTACTACACAAATTAGACCTAGCAAAGGATGTAAAGTGAGGATTTTTTTTAAATGCCCCAAAAGGAATTAGGTGCCCAATACCTATTAATTTTTTTTTCAAAGAGGCTTGGATGCCTAACTCGTTCACACACACCTGAAATCCCGTAACCGCCGTGATTTCAGTCAGTCCCAGGGAAAGCTCTTATCCCACATGGCTTAGCTTCTGATTGTCTGCACCATGCATCCCATTGCCTTGAGTTTGGTTTCCTGTTTCCAGCTATCACTATGTAAAGGTGCATTTAATTGCTCCTTTTATTTACCCTGAAAAAAAAGGTTCTTAACTTTAACAAGGTCAGTGATTAAAGACCCTCAATTAACACCTTCTATCATAAAAATAAGCTGTCTTGTCCAGTGAAGGACAGTTGGGATCTGCACATCAAATTAATGTACTATACATAGCTGATGTGCGGTGACTGCTGCCTATCATGCTAATCAAAATAATCTCATTGTTACTTTGTCCTCCCCCATTTTTTGTATGCACACGTTGTCATTCAGTATATTCATTAGATTTTAAATTCTTGGAGCAGAATCCATCTTTTTTATTACATGTGTGTACAATACGTAGTACAGTGATGCCCAGATCCCTAAACTGGGCCTCTAGACATTACTTCAAAACAAATATTTAATAATAATAAAGTGCTTTGCTAGATCAGGGCCTAAGTGGTGGAGCTAAAATCTGCATCACAGTCTGCCAATAGAACAGGGGCTATTAATTGGGATATTTGATAACACTGTTGCTGCATGTGACCATATGAAAAGCAGGAATAACAGGCTACTTTCTCAGTGTTCTTCCTCTGCCATATACAGCCAACTAAAAATGTAGAATAAAAACAGAATGAGAACCATGTGCTTGTTCATATTATATGAGCCTTATCGTAAAAGGCAATATTTCCAAAGAAATGTTGGATTCAGCATTTTGACTGAATAGTTGACTGAGATACTAAATTAACTTCATGAACATTATCAAGGTTTTTTGGGGAAAAATCATGACAAAAAAGCAAAAACCAGGATGCTTTTCATGGAAGTGAAATTCTGCAATATTTAGTTTGAGAAATAACAAAATGCTCCCAGAGCAGGGAAGTTTTGGTATTTCCAAAACAAAATATGCTTCTCGGGCTTCCAGGTTCCCTTGTAGCCCCTAATCTGTTTCACAGTCCTCCTGAAAGTCCAGACTTCCTTACAGCCTACCATGTGGGTTGCAGAGGAGCTGGGGGCCTGGAAGCTCAGAGGGGTCCTGGCTTTACGGCAGCCCACCCATCTAGTGTCAGAAGTTTGGGTGAAATAGGTTTTAAACCTACTAACCTTGACACTGTCCCTGTATAGCAAAACAGATGGCAGCATGTAACTTGTCTGCCAGTCTTAAGACTAGTCTACCTTTTTCACTTGATCATATACTTTTTAAAATCCTGGCTAAGGTCATTCAGTATAAGTGATCCATTGTATCATCCATCTTCAAATTCAATGTAATTGCTATAGTGAGTAAAAGCAAAATCATAGTATTCGTGTCTCATCTGGTCCATATACCAAACTGAGTACATTCTTTCAAAGTGCTGAGGGCCTCCAGCAAAAGACTTCAGTGGGAGATGAGGGTGCCCAATAAAGGCCTTAATAAGCAGGCATAACCTGAAAAAAATTGTCTCTAGCCTCTGCTTTTCTCGTATCGTAACTAACTTTCTCCAGATGTGTTTATACAGACACCCCTACCTTTATCTTTCCTGGAATTGTATGGCAGTTAACCTGACAATTTTAAGTATGCACAGTGAACTCCTTATGAAATTACTCCTGAAAGTGCATCCTACATCTCTGCCATAGTAACTTACAAACACAAAGTTAAATATTTCAGCTGCTAAGGTTTTCTCCCCCCCTCCCCTTTCAAAATACTAACAATTAGATAGGGATGTCTGAGGTAGTTATTATATTTAAAATATACCCAGACATCTAATTAAAATTCAAATCAAATTTGGATCTGAATTTTTTTGTGGTTCTGAAAATTCTAGTTTACCCATTATTTTTTGTTTTCACATGCCTTGACATTTCCAGGTTCTGGCCAGGACTGAAAGGAGAACTAATGAAATAACGTGAAAAAGTCTTGCATTTGGTCTGGCCTCAGCAGAAGCAGAACATACTCATTTGAAAGCCTGTTCTAGTCAGACTTCCAACTCAACTCAACAATCTGAAATTGCTCAGATGCCCCCCCCCCCCCAGAATGCAGTTAAGTCAGTTGAAATATTCTAATAGGCTGTAGAACAGGCCCATATTTTGAAAAGATACAATTTGGAGGCCAAATTCATAAAAGTAATCTTAAACTTTTTGCGCATGGACAACCTGCACTTGTGCAAACTCAGATAAGGCACTGGCTTTCATCTATATATAAATATGAAGGTCAGAGCCTTTATGTTTGATTCTGAAACACATAAGATTTCCCCATCATTGTAATTTGATAAAACTATGGACTAACTGTTTGGCCAATAGAAGCCAATTTTGATTAATTCAAAGAGGAGGTACTCAAAGTTTTTTTTAAAATGAGCTTTGAAGGTTAAAACAATTCCTAACTTGAAATATCACATGACAAATTTTAGTTCAGAACAAATTTTGCAGCTAATTTATATAGATTTACAATGGAAAGAAAGATAGAACCTTAATTCTGTTATTACCACATAAGTGTTGTGCATATAAGGTGCTAAGTGTCAGATGGGTAGCCGTGTTAGTCTGTATCCACAAAAACAATGAGGAGTCTGGTGGCACCTTAAAGACTAACAGATTTATTTGGGCATAAGCTTTCACGGGTAAAAAACCCACTTCTTCAGATGCATGGAGTGCTTGATTTTGGCCCAGACATTCTGCAGGCTAGGTGTACAGTCATTGCCCTTAGCAGACCTCACAATTCCCTTCCACTCCTGCAACACTTCTACATGGACCATCTTGATGAATAATTTCACAGCACATCTCACTGGTGACTGACCTTTACCTTTTTGAATATGGCTGTTCTCTGTCTCCTAGCTACCCACCTTAGGAGTCCAGGCAGCCTAAAGAGGATTCCAAAGGGATTACTGTCCAGCTCGCCCCCAGAGTCCCCCTGCTAATCCTTCCAACACCATATAAGCATCTTCAAAGCAAGGCAAAACTGCAAAATCAGACCAGGAAGAAAATTTCCAACCCCCAACAGCTTCCATGGCACAACTGCAAACACAAAGAACATATATGGAACACCCAAAATCCCAGTCTAGCCCTGATATACACTCCACTTACTATCTCTGAGGTCCCTCTAAGACTGGGAATAATCTCAAGGAGGGTTTAAAAAATGCTATCATAGCCTCTCTGGAATACAAGAAGAGGCAATATGGAAGCAGAATGCTCTGATGTAGCACATGCTGCTAGCGGGCTTCCAGATAATTCAGTACCTCCAACCAGGACCCAGCCATGTTCTACAGCCCCTGGACAATACAGGGTAGTGGGAACACTAGTGGGAAACAAAACAGAGTTTTAAAAAGCCATAATTATATGTGGCCAGACTTTCTTACCTGATTTCTCAGTTACTTTGTAATATTTCAATTGAAATATATAAACATGCTAGTAATTTTCTTCACAAAATACTTCTGCAGAGACATACTTCCCATTTTAAAATCTCTACATATTGTATCTTAAAATAATACCCTAATTACAATAAAAATGATTGGTTAGTCTTACAAATTACATGAAGTAGACAAGAATCTCCAGAAAGATTAAAACCATTCTTACAACTAATTCAGACCCATTCCTTATTTTCCAAAAATTCTACTAGTCTTACTCTTTCTTGTCATGTGGTTATTCCAAATTGAACATTGGAATAATTGCAAATTTCTTAAAAAAAGCAAAAAAAAGTACCAAACTATGTGCTATTGTTTAGTGTTAACTTGTCATTGGTTTCTTAACTACTAGCATCCGGTAAATGAATTTACAAAGTGTGACATTTATGAATATTTTAAACACGACATGAATGACATTTCAGTTAACAAAGTAACTGAAGTCTCTATATATTCTATATAATCTTGGGGGAAAGTACAATAAAGATCATCTGAAGTACTGTTTGATAGTGAAAGAGTGATTTCATATATTGACAGACCTAAAATATATTCAATTGACACCCTATTAAATCATCATGATACTGTTTCTGTATTTATTGTAACATTATTGCTCATTGCCAAGATGCCTATTTGGAGGCACAAGCTTTCTTCCTTTATAATCAGCTTTATCCTCTTGTATGAGTCATGCAGTGATGGCAACGCTGTTTGGGACCAAACAATTCAATATTTCAGCTGCATCTTTCCTATCACAAAAAACAGATTCTGGTGTTACTGAATGAATTAAATAGCAGCTCTTGGTTTAATCAAATGCTCAATGGCCATTGGTAATGAGAAGAATGTAAAAACGTTTTCAAGGGAATCAGGAGTAGTGAAAGAATAATATGGATGGTTTGAAAAGGATGAAGTGACAAACTTTTAATTGTATTAGATGTCAAGTGTGAGAGACGCAGGCCTTGATAATGATTAAATTGACTTCTGTGGACTATTTTGAGTGGTTTGAAGTTGAAGTGATCTTTCTCATTAACTGTGAGATGGACTGCTTGAATGTAATGCCTTGTGGTAAAACTGAGTTATATTTCCTTTGCATTTTGCTCTGTAAAGAATATCTATAACATATGCTGATGAGTCAGTTCTATTTTGGAGTCACTTGGAGAAATAGTCTTCTTATTGTGTGTACTAGGCTGTTGTTGCAGCTTTCCTTTACTTCTCTATTTAAATATGTTTAATTTCTATTAAGGACATTGTATTGGACCTGAACTTTTTTTTTGGCACTCAAATGCTGTATTTCATACTTATGAGAGGGCAAATTGTTTACTTGTGGATGTACCAGGAAAAGTTTTTCAAGAGTATTCCATTGGCCACTGACTGGTGAACCATGGACAACTAGATGGGTACATGGTGCTAACTCTCCTCCTTATTTTCTACTTGCTAAATTGTGTTAAATAAACCTAAAAACATTTAATATCTATTATTAAAATTAGAATTTCCTACTCAGACCAGTTTAATTTACACCCTCTCTATGGTACCATTGCACTGCCAGAACAGTGTAAAATGGTGTTAGTGTGAATGAATATCTGGCATATTAGGTGTAAATAACTGCACCAGACGTAAGGTAGTAGAGGATCAGACCTAATGTGATGAGTTTGCTCGGTGCAACAATCTTTTGAGCTTGAATAAGAAATTCTGTAGGGTTGCATGTATCTGAATACCTCCCAACATTACAATTAAAAATTGGTTTGAATCTGAATTCACTGTGCCATATAATATATGGTCCAAATCCCATTGTCTTTACTCAGGTAAAACTCCCATAGAGTAAAGGGCAACATGATTTACATAACCCTAAGCACTGTGGGAATGGTTGCATTGGGGGGGAAAGGATAGCATGTTTCAAAATTGTCTCAGTGTTGGTGTGCAACACCATCACATGCCACTCAACACCCTTGCCTTCAACTACTGATTTTGTTTAGGAATAGGTTTGCAAATGCATTCGGGAAAGATGCTAATCCTTCTAGACAGAATAACTCCCAAGTGCTTTTGATAGTACATCTGCTCTGGTGTATTGTAGATTAGTGTCATAACCAGTCTTGAACTCCTAACGATTCTTGAGGACATATGAATTTAGCTGGTGAAATCTGGACACCCATCTATGTCCAGCCACTTAACCACAATTTCCGGTTTTGTAACACACAACTTACGTGTCTCTGACTGCATCTCATTCTTCAAACTATATGATAATTTTTAGACATAAAAGATATTACGTATGCTGAACATTATGATAATAGAAGTTGGCAACACTTGTACTGTAGCAGGACTGCAGGGCTTTGATTTTGACTCATAATCATGTTGCTAGTTTGAAAGCATCCCTCCAGGGGCACCATGCTGAATAAGTGAAAAAAGAAGCTGTCAAATCTTTCATTGAAGGAATATCATTTTTAATATAAGGAACTGTGCTTCATACTGATCAGCTCCCTTTAATGACATTTTATCCAGTGGATAGTTCATTACTGAAGGAAAATGTTTGAATGTCTAGATGAGTAAACCTCTTGATAGCATGGACATCTGCAACCTAGAAGCACGCCCAGCCATTCAGGACTGTTTTTAATTGGTTTGTGTTTTAGCTTTTATCCTCACAGACTGCTCTGCACACAGAGATGCAAGTTAATGCCTGCTGTGACTACATAACCAAAGAGATCAGAATTACAAGCTGCCACTACAATTCCCAAACCTTAATCACATGGGGACAGATCCTCAGATATTGTTAAATCAGTGCATCTCCATTTAAGTCAATGGCATTATTCCAGTTTATACCAAGATAATCTGGTTCCTGGTCTCAAGACTGCAAGCCACAGAGACTGGGTGTCTTGAAAACACAGTCATTTTATTATGTTCAGTTTACAGTAGGATTTATATATACATCTTTGTAATCTCGGTTCTTGACTAGCTGCAAACATTAATGAGGTGATGTGATTTTTGAGTCAAATTTGCAGTTACACTAAAGAAAGTGAGTTAGATTAGAATAAATTATTTTATCAAACTATTTTGACAAGTATATGTCTTGAAACAAATCAGACTTAGTGTGATCTGCACTCATAAGCATCATCTGATTATCTAACATTTTAAAATATATAATTAAAATTCATGCTAATAAAAATATTGCTAGTTTGTGCTATTTAAGCATCCGTTGTTTTTTAAAAGCAAGCTGAGAGCAGCTGGGCAATATGTTTTGTAAACATATTTTGTAAACTGGATGTGATTAATCTCCACGCAACAAGGAAAATTTGTCCTGTCCATTTTATAGAAAGGAGAGTACCGAGACAATCATTAATAATAGCCACCCCTCTAGCTCCAGACCAGAGGGAATGAGGCATATTCTCCTCTTCTCACCACTCTCTTCTTGGGCATGGTCTTTGTGCCTACTGTGTGCAAGCAGTATTGCTTCCCCACTTCGACTTCCTTGTGATGTTGAAGAAGTATGCATTTGGGGCATCTCTTCACCCTTGATCAGCTGATTGGCTCTGTTCTCTCCTCCCCCTCTCCTGAGGTGCGTTCTTGGAGATTCTCCTATGCTAGCAGATATGATGAGTTTGCTGCTAGCAACCAGATCAGTCTGTGGCTTTTTTTCAACTGCTTTATCAGGAATGTTGATGTCTTTTGGCTGTTGAAACCTCTTTGAAACATGTAGGAATTGGGTAGCATCTCATTGAATAGTTTATGAGCCACAAATTTTTGTCCTGTGTCTTATTCCAGGTGTGTCACAACCAGTGTCTCACAGGTATTAGAATGAGTTGTTAAAACAAGGAAGAAGCAGTAGCCAAATACCACAGGATACTAAGCTAAATGAAAATCTTCATCCCATTTTACAGGGATCAGGGCCCTTATTCCAGTGGCTGACATGTAGAAATAATAGAAAATTAAAAAGGAGAAAAATAAATCCTTGCTCCTTTGTGCTTATTGAATCTAAACTGAAGATTCTACATCTCTTCTATTTTTTTTAAATACAGAATAAAGAAGTTTAGATACACAGCATGCAGAACTGGACAAAATTAAGCCTAGATTCCGTTGTTCTTAATATGAAGTATGAGCATACCGTGCAACTATTACATCTTATCAAAAGACTCTTACTCTATCTTTCTAAATGACTTAAGATGTCAGCCTTTAATAAGTGACTTTTTCCCTAAAAGACTTAAGTAAAATGCTTTGGATCTTTTCTGGTCACTAACAGCATCATTGGCTGCTGTGGAGTTGTTCCTGAGAGGTCAAGTGAACTTTCACTGGGGTTTTAAACCACTTTGTTCCACAGGTGTACGCTGCTTTCTTTCAAATACCCTTTTCTTGCTTTGTATAATTCAAATTCCTACCTCTTTCTCCAGTACTTCTGCATTTCCATCTAGATTCCAAATAGAATCATGACAAAAAATGTCATGGTGTTATCCCTGTCAGCGCTCATAGAGGATTTCTTATGAGTAGTAACAGCTCAATTGGTCACTTAGGCATCTTGTCTTTGATTCTGGAGACCAAACTACACTCTATTTTTATTTTACAACATGAGGATACTAATCCATCCAGTGATCTCTGTTCATAAGTGGAACATTATTTGCTTCATGGTTATTCTATCTTTGATTCTTCTTTGGTTTTGCTTGCATTGCAGATATTTTTAAATACAGCATTAATTAAACTGTGATCTTGTGCTAAATGTGGCCTGACCCCAAGACAATGTTTCTAGGTTATGCTCAGGGTCTTGTATTCCCTGTGATACATGGGATCAAAATTCTCAAAGCCTCCTGAATTTTGTGACATAGAATTGCTGAAATTTGAAATGTTGAAATTTATGCAGCTACTTCTAGTGAATGTAGTAATAAAAGGTTTTATTCAATTAAATATAAAGGAAAATGATACAGAGAGTAAACTATCCCTTTGAGGTAATATTTTGAGTTTGTCCGTGGCCAGAAAGAAGTGGTTCCATTAGCTGAGCCACCTCAGGGGCACACAAGGGAAGAAAAGGTGTTTCAGAGTCACAATTCTTTCCCTAGTTCCACCTTGCTCCCTGGGGGAAGCAATTTGCTACTAGTCAGTAGCAAATAACACTGCCAACCCCTGCATTGAAAAATCCTGACTCAGACCTCCCACAATCAAGCAATTTACTTAAAATTCATTAGACTTCAAATAAATAATAAATAAATAAATGCGGGTTCTTTTTGTTTGCACTCTGGTTTTTGAGTATTTATGGTACACATCATTCATCTTTTCAAGCTTTTCTCTGCAATCATGAAAGCAAGAAACATATTTAAGAAACAAAAACAAATACCAAGACATTCTCTGCTAACTTTAGCCAGAGAGACTCTCACATAATCACATGGCTCAGGAGCTGGAGTTAAGAAAAACACCCACTATTATGAGACTTATGATAAAATCTCAAGAGTTGGCAACACTGTTTACTTCTCAGTCCTAATTGGTTCAGAAATGCTGGGTAGAACATGGGGGTAAAAGGGAGCAGCCTATTCCCCATATACATAATTGGAGGTGGGAAGTCATTTCCTTGTGGAGCCTACTTCACCCCCTGCTCTGATCAGTGATGTACAGAGATCACAATGGGGGGATTATGGGTTCCTTTTAATCCACTTGCTCCTTTGTTTGTGGCCATTATAGGTAAGTCACAATTTTGTCCTGTTATTGATTTGAATGTTCATTTCAATACAAAACACAGTTCCGAATAGTTTCAGTTTCACTCTGCCTTCAGGCTCTTTTAGTGGGATGTAGAATGTTGTAGTGGAAAAGCATAATTTCAGTGTAGAAGTGGTCATCTAGAGGTTTGGGTAGCTAGGTAAGGGACATTTAGTGTTTTATGCATCTCAGGCCTCCTGAGGATTTTGGCAGGAGAAAGGAGATGTATGTCCTCCTCCCCTCTATTTTCAGAGCATTTACAGATGTGATTTGACACTTCTGGGGGTTTAAACCTCTGCTTCTCCACCCCAGGTATCCTTGATGAACCAGTTGCCCCATTGTCCTCTCTTTCCCCTGTCTGCCCATATCTGCCACTGAATGCAGTAAGCACATATTTGCTAGATATTTTTGCTAAAATTATCTGTGGTGAATTACTGAGCACTGTCCACAATTAAACTGCCATCACTGAGCTTCATAGTTAACACCCCATTGAGATGGATGGGAGCAGTTCAGACCTCTCTAAGGGCTATCACTTCAGCATATTTTTTCAGCAGGCTCAAGGGAACAACATGGAAACCTTTTACTTTTGGAAGGAGAACCTTACATTGTAGCAAGGAGAACTAGAAATGTGTAAATGAAAGGCTACATTCTGTAGCCAAGTTCTTCACTGGGAAGAGGGTGCTTTCTTTTGCCAATCCTGAAGCTGTGGAAACACAACGATCTGACCATAATTACTATTAACAAGCAGTGTAGTATAGCATTGTAAGTTCAACGTGGTGGGTTAGGCCAAGTCTACACTATGGGGACTATACCAGCATAGCTACATCACTGCACCTATGCCAGCAAAGCCCCATAGTCTAGACACAGTTTACACTGACTGAAGAAATTTTTCTGTTGGTGTAGGAACACCACCTCCCCATACAATGGTAGGTATGTTGATAGAAGCCTTCTTCCATCAACCTAACTGTGCATATGCTGGGGTGCATACTCAGAGGTGTAGCTTTTTAACACCCCAGTAACATAATTATGTCAAACTAATTTTAAGTGTAGACCAAGCTTAAGATCTGCAGAATGATTTGTACACTGGCATTTCTTTTGAAAGCCAATAACTACAAGACTTCATCTAGGAAAATGATAGGCCACAGAAATAAATTGAATAGGAAACCTTTGTATTGCACCATTATATTACTTATGATCCTCTAGACCTAAGAAGATTTAATTTCATTTTCAGAGCAAAGTGATTCAATTAAACAATCAACACATTTGTGTAAAAAATATTTTGGTTGGTATGCTCAAAGATCATCATAGTTGTTTTTGAGAACATCAAAAGTCAAATTATTGTGTTTCTCAGTTGACCGTATGTTTTAAAATATAGATATCTGTATTTGTATCAGTTAGAGTTAGCTAATCCTTGAAGATCTTGTTCAAAGGCAAAGGTAATTAAATATTCTTATATTGTGAGTACAAAATTTCAGTTCACCTTTTGGTCTTTACAGGCTTTCTGAGTGTGCATATATTCACAAAGAGAAATGCATTTGTTTTTTCTTTAAAGTGATCAAACAAAACATGATATTTTCATAGTTACACGGTCACATCACTCCAGAAATTTAATGAAGTTTGGTTAGAATTATTGTGTTGATTTTTAAGGGGTGATGTAACATGTAGCATAAATTTATGTTTGTATTGCTACAAGGGGTCCCTCTAATGGTGGCAAATTATTTTACTTATTTTGTAACTCAGTGCTGTATTAGAATGAATGAGGTAGGACACAAGGTGACTTCTGTATGAATACAACAACAGAGAGTTGTCACTGGATGTCTGCAGTAAGATATATTGTATGTAAGCAGTGAGAGTGAGTGCTGAGTCCCACAGGAAATGCTACCCCCAGGTCAGAAAGGTCTTGAAGAAGCTTAAACAACCTCCATTATGAATAGAGTATTTCCCATATAGAAGCCTTGTCATGCCAATAGTTCCTCTTCATACTTTCAGATCTATTGAGCATGCTCGTTAGCCAGTCAAAAGCTTTTTCCATGCAATGACACTGGCCTTACCAGATCAAATAGCTTGTTAAACAGATTTTCTAGGGATAGAACCTAACAAGAGCATGCTACAGGATAAACATGGCAATTAAAGAGTGAAATGCACTAAGTATAAATGGCAGCAATTGTAAGCCTATTAAGGTACATAGTTTAAAACTCCAAACTTTAAGCTATTAATTTTAGATCAACTCCACTGAGTCCCCTATTGAGCTGAAAAGGAGCTTTGGCAGTTGCTGGCCAAAGGAAGTTATACAGGCCTCCCAGGTTATGTGGTCATTGAGACAGAGTCTCATTCCAAGGTGCAATTCCCTCTACGTTAGCAGCAATGTCTTAATGTATTGAGAGAGACTCCTCTTGTTGGGGTTCAGTGAGCCTGTCATATGAGTTGCTCAGTGTCCTAATGTGTAGCTGGATTCTTCCCCAAATAACTAAGCATCCAGGAATGAATTTTAAAGGGACTCCAGCCAGAATGTGTCAGGTTCCCACTGCCTGATAGCACCAATGTAAAACTCAACTAAGGAGATTGAGAAGGTTGTACAGCCCAAAGATAAGTATACCACCTTCTAAAAAAGTTCAGGGGGGACCTTTCCAACAGGTTTCCACCTACATGAGATTGTCTTCACTGCAAATGAAAACAAAAGGTCCTTCCTCCCAGTGAATTGTTTTACCCAGATCAGTCCTGGGCTCTGATTCACCATCTCCCCTTTGGGGATCATACCGGAAAAGATATTCTAGCCTAGCAGTTCTCAAACTGTAGGTCAGGACCCCAAAGTGAGTCGCAACCCCATTTTAATGGGGTCACCAGGGCTGGTGTTAGACTTGCTAGGACCCGGGGACAAAGCCAAAGCCTGAGTCCCACCACCCAAAGCCAAAGCCTGAGCCCCACTGCCAGGGGCCAAAGCCCGAGGGCTTCAGCCCTGGGTGGCAGGCCTCGGGCTTTGGCCCCCCTGGCCGGGTCGGTGGTGCTTGGGCAGGCTCAGGCTTCGGTCCCCACTCCTGGTGTCATGTATAAATGTTTCTTGTCAGAAATTTGTGTTGTCATGGTGCACTAAGTTTGAGAACCCCTGTGCCCAAGGATTATAAGGTCAACTGGATCACGAGATGGACTGCTCCAAGAATCAAGAATTGTTGTTTTCAGGAAGTTGGGATGATTTTGAGGTGAACTCTGTGACTGCAAAGCAGCAATATAATGCCTCATTATGGAGCTGAAGGTTTTAATTGCTTTCTTCAGTGAACCAAGCTTTCGCTGACCCATCATGGAATAAGTAGCTGTTGTTACTTTCCAATACTTGCGTGTTCGAAAAGGCTTTAGATATTGTTGCTGAATCAGATACTTAATAAATTTCAGCTTCATAAAATAAGGATTATTGTCTGCAGCAAATTGTTGAAATGATCCTTTTCTCACTTTTTAAAAATTGTAAATTCAGGGAAATTTGAGTTTAAATTTTTTTTCCATGCCACTTTTTTTTTAATTCTTCTACAACACCTGCACAGTGCGTTATTTTTGTAGGTTTTCTCAGTTAAGTGTGTATTTTTATAATATATAAATGAAAGAATTGCATACAATTTCCAAATATATTTGCACTATTAAGCTTGGTAGTGTGTCTTCAACAGAGTATATTTTAAAGAATTTTTTAAAGGCACTTTGGTCTGTATTGGATTTTGCTTAAGGAAAATAAATTACATATTTAGTAATTTTTTACTATGATCAATTCACCTAGGATACCATAATTTCAACAATCAAAATCACAGTTATCATGATTATTTATATTTTATGGAATCACCTATAATAGATGGGGTTGATAGCACCATTTATCATTAAGGTTGCCCAATACTTTCCATGATAAGAACCTGTTTTCAGGTGTTTATAGTTTTGCCAAACTTTCACTATTTGGGTTTAAATTTTGGTTTGGGCTGATTTTATTTATTTAACGTTTCAGCCAAAAATGTTCAGTCATTTCTGAGAGAAGCTAGGAAAAAATGTTGTTTTGCCCATGTTCTGGCAACCTTTTATTTGAAAAGTTCTAGTGACCACATGTTTTGGAAAATTGTCCTGAAATTTGGCACAGGTGTTATGACTTTTGTTGTTCATGTGAAATTTCACCCTAATTTGGTTCTGGGCTGCTGTGCACCTCAATATATTTGTGGCACTTAGATATCTTTATCTAAATCTAATAAAAATAAAATAAAAACCTTCCATCCTCATAAGTCCTTTTTGTTAAGGTCTGTTTAAGCATTTGATACTATTTTGTGGTTTTGAAGCATCCGTGTCAAGAAAAATGATGGAGTGAAGTGAGGCTGTCAAAGAGTGACAGGTGAGAGAGTTGATCTAGGAAAGATGGCACTAACAGTAGTGTGCAGGCTGTCCATCTAAATCCTTGGTAGTTGTGCTGTGGTGAAATTACATGCCCAAACTGACTAAAAGTAATACATCAGTATTAATATGATCCTAAACATGAACATGACTAAATTTAGCTTTCAAACCACATATAAGTAATACAATGAGATGGCTGACAATAGGAGACTCAGGTGGGAGAATCTAAATAGATTTCAATCCTGAAGTATGGTGGTCACCATTCAAATCTTTTACATTTTATCTTTTGCCTACGTACAGGGAACATCTGGTTTATTCTTTAATACAAGTTAAGGGAGCAACATAAAAATTGTGGTTACATAACTACTTGCAAAGAGGTATTGCAAATATTTTAACCCTGAGAGTCAGGTGATATAGGTTTTATTCCTGGCTTTCTCCTTGACCTACTGTGTTACCTTTGGCAACTCATTTAACCAGCTGTGTCTCAGTTTCACCATCTGTGAAATGGAGATGATGATATTTACTATCATTTTTAAAATGCTTTAAAATCTATAGCTAAAAAGTGTTATATCAGAGCTAAGTATTTTGACTACATGTTATTTTCTGGCAACCTTATATTTAACAAAGTGATTCACACAGAACCTGTCTTTTTTATACTGGTGCAGTTTTCTAAATCCCCTGGTTAAAATTAGAGAAGAAATGTAGATTTGTTAATAAAATAAATGTACATGTAATTGGTGACTTTTTAATGGTCACCTCTGTCAACAAACAATGTGCAGATGAAGGATGAGAATTTGGATGCCATGAAAAGCAGTGCAATTGAGCAGTGAAGTTTTTGGCATGTCTTGTTAACTATTGTTTTTGTTTCAATTTTAAATATTTTGATGTGGTTTTTTTGTTTCTGATTTTTACCTGACTCATGCGCTAACACTTCTCAGGGGAGGAAAGGGTTAGAGTTTTTAGGACTTTGCGAAGAAGGGCATTTTAATTGGAGTCACTGTGTTTTGAGTCCCCTTTGCACATTTGTTCTCTTCTAAGGAATGGTATGGCCTTATATTGGGATCTTAATGCAATATTTGTCCATTTGAAAAACAACTTAGATTGTTTAAATAATGCCAATAAAACATGCATTTATGGTGCAGTATCTTTTAACCTGCATGGTCCTGAAGAACACATCAGTCAGTGCTTCAGTACACCAATATCTTACCCACAACATAAGAACATAAGAATGGCCATACTGGGTCAGACCAAAAGTCCATCCAGCCCAGTATCCTGTCTACCGATAGTGGCCAATGCCAGGTGCCCCAGAGGGAGTGAATTTAACAGAAAATAATCTAGTGATTTATCTCCTGCCATCCATCTCCAACCTCTGACAAACAGAGGCTAGAGACACCATTCCTTACCCATCCTGGCTAATAGCCATTAATGGACTTAACCTCCACGTTGCACACTGGAACCGACGTTACTGGAAAAAGGAATTTTGGATATGACCTTAGAATTATACCTTTTGTTTTCTAGAAAATGATCTTTGACTTCCATCTGGGCAGACAACAGAGATGGGCAGAAGGAACGTCCATCTGTGTTAACACTTTGCTGTAATCTTGCAGTGACTGCATTTCTACACTTATGCCACATTCTTTAAAAGATGCATATTTTGATTTATATTATAGCATCACCTTTTATTGAGGTTGCTCACATTTCCCATCATACAACCCAGTTTCCAATTGCTTGTAACTTTGTCAAACTTTGATCATTCAGGCTGAAATTTTTCAGGCCAGGAATTTGCCTCAGGAGGAAAATTGAAGGATTTTTCAGCCAAAACAGTTCAGCGGTTTCCAGGAACTAGGCAAGGATGAACTGTGTTATTTTGCCCGCATTAAAAAATTCTGGTGACCTTTATTTGAAAAGCTCTAGCATCCCCATGCTTTGGAAGATGGACTTAAAATTTGCTAGGGTGCTGGCCATTGTGTGAAGGGTGTGCTTTTAGCTGTCCCTATGGAAATCCACCAGAATTTGGCCAAGTTTATAAGACTTTGAAAAATTGCAGTTCACACATGTTCAGTAGATACTTCTTCAGTTTTAGAAGATTCTGTTCATGCTGGGCATGCTCTATCCCAGGTCTGAGTACAGCTTTGCATACAGTTTTAGCCCTGGGCTGCAACAGGCCATTCTGGGTCTAGCTCCAGACAGCTGAACTGAGATCAGGGAGTCAGTCTTTCCTGTACTTTCAGTGAGACAACCCCCTCCAGGCCCAGGCAGTGTGGAGGTGACTTGGAGGGTAGGAGAGGGGAGTACATTGGGACAAGGAACCTGAGGTGTTGGACTGGTAAAGAGACTGAGGCAAGGAGATTGGTGGTTGGGAGACACTGAGATAGTATGAGCAGCCCAGGAAGGGAGGACAGAACTGGGAGCCAATGGAGAGGGGGAATGTGAGCCAGGGTCAATGGCATACAGAAACATAGGATAAGAAACCAGGAATGGAGGAACCGGGATTAGCTGGACAAGGCGACTGGGAACAATAAATTGGGGTTAAAATGATAATGGTTCATAAGTTAGGAAATAACAGAATTGAGGCTGACATGTGCCATAGAAAAGCCCATGAGGAAATTAATAATTCTGTCTTCAGGAAAGCATTTGATAAGTCTGCAATAATAGGGCTTCATGCTGAAGAACAATGAAAAAACAAGATATTGAATAGCTGTTCATTCAATGAGCACTGTCCTTTCTGTGTACTGAATGATATAAGGGACCTGTGTGGGGGGAGGGAAATAGCATGTGATCACATATTTAGAGATGGTCATAATCCATGTGAAGTGTGCAGAATTAAGGATGCACAGGAAACGTTAATTGTTGGATTTCCTAATTTTTGAGTGCTTGACTTTACAGGTTTAATAAAGCTCCTTTAAACTATTTTTTATTATACGT
The DNA here is from genome assembly GCF_965140285.1 of Lepidochelys kempii. Classification (NCBI taxonomy): domain Eukaryota; kingdom Metazoa; phylum Chordata; order Testudines; family Cheloniidae; genus Lepidochelys; species Lepidochelys kempii. The sequence continues at coordinate 87,441,835 of NC_136384.1, forward strand.
AGTATGAATGTTCATGGGGTGCAAGTGTGCTTGTAGTCAAAGCCAAAATTTGCAGGTTGTGAGGACTCTTCTGCCTGCTGATAGGCCCCAAACTAGACCAATGTAACAGAGAAATCCCACAATTAAACTAAGGACTGCGGGAAAGCCAACAGGTGAGGAAGAGCATACGGTTTCAGTGGAGACTTCCATTAGGGATGAATTGGTTAACTGGGGCACTCGCTAACCTAATAAAGAGGATGGGAAAGAAGTTGGTAAATTACAGTTAGGAGCTAGTGAGGAATAGTCAAACAAAGTCCCATTTTAATAGAACATTTTAAGGCATGCAACTGAATGTTGACAAAATGTACAAGTGCTTATATCCAAATGTTAGAAGTCTAAATACTAAAATAGGTGAACTAGAGTGCCTAGCATTAAATGAGGATATTGATACAGTAGACATTACGGAAACTTAGTGAATGAGGATAATCAATGGGACACTGTAATACCAGAGTAGGTTGCGCTGGTGGGGGAGTGGCACTATATATGAAAGAAAACATAGAATCAAATAAAGTAAAAAACTTAACTAAATCAAATTGTACCATAGAATCTTTATGGATAGAAACTGCATGCTTGAACAATAAGAGTATAGCAGTAGGTATATACTACTGACTACATGACCAGGACAACTATGGTGATAGTAAAATGCAGAGGGATGCAGAGAGAAAATTTATAGACACCGTAAATGGCTGCTTCTTGGAGCAGCTTGTCCTAGAACTCACAAGGGAAGAGGCAATTCTTGATTTAGTCCTAAGTGAAGCCAGTCCAAGAGGTGTATATAACTGAATCACTTGGTAATAGCAACCATAATGTAATTAAATTTAACATCCTTGTAAGGGGAAAAAAGCCAAAGAAACCCATCACAGTAGCATTTAACTTCAAAAAGGGGAACTCTCCAAAAATGAGCAAGCTAGTTAAATGGAAATTAAAAGGAACAGTCACAAGGGTGAAATGCCTTCAAACTTCCTAGAGGCTATTTTAAAACACCATGATGGAGGGTTAAACTTAAATGTATACTGCAAATGCCACCATGGCTTAACAGCAGAGTAAAAGATTGAAAGTCAAATCCTAGATAGGAAAATAGAAAGGAGCATAAACTCTGGCAAGTCAAGTGTAAAGTAAAATAAGTCAGGGCAAGAAAGAATTTGAAGAGCAACTAGCTAAGGATTTTTTTAAGTAGCAGGCTTCCTATGTCTGATGCAAACCGTCAGTGGGGCCACTGGCTGATCAACGCACTGACGGAGCACTAAAGGTAAAGAAGCTAAATGAATTCTTTGCATCCGTCTTCACTGCAGAGGACATGGGGGCAGATCCCCACACCTGAGCTATTCCTTCTAGGTGACAAATCATAGAATCAATCATAGAATGATAGAATATCAGGGTTGGAAGGGACCTCAGGAGGTCATCTAGTCCAACCCCCTGCTCAAAGCAGGACCAATCCCCAATTAAATCATCCCAGCCAGGGCTTTGTCAAGCCTGACCTTAAAAACTTCTAAGGAAGGAGATTCTACCACCTCCCTAGGTAACGCATTCCAGTGTTTCACCACCCTCCTAGTGAAAAAGTTTTTCCTAATATCCAACCTAAACCTCCCACACTGCAACTTGAGACCATTACTCCTTGTCCTGTCCAAATCTGAGGAACTGCCCAAATCTGAGGAACTGTCCGAGATTGAGGTGTCAATAGAGGATTTTTGGAACAAATGGATAAATTAAACAATAAATCATCAGGACCAGATTGTATTCACTCAAGAGCTCTCAAGGAACTCACATATGAAATTGCAGAATTCCTAATTGTGGTTTGTAACCTATCACTTAATTCAGCTCCTGTATCTAATGACAAGATCAATGTATAAGTGACTTTTTTTAAAGGCTCTATAAGCTATCCTTGCAATTACAGACCAGTAAGCCTACTTTCAGTACCATGCCAATTGGTTGAAACTGTGCTAAAGAATGGAATTATCAGACATAGATGAAGACAATTTGTTGGGGAAAGTCAATATTGCTTTTGTAAAGGGAATTCTTTCAGGTTATCAAGCATGTAGACCAGGGTGATCCAGTGGATATAGTGTACTTAGACTATAGTCATCACCAAAGTCTCTTAAGCAAACTAAGCTCTCATGGGAGAAGAGGGAAGATTCTCTCATGAATCAGTAACTGGTTAAAATATAGGAAACAAAGCGTAACAATAAATGCTCGGTTTTCAGAATAGAGAGAGGTAAATAGTGGGGTCCCCCAAGGATCTGTACTGGGACTTGTGCTGTTCAACATATTCATTAACGATCTGGAAAAGGGGAAGAGCAGTGAAGTGGATAAATTTGCAGATGATACAAAATGACTCGATATAGTTAAATCCAAAGCTGATTCTGGAGATTTACAACGGAATCTCACTAAACTGGGTGACTGGGCAACAAAATGGCAAAGGAAATTCAATGTAGATAAGTGCAAAGTTGGAAGAAAATAATCCAAGTTATACATACAAAATGATGGGGGTCTAAATTAGCTGTTACCATTCAGAGCTTGGAGTCATTGTGGATAGTTTTCTGAAACAGCCTTTCAATGTACAGTAGCAGTCAAAAGAACTAACAGAATGTTGGACGCCATTCAGGAAGTGATAGATAAGAAGATAGAAAATATTATAATGCTACTATATAAATCCCATGGTATTCCCACACCTTGAATAGTACAATGGATTGCCCCATTTCAAAAAAAGATAGAATTGGAAAAGATGCAGAAAAGGGCAACAAAATGATTTAGGAAATGTAACAGCTTCCATTTGAAAAGTGATTAAAAAGCCTGGGTCTTTTCAGCTTAGAAGAGAAATGACAAAGGGGGGAATCTATAAAATCATGAATGGAATGGAGACAGTGAATAAGGAAGTGTTATTTACCCCTTTACATAACACAAGAGTCAGAGTTCCCTCAATTAAATTAATAGGCAGCAGATTTAAAAGAAACATAAGGAAGTACTTCTTCACACAATGTAGTCAACCTGTGGAACTCGTTGCCATGGAATGTCGTTAAGGCCAAAAGTATACATGAGTTCAACAACAAAAACATTCAGGTAAGTTTCTGGAGCATAGTTACATCAATGGAACTTGATGTAAAAAGGTGGTTGGGGACATACAACCCCACACACTAGGTGTCCCTAACCCTCCAACTGTCAAAAGCTGGAACTGTATCTAACATTCATCATCAACAACAGAAGATGAATCATGCAGAATTTCCCTGTTCTGTTCATTCCCTCTAAAGCATCTAGCACTAGCTACTGTCAGGGACAGGATATGGGGCTAGAAGGACTGTTGGTCTGATCCAGTATGGCCATTCTTATGTTCTTGTATAATCAGTTAAACACATGAGTAAAGTGACACACTTGCTTAAATATTTGGAAAACTGGATTGTAAAACAGAAATTGTATCCCACAACTGAATCAAGAATATTGTCATCATGTTGAGCATGACAACTTCCTTAAAAAGACTTCCATTTATTTCCATAGGCTTCCTATCAGGCTCTAGCAGTTATAGACCAATAAAGAGAAACAGGCTGAGTGCAGAAGTTAATTTCTGTTCTCTCTCTTCAAACTGAAAAGTGCTCACAACAGGCCAGGATAGTATTTTTAATCTTTTAAATGCTTAACATCAAGCAGTTCTAGAAGTACATGTAATACTTGACTCAACTGATATACTTTAGAATTTGTTCTTTCCAGGTAAAAGCATTGTAAAACTGCTGGAAAATCTTATTTTCAAAACTGACCATTTAGAGTGTTGTAAAGGAGAATATGTTCCACTTTTAGATTATTTTTTTAGAAACCTAATTTTAAATTAAGAGCACATGGCTCAAGTATCTCCTGTAACAAATCAGACATTTACATACTTTATCCAAAACTTAACAACTCATCTTTGCTGGGTGCATGCCTTCCAGAAACGATCTTAGAAAAAAATGAAATCTCAATGGAACACTTAATTTGCACATAGCACTTAAACTTCTGGGGCTCGGGTTCTGGTTCAGTCAACAAACTAATTGGCACATTCAATAGCAGTTACATCTGACTACAAATATGATTCGAAGGGACAAGAATTTAGGAAGGGTCTCATACTGAAAATAGTGGCAGTTCTCCTGTGTTTGTTGTAGAATGTTTCTGCCTTCTACTGTGAGAGTGAGATTATAAAGCATGAAGCTGCAAATGGTGTAGATATTTAAAGTTGCTGACTCTCATTACTTATTACCGACTTAATAGGTTAGCTCTAATGAGCCTGTTCACTAGCTGTTTCTTCATACTCAATGTTCTGAGCTAACAATTAATTTGAAATTCCACTAGGATGAGGGAGGGAAAGCGGGAAGCTTTATCTTTATGTAGGGAGACTCATGATGAATTGCCACCACTTCAAAAGAAAGATGGGGTGAGAAGTGTAACCCAGAATGTTCCTTTTTAAAATCTCATTTTGCGGTCACAACAAATCCATGGCATACGGTGATAGCAAATGTCTCCTAGGCAATCAAAACATAATGGAAACGGAGATGTACTGATCATTCAAATTTAAGATGTTCCTGTGGTCCTCATATGGAAATGTATCCTATTTGCTATGCTTCAGTTAACCAACATATTTCACGGATAGAAATCTCTGTCTAAACACAGAAACCCAAAATTTATCTTTTTTGAATATTTTGCTGCATGTTTTTGTATCACAAACCTCAATGATAAAAAAAAATGAAACTAAGCATCCACTACTGAAAACTAACTTTATTGTTTTGGTTTTTAAAATACCTAAGTTTGTAGTATTTAGTAGAGGAGATGTTTCACTTATTTTCTTTCATTAACTAAAGCAATGGTACAGCTTGCAAGAAATAAAATAAAATGATTATTGTGGCCAATACAAATTTTTTAAAAAACTGTTTTCTCCCTTTACCTATTAAATACAGTACAAGCGCAGATTTAATACAATATTGCTATATTTAAATTCTTATTATAAAAAGGTTTCAGAGTAGCAGCCATGTTAGTCTGTATTCGCAAAAAGAAAAGGCGTAGTTGTGGCACCTTAGAGACTAACAGATTTATTTGTTAGTCTCTAAGGTGCCACAAGTACTCCCCTTTTCTTATTACAAAAAGGTGTCTCCAGTAGAGGGCAACCTAGAGTCCTATTCGCACGATGAGCTTTCTCTCTAGAAACAGTAATGGGTTTTACTACAGTTCACAGCCAAAGTACAACAAGGTATTGGATTTTAAACTCCCTTTGAGGTAGAGAAGAGCATAATAATAACTTATCCATGATATCTCAGGGAATTTTAGACGGCATAATACCCTGACACATAGGGATATAACAACATAGAGTTCTTAGGGCATTTAAACAAAACAAAAGAAAAAACCACAACAGTTTCACTTACTTAAACTGTGAAAGATTGAAGACACTCAAATGAGCATGATATAAATTGTTGGATGGATAGATACATTACTAAGTTTTTGATTCTGAAAACATGTAAGCATCTGAGTGAGTTTGCTCATGTGAGTATTTCCATGGAATTCAATGGGGCTACCCACATAAGTAAATTTACTCACATCCATAAGTGTTTGTAGGGTAAGGCCCTAAAATGAAAAGTAGGCCAATAATGCTTCTGTTTACTTTTATATGCAGTGTGGGTATTGTTGATCCTTTTTTGTTTTCTTCTAGGCTTTTTCAGGAAACACAAATGCAGACAGTGTTGTGCACAATAAGCTTCAACATTCCATCAACGCAAGATTTCTCCGTTTTGTCCCCTTGGACTGGAATCCCAATGGTAGAATTGGAATGCGTATTGAGGTATACGGCTGCACATATAGTAAGTATTTGCTTAATTGTCTGAATGAAATGGCTATCAATCATTGCCTTTTTTTACCTAAATTGCAAATGGAAGTAGATTTGTCAGCTTAATTACCTGAATATTAAAATCAATAATATTTTATGCATAGATATTATCTATTTCTGCATCATCTAGCAATGTTTTCCTTACTATCCAGCTCTTTACATCCTAAGCTCAATTGTATCAAGTAGATGGATGCTAGTTCACTGCAAACTCCTATTTGCTACTGTTACATACTTCCCTCATAAATGTATCTCTCTCTTCAGAAGGAAAAATATCCACTGCTTGGGACTCATAAGGCCCCTAGGAGATTATTGATCTTGGCTACACAGAAAGCATTTTCTCTTCAGAAATTTTGAACTCTCCCATAAATCAATAATACTTTAAGGTCATTGTTTATATTAAGGGTACATTTATAAATAGTTTGTGCAGCATTATTATGTGATGAATAGATGTTACAAACATGTTTCAGATATCAGTAGTATGTGTTATAGTTGGTTATAAGCCACCTGCTGGACTCTGTAACTCTTCCATGACTTTGTCTTCCCTTAGTTGTTTGTGTTACTTTTCTCCACTGGTTCTCCTTCTTTGTCTCTGGCCCTTTCTTCAGTGGGTCTTGTGACAGGTTGTCCTTTTTTCTCTCCCACTGTTCATGAGCAAACCTCAGGACTCTATCCCTGCCAGCATCCTCTTCTCATTTTAAGTTCCATTTAACCTAAAACCAAGTAGTCACCTCGACAAAATATACATTTGAAATATTTTGTTACTTATCAAGATGAAATCAACATTTAGATGGAAATTTTCCAGTTCTGCTGACAATTTCTAATTGGCCAGCATCTCAAAATAGGTAGAAATTTAGTTGAATTCCACGTCACGTAACTATGGCACTGTTCTGGTATTAAAAGAGTTTTTTCTTATGGGCTGAGAGAAGGGAGAAGTGTAAATAGTGTGTAAAATGGCAATATATAACTTCTTTCGTGGTCTCTGTAGGGTTGCCTCAAGGCGTCTTAGTTCTTTCTTATATCCTTTCTAAATGGTTCTTGAGCTTTGAACACCTTGCTACAGCTAATAGATTAAGAATGTCAAAATGATTTACAAAACGTAAAGCCCAGATTCCTAAATAGTGACATCAAAATGGTTATGAAGGAATGGTAAAGGTTAACTTTAATAAATTAAATCCAAACACCCTGTCCTGCTTTTTAACCAGAATGTGAATGTATGATGCACAAAGTGTGATTTCTAGGCTGATTGCTAAGACCTTTACACATGCTATTAGATAGTATTATCAGTGTATAAACGTAGTTATAGAAACAGTGAAAAGATGCAGCAGGAAACTTCAGTCATTAGTGTTGTGGTTCATCAACAATTTTCTTTTCATATGACTAGTGAATTGAGATTCAGTTTGTTATATACTACTGCCTTTTAACAGCATTTATTAGGTGAGAGATGCCAGTCACTTTGTTGAATTTATCCTTCCAATGCATTTAGATGCTACGGTGATGGATGTTGTTATAAACCTGAAGAGAATAAAAAAAAGGGTTTTTTAACTATATTTAACTATATTATAAAGTACAAAAGAAATACTTAATATTGCTTTAGGAACTCCTGTAAGAAACTAAGTTTGTTTAAGTTTTACTCACTGTGTGAGATTATTTTCAGAGTAGCAGCCGTGTTAGTCTGTATCCGCAAAAAGAACAGGAGTACTTGTGGTACTTTAGAGACTAACAAATTTATTAGAGCATAACCTTTCGTGAGCTACAGCTCATTTCATCTGATGCATAGGATGGAACATATAGTAAGAATATATATATATATATACACACACACACACATACAGAGAAGGTAGAAGTTGCCATACAAACTGTAAGAGGCCAAAAGAAAAAAGAAAAGGAGTACTTGTGGCACCTTAGAGACTAACCAATTTATTTGAGCATAAGCTTTCGTGAGCTACAGCTCACTAAGATGAGCTATTATCAGCAGGAGAAAAAAAACTTTTGTAGTGATAATCAGAGGGGCATTGGTGGCAGATATCACATTGGTAGATGTGCAGGTGAACAATCCCCTGATGGCATGGTTAATATGATTAGGTCCTATGATGGTGTCACTTGAATAAATATGTGGATAGAGGTGGGATCAGGCTTTGTTACAAGATTATTGTGTGATTTGTGCTAGAAATATTTCATAATTACTGGTATTAACAATAATTATACTCTCAGCATGTGTTTCCCCTCTATTTTTCCATAGTTCCTTTTCACTCTTTTTTCTTACTTTTTAGTTGGGGACTTTCTTATTGTCCCGTTGTCCCTATGAGGTTGGAAAGAGCATGCAAAATATTTTTTAGCAAAACTCCAAAGAAGTTTAAAATTCTCAAAACAAAACCCAGAAACAATTATTAAAAGCAGTAAGAAATGAATTCCAAAATCAAAGGACAAAAGGATTGTACACATAACAATGTATTCAAATAAACTCAAGATTTTTCAAATTACCTAAAATGGATACAATCTCTGGAAAGCAAAACTGGGGTGAAACCATGATTCATAGCTATAGAAATCACAGGCAACATCAAAGCAGTGTTTAGCAAGAATTTTGCCCAGCATTTAAGAGGGAAATTATAAATAGTGACTACAATATAATGCAATATAATTTAGGGGAAATAACTCTAATGAGCTAGTTAAATTAGTACAGTTCCAAGAAAGATAAACGACTCCCAAGAAAATCCTAATCGAAAATCAAGATCTCCAAATTTCCACATGAGAACTCATACACAGCACAGTTCAAAATTATTAATACAAAATTCAGTAAGATCACTAAGAACAGTGTGAAATAGTGGACATATATCACAAGAGCAATGAAAAAAAAGAACACTTACACTGATGGATGCCAAAACTGCCAAAGGAATCTCTTTTTTTAAAACTGCTGCAAAATCTTTTGTCTCCAACAACAAAGTGGGGTAGAATCATGAAGCTTGGCTGAATAATCCCAGTCAAGCTGGCAAAGAGTGTAATGGGCTATTCTGGACATAGTTTATTTGAGTGGGGAGGGGACATGATGAATAGTAACTGATGAGACGTGTACCTTACGTACAGGATGCTCATTCTGACCAGCGGGCTATGGTAGCATCATGTCAAGAGACTAAAGGGCAGGGACTCGATCCCTAGGTACAGGGAGGTCACACTGCCCAAATTACTAAAATGCCCCCAGTCCTCCATGTATATCAATGAGGGAGACAACCTCAATTACAGGGAGGTCACACAGGTTAATGCAGCAAAGGCCTCAATATGTCCCATAAAAGAGAGAAAATCATTACATGCACCCTAATTACAGGGTTGTCATGCTGACTGGACTGCCAACAGAGACCTGAGCCCTCATTACAGGGAGGTCTCACTGCTCAGGGTTCCAAAGAGCCTAATATCCCCCATAAACCGTGGCCACGTGACTTACACCCTCATTACAGGGGAGTCCCTTTCACTAGGCAGCCACAAGAGCATAATATCAAGAGGCCAAAAGAGCTGATCTGAACCCTCATTACAGGGTGGTCAAACAGCTCAAAGATATGTCCCCCACCTAAGCAAGAGTATGGCAACTCTTACCCTAATAACGGAGGAGTCACTTGGACTAGCTGAACAAAAGAGAGTAACTGCAACAGACAAAAGGGGAGAGACCTGATTACAGGGTGGTCACATGGGCCATGGAATGAAACTGGCTCTAAAGCCCCCATCATCAAAAGAGGTGCGACCTATACCCTAGTTACAGGGGGGATCACACCAGCTAGACTACCAACGGACCACAAAGCCAACAGGGCAAGAGGGTGGAGACCGAACCCAAATTACAAGCCAGTCACAGTACCAATGGCACAAAGATAGCCTTTCTAAACTAGAGGGATTCAACATGCACCTGAATTACAGGACTGTCCATTGAAGGTCCATTAATATTAGCTGGCTACAGGGGTCTAATACCAAGAATCTGAAGGACAGAGATGTTACCCTGAATTACAGGGAGGCCACACAGCTCAAGGTACCAAAGGCCTCGATCTGTCCCATAAAAGAGAGAGAGGCTCGTGACATGAACCCTCGTTACAGGGTTGTCAAATTGACTAGACTGCCAACAGGGCATAATGCCAAAAGGGCAAGAGGGCAGAGACCTTACCCTGAATTACAGGGAGGTCACACTGCTCAGGGTTCCAAGGAGCTCAACATCCCCGTAAGCGACAGGACCGTGACTTGAACCCTAACTGCTTTCTTTCCTCCTATTTGCTTGCTGTTTCTTCAAGGCTTCCTTCTTCTTGTCCATTTCTCTTCCTTGGAGGCCCTGGAAACAGAGAGAGTGAGAGAGATTAAGATAGCCTTAGGACAGGGCTCAGCAGACTCCATGTCCCCAACTCAAACTGGGCACAAACTGTTGAGGGAGCCTTGTTTTCCCTGAGTCTGTGGACAGCCTGCAATTCTAGCTCCAAGAGAGTTCCACACTGTCGTCATACTCTTCACTAGGATTTCAACGCCTCCTAAGCCTCCCCCGGGTGATCACACTACCAAATAAATCCTATTTCTTAAAATAAAATATAAAAACCTAAAAAATATAAGAATTAATGTTGTAATAGGGCCTACAGGGCTCAGGCTTGTAAAATATTTAGCTTAGCCAAATTAGGCTTTAGGATTTAGGATAAATAAGCTAAGAAAATTTAGGATAACTAAATTAATAAACCTGCTGACTTTGTATCTATGTTAATGATATGCTGATGTTTTGAAAATATCGGTAAATGTTGAATAATAATGTCAATGAAAGATCAGTAGACACCACAAGATGACTGTTGATAGCTGGGGTGAAATGTTAGACTTTCTTATCTGTTACCATGGTGATAATGTGATAAAAATATTTCACAAGGAGGGTGGTGAAGCACTGGAATGGGTTACATACTGAGGTAGTAGAATCTCCATCCTTAGAGGTTTTTAAGGCCTGGCTTGACAAAGCCCTGGCTAGGATGATTTAGTTGGGGTTGGTCCTGCTTTGAGCAGGGGGTTGAACTAGATGACCTCCTGAGGTCTCTTCCAAACCTAATCTTCTATGATTCTATGAAATGTTAATAAGTAAAAGGAAAATAACAAAGGAAAAATAGGGCACCCCAAAAGTAGTGAGGTGTAAGTGTTCAAATAAGAAAAAGGAGTTGAACCCCAGTTGGTGTAAGCATAACACATTACAACATCTGTATCCTGGCCTGCATGCTGTGGTGGGGGAGACCCCATAATGACAACCACTGGTGGTGCTGATGATGGTGAGGATGATGACAAACACTTGAGGTTTTTTCTGCAAGGCATGCTGTGTATAATGCAAATACTATGTGTACTGTATTGCTTTTGCTCTCTCTCCTTTAACAGATTGCAGTGTGTGTATTTTTGTTTGGTTTGCTAATAAAAATAAATATTGTAGAAAGATCACTATAGTCTGTTGTGCACTGTGGGTAGGGATAAGATTATGTCACAGAATTCACGGATTCCGTGACTTTCAGAGACCTACGTGACATTTTCCACTTGAGCCTCCAGGCAGCGGTGCCAGAGCTGTCAGCTGGTGGGGGCCCTGAAGCTTGGAGCCACCATAGGCAGCAGGGAAACCAGGAGCTCTCAGGCACCATGGGCATAGGGTTGCCAGGTGTCTGGTTTTCAACCAGAACACCTGGTCAAAAAGGGACCCTGGCAGCTCCGGTCAGCACTGCTGACTGGGCCATTAGAAGAACAGTTGGCAGCTAAGGCAGGCTCCCTCCCATGGCTCCGCGTGACTCCTGGAACCAGCGGCATGTTCCCCCTGCAGCTCCTACACATAGGGGCAGCCAGGGGGCTCCGTACTCTGCTCCTGCCTCTAGCAGAGGTTCTGCAGCTCCCATTCACTGGGAACCACGGCCAATGGGAGATGTGGGGGTGGCTCCTGCAGATGGGGCAGCATGCAGAGGATTTGGGAGCTGGAGGGGGGGAAATACCACTGCTTGTGGGAGCTGCTGAGGTAAGCACTGCCCAGAGCCTGCACCCCTGAGTCCCGCCCATGCCCCGACCCCTTTCCCAGCCCTGATCCCCACCCTGTCCTCCAAACCCCTCGGTCTCAACCTGGAGCACCCTCCTGCACCCCAAACCCCTCATCCCCAGCCCCACACCAGAGCCCACACCCCAAGCTGGAGCCCTCACACTGCCCTATGCCCCTGCCACAGCCCTGATCCCCCTCCTGCCTTCTAAGCCCCTCGGTCCCAGTCCAGAGCACCCTCCTACACCCCAAACCGCTCATCCCAGCCCCACCCCAGAGTCTGCACTCCCAGCCAGAGACCTCACCCCCATACCCCAACCCTCTGCCTAGCCAGGAGCCCCCTCCCACACTCTGAACCCCTCAGCCACAGCCTGGACTCCCTCCTGAACCCCAAAGCCCTCATCCAAAGCCCACACTCCCAGCCAGAGCACTCACACCCCCCACACCGCAACCCCTGCCCTAGTCTGGAGCACCCTCCTGCACCCATAACCCCTCATTTCTGGGCCCACCCCAGAGCCTGTTCCCCCACACATGCGCTGCAACCTCCTGCCCCAGCTCAAAGCCCCCTCCTACACTATGAAACCCTCAGCCCCAGCATGAAGCCCCCTCCTACACCCCAAATCCCTCATCCCTGGCCCCAGCCCAGAGCCCGTACCCTCTCCCACACCTCAACCTCCTGCCTCAGCCTGAAGCCCCCTCCCATACTCTGAATCCCTCACCCCACAGCCTGAAGCCCCCTTTATTACCCAGGGTTTTCAGAACCCCCAACAAGGGCAACTTAACTATTTTACTTCAGCCGGTGTGTCAAGGTTCCTCCCCCACTCTGAACTCTAGGGTACAGATGTGGGGACCTGCATGAAAACCTCCTAAGCTTACTTTTACCAGCTTAGGTTAAAACTTCCCCAAGGTACAAATTAATTTTATCCTTTGTCCTTGGAATATCCACTGCCACCACCAAACTCTAACTGGGTTTACTTGGAAACGTAGTTTGGATACGTCTTTCCCCCCAAAATCCTTCCAACCTTTGCACCCCACTTCCTGGGGAAGGTTTGGTAAAAATCCTCACCAATTTGCATAGGTGACCACAGACCCAAACCCTTGGATCTGAGAACAATGAAAAAGCATTCGGTTTTCTTACGAGAAGACTTTTAATAGAAATAGAAGTAAAGGAATCACCCCTGTAAAATCAGGATGGTAGATGCCTTACAGGGTAATTAGATTCAAAACATAGAGAATCCCTCTAGGCAAAACCTTAAGTTACAAAAAAGACACACAGACAGAAATAGTCATTCTATTCAGCACAGTTCTTTTCTCAGCCATTTAAAGAAATCATAATCTAACGCATACCTAGCTAGATTACTTACTAAAAGTTCTAAGACTCCATTCCTGGTCTATCACCGGCAAAAGCAGCCTACCGACAGCCACAGACCCTTTGTTTCTCTCCCTCCTCCCAGCTTCTGAAAGTATCTTGTCTCCTCATTGGTCATTTTGGTCAGGTGCCAGCGAGGTTACCTTTAGCTTCTTAACCCTTTACAGGTGAGAGGATTTTTCCTCTGGCCAGGAGGGATTTTAAAGGGGTTTACCCTTCCCTTTATATTTATGACATGGTGTAAGCAATAAATTAACAGGAACTACAGCACTTCCATCTGATAAGATTTATGGAAGGCAGTGTGCTTTATTTAAAACTGAAGTTTATTAGATTTAAGCTCCCACAAACATAAGCAATAGGTTTAGAACATCCCAGATATTTACCTAATATCTGGAAAGATATTGACTAATTAACAGCAGGTTTGCTGTGGCCAGTTGGAGAAAGGATATTGGGAAAAATGGATTTTTTTAAATGGCTTCAGAGGAGTGCTTTAAAGTACATTTTATTAGCTATTTTTTATAATTAATTTTTATAAAATACATAGGTTATAATGGCCCCTCTGGTATTATTATTTTTTTAAAATTTTTAATATTTTTTTAATATTAGAGGCATTTAGACTAAAGGTTTTTTAACCATTAAGGTTTTTAGTTTTAATTGTTTACTTGTTTGTCCCCTCCTCCCATTCTGATTAGCAGAAACTGCAAGCTAGATCTAACCTTGCTTCTGAAAGCCTGTCTCCAAATTAACCATTAACTATGTGGTGTTTTATTTTATTAATTTAGGGTGGCTGAATGCACATAATGTGGTTGCAATTAGTTTGATCACATTCTGGGGTATACATGCCCCTCAAATCCAGGGCAACACCTCCTGCACCCCAAGCCTCTCATCCCTGGCACTACCTCAGAGTCCACACCCCCAGCCCAACCCCTCACCCCTCCCACACCCCAACCCCCGAGCCAGCCTGGTGAAAATGAGCGAGTGAGTGAGGGTGGGGAGAGCGAGCAACAGAGGGAGGGGTGATGGAGTGGGGCAGGGGGCAGGGCAAGGGTGTTCGGTTTTGTGAGAGTAGAAAGTTGGCAACACTAGGCAGGCAGCAGGAGGACCCAGAGCTCCCAGCCATCAGCCCTGGAGCTCCGAGGTACTGCGGGCAGTGGGGGAATCCAGAGCTCCCAGCTGCTACAGGCACCAGGAGCTCCCAGCCCCTGGGACAGTGGAGACCCGGAGCCATCAGCCAGCTCAGGGGGCAGGGACCCCAGAGCTCTGAGTCACTGGGGCTGCAGCGGGGGCCACAGAGCTGTCAGCCACGACAGTGGATCCAGAACTATCAGCCACCATGGTGGCAGTTGCTGGACCCCACCACTTCCCACATCAGGGCTTCGGCTGTCTTCCCTCACCATCGGGGTTCGGGCTTCAGTCCTCCCCCTGAGAATCCCCTTCCCATTATTTTTAGTAAAAGTCACAGACAGATCACGGACTTCCGTGAATTTTTGTTTATTGCCAGTGACCTGTCCTTGACTTTTACTAAAAATAACTAACAAAATCTTAACTTTAACTATGGGGTTCCCCCTTCTGTTGATAACCTCACTACAGTAGTTAATCGTGGGGCTGAACTCTTACAGATGAAAGTAGGTGAGAACACTCACCTTGGAGTGGGTAATTAGTTAAAGTAATCCTTAACTATAGATAAGGCTACAGTGTCTGGTGTAAAATGAAGTAGCAGCTCCAAGCTGGGAGTTGACAATTAGATTCAATTTCTGGCTCTGCCACTGACTCACTTTGTTACCTTGGACATATCTATTGGCTTCTCTGTGCCTCAATTTACATGTCCATAAGTCTGTTTTAATACTGCTATCCTGCTTAACAGGGATATTATTAGGCTTAAATGATTAATTGGTCGTCCCACAGAATTGCAAAACATTGTTATATATTATTTGATATTTTGTTGATTTTAATGTCTAGTTTAGAATTATTGCTCTGTTTCTTAAACCTAAATTTATTTTGAGTGAAATTACCTTTTTTATATGGTGTGTGTGTGTGTGTATGTATTGCAATTAACTTTCAGCCTTATGGGCAAGTAGTTATTGGAACATAAGAGTCGCACACACAATATGTTTGGCGTTGAAACTTCACTTTATAAATTTAAATAAATAAATATAATAAATTTGAAATGTTATTAATATAAATAAGTTCTAATCAAGTATTAACACACCCTCTCCCAACTCAGGAAAAACAGGAGCAATGGGTAAATTACAAGGAACCAGGCAGCATTTGTGTTCCTATACTCTGAAAGATGGGAGAAGACATTAAAAAGAAAAACAACTGGCGGGATTTTTTTTTAATCAGAGACACAGTTACCTTAAAGAAAAAGAAAAGCTCAGTCTTGACATGAAAAACAAGATTTATCCACTGTGGTTGGGATTTTCCACTTCTTCTGTCATTTTAACACAGCTGTACAATCCTTGCTTTTAACATATGAATGCAATAGCTCGAATACCATTTTTAAAATGACAATCTAAAGCATTTTTAAAATAGTTTATAAGTAACATACTTGGTATTTACACAATATATGATGGTATGATGTGGGGTAGAGTTTTACTCGTGCTCATTTGGGATCAGCTATACCCACCTGACTATTGCAATGGCATCATTAATCAGAATTAATGCAACTGTCTCAAACTCATGACAATAAATCTTTTACATCAATCCTTATAATCACATATTCTCTTTCTGTATGCAGCAAAGTGCTGAACACCTCCACCTTCTATAGATTCTGAAATAATGCCCAAAATAGTGATTCCTCAGTCATTAAATTACATTGTACATTCCCCAGTTACAGCCTTATGTTAATTCTCCATTCCCTTGTTATAGTTCCATTCCCACTCTGGAAATCATATATATCATATTATGCAACATTCAATGTTAACATATACTCTTTTTCATAGGATATTTACTTCTCAATTAGAGTTATATTTTCCCAAATACTACAACCACATGAAATCTGGAGTGATTCTGTTGAACTCAGTGGAGTTACTCTACATTTACACCAATGTATTTAAGAGTAGGATTTGGCCCATCACCATTAAACATTGCAGATATATGTAGGTAATAAAAATAGTATGCTACCATTTGCCATTTTGGATATTACTCTGATGGTTCTTGGGTAAAGGGATGTGACTTATTCATTTTTTGGTCAGTACTGCTAGCTAATAACTGAGTTACAGGATGTTGTTTTGTCTTGACACTCTGGAGACATGTATAACCTTCCACGGTAGCAACTCATTCAAGATGGACTGTTGCATTAATAAGTGAAAACCATAGGCTAGATCCTCCAGTGGTATAAATCAGTGTAGATCCATTTAAATCACTCTTTCAACCCTCACTGGCATGATTTCTACCTCCTATAGCAATTGTGATTTATACAGCGAACGGAGGGAGTATGGTAATATGGGTGCTTTATCCACAGATATGCAGACAATATCCCTGATTTGAAGAGCTAACCGTCTAAAAAGGATTAAATCTGTCCCTGCTGGGAGGGCCAATATAGGATCTATACACCACTTAAGTCTCACGTTAGCCCTAGAAGTGGAATTTAGGTGTGGCATAAGGCTTGTGCTGGCCCTCTACAGATGAGCAAATGTCACCTATGATGCTCAATATAATTGTTCTTCATCTCCTCTTTTCAGAGGTACTCCAAAGCCTGAGAGCACATGCAGCTCACAACATGAAACCACAGAATATTTAGTTTCATAGATTCATAGATATTTAGGTCAGAAGGGACCATTATGATCATCTAGTCTGACCTCCTGCACAATGCAGGCCACAGAATTTCACCCACCACTCCTAAAAAAGACCTCACACCTATATCTGTGCTATTGAAGTCCTCAAATTGTAGTTTGAAGACCTCAAGGAGCAGAGAATCCTCCAGCAAGTGACCCGTGCCCCATGCTACAGAGGAAGGTGAAAAACCTCCAGGGCCTTCCAATCTGCCCTGGAGGAAAATTCCTTCCCGACCCCAAATATGGCGATCAGCTAAACTCTGAGCATATGGGCAAGATTCATCAGCCAGATACTACAGAAAATTCTTTCCCGGGTAACTTGGATCTTACCCCATCTAAAAACCCATCACAGGCCATTGGGCCTATTTACCATGAATATTTAATTGCCAAAACCATGTTATCCCATCATACCATCTCCTCCATAAACTTATCGAGTTTAATCTTAAAGCAAGATAGATCTTTTGCCCCCACTACTTCCCTCGGAAGGCTATTCCAAAACTTCACTCCTCTGATGGTTAGAAACCTTCGTCTAATTTCTAATCTAAATTTCCTAGTGGCCAGTTTATATCCATTTGTTCTTGTGTCCACATTGGTACTGAGTTTAAATAATTCCTCTCCCTCTCTGGTATTTATCCCTCTGATATATTTATAGAGAGCAATCATATCTCCCCTCAACCTTCTTTTAGTTAGGCTAAACAAGCCAAGCTCCCTGAGTCTCCTTTCATAAGACAAGTTTTCCATTCCTCGGATCATCCTAGTAGCCCTTCTCTGTACCTGTTCCAGTTTGAATTCATCCTTCTTAAACATGGGAGACCAGAACTGCACACAGTATTCCAGGTGAGGTCTCACCAGTGCCTTATATAACGGTACTAAAACCTCCTTATCCCTACTGGAAATACCTCTCCTGATGCATCCCAAGACGACATTAGCTTTTTTCACAGCCATATCACATTGGCAGCTCATAGTCATCCTATGATCAACCAATACTCCAAGGTCCTTTTCCTCCTCCGTTACTTCTAGTTGATGCGTCCCTAGCTTATAACTAAAATTCTTGTTATTAATCCCTAAATGCATGACCTTACACTTCTCACTATTAAATTTCATCCTATTCCTATAACTCCAGTTTACAAGGTCATCCAGATCCTCCTGTAGGGTATCCCTGTCCTTCTCTAAATTAGCAATACCTCCCAGCTTTGTATCATCTGCAAACTTTATTAGCACACTCCCACTTTTTGTGCCCAGGTCAGTAATAAAAAGATTAAATAAGATTGGTCCCAAAACTGATCCTTGAGGAACTCCACTGGTAACCTCCCTCCAACTTGACAGTTCACCTTTCAGTAGGACCCGTTGTAGTCTCCCCTTTAACCAATTCCCTATCCACCTTTCAATTTTCCTATTGATGCCCATCTTATCCAATTTAACTAATAATTCCCCATGTGGCACAGTATCAAACGCCTTACTAAAATCTAAGTAAATTAGATCCACTGCGTTTCCTTTATCTAAAAAATCTGTTACTCTCTCAAAGAAGGAGATCAGGTTGGTTTGGCACGATCTACCTTTTGTAAAACCATGTTGTATTTTGTCCCATTTACCATTGACTTCAATGTTGTTGAATTCTGTAGCATGGACACTTACGCTTCTATGCAAAAAAAAAAATCACTTTCACTTATTTAAAGAGAACATCAGAAAGGTCCCCAGATTATGTTAGTAAGAAAAGTCTACTGATTAATCATGTTTCTATGTCTGTAGGTATGTGTGGGGAAGTGGGAGTA
This sequence comes from Lepidochelys kempii, assembly GCF_965140285.1. NCBI lineage: Eukaryota > Metazoa > Chordata > Testudines > Cheloniidae > Lepidochelys > Lepidochelys kempii. Next base: position 87,460,625 of record NC_136384.1, read on the forward strand.
GTAGTTTCTTTTGTAAGGTCTCACATCTTTCTCTTCCATGCAGTATAATGCTGTTCCAGGTACATGAAATCAAAAGCCACCCGTTGCATGCATTTTTGCACAGCAATAGGTTTAATTTTGCTTGAAAAAATTGCCGTAGCCTAGCTGATCCCCCTCTACAATTTCTACACTGGATTTCAGAGAAGGCCAGACACCCCTAAGTATATCTTCCATGTAATCATATGCAACAGCAATGATATTTTGGGGAAAACATATACTGTATCATAGCTAGCACTAAGTCTGAATTGTCTGGTATATTATCTGTCATCCAAGTGACAGCTCCCAAGTACTGATAGCTAGTATCCTCGATCTCTCTCACGCTGTGGTGGCTTCAGCTTATCAGTGAAATGAAGTAAATGATCTCCAGAAAAGATATCCATATAAGTAAGGCAGTTGTTGTCAGTTTTCCACACAGCATGTTTTAGAGTGTAAGTTCTTTTGGACAGGGACTGTCATTTTCTCTACAGTGCCCAGTACAAAGGAGCCCTGACCTGCTTGGCCTCTAATGCACTGCTTCAATACAAATAGCAATAATAAGTTTTGAAATTATATATTAATAATAAGAGTCCCCCCGTAGTATTGTGCTCCATGTTCTGTTTTTTTTTTCCTGCTGCCTCTGTGAAGTTTCTCCATTTCATCCTCCTTAAGTGTAACTGGCTTTTTTTTTTTTCTTTCTCAGCTGCAGATGAATACTCTTCCCCAGATATATTGACCTCAACTGCATCATGCTGTGGTTGGGCAACACATCCTCTATATTTACAAAAAATAATGGCTCTCAGCCCCTGGCTGCTTGTTCTTTCTATTCAAAGGGTGCAAATTAGACAGATACATCTCTGCAGCAGTTTCCTGTGGTTTGTCAGTAGATGAAATGTCAGATTGTGAGGATGAAGCTCTGCTGCCAGTGTCAGTGTTAGACTTGTCCCCTGGCAGCTCCATGGAACCTAAATATGTCTCTTTGGCAGACTCCTTTTTCCCCTCAACTACTACCTCTCTTGCTCAGTCCATCTGCGGGTGACCAGTAAACGCAGCTACAAACAATTCACATTTCACACAACAGACAGACAGATGTGTTGAAATGTTTCACTGACTTGGAGGCCATTACAGGGATCCAACTATCCCTTTCCTAAATGGGACCAGATACGTACACTTTTGTTACAATTTCTAATGGGTTTGTGACAATGGCTGTGCTCTATAAAGACAGAATTTTAAAAATGGACACTAGTAAATTCAAGAAATGTTCCTGGTAGACACATTAATTAAGATGGGAGACAATGCTGAACAGCAACGTAACATCATGATCCCCAAACCTCCAGGCCAGAGCCCTGGCACTAATACTGTTAAGTGATTGCAGCAAAGACTTTGTGACGGCCCCCTTTATACTAGGGCTACACAAAATCCCTGGAACAATTAAGTAAGCTGGACAAAGGTCTGTCCACAATTTGTATAGCTAGGATAATACATACACTTGCAAGAACTCTGTGCAAATGTGATGAGAAAACTATAGTTTTAAATGTGGCCCATTATCTATGATTTTACAGTAACCTAATTTTTCCAGCAGTTTTGTTTCATGCAAAGCCTGATTCAAATGGCAAACCTAGCTCTGCCTAACTTCATAAACTGTTCCCATCCTCTCTCCCTAAAAGAAACAGAGGCCTTGTGACTTGATCTTCATTTCCTCCTCTTTAACAGTGACAGTTATCCAACCAGGAACAATACATGTGACTAAAGTGATAACGATTAAGGAATACATGCAGTGAATAGAGTTTGAAATTTGTTTCTATGGAGTGTTCATTGAACAATTTCAAACAATAAACAAATTTGCAAAACTCAAACCTGTTGTTTGCAACTAATACTTTGGCTAGGTTTATCCAAAACTTCTCTACTTTCTGGTTGAGAACCACTGAAAAATTTGATTCTGTGGCATGCAGGGAGCTGCAGCATTCTGTGATTTATGACAGCTCTGCTGTATTTTGGGACTTGTGTATCTTCGGGGGTATAGCTAAATTTTGGACTAAATAATTCTGAAAACATACTTGTGTTTTGACTTTGTGAAAAATGATAATTAGAAGATTTTCAGTCACAAACTGAATCAGCCTTTTCATATACCTTTCTTATAACATTTTTACTTGAAGGGCAGAAGAGGAAACCTACTGAGGCTGATATTCAGGTAACAAACTCACCGAAATATGAGTTAATGGCTATAGTAAAGGGCAAAAAAGTAGTAACACTCTTTCTTAATTAGAATCATAAACTTCTACCCTGATGGCCAGTATGCATTTTGTCCTCTCTCTCTCTCTTCCTCTTCCTCCCACTCTCACTCTGGTGGGAATACATTGATGGTAAAAATGGTAGATGCACAAGAATGATTATAATTTCTCTCATCAATAGTTACATTCTTTTCACAAAAAGAAAAGGAGTACTTGTGGCGCCTTAGAGACTAACGAATTTATTTGAGATAAGCTTTCGTGAGTTACAGCTCACTTCATCCAATGAAGTGAGCTGTAGCTCACGAAAGCTTATGCTCAAATAAATTGGTGAGTGTCTAAGGTGCCACAAGTCCTCCTTTTCTTTTTGACAATACAGACTAACACGGCTGCTACTCTGAAACCATTTTTTTCACAGTCTTCATTCATTCATATTAAAGGGTATTTTTTGCCTGAGTAAGGACTGAGGAAATACTACAAGGTTAAGCTCATTGTGAATAGTGAAGTGATTTTGGAGAGCAGGAATATATTTATTATTCTTCCTCTGTTGCTCAACTTGCTCAACAGCTAATACCAATATATGTGTGTTACCGATTATGAAAGCACACCATTGTCAGTGCCTGTTAAGGATATGTCTAATGAGTGTTTTAACTGCATAGTTATATTTGTGAAAGCTTTAAAAAGAAAAGCCCAGTCTTATTGACACTCCTACGTGTTTATTGCAATCTAATAAACATAAAAGCACATCATTTGTATTTGCCATGGATTTGTGTTTTTACTTTCAACATTTATTCAGTGGAATTACAAAGGACAATAGTCAAATGAACATTCTTTTTAGGCAGAATGTAATGCATATTCATTGTGCACTTGGTAAATGAATTCTTCATAAGAACTAAGTACATTAACAAGATGTGGAGAAAATCAACAGACTACATTCTTAAAACATAGCTGCATTAAATTGACAAGGATTTTTGAGTGGTGAAAACAAATGGCTAACATTAAATACTATAGGTCATTTGAATTGAGTTCATTTTTATGCCACAATGTGGAGCAATTTTTTTTGGTCAAATTAAATAATGTTAGTAAATAGATAATGCGATTCCATTGACTTGGAAGAAGTCAGTGAGTCAGTCAGTTGAAAAGTAACTTAATATTTTATTGGGTGCCCTTTACATCTTCATTTATTTCACAAATGTATCTTTCAAGGACAATTACCTTTTTCTTCTTTACTTATGAGGTGTGACTATTCTAAGAGCTTTTCTTGGTGGTATCGGTTCCTTCGTGTCTTTCTTGTTCAATATGCAACTGATTTTGACAGATATTCTTTTATATCTTATTGGTCTAAAATCACTTTTTTTTTCAGATGAAGTGAATGTATGTGACCTTGAAAGAGACTAGATAAAACATTGTCACAAGACAGAAAGTAGACTTCATTGGGGCAACTGTCACACAGCTGCAATAGTGCATCCGATGAAGTGGGCTGTAGCTCACGAAAGCTTATGCTCAAATAAATGTGTTAGTCTCTAAGGTGCCACAAGCCCTTCTTTTCTTTTTGCACCTATTATAATAAGTCATTGAGACTATAAATGGAAAACAAAATAACTGAAAAAAACATAAAAACATGAATCTCCCTACTGTCACTGTGTTCTGCATCTGGTGTAGAAAAAGAGCATTTCTTTTGATGTCAATGGAATTACATTAGGTGAGAAGAGAACAAGGGCAGACTAACTACATCATAATTAATGAGTTTTCTTTCCTAATATCAACTTTATTCATTTTCCAGAATAAAATGGACTAATATTAATTTAAATGAATATAAAACCAGATTGCTCTTAATAGTGTCTTAAAGCTGTTGTCCACCTTGGGGTAGCTTGAAAGTCTTGTCCCTCACTCAGTAAGATGTAATAAGCTTGATGCTCCTCTCACACTGGTATACAGCAGGAGCAATTACATTGAACTTAATAGAATTACACTGGTGTCAGAATACTATGAGATCAGAATTAGGCCCAAAACTTCCAGGTCACAAGGCTGCAGTGCTACCTTTTTGCAAGCATCAGAGTATACTTTAAGGAACAGAAGTGTTTAGAGGCTATGCCCCCTCTGAGCCACTCACTCTGGGGAGTCTAGTGTCAGCAATGGTGCGAGTCTGGAGAAGTCCTGGCACTTCGGAGAACAAGGAGTCCCATTTTAACGGGGTCCTGAGTTGGTATGTAGTGGGATGGGGAGGGGAAGGCTTCCTTCACACTTCATCCGTGCACGATGAAGCAAACTAAAACCCGTCTTGGCTAAACATACGATTACAAGTTATCTTTCATTTCTTTTTATTGCTAGGGTCTGAGGTGGCTGATTTTGATGGGAAAAGTTGCCTGCTCTACAGATTCAATGAAAAATCCATGAGTGCCCTGAAAGATGTGATTTCGCTGAAGTTTAAAACAATGCAAAGGGATGGGATTCTACTGCACAGAGGAGGACAGAATGGAGATCACATCACATTGCAATTAGTAAAAGGAAAACTTTCTTTATTCATTAATTTAGGTAATGGCTATCGGGTGTACAGTCTTGCAGCACCCATTCGATGTTGTGTCACAAGTTCCTGTTTATTAAGCTTATTTTAACCTATTGCATTCCATAAACTAGTAGCCTGTTTAAATATCCATATTGTTTTAGGAAATTAATCTCACAGTTGGTTCTTTTTCTCATCTCAAGGTGATGCTAAAATTCATTCTGCTAATGGCCAAATTAATATTACCCTGGGTAGCCTTTTGGATGATCAGCACTGGCATTCAGTCCTCATTGAACACTTTAACAATCAAGTAAACTTTACGGTGGATAAACACAGTCATCATTTTCATGCAAAGGGGGAATTCAGTTATTTGGACCTTGATTATGAGGTGTGAAAATTACCTTTCATTTATTACATTTATTACTTTTGTTATGTAAATGCAATTAAATAAGTGAAGGGAACAGAACTGTTTAGGGATTTTGTAGTAATTCAAACTTTCGGTGAAGTTTATATTTGGAAGGAATGGATCAGAGAAATGTCTTCTTACCATACTTCTGCAAAACCTTACAGGCCACTGCTGTGTCTCTAGCACCCAGACACCCAGTTCTCAATGGGATTCAAACCCCAAATAAATCTGTTTTACTCTGTATAAAGTTTATACCGGGTAAACTCATAAATTGTTCACACTCTATAACACTGATAGAGAGATATGCACAGCTGTTTGCTCCCCCAGGAATTAATTACTTGCTCTGGGTTAATTAATAAACAAAAAGTGATTTTATTAAATATAAAAAATAGGATTTAAGTGGTTCCAAGTAATAACAGACAGAACAAAGTAAACTACCAAGCAAAATAAAACAAAAACATGCAAGTCTAAGCCTAATATAGTAGGAAACTAAATGCGGGTAAATCTCACCCTCAGAGATGTTCCAATGAGCTTCTTTCACAAACTAGACTCCTTCCTAGTCTGAGTCTAGCAATCACTCAAACCCCTATAGTTACCGTCCTTTGTTCCAGTTTCTTTCAGGAATCTCTTTGGGGTGGAGAGGCTATCTTTTGAGCCAGCTGAAGACAAAATGGAGGGGTTTTCAGGGCCTTTTATATTCTCTCTCTTGTGGGTGGAAACCCCTTTGTTCTCCTGTGCAAAATCACAGCAACAAAATGGAGTCTGTAGCCATCTGGGTAAATCACATGTCTATGGATGATTCAGCATTTTGCAGGCCAATGCCATTGTTTACATGTTAGTTTGAACGTTCCCAGGAAAGCTCAGATGTGGATTGGCATCTCCCAAAGTCTATTGTCATTTAAGTGTTTCTTGATTGGGCACTTACTGAGAATAGTCCTTTCTCGAGAAGCTAACCAAATGCTTCACTTAGGCTATTTAGAATCAAACTAATATATAGCCAATATTCATAACTTCAAATACAAAAATGATACACGTATACAGACAGCATAATCATAACCAGCAAACTACAACCTTTCCATAGACGCCCACTTGGCCTCCTCTGTAGAAGAACTGGTGCAACAATAGGATCCTAGTCGCAACAATGATCTATACAGTCACAGTTTGTGTCAATAACAGCACAACTGTGTCAACAGATCATCTTTATGCTTCTATATTCATTATTATTTTTATGGTGGTTTCTAGTAACATCCAAAATCCTGTACAAACATATGAGGAGGTATGGTCCCCCATCCCAAAGATCACACTACAAGGTGTGGTCAAAGAAAATCCACCTGACAAGGTCCATCTCTGAAATGTTTAGTTTTAAAGTTCCATTTACGACACATCGAGAAATTGTACAATGAACAAGCATCTGAGTCTCACATCTTCCACACATCTTTCTCATTTCTGCAAATTACAGGTTTCTGTAAAGGAGTGTGTATAATGTACTGCAGAGATTTCCAAACTCTGGTCCCTGGAGCAGTTGCTGATGGTTTGTGGAGTGCTGGCTGGTCATATAATGCTGACTCCCCTCCTATTTTCAGTTGAAAGAAACAAAACAGATGAATGGGAGATAAAGGGCTTTGATCCTGTTAAGTGCTGAACACTCTTGCCTAAATCCAGCAAGCTGCTTAAGCACATACTTAAATTTAAACGCTGAGTATCCTATTACTTCAACTGGACCATTCAGATGCTTAAAGCTAAGCCTATGCATGCTGAAGTTCGTTGAATCAAAGCCAGAGTGGTCAGCACCATGTAGGATCTAGCCCAAAATGAAGAGTTGTAGCAGACAGTATGATTAAATCTTTCCTCAAAGGATAAAATACTTTTTTTCATGAAGATGGCTAAAAATGCATAAACATGTTTCTAATATTACTTTTCCATGTAAATGATTGCTGTAGTTGTTACAAGGATGTTATAAAAGATCAAAAATGGAAGGATAAACTGGTCCAAGAAATAATCTCTGTATTAAAATATAATTCACACGATGAAAAAGTTTGAGAACTCCTGCTGTATGCTATATATGGCATTTACTTCGAACATTTAAAGGTTTTCTTAGTTATGAAAGTAAGATACATTTTCTTGGCCTGGGTTTTTTTTTGTTTTTTTTTTTTACCTAAAACTCCTGAAGAGCCTCTTCAGGAAAATACAGGTTCTAAGGTTAAATTATTTTTTAATGCATATATATTTTTATATGGTCTACATTTTGTAAAGCTATATTTTAAGCTAATAGATTTGATGACAGCAAAGAGCTAAAAAAATAGATTGATTCACAATTGGTCAATTTCTGTCTGCGGCTGCTATACTGTTGTTAAAATTTATCATCAGCTTTGCAAGCAGATTTTCAGAAAATTACTTAATAGTATTATTGATTTCTCTTCTCTTTCTAAGCTCAGCTTTGGAGGGATCCCAGTGCCTGGAAAATCAGGGACCTTACCACTCAAGAACTTTCATGGGTGTTTTGAAAACCTTTATTACAATGGAGTAAACGTTATTGATCTGGCAAAGAGACGTAAACCTCAGATCTACATTATGGTAAGCGATTCCTACTGGGAAAAAAAGTCACAGTCAAGTGTCCTATAATAATAACCCAAAGCTTCGCAACCTTTGATACATAGAACATCAAGTCACAGTCTACATCAAGAAATGTGGGCTACAATATGGCTGCTTCCATGTGAATTTTAGTAGCTTGAGGGTTTCTATCCTCAGTTCTTTTTTTCTAGAGGCAGACAGAATTTGGGTACTTGTGCTCTGGGAGTGCTGAGGCCAGACAGTGCTGCTTCTATCACATAGAACTGTAGAGAGGCTTATCTGAGTACAGCAGTGTTGCGGCCATGTCCTCACCAGCTGTGCCTCCTAGCAAATGCCAGAAGGTGCTTTAAAAAAAAAAAAAAGGCAAATAGCAAATGCACTATTCCTCACCAGCACGCAGGAGCATTTTGTCTCACATAGGCTACTTCTGCAGCACTTAGGCATTTGTGTGCTTTTCCTCATCTTATACTGCCTTGTATATGAAGAGATATAATTTAGCCTGGTATGTTTTAATCGATTTGCCATGGTGCAACCAAGAGCTGTGACTGAACAAACCCAACCAGTTAGGGGTTTGGTTTCAATAACTTATCTGACCTATCCAAGCTTCTAGCATCCAGAAATTTGGACTGCAAAACTCACTACTGCACGCTTCCTTGCAAGGGTTGCTATAATTACGGCTGCTTCTCAGGGCAATATCACACAAGCATTATTTTTTTTTGAGGTTTTTGGAATTTCCACTTCCAATGTTAGAAGCAAAGAATTGAAAAAGAAAATAACTATAATAAATAAATGACATTTCCAACCTCAAAATGTTTTTCTTTGAGTTGGGGGCCAAAATATGGCTAAACAATCAGGCCAGTTCATCTATCTCTCCCATAAATTGGAATATTTGAGCCCTTCCCTGCTTTAATTTGTTTTACTTGTTGCATGAACCTGTTCTGAAAACATTCCAGAAATTCAATAAAAATGATAAAAAAAAGAAATAAGTAGGTAATATCCTTTCTGATCATCTCTTCATGGGAACTTGTTTAGTAAGAAGTAGTTACAGAATAATTGAACAAGAGATCAGAAATTGCATCAGCTTAATCTCAAATAATATAAACTGCTGTATTACTCTGGTTGAAAAATATTTAGGAAGTGTCTTCGGGTTGTAAAACTGCCAGAAAATCTGTGCTACCACAGAATTCCTGTTAAATAGGCAGTGTGCTAGTTTGATATGGTATTAGGCAGCTGTCCAAATGATGTGAAAGGAGACTCTGCAGATGGTAAAGCTTTTAGCTTTTAACAAGTTTTATTAGTCTGATGATTGCTTTTTCACTGTGGGGCAACTGAGTTTACTATTCATCTTTCTGTGGTTGCATTCATAAACAGAGAGCTTCCTCCCGCAACCCCACTGACAATAAAAAACAGAACAGAGAAACGTATGGTATGTCTACACAGCAAAAAAAAATCCACAGTTGGCCCATCCCAGCTGACTTGGGCTGTGGCTGTGGGGCTGTTTCATTGCTGTGTAGACTTCCAACTCAGGCTGGAGCCCAAGCTCTGGGACCCTCTCACCTTGCAGGGTCCAGATATCTACACAGCAATGAAACATGCAGCAGCCCAAGCCCTCTGAGCCCAAGTCGGCTTGCACAGACCAGCTATGGGCATCTAGTTGCTGTCTAGACATAATGTATTGTTGTCAAAGCCAGAAGCAAGTGTGTGTTCCAGTTTCACTCTGGATTCTTCATAAGAAAACATATTTTACTGATTTGGGGATGTATATTTTCTTAAAGAGATGTTACAGCCCTCCACTGGTAGAGCATAGTTTTACTGCACAGATGTTGGCATAAATAGTCTTCTTCTCTTCTGGTCACCTGTGGTGGGGGGATGGGTCAGTGTGGGGACGCTGGTATGGAGCTGTCTCCATTAGCAGGTAACTCTTTGGCTCTCTAGTCACCTTCTCCAACAAGCTAGACAAAGAGCCCCACTGCTTAATGTGCAATGAAGTCATCTGCTTTACTAAAATTGTGCTTCTTATTTGGGTGAATTACAATTACATCTGCATTTCCCCACCCGCCAGAGTGAGTTCAGTGCAGAAACCAAATCAGATTGAATTGGAAAGATTGTTTTTCAGTCCAATAAACTGACTTTCTCAAGAACTAAATATGGAACACTATATAGCACTAACCAGCCCCTCTGCAACACCTCTTTGTCCCTGTAAGCATTTAATCTCCTTTAAACCTCATAGCAGGCTCTTGCTACCACTGGAATTTTATCTGGCATCTGGAAGTCCTACTAAGCTCTTGAAGCTCCTAGATGCTGAGTCCAAAATAAAACAGAAACAGAATACTTCTGTGTACTCCCTGGGATTTCATTCTGTCATGTGTATAACCCAGCATCTTACCTTATTTGCTACAGGTCTCTATCTACCCTATGATTGCCTAGGAGGGAATTGGCTTCTATGCTCTGATGAAAACCTAGTGAATGTTTCTTTTGATGTCTGATATTCTTATTTATTCATAGTCCTACCTGAATTTTGGACTAAAACATCCAAAATGAATATGAACATTAGCCTTGGTTCATTGTCATGATGAACCATAGGTGGTGTGGTGTCCACACATAACTTCATGCAACTACATGTGGAATGAACTGTTTTTCTCAGAACATTCCCTAATGCTGCATTTATTTTATTTATTTTCAGGGCAACATATCCTTCTCTTGTTCAGAGCCACAGATGGTTCCTGTCACTTTTCTGAGCTCCAGTAGCTATCTAGCATTGCCTGGCACATCAGGACAAGATGAAGTGTCCATCAGTTTTCAATTTCGCACTTGGAACAAGGAGGGACTTCTGTTGTCCAGTAAACTACACCAGACTTCAGGTGGTCTCCTCCTTTATCTGAGTGATGGGAAAGTTAAAATGAGCATCTATAAACCAGGAAAAGCACAGAGTGACATCACTGCAGGTAACAGAAAATGGATTTCTATGCAGAAATGTGTCATGTCAGCTAATATATTTGGATCAATGATCCATTCCAAGGGTCCGGTCCGGGAACTCTTGTTCATGTGAGTAATCCTTGTTCATGTGAATATTATACCTGAAGATTTCCAAAGCAGTCTTTTTTTCCCTTTTGTGACATACATTCAAATGTGTACATTTCAAACTACTGACAAATATCCCAGGAAACAAACTACTTGCATGCCTATGCATTGCAGAATAGGCTTTAAAGGTGCAAGTACTTATATGAGTCCCTTAATTGTAGAATTTGAGCATCTTATCTTATTTTCCATCTGGGAAAGTGAAATCAGTTACTGTCCTATTAGACTATTAAGAAGCTAATATTTGGCAATGTTCTCACTGGAGATTATGTGATTCCTTTTTATACAAAAATATTTGTATTACAGTAATGCCTAGAGGCCCCACTTAAAGTTGTTAGGTACTGGGTGGACACGTAGTAGGAGTCAGTTCCTGCCCAGAGGAGCTTACAGTTTAAATAGATAAGACAGACAAAGGAGAGGGCAATCAGTGAAACAGAGATTTTCCCAAAGACCCCCCACTAGGTCAGCAACAGAGTTGAGCATGGAACCGAGGTCTCCTGAATTTTAGCTCTGGGCCCTGTCCACGAGAACACTCCATTTCTCTCTGTCTGTGATGTGATCCCTCTTCTCCATTATCTATGCCAGATGATAAAGAATGCTAATTCCTGGGGGTCGGGGAGAGGAAATATTAAATATAACTCTACAGCTCATTCTCTCCACATGTCTATAATGATGAAAATAGGATTTTTTAAACAATTGATTATTTTAATTCAGGAAAAGATTGCATGCTAGTAATGGTAATAAGCATAGTTGAAATTTGCATAAAGATGGCAATCCAGCTCTTATTGAAAATAAATGGGGGGTTAGCTATTGATTTCAGTGGGAGCAGGATCAGTCCCGTGGGTGTTTTAAACTAAAATAAATGATGTACAGAGATCACCATTTTAATTACTAACATGTTTCCCCAGGCTCACCATCAGAAAATGTTAATTCCACAGTAAAAGTGGCAATGATGTGTAGTTTACTGTGATATATTAGACTTCTTCAGAAGCTGTTTCAATCACAGCTCAATTACATGATATATGTTAATGAAATGGCTTCAATGCAATGTCACTTTAACAGGTCTGCTAAAGGTAGTATGACTTTTAACTAGACTACCGACATGTATGTATGACAAATTAGTAAACTATAAAGTGGCAATAAAAATACATAACATATTCCCAATTGATTGAAAATCCTCACAATAAATCTTGAAATGCTATATTAAAAAGTGATTTATCTTTATTATGTGATGAATACAACAAGCCCTCCATCTGGTCTGAGATATGGAATAACATTTGTCTATGCAAATGCAGAAAACTAATGCATTTCTTAAACAAACAAATAAACAAACCCACAACTCCTATTCTCTCCTAAAGCAGGAAGTTATCTAACAAAACCATACAGTGAACTTCTTCTTGAGCTTTTGAAGTGTTTGTTGTTGCTACAGTCACTGAAGCAAATCAAGTCTGCATTTGGAGATTGAGTAATTAAATTATGGATGGTTGGACAGGTTTGTTCCCCTACAGGCAAAGACTTATGACCTGGCTTTCACACATACAAAATTTGATAATTAAATCAGAGCATATTAGTTTGAGCACAGTTCTCAGAATTCATTACCATGAGTTTTTAAAAGATTTCTTGAGCCTTATAAAAAGGAGAATGGTGTATTAAATTCATGAGTGATTAAGTTATAATAAGCAAAATCCTTCTGTTACAGATGGGTTGTTTAATATCTTTTTTCCTTTGTAGCCCCTTTTACAAGTTGGTCATCAAATGTTCAGAAAGCAATAGAACACAGTTTAAAGAAAAAAGGAAGAAATGAAACAAAGTTAATTTGTGTTCAATGATGAGTCCAAATTGAGTTACAATGTGGATGAATGTCTGAGATATTACTACCCAGTTTATTAATGTGCACTGCCTTTTTAAAAATGTAATTTTTAATTAAATGATTTTTAAAACCATTACATTCAGATGCTGTACTTCAGGATAATCTACAAATTATTATCTTCTAGACCTGCTCAAAGTCTTTCATTACTTACTATAAGCCATGCACGCTGCCGTGTGTGTGTGTGTGGAGAGAGTTATCTTCCTTCTGTCATGGGTGACCTCACACAGAACTCTGGGTGATATTTTGTAGGAAGTGTAATTTTAGATACTCAGATACTACCATGTTGGTGGCCTACCTAACTATCTATACGGATATATGGATTTTTTAAAAGGGCTTCGTTCCCTACACTGGTGTGATAAGTAGTGTGATTAAAATAATCATTTTCCTCCTGCTGTGTGTGTGTGGGGGGGTGTTGTCTTTTTGTTTGTTTGTTTTTTGTGAAATGTTTCGTGTCAAAACTCCACAGATATATTTTAGCAAAAAAAAATCATACAATTTCCACCAGAAAAATCTACACTGGTGGCCCTTTGGCCTCTGCTGCAGACATTCACCACACTACCCCTCCTACACAAATACATTAATTCGGTTCGTTAGTCAGGTTAGTTCCATATCTGCAATGGAGGCTTTCTCTAGACTGTTTCATTCTACCTCTCCCACTGGCATTCTGTAGCATCCAGGTCTAACCAAGATACTTTATGGAGGTCCTTACTCCAGGGTGTGCCAAATGGGTGTCCAACTCCAATAGCAGCTTTCTGAATGGTATTCTGTCCAAAGTGAAGATGAGCTATATCTCCAAACAACTTTGGGTATCTCTATGCATGCCCAATAAATTACAGTAAACAAGCCAAACATGAGTAGATGGTGTTGCGAAAGTTCTATTACCCAATTCCCATTAACCAAATTAGTTCCTCTACTTTAGTCATTCATGCAGGCTGCCTCTTTGTGACAGAACATTCTGTAATCTGCACATTGTTCAAATACTTGTGATTTTCATTTATAATATTTTGAAAATGGAATCCTATTAGAGCAGAAAGTTTATTGAGGCTGCATGCCACACCAAGGATTAGAGGCTGATGTAGTTTGTTAGACTGTAAATCTGTTTCAGTCAGAACGAAGACATGGAACTCAAAACCAGCCCAGCATGGCACAAGGCAGTGGCAAAAGGAAAACTCAACATGTTGTTGGGTATATGACATGTTGAGGAACTTGAGCTACCTCGAGGGGTTGTGTCTGTTATGTTTTCTTCGTTTGTGATACCTTACGCCTACAAGGCCTTATGCAGTTCTTTGATGAATGGAAAAATGGCTTATATGCAGACATTATTTTGTTTTCAAAATTTGTGTTTGGTCATTATAAAAATGTGGTGTGATGAACACAAGTTTTATAGAATATGTGCTGTTTATGTTCTGTTCTGTCACTTGAAGGGCAGCCCTACAATAGGTAATGTAAGGGAACTTATTAAATTCCTGGGAAATGGGAAACATTCTTTCTTAGATTTAACTTTATGTCCTTTGACATCTTCATTTGAATGATCCAATGTTTTGGCATACTTAGCTCTTCTTTGATAGAAACGCTCTGCATTATTTGTTCAGTTGTTTTCAGGAGCAATTTAACAGACTTACGTTTAGAACTGTTTTATCTAGTTGTGGTTTTTTGGTGTTTTTTTTATTTGAAGTTTATAAAACACATCGATACATGTGATTGGTTCTATCTGTCCAATAGTACTAAGAATATCATGGAAGAGATGGAAAATAACATCTGATAGGTATAAATCTGTGGTGGGTAGCACGTCCCTGCGGCCTGCTGCTTCCCACAACGCCCATTGGCCGGGAATGGCAAACTGTGGCCACTGGGAGCTGTGGGGGGCCATGCCTGCAGATGGTCAATGTTCGCAAAGTGTCTCGCAGCCCGCAGTCAGCTTACCCTGATAGGCCACAGGTTGCCCACCACTGGTCTAAATAGTCAATATAAATCCAACCCTATGATGTTGCATAACAACTGTCTGCATAAGAGTAATATTTTTCTAGTGCCTCGTCCAGTCCAGTTTCAAATATTAAAGTTGCCAGTAGCCCAGGCACTCCTGCACTCCCTTTATTTTCTGGGACAACCCTATACTAAGTCAACCCCCTGAAGGCTGCTGTAAATTACACTAGCTACCAATGGCCACAAGGGTTGTTTTTTGTTTTGTTTGACTTTTTGTCAGCTGGAAATCATTAGGGTGTAGGGAAGCTCAAGCCATGCCTTCTACTCTGGCAACAGAAGAACAGTGGTTGCTGTGACAGTTCTGTATTACCAAAGGATCCCACTATAGTGGGATGATCTTTCTATGGTTGGGTACAATTATTTTAGTGCTGCTTTGTATCTATCATGGTGGCAACACAAGGGAGAATCTGGGCTAAGGCATCTAATATTTCCCTTGAGAAAAATAGCACATTCTGTAAATATCATTAGTTGGAAGTTTTCCTGAAGAAGATGATTCAGAAATCAGTTTATCCTGCAAGATAATGTTATTTATGCTTGTGACCAGGCACTGAGGCCTACTGCTGGAGCCTTGTGATTCTTACCACGCCCAGTCCCAGAAAGGAGCTGTGGAGGTGAGTCCTCCAAGTGGCCTCAAGAGGCTGCATGGGAAGCAGCCAATTAAAGAGAAGCTGCAAGGGACAGCCAATCAGGGCCCAGCAGGCTCACATAAACGGAGCTGCAGGGCCAGAGTCAGTCAGTTGCTGTTGGGAGCTTAAGGGCTGAGGCTGGTGTTCCCAGCTAGCTGAGGACCACTGGCAGGGACTAGGGAACCAAGAAGGACTTATTGGCTCGCTGCTGGGCGTGAGCACAAGATGTCAGCCCTACAGTAAGGGTGAAGCACTTGTGAAGGTGCTAGGGCCACAGGGAAGTGGCTCAGGGATCTGTAGCAGCATAGTGAAGAGGTAAAGGGGACACAGCAACACATGGATGCCCTTCATAGGGTCCATTGCCTGGGATCTGGAGTAGTAGGTGGGCCTGGATCCCACCCACCAGCTACAGATGGAGTGACCTTAATCCCAGAGTTGAACTAACCTCAGAAAGGAGATTAAAGACTCCAAAGATGGTCAGGGATTAGACTATATTGGACTTTGATACACCCCCCAGAAGGGGAACTGAACTATATAGTGGCCCAGCTGGAGAGCTGGGACTAGAAGGGCCCAGAGAGGGCAAAACCATTGCCTCCAGGAAGGAAGCCCTGGGGTACAGCTTGATACCAGGGTCAGGATTGTGTAAAGACAGTATTGAGGACACCAGAAGGGCCCTCTTGGGCCTGGGCTACACTGTGGGGGGGTTCGAACTAAGATATGCAACTTCTGCGACACTATTCATGTAGCTGAAGTCGAAGTATCTTAGTTCAAGTTACCTGGCCATCCTCATGGCAGCGAGTACACTGCGGCGGCTCCCCCATTGACTCCGCTTACTCCTCCTGCTGAGGTGGAGTACAGGCATCAATTCGGGGATTGATTTATCGTGTCTAGACGAGATGCAATATATCGATCCCCGATAGATCGATCACTACCCACCAAGCTGGCGGGTAGTGAAGACGTACCCTTGGATTCATACCCTGGAAGGGGTGTGTTTGTTTATGTCTCACATAGCCTGAGTCACCAAAACCCTTGAGAAATCTCTGATGAGTCACCATAGACTGAGACAGGTGCAGACGCACACCTGGTTACGGGGTGCTCATGAAACGTGGGTGCCACCATGTTATAGTTCTTCTAACTACTGCTAGAGCCACCAAATCTGCCACTTACATATTTTGTTTCCCTTTTCTTGGGAAGTAAGAAGGATCACACTTTAGATCTTCAGATATCCTCTTTCCATTGAACATCACTGCTCCAAAGAATCACTGTCAGCATTTTGGCAGAACAGCAGTAAAGAACCCCTGTTGTTGAAGGATTCCTCTTCAAGAAGGCATCAGGGCAGGACAAGACAATCTATAGGCCACAGTTTTCCTGAGATTCCGCCTAAGGAGGGAGTATAGCAGAATTATAATTTGAATAGAGAATAAATTTCTCCTTTTAGAGTCCACAACAAATGTGCTTGTTGAAATGGAAAAACAAATAGGGAAAGATAAAAGATACATAAGTCAAATGTAAAGAAACAACATGTTAGTGTCCAATGTGTTAGAGATCTTCTTCACACACAGTTTATCCATGTGGATATACACCCCTTGTCATTCTGCCAAGGTCTATGAAACTGAGATTTATATCCTCAGTGTGTGCTGCTGTGCAAGTTAAAACTCTCTTATGTGCTTGTTTTATAATACTTTAAATAATCCTGTCTGATGGGTATCTTGGCCATCTGAACCTTTTCTTCCTTTTTGTTATGTTTTTCTTTCTCCGTTTTTAACATAAATGCATGGTTCTAATTGCTTGCAATTTTCCCAGAATACACACCAAATTCTACATTCCATAGAAATAAATGACATTTCAATAGGAAAACCAGTTACTCAAATAACACACAAATCTAATCTCTCTGCAGATTATACAAGTGAAGAAAAGAGCCCTAAATATTTCAGGGGCTACATCATTTGGTCCTGATTCAAGAGAGGATCCTTATTCCAAACTGCACTTAAGCATGTGCTTAAAGTTAATATGCTTAAGAGCTTTTCTGGATAGAGGCTTTAGTTTGTTACCTGATATATTCACCTATGCAACTCTAGTTAATATCAACTAGTATGATATGCCTAAACTCCTGGTGAACAACCTCAAGATGTCATCCCCAAAGTCCCTATAAAATGGACAACCAAACAAAAATAAATATTCTAACATTGACATGATAGTTGCATTAGTTGTTCCAGCATTTACAACATTTTGATATTGTTGTGGGTTTCAAGGTAATGGCTACATTTGATTTTCAAAGATTAAATACTGTCCTGGCAATAGCTGCTGTAATGTTGTGTGCTATCTGTAAAGTACTGTATCAGACACCATGATTTTGTCTTAACTAACCTTCTTAGGCTGAGAGGGGGCATTTTCTATTGGTGTAGTGTTTATGGAGAATTCATTCCATTATGCATGCCAGGTTTTTCTGTTAGAGTATTAAGTATAGCAGCTGGGTCATGGGAGTTCATTCCAGGTTTGGGGGTTTTACTACAGAGTTCATTTAGTCATGGTTAGAGAAGCTGCTCGCTGTGTTCTGTGAGCTGCAAGGTCTGTGGAATCTTAATTATGAAATTATCTCTGTGTGCTTCTTTCCAGAAGACCCTACTCAGTTAGGACACAAAATAGGCATTAACATTAAAGAGATGTAATATTGATAATTAGGAACATCACTTGCCATCCACTGAAAGTATTTTAACTACCAAAAGTAAGGAAAAGGAATGGAAGAAGGTTCTATGTTTTCACATAACATAATGATAGCCCCTCTTTCTTTTTTTCTTTCTTTGTATAGCTGAGTAACTGTAGTTTATTAAATGCTTATCATATGCTTTCCATTTAAAACCTATGAAGATCAACTAGTTTAACAAATAGTACTTGTAGGTGTTTCAGCTTACTCTTGTTTTTCCTCCTAGGTGCTGGATTAAATAATGGCCAGTGGCATTCCATTTCGTTGTCTGCCAAAAGGAGCCGTATGAGCCTAATGGTGGACAATGATGTGACCTCATCTGCTCATGCTGCTGTACCTATTCATATTTATTCAGGAGACACCTACTACTTTGGAGGTGAAAGAAGCTATTGTTGTTTATACTGATAACAGCCTATAAATAAACAATGCTTGTTGCTCATGGCCTACATTTTCAAATGTGCCTAATGATTTGGCTTGCTTCAAGTTTTATGTGCTCAACTTGAGTCTCCTTAAGGAGGCCTGACTTTCAAGTGTGGGTGCTCAGCACTCTTTAAAACTCAGTCCCCTTTATGAGGCTGGGAACGCAAAATCATTAGGCACTTTTGAAAATATAGTCCCCTATATTGCATTGTTATAACAATTAGGGCTGTGGCTGGCCCTAAGAATCAGGAATTTTTATCCCCTCCCCCCTAAATGTGCTAAGAGGAGTTCTGTCACAGGAAAGAATCAAGCCTGGGTTTACTACAGCATCTTTTTCTGCTCCTAATTATTATGATGTTGTGATATAGTAATGCCTATTATCTATAGGGGTTAATTTTCGTTGCTGCACTCTCACTTAAGTGGTAAGTAATGTGTATGGCTGTACTGAAGTTTGTGTTGTATTGAAGTTTTGAGAGCATTTGAAAAATAATTATTGGCGGTTCTGTTTGCTTCAGCAGTAAGTTGTCTTTTAATTTCTTAGTTAAAACACATACTTATTTACTAATGGACCTATCCTCAGCTTCTCTGAGTCCAGCTTTATGATCAAGTCAGCAGCTTGTACAATGTCATCTGAACTTGGGAAATGGCTGATGAAAAGCAACTGAGTTTGGAACACCATTTCTTTTTGTCATGTCATGTCGGAATTTGCTGAAATATGTAGTGTATAAATACGAGGAGAAGCATTCCAGTAGAAGAAATGTATTTTCATCGGGAATACAAAATATTAGAGAGAAATTTAATCTTGGCTAAGAATCTGTTTAATTAGTCTGGAAATTCTTTAGCTTTGCGGGCAAGTACTAATACAGGTCACACAGGAGTCAAGAAAATGCCAAATATTCCAGTTCTTTTACTTGGAAATGATAACAGTGATTGGCAACTATAAGGACAAGGAGAGATTAATGAAAAATACATATTCACATAGGGTGAATTGCATGATTTATGGAATTATTGCTTTCACTTTGATATATAACTTAGAATGCTGACCACAAGCCTGAAGAACACTTCCATTAATATTAATGTAAAATATTTATTGTTTATTAATAGAATGATGAGAAGACAAAATATTTCAAAAGACAAAAGGTTATGAAAGAATATAAGACTGGATTAAATTTATTCTGGAGAAAATAGAACTTCAGAATGCTATGAGAAAAAAAGTAATTGCAAAATTAATTAAACGTTACTAATTATCTGTGAGCTAGTTATTTTAAAAATGCACAATTAATTGTAAAAATTCAATTAGTGATTGTCTTGCTACAAGTTACAAAAAGACTATTTAATAAAACAGATCTTTAAGGTTCTTATGGGTTTTTATTTTATTATATACATATATAAGTGGGTTAATTTTGCCCTCCCTTGGACTTTTGCAATTCCATTGACTTGCAAGGGTGTGAATTAGGACAGAATTGGTTATTATTTCCATGGATAAAATCTTTAGTCCCATTGAGCAGTATATGATTCAAATGTTGTAATTCTTAGGTTCCAGTACAGATGAGGTCCTAAACACTTTCAACTCCTGTACAAAGCAATAAGAGTTGAGGGAGTCCAATGCCTTGCCAGAGGAGGAGCCCTTGTTTTTCTTCATGTTTTGTAGTATATACTTTTTGAAAATCTCTCCAAGCTTTCAGTGCTGTTTTTCATTCACTTCAATGTATTCCTTAGTTTTCATTTTCCCATAGAATAAATCCCACCATCCTTTTGCAGGATTTAGAAAATACCTATTAGCTCAATGGAATGTGGAAGTGTCTTTAAGTCATTGCATGCACACATTAGGAGACAAGAAGCTCTTTGACTGATCTCACCCAGGAGACTATATTGTTTGATTAAGAGCAAAGTAGCGTCCCTGTGCATCATTCCTGTTGTAACATTGACCTCTGGAAGAAAGCCAGCAAACAATAAATTGGAGGCATATTTTGTGATGTAGCTGCTAGTAACCTGTTAGTGTTTTGTATATCAAAGTGAATGAGTCCTAAATGGAATTTCCCCTCCCCCCTAAAACAACCTGAATACTACAGTAGATAACTGATTTACATATATTATTAATTTACTATGATCTACTCATTGTATCCTTTTCTTCCCCTGCAGCAACATTTTCACAATATGCCTGCTGATCTGGTTTCTTTCAGTGCACTTCATTTATGTATTTTACTTGCACTATATTTGTGTGTTCAAAGATAATATATGTGTATACCTTTTAAAAATTACCAAAACAAAAATTATAATAATAAATAAACATCAGTATATTCAGTAGCTCATTTTATTTGTATTTTAACTTGGATTGTGTAAGAGTTATAAAATAAGTTATTTTTCCAAGTCACACACTCTCAATATTTTGACTGATAACACCAGTGTGTTTGTGAACAGCTTATTTCCATAAAGCTAAACCTCATTTGAATTTGTGTTTTGATGTTTGGGGTTTTTTTTCCCTCCAGTTCTTTGATGTAATTCCTTATAAAAATCACATCAGTACACAGGAACAAAAATGTTCATAACAAAAATGTAGTATAATAACAAAAATGATTATACTGTAGTATAATAACAAAAATGATTATAAACAAAAATGATTATACTACAAAAATGTTATACTACAAGGCCAATAGGTTCAACGTCGTCATTCAAAGGAGCTCATGGCTAAACTCTCCCCACAAAGCCCCCAGAGACAGGAAATCAGCAGCTTTCAATTGGCTTTTAGAGTACGGATTGAAATATACAAATTGATTTTGTAAGATGAATCTTTTCCAAAATCAGTTATTTTTGTTTGTTTGTTTCAGGGTGTCCTAACAATGGCGACAGCTCTGAATGTAAAAGTCCATTTGCCGGTTTTCAAGGATGTATGAGACTTATTACCACTGGGAACAAAGCAGTGGATCTAATTTCAGTACAGCAAAATTCCCTTGGTAACTTCAGTAACCTTCAGATAGACTTGTGTGGTATTATAGACAGGTAAGGAAAGTCTGTTTATTTTTACTCATTTATAAATGAGTTGTTTTCACACTTACTTGGAGTTCAAGAACAAAGCTTTCAGAAAATAGAACATTTTGACTCTTCCACATATGTCCTAAAGTCTAGAACAATTACAATGTACTTATTACAATGAAGAGAAGATCTTTTCAGTTGTATTAAGTCACTACTTACAAATAAAATTACAGTTAATAGGGTTAGAACCATTTGTTGTGGTTCTGACTTATTGTAAAGGCTTAAAATTTATGAAATAAACAACTTCCTTCCTGTAACTGAAACTCTGTCCTCATTGAGAATTGCAGTGGAGTGCTCTTTTAAAAGTAATGTGTAGCCTATTATATTTTTTCCTTGCAGGGAATTGTGAAAATGGGAAAGGTCCTTTTTAGAGGCTGAGGGAATTCACCATATATGTGCAAATTTGGAGTGTAATAAAGTTGATGGTGATTGATGTTTTCAATTTGCATAATAAAGAAAATTTTAAAAATGTTTCCCTCTTCTAATTTTAAGTAAACAGATACTTATATGCAGGTCATATACAACTATGCTTTTTTTCCCCTCAGAACATTAATACATGAGATTAGTTGTGTTAGTTTACTCCCTAGAGTAGTGGCTCTCAACATTTCCAAATTACTGTACCCCTTTCAAGAGTCTGATTTGTCTTGTGTACCCCCAAGTTTCACCTCACCTAAACACACATAAAATCAGACATAAAAATACAAAAGTGTCACAGCACATTGTTACTGAAAAATTCCCTACTTTCTCATTTTTACCATATAATTATAAAATAAACTGGAATATAAATATTGTACTTACCTTTCAGTGTATAGTATACAGAGCAGTATAAACAAATCATTGTCCATGAAATTTACTTTGTATTGACTTTGTTAGTGCTTTTTACGTAGCCTGTTGTAAAACTAGGCAAATATCTAGATGAGTTGATGTACTCAGAGGTCTTCCAGGTGGTACCCCCATGGGTTACACGTACTGCTGATTGAGAACCACTGTCCTAGAGTATTGTAGTTTGTCATAAACCTACATTAGCTATGATTCATCATAGCTGATAATCTGCTCAAATTGCTTCCCATCCATTCTGATGTCACTACTAGTGTCATTTCTATCTTTTGATAAGAAGGGAGTTTGTTGTTTTATTCTTGTAGTCCTTTTCCTAATTTTACAAATAAACTTACAGAGAGGAAAAATTCAAAGATGGAAGAATGCAAGACAGTCTGTTTAAAACTCCATCACTTCAATTAAGTTAGAATTGGTAGACACACAACTTAATTATTATACTCCAAATACTGGTCTCATGCCTTTTTAAAACAATGTATAGTTATAGCTAGAGTTCCGTGTGTGTCATGGTGGTCGTGGAAGTCACAGATTCTGTGACTTTCCACAACCTCTGTGACTTCTGCAGCGGACAGTGTGGCTGACCCCAGGGAACAGCCACAGCGGCCACTGCTGGCATGGCTCTGCAGCCCTGTGACCAGTCCATGCCTTTTACTAAAAATACCCATGATTAAATCATAGCGTTAGTTATAACTTCTATTTCTGCCCTTGGTAGTTTATTCCATATAGAGCACTACCTCTCAAATTTCCAGAGATAGAGTGAGGGACAGAGACACTCAGGGTACGTCTACACTACAATAAAAACACCTGTGGTACTGAGTCTGAGCCCAGGTCAGCTGACTTGGGCTTGGGCTGCAGACAAAAAATAGCCGTGCAGACATTCAGGCTTGGGCTGGAGCCTGGGCTCTGAGACCCACTCTCCTTTTGTTCCCAGAGCCTGGGTTCCAGCCCAAGTGTCTACACTGGTGTGGGTCTTTTACTGCAGTGTAAATGTACCCTTACAGCTCCACTGAAGTCAAGGGCAAAACTCACATTGACTTCAGAGGGTGAATCCTTACCCCACTGAATTGTTGGACCCTGATGGCAATGGAATACAAGGGAGGGTATAATTTCCACCCAAATATTTTGCTTTTTACCTGCTATCTCCTTTCTTTTTTCACTCTCCACTTTCTCTCTTCATTTTGTCCCTTTCCTTACTCTCTCTATCCAATGTTACTTGAATCATTACCTCTTCTCTTCCATTCTTTCTGTTCTGTATCTTCTCCCTCTTTCTCATTCCCTCCCATGTTTATCTCCACTGCCCCTTAATTGCCAAAACAGAGAAATGCTACTCTTATCGTTATAGTAACAGGTCCACACACTCCAAATGTGACAAGTCATTTGCTCTTTTCCTGCAACACATGGACAGGGTAAGGGAAAGACTAGATTAGATGTTCCCATGCCTTGTGACACAGGAGGCAAACCAGAGTCCACTTCGGTCTCTCTAGTGCTGTTTCTTGCTCCATCATAGTCTGTTTCTGTGACAGCAGCATGTCATGTCATCCATTGTCCTCTTTTCTACGTTTCACCAGGTGACATCCAGTCAAGGGCTTGTCTAGGAATATTTTTGACATCTGTACAACGTATCCAAACCACTTCAACCTTCTTTCTTGAATCATTGTCTCTACAGTCTATTGACTAGCCCTCTGTAACACATCAGTATTGATTACTTTAGCCCACCAGCGGACACCACCTATTCTTCACCAATATTTCTGATAGAATGTACTGTTTCCTGTTGTGAACTTCTAGCACTAGGCAAGTTTCAGAAGTGCATAACACTATGAGTGTTACAATGACATTGTATAACTTTATCTTGGTTCTTCTGTGGATCTACTTTATTTTGCAGATGTTTGGCTGTCTCCTAAAAGCTCCATTGCCTTCTCAGTTCTTGCTTCTGCCTCCTTATAGAGTTAACCATCAGCTCTGATTGTGTTTCCAAGATATACAGTCTTGTTAACCGTGCCATCTTCTTTCCTATCAATCACATATGCACCATCATTGCTGACTCCTCTTTCAATGATCATGACATGTTTTTTGTTTTGTTTTGGCTGATTCTTAATCTAACTTTGGCAGCCTCACATTTGACACTGGTAGCAATCTTTTTCATGGCATTGTCTTCTTTGTCCAACCGAACCATGTTATCTGCAAAATCAAGACCTTGAAGTTTTCCTCCACTCCACATAACTCCTGTATTTCCTTTGATGTTGCAGAAAAGAAGGGGTGATAAAATGCATTCCTGCAGCACTTGAGTGACAATATCAAACCAAATGGTCTCTCTACTTTCTGTCCTTACACTGCATTTTGAAACGTCATACGGTATCTTGATCAGTGACACTATCTTTCTAGGAAGCTGTTATTGTTGCAAAATCTTTCATAGTGACTCTATAAATGCAGTTGAAAGCTCCGGTGAAATCTATGAAGTTAAAGACTAATCTTCTCTGCTAGGCGGGCTCTTTCTTAATTGTTTCAGAGTAAATGTGATCCACACACAATCTTTTAAGTCTGAAGCCTGCTTGCTCATTACTCAATTTTTCATCTAGATCCAGTTTGATTCTGTTCGATAATACACTACAGAACACTTTTTCATGTACCGAAAATAGCATTATTCCTCATGTCTGTCTGGTCCTTGAGCAGCTCTGTCATCCACTCCTGCCCCTCTATAATCCGCTCCTTGCTATCCATATGCAGTTTCTGACTGATAGCCTCTCTCCATGCTCTCTGCTCGCTGTCAGCAGCATCAGAGGATTGCACCACCTCCCAGAGTATGTCTTCCTTATTCCTCTGGATTTGTCTCCTTATCAGGCTGAGCCATTCAGCTAGTGTGCAGGAGACCCTCAAAGGCACATCTGCAGAAGCTAAAGAAACAGTAGATAGAGGCACTATTGTGAGTACACTCACAGCCTTAATTCATACAAGTTAGATACACCACTTTCTCACTTTCCCTTGGAGGCACACAGCGAGAGCCATAACCTTGGTGAGTTCGGCGCAAGGAGCAAGTTGAGACAAAGGCTGGGGGCGTTTCAGAGGGGTATCACTACAAGCATCTAGAGATACTATTCTGAATACTGACACCGTTTTCCAAAGGTGGGGGTGAAATCAGCTGATATCTCGCTTCTGGGGGTAACTGAGAATACAAGGATGCAGCTTCTGCATGCGTGTGGCTGCAGACCAGGTCTGTATGCTGCTCGCCTGTGTGCTGCTTTGTTGCCTGCACAAATAACTGCCAATTGGCATGGCAAAGTTTCCTACCGTAGGGGAAGAAACAAGGCAGCACTCCCAAGAAACCTTCAGCAGAGGATTGCAGAGTACTCAGGAAAGTTTCCTAGAGAACTCAATGGAGGATTTCCAGGACAACCCGGTATGCCTCAACAAACTTTACCACAGGATCCCCTCTGCCTAGCTGCACAAGGGAATGAGAAGGAAATACAGACGGTGCTTGTGTTGGTTATATCTATCCCTCTTCTATCCTGAACCAAACAACAAAAACAAAACACCTAGGCTCTACCTCATGTCTCCCTGCAGTATTAAAGAACAATGAGTACTTACTGGAGTTCCCCTCTCCTGCATCAGGTGTACCAGAGCCAGAGTTCTGGGACTGGTAAGAGCCCTCTGGAGTGAAAAAAGAGGTCCTGGCTTGCCATGCCACTGGACATCCCTGTTGTCTGTCCCCCATCCTCCTCCAACCCCACTTCCTTGTCCACCATTTTGTCCTCAGGCCACTGGCGCTAGCCCCCCCTGAAGTATCCATGGGACTGTTGGCAGTGGAGGTATGGTCACTGCCAAGGATGCCGTGCATCTCCTTGTACAAGTGGCATATCTTTGGCAACGCACCAGAGTGACAATTGGTCTCCGTTGCCTTCTGGTACATCTGCCTCAGCTCCTTGATCTTAGCATGGCACTGCTGCGTGTGCCTATCTTGCCCCTTCTCCTCCATGCCATGAGCAATCTGTCTGTAAGTATTCAAGTTCCTATGGCTGGAGGGGAGCTGTGACTGCACAGTCTTCTCTCCCCACAGACTCAGCAGAGCCAACAACTGCAGTGTACTCTAGTCAGGTGTGTGTTTGCTGCAGGGAGCTGGCATGGTCAGCTGGGAAGATGCTATATGAGCTGTCCATGCCAAGCAAGCAGGAAAAGGAATTTCAAAAATTCTCAGGGCTTTAAAGGCCTGCATGCTTGGTAGCTTGGTACCTTGGACACAAGGTATGCATGCTTGTGTCCTGCAGGGCAGCAGAGTTCAAACCAGTGACCAGAGCAGTCACCATGGGCATTATGGGACATCTCCTGGAGGCCTCTTAGGGTGACATAAGCAACACAATGTCTACACTGCGTCTCTCTAACTTCATAGCAAAAAACTCTATGCCTCTCGCTGAAGTGGTTTTATTATGTCGACGTAGCAAGAGAGTTAAATCAGTGGGAGGAGCATTGCAGTGTGTCGCCTCCAAAACTGCCTTTTGTCAACAAAACTGTGTAATGTAGACATGCCCAATAAACAAATGTCCCTTTAACACGCCGTTCCCCACTCCCTCCATTGCACCTCACTCAAAGCTGACCTGGGTCAGCAAAGACCCAGAGGTGCTTTCACATGAGTTTACCTCACACCCAGGGGGAACACTGAGTAATGGGTCACAGTAGCCACTGTTGACTCTGTGTTGCTTCCTCCGCTGCGCAGTCTTTCACTCTGCTGCTGTCATTTGTCATGCCACCGTTCACTCCATCATGCCATCGTCTGCTCCATCATCGATGGCCTTGTGCCATCACCTTCTGCTGCCACCTGCTTCTGCAAGTTGGTCTCTTGAGGTTCTACCCAGCTCTCAGTGTTTTCAGCAGCTAGCAAGCTGGGCAGTTTCTTCCACAGAAATGCTCTCCTGCAGCAGGTCTAAGCACTTAGCACTTAGACCTTGATTATAAGTGCTTTCAGTTCTCGTGATCACTTAACAAAGCAAAAGACCCTCAACTGAGACTAATCAGTTCTGTCTTTAAACAGTGGAGATGGTCAGATCAAACAGTGCCTGTGACTCTTAGGCAGAGTGCATGCCACCAGGCAGAAACACCTGCCCCGCTCCAAACCCTCTCTCTCTCCACTGGGATATGGCATCCAAATCCCCTGCTTAGCAACTTCAGTTCAGTTGAGGGTGACCCCCTCAATTAGGACAGGCTAAGTACAGTTCTGTCACCCTTTATTCATACAATACGATTAACAACATTTCATTACCCCTACATTCAATACTAAAGTTATTTGTAACCCATCACCAGCCAAAACTGATCACTTGGGCAACAGCTGTGTCTGATGGATACCTAGGCAAAGTAGGTGTGTTCATATGAATACAGTCTGGTCCTGAAG
Source organism: Lepidochelys kempii (assembly GCF_965140285.1). Lineage (NCBI taxonomy): Eukaryota > Metazoa > Chordata > Testudines > Cheloniidae > Lepidochelys > Lepidochelys kempii. The sequence goes on from NC_136384.1 coordinate 87,488,273, forward strand.
CCTTTTCCCCCAGCTCATCACTAGCTGCCAGGAAAGAGCTCATTCAAACCTTGCTTACATAAGGAATAGCCAGCATGGATTTGTCCAGAACAAATCATGACAGACCAATCTAATTTCCTCTTTGACAAGGCTGCTGCCCTAGTGGATATGGGGGAAGCAGTAAATAAGATATATTGAATCTTAGAGTAAGGCGCTTTTTTTTTTGACACAGTCCTGCATGGCATTCTCACAAACAAACTAGAGAAATGTGGTCTAGGTGAAATTACTAGAAAATTGAAACAACTGGTTGAGAGACTGTACTCAAAGAGAAGTTATTAATGTTTTGCTGTCAAATTGGGAGGTTGTATCTGGTGGGATCCTGCAGGGACTGGTACTATTAAATATTTTAATTAATGACATATGATGGTGACTGCACCGGTGACTCAAAGTTAATAGCAGTTGGAGCACTTTGAAGCACAGGATTAGAATTCAAAATGGCCTTGACAATTAGAGAATGGGTCTGAAGTCAACAAGATGAAATTCAATAAAGACAAGTGCAAAGTACTACACTTAAGGAAGGGGGAATCAAATGCACAACTATAAAAGGGTGAATAACTGTCTATGTGGAAGTACTGCTCAAAAGGATCTGGGGGCTCTAATGGATCACAAATTGAATATATGTCAAGAATGTGAGGCAGCTGCAAAAAAGGCTAACATCATTTTGGGGTGTATTAATAGCAGGAGCATCATATGTAAGACACAGGACGTAATTGTCTTGGTAATGGCAATGGTGGTATCTCAATTGGAGAACTGTGGCCAGTTCTGGGTACCACACTTTAGGAAACGTGGAAAAAATGGAGAGAGTTCAGAGGAGAGCAAAAAAAACTAATAAAAGATGTAGAAAACCTGACCTATGAAGAAAGGTTAAAAAAAAACCTGGGCATATTTTTAGTCTTGAGAAAAGGAGACTGAGGAGGGGACCTGATAAGTCTTCAAATACAGTATGTTAAGGTCTGCTATAATGAACAATTGTTCTCCACATCCACTGAAGGTAGGACAAGAAGTAATGGGCTTAATCGTGAGCAAGGGAGATTAAAGTTAGATACTAGAAAAAAACTTCCTAACTGTAAGAGTAGTTAATCTCTGCCATAGGCTTCCAAAAGAGGTGGTGGAATCTCCATCACTGCAATTTTTTTAAAAACAGGTTGGACAAACACTTGTCAGGGATGGTCTAGGTTTATTTAGTTCTGCCTCAGCACAGGGGGCTGGACTTGATGACCTTTTGAGGTCCCTTTCAACCCTACATTTCTATGATTCTCCCCATCATTCCTTTTGTTCTACTTCCATTGTTAATTATCTTTCATCTTTCACTTTTACGATACGACTGTGACTCTAGAACCATGGTAACAATTGTTTACACACCTGAACAACAGTTCCAATGACAAGACTGTAGGTCACTTCCTTCATCAGCACTTGTAAAAGATCATATATCCAGCAATGATCTTCTCCACTCTCTGCTGAAGGCAATGTGATCCAATTGTGTCTCAGTAATTCCATCATTTATCTTTCATGCTAGTTTGTGTTTCTTATGATGAGGGAAAAGTGTACAAACAAAGTATACATCCTGCACTGTGTAATGAATCTTTCGCCACTGTCCATCTGTCCACCCCTTAATTCTGTGTTCACCCATGAAATGGGTCAGGAGAAGGCAGTGTGAGAACTATACTGTGTGTCTCAAATCCAAAAAGATGGGACAAAAGCAGGTCACCATCAGGATGGAAAATAGCCAATAACTGGGATGTCCAGCCAAGTTTGTTATAGTTGATATTAATTACTCTCTCTGTTTTAAAAGGGAGGCTGAACTTTATTTGATGATCTGGCACTACTCAAATAACTGTTCCCTCTAGCAAGTCACAAAGTCCAAATAAACCCCTTCCAGGATAATAAACGGTTTATTTCCCCTCACTAGGGACTTCTGCCCCTAGTCTGGGCCCTTTAAATTCAGCTTTTTGTCCCAAACAAACACCATGCCCTTCTTGGTGTGACCATATTTCTCAAAGGGAAAATGGGAGACTGTGTGGGGCTTGCCCGAGTCCGCCTCCCCCCACAAGGCGGGCATCGCTGCTCACCCAAGCCCTGCCTCCCCGCCCACACGACGCTGGGGCTGGCATCGCTGCTCGCCCAAGCTCTGCCTGTTCCTGCTCCGAGCCTTGCCTCCCCCCATGCAGGGCTGGCATCACCATTTGCCCCCCCTCCGCCGCCAGTTCCTCCACACCCCACTTGTTTGACAAAAGTGGGCATTTGTCCTATTTGCTCTTGCCAACTGATTAAGTTGGCATGAGAAAATGGGACAAATTCCCGCTTTTGCCAAAAAAGACGGGATGGCCGGTACAGGACTTAAAAAAGGGATTATCCCGGCCAAACCAGGACATATGATAACTCTAGGTTTATGCCACTTTACCTGTGGCTGGTAGGGCCCACCCACTAGACCAGGTTCCAACCCAGGGACCCTATAAACAGCAGAGACATGTGGCGTGAGTCAATTTGTTGCTGCTTCTGCCCTGGGACTCTTCCTACCTGGCCGCTTTAGCGTCACCCTTATCTCAGCATTAAGCTTCTTAGGCTCCCTTTCTCCCTACAAACCCAGATATGGAAAATGCAGCCAGATAACAAACTCTGGCTATCCCTCAAGTTCTTTTGGCCAGAGAGGAGCACCCTTCCTTGCTAGGGCCCTGCTGGCCTGGATTCAAGGAGCTGCTGAGCCTTGATTGGCAGTTGCTAGTCCCTCTAGTACTTGGAGTACCAGGTTTCTGTGGTTTCTAAAATGGCCACTCTGGAGAGTCCTCTCTAGGCAACTTGGAAGCCCCACCTTCTCTGCCCTCTTCTTCTTCTCAGCTCGCTGCTTCTTGGGGCAGGGTCTAGTAGGACCATGGAGCCCCCAGTAATGAGCCATAAATTCAAAATGTATTCTATCACAGTCAATAACATATAAAGTAGAGGAAAAAATTGGTGCTCATCTCAGTCATAGTGGTACTTTTCTCCATCTGCTGAAATTTTCTTAATTCTAGTTTTGATCACCTCTTGCATTCATTATTGCAACTCCTTTCTACACAACCTTGCAAATATCAGCTTTCAAGTCTCTAGCATGTTCAGCATATTGCTACCCACCCTATCCAAGCTCATACCAGGTTAATTTCAGCATCCACTTCAGCATCCTTCACTTCATGTTAGCATCCTTTCTTTTGTTTTTTAAACATGGATTTATTCTAACATTATAGACATTATTTCTTTTTCACTACCTCCTTCACATAATCTCATCATCTTTGCTTTATGTAAGTTTATCAGTCCTCCAGTTTATTTCTCTCACTAACTCTTTCTCATTTCAAATCTCTGCAGAATATATGCATTCTTCTTTACCTCTCGATATTATTTTGTTTATATCTATTAAAGCAACTTGGATTATACAATTTGTACTGGATTGCATGTTCAATGCATCTATTGTCAAGTATTCTCATGTAAGAATGTTTTCTACATGGTAGGGATGGAAAGTGAGTATGTTCGCCCCAATTTAACAATATCAGGGTGTATCTGTTCCCAATGAAGGATAGCTTCCCTTCAGTTGAAGTCAAGCAAAACATGTCTTTAACTTTTTGGATCTCCCCATATCCTTACTTAGCTGCACATATATGCTAGTCTCTTCCCTTGACTAATTTAACTGTTCCCAGACTGCTTTTTGTCTGGGGAGATCTCAATATCTGTTGTCAGACTTCAACAATAGATCCAATCTGTTCTTGAAGTTTTTTCTCCCCATCATTAAATATTCTGGTATCAGTAAATGTGACTGATTTTCTTCAATATTTCTTATTTCTCATCTGGAAAAGATTTGTAGTAGCATCTGTCCCCATATTCCCCATAGTTGATACAAATGACAATATTCTGGAGTTACTGAGGATTTAAATCTGTGTAACGGACAGCAGTAATTGGACTTTTGAATCTAATCGTCTTTTCTGAGGAACGATAGGTTTACACACTTAACTTCTACTAACATAAACACAAGTTATTCTTTGAATATTGATTTCCCAGGATTTCTCCCTTGGAGAAGAATAGATCCCAAAAATAGATCATACTCATTTCTTGTGTGGCCTGTTGGTCATTTAGTTGGTCCTTAGGCACTTGGCCATGTTTTCTCAGTCTCTGTTTTTTGTTCAATTTTCATTTCATTGTCTATGACTGTTCATTTTTAATATTTTCTTAATATTCATTTTGTACTTACCTTTTTATGCCACTTTCCCAGTCATCGCTCTTGGCTTGCTCCTTCACGTTTCCCTTTTAATGGTATTACAGGTGTCTGTGTTGCTATATGGCTCATAAAATCCCTTGGATATACAAATATTTCTCTTCAACTATTTCTCCTTAGTGTCCTTTCTCTCTATTGTTCTATCAATTTACTATCGTATTTATTAAATGCTAATTACACACAAATCATCCCACAAATAGCTTTAAAGGACAGTATGTCAGTTTAAATGCCTTACAAAGTTACTGCATTCAGTCTCTGAGGAGAGAATGTCAGATGCATCTGTCATAATTACATCCGCCCCTACACAGAGAAGTAAGATGGCCCACAGAGAATTATAGTTGTTGGTATCTTGGCAGCAGAAAATGGAATCAAATGGTTCAAGTGGAGATGTAAGTTCTGGAGCACTAGGAAAGCCGATGAATGTACTTTAAGCACAGATGAAGGAAATAAAAATAACACAGGTTTCTATACATGTTCTTTACACCTTTGTATCTTTACACATAATTTGCAAACCTAGTAAGTAGAGTGTTCAGGAAAGATGTCTTTACACATTACTGATGTGTAAAATTCTACATTCTTTCTTTGAAAAAGATGTATTTGTGTTCTGGTTCAATGTGTTGTTTTGAAGATTAGCTTTTGATTATCTTCGGTCTATTGCTTTAGTTTTCAAGTTACACATCATCATGTACCTAAAAAGTATGCTGCCAAGTACCACATGGCAAATGCCAGATCCACTCTCTTTCTGGTATTTTTGGAATAAATGAAGCATTGTAATTTAGTGAGAAATGAGCTATGTTTTGGAGCAGCATCAATGGAAAAGGTTTACTAAGAGATGTGTTTCTTCCTAGAGAGGACTATTGTAAATCTAAGTTCAGCCAGGGTTGCAGTGAACTAGATTAATTGTATGGCATTCTTTTGATTTATCTAATGACTACTTTGCATTATGAAACCTGTAATGGAAGGGTGATCTAAAATTCAATGTTAAAAAGTTTTAAGTGTAACTTAAATTGTTTCTAGTTATATTAAACCTGGTTTAAGCATCTTCAATGTCACTTAAGTTTTTGATCTTGGAAGACTGTTAAAAACATAAATTGAAATGGAAGGGGAGTTTATATAAATGGCAATCATGTTAATCCCTTAAGATCTGCAGATAATGATGTATTTATCATTATCTGCAGATCTTAAGGTGGACGCTAAAAGGTGGACACTAAATATTTACTAGGGGAAACAACTGCAGCAGGAAAAAAAAAAGTCCTGAATGACAATTATAGAAATGGCTTATGAGTTTGACTGTTAACATGTGTGTGTATGTTAGAGCTGACAACTGGTCACATCTATACAGCATTAAAAATCAATAATTATGGTAGCTCTAAATACCTTTACTATCCACATTTGTTCTGCAAGAACAATTCCTTCCAACAACAGCCATTTAGTATAATAATAGGTCAATCTCAAGTATATAAAGATTATTTTTATACCCCAAGTCAGAATTACTCGGAAATTATATTGCAGCTAATTCTGAACCTATCATGCAGTGCTGAGATGCAGAAAACCTATTGTGCAAATGAGGGAGGAGATAAAGCACAGCTCCTTAGATTGTATTCATAGGTATAACTACCCTGAAATCAGTGGAATTAGATTTATTTACATGGCTCAATTTTTCTCCACTGGAAATCTCTCCTATCATTTTGTTTCTAGATATGTAGGAAAGATTGTGTTCATGAAGATTTAACAATAGTGGAGGTAGGAATCTGAACATTCACATACAGATGAGTACACTGAGGCATTTCTCATACCCCTAAACTAATACTTTTCTATGTTTATTAAATGTACTGAAAAATAATATTCAGATACTGTGAAAGAACTTGTTAAGCTGTCTTTTTTGTTAAAATTATTATTAGTGATTAACCTTAGCAGTAAAACTGCCCTATACATTCTGAATAACAATTAAGTAAAATATGAAGTCTCCAACGCGGTATCTTTTTAATTAAGATCTCGGAAAAAATATTTTTTATTCTCCTCTCCTCTTGCCCCCAAATCATGTAATAATTTGTACTTTATACTTAGGGATAGTCATGCAGTTTTCACCATTGAATAGTGATGCCCAAATTTTCTTCTTAGTTACACCATTGTAAATCAAAAGTAATTCCACTGAAATAATGGAGTTTTTCCAGATTTTCACTCATGCCACTGAAAGCAGAATTAGCAGTCTGGATTTATCAATAGTTACCTCACTGTAGGATCTGAGATACTGAAGTGTTTGCCTGTACTTAGACTAGGAAATAACTAAAGTATCTCAGATACTAATGTATGATAACAGTCAATAAATATTTATTTTCTGATGGTGACCACTACCTGTTCCTATAATTTTCTGAAAAGAGAAGTATTTTATACTTCTCATGGTCATATAATAGTGACAGTTATCCACAGAAGTGCTGTATTGTTATGAAAGACCTTATGAAAGAAAATGCAGCTGTTACAAAATTTGCCAGTGAATTATCAATGTTAATTTATCATTGGTGTATCAGTGGGTACCATACTTTCATTGGAGAGCTTTGCCGGCAGCCACAATGAAAATTATACATGTGTAATTTTTGTTATTGATATGTTTCATATTCTTATTGCATCATTAGCATCCTTAGGAGCAGTCACTAGGTCTAGTGGGGAAAGATAAAGGGGACATTCTTTTTCCCCAACTTTCTTTCAGTCCCGTTGATATCTTCCTGCAATATGGCCACAAGATCTATGTATTGTCATTGCAGGTCTCTCACCCATAAATACAACACCTACCTTTGCACCTTGGTTATCATCTTTGTCATAAAGACCACCTTCAAGCTGTGGTAACAATGGTTATTGTAAATGTCATGTAGTTGTACCAAGGTGACTATGTGTCTTTTTGTCCTTTTAGATGTTTGCCTAATTATTGCGAACATAGTGGTGAATGCACACAGGCCTGGAACAGCTTCTACTGCAACTGTACAAACACAGGTTACACAGGGTCTACTTGCCATTACTGTAAGCCAAAGACACTTTCTTATACTGTTTTAGTTATGAGTTATTTTACTGCTACAAGAAACAATTTTCTTTTAAAAGTCATGTCAGTTTTGTTAACATTCGCAAAGGGTTTATAAGAATTGATTCAAGGGAAAAGTCTCAAAATTGTCTAAAGGATTAAGGAGCACAAATCCAATGGGACTTGTGGTCCTAAATCCCTTATGTGTCTTTGAATATTTCTCCTTTAGTTCTTAGATTTCATGATTTATTTATTGAGGACCTGATTCTGATCTCACACTGGTATACGGCCCTGATTTATCAAATCATCTAGGTAGGTACTTAACTTCATCACTATTCAACGAAGGACTAAGCACATGCTTAACTTTGAAGTCAGTTGGGTTTAGCATATACTTAAATTTCAGCACATGCTTAAGTAATTTTCAAAATCAGGGGTAACTTCAAGGGAGTGACAGTGGGCTAAAACTGGTATATAAGAGAAGGTAATAAGGCCCTGTAAACCCAATCCAGCAAGCACATCACTGACCTTTCTCTCATCTGTAGAAGTTTTGCACATGGAGTCCCTTCAGGATCAGGCTATATAAGGGAGAACTTCAGAAAATATCAGCGTGACCATAAATGTAACTGAATGAGTTTCACACCTATGGTCTGATTCTTGTCTTACTTTCACTAGTTTAATATAACTCCAGTGATTTCCCAGGAGGTGATTTAGATTTACACTGGGATATGTGAGATGAGCATGAAGCCCATTAGTTTTTTTTTCTTTTTACTGGGACAGTTTATTAAGGAAAGTCATTACTCTCTGGTTCTCAGCATGTATACTTGAAAAAAATCTATCTAAAATACCAAAAAGACAATACATTATTATAGCCAAAAGAAAAAATTGTGTGGTTAAAACAAACCCATCTTCACACAACTTATACAATCCCTGTAGCACAATAGGCATGACTTTCATAGAGTTTAAGGCCAGAAGGGACCATCTAGTTTGACCTCCTGTAAAAGCACAGGCTATCAACAGCACCCACACACTAAACCCAGCAACTGAAATTAGACCGAAGTATTATAGCCCATAGGAGACCTAGACTATTATGGGCTACAGGCACAGAATAGGAGGGACCGAGGTGCACCAGTCCTCAATGCTTCTGCAATGACAGGGAAATGATTAAGTGAGATATACCCAGATAATCCTGACAAGTGAGCCACACTCATATGCTGGAAGGCAAAACCCTGTGAAATTCACTGCCAATCTGACCTGGGAAAAATTCCTCCCCAGCCCCACATATTACAATCAGTTACACCCTGAGCATGTGAGCAAGACCCAGCCAGCCAAGCCAAGTGCTACCTCAAAGCCCTGACCCACATTCCCAGTTTCCCATCTCCAGCCGTGGCCATCCAAAAAGCCTGCCAGAATTCACTGTGTTGGGGAGGAATCTCTTCCTGACCTATGCCTGTGGCCATTTGAAACCCTGAAGCATGAGCTTTAGGAGCATAAGACATAAACCTTAAGTGAGTCCTAGGGCTGTTGAGCCAAGCCTGCTACTGCCACAAACAACCTGGTCATACAGTTGTACTCATAAATTTGTCCATCTCTTTCTCTCTAAAAACAAGTTAAGTTGTTTGCCCTCAAAACTCCTATTGGGAATCATGGCGAGTAGGCTTCTGAGCTGTTCTGAAAATTTTCAGAATTTGGAAAAACTGCTTGTTGCTATTGAATGCAAAACTTTATAAAGACTGCCTACAATTATTACTGTTTCTGTGCCATCTGAACCCTAAAGAGCATGAATTGGTAGCTAGCCTTTCAAGATTTATGGATAAGGTAAAATTTTTATAGCATGAAAGTACATTGATGGTACAGACTTTTTCAAAGATCACTGTGAGCTGTTCCTGTTGTATGCTATTAGAGGACGACAAGACTAAGCATCATATTTTTTTAATAAATTATCTACTTAATCAATTGATGAAGGGTGTAAAAAAATTGATGGACTCCATCATTTTCTCACTTTTCATCAAGAGCCCAATGGTGTGTGTATAAGGTACATGAAAGTCTTCCTGCTCAATTTTGTAACATTGAAAAATAGGTATAGTACTTTTTATAAATAATAAGAAAGCACTGTGAAGTATACAATAGGTATGATATAGTAGTTGCAGCAGTATAACATTCTGTCCCTTTAAATTTGTTTACAGTAGTTTAGTAATGGTTCCAACGGTACAATCTTATGGTCTGTTCTGTCAATAGTCTCAAAGTTAAGGGCCGTTTCCTTCCCTTATCCTATGAACTCTACACTCTCATTGACTTCAATGAGAGTTCTGTGCAATTACAGAAAAAGATAATACGGCTGTTCAGTTATTGAATAAACATTGAGACTCTTGATGTAATAGGCCTATCAATGAGTTCTTGATCAGTGGCAACACTGTGAAGCATGAGACCATACTCCCAAAATCTGTCTTAGAGGAACTATAATTTTCCATGCTGTCACTACTAGTATAAAATTCAAAATGGATATGATGCTATGTCATTGCATACTGCCTCTATCGTACTTTTATCCTTTTATTTTATACTGAGAATTAATTTAAGGCTCTTTACCCTAAGGAGCTATAATTTGAAACTTGAGAGTGACCTTGACTGTGCCTACTGGATATTCCAGCAGTGGCAAAAATGGTCCATTTAGTAATCTTTACCTAATGAGGATGTTTATTTTCCTTACTTTATAATTCAGTATTATGGACCCAATCCAATATGACTGATCATGTTGTAATCATCAGCAAAAGAACTGACAAAACTGGCAGTCGCCACACCCCAGGTTCTTTGTTTGGGAGGTTTTTCATTAGCTTGAGTGGGAGTTGAATCAGGCCCTGAAAATTGTTACTATATGAAGCAGTTTGGACAGCCTTAAAATTAGTGCTCTCAGACTGTCATACCAAATAGATCTTTATATCACAGAACTACCACCACAATTTACATTGTGGAACCCTACTCAATAGAGGTACAAAAGACCGAATAGACAAGTAGATTGGCCAAACAGTTTTCTATGCCAATTCAGGGATCAGACATCAGGGAAGCTACATTGTTTCTGCCTCTGCTGAACCTGCTCTGTGGATTAACATTAGATTTTTAGCTATCAGTGCTGTCATTCCCAACCCTATTCAAGAATGTCACCGTATTTTGTGTAATAATATAGCCAGTTGTAAATCTGAATAAATCGATCTTAAATAGACAAATGTTTTGGATAAAAGCCTCCTTCAGAGTTCATCATTCATACTGTGTTGTGTTCTCATTTATACAAGAAATTGAAAAAGTGTGTGGTCTTTATTTTTGTTTGTCTATTCTTTTTAGAAATGTCTTTTTTTAAAAAGTATCCAGTGTTGTTGCAGCCGTGTTGGTCCCAGCATATTAGCGAAACAAGGTGAGTGAGGTAATATCTCTTATCGGACCCACTTCTGTTGGTAAGAGAGACAAGTTTGCATGCTTACAGATAGCTCTTCTTCAGAACTCAACAGCTCTCAACAGCTCTTTGTGCAAGAGCAAAAGCTTGTTTCTCTCATCAACAGAAGTTGGTCCAATAAAAGATATCACCTCATCCACCTTGACTCTTTGTTTGTTAAGGAAAGTTTCTTTTTGACAAAGTACATTCAAGTTTTTTAAAAAGCAGTTAATTGGAGAACTGTACTAGATAGCAATGGATAATTTAAGAAGGTTTAACTGATGCACTTTAAATGTGCAATTTTTACCCAGCAGTATTACTTTACTTAGTAGTTTGTTTCCATTTAATTATAGAGCTGGATTCAGAAGTCCAGTTTCCACAGGTTTGGTCATATAAAGCCTTTGCAGATCGCTACCTCTTGAATGGTGTAAAATCAATATTACATGGTATTGAAGAGCCAAATTTTCTCTGTGCTGCTTATTTACTCTTGGACTGCAGACTTTGACAACAAGCTTACCCCGATACTGAAAAAAACAGCGGAAGAAACAAGGTCTTTCCTGCAGCCAAAAGCATGAGTAAAAAATGTCAGGAAATATGTACTTCAGTTGGAACTGCTGGAAATACTAAAGCCCTGTCAAATTATATGGAGATCTGATTAAATTGAAAAGGTTAATGTTCAGTTTCCAAGTTCCTCATAACCTAGCCAGTTGCTAAATAGTACTCATTTTGACCTTAAATGATTGGTTTCCATAGCCTTTTGTCCCTCCTTAAGACCCCTAATTTAGGAGGCAAAAAGCAAATCCATAAAAAAAACCATTCAGTTTTTTTTCCCCTGTGAAATGAAATTCTATTTACTGATGCAAATAATAGTACAATTTTTTACTGTGTGACTTCCCCTGTTTTCTTCACTTTTGAATGCATGTTGTATTGTTCAACTTCCCACATTTTTCCTTACCCCAAATAAAAGGTAATGCCATTACGTTTGTGATGGAAGATGTTCTTTTACAGCCATCTATGAGCAATCATGTGAAGCCTATAAGCATACAGGGAACACTTCAGGCTTTTATTATATCGATTCAGATGGAAGTGGCCCCTTGGGACCGTTTCTTGTATACTGCAATATGACAGGTGAGATGATAAACTTCCTTAACTCACAGTTGGGTTTGTATGCATGCTCATTATATCAAAGCAAAGTAGGAAGTTTTGTAGCTAAAGAGTTTAATGTACATGTATACAGCAAAATGAAGGTGACTCCTCAGCTCAGAATATTGGACAAAGAATTAACCAGAGAAATTAGAATAAGTCTCAGACTGTGAAGCTAACACTGGGTTCCTGTTATGTTCTGCATAAATGGGACATATGCCCTATTTGTGGAGCATTTCAGACTAGTTCATTTTCTGCACATTTTGGTTTCATTAAGTTAGATCTTACTTCTCTGTTTAAGAAACTGAGATATAACTGATTTTTTGGAAGAAAATTATTGAATTTCTCCCCCCTACCCTTATGAAAGATTGTTGACCTTCACTTGGTAGGAAGAATACTGATATTAAACCTTCTCTTTAAAATTGTGTATTATTTGTAATTGTTTTGGGTAGTTTAACTAATTGGACTCATATAGTCTCATTTTCAAAATATAGCCTTATTTTTTCCACCCTGTTATTTGCATCCCCAATGAGTGAAGTATCAGAAAGGTATTTAGACCTCCAATTGATCTTAACTGCCTACTGCTATGTGTGCCTACAACTAACCATAGATTGTAGATGCTGAATTAGTTCAAAATCTAATATGCTTTTCATTTTTATGTTGTGTTCTTTTAGTTTTAATTAGTTTTACTTTTGTTTTATGGTTATTTTCTACCAATTCTCACTTTAAAGTTTTTCCAGCATTATCCCAATATTCCAGTGTTAGGGTTACAAACATTTCAGGGTAACTTTTAAAAAAAAATAACCGTTTATTTTGGAAACAATAGGAAAAATTAATAGAAACATTTCTTTTGGTTTGATGAGTTATAACAATATATTTTTATATAACGTACATTTTAAAGCAGTTTACATGGGCAACTTTATTTCTGGTATTTTTGAAACTTTGAGTGCTTGATTTTTCAACCATACTAATATTCGTTGAACATAGTTGTTTTTTTTTATATGTAACATAGTTACATTGAGGGGAAATAAAGAGATATTTTATTGATCTGTAATAATCTTGTTTTTTCTTGAAGGACTGATAGAAGTCTACCTCTAATCAAAGCCACTTGCTGAGGTTTTCAAAACAGTGTAGGGGGCTTTACATATATCTTCCATCAAAATAATAGAAGGTGAATGTGAAACTTCTTTTGATCTCAGTGCAGCCACGATTTAGATAACACTGGAAATCTCAACCACTAACTCTGCCTCAAAAAAACAAAGACTTTTTGAGAAAGTAGTCTGACTGATAATGGTAACATACTTTGGATTAGCAATTAGTGAGATCACCAATATAACTATCTGGCCCCTAAAAAGAGAGATCAGAGAATACTAGCTACATTGTTAATTAATATGAGGTTGAACCAAAGAAGAAGCTTATGGTAGAAAGACTCCCGTGTCCTTAAACAGTATCAGGAGGAAGCCAGCTCTCCGAGGTACAGCTTAGTGTCTGATTTATCCTTACTTGTGTATCCATGAACAGCTGCTAGTGCTTCTATCAGTCACTCTTTATTCAACACATTAAGCAAATCTCATTGATCAGTTCTTCATCTACAGATGCAGCCTGACAGGCTGAATCTACTATATTTGTCTTCTTCCCAGTTTCCTCCTGACTGGTATTCCCTTTTCCCACCAGAGGCCATGAAGGCAGATGCCCACATTTCTTGCAGTGCTGCCTTGTTATTGACATTCATGTGGCTTTATTCTTTGGCAGCTGGGAGGGAGGTTCCTTTCCCTCTCTTGTTCTTAGAGGTCAATTTCAAAATCATAAGCCTTGGGTCCAAAGAACCAATCAAGATGACAAAAAAAATTTCAGAAATATTGTTCTTTTAGTTTTGCCCCTTCTGAGGGTGTAGAAGTAGATGTAACAGCTGCCTTGTTTCTCTCTTATTCTTTCCATTTGCTATGAGCTGTGTAGAAAAAATGGCTCTGAACTTGCTCTCACTTTTAGCTCCCTGTTTCCCAACAGCACTAGTGTGAATCCTTTCTTCTAGCAAAACATTTACAAGTATTGGTAATAAATCTGAATATATAGATTAATTTAAGTTCAATATTTGTTTAATAGGCATCTGGATGCTTCCCATAGGCTTTTTGCTACATGCTTATCCTCTAGGTGATTACTAGTTCTTTTCTTATTCTAAATTTCCCTTTAGTGTCAGTCAGACCCAGTTTTCAAGAAATATAGGAAATAAACTACAGGGGGCACCGCTCTGCAGAACTGTTAGAGTTAGAAGGAAAATATTGATTAAAGCCCAAGGAGAATTGAAGCCTACAAATATATTCAGTGTGAACAAAATGGTTAAGACTACAGCAGTGAGCTCTTACAGAAGATGCAAAGCCAGCAAGGACAGAGGGCGATTCACATTTCCAATGTCTACTAGAATTAAGTTGGGTATAAAGTCCCAACAGTATGCTGAACCACTGATTCTGAATTTGTCTCAACTGACACAAATCAGATTTAAGAAGCAACCAGCTCACTCAGCTTTGTTCTCAAAAAAATAGATTTAGATATTTGAGTTAGATTGTACAGACCTTAACAGGGCCAGCTGAGGGTACAATCCCAGTCCATCTCTCCCCAGTGCACAGAAGGGAATGTGCAAGCTGCGTCATTCTATAGAAGGAACAGTGTGCTGACTTACCTCCAGCCCTTTTAAAGCAATTTACCATCCCTAGGGGAACATGAAGGAGGGAGCCTGCATTCCACAAGCACAGTGATTGCTATTGTCCTTAACATTTGTGTGGTTATATAAAGCTTTCTCTCCTGGTCACCTGTGCTACAGTCATGACCAGTCGGAATCTTTGTGTTCCTTGTGTTTCGTTAGTGTGGCTGAAAATTGTCTTTTATAACTTCCGAAAGCCCAAGCAAACCAGAGCATTACCCTGTTGCCACTGGTAGATTATAAAATATATGATTTTATTATATCTATTTTGTAACATTAAGGTTATTTAATTTATTTGCTGCAACTTTTACCATGTATTTTACAATTTCGAAGTAGAACTGCCACAAACTCAAACCATTGTGAAACCAGAGATCAGTCTTACAGTGATTAATATAAGAATATTTATCAATAGAAATATTCTTGAAATGTTCTTGATGTTCCTGATTTGTCCCCTTTGTACAATAGAGGGGTGCAAGTTGGAAAGAGTCCATATTATGTAGGAAAAAGTTGCATGTCTTACATTTACAGGAACATACATGTGTCACTCAGTGGACATGCAGTACGTCATGTACCAATAGATGGTTTGAAATCAATACAGATATATCCTTACTACCATTTTTTTTCCAGTATGATGATATTGAAAGGCATTTTTCAGAATGATAGAATGATCATTTGGAGTTTTCTTGCTAGTAAATTATACAAGACTCTATCAACTGACATAATAACACATAAGATACAAGCAATTTTAGCAATATTTTTGGAAATAATATTTTGGTAATATTTGCATTCCTCTTGTCTCAACTAATCGTAGACCCTTTCTTAAATACCTTGTGATCTGGGGTCATTACAGAAAGTATGACCTCAGATCAATCCAGGTGACATAAGATTACTTATGGCTTTTATAGTGTATTGTTATTGTTGTTCTTTTTATTGAGGAAGTATCCAAAGTTTCCAGTTAGAATTGAGGGCCACCTGTTATACCAAGCACTATATAAACACACAGAAAGGCAAAATCTCTGTCTTGAAAGTCTTACAATCAAATTTACAAACCAAATCAGTTTAATGGGCTAGATCATTCCATTTAATTGCAGCCTCTATTAAGGTGCTGTTGTGGTCCACATTTCCCTATGGGGACTTCCAGGAGTCATTCTCTCTGAAAAGCATTTGAACTAAAGATGGGCCTCATCTGGAAAACTGGATAAAAACCTCCTTCAATTTAGGGGCTGCTCAGATTGGCTCCATGGTTAAATTCCCCTGCTCACATCTAAGGATAGCTATAAAAAAATTACTTTCAAGGCCAAGAGAACACTAGCATATACTCAGTCAGCACCTGATTATTATATACCTAATACATTTGAATGAAGACGACTTTTCATTAATAAAAAATAGATGTGCCTCCTTTAAGCATTTATAGAAAGTGCAACAATATAAGACAAGGGAAGATATTGTTCGAATAGTACAGGCCTATCTGAAGATTATTTTCCTCTTACCTTCAGAAAAAATTTCTTGTAGCTTCCACATCCACTTGCTTTAACTATCCCTCTTCTTGAGAAAATGTTGAGTTATTAGAATCTAATGGTACATGCATCTTAGTGCCTCATACTAAAAGTGGCTAGCTAATATGAACTGTACAGGCATGTCACTTTTCTTTCATTGGAAGCATAGAACTAGATGACAAAAATGGCATAACTGATCAGCTTAGGCCCTTCTCAGTACTCTTCAAGGTGTTTTCTTTACTAAATTGAGAGAATTCATATCAGAGGAGGGTGCAGAGGATGGATGAATGTGTAGAAACAACAATCAGCGTAAATTCCAATTAAATTTAAAAACTGAACTAGTATGTATGTTGAACATAAGAAAATGTATGCTCAAAGTATAGCATCCAAAGTTCAGGATGTGGGTATTCAAAAAACTGGATTTCCTACACTGGCAGAGAAGGGAGCTAGATGAGCTAATAGTTCTTTTTCATCTCTAATTGCTATGATTCTTTGCTCATATGAAGTCAGGTCCTGGAGCTATAAATAATGTGCAAGTAAAAAGGCTGTGTTGTGTATGGTACCACTGCTCATTCCCTTTCATTGCTTCTGGCTCTCCAGTCACTCTACCTCCTTTGTGAAACTGTGCAGAGTCCTGCATAAGGTACATTATAATTTATCCAGTTCAGGTATTTTGGCTACAAACCCCCTTGAATTTAGGGGATGTTGGAATTCAGATCCACGTCTAAACTCCCCTGCTCCGATACATGGTTAGTTATAACAAATTACTTTGAAGGTCTTTGGGTTCTTTCATGCAGATGTGAGAAGGCAGAATTGGCACTATGATTTGGAACCCTACCTCCCTTAACTGCCAAAATTACCATTCCATTGTGAGTGCTATATAGATTGTAAACTGTTTGGGGCAGAGACTCTCTTTTTGTTTTGTGTTTTTACAGAACCTAATACAATGAGGTCCTGGTTCATGAACATAATAATAATAATAATTATTATTATTATTTATTATTAAATAAATACATATTTTTATTTCACTTAAGGTTCTACATTTATTCTCCCAATAAATGTCAGGAAAGAAAGACATTTTGTGTTTTAAAAACAGCCCCAATACATATCATACATTTGTGTAGATAATACAGATGATATCTTAATTGCAATCACACATGTCAGAAATTATAGTTATCATTTGAATTTGGGGTGGCTGGAAGCACCTGTCTTCCTCTCTGTTTCACAATAAATACAACACCTGGATTTATTCAGTTTGTCCATTATTGTTTCTGGTATTGGTTTTTTGTATAGGGCAGTGGAAAGGTGAGTTTTGGCCATTGCTATAAATTCTCCAAGACAAAATCAATTCATTCAAAAGAATAGTGTGAAATGTTGTGCAGATAATGAAAGCCTGGATATAACTTGGTCTCCATTTATAAACAAGGTATATCTTGGAGAAATAACAATAGGAAAAGTCTATTACACTTCAGCTTAGGGTCTGTGTATTGTTTGGAAAATAGATATTTGGTTCTCTTCATCTAGTCTTTCCTTGACTGGTAATTGTGCAGGACCAAATGCACAGTAAAGAAGTTTCAAAAAAAGGAACATTGATATCCTATCAAGTGTATTCAATTGCAGAATGTTTTACCGAGACATTTTGTGTTCCTATTCACATCCCTAAAAGGACAGGAAAACTCACCTTAATCCCAGGTGTACCTCACTACACATTTTATTTCCATTGCTAACTTTTGCAGCTATTTTACATTCTGCATTACTTTTTCCCTCCTTGTTTTGTAAGATACGACTTGGACAATTATACAGCACAACAATACGGACTTAACCAGAGTCAAAAATGCTAATCGAGAGAACCCACATACTGTGTTCTTCAAGTACACGGCCACCCTAGAACAGCTTCAGGCTACAATTAACTATGCAGAATACTGTGAACAGAAGCTTGCTTACCACTGCAAAAAGTCAAGGCTTTTAAACAAGCAAGGTAAGTAAAGCAGACAAATCTTATTATGTTTCATGATACAATAGATATTTAATTTTGCAGAGGTTATGGCATTTTCCACTGTAGTTTGTAAATTCCTTAAATATCTAGCAAACAAATCCCAAATCTACAAGTTGTAGAGTGGGATTTGAGCCAGAAAGAAAAAAAAAGGTCAGTTCATAATGAGCTTCATTCAAAGCATTAACTACTTTCAAAACCAATGTCTTCCTTCAACCTACAATTTAAAAGAAATTATAACAAAGCCTTTCCTGGCTTGCCTCCAGGGGATTTTTAGATTTTAGTCAAAAAATGGTTAAATATTGGGCAAAAATTTGGTAAAAGGAGCACAATTTGGTAAAAGGAGTGAACAGTGTGCCGTTGTTTCCAAGAAGGCCAATGGCATTTTGGGATGTATAAGTAGGGGCATTGCCAGCAGATCGAGGGATGTGATCCATCCCCTCTATTCGACATTTGGTGAGGCCTCATCTGGAGTACTGTGTCCAGTTTTGGGCCCCACACAACCAGAAGGATGTGGGAAAATTGGAAAGAGTCCAGTGAAGGGCAACAAAAATGATTAGGGGACTGGAACACATGAGTTATGAGGAGAGGCTGAGGGAACTGGGTTTGTTTAGTCTGCGGAAGAGAAGAATGAGGGGGGATTTGGTAGCTGCTTTCAACTACCTGAAAGGGGGTTCCAAAGAGGATGGCTCTAGACTGTTCTCAGTGGTAGCAGATGACAGAACAAGGAGTAATGGTCTCAAGTTGCAGTGGGGGAGGTTTAAGTTGGATATTAGGAAAAACTTTTTCACTAGGAGGGTGGTGAAACACTGGAATGCGTTACCTAGGGAGGTGGTGGAATCTCCTTCCTTCGAAGTTTTTAAGGTCAGGCTTGACAAAGCCCTGGCTGGGATGATTTAGCTGGGGATTGGTCCTGCTTTGAGCAGGGCATTGGACTAGATGACTTCCTGAGGTCCCTTCCAATCCTGATATTCTATGATTCTATGAATACACTGCATAAATGTTAGCTGAACTCTTTCAGATACTATGCATCATGTAGCGGTTGAATTTGCAAATGGCATGAGGTAAAGTATCACAGACATTAATATGCCAGTGTCAAAAATACACAAGCACAGAGGAGACCTAAAGTAAAATGCTGAAAAGATAGGAAAAAAGTTATTGTTTTATGAAGAAAATGACAGGGCCTTCTGATGTAGTTAAAGAAATCTTAACAAAATATCATAACTAGATTGTCGTGTTCAAGTCTTATTTTAATTCTCACTGGGTAGAGTGCAATCCATTGAGTTGATTTTAATTTTGAAAATGTATTCTAAATTTTAAAAAATAACTTGAAAAGAAAGATTATATTCGTTCTTCCTTTGTTGATACGTAGATGTTGCAAATCAAGCTCCATTGTCTCCTCTGTCACAAAAATCTGTGAGAGGCGAATAGTCCACTAGAAATTCCAAGATTCTTGTCACAGACCTCACTTGCCATTTTCCTATCAAGGGATTTAGTGGTGCTACAGCAGAAAACTGGTCATTCCTCCATGATCTGTGAGCTCTGCTTTTCTGAGCAGAATGGCTGTCAAGAGCTAAGCAAACATTAGCTCTCTTCTCTGCATCCTACCCTCCTTTCAAAGAGGTTATGGAATGCAATGAATTTCTGCTGAGAGTAGCATTAACTCTAAGGAGAATTGCTGCTCAGAAATCTACCAGGCCTACAGGTGAGCCTACTGCATAAAGTGTTGCTTCCCTGACATTACCTCTCCCTCCATCCCAAACCACTTTCTGACATACAGAGCCCCAACTCCATGGTATACAGGCATGTGACTCACAATATGCTTGATATGAATACTATGACAGTGATCACCAGGGAGTACACTACAAAGAAGTTACATATCTTAACTCAGAATCTTTTCTTGACCAAAGTACCCAAAAGGTGCCCCTCTCTTCACACACATGCATAATTCCCACTGACTTCAGGGGGAATAAATCATATTAAAGGATTGAATGCAGGATCATGCACAATTAGATTTCCCAAATGTCTGACTTAAATTTCAGTTACAATTGCTAGGATTAATACAGCCATTTCAGAACTGACAATTTTAAGGCGACTGTGAGAGATGAAAGTGTTTGCTAGCACATTTGCTGAGCAAAAATGCAAGACTGTATGACAGGTACAGAAGGGAAAAAGAACAATCCCACTGAGACTGAGATATTAGTATTCAGGATTGGTGAGGGTTACATATATATGTTTTATCAACAAGTTAATGCAGTGAAAACATTGGTCATATTAGACCTTGTCTCATTTTGAATCTTTTCATGCTAGAAGTAGTAAAACTCAGCGACAAAGTGTTTTGAAGAATTTGTAGGATGGAGCACAAGTCAGTCACCACATTGGTATGTGACCATCCTGCTCAGACTAACCACTGCCTTTTGAAACTTCCAATGAGTTTGTTGGCTATAGTCAACAAAGAAGTTCCTTGTAGGGCTATGTTTGCTCTGGTAGCCATTTAGCTTTTTATTCCCAGGATTCTTATCCACAGAGGACTCCTCTGATGTCACGTATGCTTCCAATGCAGAACAGCACAAGGATAATGACTCTTGCAGGAGGATCATACATTCCCCAAGTGTTTAGAATGTATGTTGAGAAGTGAAGAAGAATACTGTAGCAAACTGAAAATACAGGAAGAAAAGGAGTACTTGTGGCACCTTAGAGACTAACAAATTTATTTGAGC
Source organism: Lepidochelys kempii (assembly GCF_965140285.1). NCBI lineage: Eukaryota > Metazoa > Chordata > Testudines > Cheloniidae > Lepidochelys > Lepidochelys kempii. Next base: position 87,509,033 of record NC_136384.1, read on the forward strand.
ATAGGCTTTCGTGTAGCTCATGAAAGCCTATGCTCAAATAAATCTGTTAGTCTCTAAGGTGCCACAAGTACTCTTTTCCTTTTTGCGAATACAGACTAACAGGGCTGCTACTCTGAAACCTGAAAATACAGAGTGAGTTTTAGGAAGGCAAAATTCAGCCAACCTGATTGCAATTTTAGCATGTATCTTCTCAAATTAGCTATTTTATTTATTTTATTTATTTATTTATTGCACTCTGAATACAATTTTGCAAGATCTTCTTCACAAACATTGTCCTATTTAAGATCACAACTGTTCAATCGCTGATTGAATGCATTTTGTGTGTGCATTTCCTTGGATCATTAGAATTACCAAATAAAAGAATTCAGTCACATATAGCTAACTACTATACCATTCTTGACATTTAAACAAAATCCAAATAACATCTTGCAGAAGAATATAGCTTGTTCTCTTTAATTGAACAATATGAACACAATACAAGATAAGATATTTGAAATTCAAATAAGTACATTATCAAATTGACCACATAAGTTTATCCTTTTCACTACTGTGATCCGTAATCTCTACTGGGCATGTCTGACAAGTGCAGCATTTGATGATAGTTATGTGAAATAATTTTGGGACATGTAGTATAAAAAGTAATTTTTATTGGAACAATTCTTAGGAATGCATTGCACTCAGTCTTCCCTATGCAGAGCATATAAATGATTCCAGTGAAGAATTGCTATGCTAATAATTTTGTGTGTTCATTTTGAAGAAGCTGCATCAAATCCCTTTTTCTCCCATTTTGTTTAGCAATATTCACTGCCAGAGCAGAGCTAGCTAATCACTATGATCCTTTAGTAGTTATACTGGTCTCTCGCTAGTATGCAAACAAATGTGTTAGGATTGCTTTTAAAGATAGTCCAGTGTCTCCAGTTAAAGAGCAGGAACATTCACTCCCAACTACAGGACCAGAGTTTCTGAGCAGTTTAAACAGGAGAAATATCTTGGTGTTATATGTGTATGTTTTGTTTTGTTTATTTTTTAAAGTTCTGCCTCATAAAGAATTTATTAACCTTCTCTAGCTTTTCTTCCCTCTGTGATGGGCTGCAAACACAGATACTGATGCTAGACATTGATACCACTGAGCATGTCTGACTTTTCTAGGAACTGTTTTTAGGCCTGCTGGGCTGGCAGTTGTGTGGTAATGAATTCAGTCAATATGTTTACGAGCTGAGAGATTGTAAGCATAACAGAGGTCTTCTCTAACAGTGAGTTATAATAAGTCATGGCAGTTACAAGTAAGATTGAAGCTGGGTTAAGTGCCAGCCTCTAGGTGTGGGCCCACTGCTGAAAACTTGAGAGCTTCAACAATACACAAACCAAGTGCCTCTATGAGGCACCATACCATTTGATAGCACTTGTTTCCTCTCACGCCCTGACTTTGCAGTCATTTCATCTTTCACCTTTCTTCACTCTCATTTAAGATGGATTACCGTCAGGCTTCATATCCGTTAGCAATTATCTTTTTCTGTATATTTTGTGGTTTTACTGCTCTGGTTACTTGGCAGCATCTTTAAACCTAATGTGCAGTACTGCAGAATTAAGAAGACATCCAGCTCTATCATTTTACTATAATCAATGCTGAATGGGTGCATTGCACAGAGATATAGTAGGCTCTGAGAAACTTTGCTGTTAGTCACTGGATACATCACCTGGGTTATGTAGCACAACCATTAACATGATTTCTACAGTCTCAGACTACATAAATTCTGCAGCTGTTGTGTGTGATCTAACTCATGACTACTGACATTTCTGATTCTCACCACACAGTAGTACTAAGCCAGATGCTTAATATGCAGCAAAGGTGTGTTTAGTATTCTCAGTAATTAAATGAATCCATTTATAATGCTTTTTACTCTTCTCATTTCCTCACTGGTATTTCCATGATCTCAAATTGATCTTTGCCTCAGAGTATAAATTAACTTGATTTTTAGGGTGACGGCATCTCTTTTTTCATGTGCTATTTTAAAAGAAAGTACATAAATGGACTGCTTAAGATAAATTATTCTAATATCATGCCTGACTGAGCAAGAACTACCAGATCTCTTTTCCACTAATATAAGCAAAAATCTGTTGACTATCATTTAATCCCTGATAATGAAATATTAAAATGAATAATTGGTTAGCATTTTTAAAGAAATGTGGTCATTTTTTAAAATTGTTTTTTTCCATAATGCTTGGAAATTTGTTTGGGTGAGGGAAATTGGGAGAAGCAGGAACTGGGATCAGATATTAATTTTCCTCTAATGTGTCTTTTAGATGGGATTCCATTGAGCTGGTGGGTTGGAAGAACCAATGAAACACAAACTTACTGGGGAGGATCCTTGCCTGATGTTCAAAAATGTGCTTGTGGATTAGAGGGGAGCTGCATTGATTCCCAACGTTACTGCAACTGCGATGCTGACAGAAATGAATGGTGATTTTTGTATTGTTTGCTTGTGCTCAATTCTTTGCTGTTGAAAAACAAACTCAAAAATTCTATAGGATTTAGCAGCTATGAACAAGCAGTGCTATTAGGAACAAAAACATACAAACCTGCAACATATGCTGCTGCCCCCAGTTCAAAATAAGATTTCTCACCATAATTAGCTAAATTAAGGGGTAAATATATAATATTTTGCTGTGATTTCTTGTATTTAGTTGCTATTTGAGGATGATATATTTTTATATTTAGACTGTCCAATTTTCAGTAAATTGCCTGTTTTGCCAGTGGTTAAAGGCTTACATTTGGTATGTATTTCAGTCATTAAAATATTGAAGCTAATCGGATTTAAACTATGTTTTAGTTGAGCAAAGCATTCATTTCACATATTTAAGGTTTTTTATTATCCTTTTTCTTTACGCCTTTGAGTTTAATAATGTTCTTTAATAGACTCAACGAGATTCTTTATCTAAGAATTTAGAGGGTAAAATCCTGGCCTCGTTGCAGTCAATGGGAATTTTGCAATTGACTTCAGCAGAGCAGGGATTTCACAGACTTCTGACTAGCTCAGCAGGCTACAGCTGAACTCTACTGATATTTCCCATTTGCAAAACTCAGATCCTCATCTAAACTCTAGTCACCTTGCGTCATTTATCATAGTTCAAATACGGTACAAATTAGATACGAGCTGAAGCCATGAAGCTAGATCTGAATCAGAGTTAAGACTTCTCCAAAGTTTGCAGTAGGGCGTTGGATTTAGTGTTCTGTTTCAGTAACAACTCTAGTCCATTTTAGTTAGTTATTTACAGAAGTTAGGAAAATTTAAATGAAAAAAATTCCACTTAATGGAACTTCTTAAGTATGTTTAATCTATACAAAACACATGTACTGAGCAGGCAATGCATGCACACAGATTTGTGTTATAGTTATGCTTGTGTCAGTGGTGTGTGAATATTTACATTCTTGCTGAAGTCTTCATGCTTTTCACACATTTGGGAGTCTGTAGTGGACCATGATGTTTGGCCAAGCAACCAGTGGGTCCTACTCAATTCAGTGACAGCTTCTTGTTACCCAGCATATTTTAAAATGAAGCCACTTATTTAGATATTTAATATGGATTTAGGAGCTTAACTTTAGGCACTCAGTTTTGAAAATCTTGGCCTAAACATATTATTGCTAAGGCCTTTTGTGTTACTGCATTTTTACAGTTAGACAGAACAAGATTTTCAAAAATTACTAGTGAATTTGAGATCTTCAATTTTTGGTTCCCAGACTGAGACATCTTAAAGAGGCCTCATTTTCAGAAGTGCCACCCTCTGAGATTCCATCCTGTTGATGCTGTCTGAAGTCAACCAGCTAAAATCTGAGGCATCCAAAATCACTAGTCACTTCTGAATATCCTGGCCAAAATGTTCATGTTAGGAAGGGAAATACACTAAAGAAAATTTCAAAAGACATCAATTTTGTGGAGTACTATGAATGAGGTATGATAAATATTCTGAACTTAGAAGTCCTATCTTGCTCCAAAACAGTGGGAAGTTCCCCCTGGAGTGCCACCTGGAACTGGGGTAAACACTGAGCCCTCTGACCCACCAACCTGGCTCCATTTCAAGCTGTCCAGCCTGCACTTTCACCAGCATTCACCCACGTAGTGACCTAAGTTACCTGTAAGCTGCGCGGCCCTGCAGCAGCCTATTTAGTGCTGCGCAGGTGCTTAGGGAACCCACCCGGGCACCTGCCATAGCAGGGGGAGGTGCCCCACCCAGTCTGGCCCCCAACCTGCCACAGGAGGGGCGCCTCTCCCTCAGCCCCAACTCACCCTGCAGCCCAGACCTGTCGCGGCCAGAGTGGCCCCGGACCCAGCTGTGGCCAGATTGGGCCCAGGTGTGCCAGGTTGGCCCCAGGCGCAGTGCAGCCCAGCCCAACCCCAGAGTGGCCCGGCCCCAGGCCATGCCTGGTAGGCCCTCCCCCGACCTGGACCTCCTGGGGCCAGGTGAGGGGCACCTATCCTGCAGCCCCAGCCCCAGAGCTCCCGCAGCGGGGACAGGTGCCTCTCCCCCACCAAGCCCAGGTGCTGCTGCGGGAAGAGAATGCTGAGGGAAGTCCTCTTTCCCCGCAGTAGCCCTGGAGCACCCTCCTGCACCCCAAACCCTCACCCCCTGCACCCAGCCCTGAGCCCCTCATCCACAGCCCCACCCCAGAGCCCGCACCCCCAGACGGAACCCTTACCCCCTCGCACCCCAACCCTCTGCCCCAGCCTTGAGCCCCTCATCTCTGGCCCCACCCCAGATCCCGCACTGCCAGTCAGAGCCACACACACACCAACCCTCTGCCCCAGCCCTGAGCCCATTCCCACAAGAACTCCTTGGCCCCACCCCCACCACACGAATTTTGTTATGTGCACCAATGTGAAGGTGATGTGTCATGGGTGGGAAAAATTAGAGGGAACACTAATTAGAGAAACACACAAAAATTAGAGAGACACACCCAGCTGCAGTTACACACAGGCTCTCTAACCACCAGCTTCCCAGCCTAGGACCCCAGAGCAGTACCGTCATGTTCTGGTCAAATCTGGCCAGTATATGGGTTTAATACCCGGTCCACCTCTCCCTCAATGTGAAGAGAACAATGCACACTTATGGTAACCAAGCAGAGATGTTCCCTAAGCATTCCAGTCAAAGCTCATTGGTTTAGATTAAAACAAAAACAAGTTTATTAACTACAAAAGATAGATTTAAGTGATCATAAGTGAGCAAACAGATCAAATCAGATTACCTAGCAAATAAACAAAAACGCAAACTAAGCTTAATATACTAAATAGATTGGGTATGAATAGCAGAGTCTCACCCTAACTGATGGTACAGGCAGACTTCTAGATTCTTAAGGCACAAGTTACAATTGCTTTGTAGCTTGGAATCCCCAGGTGTTTCACACACAGGCTAGAAATCCCTTTAGCCTGGGTTCAGCACTTCTGCCAGTTCAGTCTTTGTTCCCCAGGTGTTTTCCAGGAATCCTCTTGTGTGGGGAGTGAAGAACCACACATGATGTCACTCCCTGTCTTATGTAGCTTTAGCACATGGTGGGAACACTTTGTTTCAAAACTCGGTTCCCAGATCAGTCTGTGGAAAAATACTGACATCCCAAGATGGAGTCCAGCATCATGTGGCCTGGTCACATGTCTTCATAGAATCATAGCAGCCATTACTTACAGCCTGTCTGGAGTGTTCTCAGGAAGGCTTACCAAGTGGGAGATAAGCTTCTCCTAAGGCCTATTGTTTTTTCTAATGGTCCATTGCCTGAATAATCCCCACCCACTATCTAGACTGAAAGCATCTTGTCTAGTGGGCATTACCCAGGTGTAACTACATTTGAAGTACAAATACATAGTCAATATGCATAACTTCAGATACAAAAATCATACATGAATACAAATAGGATCATCATATTCAGCAAATCATAACTTTTCCAATGACACCTCACATGACTTATCTTGCATAAAATACATCATAATTATGCTACAATCATATAATAATATCACTATCAAGAATTCGGGGTGCAGTGTCACAGAGAGTACCAGGAAAATGGGGAACATGGGTGCGGTTCCTCCTGGCACTGGGATAGAGAATATGTATTAGTCATTTCTGTACTCTACATGCTTAGTTCTGTTTTGATTTTTGTGTCCTTTTGTGGTTTGTGGCTTTTTGGTATGCTTTTTTAACTTGATAAAATTAAATAGAAGAGAATGTCAAAATGAGTAAAAATTACACTCTGAAAGTATCTTAATTTTTAACAAATTAGAGAACAAGCCATCATAGATACACTGCTTTCTTTATGAGACAAAATTACAGACACATGAAAATGCACACTAGGTTTAGGAAGGCAGCTAAATACCTAATTATGTTGAAAATAAAATTCCATGCTTATGAAGAGGATGACAACCCTAAGCCTGCCCACTTGATTCTGTGATCTCATTTAGACCTGCAATAGATTTAAATGCTCTTACTGACCATGAGGTCAATATGGAAGTATTTGTAAGTATGCTCCCATTTATTCACACAATCGCCCATCTTATCTGAACAATACAGCTACAACTTTTCAAAATTTATTCCTAAATTTATTTTTTTGAGTTCAGTAAGTCCATTAAAAGGACAATATATGGACAATAAAAGGACAATGTGACTGTTAATCAGAAACATTTAGGAGATGTTTGTTTTCTATTTTAATTTTTCAGGGCTAATGATACTGGATTCCTCTCTTATAAAGAACATCTACCAGTAACTGAAATTGTTATCACGGATACAGACCGACCAAATTCTGAAGCAGCTTACAAGCTTGGACCTTTGCTTTGTCGGGGTGATAGTAAGTAACAACAGAAACTTTCAAGCTACAAATAATTCACTAGGTTTACCCACTGTGTGGTCAACTGTCTAAAAGGTATTTCAAGATCAACCAACTGTTCATGGCTAATTTAATAGGAAATGAGGGAGAGAGTGACAGGATCTTCAAGCAGAGGTGTGCAAGTAACAGATTTTTCAGTTTGCTGGCAGTTCTGAAAATGTAAATAAAAAATAATTTTACATCTACATTCAAATGACATTATTTGAAATTTTTGGAGAATCAAAAAGTAAATATATATATACATATATTTCAGGTCCAATGAAATGTTTGGTTTTGACTTTTAATGTCTTTTTCATGTTTTTGAAATTTTTGAAAATAAAAATGAAGGAAATTTTGAAATGAAAAATAATTTCAACTCGAAAAATTGAAATTTTTCATTTACTATGTGTCAAAACTAAATGTTTCAGATTATTTTTAAAATGTTTCTTTTTCAAATGAACAAGTTGGTGAAATAGACATGAAATTTGCAAAATGTTTTAGTGTTGCCAAATCTTCATTTTTTCACTTCAAAAATATTTCGTCTGAAAAATTTCACCTGGCTCTATCTTCAAGGAATCAGGATGCATTTAAAATTAGGTATTATATATATGAGGAGGTAGATCAGAGGTAATGATGGATCTAGTTTGAATAGTTTGCATGTAGGCATTGTGACTCACGGTTTTTGTGTTATGATGTTCAATTTTTGGTTAAAGCATGACTGTGCAGAGATGATTAAGATGTGCTACAGTGTCTTGGGAGAAATACACCGCTTACTGGACATGCAGGCCACTAATTTACAACACTCCTTTTATCTGGTGTCTTCATATCATATTTTAAAGGACCTGAGATACTATGAGTACATAGCTAAAATGGGCACTGGTGTGGCTGAGAAAATTGTGCTAAGGGATATTATGTTCCAAACTAGTACTACCAGGTCCTACACTAGGTTAGGATCAGTGAAATCTTTCTGTCTGGATAATATTAAAGAGAATGAATCCAAAGATTGCTCTTTAACAATTGATTTCCTGGGAAAAAATGAACAGCTGTGACCTATAAGAATATTATTTCCACTGACCATGCGATGACTAGGACATAGTTTCACCTTATGCTTGAACACAATTTTCTATATATTATAGTGTGTTAAATTTGAAGTCAGATAAAACTGACAAAATAAGGCCAAAGGGAACACAGATTAATGAAAGCTCTTTTGTAAAACACAAACAACACATCTTTTAGATTAATGGAAAAATATTTGAGCTACTTTTTAATTTTTTTTAAAGAATAATGCAGAGTACCAATAAGATATTTGGTACTATGCAATGGCAAAACATCCATGGCATTCTAATTGTAAGCATTGTAGTAACATATATTTTGTTCTGCACCTCTGGGCAGGAGAACAACACAAATAAGATCTCATAGCAAATACCCATTTCTCAGAAGTGCTGTTTAACAAGGACAAATAAATGTTCTTGGACTCACATCCATGGTTAGAGTGCTCATCAGAGAGATTTTGCTTCTTTCTGTTTCCGCCACTGTCAAACACTAAATTATGTGATTCCACTTCAAAGGGGATATCCTCTTATTTACCTATATCCTTTATTATTTTTTAACAGATAGAAATTTGTAGTATCATAATTGCTTACTGGCATACTCTTCAGAAGGGGCTGAGGGAGGATGTTTACTTCCATTCTTGACATACGTACACTAGGCTTGTCAAGGTTCCTCCCCCACTCTGAACTCTAGGGTACAGATGTGGGGACCTGCATGAAAAACCTCCTAAGCTTATCTTTACCAGCTTAGGTCAAAACTTCCCCAAGGTACAAAATATTACCCCCGTTATCCTTGGAATGGCCGCTACCACCACCAAACTAATACTGGTTACTGGGGAAGAGCTGTTTGGACGCGTCCTTCCCCCCAAAATACTTCCCAAAACCTTGCACCCCACTTCCTGGACAAGGTTTGGTAAAAAGCCTCACCAATTTGTCTAGGTGACTACAGACCCAGACCCTTGGATCTTAAGAACAATGAACAATCCTCCCAACACTTGCACCCCCCCTTTCCTGGGAAATGTTGGATAAAAAGCCTCACCAATTTGCATAGGTGACCACAAACCCAAACCCTTGGATCTGAGAACAATGAAAAAGCATTCAGTGTTTTACAAGAAGACTTTTAATAAAAAATAGAAGTAAATAGAAATAAAGAAATTCCCCCTGTAAAATCAGGATGGTATATATCTTACAGGGTAATTAGATTCAAAAACATAGAGAACCCCTCTAGGCAAAACCTTAAGTTACAAAAAGACACACAGACAGAAATAGTTATTCTATTCAGCACAATTCTTTTCTCAGCCATTTAAAGAAATCATAATCTAACACATACCTAGCTAGATTACTTACTAAAAGTTCTAAGACTCCATTCCTGTTCTGTCCCCGGCCAAGACGACTACAGACAGACACACAAACCCTTTGTTTCTCTCCCTCCTCCCAGCTTTTGAAAGTATCTTGTCTCCTCATTGGTCATTTTGGTCAGGTGCCAGCGAGGTTACCTTTAGCTTCTTAACCCTTTACAGGTGAGAGGAGCTTCCCCTGGCCAGGAGGGATTTCAAAGGGGTTTACCCTTCCCTTTAGATTTATGACACGCCCCCCAAATCTCAGCTAGGGTGAAACACTGGCTGGGATTTCTTCCTGGAGCTCTAGGAAAACAGAGTTAATAAGACACATGCATCTCTAAATATACTACCAAGTACATAAAGACTAACAATATTTTCCACATCTCAAGGACAATTTTAACCAGTTGATTCTGGGAAACTTTCACGGGAGAGTGCATCAGCCACTTTGTTAGAAGCTCCTGAGATGTGTTGGATGTCGAAATCAAAATCTTGGAGAGCTAAACTCCACCGAAGAAGTTTTCTGTTAGTTTCTTTGACGGTGTGAAGCCACTTTAGTGCAGCATGGTCGGTTTGCAGGTGGAAACGCCGTCCCCAAACATATGGGCGTAGCTTTTCCAGAGCGTAGACAATGGCATAACATTCTTTTTCAGTGACTGACCAGTTGCTTTCCCTCTCAGACAGTTTTTTGCTGAGAAACACTACAGGGTGGAATTCTTGATCAGGTCCTTTCTGCATTAAAACTGCTCCCACACCACGCTCGGATGCATCTGTGGTTACTAGGAACGGTTTGTCAAAGTCTGGGGCCCTTAGTACAGGGTCAGACATGAGTGTCGCTTTAAGCTTGTTAAAGGCCTTCTGACACTTTCCGGTCCACTGAACAGCATTTGGCTGTTTCTTTTTGGTTAGGTCTGTCAGTGGGGCAGCGATTTGGCTGTAGTGCGGTACAAATCGTCTGTAATAACCGGCCAAGCCTAAGAAGGATTGAACCTGTTTCTTTGACTTTGGGACAGGCCACTTTTGGATAGCATCCACTTTGGCCTGTAGGGGGCTGATAGTTCCTTGACCCACCTGGTGTCCAAGGTAAGTCACTCTGTTTAGGCCTATTTGACACTTCTTAGCCTTAACAGTTAGTCCTGCCTCCCTTATGCGCTCAAGGACTTTTTGTAGATGTTCCAGGTGGTCTGCCCAGGAATCCGAAAATATGGCCACATCGTCAAGGTAGGCGACTGCATATTCTCCTAATCCCGCTAGGAGACCATCTACAAGTCTTTGGAAAGTGGCGGGTGCATTTCGCAGCCCGAAAGGGAGTACATTAAATTCATACAGCCCGAGATGTGTGATGAAGGCTGACCTTTCCTTGGCAGATTCATCTAGCGGTACCTGCCAGTACCCCTTGGTTAAGTCCAAGGTAGAGATGAACTGGGCCCTTTCCAGTTTCTCTAATAGTTCATCTGTGCGTGGCATGGGATAGTTGTCTGGGCGAGTTACAGCATTTAGCTTACGGTAGTCCACGCAAAAACGTATTTCCCCATCTGGTTTGGGAACTAGAACCACTGGAGATGCCCATGCACTTTCAGAGGGGCGGATTACACCCATCTGTAACATATCCTGGATCTCCCGTTCTATAGCAGTTTTAGCTTGAGGAGACACCCGGTAAGGTTGGACCCTAATTGGGTGAGCATTACCTGTGTCAATGGAGTGGTATGCCCGTTCAGTCAGTCCTGGGGTGGCTGAGAACGTTGGCGCGTAGCTAGTGCACAGCTCCTGGATCTGCTGTCGCTGCATACGCCCAAGGGTCATGGAGAGGTTCACCTCTTCCACACCACCAGCACATTTCCCTTCGTAGTAGACACCTTCAGGCCACTCAGCGTCGTCTCCTCCCTGGGCTGTAAACTGACAAACCTTTAATTCTCTGGAATAAAAGGGCTTTAGAGAATTAATATGATACACCTTAGGCTTTCGGTTGGAGGTGGGGAATGCTATGAGATAATTAACAGCTCCCAGGCGCTCCTGGACCACGAATGGCCCTTCCCACGATGCTCCCATTTTATGGGCCTGGAGCGCCTTTAAGACCATGACCTGGTCTCCTACTTTGAAGGAACGCTCTCTGGCATGTTTATCATACCAGGCTTTTTGCTCTTTTTGAGCATCCTGTAAGTTTTCTCTAGCAAGGGCTAAAGAGGTTCGGAGGGTGTTTTGTAGGTTGGTTACAAAGTCCAGAATGTTAGTTCCTGGAGAAGGTGTAAATCCCTCCCATTGCTGCTTCACCAACTGCAATGGCCCCTTAACCTCACGGCCATATACAAGTTCAAATGGGGAAAACCCTAAACTGGGATGTGGTACAGCTCTGTAGGCAAAGAGCAACTGCTGCAATACTAGGTCCCAATCATTGGAGTGCTCATTTACGAATTTACGTATCATGGCCCCCAAAGTTCCATTAAACTTCTCCACCATGCCATTTGTTTGATGAGGGTAAGGAGTGGCAACCAAGTGATTTACCCCATGAGCTTCCCAAAGGTTTTTCATAGTTCCTGCCAGGAAATTAGTCCCTGCATCTGTGAGGATGTCGGAGGGCCAACCTACCCTGGCAAAAATGTCTGCTAGTGCCTGGCACACACTTTTAGCCCTGGTGTTGCTTAGAGCTACTGCTTCCGGCCATCGGGTGGCAAAATCCATGAAAGTCAGTATGTACTGCTTTCCTCTGGGTGTCTTTTTCGGAAAAGGACCCAGAATATCCACAGCTACTCGCTGAAATGGAACTTCAATGATGGGGAGTGGCTGGAGAGGAGCTTTGACCTGGTCTTGGGGTTTTCCCACTCTTTGGCACACCTCACAAGACTGGACATAGGTAGAAACATCCTTGCCCATTCCCTCCCAGTGGAATGACCCCCCCAAACGGTCTTTGGTCCTGTTCACCCCAGCATGGCCACTAGGGTGATCATGGGCTAAGCTCAAGAGCTTGGCCCGGTATTTAGTTGGAACTACCAACTGTCTCTGAGGATGCCAGTCTTCCTGGTGTCCCCCAGAAAGAGTTTCCTTGTATAAAAGTCCTCTTTCTACAACAAACCTGGATCGATTAGAAGAGCTGAGAGGCGGTGGGTTGCTCCGTGCCGCCGTCCAAGCTCTCTGGAGGCTTTCATCTGCTTCCTGTTCGGTCTGGAACTGTTCCCTTGATGCTGGAGACATCAGTTCCTCATGGGATTGTGGACCTAGGCTTGGTCCCTCTGGAAGCGATATAGGGGATGGAGCTGTTTCTGTTGACTGTGAACCGCTCTCCGCTGGTGCACTATGTTGGGATTCAGGCTCCGGCTGAGCCTCTTGTGTAGGGTTATCGGCTGCTGCCAGTTCAGGTTCGGTGGGGCCCTCTGGTGTTGAGGTTGCAAGTACTGGATTCAGTGCTGACACGGGGTCTGGTGTTGGTTGTTCGGCTGGTTCCGGTTCTGGGACTGGTTCCGTCTGGGTTTCTGGGACTGGATCCACTACTGCTGTTGCAGACATTGGCCTGGGGTCCAGGTCCATCACCTCTGACTGGGTCCTGATAGAAGTTTCCGGAACAGAGCTAGGCCTCACGGCTTGTTTAGCCTGGTTGCGGGTGACCATTCCCACCCTCTTGGCCTGCTTCACATGATTGGCCAAGTCTTCCCCCAACAGCATGGGGATGGGATAATCATCATAGACTGCAAAAGTCCACATTCCTGACCAGCCCTTGTACTGGACAGGCAACTTGGCTGTAGGCAAATTGAAAGAGTTGGACTTGAAGGGTTGAATCGTCACTTGGATCTCTGGGTTGATTAAATTGGGGTCCACTAAGGAAGCATGGATAGCTGACACTTGTGCTCCGGTGTCCCTCCACGCGGTGACCTTCTTCCCGCCCACACTCACAGTTTCCCTCCGCTCCAAGGGTATCTGGGAGGTATCTGGGCCTGTGGACCTCTGGTGTGATTCCGGTGCAATGAACTGTAATCTGTTGGGGTTCTTGGGGCAGTTGGCCTTTACATGCCCCAGCTCGTTACACTTAAAACATCGTCCAGCTGACGGGTCACTGGGGCGAGGAGGGTTGCTGGAGAACGGGGTGGTGGGACGATAAGGGGTCTGGAGGGTTCTTTGGGAGGTAGGTGGGGCTTTGGGCGGCCCCCGGTAATAGGGTGTGGTCTGGGGTGGTCCCTTCTGGTCTCCGCTCCAACTGCGACCAGTTTTCTTCTTCTCTGCCACCTCCACCCATCTGGCTCCAATCTCTCCTGCCTCCATTACAGTTTTGGGTTTCCCATCTAGGATGTATCTTTCTATTTCCTCAGGAACACCCTCTAAGAATTGTTCCATTTGCATTAGGAAGGGCAAATTTACTGGAGATTCAACACTTGCTCCTGATATCCAGGCATCCCAATGTTTTACAATGTGGTAGGCATGTCGGGTAAATGACATGTCTGGTTTCCACCTTAGGGCTCTGAACCTCCGACGAGACTGCTCGGGTGTTATCCCCATTCTGACTCTCGCCTTGGATTTAAACAGTTCATACTTGTTCATGTGTTCTTTAGGCATTTCAGCTGCCACCTCAGCTAAGGGTCCACTGAGCTGCGGCCTCAGCTCTACCATGTATTGGTCAGTAGAGATGTTGTACCCAAGGCAGGCCCTTTCGAAGTTTTCTAAGAAGGCCTCAGTATCATCACCTGCCTTGTAGGTGGGGAACTTTCTGGGATGGGAAGTGGTACCTGGAGAAGGATTGCTAGGGTTTGTTGGTATATTCTGCTGGGCCTTTATCCTCTCCATCTCCTCCACATGCTTCCTCTCTTTTTCCCTCTCCTCCTCCACATGCTTCCTTGCCTCCATTTCCCTCTTGTGGGCAGCCTCTTGGTGTTGTTCTGCCTCCCTTTCTTGTTCCTTCTTCAGCTGCATGAGTTCTATCTGTCTTTCATGTTCCCTTTGTTTTTCCTCAGCCTGAAATTTGGCTAATTCCAGCTGTAGTCGAGCTGAGGATTTGGCCATTCTAACCTCTCTGTTTTTAACTAACTTTACACCCGAGGTTTAGAAATAAACAAACAAAACTTGGCTGTAAAATTTTGCTGTGCTGGAATAGAATACCTATTCTCTGATAGTGATTGTCAGCCTACAGAAAAAGACAATTCCCTTGTCTCTGCTCTGGGCCCAAATTAAAGCAAAAAACCTCCAACTACTTGGAAACCTGCTTACCCAGCCCAAAGAAGAAAAAAATTTCTTTTCAAACCTGTGCTCCTTGTAAAACAAAACAAAAAAAAAATCAAAATCCTAAAAAAAAAACCCTGCCACTTTTGTCTCCAGGCAAATGGGTAGAGCACACACCCCCTATTTACTTTTAGGAAGAAAAGAAAAAAAAAAACCTCTGGGTTGGAAGACTGTGAATTTCCCTGCAGGAGTTAAGTACCCTGCCTCCAGGCAAGAAAACCTGCAATTCACAAGATAATCCCCTTTTGTCTCTGCTTGGCCACAAAGCAGAGAGAAACCAAGCTGCTTTCAGTTTCAAAGCTGCCTTCTGGACTTCCTAAAAATTCCTTTTTAAAATCTGTATTTCTAGTTCAAAAAATCTCAACTGGATCTCAAAATGATTTCAGGTTAATCCCACCGCTGCCACCATGTCAAGGTTCCTCCCCCACTCTGAACTCTAGGGTACAGATGTGGGGACCTGCATGAAAAACCTCCTAAGCTTATCTTTACCAGCTTAGGTCAAAACTTCCCCAAGGTACAAAATATTACCCCCGTTATCCTTGGAATGGCCGCTACCACCACCAAACTAATACTGGTTACTGGGGAAGAGCTGTTTGGACGCGTCCTTCCCCCCAAAATACTTCCCAAAACCTTGCACCCCACTTCCTGGACAAGGTTTGGTAAAAAGCCTCACCAATTTGTCTAGGTGACTACAGACCCAGACCCTTGGATCTTAAGAACAATGAACAATCCTCCCAACACTTGCACCCCCCCTTTCCTGGGAAATGTTGGATAAAAAGCCTCACCAATTTGCATAGGTGACCACAAACCCAAACCCTTGGATCTGAGAACAATGAAAAAGCATTCAGTGTTTTACAAGAAGACTTTTAATAAAAAATAGAAGTAAATAGAAATAAAGAAATTCCCCCTGTAAAATCAGGATGGTATATATCTTACAGGGTAATTAGATTCAAAAACATAGAGAACCCCTCTAGGCAAAACCTTAAGTTACAAAAAGACACACAGACAGAAATAGTTATTCTATTCAGCACAATTCTTTTCTCAGCCATTTAAAGAAATCATAATCTAACACATACCTAGCTAGATTACTTACTAAAAGTTCTAAGACTCCATTCCTGTTCTGTCCCCGGCCAAGACGACTACAGACAGACACACAAACCCTTTGTTTCTCTCCCTCCTCCCAGCTTTTGAAAGTATCTTGTCTCCTCATTGGTCATTTTGGTCAGGTGCCAGCGAGGTTACCTTTAGCTTCTTAACCCTTTACAGGTGAGAGGAGCTTCCCCTGGCCAGGAGGGATTTCAAAGGGGTTTACCCTTCCCTTTAGATTTATGACACGCCCCCCAAATCTCAGCTAGGGTGAAACACTGGCTGGGATTTCTTCCTGGAGCTCTAGGAAAACAGAGTTAATAAGACACATGCATCTCTAAATATACTACCAAGTACATAAAGACTAACAATATTTTCCACATCTCAAGGACAATTTTAACCAGTTGATTCTGGGAAACTTTCACGGGAGAGTGCATCAGCCACTTTGTTAGAAGCTCCTGAGATGTGTTGGATGTCGAAATCAAAATCTTGGAGAGCTAAACTCCACCGAAGAAGTTTTCTGTTAGTTTCTTTGACGGTGTGAAGCCACTTTAGTGCAGCATGGTCGGTTTGCAGGTGGAAACGCCGTCCCCAAACATATGGGCGTAGCTTTTCCAGAGCGTAGACAATGGCATAACATTCTTTTTCAGTGACTGACCAGTTGCTTTCCCTCTCAGACAGTTTTTTGCTGAGAAACACTACAGGGTGGAATTCTTGATCAGGTCCTTTCTGCATTAAAACTGCTCCCACACCACGCTCGGATGCATCTGTGGTTACTAGGAACGGTTTGTCAAAGTCTGGGGCCCTTAGTACAGGGTCAGACATGAGTGTCGCTTTAAGCTTGTTAAAGGCCTTCTGACACTTTCCGGTCCACTGAACAGCATTTGGCTGTTTCTTTTTGGTTAGGTCTGTCAGTGGGGCAGCGATTTGGCTGTAGTGCGGTACAAATCGTCTGTAATAACCGGCCAAGCCTAAGAAGGATTGAACCTGTTTCTTTGACTTTGGGACAGGCCACTTTTGGATAGCATCCACTTTGGCCTGTAGGGGGCTGATAGTTCCTTGACCCACCTGGTGTCCAAGGTAAGTCACTCTGTTTAGGCCTATTTGACACTTCTTAGCCTTAACAGTTAGTCCTGCCTCCCTTATGCGCTCAAGGACTTTTTGTAGATGTTCCAGGTGGTCTGCCCAGGAATCCGAAAATATGGCCACATCGTCAAGGTAGGCGACTGCATATTCTCCTAATCCCGCTAGGAGACCATCTACAAGTCTTTGGAAAGTGGCGGGTGCATTTCGCAGCCCGAAAGGGAGTACATTAAATTCATACAGCCCGAGATGTGTGATGAAGGCTGACCTTTCCTTGGCAGATTCATCTAGCGGTACCTGCCAGTACCCCTTGGTTAAGTCCAAGGTAGAGATGAACTGGGCCCTTTCCAGTTTCTCTAATAGTTCATCTGTGCGTGGCATGGGATAGTTGTCTGGGCGAGTTACAGCATTTAGCTTACGGTAGTCCACGCAAAAACGTATTTCCCCATCTGGTTTGGGAACTAGAACCACTGGAGATGCCCATGCACTTTCAGAGGGGCGGATTACACCCATCTGTAACATATCCTGGATCTCCCGTTCTATAGCAGTTTTAGCTTGAGGAGACACCCGGTAAGGTTGGACCCTAATTGGGTGAGCATTACCTGTGTCAATGGAGTGGTATGCCCGTTCAGTCAGTCCTGGGGTGGCTGAGAACGTTGGCGCGTAGCTAGTGCACAGCTCCTGGATCTGCTGTCGCTGCATACGCCCAAGGGTCATGGAGAGGTTCACCTCTTCCACACCACCAGCACATTTCCCTTCGTAGTAGACACCTTCAGGCCACTCAGCGTCGTCTCCTCCCTGGGCTGTAAACTGACAAACCTTTAATTCTCTGGAATAAAAGGGCTTTAGAGAATTAATATGATACACCTTAGGCTTTCGGTTGGAGGTGGGGAATGCTATGAGATAATTAACAGCTCCCAGGCGCTCCTGGACCACGAATGGCCCTTCCCACGATGCTCCCATTTTATGGGCCTGGAGCGCCTTTAAGACCATGACCTGGTCTCCTACTTTGAAGGAACGCTCTCTGGCATGTTTATCATACCAGGCTTTTTGCTCTTTTTGAGCATCCTGTAAGTTTTCTCTAGCAAGGGCTAAAGAGGTTCGGAGGGTGTTTTGTAGGTTGGTTACAAAGTCCAGAATGTTAGTTCCTGGAGAAGGTGTAAATCCCTCCCATTGCTGCTTCACCAACTGCAATGGCCCCTTAACCTCACGGCCATATACAAGTTCAAATGGGGAAAACCCTAAACTGGGATGTGGTACAGCTCTGTAGGCAAAGAGCAACTGCTGCAATACTAGGTCCCAATCATTGGAGTGCTCATTTACGAATTTACGTATCATGGCCCCCAAAGTTCCATTAAACTTCTCCACCATGCCATTTGTTTGATGAGGGTAAGGAGTGGCAACCAAGTGATTTACCCCATGAGCTTCCCAAAGGTTTTTCATAGTTCCTGCCAGGAAATTAGTCCCTGCATCTGTGAGGATGTCGGAGGGCCAACCTACCCTGGCAAAAATGTCTGCTAGTGCCTGGCACACACTTTTAGCCCTGGTGTTGCTTAGAGCTACTGCTTCCGGCCATCGGGTGGCAAAATCCATGAAAGTCAGTATGTACTGCTTTCCTCTGGGTGTCTTTTTCGGAAAAGGACCCAGAATATCCACAGCTACTCGCTGAAATGGAACTTCAATGATGGGGAGTGGCTGGAGAGGAGCTTTGACCTGGTCTTGGGGTTTTCCCACTCTTTGGCACACCTCACAAGACTGGACATAGGTAGAAACATCCTTGCCCATTCCCTCCCAGTGGAATGACCCCCCCAAACGGTCTTTGGTCCTGTTCACCCCAGCATGGCCACTAGGGTGATCATGGGCTAAGCTCAAGAGCTTGGCCCGGTATTTAGTTGGAACTACCAACTGTCTCTGAGGATGCCAGTCTTCCTGGTGTCCCCCAGAAAGAGTTTCCTTGTATAAAAGTCCTCTTTCTACAACAAACCTGGATCGATTAGAAGAGCTGAGAGGCGGTGGGTTGCTCCGTGCCGCCGTCCAAGCTCTCTGGAGGCTTTCATCTGCTTCCTGTTCGGTCTGGAACTGTTCCCTTGATGCTGGAGACATCAGTTCCTCATGGGATTGTGGACCTAGGCTTGGTCCCTCTGGAAGCGATATAGGGGATGGAGCTGTTTCTGTTGACTGTGAACCGCTCTCCGCTGGTGCACTATGTTGGGATTCAGGCTCCGGCTGAGCCTCTTGTGTAGGGTTATCGGCTGCTGCCAGTTCAGGTTCGGTGGGGCCCTCTGGTGTTGAGGTTGCAAGTACTGGATTCAGTGCTGACACGGGGTCTGGTGTTGGTTGTTCGGCTGGTTCCGGTTCTGGGACTGGTTCCGTCTGGGTTTCTGGGACTGGATCCACTACTGCTGTTGCAGACATTGGCCTGGGGTCCAGGTCCATCACCTCTGACTGGGTCCTGATAGAAGTTTCCGGAACAGAGCTAGGCCTCACGGCTTGTTTAGCCTGGTTGCGGGTGACCATTCCCACCCTCTTGGCCTGCTTCACATGATTGGCCAAGTCTTCCCCCAACAGCATGGGGATGGGATAATCATCATAGACTGCAAAAGTCCACATTCCTGACCAGCCCTTGTACTGGACAGGCAACTTGGCTGTAGGCAAATTGAAAGAGTTGGACTTGAAGGGTTGAATCGTCACTTGGATCTCTGGGTTGATTAAATTGGGGTCCACTAAGGAAGCATGGATAGCTGACACTTGTGCTCCGGTGTCCCTCCACGCGGTGACCTTCTTCCCGCCCACACTCACAGTTTCCCTCCGCTCCAAGGGTATCTGGGAGGTATCTGGGCCTGTGGACCTCTGGTGTGATTCCGGTGCAATGAACTGTAATCTGTTGGGGTTCTTGGGGCAGTTGGCCTTTACATGCCCCAGCTCGTTACACTTAAAACATCGTCCAGCTGACGGGTCACTGGGGCGAGGAGGGTTGCTGGAGAACGGGGTGGTGGGACGATAAGGGGTCTGGAGGGTTCTTTGGGAGGTAGGTGGGGCTTTGGGCGGCCCCCGGTAATAGGGTGTGGTCTGGGGTGGTCCCTTCTGGTCTCCGCTCCAACTGCGACCAGTTTTCTTCTTCTCTGCCACCTCCACCCATCTGGCTCCAATCTCTCCTGCCTCCATTACAGTTTTGGGTTTCCCATCTAGGATGTATCTTTCTATTTCCTCAGGAACACCCTCTAAGAATTGTTCCATTTGCATTAGGAAGGGCAAATTTACTGGAGATTCAACACTTGCTCCTGATATCCAGGCATCCCAATGTTTTACA
The DNA here is from genome assembly GCF_965140285.1 of Lepidochelys kempii. Taxonomy (NCBI): domain Eukaryota; kingdom Metazoa; phylum Chordata; order Testudines; family Cheloniidae; genus Lepidochelys; species Lepidochelys kempii. The sequence goes on from NC_136384.1 coordinate 87,528,944, forward strand.
ATGTGGTAGGCATGTCGGGTAAATGACATGTCTGGTTTCCACCTTAGGGCTCTGAACCTCCGACGAGACTGCTCGGGTGTTATCCCCATTCTGACTCTCGCCTTGGATTTAAACAGTTCATACTTGTTCATGTGTTCTTTAGGCATTTCAGCTGCCACCTCAGCTAAGGGTCCACTGAGCTGCGGCCTCAGCTCTACCATGTATTGGTCAGTAGAGATGTTGTACCCAAGGCAGGCCCTTTCGAAGTTTTCTAAGAAGGCCTCAGTATCATCACCTGCCTTGTAGGTGGGGAACTTTCTGGGATGGGAAGTGGTACCTGGAGAAGGATTGCTAGGGTTTGTTGGTATATTCTGCTGGGCCTTTATCCTCTCCATCTCCTCCACATGCTTCCTCTCTTTTTCCCTCTCCTCCTCCACATGCTTCCTTGCCTCCATTTCCCTCTTGTGGGCAGCCTCTTGGTGTTGTTCTGCCTCCCTTTCTTGTTCCTTCTTCAGCTGCATGAGTTCTATCTGTCTTTCATGTTCCCTTTGTTTTTCCTCAGCCTGAAATTTGGCTAATTCCAGCTGTAGTCGAGCTGAGGATTTGGCCATTCTAACCTCTCTGTTTTTAACTAACTTTACACCCGAGGTTTAGAAATAAACAAACAAAACTTGGCTGTAAAATTTTGCTGTGCTGGAATAGAATACCTATTCTCTGATAGTGATTGTCAGCCTACAGAAAAAGACAATTCCCTTGTCTCTGCTCTGGGCCCAAATTAAAGCAAAAAACCTCCAACTACTTGGAAACCTGCTTACCCAGCCCAAAGAAGAAAAAAATTTCTTTTCAAACCTGTGCTCCTTGTAAAACAAAACAAAAAAAAAATCAAAATCCTAAAAAAAAAACCCTGCCACTTTTGTCTCCAGGCAAATGGGTAGAGCACACACCCCCTATTTACTTTTAGGAAGAAAAGAAAAAAAAAAACCTCTGGGTTGGAAGACTGTGAATTTCCCTGCAGGAGTTAAGTACCCTGCCTCCAGGCAAGAAAACCTGCAATTCACAAGATAATCCCCTTTTGTCTCTGCTTGGCCACAAAGCAGAGAGAAACCAAGCTGCTTTCAGTTTCAAAGCTGCCTTCTGGACTTCCTAAAAATTCCTTTTTAAAATCTGTATTTCTAGTTCAAAAAATCTCAACTGGATCTCAAAATGATTTCAGGTTAATCCCACCGCTGCCACCATGTCAAGGTTCCTCCCCCACTCTGAACTCTAGGGTACAGATGTGGGGACCTGCATGAAAAACCTCCTAAGCTTATCTTTACCAGCTTAGGTCAAAACTTCCCCAAGGTACAAAATATTACCCCCGTTATCCTTGGAATGGCCGCTACCACCACCAAACTAATACTGGTTACTGGGGAAGAGCTGTTTGGACGCGTCCTTCCCCCCAAAATACTTCCCAAAACCTTGCACCCCACTTCCTGGACAAGGTTTGGTAAAAAGCCTCACCAATTTGTCTAGGTGACTACAGACCCAGACCCTTGGATCTTAAGAACAATGAACAATCCTCCCAACACTTGCACCCCCCCTTTCCTGGGAAATGTTGGATAAAAAGCCTCACCAATTTGCATAGGTGACCACAAACCCAAACCCTTGGATCTGAGAACAATGAAAAAGCATTCAGTGTTTTACAAGAAGACTTTTAATAAAAAATAGAAGTAAATAGAAATAAAGAAATTCCCCCTGTAAAATCAGGATGGTATATATCTTACAGGGTAATTAGATTCAAAAACATAGAGAACCCCTCTAGGCAAAACCTTAAGTTACAAAAAGACACACAGACAGAAATAGTTATTCTATTCAGCACAATTCTTTTCTCAGCCATTTAAAGAAATCATAATCTAACACATACCTAGCTAGATTACTTACTAAAAGTTCTAAGACTCCATTCCTGTTCTGTCCCCGGCCAAGACGACTACAGACAGACACACAAACCCTTTGTTTCTCTCCCTCCTCCCAGCTTTTGAAAGTATCTTGTCTCCTCATTGGTCATTTTGGTCAGGTGCCAGCGAGGTTACCTTTAGCTTCTTAACCCTTTACAGGTGAGAGGAGCTTCCCCTGGCCAGGAGGGATTTCAAAGGGGTTTACCCTTCCCTTTAGATTTATGACAAGGCTCCATTCAAAGGCTGGAAGGTTGTGAAATCTCATGGTCCATTTATCATCTATACATATATGAAAAATAATTGTTTATGGTAAATATCAAAATGAAGTAGATCTGCAAACAGTGCACTGAATTGGCTTAAACAATATGACACGGTGAATAAAATAGGGGTTTTTTTAAGGTGTTTGTTTATCCTCATTGGCTATCATTTACACAAATATACTCCATAGCTTCTAAACGCTAATGTGGACCAGAAGTCAAGCTAAGATATGACAGGAATATGTCAAGGCAATACAATATTAGAGATAAATATAATGCTTACCACATCTATATCTATAGATCATCATCTGTCATACAAAGATTAATTAATTCTCTCAGAACACCTGATAAAGGTATATATATTATCTCCATTTCACAGGTGCAGAACTTGACCCACAGAGGTTGTGGGATTCTCAAGTACCTATGGTCAGACCAAGGGACTTCATAGCTCTCAGTCCTCTGCTCAGAACACTAAGCCACACCTTTCTATCTTGACAATATATTCTTAGGCTATCTGCTATTGGCTTTCTCCATTTTCCTCCATAAATTTCTATTTGCACTTTCTAGTGTACCTAATAAATTGTATCTCACAATTTTGGTGTCAGATTTGACATAGTAGTTGGGCTTCATGAAAATAAAGAGACTAAATGAACCTATGATCAGCAGAGTTGAGGACAATAAGAAGAAGAGGGGGTTTTTTGTTGTTTTTTTTTTAACTTATTGAGTGCAAGGGGAATCCCAGCAATGATATTGGCCCATGGAAATGTTAGAATTGTCAGTAATAATGCAAGCAGGGCAGAAGTGTCAATAAATGTTTCTGTTCTATTTTTGGGAAAAAGCCAAGTGATGCATTAATATCATATGGTGATTGTGAAATACTTTTAACATCCTCCTTCGTTACTATTGGAATGGAAACAGCAGCTACTAAAGCTAGACATTTATAAATCAGCAGGTCCGGATAACTTGTGTGCTAGGGTTTTTGGAGCTCTCTGGACCATTGATATTAGTTTTCAATACATCTTGGAACACTGAGGAAGTTCCAGAGGACTGGAAGAAAGCTAGTACTGTACATAGATCGTGGGCAAAATACTGGAATAGTTTATATGGGGCTCTGTTAATACAGAATTAAAGGAAGGTAATATAATTAATGCCAATTGTCACAGTCCTGGTCAAGCTCCCCCTGTGAGATACACACCGGGTTCCTGTGTTTGAATCCCAGTACTTGGACCTGTGTGATTTTGGCTTGCTGAGTCTGAGCAGAGTCCAGGCACTGCCTCTGCCTTTGTGTCTCCAGACACACTCTTGGGGTAGAGATCCTGTGTCTAGCATCCCCTTCTGAGAGCTGGGATACCACAGCCCAACTGTATAGGTCCTGAGATTAGTGCCAGCTCTCCCAGACACCCCAATAGCTTAAGTACACTCTTCCCAGAGTTCCAACTTTGTGGGCACTCTGGTTTATGCTTTATCCCTTCAAATACATGTGATAGTGGAAGCAAAGACACAGAATTTTCACAGGGTTTCTTACACAATCACTTTTTACTTTAGACAGCACGAGCGATATACATATCTAGGCAAACTAAGATACACTTGCAAACAGATCCCTGCCTCAGTTTCCTCACTGCTCTTGAGCTTTCTTTGGGATTTGAGTGAGTGAGGATCCAGGACCTTCTCTGTGACTCCATTCCTTCTAGTTCCTGTAGGCATCAACCATCCCATTATCCTGATGTACTTCCATTTGAATGGGAGCTATTAATGTTAATGTGTCTCCATTGTCTCTGTACTAGGAGAGATGGGACGCCAGCCCTGATAACAAAAGGCTGACACCGCATCCACTGAAGCATTCAATGACACAGCAACTTCTTAAAATGAACCAAAATTCATAAATTATACAAAGACAGATCTTTCAAGTGTAGATTAGGATGAACCAAAATATGTCATACATTTGTGTCAATTTTACCACATTGTTTCAGTTAAAAAAAAGTGAAAACATTTTGTTTTGACATTTTTGAAAGAAAATATTTTTTCTATTCAAATTTACGTTTCATTTTTGAAATTTATTTTATTTTTTTATTTTAAAAAGTTTTTAAAAGCTCAAAAATTAAACAAATTTCTGGTTGAATGAAATATTTCATGTGACCTGAAAAGAATGTATTTTTCAACTTTTTGTTTAATTGATTTTTATTTATTTGTTTGCTTGGTATGGCCATGAACCAATAAATCAGACATTTGCACAGCTTTATTCATTCCAAACAACATTTTGATCAAGAAACTAGAATAATACAAAATCAACAATGCACACATTATAAATGAATTACATACTAGCTAAATCAGACTCAAAATATAATTGTAAGTGGGGAATAATCATTAAACAGGTGTATTTCTAGTGGTGTCCCACAGGGACTGGTTCTTTGCCCTACTCTATTTAACATTTTTAATCAATGATCTGGAAGAAAAGAGAAAAACATCACTGATAAAGAGTGGAAGAATAGTAAATAATGAGGCGAGGTCACTTCTTAGTGTATGCGCAACGCATCTCAAGTGGCATGTGGCCAGGATTCATCATCAAATTTGGTCTGCTGGTTGGATCACTATCTTCCCTGGCTTGGGCCGGGTACTGATGTGGAGTGTTATGTGAACGCTGATCCATGCTCCTTAGGAGAGGTCACTGATACAGAACAATCTGGTAAGATGAGCACAGTCAAACAATGTGTGTTTTAATATGGCCAAATGTAAAGTTGTACACCCTAGAAAAAAATAATGTGGGCTATACTTACAGGATGTGGGGCTCTATCCTCCAAAGCAGTGACTGAAAAAGACTTGGGGATCGTGGCTGATAATCAGCTGAACAAGAGTTCACTGTGCAATGCTTTGGTCAAAAGGGATAATACAGCTTTTGGTAGCATAAACAGGGGAATCTTGAGTAGGAGAAGAGAGGTTATTTTACCTATGTGTTTGGTACTGGTGCAACTCCTACTGGAATACTGTGTCTAGTTCTGGTGTCCACAACTCAGGAAGGAGACTGATAAATTAGACAGGGTTCAGAGAAGAGCCACAAGAATGATTAAAAAACATGCTTTATAGTGAAAGACTCAAGGAACTTGATCTGTTTAGATAAAAAAAATAGAAGGTGAAGGGGTGATTTTATCATAATCTATAATGACCTTCATGCAGAATAGAAATTTGATAACATAGGTCTCACTAATCTAGCAAATAAATGTATAGTGAGATCCAGTGACTGGAAGTTGAAGCTAGACAAATACAGACTAGAAACAAGTTGTACATTTTTTAACAGCAAGAGAAATTAATTGCTAGATTAACAAAGGTAGTGATGGATTCTCCATCACTGGAAAATTTTAAATCTACATTGGATATTTTTCTTAAAGAAGTGCTCTAGTTCAAACAACAATTAATTCAGGAAAGTCTCATAGCCTGTTTTATACAGTATGTCAGACGAGATAATCACAATGGTCCCTTATGGCTTTATAATCTATGAATTTTATAATAAGCTGTTGTACAGGGGAGCTAGAAGTAGCGATACAAATGGGGCAGCTGTACTCACAAATTATCAAAGGCAAACAGTTGCCAGATTTTGGAATGTTAGGAGGATCCATTCAGAAGAAGAGATCCATTCAGAAGAATTTGCAGAATTTTAGTAAGTCTGCTTTCCACACTGCTCTGCTGAGCAAATGGGATTTTTTCCATGTTGCATCATCAAAAGAAATGTTGGATAAACGTGAAAAGAAACAGATGTGAATAAGACATGTAAGTAGTAGAGTTTGATTAAAACCAGCACCACTACCGCCGCCCCTAATTTTCCACAACAGGGAAAAATCATTTTTCTAATGTACTTTTATATAGGAGGCCACAATATGGCCACCTTAAGGGGAGATGGACCTCAGCTCCATATGTGACAAGATCAACTTATGTCCCCAGGTGGAGAAAATAGTGAAGAGCATGTGACTGATCAGACCTGGGATACATAAAACAGAGGCCTGTGGAGAAAGCTAAGAATGCCAATCTCAAGACAAGAAGGCCTGGGAGTTACTGCTAAAAGAGCAGGAAAATGGGAGATGCTGTGCTCAGCTTAGGCCTGGGACGGAAGTGTTTGTGAACTGTGAAGGGAAGACAGATCCGTAGGGACAAGGGGCTGGGCTCAGCCTTAGCCTGGGACGAAGACTGTTTTTTGTTGTGAGTTCTGATTGGTTTATGCCACCTTGTTGGCATGATTTAATAAATTGAATCTTAGATTGGGAACCTTGTTTTGAATACCATTGGATGGGGGGCTGCAGAGGTTAAGATGCCCCATGGAAAGTGAAACTGAGACAAGGTACCACAAGGTACCACAAGGCCATGAGGGGGCACTTGGGAAGCAGTGACCACATCCACATAGAAACAATAGAAACAAAATCAGACTATCAGGCTAGAAGGCAAAATGGAGTGGACTAGACCAAAGAGCCCCTTCATCTATAGAGACAATGGGCTAAATCCTGCACGCCTTACTCATGCTGGTAGTTTCACTGAAGTCAGTTGGACTAGTGCTATAAGGCTTGGCAGGATCTTCAATTTTCAATAGGTACAGCTTTATAAAGTAATGATAATAATGTGCATGTAAACATGGTAAGGATCTGACTTTAGATGGAACACAAAGCTTCTGACTTAAGTGGGACCAGCATTTGGCTCTTTTATACAGTAGTAGCATTGGGTGATCTCTGGGTACATTAGAAATGTTAATATATTAAGCTTCACTACACCCTTCTGAGATAGGACAGTATTATCTCCATTTTATATCTGGGGAAACTGGGATGGGGATTAAAATACCTTATTCATCATCACATGGGAAATCTGTGGCATTTTCAAGAACAGAATCTAGATTTCCTGATTACCAGTTCTGTGCTTTAGCTAAACTTATCTAGAAGAGATGGGTAAATTTTGTGCCATGCCAGGCAGAGTTTTGTCTTGCCTCCCCCAGCCCTAACACACACCCGCAGGAGACATCTACAGAAAACTATATTCTTTTTGCCAATTGATCTGTATTAAAAACTGTAAATTGTTTTCCACTGGAAGCTATTTGGTTTTGTTTACTTTTTTTCCTTCACTTTGATCCCCGCTGGAGTTTCACACATAAAGCGTGTGATACAGCACTTAAAAGTATCAACAGAGGAGCTGTTACAAATAAAAAAAAAATTGTGTTCTGATATAAATATTAGACAGCTCCAATGACTTTTTACAACTAAGAAATTGTTGTGAAGGAGTCCTTTTTGATTAGCTTTGTAGCGTTCAAAACTACTAACTTGACTGCCATGTTTTCATTTTTCTTCCTGTCTTTTTATGTTTTATTTTAAAATTGGTAAGATAAAAGATGATTTGTTAATGAATGTTTCCCTTTAATAAATCTCTGAAATCTTGAAAGCAAAGTATTATTTGCAATATGGATATGGGTGTTGTTTTATTTATAGCAAACAAGGCTGCTTTTCTTCTACTTTTTCTTTAGTTCTGTGGAGATTCAAGTCTTACCATCTCAAATAAAATGCTAAATATAGTTGATTTCCTTATTCCATGGTGTTAGTCTCAGCTTACTACACAGGAGACTGTAGGCCAGATCCTCAAGTATTGTACACTGAAGTATCTCTTTTGCCACACCAATTTACAGCAGCTGAGGATCTGGCTCTATATATTTCCTTCTAATAGGGGTCTTTTTGTGGCTATCCCTTTAATATCTTAATATTCTTAAATACTTTATGTATCAGTTTCAGGGTTGGGATAATGCAGTAAAAAGAAAAGAAAGATGGAGTAAGGGAGGAATAGGAAGAATTAAACTTTCAACTTTGGACTTCAGTGGCACTTTCCATATGAGGGTCTCAAAAACAGATCAGAGCTATCATAATCAAAGGAGAAGGGGAGTTTTCTACCTTTTACCTTAAAATGTTCTAATTCACTTGCCAAATGATGACCGAGTGGAATTATCTAATCTCCCATACTAAACGCCCCATTGCCACTCAGATGCATATTCAAATGGTTCATTGGAGCTAATCACATAATTTCTATGATGGACAATTGTCTTTTTTTCCCTTCTAATTGCCAGCAATGTTTAACCCATTTTATATAAATTGCTAGTCTTCAATTTCCAACTGTGTTGAATTACTGGCAACAACTAGCCCACTATTTATTAAATAGCTAGTACATGCACTAATTAATTTATATGAGCATAAGCTTTCGTGAGCTACAGCTCACTTCATCGGATGCATACTGTGAGCTGTAGCTCACGAAAGCTTATGCTCAAATAAATTGGTTAGTCTCTAAGGTGCCACAAGTACTCCTTTTCTTTTTGAGTATACAGACTAACACGGCTGTTACTCTGAAACATGCACAAATCATACTTGCAGCGAAGTTCAATATGACCTGAGACCGTGAAAAAAAAAGAGTCTAAAGGAAATGACTCCAGATATTAGGTCTTTTCTTCCATTTGTTTTCTTTCCCTCCCATGGGATTTATGCAGGTTTTTGACTGCAGCTCAGGAGCCCACAACACAACTCAAGAGAGTCAGGTGAAAAGCAACTCTTTTACTCCCCCAGTCCTGGGCCATCTTTTAACTGATCCTCTGATGTACATAACATTGGCCTGTTTATTGCTGTAACTTATATTGCCAGGCAACAGCCCCACGCATGTATTATGCCATCTGAGGAGTGCCAGTTTGCAGGTATGATCCTTTTCCCTTGCTGTGGCATCTACACCAGTCACAGGGAGTGGCTGGCACAATGCCACAATGTCAACGCTGTGCTACTGAAGGATCCCCCTACACTGTTGTATCCTGATGTTATTGTGGAAATGGTGCTTCTACAGATACTTCCACATTTTCAATAGGAACAGTGCAGGAAGAATACCTGGTGTGCACATAGGTGTAGGGAGTAATTAAATAATCTTGTAAGAAGAGATGTTGGGATTTTTTTCATTGCAATTATATTCCGTCAAAAAGGCCCTTTTTGTAAAACCAAAATTTTCCACAAGTAAACTTCAATTTTATCGAAAAATTCCATTTTTCCATTGGGATGACAAATGACCTTTGGGAAGGCCCTTGTCGATTTCATTTTCCGCCAGCAGTCAGAAAGTGAAATTGACAAAAGCTTTTCAGGAGGGCTGCCAAAGCTGATTGCTCTCACTCTGTGCCTCCCCAGCTTTCAGAGTCGTTCTTCATCTCTCAGGCAAGAGAGGTTGGGCACCTGGGCTCTCTGCCTCTCCAGTTCCCAGAGACAGGGAGGCTGGATATCTGGGTTATCTGGCTGCTGTCTCTGGCGGAAAGGCTGTGTTCTAGTTGTCAGGATTAGCTGGAGTAGAGGACCTTCAACCAAAAAGACACACAGTTATATCCCAGATATGGGGTTAGCTCTTGATTGAATGTTGACTATGTACTGGAGAAGTGTCACTCTCCAAAGCCCTCAATAGGCCCGATCTGCATTACCCACATTTGAGGGGGAGAAAGCTAAATATGAGGTCAGGTATAGTCACTCCACTACTTCACAGAGGAGGCAATGGATATAGCAGACAATAAGATTAACATTTAGAATTTCTCTTTAAGAGCAAAATTATTCCCTTCAAACTCTAATGCAGAGCCTGGGATGTGGTACCGATTCACACGCACGCACACCAACCCCTCTCCCCACACACACACACACACACAAACACCCCCTCCCCCCCCCAAAAAATGTTGAAATCAGTGAGAGCTTTGTGAGGATCAGAACCCTGATTCAAATCCCACTGAAGTCAAAGGGAGTATTTTTGTTAACTTTGATGGGTTTGCATGATGCCCCTAAGGGCACAATGTGTTCTATAGATATATATTGCAGGTAAGAGAAAAGATTAGAAAATTTGGATTTTTTTCAAAAATTCAGAGTGCTTGGAGCTAAAGTCATATTTTTGCATCTATTTCATACTAAATCACAGCATTAGCAGGAAAGTATGCACTGGACTTGTTCAATTACATAAGAAGATATTGGATGCCTCATTTGATTTAGAAAGCAATATAGCTTATTAAAAAGATACATTTACATGTAAGAATTCAGTAATAAGAACAAGGTGTTTCTCATTGGGCCTCATGAATGTAGAGCACATCCCCATTAGATTTAGTTCTATTAGGGGTTTTAAATAGGCTTTTGAATAGTTGAGAGCAAAATTCAACAAATTATAATGAAATATGAGCTGATGGAAAAGTAAGACCACTGGAATCTATGGATCTGACCTTGTAACCATTACTCAGGTAGTCACATTGACTTCAGTCGGACTACTCATGAGAGTAAGAAAGCAGTATGAGTCCCTAATATGTAATCAATTAAAGGGCAAAAAACTGTGGATACTAGTTAACTACTTCCATAGAAATTAAGAGACTTATCCTACTGCTTTGAAGTTAGTGGAAGAACTCCCATTGCCTTCAACAACTGCAGGGTCCAGCCGTATGTGTATAAACTAAGTTTTTCTTCTTGATTATGAGTGACAATTCCACCAATGATCACACATGTAACATATTATAGCAGGGCTATGATCACAGTTCATATAAAATCAGTGTTTACATGTTCTTCTAAGAGTAGAGATGCATAGTGACATACATTACAAACTGTTTCTTGCATTGGGTACTTTGCTTCATTAGTTGTAAAGGTTAAAACCATATTAAAACAATATTAGACATTGCTGTTTCATTTAATGTTTTGTTTTGCTGTAACCAGGGACGTTTTGGAATTCAGCCTCCTTCAATACTGAGGCCTCATATCTTCATTTCCCTACTTTCCATGGAGAACTCAGTGCAGATGTGTCATTTTTCTTTAAGACTACAGCTTCCTCTGGCATGTTTTTAGAGAACCTGGGGATTAAAGACTTCATAAGGATAGAGCTGCATTGTAAGTCATATTTAATAAACAGGTTTTGGTTTTTACTTTCATTTAGATTGTCAAAAATTAGCACTTTGTAATGCTGAATTCAAAGAGAGAGAACGTATTTTTCCATATTAGGCAACAGTATAATTGAATTGTCTTAGGTTAGAATGGTGTGACTTGGTGTAAAGTCAATGATGTAATAGCCTAGAGAGTCATGAAATACAGAAAACTTCAATAATATGCTCTTGTTTAGCATTTCAGAGCAGAACCTCAGATGCAATAATGACATTCTTGTGGTATGTTGATATTCCAAGCTCAAGATGCTGATACTCCAGAACAATGAGGTGGTATAATGAGGTGGAAAATACACATCCAGATAGGAAAGCATTTGGATGAATACTAAGGCTATGTCTACACTACACAGTGTAGCTGCTGTTTGTCGACAGGAGAGAACTGCCCTGCTGACAAAAAACTTCCACCCCCAACAAGCAGTGTTAGTGTTGTCTCTCCTGCCAACAAAGCTCTGTTCACACCAGTGTTTGTCATCAACAAAACTTTTGTCTTTTTTTTGGGAGGGGTGTGTTTTTTTAACACCTCTGAATGACAAAAGTTCTGTCTTTCACTTGCCAGTGTAGACAGAGTTTAAATAGGAGAAATTCAGCCACCCCTTCACACACAGAATCTATCCAGTTCTGCTGGAGATCATAAGATTCTTTATCTCTTGTCATAAATACTTATATTCATACACACCTATTTCATGCCTACCTCCACCCATCACAATCCTCATAACTCTCCCTCAGACATACCCAGTTTGGTAAACATCCATATTGTTCAATGATGACTTGTGACTAGTGAAGCCAGAGGGAAGAATGTTAGTAGTGGAAGACCCATGATGAACTGGACCAGTTTTGACACAGAATGGCTCTTTATTTAAAAAAAAAAAAATTATGCCACTATTGTGCAGGATAAAAAAAAATATTTCTTCAATTTTGCCACCATCATCTACATACACCTATTAAGCAGTCTGCACCCCAACATGCTCTGCCCACCAGGTGCTCCTACTGAGGAGCGGGGTCAGGGTGCAGGGGCTTGCCTCACTCCCCCTGCCTGCCCAGTGCTCCAGCCAGGGAGAGGGTCAGTGCATGGAGGCTTGCCACACTCTGCCTGCCCGGTGCTCCAGCCACTGTCTGTGCCACGACTCCACCCTCCGGCTGGAGCGCCAGGCAGGCAGAGCGAGGCAAGCCCCCATGCCGTGACCCCACTCCCTGGCTGAAGTGTGGGGTGGACGGAGCAGGGCAAGTCCCTGTGACCTGACCCCATTTCCCATTTTAATATGAAACAGTCTTGAAACATCTGTCTTCTTGTGCCAAATACCATTTTTGAGCAAAACTGGTCATTTACTTCAAAGTGGAGTTCTGCTTAGACATTGATTTCAAGATATGGCTCCTTTTAATTACAAGGCAGACACTGTGGTAGCTCTTCTTTTAAACTCAGGTGTTTGTTTTGCTCTATGCAGGGTACTGAACAGTAGCCAAATTTTGTGCCAATTAACATTATATGCAACTTCATAGATTTCAATGGGATTCCATGTATGAGGTGTAAGTCCATGCAAAGTTGGTCAAAGTGGATCTAAAGGTATTATAAAAAGTTTCAAGGTAGTTTCAAATTTAAAAAGTGAAGAACTCTGATATCTTGATCCCATCTACATCCTAAAGGGTTTTAAAAAACTAGTGTTTTGTTTTAAGTAGTGTTTGAAGTTTTTCAGTTTCCCTTTGCCCAGCTCTAAAGGCTTGTCTACAGTGGCAATTTACAGCACTCCAACTTTCTGCATCAGGGGTGTGAAAAAACACCTCCTGAGCGCAGCAAGTTTCAGCGCTCTCAAGCGCCAGTGTAGACAGGTCACCAGCACTGGTAGCTACTCCCCTCGTGGAGGTGGTTTATTTAGATTGCTGGGGAGCTCTCTCCCAGCGCTGTGCTACGACCACACAAGGCATGTTAAAGCCCTGCCGCGGCGGTGCTTTAGTGTTGCCGGTGTACACTAGCCCTTCATATTATTGCTTTCGCTCTAGAGCCTGAATCGGAGCCCATGGATGTCAATAGGAACCTTTTCATTGTCTTAGATTCTGGTCTAAATCTTTAGTTCTTTAATCAAATCCCCAGTAATTTAAATGTTTGGTAATTGTTTGATTAGGGATTACTACTTTTAATTTGATTTTATTACTATAAACTCTGTGTGTGTTTGATGGAGATATATATATATATCTACACACACACACACACACATATTTTTGGGCTTTGAGTAAAGTTTAAAAGAAAACAAATCTATTCACAGAAAATCTTACAATTTTCTTACCAGTTCTAATGTTAATTTATATTCTATTTCTGATCTTATTCATGCTAAAAGTAACCTTTGTTGACATGCCAAAGTTTTGGCTTGAACAAAATTAGTAGTTTCTCTTAAATCAGCATATTAAAAGACCCACTGTATATCTCTCTTGCTGTCGAAATAACTGTAATTGTTTATGGAACCATAATCTTCTAAGGACTGTCCCAAATCCATATAATGGTCCAGATACGCAGAGAATATAAATTGGAACTACACTGATTTATGTAAGCAGAAGCTCTAGCCTGGTATCGTTCGTTGGTGCCTCGGTTTGCAGTGGAAGCTTACATGAGTAGATACATGTGGCCATCCAGCTTCTATTGACTATACATCTAAGGAGACTGCAGAGAGAGTTAGGTCAATATTAACATAAGTTATGCTCATGAAAGGTGTCCAGTAATGCTGTTTAGAGAGAGCAGTATAGTCGGAATTTACACTTTGGTATATCAGGAACTGACACAGCTATTTTTTTTTGGCATAAAATTATCCCCTTAGTCCAAACTACACCCCTTTTGAAGTTCCAATGTCTGTAAAAAGGAAGTCATAAGGAGCTAAGTACTCCTGAGAACAAAGTCAGAATCTTGCTGTGTTTCAGCAAGACAAGACAAGCTCAAGACAAGAATCATGTGAGTTACTTTTTGGAAATAAAACTGTGCAGAAATTATAGTATGTTATAGCCCAAAGATAGGAAGTAAACTTTGGACATTTTACCAGGTGTTAGAGTAGACTAGTACTTTCCGTTGCCCAGTACACGTGCTCTGTGAGCCAGAAATCTGTCTTTTAATGCCAGCGGGCGTTGCATGAACTTATCAGAAAACAGATTTTAGCCTACTGAGTGTGTAACTTGTTTTTGAAAAAAAAAATCAATGGTACTGGTAACTAAAATGTAAAGGTATCAATGACAGCCAATTAGCATGTTGGCAGGAAATGATTTTTATTTCCATTAAATCTAAAGAAGCTAGCACAGTCACTGTTTCCCAACTAGCATACTTGCTATGAGGACATAACCTCAATATTCATGCTGGAAACAAACTATTGCTCTCAATAGCTAGCGGTGTAAAGAGTGGACTTTTTTTGAGGCCAGAATAGCCCTCTATAGCTGTGGAAGTTGTTTGTCCATGAAACAAATAATTCTACCATCCCATCATACCCAGAAGAAGAGAATAATAGGACAGGTCTTTTGAGGAAATAACCCTTCCTACCATTTAATGAATTTCTTTTTATGACCCAAGATTCTAAGCTTCCTTATTTGTGTGAGCTAACTGGAACAAACTGTTTCTTATGTATTGCTTCTAGCTCCCTCTGAAGTGACATTTTCATTTGATGTGGGAAATGGACCTTTTGAAGTTACAGTGCAATCACCCACTCCCTTAAATGACAACCAGTGGCACTATGTGAGGGCTGAAAGAAACATCAAAGAAGCATTGCTACAAGTGGATCAGCTTCCCCAAAGGACTCTCACTGCACCGTCTGATGGGCATATCCGTTTGCAGCTCAACAGTCAGCTATTTGTAGGTGGGTGTCCCTTTCTTTCCTTATTATCTGCAGGTGAGGGTAGAAGAATGGTCGGAACCAGTGGCTTTTAAATATGGTTAATATGGTGTGATGAAACCTTAATATAAAAGTGAGAGAAATGCAATATTTTCAGAGTCCACTTACAAAATTCAAGGCTTGACCTATAGTTCTTCCTCAGGCAAAATTCACATTGAATCTAATTGAACTCTTGCCAGAGTGGCAACTGTGGCATGTGGTCATCTGCCTTTTAACTAGCACTTTTAATAAAAATACTTACGGTGAGGTTAATTAATATGCAAATCAGCTGGGGAGTCTGTGATTTGGTCTTGCAAAACCAGTAGCAATTCAGATCTTTATTTAAATGACCATACTTTGGGGAAGGGATTTTGACTGAAAGATACTAGTATTGGCCATCTTCTACTTAATATATGGAAGAATTGCTGCTAACATATTTAAATTTATGTTTGAGAGTCTCTTTGAACATAGAAATACTATATAAGTGAAATTAAGTGATACAAGTTATATAAATATTAGTAACATCCACACAAAAATACACAGTATTATTTATATGTTGTTTGTTGATAATGTAAGACTCATAATGCCTTGAAAAATGTAGTCTCGAAGACAGACACATATAAGACAAGAGGCATTGCGAGATCCACACTAGAATGTTAACTTGTTTATTTGTTTGTTTATTACATACTGGGGAGGAGTTGACAATTAAACCACAGGGGATCAGGTGAAAGATACAAATATTAAAAGAGTGATTTTATTGAGGAGAGACTGGGGTTTAGTACACAGGGACTGGGATTTTATTCTACATCTAGAGAAGGCATGGAGATAACAGTGGGATAATGAACTAAATGGGGTGCTGAGGCTGGCGTCTTTGGCAAAGCGTGGAGGCAGATGCAGTAAAAAGGAGATCCGAGATGTGGGCCAGAGTGGAGTTGCCTTAAATGCACTTTAAACTTGAAAATAGTGAGCAAGTGGATTCAAAGGAAGAAATTGAAGGGGAGAATGCTATTTAATATAGTATGATAAGTGGCAATGGTATCATTTCATATGGTCTTGCGATATAATTGGTGTGGCATAAACAATTGAAATTAGGGCTGTTTGAATCCTGCTAGTTCTAGATTTTGAACCTATATTTAGAATTCGGTTCACAAGAGTTAGAAATGGTCTGATCTCAGGAGATTCTCTTGGAGGTTTGGACAGAAGGAGCCTAGCAATTTCACATAAAGTAGTCATGGGCTATACCTCTACAGCAGCCTCAATATAGAGAGTTTCCAACGGCTTCTGCACTGTAGAGGTCTTCTGCCCTCCTACACCTAACCCCAAAAGATCTGTTGTGGCCTAAGGGCAACAGGGAAAATAGATGGGACTGGGAACAGTGAGCACCTTGACCCTCCCCCCCACTGTGCCCCCCCCCGCTTTTTGCACTTGCTCAAAGTTCTGCAGGCTGTGTAGCTTGGGGAAATAGCCCAACAAGAAGTTGAGGTTTTAAGTTGAGGTTCCCAGACTAAATCAGTATGGCTGCTGCTGGAGTGGTCTAGAGCATTGCTTCAGATACATGGTTGCAACCAGGTCACCTTTTCATTTAGATATAGGGGCAGCCAGGCCAAATTTCAGTTAGTGACATTACCACATGGGTCACAACACCATTGAAATTTGGCTCAGCCACCCTGCACCCAGATGCCCAGGTGCCTGGGCCAAATGGTATTGCAATCTGGCACATAGGAAGTCTGTCCCTGTATGGTGGAATGCATGGGAGTCTGATGAGAACTTGATTCCTTAGGGCACTGGCTCAGGACCTGCATGGGTAAGAGATAGGGAAGACTCCCAAAGGTACCTGTTGTGGGGGTGGGGTGAATGCCCTCGATCATGTGACACCACCAGATCTGGACTATAGCAGGAGTATGCTAGGCTAGGTTGAGAGCTTACTAATGAGGCTCTATCCTGCTATCCTTTGATCCCTAGTCCCTTATCAAGAGGTTGGGGGCTAACTCAGGGAGAACAGGGATTTAAAAAGCCAGATCCTAAACAACCAGAGGAGCTAGTAAAAAGGAGCAGCAAATAGGGAGGTTTTGGGCCCTGATTGAGCTGGCCATACCTGTGATCAGCTACTCCTTCAGCTGCTCTCACTCCTTTTATCGCAGCCGCAGCCCTTTCTAGGGCTGCTTTTAATCCCTGTTCTGCTGGAGTGGGGCAGTCGCTACAGGGTGTATGAGAGGCAGATAAACCCAACAAATATACTCTAAGTAACAAGATACTGCCTCACCCACGTTCTCTCTAGGTGACAAAATAGCAGATGAAATTCAATGTTAATAGGTGCCAAGTACTGCATATTGGAAAAAAATAATCCCAAATATACATACAAAATGATAGTGTCTAAATTCGCTCAAAAAAAGGAGACCTTAGAGTTATTGTGGATGGTTCTCTGAGAATGTCCACTCAATGTAGAGCAGCAGTCAAAAACGTAATGGAACGTTAGGAACCATTTGGAAAGGGATAGATAATAAAATAGAAAATATCATAGTGCTACCATATGAATCATTTGTATTCCCACACCTTGAGTACTGCTTGCCGTTCTGGTTACCCCATCTCAAAAATGGTATACTGGAATTGGAAAAGGTGCAGAGAAGGGCAACGAAAATGGTCAGGAGAATGGAACAGCTTCCATGTGAGGAGAGATTAAAAAGTCTAGGACTGTTCATCTTAGAAAAGATGACTAGGCGGGAATACGATAGAGGTCTAAAAAATCATGAATAGTGTGGAGAAAATAAATAGCAAAGTGTTATTTACCCCTTCACATAACACGAGAACTAGAGGTCACCCGATGAAATCAATAGGCAGCAGGGTTAAAACAAACATAAGGAACTATTTCTTCACACAACGCAGAGTCAGCCTGTGGAACTCATTGCCAGAGATTGATGTGAAAAGCAAAACATATAACATTATATCATGGAGGATAGGTCTCCTGTACATATACTGGTGAAATTTAAGAGAACCAACCTAAGAAGTGCAACTTCTTTTCTGAATTGTTTGTTACTTAATACAAATGAAACTCTTCCTTGTAAGACATGAATCTTGTCCTCCAGAAGAGGCACATACTGATAATGAATCCCTGATAACTCATGCCACTGTAAAATTGGTAGATTGGTGACCAGTATTTTTCACTGTTTAAATACCTGTTTATGCCAGTGCCAGTCAATGTCATTGTTCAGCAATTCACTTATGAGCTTATTGACCTTTGAGTGGAGAGATCTATAATTAATTTAGCCAAATAGTTTCTCACCTGCATAAATGTCTTTAGACCCATCTCATATTGTGGGGTAAGCAGGTCAAATTTTTTTTTTTTTAAATCTGAATAAGCAGTCTGGCTTGCTTTATTCAAATTAGGTCTAACATATGGATAACTTCTGTTATAACAGCATTTAATTTTTTTTTAGTTACAGTGTAAGATGTCTTATTAATTATTATTATTATTTTTATTATTGCTCTGTGAAAAAATTGCTAATTCCTTTTGTTTTAGGTCCTTGGGTTAAATGGAAACATCATCCATTATACTTGCAGTCCCTCAAAGATTTTTGCAATTACTCTTTGGAGCAGAAGTATACAAAGTGGCATTTGCTTAAATTTATAATATCCAAATGGTATAGTAAAAGTTTGAGGGAATATGAATGGTTTATTAGAGCTTGACCAATCTAAAACTTTACTTGCCCAAATGCTTTTTCCACATCTGATACAGTGAATGTTTGTGCTTCAGAAAATTTTGTTGACACTCATTAATTACCTTTAGCTAATGTCTATGTTTTCTGGCTTTAATTATATCATATGTCTCAATGTGACTCTGTAATTTATTTTGCTTTACAGTTAACTCAGTCTGTAGGTTACTGTAACTTTTCAACAACTCCCAGCTTATTCATGTGATCAGGTTGATTTTTTTTAAATTATTTTCTGTTAGTTGGTAGACTAAATGACATTTTTCTTTGGGGAGGGATAATCAAACTTTTTTATTTGTTTATTTGTATTAACTGTACAATCTGTCATTACTTTTTGAACCTGTATAGGCCAGTGAAAACATCTAGTTAACAGTGGATATCAGAGGTTTAAGAATGGCGTTAGCAGAGGCAATCCTTATTAATGTATCAACTTATTTGCATAGTAACTGTCATAATTACCCCTGAGTCATCTTCTTGTGTATTAAAATTGTAATCTCAGAGTAGAAACATTATCCTTTATTTGTTGTAAAGTACATACACTTTGGATAGTATATAAATAACAAGCATTCAAATTAGTGTTGCACTAGTGTTACATATTTGATGTAGTATTGTAGTATATAACATTAAAAAGACATAAAAGCAGTATATAGGTAAGAGTTATCTTTCTGGGATACTATAAAGTTTAATTCATACTTAAGGCCTTTTTTTGTATTTGTTTCTCATATGCATTGAGTAGAGTTGTTGATGAAATTTCGACTAAAGTTTTCCTCCAAATTTCTAACTGTGATGGGAGAAAACCCTAATAACTTTGTAAAAATAATTCACACCCCAAAAAAAAAATTGTGCGTGTGCAGCTCTTGTTATAAATAACTCATTAGCTAAAACCCACATCTGTCCCATGCTGCTTTATGGACACTTAAAATCAAGCTTTTCCACTAAAGCTCCAAAATTCTTCAAAGGAGGAAGTAAATATGTTCTTAGAATCATTAAAAAAAAGACATTTGAGAAAAATTGGATCTAGGATTTTAACTAAAAATAAAATTGGAAATGTATAAGAATTGCAGACGATATTGGACTTGTATGGTACTTGCCATCTTTGCTTTTTAAAGGAAGCTAATTCTAGATGCGTGTTAAACCAGAAATTATTAACAATCGGCAAGTATTGTTCTCACAGGAATTGTAGATTGCCTCATGTCTCTGAATATCATAATGAATAAGATGTTAGCTGTCAGGAGACATACCATACAGAAACAATGTCAATCAAATATGAGACCACAAAGGAAGATTTGTAAGTAAGATCAAAGGACTAAAAACCACAGTAGCCAGGTTTCTCTTAGGCTTTTTTTCCCCTCTTTTTTCAGCTGTAGCTGAGAATGCTAAAGACTGTATTTATCTGTTAAAGCTCTAGCCGCAGTGACAACTGAATATTTATGTTGACATAAAAGACTGCTGACTGAAGGCTTTCAGTAACTAAATATTTAGATGAATCCACTGATAGAAACAAAGGGCTGAGTTCTAATAGCGCTCCTTGCTTAGTAAGCCCACTAAAGTCAATGGTATTTATATATATGGAAAAAATAGAGGATCGGGCATTAAAATAGTGGCTATATTCCACTTAAAAAGCTTATTAGCAGGAAAGTAAGACTGTCATGATAATGGAAAATAAATGGAAAGCCCAAGTCCAATGGATGTAGCCTAGCTCCTCTCACTGCACTATCTGGGCTGTAGAGGGAGAAGTTGTTTAGCCACCTTCATACCTTCCCTATTCTGGGGCTAGCTGGGAACCACTTCAGCTCCTAGCACAAGTTAGAACAGCCTCAGAACTACCCTTACTTTTACCTGGCTGCCTGTAGCCCCAAAGGGGCCATTCTGTCAGCCAGGAATAGCCAGAGGCACTCCAAACTCCTTTTGCCAGGGAAGCACCTTGCATGCCATCTGTACTAGAGGAATTCCTCAAAGGCCAGATTCTCTAACTTTAGGGCTCTTTGCACCATATAGTGTGTTCAGTGCTCCACGTAAAGATGATCTCTGCTCCAAAGAGTTTACAGTCTTAAGGACAAATATAGAAAAGTCAGGACACAGAGAAATCTAAAGAGAAGAGCAAATTATCTATCTATAGTATGTATATGACCCCCACACCTAAGGACCTCACAGTCTTTAATGTATTCATACCCACAACACCTTTGCGAGGTACGGAAGTACTCCCCCCATTTTATAGTCGGAGAACTGAGCCACTGAGAATCTAAGTGATTTGGTCAAAGTCACACAGGAAGTCTGCAGCAGAGCAGGGAATTGATTATCGGTCTGCCAGGTCCCAGGCTGGGGCCCATACTTCCTATCCTCACATAGAGGTGTTGTCGATCGTTTTTTTGGTTTTTTTTTAAATCTAATGCCCACATATTCCTCTTCTGTGAATTAAAACACTGTACCTTTGCTTGGTATCTTTTATTGTGCAAAATCTTTTCCTTCAATAAAAAGCTTCAAGAGTTTGTTGTAATTACTTGACAAAAACAAAAATCAAGATATACATTCAGAGTTGCTTATAAATATTTGCACATGCATAGACCATAATGGAATGTTTGGGGCTGTAAAACATAGAGGCTCTTACACATCCATTCTTTTTAATTTAAAAAGCTCATATGGATTTATTTCAGGTGGAACAGCATCCAGGCAGAAAGGATTTCTAGGATGTATTCGTTCTTTGCAGTTAAATGGAATAGCCCTGGACCTGGAAGAGAGAGCAAAAATAACTCCAGGAGTTGAACCAGGTTGTCCTGGACATTGTAGCAGCTACGGTAACCTGTGTCACAATGGAGGAAAATGTAGAGAGAAATACAATGGATTCTCTTGTGACTGCACTTTCTCTGCTTACACTGGGCCATTCTGTAAGAAAGGCAAGCATAAATAGTAAATCTGTCACATGTGGAAGCATGTAACTACTGAGTATTGATTATAAAATGATCTCTTCTGGCATTATGAATAATTGAAAATGATAATCCTTGCAAACTATCCCAACTCCTACAATCTGGAGCAAGCTGTATGCCACTATCTGAAAAGATATGTCTGTACACTTCAAACTTCTATTTGCAAAAATGTCTTTTTAATTCACCTTTATTTAATGTAGAAAAATATGCTTTCAGCTATATTTCTGCAGAGCCAGTGAATAGTTCACTTAAACCCTGTTATGGGTCTCCAAAGGATTATATTCAGTATGTACTTTTTAAAGCTGATACTCACATTACTTGAGAGCATCAGTAACCTTCCCTGCTATTAGAATAAAAAATTACAACTGCTAGCTGTGGTAATGCCTTTTGCTTATGCGAAGAGGGCTTAGAAAACTGTTTGTCTGCACCTTCCAGATAATGAACCAGAGAGCTTCAAAAGGAAGTCAAAATAGTTTAGCCAGGTAATCTTGGTACATGATGAAAGTAGGGCATGTGGGCATTTTAGTCTAGGGTGCTTTTTTGAGGGGCGTGGGGGGAGGGAGGGAGTTGTGTGTTAAAGACGCCATCACATTTTTCAGTGTTTCTGGTTTCCTTTTATAAGATTATAGTTAGGGTAGGTATTTTTAAGGTCAATCAACAAACTACTTAATTTCTATCCTCCAAATCCAAATTTCAGAAGGGGTGTTAAATATGGGTGGGGAGAAGGGGAAGGTCTAATTATGTTTTTTTCCTGAAGGAGAGAGCTAAATAGCTCCCATTGCGTGTAGATCCAGGGAATATGAATGGGCCCACAATTGTTCACATTTTCCATTCATTGTGGCATTGATGGTCAATTAGAAGGCCACAGATTTGATTTTTTAGTAATAAAATAATCCAAATAATACTTCTGTTATTTTTTAATAATCCTATTAGCCAGCTAAAAATGAAGGGCCTGTTCCCACAAGGTGTTGAGTGTCTTCTGCAAAGTGCTGAGTGACCTCAACTCCCATCATTATCAGTGATCACACTCACTTTCACATGGTCAGGCCAAAGAAGCAGAAATGGAGCTCCATGTGCGCCTCCCACTCCTATTATTTGGGAGCCAATACATCCTCATAAACACACCTAGCAGTAAAGGAGTCACATATACTCAGAAACTGCAAAGGGAGTGGATAGAACCCAATTTTGAGAAATTATCTGCTTTTATATAAAACCTTCAGTACATGGTAAATTTATTTCTTAATAGTAAGAGTTGTAAAGCTGAAATTTCTATTGCATTATTTCACCTGATGTTTCATTTACTTTTATTTTTTAAGTAACTTCCCAAAATATGTCACCTAACTATTATTAAGTTCTTAAACTGGAGAAATAATACACTGTAAAAGGAAATATGAACTTTTTAGCAAAATCCATTTTAAATATTTATGACAAAGAAAGACAGATCCAGTCCTGTGAAGTCCATGGAAGTACACAGTAGTAATTAGATTTGCAAGATAAGGCTCTTTATCCTGTTTAGGATTTTAAACCTCACTGATTGAGAAGTTTTAAATGAAACAAGGTAACATTAGCCTGTATACTGTAGGGACTAATTCTATGCTGCACCTGGAACCACTGGATGATCTACAGTAATAGGCTTTCTTAATCTCCAGACTATATCAAAAATACCATGGACCAGGTCACTTTACTCTTATGGGTCATGGTACTGTCCAAAATATCTCCGAGGTCTGAGGGCTATGTGGAAAAGAGAAGATAGCTCCAATCTGTTTTATCTGTACCAGGTAATTGAAGGGGGACAGTCTGTGCCCCATCCTATCCACTCTGCCCCCTCCTCCAACATCAAATCCTAAATCAGAGAGCACCCTACACACAGTCTGAAGGAAGGCAGGATAGTACAGCAGAAGTGGTTGAACACACACACTTTCACAAGGAAGGGGAAATTTGTGTGTAGAGGGTCCCCTCTATGTGTGGATTGGTTGTGGAGAGGGCAATCCTGGCCCATATTCTTATCTACCATGCTGATCAACAGTGCTACAGATACTTCTTTTCCAGTTTAATCATAGTAGCTATGAATATTTTAAAAATCCTTTCTGTAAAAAAAGAAAATCCTTAATATTTGATTGCAGGATGTTAACAAAACTGAATTACATGTTGTTTCAGAGATTTCTGCCTATTTTGGAGCTGGCACCTCAGTGGTGTACAATTTTCAAGAATATTACACCTTAGCTAAAAATTCCAGTTCTCATGCTTCTTCTTTCTACGCTGACATGACTCTGATCAGGGAGGTGATTACGTTTACCTTTCGGACAACACGGACCCCAAGCTTACTGCTTTATGTGAGTTCCTTCTACAAGGAGTATCTCTCAGTTATTCTTGCCAAAAACGGTGAGTGTTCAACAACAGCAACAAAACCAAATGAATAAAAGGACAACTGAATTTCAGAGCTATCGTAACATCTTAGAATGTCTTCTGATTCTCAGACCTGACTCCCAACCAAAGGATGTTTTTCCCATTGTCACTTTCTTTAGGTGCAAGATTTATTTTTCAGCAAAGCCAAAAAATTAATGCTTTCCCCATGAAAAAGTATTGCAGCAAGACATGATTTAAATGATTTCTTCCTACAGTATTTGTTTAATCCATGTAGGAAATAAGTATTTGTTTGATTAATGCTGGAAACCCTTTGGTAATATATAAAAATATCCTAAATTAAATTCTTTGCTTATTTTGACATAAACTGTCTGGTTAGGCTTGACAGATGTTTACTATAACATTCTTCCAAAGCATAGAAGCACGTAGTTTTATGATAATCAGTATTACAGTGTATTTATCTTAATTTCATATTATGCCATGCTAGACCCAAGACATTTTTGCAAGCTAATACAGTTGGCCAAATATACTTTTGGCTAAAATGGACATAAGTTAGTTGAAGTCAGTGGAGCTGTGCCCATTTAGGCCAGCAATTAATTTTGTCCAGTATCCTTGTTTTCAAATCTTTTCTCTAGTTTTCCTAATTCTAAGTATTTTGTCTGCCTTACACAATACATTGGCTAATGTTATACCACTGCCCTTCAGAAAATAGATAAATTAGACCTGCTCAAGTGTTTGGGACTTGTATTGCTTTCTGTTCGATAAAAAGCCCTACTTCTACAGCTAATAGAGGTTCTCCAGCTCAAATGATGTGTAGGTCTGTGTTCTGAAGCATAAGGTCCTAAGCTCTGTCACTTCTTAAAACCACTATGCTCAGATCATTTGATAAACAGGAACAGAGCTATTACACTGATCGCAGTGTAAGAGAATATCATGATTTTATTCCCGATCTTACCAAATGATCAATCACTATGAGTTTTAGAGGCTGTAAAGCAGTTATTGGTTCATGAACCGTGCTAGATATTATGGCAGGGGTGGGAAAACTTTTTGGCCCAACGGCCACATCTGGGTGGGAAAATTGTATGTAGGGCCATGAATGTAGGACTGGGGCAAGAGGTTGGGGTGCGGGAGGGAGTGAGGGGTGTGGGAGGCGATGTGGTGTGCAGCAAGGAGCTCAGGGCAAGGGGTTGGAGTGTAGGAGGGGTGCAGGGTGCAGGAGGAGGCTCAGGGCATGGGGTTGGTGCAGGAGGGGTTCAGCAGGGGGCTTTGGTCAGAGTTGGGGGCTCAGGGCAGGGGGTTGAGGTGCAGCAGGGACTGCGGAGTACAGGAGGAGGCTCAGGGCAGGGGGTTGGGGTGCAGGAGGGGTGCAGCAGGAGGCTCAAGGCAGGGGGTTAGAGGGCTCAGGGCACGGGGTTGGGGTGCGGGGTGCAGGAGGGGTTCAGGGTAGAGGCTCTGGCCCTGCGCTGCTTACCTCAAGCGGCTCCGGGGCAGCAGCAGCGCGCAGCGGGGCTAAGGCAGGCTCCCTGCCTGCCCTAGTTCCGTGCTGCTCCCAGAAGTGGCCAGCATGTCCAGCAGTGGCACCTGGGGCTGGGGTGTGGCAGGTGGCTCCGCCACCTGCTGCCCTCACCTGCGGGTACTACTTGAAGCTCCAATTGGTCGTGGTTCCCAGCCAATAGGAGCAGCGGGGGGCAGTGCCTACAGGCAAGGGCAGTGCATGGAGCCCTCTGGCTCCCCTGCGCCTAGGGGCTGTAAGGTACCAGCTGCTTCCAGGAGCGGCATGGGGCCAGGGCAGGCAAGGAGCCTGCCTTAGCCCCACTGCGCCACGGGGCTGGCAATCCCATGGGCCAGATTGAAAGCCCTGATGGACCAGATCTGTCCTGCGGGCCGTAGTTTTCTCTCCCCTGTATTATGGCTTATATTTGAGGCACCACTGTTGATATGAACTGCAACATTAACTCTTTTATGAGGCTACATAGTGGAAATTTGCTGTGCACTGGCATATCTTAACTTTGTAATCCAGACCAACCACTGTTTCCAGTCATTGTTTCTATTTCTTTCTTTCTTTCATTTCATGTTTGTATTTCTCTGTTATTTAAGCTGTTCCTTTAAGTTAATCAGACATTTGTACAACTTTTCATATTATGCATGTCTCAAAAGAAGAAGTATTGTTTTTATGATCTACACTAGCTATTTTGTACATACCTTAGTTCTGAAACTAAAATATCTTACTCCATCCCTTCAGGAAGTTTACAGATTAGGTACAAGCTAGATAGCCATCAAGATCCGGATGTCTTTAGCATCAGTGTCAAAAGCATGGCTGACGGGCTGCTTCACCATATCAAGATTAACAGGGAGGAGGAAATGCTCTTTGTAGAGGTAATTCAGTTAAGCGAAAAAGTGGGTTGTCATCAAATGGAACAAGACCCAAAGCAAAATGAAATAAATAAATGCAATAAAAGGAGTACCTCTAACATAAATTGTAATTTAATATCTCAAGGAAATAAAGCAAAACACGACAGACTCTTGCTGAAAAGTGAGAGTCTAGGCTAAAAGATCCCTTTGACATTCACCTTGTCTGTTTTAAAAGGTCACTTCCACCTTCTCATTTCATTTCAGTCGGCAATGAAATATTTTCTAGTTCAACCTAGATTGTGTGAATGTGGAACACTCAACTAATTGCCCCAACAGATAAAAGTTGTCAATTGTTTTGTTTATTTTAATGAGGGTACAAGAGAGCAGTACTAATGCACTGTAGCAATTTAACAATAATTTAAAACAAAGTTTTTGGTCTGGTTTTCAAAGATGAGTACCTGAACCCCTTATTTTCTTATTTGCTCAGCACTTGCTTTAAGACTAGGGAAAAACTTGCTAGGAAAATGTCTTTGTATCTACGTTGATTCATGGTTTCTAGGGAAACTGGAAGATTAGCTAACACAATTCGTATTTGTAGAAACTGGCATTGGAAAAAGGCCCTATTGTAAAATAAATGTTGATGATTCTGAATGTTACAAATCAAATAATATATTTGGATAAGAACTGGATGATGCACTTATGCACTGTCACCAGCATTTCAAGGCAAGCAATTTATGTAATGGCTCTGGGAGCACAGCATTCACTGCATAACATTTAATTGTTTCATGTTTAAAGTTTCATTCTGAGATAAGTGAAAGCTTTTATTTTTTTTTTAAAAAGCCTTATGCATCTCTTCACAGGGCTTACCAATTATATTCTGCCTATAGATGAATACAAAGGCGTTATGTAAATGGTTTAGAAAAAGAAGAATTGTATACTAAGGTGGGAATGCTTAAATGTATCTCAGCCACAATCATAGTGTTCTGAAGAAGTTATACCATGTTGTTTATAAAATTATCTGCCTTTTAATGGGTGATTCACTTTTTAGTATTGCTATCCTAGCCTTTATGGTATGAATGACAAGTTGTTCTTTTCTCCTCTTTTTCTTTCACCTTTTCTCATTCTTTCCCCTACCTACACATCCCAACTGAATTCTTTTCCATTATGCTACTTCTGTTTCTCACTGAACAATTTTGCAGATTAACCAGAATGAAAGGATGCAATTCATTCTGTCTTCAGGTACAGAATTCAATGCAATCAAATCCCTTGTACTTGGCAAGATTTTAGGTAAGTAGAACACCACACATCTTTTCTGAAACATGGATCAAAATGTCATCATGACACATAAAAAATAATAGCCCTAATCTTATTGAGAGACATTCATTGTCTTAGATTTAATTAGACAGTGAGTGACAATCAATGTAGAAACTTCAAAGTGCACATATAATCGTGGGTAAGTGCGTCTTGAGAGATGAGCAAGTGGATTCCATTAAAAATAATTTCACACTTATCTCTCTCATTTTGCAATCAAGCGTAATGAAACATGGCATTTTTCTTACACCCTTGGAAAATGAAATCATGATCAAATCGTATGTATAGACCCAGGATTAATCAGTAATTAGTTGATGTGTCAGAGACTCTTCCTTTAATTTGATTTTGAACAGTGCAGCTAGGTTTAAGGTGTTGTAAAATAAAATGTGCAGTGTTGGGTTTTTTTAAATTAATTAAGTTATGGAGAGTGACCAAGTCATTCATCCAGTAGTGACTTATAGCTACCTTATAGTCAATAGCTGCCTGTTATTTTTCTCTGTAATAATGTTCTAGGTGGAATTTACCTAACCCCAGTTACCATTCTTATTATCGCTGTCAGTTATGTTTAATTAAAGAAGCTAGGAAGGATGATAACAACTCTCAAAGACAGTCTTTTTTTCATATTATTTGTTATGAGATCAGATTGACAGAGAAAGGGGTGGGAGCGGGAAGAATTTGAAGGGAACGCTATTTCCTTTGTTAGTAAAGTGGTTAGAATACTGAATGTTGTTATATCTCATTATCATGAGATGTTTAGCTTTGTACATGTCTTTCTCTTCCAGCAATTTTCGACACAAGAATGTGGAAACAGAACTGTTTAGTAAATAACACCACTTTGACCTTTTTCATTGTTTTGTGATTAACTCAAAATGTCCATCCTCTAATATTTACAAGCTCATTCTTTTAGAAATTAATGTTGAAATGTGTCTGTTTGCTTAAAATATCATTGTGTGGGATGCAAGTATGGCTGATCCTAAATCCAGAAACTTGTGACATTTTTACAGATCAGGAATTGAGTTTTCACCTCAGATTGCTATATTACTCCTGAGGGAATTCTGCACCAAAAAGTAAATACAAATGTTTAAAACATTTCTGCACACAATATTTTTAAATTCTGCGAATTTAATTTGTCAAAAAATAAATGTGGCATGCTCCAGCACAGGCCACTGGCTGCACAGAGGTGGGAAATCACCCTGCAGACCTCCCCTGGAACAGGGACTCAGCGGTGAGGCTGCATGTGACCCTGACACAACACAAGGGCTGGGCCTGCCTCAGAAACACCCCAGACCCTGTCCTAAATTCCAGGTGCACCAGGTATGGGTAGGCAGGCTCAGCCCAGCAGGATCCAAGTGTGGAGGAGATTAGTGTGTGTGTGTGGGGGGGGGGGGGAATCCAGGTGTGGGGTGAGAGGGTTTTCTTAGGGTTGCCAACTTTGGTTGGACAAATTATTGGTGATTTCATCCCATGACATAATCTTTGATAAAAGATTAATCTTTAATTCCAGGAGACTCCAGGACAATCCTGGAGGGTGGCAACCCAAGATTCTGTGTGGGGCAGTCTGTGTGCAAGCATCTCATTGGGGATCTGGATGCACAGGGGTTCTGGGTGCAGGGGTAATGGGACTCTGCAGTGGCATCCAGGTGGAGATAGTTGGGGCACAGCATGGGGGGGGTCTGGGTTTGGGGGGACTCGTTAGTGTGGGGGTCCAATGGGCCTGCTTAACGGGGGAGCCCCAGATGCTGCTGCTGCTAAGGGGATGCCACATGCCAGACTCCCGCTCTCCCCATTCCTCTACCCTATTTTCTTCTTCATCCCATTCCACTGCCCCATCCTCTCCCCAGTGCTCCATCCCCCCTTCCTCTCCCCACTGTCCCCTGCCCCATACCTCTCCCTTCACTCCCACATCCCCTTCCCCCTGCCCTATCCCATCCCCCTTCATTCCCCACTGTCTCTTCCCTCCATCCCACCCCGCCCCCCTTGCCCTGCCCCACGCAGGCACTCACCCTTGTATAGAAAACAGGATGGTGCCCAGCACACATAGAAGAAGACTGGCACTAGGACCCAGGAGGCAATGTGCAGCTACAGAGTCAAGGAGCCCAGCGGCACCCTCCCTCACCTGGGCAGCTCTTCACTCTCAGAATAAGCAGTTAGTGGTACATGACCTCACACATCCCCCCCCCATGCCTCTGTTTGCCTTCTACCCCATCTACACCCATGGGCACCTCCAGCCCTTCCCACCCCCATGATTTGCCTCTCTGCTGACTTCTCCGGGCTGGAAATGACGCGCCTGCACTGCTGGGGAAGGATGCGTGACCACTCTTGAGGCTTTCCTTTGCTTCCCTGCAGCAAATGATGAGAAAGCAAAGAAATCTGCTTAGGGCATGAATTCTGAGCACACACTGTGGTGCAGAATTCCCCCATGAATAGTATATGGGATATATTTACTTTATATTCCTTCTACAGGTTTATAGGTACACTTTCTGTGTTTTATACATTACCTCCCCATAAACAGAAGTTTTAAAAAGTGTTTCTTAACACAGTTTTACAAGGCTTAGTTTAAAGGTACTTTACTGCCTAGTGTCTAATGTGCTCCTTGTGGTACAGTACATTTGGGAATAACATCACAGCTTTGGTAAATCAGTATTTCTGGAATAGTAACAGGTCCAGAAATACTGTCTGAGGATGAAGATGGAATACAAACTATAAGTTCCACTGAGAGGTAAAGCCTGGATCTCAAAATGTCCATTCTGCCATTGGGCTGGTGTGGTAAGCTTGGAAATAATTATTTGTCTACAGACATGTATTCAGAGATGATCATATCTAAAAGCTTTACATACATTAAAGGCATTGTGAAAGCTGCATTCAGTTCCCCTCCTCCTCTTGGGATAAACAAGGTCTTAATTTGTTAACACTATTAGTTCTCTGCCCTCCTCTAGGTTTAATTTTGGACTGTATATATTCTGCTGGGCTAAACTGACTCTATACTAGCTTCAGGTTGGCCATAAATCCTGCATTGTAATGTGTTGATATAGACTGCGATTGTCACATATTTTTTTAAAGATAGATTGTTCAGGATAATCCTTACATAAAACCATAGAGACTCACAATAGTAATTGTGGATGCCTTCATTCAGAATTATTTGACTTTGACATCACTTATGTGATTAATTTTAATAATCTTGTGTAGATTAATCTAAGCATAGTAATACCCATAGTAATAATTAGTGTTGACCAATATATGCTGGCAAGTGCATGCATCATATTAATAATATTGTTATCTGCACCATGTTTTCATTAAGCACAAATAATATAATAGTTATATTGGCCAAATTTACTGTACTCCTGTTCCGCTATGTTAAATATCCCATAACACCTTGCATTAGCTGAAGTAAGCTTTGGTATATAGGAAACATCTCAAAATAAAGATATGTTCATTATCTGTCTTACTACAAGACTGAAGTCTGCATGGACCAGTATCTGGAATGCCTCTAAAACAAAGTTAGGGAAGGAACAGCACATGTTAGGGAACTGGGACAATGGATGGGTTTGATTTTAGAGACATGTAAAGAGATGTGTAACTTGTAAAAGCATCATATAAACAATACCAGCTGAAATGTATAATTTTGAGAGCATGCTTTCTGTATAAGGTGAATGTAACATCGCTGCACAGGATAACTCCCTGGAGATACACTGAATCTTTTCCCTGTACTGTATTATTATTGGCTTAGAGCAGTAAAAGTCAAAATGCATGAATGTTTGTGGGCAACAAACACAAAAGAGGGGTCATCTGTGTAGAAGGCAGCATTAGCAGAAATATATAGTAAGAGATAAAAATGCAGGAAATAGATTCTGCTTTAAAAACAGCAGTAGGACAAATAATCATCACATCTAAATCATTACTTAAGTCTTTGAAAAGTAGTAATTTCCCAGTGCCAAACATGCACTTTGGTTGCAAAGTAATGATAGTATCATAGTGCCACCATTCAGGTACAGGAATTAAGGATTTGACAGCTTTTCCATTATAAAACCTCATATTCAGGAGTTGATCATTTATTTGCAAAAATCAGTTTGATGTTAAAGCATGGGACATAAATTCTAGGGGAAGTAACAATCTATTTTGACCAAATTTTGAAATTAAGGGACAGATTCTCTTGTTCAGCCAACCTGCATTTGGTGCAGGACCAGAGAAGGGGAATTCCTCAATTTTCTAGTGGCTTTGAATCACAGTTGGCTCACAGGATACTTTAAGGACTTACAAGTCCATTTGGCTAAGACTTTCTTCTAATCAAATGGGTTTGATCTAATCAAATTTTCATTGGCTTTAAATTGGTTTAATTGAGAGTGTAGAAACAGACTACGGCTGATTGTCATGGAAAGAGGTGGGAGTCAACCATCTCTGCAGCATTCCTCCCAGCTGCTGTTTCCACACACTGCAGATACCTTTCAATGGAGTGAGGAGACCTCCTTGGGGAAAGGAAGAGTGTACTGTGTATTTCATCCCCCCGGCAATTAAAATGGAATCTATTGGAAAATAACAAAGCCTGAGAATGTGTTAACATAAAAGCAGAATCCATCTGTACTGTGGAGTACTCTTCTTAGGGAGAAAGCTCCAGGGGTAGTGTCACAGTGATCCTTGGAGCTCATTCATTGCAGCGAATACAGCCAGAGAATTTCATAGAATTTAAGGCTACAATCATCATTTTAGTCTGATTCCCTGGATAACATAAACTATGGAGATTGACCCTTACTTAATTCCTGCAGTGGAAGGGATTTATTCTTCCCCCTTATGTAAGTAAACACTTTTGAGGCCAAATACTTCTGATGAACTAGAATATTTTTTAGAAAAACATCCAATTTCTATGTAAATGACTCAACCTCTTCCCTCAGTAAACTATGCCAATGGTTGACTATCCCCACTGTTAGTTGCTTCCTGTTTCTAATCAGAATGTTGATAGTTTCAATGTCTAGCCACTGGAAAGACTCCCATTCTCTTCAGTGGAACAGGCCCTTAAAAACTACCTAAAATCAAATGTTTTCTCCCAGAGTAGGTACTTATAGCATGATCAAGTGTCCTCTTAACCTGCGAAAGAGAGGTTGCTCCTGGTGCCCTTAGAACCAGCGTGTATGGCGTTGCCTTCTAGCACGTCATACTTTCCCTCATCTTTTCCTCTTACACCAAGTTGAGAAAACAAAGATAAACTAATACACCTTGCCTGGCTGTTACTTACAAGTTTGAAATATGAAAGACTTGTTTAGAAAGATTTGGAGAACATGGATTGATGTCCAGTCCCTCTTAGTCCCAAGAGCGAAAGGCACAGAAAAACAAAGAATCCAAAACAAAACCTCTCCTCCCGCCCCCTTGCAGATTTGAAAGTATCTTTTGTCTTCATTGGTTCTTTGGTCAGGTGCCAACCAGGTTACTTGATCTTCTTAACTCCTTACA
This sequence comes from Lepidochelys kempii, assembly GCF_965140285.1. NCBI lineage: Eukaryota > Metazoa > Chordata > Testudines > Cheloniidae > Lepidochelys > Lepidochelys kempii. Next base: position 87,561,988 of record NC_136384.1, read on the forward strand.
GGTAAGGAGGAATTTAGGCTACCCCTATGGTTATGACAGGGCCCTTATAGAATGAATGTGTATGGCATGTTTGATTATGACCTAGATTACCGAATATCAGCTGTGGCCTGTGCAGCTCACTTTTTTTTTTCTTAAATATAGTGTCCAAACTAAGCTTAGAATATGAGCTGCTGCTCCAACTGTAACATGGTAGAACATGACCTAACAAAGAATATATAAGGGCAAGGCTACCAGAATATTGAATCATAATGTTCTTAGTTTTGCTTTGGGGTATTGATCAGAAAAGATTTTATTATTGAGCAGAAAACACAAGGCTTTTTGAAAATAATCTTCAGGGTGTTGAGACACTGGTCTGAATTATCCCACTGTTAAATATAGCTTAGCGTTTTCATGAAAAGCAAATCTGAGGGCCACTGCCTTTAAAATAATCTTAGGTTCCTAGAGAAACTGAAAAATGCCAGGTCTCTCTCTCTCCTTTCCCTAAACCTAAGCCTTGCAATTTAAAAGTATTTTCAATTGCATCTATGTAATATTGTGACAAAACAGGCAAACTGAGGGCTAGAGGATACTGGGATTTAGCTAAATGTAGGCAAAAGACTGACTGAATCCAGAGTTCAGATGATAAAATGCAAAAGGCTTCTTTCAATGAGGCTTATCCCCTTATTCCAGGATGATGCTGGTTCTCAAGGTATCCCACAGTTCAGAAAAACTATTAAACTCACCCTGCTTATAGCTCTCTCCTGACAAAGTAACTTACTTCAGCTCAGCCAAGCCATACTGATGTAGACATGGCAGCAAATGAGGACAAACACAGGGAAGCTGCACCTTTATTAAACTTTATGCAGGGAAGGGCACCGCCTGCTCTGTCATCCATACAGTCATCTGTCAGGCTCCTACCGTACAATGCATAACTCAGGGTAAACTTTCCTCAGCCTAACCCTAGGACTCGACTCACTCTTTTGTATTGTACTGCCACTCCCTTCCCCTCCCGCAGTGAGGGGGAGAGAGTACTAAAGATGGCTGATGAAGGTCACAGTATCTTCCCCTATTCCATGGGCACAAGGCTCATCAGCAGAATCCCAGATCTTTTACTTCTATGAACCATTCTTTAATCATTTTGACTGAACTGGAAAACCTGCCATTGGTTGGTACCAGCAGCTTGCTTTGTCATGCCCCTGTCCACCCATAATGCCTGGTATCAGAGCTCCTGCCCAATTCATTCTCTCACATTTCTAAGTTCCTGCATCTGACAAATGTACTCCATTATCCCTGAAAAACTCAGGCCAATTATAACAAGTGTCCCTGTGCTTGACCACAGAACCACCAGTCTCCAACAGTATCATAGTAACCTCAAGGTTCACTTTCTTCCATGATGACAGGTTTCAGAGTAGCAGCCGTGTTAGTCTGTATTCGCAAAAAGAAAAGGAGTACTTGTGGCACCTTAGAGACTAACCAATTTATTTGAGCATAAGCTTTCGTGAGCTACAGATGCATCCGATGAAGTGAGCTGTAGCTCACGAAAGCTTATGCTTAAATAAATTGGTTAGTCTCTAAGGTGGCACAAATACTCCTTTTCTTTCTTCCATGGTTTCCCTTATCCACCTGCTGACCTGGCCAGCACCTTGTGAGCCCCATGTTCTATAGAGTGCCCACAGTCCAAACATTGACTATGCTTTGGATAGCCCTTGGAATCAGAAACAGACAGGTTTAGTTGTGCTTATTGCCATTTCCAGTAACCTTTCTCTTGGGGTGGACATAAGTCCTGTAACAATTAGTTTTCTAATACCCTATAGCCTGAACCTTGCAAAAATCAAAACCTTTCGATGCTGCCAGTGTTGCTGCCCCAATCTTGAAAGAATGTGTACCAAAGTTAGCTGAGTTGAGTTTGCTGTAGGCCAAAGCTTTCTTCATTACCTCAGCAAACTGGTAGTTTGTAAGGAAGCTACCATTCCCATGAATAGGCAGTGGGCCCGGCTTCTGGCTCTGTATGGCCAGGACAGAGGCATTCAGCCACACATTCCCATTACACCACAGAAGCCCCTTTCCATTCTGGTCCATTTTAGACTACCTTAAGCATAGCAACTCTGCTGTGGGTGACAAATGTATATCTGATAATTCCAGTGCTTGCCTGGATGTGTCTGCATCCAACTGAGGCACCTAGAAGTGCCAAAAAAAGGCCAGAACAAATGCTGCCTTAAATAAAATGGCCTCTGTCCCAAAACTTCATGTGCTGGGTAGAGCATTTAATAACCTTGCAAGAATGTCTATGATTATGGAGTGCCTGTCCTCTCTCCTGTGTCTGTCACCTCTGAACCATTCCTCTAAGAATTTTGCACAATGAAATCTCTGTGTGGGACTGGGAAACCTTTCACCAAAGGACAGGCCAGCTACTGGTGGAGAGAGCTAACCCAGAGTGCACCAGTGACTTCACATATCTCACCACCTGGTGCCTAGGGATGGGCCACAGATGCTGGAGTCCTTTCTGAGCTCAAAAGTCTGAACTCTGTAAGGCAGGCCATATAATTACTGCCTGTCCTTGGGGCAACTGAATTCTCAACTAGTCCCAAGTCTGTCAGACACCAAAGATCTAAAGTTGGTGGGGCAGCAACAATGGATCTCTCCTGTCAAGTGGGGCAAACTGCTGAAATCTGCAGTCTACAGCCCCAAGGTGAATGGCCCCAGCTGGGGTCCTACTTCCTATCTGCTGAGATCTCCCTGTCCTCGTCTGTTCCTCAATCCAGGATGGGTCTCTCCTCCTGCTCCCTTCCTCCTGCAACTTTTCATCTTTATCAGAGCCTTCCCATGGTTCGTATCCACTCCAAAGGCCTGAGGAAATTGATTATCTTGTTCCCCATGGGATGGTGACCCTAAACCCATAATTCCCCCAATAAAGCGGTGTTCTCACCCACCTGTTAATGCATCCAGGAGACCGGATTGGGGCCATCCATGGCATGAGAGAGAAGACCCTCCTCTACAACACCTGGCCACTCCAATGTTCCCCTTCCCCCCAGGAGCACCTGCCCCAACTATAGCTGTGCAGGGACAGGCAGCTGCCAACTTCCCCAAGTCCCTTTCTGTGGCTGCTGCTTTCCCCACTGCGTGAGGTCCACAGCATTCCACCATGAGCTGTGGAGGGAGGGAAGGGGACACCACATCTTGCCGGGTCCCAGCTGAATGGCTCTGGGAGCATGCACCTGAAGTGCCTTCTGCTGCACTATCAACAGTAGCAGGTGTCCCACATGCCTCGTACTTCCCTGCTCATGAGCAGGGAGAGAGGGTGGGGCAGCAGCACTGTAGCAAGTCCCAACAGCAGGACCATGACGGCAGCAGCAGCTCCACATATCCTTCACCTGCAAATAGGGACAAAGTGGGGAGTGCAAGGCACTGTCAACCTTCCCCCAGCGGAGCTCCTACTCCTGGTGCACCTTTGCTGCCAGGATGGGAAACAGAGGTATTATCCCCATGGTAAGACAGACACCCCTCACTTGGAGTGCATCCTACAAACACAGGGAGGAGAGGCCCTAGAGTGCCTGTTTACTCTCCAGGAGCTGTTTCTCCTAGGTGCAGAGCCCACTTCAGTTCCTCTTTGTTCTGGCATCCAGAAAACGGTAGGATCTGGAAAGTGGAAAGAACCCAGTCCAACAGTAAATCTTGCTGCTGCTTGAATGGAGCCAAAGGAGCCTTCACACGGCCTGGGCTAGGTTTTAAATTAATGAAAGGGGAGGGCAAGGGACTAATCACCCCGCTTCTTCCCCAGGCTAGCCACTCGACTCTGAAGAGGAGGGACACACCTGCATCACCTCAGTGTGTGTTTTCCTTCCCCATTCAACTACAGCTGTCCCAATCACCTCTGGCCCCAACAAGTTCCCCATCCATTGAGAAGGGTGGGTGACATTTGACTCATAACAGGGATGCCTGGCAATCCCTGTGTGAGGGCAGGTAGCTATGTAAGCAGTTCTTCTCAAGGAAAGAGTGGTAATCCTTTCCCTCCCAACCAAGATATGGGTATGTTCGTAACAAGCTCTATTTACACCTTGTTTACACACACATTGGTAACTAAAGGTGTGATTTTAAGTCAGTTCAGTTAAACGAGTGCTATTCTGAGTGTGAACACACTTAAATTGATTGAACCCCTTTCTTGGACCTGTAGATCTACAGGCACTAGCTAAACCCATATAATGAGCTTTAAACTGCTATACCCATCCACAAAGGAGTTTTCACCCATTTAACTAAATCAGATTTTAAAATAATTTAACTTAAACCAGTACAATTTCTATGTGTAGATAAGCTCTTAGTAGCTGTTCATAGTCAATTAGATGAATTTAACACTTTCAATCTGTTTCCTCATATCTAAAAAAGGGAATAATGTTTGTCTGACATGATTAATATTTGTACAGCACTTTGAACAGTAAGAGTTGATTATTAATTATTGTTAATTTTTATTAATAAAGGAGTGATGCGGTTTCAAAACGATTGTGCTGCTTCATTGAGAAGTAAAATATAGTGACTTTATGTACTGTAGCAGTTCAGTACCACGCATCAGGACCCCATTGTGCTAAGTGCTGTACAAATATGGAACAAAAAACACAGTCCGTGCCCCAAAGAGTTTATAGTCTAAGTACAAGACAAGATACAACAGATGGATACAGACAGACTGATAGGGAAGTACAAGTTAACAATGAGACAATATTGATTAGCATGATAAGCTGTGGGCTCAGCACACCAGCACCCTAACTGTTGTCAAGTGTTTTTAGGCATCAGAGCAAAGGAGGCGATAGAGGAGGGCTTTGATGGTGGATAATGAGTTAGTTTTGTGAACGTTTATGGGGAGATCCCCCCAAATGTAAGGGACAGCATGGGAGAAAGCATGACAGTGCTTGTTAGAAAATTTAACAAGTGGACAATGTAGGCTGGCATCATGGACCAATCATAGATTGGAGTTGATCTGAATGAGAGATGATAGCTAGAATGGGGCTAGACCACGAAGGTCCTTGAAAGTGAAGACAAATAGCTTATGTTTGATGTTCTAGAGAAGAGGAGCCAATGGAGGGATGCAAACAGAGGGGTGACATTGTCCAAGGGACAGGCTAGGAAAATGGTCTTTGCAGCAGTATTCTGAATGGATCTGAGCAAGGCAAGATTGCATATGTTAAGGCCAGAGGGAAGGATATTGCAGTAATCAAGATGAGAGATTGGAGGGTGCATGTGGATGCATACGAAGGTCTGTATATTAGAGAGGTACTCAGAAAGAAGCAACGAGATTTAGATATAGCCTGGATGTGAGGAAATAGTGAGAGGTGCAAGATGAAGATGACATCCAGGTTAAGGGTCTTGGTGACAGGCAGGATGGTGGTGTTGTCCACAGTGATTAAGGAGATAGCAGGGAGGGCTGTGGGTGGGCGAGGAGAGGAACTATTAGGAGTGCTATTTTAGGCATGTTGAGCTTGAGCTGACAGTTGATATCCACAAGGAGATATTAGGCAGGTCAAAAGTTTGGTTTGGACAGGAGACAGATCTGGAGCAGAGAGGTAGATCTGTGAGTCGTCAGCATAGAGATGGTAGTTGAATTGTGTTTGCAGATGAGATTACCCAGAGAAAAGGCATAGAGGGAGAAGAGAAGGGGACCAAAGAAATGCCTGCAGAAAGCTGGTAGGTTCATGAGAAGAATTCTCCATGGGGCACACAAAGGGGGTGATTACAGAGGAAGCAGGAGAACCAGTAGAGGACAGCCATGGAAGCCAAGGGATGATATGATTTCACGAAGATCATTTACAGTTATGTCAAGGGAGCTGACAGGTCAAGAAGGATGAGGATTAAGTACTGGTTCTGAACATTAGCTAGGACAAGGTCATTAGAGACTTTGGGAAGAGTAGTTTCAGTAACAGACAAGGGTCAGAATGTGAGGCTCTCAGAATGAACTGGAGGAGAGGAACTCCAAGTATCATAGAATATCAGGGTTGGAAGGGACCTCAGGAGGTTATCTAGTCCAACCCCCTGCTCAAAGCAGGACCATTCCCCAATTTTTGCCCAGATCCCTAAATGGCCCCCTCAAGGATTGTGCTCACAACCCTGGGTTTAGCAGGCCAATGCTCAAACCAATGAGCTATCCCTCCCTCCCATGTAAAACTTGTAGACAGTGCATTCAATAATCTTAGAGATGAAAGGCAGAAGAGAGTGGGGTGGTAGTTGCAGAGACACGTGGAGAGTCAAGGGTGTGTTTTTATTTTGTTTCTTATGAGAGCCTAGTGCATGCTTGTATTGCAAGGGGAAAGAGCCAGAGGAGAGTGAGAGGTTAAAGAGAAGAGTAAGGGAAGGATTCAAACTCTTAATAAAATCAGCCTATTAAAACCATAGTGTTTGTATGCACCCATACAAATGCTGCAGTGAAACAGCTGCTAATCAATAGTTGCTTAAAAAAATCCTACTTCTGTCCATCAGCCCTGCATTGCTATTTAAAACCCACAGTAGAATGGCATTTAAAGGCTGGTTTAAAAAAAAAAAAACCTGATATGGCAAAAATTTGCAATTTTCACATAATTGGAATTCAATGTGTCTCTGCAGTGAGTATGTAGTACCCAATTTTACTATGCATCTCTGAGACACTGGTAAAATATGTTCTCAGTCTCGTATATAGCTGCCGTCATTTACTGTATATGTAGGTGTCATCCAGAGAGTTCATATGGGACATATTTTAAACTCTTATTATTTCACCAGATTTTTTACTCATTTTAGTCTAGTCTAGGCGCACATGAATCTAGAATCTAGTCTAGGCGCACATGCAACAAATGAATAATACAACTTTTTCTGGGGAAAAAGTTTCTACAAACTTGCAGTACTGGACATAAACCTAACTATTCAGGAATTTAGCCAAGATGTGTCAGTTTAAGGGAAATTCTATTGGCAGAATATTTGCTTGCTATGTTTTATTTTAATCTTATTATTTCTTGCATGAGTGTGGAAAGTGACATCTTTTAAAATAAAGCCATGTAACCATTTGTTACTCTCTTCGCTTCTGGGCTTTAGCATTTAGATTGTTAGTGAAAGCAGCAAGAAGTTTCATGAAATATCCTATAGTTTCCTGTTTATCAACTGCTTTTCCTACTGATAATTTTTGTTAGAAGTAAACATGTTTTACTCTTGTAACTAGATAAGGAAGAGGGTTCTGGAATTGTCGTAGTACTCCTAGAACTATAGTGAAGAAATCCCAGGCCCAGAAAAGTGATTATGCAATGAAAGAATATTAAATTGAGCATCCTCACAGCAACTACTTATCAGTAATAAATAATACAAATATTTTTAACTTTCTAATACTTTTGTTCCAGCACAATAGTTGGCCAGTATACTCCACCCACTTTCCAATATTTAGTAGCACTACAATCTTGTATTTTAGATGGTTTCACCAGAACCTTATGTAAGTTATTCTATATATTCTGTTTTTTTCATGTTTTGAAAATTTCACAATGTAAATGAAAATATCTATGTTACAAACATGCAGCCAGATGTACCCCCTGCAGACACAGATATAAGTCCACTCACTTCAATGGAAATATATCCACTCATGCTAGTGGATCAATGCTGACTGTTTATATGAGGTATAATAGTTGTGTCAGCCAAAATGTCCATGCAGCCATTGTGCCCACAAAACTATGTATAAATGCAGAATTTTGTACAAGTGTGTTTTTAATGCACCATTTACAGCCTCATTTCAAATTTTTGCTCTGAATGTCAAAAATGAATAGTGCTTCTGTTTTGCTAAGTGACAGTCATGAAGGTCTAGACAGACTGTAAAAAGTCAAGCATATAAAATAATTCAACGTAAAATTACACTTGACAGGAATTTGAAACCTGTGAAACCTTGATTATCATCATCATAGTTGGAAATTGTCAAGGAGAGAGGTCAAACAGAAGTCTCTTGATTGCACTAGTTCCTTTTTTAAAGTGTTCTCTTAAGATTTGTGTGTCTGCTAACCTTCTGCACTCCACTGAGGACAAATAGATGAGGCAGAATTCAAAACAAGCTCTTTGTAGAAGGAGGTAGTGTAGGTGGGATAATTTTATTTTTATTCTATGAATCATCTCAAAATACACTCAGCAAATGAGCTGAAATGCTGGTATAAAATACCTATGTGAAAAATGCAGAGTTACAGTGTACCACAAAACTAATCCTTCTTCCCCCCCCCACCCCGCCACACACCCACCCACCCACCTGCAACACATTATTTTCAAAAACATGCCATTACTACAAATGGTCAGGAAAGACTAGACTTCAGATATGTTATTTTGTTTGGGAGAGTAAATGAGTGAAATTCACACAAGGATTATTAAATATCCAAATCTGTTTCTATTTAGAAAAGCACATTGGCTGCCTAACACCAAATTAATTATAATGGCAAAGGATGCGAGGTTTTCTATCCTACTCAGTTTTTCCATCGTACTCACAGTTAGACAAAAGGTTTCTCCTTCATACACATCTTGAGACAATCTTTCTCCCCTCTCCAGCTTAAAGGGCTTCTCTGTATGATTCTTCTCTTGAGTTGCTCAACTTCATTGGTAAGGGTATATTCCAACAATTCTGATGGTGCTGTGCTGACATGGCCCCCAACCTATTAAAGAGCGCATAGCAGTGAGGTAAATTCACCCATTTTAGCAGCTCAAGGCATGACTTTTGGCTGTTTCCCACCACTTGCTATACCATCAGTGCAGCTCCAATGTTAGTAATGGTGGGAACACGAGTGTAGACCAGCTACTGGCCATTTAACCACCATGTTCTTTAGATGAGTCTCCGTAATGGAGCTGGCTAATTTTATCACATTTTTTATAGAATCTGTCATTTGAAATGAGCAAGCAGTGTCTTGCTGAGGTCCCAGTAAAGTTTATTTAAAATGTTGTTTCAAATTAAGCAGTAAGTGTCTGATGAAGGTGTTAAGTTTTATACTTTGCCACATCCTATCCCGGTTTTCATTTCACATGTTAAGACTGAGTTGGTCATCCCATTCATCAATACATAGCGACAAACTAATGTACAGGTATTTGCTGAAATAATGGTAACAACTTCCTACATTGTAAAGGTTATGAGCTAATTTCTATGCTTAGACTGAGCATACATTCGATCAACTTTGTAATATTTGGTAATGCAGAGGCTGTGACTGCATGATTTAACTTGGACGGAGCTCAGAGACTTATTTTCTGTAAGCATATCTTTGGGACAATTAATATTATGTGTTACCCAGAATTTGTTTTTTAAATTAAATTTGCCAGCACAAATGAGTTCTGTCCACATTCCAGAGTGGAATGCTGGGTGGTGAGTAGACAAAGGGCTTTGAAAGGACACATACTTTTTATGAAGGTAACCCAAGAGATAGTTAGTAGTTTTTTTCCCTTTAGTGAAGTAGGAAAGGTATCATGTTTAACAGGGACACTGGATTGGACCAGTATTCATTTTTAACATTTCACAAGCAAGACATCTGTATGAGTTCCCAGTATCTGAGGTCTGCTTTTTTTTTTGTTTGACAGATATGCTGATGATGGAAAGGCGTAGTGAATCTGTAGAAATAATATGATCCAATAATGTACATATTTATGAGTAAGAGCCTAGTATAATATGTATTTTTCATGAATGTACTTTATTTCTTTGCAGAATGAAAGAGAGATACATTTTAATTTAAATATTTTAGTTGCATTTGAGTCTTTTTGCTTTGCAACTTATTATAGTGAGTTAACTGCATGTCCCTCGGCAGACTAGCAACTGTCATCCATTTTTAAAAAAAGTTGAATATATCTGGCTGTCTTTTCATTAAAGACAGACAAGAAAGGAATTCAGCAAATCTACATATGTTGCTGTAGCATAAATGTAGTCAGAGGAGTTCAGGTTAATTATTCAATTATTCATCTTTCACTTTATTTTGTACATTTGCAGTATGACTGTGTTCTTTTTCTTTTGATTGACAGAAAGTAATGATGTAGATCAGGACACAATGAAGGCAAACTCTCAGGGGTTTATTGGATGTCTATCTTCAGTGCAGTTCAACCACTTTGCTCCTTTGAAAGCTGCATTGCATCATACCAGCTCAGCACCCGTCATTGTAAAGGGACGTTTCACTGAATCTAACTGCGGTACTTCAACGGGAGCTGACTCAACATCAAGTGAAACAACCCATTCATTTGCAGGTAGCATATGGCTATCACTTGTTTTGCCCTCTAAAACACAGGAGTTCTCAGAACTTCATTCATTACTGTCTTTTTTACATGGAGGTACATGACGGGGTGGATTGAAAACATTCTCTGTTCTGTTTGTTCTTCTCTTCCATTTTTCTAGCCTCTGTCGTTTCCTCTTAATATTTTCACTTTCCTGTTCACCTTCACATAGTGTGATTGACAACACTGATCTTTAGAACCATGTAGACCCATACTAACTTCACAGTTCCATACTGTGTGTGAACCTTAACCAAACATGAGTATCTTGAGAATTCTACTTTCTGTCATTTTCCTTTTTTTTCTGTTGCAGATCATTCTGGACCAATAGATGAGGGAGAGCCCTTAGCTAATGCAATCCGAAGTGACTCTGCAATTATTGGAGGTAATATAAAGGCTTCACTGGAACCATTTTTTAAATTAACTTTGAATCTTTCAATGCTAAAGTAAAGTCAGTGCAACTTTTGGGTGCACAAGGAAAACAGTATCAAAGTGAAAGAAGCTCCGTTTTACTACAAAGTGTTAGGAGCTGAGTGAAAAAGTCAAAGTGATGTTTTAAAATATCAGTAACTCTTGTCTACTTATAACATTAGCTTATGTAGTGACAGTTTATATAAATATTTGAATACGCTATTGATGCACAGCATTTTAAGAACAGTTTACTAAGCTGCTTAATGAAAGTATCTATGAATGGATACCTACTTGGATACCTTAGGGCATACAGCATATTTTCAAGGAAAGAGCATTTTTATGGCTTTTTGGCTTTTACAATGATTCACTTTTGCCAGTGGAGCATGTTCAAAGTGAGGAAGCCCTTTGTTAAATAGATCTCAATAGCACAACTTTTGCCTTGCCTTTATGCTTGAGAAAATGGGGAATTTGCATGGCTTGAATGCCTGTTGTACCCCAAGGCAGGTTTCATTTTGGTTTGTCATTCAGAATGCAATATGCTTATGGACTGAGAACCATTTGCACTGATTTTCAGTGTTTCAAAAAAGCTGGAAAATAAAATCCACATTAAGATGTTAAAAATATAGTTAATGTTAATTAGAGTATTGTTTTTCTTACTTCTCCTTACTATTTCTGCTGATCTATCTAACTGCTTTTTCAGGAAAATCACGTTTAGTTCTTGTTTAAGCTCTTTTTAAGAAAATCTGTTTTTATTAAAGGTTCTGCAGTGAGGGAATCATACACAATTTAATCACTCCAAAATGAAATAAAATGACACTTATCTTGTGTAAGTCTCATTTTATTTTGTTCAAGATGTACATTATATGGTCAATAGAAAACCTTGAAATTGAGTACTATGGATTTGGAGTCAGCAAATCCAAGTTTTGTTCCTGGCTCTTGCAGACTTCTCAGAACTTTTCAACTGAGCTGCTAGAAAGCCTAACAGTTTTCTCTCTTCAGAAGGATAAACTTCAGAGAAGTCAAGCAAGTCTGATAATGTGAGTTTGGGGACACAAAACTCTCAGTAGAATTTCAGTTTCCACAAATGGTGTTGTAACAAATATATGCCAGTGACATTCCTTTAAATAGCTATCCTGTGAGACTCTATCCTGTGAGAGTTTTCTGATGGTATTTTTTTTTCTTTGGAAGAAGAGAGATAAAGGAACTTCTCTTTGGTCCTGAAAACGGTTTTTTGCTATATCATTCAGTGATTCAGTTTCAATTAGTGACTTGTTCAGAAAAAAGAGAACCCATCCTTTGTCTTCTCTGGTTAAATTCTGAATGTTTCTTTTGCAAGGGCCTTAAGAGCCTGAACAGACAAATTCCAAATTTAGTGGAATAAAACTACTAAATCTTCCCACAGAGGATAAGGGATTTATAACTACAGAACCTGCAGTCACATATAGAACAACTGAAATGATGGCATCCTCGACCCAATATGGCAGATGATTAATGACGTATTGTCCACACAAATCACTTCCTTAAAACCAATAAACAACAGCTGATCAAAGGTTGCCTACTTAAATGGTGATGCTAAAGTCTGCAGTTTTAGGGCAAATTCTGGAATGTTTTCTGTTAACAGTGTTGAGTACAGAAGGTTGACGGTGCTTTTACTTTTGCTACTAATGTTTGGCAGAGCCAAGAAATGTCCTGAATGACATTAGAATTGTATTAGAAATGTCCTTAAATTATATGTAGTGTCCTGAAATGAATGGACAATTTTATATATGGTAAAGGTATGAAAAGAAAAGTTTGAGGTTAGTATTATTGGTACCAGGTTCAATGGATAGTAATCAGATCTGAGGACTTCTCAACCAAAAATTCTAGAAAATAAAATAGATACTCTGCTTATTGCTTTAGGACCTGATCCAACTACTTTTAAGATTAACAGAAAGACTTATTGATTTGACTGGGGTTTGGACCACTCCTCAACTAACCAAACAAAATATTTCTTTCTTTTACAGTGTGTTTTCCATATTTTACCAAACACTTTATATAGCATGGACATGCACAGTTCAGTCACCTCATCAGCCTTGAGTCTGCCTTGTAATAATGACATGCAGTCATAAACCAAAGGATTATGGTTAAGGCATTATAATGTTTGCAGTCCCAGATTAAATCAAACCGATTTTTATAGATAACATTTTTTCCATATTTTTTCTACAGTGTCACTTCTGAGCAGAGTTAAAGTTATTTGGGTTCCATGTCTTAACATGTTTGAATTTCTTTTAAATGAATCCTTAACTTTGAATTTCCTAGGTTGATGATGCCTGTTTTGGGAATAACTGCAACATCCATGTAATGTTTTTCACCCTTAAATTAAATTGAAACAGTCAACCTTAACTAGATTTATATTGTACATAGCATGTTACACATATATTTGTCACAAATTTGAGATGGCCTTAGAACTATCCTATATTCTGGCATTTAGTCATTCATTTGTCAAAATGTCCTTGTAAATCAGGAAGACTATTCAGTACCAAACTATTATGTCTTCTTCTCATTGGACAAAATTTGCTTCACTCACACAAAGTTTGAAAAATAATGGCCTATGGGTGTGAAGACAAATGAGCTGAGGGGGTGAAATCCAACATTTAATCTAGGGCTGGAATGTGAGATTGCAGCACAGACCCTCTATGACTGCTATTCAAGGCTATAAGGCCACCAGTCTAGCCAAAGGGGCCACTAGGTTAATGTAAAAGTGAATTCCATAACCTCCTCACCTGGGTCATCTGTGGCCCACTCCATCATCAACCTTCATTCCCCCTTTTTGTGGGAAGTGAGAAGTATGCAGACATATTTGTACAAACTCGTGCAGGACCCTGTTGTACGATAAAGTCGTGCTTAAGAAACTTGTGTTGTTCCTTTGTGCCATGGATGAATTCCACCCACAGACAATTTCTCTGTCAATGAGGATATCAGTTATTTTAGTGTCACTGAGTAACATTTATTTGAGGGAAAAAATGCTTCTTATGGGCTCAGCCCTGCAAGGAAAGGTTGATTCAGACAAAAAGGGACTGAGAACCCTCCCTACCAAAAGGCCCCTCCGTCAAACCAAAGTGTCACTCCAAACAAAAGTGCTTCTGAATCAAGCACATTTCCTAGGTTAATTTGTTAGACAAACTAATGGGAGGGGGGACAATTATAAGGTGCCAATCACCGTGGTATCTAGGCATTTGAGGAGTCTTATGCGCACAGTTGAATTTTTTATTCTAGTGAATACAAATATGTGATTATTATTATAATGAAATGGAATTGTCTCAGCCAATCAGAGTATTTTTCAAGTTATGACGTTCCTTCTGTTCTGATTGGTTCTGGGTATCTGGTTTACCTAGTCTTTGTAATTTTCTCAGTAATTATATGCTATTCCAATATTCTGCCAATCAGAGTGCAGATATTTAGATAATCATAGTGTAGTTCTTCACAGCACAATAACTGGATTGTGAATACGTAAATCTATCTAGTCTGCACTCTATAATCTATCCACTCTGATTGGGTCCTATATGCAGAATCTCCAAGCCATTTGCTCAAAGGTATTCTGTTGACTTAAGATGACTTTGCATCAGGACATGCTCCTTCTGTTCTTTCTACAGTTTGTCTGATCCTGATACCACTTTTCTCTAGAAGGCTGGTATTGCAGATTGCAAGGAGTTTGGCCTAAGCAGAAATAGGATACCTGCTGTGAAAGATCTGTAATTGTTAACTCACCTGAAATTTAAACACAAACAAACATCCATTTGATTTTTAAAATCAGTTACTGAGCTCTCCACAGGAACCCTTTGTTACACACACTAAACATGTTAGGGTGGGGAAAAAATACCATAGTCTGAAATCTCAAGACTACAGTTGTAGAAAGGGAAGAAAGGAAGATGTTCATGAACCTAAAAACACTGCAATTTTAACACAGCTTAAGGTGTTCTACTCTGATAAGTAACATTCAATATGTCATTCTAGGGTTTTTTGTTTGTCTGTCACTCAATGATTTCCAAATCAAATGTTCTCAGTTTACAAATACATTTTTTTTTCTTATTCACTGCAAATTCATTTTGGCTTCTGAAAATCAAATTGGGTTCTTCTCATCTGACACATCATCTCCAGTAATATCCATTATACAGCCTAAAGTGGGTCCTCTAGTGACTATTGTACAACCCACTGGATGTTGATGTTTCCTAGTCTTGGGCCTCATTTTCTACTACCTTGCATCTTGTTTATATTTGTATGAACTGAATGTCAGTTGCTACCAAATCAGAATGGTACCATACCCACTTTGAACTCACTGTGTATCGATGTAAATGACAACATGAGGTGCAAGGTAATGGAAAATCAGTCCCATGGAGTGCAAGCATCAACAGCAGCCCACAGATTCAAAGCAAGGATGAGTGATATGTCTTGGATATTCACATGCGAGCTGGCTGGTGCTTGATTTGCACCCACTTCCCTAAGTATAGGATCTCTAAGGATGCACTGGCAAGGACCATGATGTGGGTCATCCTCCTTCTAAATATGATTGGTCAGTAGAAGAGAAGTGGGATCTGTACTGGGTGAGGCAGATAAAGGAAGGCGAAACACAGCTACTCTTGCGCACACAATTATTTCTTCCACAGTTTAGGTCGCTCAAAGGTCAAAGACCCTGATTGTTTGTGCCAGAGTATATGTTTGACCTTTAACGTTTAACTTTCTAGTTTTAGGTTGCAACTTTGGTACAATTTTGCCTCCTATTTCTCGTTTTCATTCTCATAAATAGAAAACAACTGTATAGTAAGCACCTCACCTCAGACTATTACCTGAGCAATGGCTGAGAACATCAGCAAGCTTTAGGCACCTGCAAGTCTTAAAAGCCCATTGTACATTTACTATATATTCAGCCATAATGAAAAACAAATATACAAACAAAAAATTAGTACCTAAACACATTCTAACCTTTTGGGGTGAGATCCTGACCTACTGAAGTCCTCCTTGGGAGTTTTGTCATTGACTTCAGTGTGGTCAAGATTTCACACTTGGTTCCTGATACTGGGTTTTCACATGTGTCTATCTCTGTCATAATTACTTATCATGTAGGAAAGATACTTAATTTATGTGCTAGATAAATTTTAGAGGGTTATGTTTTAAGTGTATTAAAACCATAATTGTTTTTGAACTGCAAGAGACACTTAAGTTCCCACTATTTTTAATGTAAACCTCTCTGGTTATTGCTATTGAACACATTGAGAGTGGCATACTCTACAAGTGAGTGAAATTTTTCAACCAAAACTCTTCCTTGGTGAAAAAATACAAATTTGGGTTGACTCACAAATTTGTGTTGATTTTGGCAAATTATTTTGATTTAAAAAAAAACTACTAAAACAATTCAAAAAAGGTTGAAATGTTTCATTTAAACATTTTCAAAACAAAATATTGTGATTTTTTCAATCAAAATAACTTTTTGTTTTGAAATTACCTTTGATTTAATTTAAAAAGAAAAATACACTGACAAATCAAAATGAAACATTTAGTTTCAATATGTTTAATTCGACACAAATTATGTTTTTCAATGTTTCAATTTGCTGAAAATTAAATAAATTAGTTTTGGGGTTGACTTGAAACTGTTTTTTGTAAGTGCCAAAAAATCAATAATTCACACAGTTCTAGTGTACACACAGTTTTTGTGCTGCTTTAATTATATCAGTTAAACCCCTAATACTAATAAAAGTACCTTTATACAGGTATAAGTGCATTAATGCATAAGGGATTGTACCACCTTAACTCTATTGCTTTAGAAAATTGTACATAGATAAGCCCTCAGACTGTGTATGTGCTGTTACAGAAAAACAAAATAGTGTACATCCTGGTGTATGTTAATAAAGGCCGGATCATGCAGTCAGTCTGCCCTCAAAACATCAGGGAGACTTCTGTATAGAGAGAAAAATCACACAATAAGGTCCTCGTAACTTGATATAAAATGAAGCATTTTGAAGAGGATAGGTTTTTATGAGATGATGACAAATGGCCAAATCATTGCTTTTCTTTTAAAATGGATGCATTGTTTTCATTTACTCTCTGTGGTTGATATAGAACTGTAAGCATTTCTCTCTTTCTTGCCCCTATCCTGTTACAGGAACTGTACTATAAATCTTCAGTAGTGGCAGCTTTAATCCTATCTACCCAATCTATTGAGTCCTTTAGATCATCACCATGGTATCTGAGTGCTTCCCCAAATTATAAGTGTACAAAGATATTTCTCTCACCCTTTCTTTTTCCTCCATTCAGCAGGCTCTGGACTACGGGGTTATTGTTGTGATGGTTGGTGTGGTGGTGGTATTGTGTGGCAAGACTAATTCAGAAACATCTGAAGTGGCAAAGCCAGTGCTATCCAGGGAGCCACAAATGTTCCTGTTCATTCAGGAGCCAGGCATGCACACACCTCGCCCATCAAACACAGTGACACAATCCTGAGTACAGGAAGGAAAAGAATCCCACATTTTTTTTCACATAGGGGCCCGGCCCCAAAGAACATGTGGTCAGCCTCTTTTTCAATCAAGCGTGTCTTGATTATTATGACAAGCATTAGACTGTAATTATACAGTGTAGATGTAGGGCTTGATTCAGAGCAGGGGGCATAAGTTAGGGCCGTGAATACCTGCCCATCCCAACTTGTGCTTCCAAGGGAAACTGTATATGAATGGGGATTTTCTTCTAAAAGGTGCGGGCAAGTATTGGTCCTGGCACCATCAGACGTGGGGTGAGAAGCTTTAATCTCTGGCTAGACTCCATAAAAGGATGTCCAGGGGAGGTATTGAACCAGCACTTCTTCTGAATGCTCCTCACTCCTTGTATTTTATGGCCAGGCCTGTTCATTTGTGGGCTACACCAGTTTGCTCGGAAGTTCTAGTTTCATTGGGAGTTTCAGGGGGATTGTTGTTATACTTCCATTTCCCCTCCTGCGGTCCCACCACATCGGCTCTACAGCACACGCTGCTTGAACCTGGGCTATGAATCTCACTTATTATTTGTCTAGTATATCTGATCAGTTTTCTCTCCTCCTCTCTCCTCCCTAGGTGTGATAGCAGTTGTGATATTCATCCTGCTTTGCATCGCTGCCATAGCTGTACGCATTTATAAAAAAAAAAGTGTATATAAAAAAAATGAGGCAAAAGGATCACAAAATGAGGACAGTGCCGAGACTGCCCTGAAATGTGAGCTCAGCATGCAAAATACAGTCAACGAAAATCAAAAGGAATACTTCTTCTGATTGGCATTTATGATTTAATTTAATATAATAATGTGACTTTCTTGCTAAGCCAGGGGCTCTCAATGGACAAAAAAAGCTCTTGCACTCAAAGTAAATGCAATGGATTTGAGACCTATTATACTGCATATGTTCAGTCTCAGTGATTGCTATAGGAGGCCTCTTTAAATTACATGCATTCCTTAGCTATTATACCGTAAATGCATTTTATGTAACAGTGAATTAGATATTGTAACCAATTTCATTGTTGGTAGTTGCCGACTGTTCTGATGTGACCTTCTACAACTGAATTTTAACGTGAATGCTGAATATGGTTTTTAAGTGGGAGAATTCTTAAGCTATTGCCCCCATCCTTCTCTTTAAAATCTGTGATTCAGGCATTTTGTTCAAGGTCAAAGTTGGACTGTAATGTTTACTTGAGAAACTCTGCTATGTTGCTTTATAGTGATCCACAGTGACTTCCTGTTATTGAAATCCCTTTTCAACCGCTGTTGGCCAGTGTCAACTTCTACTCGTGAGCCATCAAGCTACCCAAAACAAAACAAAACCCTTACTTATTTTTCCATGTGAAATGACCAATGCTGTCATTAACCAATCAAATTCTAACCTGGCTGTGGAGAGTGGGATAATTTCAACCCTTTGGCCCTTTTATTCAATTGGACACATTGGCAATCTTTAGCGACTGAATTTAATTTTGAAGTTTGCAGTTCTATCAGGGTGCAGGCTGAAGTGTGCACAAAGTGTGCCAGTAAATTATACAAGCTCTTCCATCACGTGTTTGGCAGTGGATTGCAGCAAGTTACCACATTATTTGCACAACCCAACACCCTCTGAGTATTAAATTATCACTGTACAAGGCAAGCTGCTTATTTGTAAAGATGAGTAAAATATCATTCGCTTATTGAGTATCATTAATAATAACAGCAGAAGGTGGACAAGTAGAGTACCCGGGCTGGTACATTTTGGAAACTGGAAATTTATCAATGCAGCCTAAATGTAATTGTCTCCCTTCACTACAAAAGGTATGCTCTCTGAAAGCAGCAGATATATGAGGTTATATATCATATATACCAATCCCCGAGGTTAATTTGTATAAAACAAAGGAAATCAGTTTCTCTTTTTGATCCTGGCAAGAAAAGACATTTTAAAAATAGCACACTTCCTGATGCTCTGATTCTCTTGCACTGCACTCCATAATAATACCTAATAAAACCTCAGTGAAATATTATAGTAAAATATAATAACTTCCCTTTTAAGCCAAACATATAGAATCATTAGGCCAAAATTTCAAAAGTCTGGCCTCTAAGTCTGAGCCATTCTGGGACATGAGCTTTTCTGGAGTTACTAAGTGGTGTGTGTCTAAAACCAGAGTTTAAAAATGCAGATATCATTTCTGTCTGAAAAGATAGGGATGGGATTTTAGAAATTACTCAGTTCTGGCCTAACTCTGCTTTCATTGAAGCCAATAGTAGTACCCACTGAGTCAATGGGAGTAGAGTTATGTCAACTCTGAACACTTTTGAAAATCCCATCCTAGATGTCCAAATACATTATCTGAGCACAATAGTCTGAGGCAGTTGGCCAAAAATGTGCATGTGTAAAAGTGCTTTACAGAAATTATGGGTGTAAATTTAAAGGTTGTGTTGGGGTCTCTTTGAAAATATGTTCCTTTAGGTTTGTTTTCCTTCCTCAGTTATTGACTTTTATATCTGGAGTCTCACAGTCCCTTTTCTACTGTCTTCTTTACAGCTCCTCTTCATGTCTAGGAGTAAATTTCTCCCCTTCTTGTTGACACTGGGAGCCTTTTCAATTGCACATCCTTTAGGCTGGGGCACACAGTCTCCTTCTGTCCCTCTTCTTTATTCAGTGCTGAGGTTTTCCTACATTTCCTGGGTCATAATCATAAAACATTGTTTTATTGCAATTGCATCGAGTCTGGTTTATACTCTCCCTCTTCTTCCCCTGCCCCTGTTCTCTAAAGAGGGAAGCACATTGTCCCTCTTTAAAGACCTGAGCCAAAATGTATTGAATTCAATGGGCATCTTTCCATTGCCTTCACTGGGCTTTGGATCAAATCATTCTATCACTAATTATTCTGCCAATATTTTCCCTTCTCCATAACACTGGTATGAATGTCCCACTCTCCTCTGTTCATTATGTGCAATTGTTATTCCAAATAAACACTTGATGTAAGAACCTCATTTAAGCTACCTATACCTTTACCAGTCAAGGGTGCAGCAGTGATCATATGGAACAGGACTAAACTTTTTGTGATATTGGGGATCATAATGTGTTGGATGCTGCCGCCACAAAGAAATATGTGATTGAATTCTAAAAGAGAGACTATGCTATATGGGCACTTCCCACATACTTATCAGATCATAATAGGAACCCAAAGTGTATCCACACCAGGACAAGTTGGAAATATACAAATTTAACATTCCAGTGACCTGTTGTTTCTTCCTCCATTTGTTTGTGTTAACTTTGTTTTTTGAGTGTCAAAATGGAAAGAAAAGTTTCTTCTTTCACTTTATGTCAAGAGAATGATTGTATTCTTTCATGATTCATTTATGGGTGTTTAAAAAAAAAGGCAACAGGAAGGCCATAGCTCAGTAAAGACCCATTTTGCAAAATAATTAAATATGAAAAAAATCCCTGTGTGAATTACACACTATGTTTAAAGAAAAGGCATACTTGTGGCACCTTAGAGACTAACAAATTTATTTGAGCATAAGCTTTTGTGAGCTACAGCTCACTTCATCGGAACTTGATTAGTCTCTAAGGTGCCACAAGTACTCCTTTTCTTTTTGTGGATACAGACTAACATGGCTGCTACTCTGAAACCTGACACTATGGTTAAGAACTTTTATGGCATTTTACTCTGTGAAGAAAAAAAAAACAGGTGGGGGTTGTTGAATGCACATCTACACATTTGTAGCATACAGTAATTGCATCTCTCAGAAGGAATAAATGCCCATTTTCAGCCATAGAAAGATTGATCATATATTCATAGATGGAGTCTGGTATATACAGGTTCAGAGTCAATGAAACAGTATTATCCACTGTTTTCTGCCTTCTTAGGGGTACAACAAAATGGTGGCACCAAAGTGCACTGATACATTGTACACCATTGTGCTGTCCCTTCCTTGACCCTCTTATCCCAATGTGTACTCTTTTGCCTCACTCTGTTAATAAAACAATTTTTAAAATAAAGTGAGGAAAATATTTTTAAACATTTGTATAAAAGAGTTTAAAACTTAGGACAGTATACTGATTCTTTCTCTTTTTCTTAAAGCAGTAAAAAAAAGTAGAAGTGCATATAACATACTGGTGAAGTGTGGTTATTTATAAAAGTGCTGTGCATTGTCAACCCAGTATAGCATGTCTATGGTGCACTGACCCATTTCCCATGGCAAACACATTCCTCTTTAAGTTGTACAGAGAGTAAACAGTAGCATGATACCTGAGGAAATTTGTAATGCTTTGCGTGGGCTAGGGCTGCAATTATTTATACATTCTATATTGTAAAATCATTGTAAAATAATAATTGTTTTTCTTTCATCTTCAAACAAACACTTCTATTGGTGCATTGCCCAAGCCTGTGTAACATACTAAATGCAGTGAAAGCATGCTACACACATTGAATGAGAAATATGTCATACAGCCCCAAAATTAACACTGATGCAAATATTTACTTATGGATGTCGCACCGGATGAACAAAATAATTATTACGGCTCAACAAGTGACTTTGGAAATAAAATGCATTAGCTTGAGAAAACTTGGGAAGGTCACACATTCATATTGAAGCTGTAACCCTACAGAGCTATGCAGCACCACATTGTATTGTCAGGAAAATGTGTCCTCTTGTTTGCAACAGAAGAACAATTTAATTCACAAAACTTCATGTTGCGAAAACATGACTCTCCGGGGTGTAGTTGCAGAGCATGCAAAAATGCCACATAATTGAAGTGATCAGAATTTTATTAATCAGGCCCTAATTTTGCAGCACAAAACACAAATGAATCCCTGAAGCTTCTGATCATTTAATGAGATTGAGCATTATTAGGCAGAAAAAAACCTGCGGCAATCAGTATTAAATAAAAGGATTAAACTGTATAAAGGCAAACTGACAGAAGAAGGAACCAGCAACCGAATATGACAGGAGTATTTATGGTGCAAGATCTGCTAATTAACTCTGCTTGTTTGCCGCAGTCCTGTTCTAGAGGGACTATGCCCAAATCCGCAAAGGTATTTAGACACTAAAGGAGAGAGAGTTAGGTGCCTGAATAACTTTCAGGATCTAGGCTTCTGTGACTTCTCAGCCCTTTTAGTGTTTTTATCTCACTGCTGCAGTTGCCAAAGAAAGGAACCAACTGGTGCTAGTTGTGGTGATAATTTGGGGAAACTGAAGTGAAATCATGACCTCATTTCATATAAGTTGCTAGGTCCATTCTCGTTGACCTGTGATTAAATTCTGCCCTTATCTATTCTTGTGCAACTGCATTGCTTTAAATAATATTGAATTGGGGATAACCAAGGATAGAGTTCTGGCCCACAGTCTCTACTGGTCTAGGAAGTGTATGAACCCATGGCCTAAAGATGAAAAAGCTCCATTTCTATATGTGAGTCTCCGATACCATCTAGTCAGATACAAGGCCAAGGGTCTACACCAGCCCCAATACTTTGCACAATGATCAGAAAGAGTAAAATGATGGACAGTCCAGTGTGTAATGGAGTGGGAAATAGTCCACGTTCTTGCAGTATTTTGGACAAACAAGCAATTAGAAATGCAATGGATTGTTTATATGTATCTATTTCAAGCACAATTCTATTAAACAATCAACCATGTATTTTTTGCCGGGGGTGGGAGGGTCTGCATTTCCAGCCTTCCCTTCAGAAGATTATTTTGCAGATTAAGTGAGACAGTGGGCTTTACTGAAAGCCCCTAAAATCCTGCATGAGGGGAAAGAAACAGCCACCCCAAATCCCCTTAAATTCCAGGGGAGATATGGAGGAATCAATGGCCGTTGTGTTAGACACGAAACACCCAGCAGCAACAATGTGAGACTGAGTACTGGTTGGGCTGTATTTTCGGATTTGAATACAAAAATCTGTGTGCCACAGTGCTCACTGCAATCTATCATTTGAATCCTCTAACTATTCTGATGCGATACCCACTGTAGAAGATATGAGTGTACAGTTTTGTACTCCCCCCACCCCATTTTTTAGCACAACATAGCCTCATGTTTTGTTTTGTTGAGGGGTAGGTTATTTTTATTTGTTTTAGAAAACGAGTATGCTGCAAACAGCTGATGTGGGCAGCATTACCTAAAAAGTATCCAGCATAAAGTACACTGGGCCAAGAAAACAGGGTACTGAACATGGCCCTCTGCTACAATGTCAGTGAACTGATAGGTGCCTGTTTACAAGCAACATAAGTAATCATCAGACATTCATCATATTTCTGTGAATAAAGAAATGTGTGATTTGAACCTTAGACAAGGAACCAGGTACTTCAAATTTCATCCCTCCTACCTCCTCTCTGGCCTTGTGGAAACCATTAACCTTTCTGCTCTGTATGTACAATAGGGAGAAAAATATTTGGGTTTTGTGTAGATAGAATAATTAATGTTTGTAAAACACTCTGAAGCTGAAAATCACTATATAAATGATAAATATGATTACAATGGAACACAGCATCAATCTTGTAAGCAATATGTTAATTACCCATCTTTTTTTAGCCAATTTGTTTCAGGAGTTTATTCCTTGACTTTAAATGGATTTTCCTCTCCTATTCAGTGTGTAAGGACAGATTCACACCCACAAAAAGAAGAGAAAATCGTTCTTGGACTATTGCATAAGGAGCATATATGCTCACATGCCATGTGTTAGCAGCAATCAGTGCCCAGCAGATTCATGTAAGTGGACAATAGCTGAAGCCAACAGGATGGATTTAATATGGATAAACACAAAACAGAGCACAAATTCCATTACAACAAAGTAGCTGCTAACAGTGAAGCTGTAAAATTTCAGAATTAGCCAAGAGTGAATGTAAAAAATGAATAAATTACTCCTTCCACTAAGCCAGGTGTACTCTAGCCTTGGAAATTTGTCCAGTACAAGGTACCTGGGCAGCTTCCTGGGTGTTCTTAGATTCCTTGGGATATTGAGCTCTCCCAGATATTATCCCTCCTTCCCCTAGCCCTCTTGGCTGCTTCATTAGCCCTGTGAAGTACTCTTCTAGACACCATGGCTGCTCTCTATTATCTCTACCACATTTACTGTTGCACATTTTTTTTAAAAAAGCTTTACTGTAAACTAATGGCTGTAAATCCATTCTCCATATATAAACTATAGATCCTGCATATCTCCTTACATATGTCTTGTACTAAGTGGCATCAACTACACTACATTTGATTACATTAAATAACTAAACGTAAGCACATTCTGATATCTTTGCAGCAAAAATAAGCATTTCTTGCTACCTTTGACAGAGGTACATAGTGTTAGCAAGCTAATGATTTCTGTATTTTGAAATGTTGATCATAATAACAAATGTGCACTTAGCGAGGTCAGCAATAAAAAGAATCCATATATGTCAGAAGTTATCACATAGAGGTGTATGTGATATCTTACTTGTTTCTAATTGTTAATGTCAGCCCGTATAAATCTCCCTCTATTGAAGTCAATGGAGCTATGCTGATTTATACGCACTGAGGATATAGTGATGCTGTAGTTGAGGGAAGAACTTAAACCATTTGTGTCTTTACAGTGTTTCATGTCTATTGTAGTCTTGCATTGCTTGAACAGCCAAACCTCCCAATGTGAGCTTTGGAGGAAGGAGGAATGAAGGCCCATTATGTGTGATCTGTGTATCAGCAACAGACACAAATTATACTGCATCCGATGAAGTGAGCTGTAGCTCACAAAAGCTTATGCTCAAATAAATTGGTTAGTCTCTACGGTGCCACAAGTCCTCCTTTTCTTTTTGCGAATACAGACTAACACGGCTGTTACTCTGAAACCTATAACTATACAGTGATTGTATGTGGGCAAGACAAGCAAGGCTAAGTGGGAAAGGGAGGCACACAACAACTAAATGGTCTTGCTCCAGTCAAGAGTCAGCGGTGTTCAGCTTGAGGAGACCTCCAAGGAGCCCAACAACAGTGGGCTGTCCTGGATGCCCTAGGCATGGCTGGTCTTGGCCCAGTGAATCACACTGCACTTGAACCTGTTAAACTGGATCCAGAGCCAGCATGGAAGCCCAAAGCCAAGTAGCTGTTCATCCTGCCTAGTGATGATGTGAGAGTTCCTGGTAGTGGCAGCATCTCTCCCGTTTGGTCCACCACCATGAGCTCAAGATTATAGCAGCTGGATGGAAAGTGTGCAACACTGTCCAGGTAGGATTGCTACTACGAAGTCAGTGGCAGGGTACATCCTGTCTATCCCTGGACATTGGGAAGTGAATTTGCTGTGCCTTGGTGACCCAGTTTTTTGGCAGCATTCAGATGCTGATTGTTAGATGGAGAAATATTGACTAGGACTGGTAACCCTATAAGTTTTGATGGCTTCAATGTGTCTGTGATAATTCTCATGGTATAGTTAAACTAGTCTGTTCACTGGTCTGGTGATGTTTGGTGGCGAGGGCATTTCTTCTTCAGCAAAATAAGTAAATAGTAGATTCCCACTCGAGTAACATTGAAAGTACTTTTTAGAATGAAAATGCATTTTTTTTAAAAAAAAGTATGCCTGTGCAAGTTAAAAGCAGTCATTCTCTAGTGTAAGTTTTCCTCAGTCAATCCTGCTGGATACTAATTGTTTCCTGTATGATTCAGTTTAAATATGATATCAAACCTCTGAAAAATGTACCAAGTCCAGATTTGCATTGAAGTACAGTATAGCTTTATATTTTTATAGAAAATGATTTGTAAATTGCTGTGTTTTTGTTGTGTGTGCTGGGTTCCCAGAGCACAGAATACGTAAGAGGAATGAGAGTGCAAAATGATACATTTTCTGTGATGAGAATTGTTTTATAAACAGCTCTGGAAATGTTTTCTTTTATAAAGCTCTATATAAATATATTTTCATTTTGTATAACAATGTTTATTGGATTGTGTTGTCAGGGACATCTGTCAATTACTTTTTGTACAGCATGCTCAGAGGTGTTTTTTTTATTTTATTTTTTTCTTTCGGATTGACACTCAGCTATTTATTTGGCACAACAAAGTATTTCCAGGTGTAAATTAAGCACAGCAGTATATATTTTCCTCTATAGAAATTAACAACAGTGGGCAACAGTATCCCATTACACTGTGAATTTTAAATGTTTACCAATTGCTTTGTCAGTCTTATTTTATGATTACAAATAAACCTATTTAGTTAGAATCTAATTAAGAAAGTGTTAGTGAATGCCTGTTATTCTGTACCCCATGATAGCTAAATGTTACATTTTTAGAAATAATGTGTTTTAAATGAGACACATAATATAGAGAGTGATAGAAATGTTGCCCTTGTGTAGTACCTGTTTACCCAGTATGGCACTTCCTAGGGATTAACTGTCCTTTCTCCATTGCTGTAGTCATTTTTAATTTCCTTTAATACATGGTAACATTCTTAAACTAACTACAGATACAGTAAAACACGCTTTATTGGCAATAGCTCAAACTGGCCTTTCTACATTTCCTCACCATGAAGCCTCATTGCCTTTCATACAGGTGTACGTGCGAGTTTGCATGCTGATTGCAAATTCCATTCTATAACGTTCAAGGTACAGAATGTGCCAGAACAATGCCAGGTTTAATTACATGTAGGATTTTTTAAAAGCAATTATTGCGTTGGTTATTTAGAGTTAGATTGTGACTATGTGATATAGCCCTGCAGTGGGAAAGCACATTACCTAAGAAGGAGTACACAGAGTCATCCAGCACACTTGCTTCTATAATACTCTGAGGATTGCATTTTACTCCCCTTGATTAACCGGGCAGTCCTGCTGGCTGGAGTATTGGGAAGGTAGAGCCATGGCACAGCATTCTCCCAGTCAGTCCCTATCCCTTCTGGTGCAGTGTGTGCCCACAGAGCTTTAGGGATGGAGTAGTTCCTTAAGCCATCCTAGGACTAGAAACATCTGGATCTTAGTAATATGGGGTTTAGTCTGACTGAGGGCATTGACCTTAATGGGAGTTGCATAGGTCCATAGTGCAACAATGTTTAGGCACTCTACATATATGTTAAATAATATGCACTGGTCCAAAACTAAAATTCTATGTAAATTATATATAAATATATATAAAAATAATCATTTGCTGATAAGCCATTTCTTGTCTCTGCTATATAAGATTTATGATAGATACAGTAGAGGCATCCTAGAGGTGGCATTGTCTAGAAGAATTGATACATGGCTAGGAGTCAAGAAGCCTTACATTCTCATTCCAGTGTGGCCGCTCACTTGCTGTGTGGCCTTGGGCAATTCACTGCTCTGTTTCAGTTTCCCACTCAGCGAAAATGAAGATTATAATATTTACTTTTGCAGCAGGGGGTGTTGTGAGGATGAATTAGATAATGTGCAGTTTATTTTCCATTAAGCCATTTGAGAGTTAATTTAGACACTTTTTAATTAAGAAGAAGAAGAAATAGAGTCCATTGCTTACTGTTGCAGCAAAGTGGCAGAAGATGAAAATAACCTATTCTATTTCCCACCAGGATCCATTACTGAATTGTATAGACCTGTGACTATGAGAAGCATACATTTAAAAATATGGAAACAGCAGACTAAGTTTAGCCAGACTACATGTATGGCTAAGTGAATTGCAGTATACCTAAACTACACATAAAAGCATTCTGCACAACAGTTTCATCAGGAAAAGAAAAAAACAAAAATTATACAGCTAGTGATGGGGAGCTTTAATTAGTTTCACAGTTTGGATGCTTATCTGAAATATCAGAACCATGTTATGAAGGACCCTATTGGACCATATCACCTTCTGTCGCCATATAATCCTTTTGTCTATGACAAATCTGTGCCTGATGATCCCTAGCACTCTGACTGTAATTAGTGGAGTTTTATTGGAATCAAGGACTAGTGGCTTCTACAGTCCCTGGGATCTTTAGTAAATGGACCTCCCTCTTCTGCAATTTTGGGGGCTGTGGTGGTGGGTAACTATACTGCTAAACTCACAGATTCCTGCTGATGCTGACACTTTACTGTTTTCTAATTTAATGCAGCCATGCTCTCTTAAAAAATGAGAAAATACCTTTGTACTAGTCCTCCTGACCACATATGGTAGGCTCAGCCAATCAGGACACCAGAATCAATACTACCAGGCTGATGTGACCAACACAATGAACCAGACCAACTCAGAATACAGGAAAGCAATGTAAAAATTGTCACAATCACTCCAATTTCATAAAGCCAAAACCAAGAAAACTTTGATTGCAAATATTTTATCCCTCCCTGTTGAAAATCTAATCAAATTCTAGTTTTCTCTCTCAATACTGATTCAGTGATGCACTTATGTACATAATAGCATTGGTGGACTGGCACCTCAATCCCCATTTGTTATAAAGTGGATTATCTGTCACATGTCTCATAAATTACCAAATAAGAATACCAGTAAACTAAGTGGTTTAAACTTTGGATTAAACAAGTGGGCAATGGGATTCATGCATTAGGTAAATAAGTAATACCCATTTTACAGAGGGAAAAACTAAGTCTCAGTGCAAAAACTATCTCCATTGGTAATTTTGGTCTAACCAATTAGACAGGGAAATAGGAGTCTGAAGCTCTATGTTTTAAAGCAATGTCTTTCAGTGTACCTTGGGCAAATCAAACTCTCTGAGCAGTATAAGTGCAAAGTACTATCAAGCTCATCAGTGGCTGTAATAGGAAGGGAAACAAGTTTCTACCTTCTTTTCCCATGCTCATTCCTCTAAATCACAGGGTCACAAAGGACATCACTTCTTCCAATATTTCAACATGTCTTGCCTTTATACGTCATTTCAGTTGACTGTCCATTTTGGTACATAGTTAAATGGCTGCTGCATGTTTAAGTTATCCCTGTAAAAGTTATATGTGTGTTTTTCTGTGCATGTACTGCACTGCATTTTCAAGTATGCATAATTTTCATATTTTAAAACCCTTTTTTCCAATTGCCCAAAGCAATTTGTTCTCATTATGGATTACTGGAGGAATAAGTTGAAATGAATAGTCATTTTTGAGTTGCCCTCCCCACAACAGACTAGGTTGTCCCCATTTTTTCCTCAATGGAAAATATTTTATTTTTTTGAAATCTCCATAATCTTGTCATGGGGGTGGGGGGAGAGAAACAAACAAATAAAACCCAACAAATATGGAGAGTTTAATGTCAAACATAGTTATTTTGATAAATTATAAATGTGGGATGATGAGATTGTAATGGAAAATGTCTTGCAATTTCAGCCTGGGCACTACCAAGCCCCTGTCTATATCCTAGGACTGTTTTATACTATCTTAAGGCCCAATCCTGTGTCCCTTACTGAAATCAATGATCTCTTTGCCAGAGTAGAAACACAGACCAGTCCCTTGGTTTGTAGAGTGGTGAAATAAAATGCATCCAGTTAGTGACTGCTCCTATTCATCTGGTTATTTTGGTCTTCCCTTCTTATTGCCCACTTTGAGAACAAAAGGACATCTATTTTTTTAATCTGAGTAATTATTGTTGAGTACTTGTGGCACCTTAGAGACTAACCAATTTATTTGAGCATGAGCTTTCGTGAGCTACAGCTCACTTCATCGGATGCATGCCGTGGAAAGTGTAGTAGATCTTTTTATATACACACAAAGCATGAAAAAATACCTCCTCCCACCCCACTCTCCTGCTGGGAATAGCTTATCTAAAGTGATCACTCTCCTTACAATGTGTATGATAATCAAGTTGGGCCATTTCCAGCACAAATCCAGGTTTTCTCACCCCCCACCCCACCACCACCACACACACAAACCCACCAGCAGGAGAGTGGGTTTGTGTGTGTGGTGGTGGTGGGGGCAGCGTGAGAAAACCTGGATTTGTGCTGGAAATGGCCCAACTTGATTATCATACACATTGTAAGGAGAGTGATCACTTTAGATAAGCTATTCCCAGCAGGAGAGTGGGGTGGGAGGAGGTATTTTTTCATGCTTTGTGTGTATATAAAAAGATCTTCTACACTTTCCACAGTATGCATCCAATGAAGTGAGCTGTAGCTCACGAAAGCTCATGCTCAAATAAATTGGTTAGTCTCTAAGGTGCCACAAGTACTCCTTTTCTTTTTGCGAATACAGACTAACACGGCTGTTACTCTGAAACCTGTCATTGTTGAGTGTCAGTCATCTACAGTGTGCTCATGTTAAGCCACTCAGATGAATTCAGACTTTATGTTGGTACCTTTTCTTAGAAATGCAACCACTTCAGCGAGACAGAATGAAAACAACCATTTTTTTGCATATTTAAAAGATAAGTGTCTGAAAAGAAGGGTAAATTGGGATATTAGTTATAGAAGTGAGAAGGATGAAGAATCATGCTCTATTATCTTCCCTGGATTTGGATTTACTCCCTACTCCCCTCCTGTGGCAAGGCATCTCCTTCTCCTCAGCAGGCTCAGTGTTTCCCCCCTCTAGCTATGGAGGGGCCTGGAGTAAAATCAGTCCCACTCTGGAGAGTTTTATTCCTCACTTGGGTTTATTTTCCGATATTTACATGGTGGGCCTCCAGGTAGGCCCAAGAAATACTCTTCAGTCAAACAAGAGAGACTCACAACACAAAAAAGGGAATACCTTTCCCTGGCCCCTCTCTGCGGTGTTGCCTTACTATGCTGGCTTCTGGGCACCAGTCCTTCCCCCACAGTGTCTGTTAGCTCAGTTGCTTCCTCTACAGGGAGAAAAGCCGCCTTCCACCCAGCAGAAGCCTTCTCTCCCTGCTGCCACTACCATTGCTCCAGCTTGTGTCTCATCTCTCTTCCCTCTCTCACCAGAAGAGGGGTTTTTAAAGGTCACAGGCAGTCCTTCATTAGATTCAGGTCTCTGAAAAAGGGCCTTTATGGTTCTAGAGCTGGCATATCTGCCTTCCTCCACTCTCTGATAGGTGTCTGGCCTGACTTTGTCACACTCCCTACTACCAGGGTATTTTAATGCATCCAGGAAAAGGTGTCCTATGAATTTTCCTACCAGTTCCAAATAATACAAGAGCCTTGTGGTTGCAATGAGCAAACATCACAAATATTTTAAAATAAGAGGGTGGTTGTTATGCTGTGTTGGTACAGTCTGGGTTGTTTTTTTTTGTTGTTGTTTTTTTTCATGTAAAGACTTCCTAGGTCTTAGTTTAACTACTAGGTAAATTAACTATATACATTTTCATTTTTTTTTTAAAAAGTTCACGATGAAATGAGCAACTTGTCTAACAGGTACTCTGAATCCTAAGGGGAGAGGAGGATCTTCTTTTTTACTCTATTGCTCCTAGAAGGAACATATAGCATCTAAAAGTTTACCTTCTCACTGAAGTAGATCAGCATTAGCCAATGTTGTGCTGTCACATTTTTTGGCCATTGAAAAGTAATACATTTGGAAACAAAAACAGCAGAAATCTGTTTCAAAAGCAGATTGGGTGAGTTAAGCACCAAACTGACCTAA
The DNA here is from genome assembly GCF_965140285.1 of Lepidochelys kempii. Classification (NCBI taxonomy): domain Eukaryota; kingdom Metazoa; phylum Chordata; order Testudines; family Cheloniidae; genus Lepidochelys; species Lepidochelys kempii. The sequence goes on from NC_136384.1 coordinate 87,593,497, forward strand.
AGCTTTGGATCCTATTAAAAGATTTTGGATCTCAATCCCTGTTCTTTTTCAGCAGTTCCCGAAAGGAAATGCTGGAGCCTGGAAAGAGAAGCCATTGAAATCAAGCCTTTGATACATACATAATGGAACATTCGGTGAATACTAGAATACAGGTTAACCACATACAGAGTGGATGGTATCCCATTTGGCACCAAAACTCCTCTTAACATCAGTGGGGCCAAGATTTTACTGCAGAAGCTTACTACCTTGATTTATGCAAGCTCTAATTAGGAAATAATCAAGAACAATACCCCAGGCATGCAAAAGGAACTGAGGGTATGTCTATACAGCAGCTAGCAGCCCAAGTCCAGAAGTCTACATAGCAATGACACAGCCCTGGAGCCTGAGTCGGCTGGCATGGGCTAGCCACAGATTTTTCTTTGCTGTGTAGACATACCCTAATAGGCCAGTCATATCTGTAAGAAGTGAAAATGGATGTGAGTGTCAGGGAAGGTTAGTATCAGCATCCAAGCAAAGTTGGGTGTTCAGGGCTGGGGAGTGGGAAATAGAGGTGGTGTACAACAAAAACCTGGTGGAATTTCTGGCAGTTCTTTGTTTTAGCTTTATGAAACATTCATATCCAATGTGATTAAAGTGAATAAATATTGGGGACATGGAGAGGTAAATGTCAGTTATCTCAAACACTACATGCACACTAAATGTGTACCTTTGGATATAAGTTCATGACATTTCACAAAAAGAATATTAGATTTAATAAGTTTTAAGGCCAGAAGGGACCATTAGATCAGTTAGCATGACTTAGTGTAGAACGCAGACCATATAATTTCAACAATTTACCCTTGTATTGAGCCCCATATCCTATTATCACAAAAGAGTTGACAAAGACAAAGCATTTCAGTTTTACTTCACAGGCATATGGACTTGCTCATCTCTCTCACACTTAGTATTGTTGGCTCCTTGTGAGTCTACCATGAGTCTCGTGATACTGGGTGTTTTTCTTAAAGTCCCCATTTCTGTAGTCTGGTGGTTAGATGAGATTCTCAGCTTTCACTTTTGTGTTTTTAAAAAGGAACATTCCAGCCCTCATGACTGTGGAGAAAAGCTTTAAAAGGTGACCCTGAGAAACTAAAAAAAACAGAAGGCAAATACCCCCCGCCCCCCCGCCAAAAAAAATCTCATGATTTTTAAGCCAACCTCATGATTTTGGAGTGCCTCACTCACAATGTTTGAAAGCTTGGGATTTGCAATGCTATACACTCAACACCCTCATTTTTCTTCTCTCAGCACCAGAGTCTACCAACTTTACTCATATATGGCCAGATTGTGGCTACCCCTTCCATAGATGCACAGGGGAAGGGGAGGGGGGAAAGCTTTCTTCATCCCTCCCTTATACATAGCCCACATAATGTCCAGCCAGATTTGCAAGTTCCCCACATAAGTGTTACTGAAGTGCACTCTGGGAATTGACAGAGCCAGAAGAGTACCCAGAAGTCACCTACTACAGGACAGGCCCAACAAAGAAAACAACAGCACGCCACTAGCCATCACCTTCAGCCCCCAAAACCTCTCCAATGCATCATCAAGGATCTACAACCTATCCTGAAGGATGACCCATCACTCTCACAGATCTTGGGAGACAGGCCAGTCCTTGCTTACAGACAGCCCCCCAACCTGAAGCAAATACTCACCAGCAACCACACACCACACAACAGAACCGCTAACCCAGGAACCTATCCTTGCAACAAAGCCCGTTGCCAACTGTGTCCACATATCTATTCAGGGGACACCATCATAGTGCCTAATCACATCAGCCACACTATCAGAGGCTCGTTCATCTGCACATCCACCAATGTGATATATGCCATCATGTGCCAGCAATACACCTCTGCCTTGTACATTGGCCAAACTGGACAGTCTCTACATAAAAGAATAAATGGACACAAATCAGACGTCAAGAATTATAACATTCAAAAACCAGTCAGAGAACACTTCAATCTCTTTGGTCACTCGATTACAGACCTAAAAGTGGCAATTCTTCAACAAAAAAAACTTCAAAAACAGACTCCAAAGAGAGACTGCTGAATTGGAATTAATTTGCAAACTGGATACAATTAACTTAGGCTTGAATAAAGACTGGGAGTGGATGTGTCATTACACAAAGTAAAACTATTTCCCCATGTTTATCCCCCCCCCCAACCCCATCCGCTGTTCCTCAGACATTCTTGTCAACTGCTGGAAATGGCCCACCTTGATTATCACTACAAAAGACCCCCCCCCGCTCTCCTGCTGGTAATAGCTCACCGTAAGTGATCACTCTCGTTACAGTGTGTATGGTAACACCCATTGTTTCATGTTCTCTGTGTATATAAATCTCCCCACTGTATTTTCCACTGAATGCATCCGATGAAGTGAGCTGTAGCTCACGAAAGCTTATGCTCAAATAAATTTGTTAGTCTCTAAGGTGCCACAAGTCCTCCTTTTCTTTCTGCGGATACAGATTAACACGGCTGCTACTTTGAAACCTGGGGACAAATGGTGCTCAAAGTGAAGCAGGAAGTAGGAAGAGCCATAGCCAGCTGTGCAGGGTGTGTTGCTCCCTGTACAGAAGTTTAGCCATTTGTATACTCCCCCTATGACAGGGACTTTCAGGAGATATTCTTCCTTTCTGAGTCAGAATAGGCCTGTTTTTCAAAGGTCCATGGCAGAGGTCCTAAACTGTGGAGCACGCCCCCATAGGGGGACACAGAGAAATGTTCATGGGGCTGAGGTGGGGCCCAGGGCAGCCCCCACGGGAGGCAGGGAGGGAGCACCACTCTCTTCGTGCCCTCCCCTTCCCCCGCAACTTCAGCCCCAGCCTTGGCCCCCTTACCACTGTCTGTGTCCCCCTCTCCTGATCTGGGAGCCATGGCTCCCACTGCTGGCCCCAGCTTGAGGAGGGGGCACAGATAGGGGTAAGGGGGGGGGCGTGATGCTGAAAAGTTTGGGGACCACTGGTATACTGTATGGGGACCTAAAGATAAAGATAGGTGCCGAGTAGCGTTTTCAAAAGCTCATAAGCAGGAGAAGCACCTACCTTCCATTGAAATCAGTGGGCACTAGGTGCCTAAAATGCTTGGGCATTTTAGGAAATGCCATAAGGCATCTGTCTACATCTTTTGGCCCCTAAACACCTTTAAAAACCTGTTCTAATGTCTCTAGTATGCCTCCTGGGATAGTGTAGCTCTACACTGCCTCCAGCACAGATCTGTTGCTCTAAATGGCACAGTCTAGCCCACAGAGTAGCACCTTAATCAGCACCACTGATTTCAACAGACTATATGTAGAGTAAGGTATTGCCCAATGTGAGTAAGGATAGTAGAATGAGGCTCAGTAAGCAGTGTAATGCAATTAAATTACTAGCTAGTGTTTTTTTCTAGACTTGACATATATCTATGCAAGACTGTAAATATTGCCTGGAGTCATGTCCTGCTCATTATTCTGACAATGAAGTTTTTAGCTACAGGTTCTGTTCATTTCAAGGAGCTGCAAGCAATGAGAGCAGCACAAGTCAAACATCAGCTGGATTTTGCTGTAAACAGTTTCTAGATGTCACAATTCCTCACACTATTACCTATTAAAGATGAAGTGTGGTAATCAATGAATGAAAGCATACACCCAGTCTTGTATTTCACTTTAGCCTTGCAAATGGCACATACACCTCTAAATTTCTGGTTTGATACAGTGTGTTAATAAGTGAAATACATCAAGTGTTATGACATTAGTTCAACAGTGTAAAATTATGTGCAACACAATAAAAGCAAAAGTAACTTCAACCAATATAAATTCCCCGTTGAAAATGCTCAGGTCAATATTTGACATTGTAAACTTTCCACAAAGCTCCAGTATATGCTCTGCAGCATGACCTTCTCATGAAGGCAAACAACAACAAAACACTGGAATAGGAATTCATTAGTCTAATAAGTTCCAAGACTGTACTTTATTTTTTCTACTTGTTGTAGTCATAAATATTGAATCAGTTCCAAAAAGTATTTCCACAGCACAAGCGGCACACAATGCAAATAGCTTGCAGTATAGTCAACATGTGTAAAGATCCAGTGATACTTGTATATCTGAGGGCTAAACTACCCAATTATATTTTTTTCCAAGAGTATTTATTCCTTACTTCTTTCATCTTTCTTTCTGGGTTTCTGTTGTTTTGTTACCAATCATTACAGATGAAACTTACATTGTGTACATTATTATTTATATTATAGTAGTGCCTAGAGGCTCCAACTGAGATCAGGACTCCATTGCGCTGGATGCTACAATACACATAGTAAGAGACAATGTGTGCTTAGAAGAGGTTATACAATAAACAGAGAGGACAAGCAAAAAGAAATTATTACTCTTGGAATTTTATAGATGGGGAACAGAGTCACAGAGAGATTAAGTGACTTGGCCAGGGTCTCAAAGAGAACAGGTGACACAGCTGGGAGTTGAGCTCATGTGTTCTGAGACCCAGGCCTTTGTCTTAACTACCAGTTCTATCTTCCTCTCAGAGCAGTATATCTTTGGCTTTGTGACCATCTTACACTTGCCATCCTTTGCTTTGTATTGCGAGGCCTTTCAAATGAAAACTGAAAGTGGCAAATAATGTGTGTTGCATATTTCTATAACTTAGCTAGTGATGTTGGAAATATGGTAGAAGACCTTTGAGTGACAGTCTTGAGGAAATGTCCAGAGCTGTGACATTTTAAACCGAGGTGCCACAAGGAACTTGAAAATGTAAGTTAAGAGAGAGAGCGAGAGCTTGATGGGCTTAAAGGGATAGCTTTTCAGTGAACTGAATTTCCTTGTTGATTAATGTACCTTAATTTTTTTTTAAATAATAAGAACTGAGGTTGATTTTCAAAGGCAGAAATGGCAATCAGGCATCCAACTCCCACTGACTTTCATTGACTGTAGACTTTAAGTGGTTATTGAGTGCCTAAGATCCATCTGTGTCTTTGAAAACCTACCACAATGTTTCTATTTCTTGTGAATGTGCTAGAGTGACAGCATTGGAAAATAAACCCAACGACCCTCACTCCTGACTTGCAGGGCTCACATCTAGATATAAGGGATATTAAACCCCTTACTGAGGAGACTTCAAGGAAATAGTAATTACTGCAAGGGTAATAACAGGAAATGAAGCAAAAGTTTTCTAATCTGCATATGCAAACCATTGAAATGGCTGCTGTTTATCAAGAGGCAGGAGTGACATTTCTAAATGAAAATGTTTGTAAATGTTATTTTTTGGTTAAAGTGTGTGTGTGTGTGTGTGTGTGTGTGTGTGTGTGTGTGTGTGTTGGAGGTGGAGGAAGGGGAAGGATTTGCTTTTTAACCAAAGTAGCCATCATAACTTGTAAAGGATGAATGAAGATGAAGCCTTCAAATGGAGCGCTATTGGGGGAGGCTCTATTATATGTTGATCTGATGCTGGCTTCCTTTGCCTAACGTGTTGTGGGGGTAGTTGCAACAGTAGAGTCTATATAGAAACTGTGGAACAGTTCTGTGAAAAGATAGATTACCCAGCAAGGATGAGTCCTGAGAGAAGCAGCACCTGACCAAGGTTAGAGAGAAATAAGAAAGATTAGATCTGTGCCATCCTGTGAGAATCAAGACTGCACCAGGATTACCCAAGGAAGGCAAAGCTGTCTGATAATGGTGCCATCCTTAGAGGAGTTATGTGACGCATGGATATTTGTGCATCTGTAGGGAGAACAGAATGGCCCAGCCCTATAAAAACTTGGCTGGACATCTTTGGGGTGATGAATGTGTCAGCAGGAACCCTGTATTTGAAAAAGTTACCAGAGATCTTATATTGACTGAAGTAACAGTTCTAGGAAGTAGTAAATTGGGTAACGGTTATATTTAAAGTCTAATATATTTGCATTGTTTCTTTAAGGATATATATAGATGTAATTGATTTGATTTATTATTAACCCTGCAGAATGAATGCCTAGTAATACACTTATAATGGTTTCAGAATGTCTTGCTCTGTGAAATGGCAGGTAGGCCACCGGTATAAAACTACTCCTTATACAGGTGAAAAAATGTCTCCATGTACATTCAGTCCTAGACTTTACTCAAAAGATTGCCAGTTATTATGGTTTTGTAATATGTCCATCTATCTATTAGGAACTGGAATGAGCCCACAAATACATTGCAAAAGGCTTCCAAACATGCTTCAAATTCTACCAACCAAGCCAAATAACACTAATAGCCTGGAAAGGAATCCAATCAACCAGTTTCCAGTCCCATGTCCCTGAAGATCAAAAGTATTTATCCAAGTTCTGTACTATTAAATCTGGATTCATCTTAATGAATCTCACTGAACAATTTTATTACAGTGAAGTAAGGTTCCCTACAGATGTAAAAGGACAAGGTCACAACATGTAGTATGGAATGTGCCTGGAAGGACTGAAATAATTTGACAACAGATACTCACCAACACAGCCTTGGCTTGTAATAAACAGAGATCAATGGACTTTCTGAAACATGATATGCCATCAGATTAGGAGTGGAAGGGGGAAATAGCATGGCATCTGACAACATTACAAACTTGAGTGTCTGCTGCGGGGACAGTTTGTCAGTTTGACCGTGTGCTTGATTGTTTGAAAAGTGTGAACTGGGAGTGCTTTGTTCCAGGTGAGCCTTGAGTGGGCCTGACTGTAATAAAAAGACAGTCAGCTGTGAACCAGCTGAGTGGCGAACTGCGGAGAGGCTAACAGAGGGAGTTCATCTGGGATTTCACCTGGGGAGAGCCCACTGAGGCTTTCATCTTGCAGGCTTCTCTGAGTAGTTACTACAACACCTGAGGAAGCTTGTAGAAGGAAGGTAATATGGATGGTGAGCGTTCAGCTGTTGTTACCTGCACAGGATGTGCCATGTTTGTCTTTCTTCCACAGGGCAGAAGCAACTTTGTATGTACAAAGTGAAAGCTGGTCTCCATATTGGAAGAGAAGGTTCAAGGTCTGGAGAAACAAGTATCAACACTTTTTCTTTTTCTTAGAAATGTAACCACTTCATTGGTAATTCCCCATTCCAACATTCTGAAGATTCAGAGCAGGCTCCACAGCGGGGACAGAAGGACCGTGAACAAATTTGTCAGCATGTGACCTCCAGAAGAAGAAAGGAGAGAGTCCATGTACCAGCAATGCAGAATCAGGTAAGCAACCGTTTTCATGTTCTCTTCACAGGTACTAATGCAGAGAGTGGACTAGATGATACATCTGAGGGAAGGGAGCAGAAGGAGACTCCGCCGATTGGAAGGCATGAGATGCACTGTCTTAGGGAAGGGAGTTCCACGAGCACCGCTCCCAAGAGAAGGAGGCGGGTGGTGGTGGCTGGGGACTCCCTCCTCAGGGGGACTGAGTCATCTATCTGCTGCCCTGACCGGGAAAACCAAGAAATTTGCTGCTTGCCAGGAGCTAGGATTCACGATGTGATGGAGAGACTGCCGAGACTCATCAAGTCCTCGGATCGGTACCCCTTCATACTTCTCCATCGGGGCACCAATGACACTGCCAAGAATGACCTTGAGCAGATCACTGCACACTACATGGCTCTGGGAAGAAGGATAAAGGAGTTTGAGGCACAAGTAGTGGGTCTGGGTAGAGACCGTCGAATAGTGGAAGTCAACGAATGGCTACGCAGGTGGTGTTGGAGAGAAGGCTTTGGATTCTTTGACCATGGGATGGTGTTCCAAGAAGGAGGAGTGCTAGGCAGAGACAGACTCCACCTAATGAAGAGCGGGAAGAGCATCTTCGCAAGCAGGCTGGCTAACCTAGTGAGGAGGGCTTTAAACTAGGTTCACCTGGGGAAGGAGACCAAAGCCCTCAGGTAGTGGGGAAGTGGGATACCGGGAGGAAGTACAAGCAGGAGAGCGCAAGAGGGGAGGGCTCCTGCCTCATACTGAGAAAGCGGGACAATCATCAAGTTATCATAAGTGCCTATACACAAATGCAAGAAGCCTGGGAAACAAGCAGGGAGAACTGGAAGTCCTGGTACAGTCAAGGAATTGTGATGTGATTGGAATAACAGAGACTTGGTGGGATAACTCACATGACTGGAGTACTGTCATGGATGGATATAAACTGTTCAGGAAGGACAGGCAGGGCAGAAAAGGTGGGGAAGTTGCATTGTATGTAAGAGATCAGTATGACTGCTCAGAGCTCAAGTATGAAACTGCAGAAAAACCTGAGTGTCTCTGGATTAAGTTTAGAAGTGTGAGCAACAAGGGTGATGTCATGGTGGTAGTCTGCTATAGACCACCAGACCAGAGGGATGAGGTGGACGAGGCTTTCTTCTGGAAAGTAATGGAAGTTACTAGATTGCAGGCCCTGGTTCTCATGGGAGACTTCAGTCACCCTGATATCTGCTGGGAGAGCAATACAGCAGTCCACAGACAATCCAAGAAGTTTTTGGAAAGTGCAGGGGACAATTTTCTGGTGCAAGTGCTGGAGGAACCAAATAGGGACAGAGCTCTTCTTGACCTACTGCTCACAAACCGGGAAGAATTAGTAGGGGAAGCAAAAGTGGAGGGGAACCTGGGAGGCAGTGACCATGAGATGGTTGAGTTCAAGATCCTGACACAAGGAAGAAAGGAGAGCAGCAGAATACGGACCCTGGACTTCAGAAAAGCAGACTTTGACTCCCTCAGCGAACTGATGGGCAGGATCCCCTGGGAGAATAACCAGGGAGGGGGAAAGGAGTCCAGGAGAGCTGGCTGTATTTTAAAGAATCCTTATTGAGGTTACAGGAACAAACTATCCCGATGTGTAGAAAGAATAGTAAATATGGCAGACGACCAGCTTGGCTTAACAGTGAAATCCTTGCTGATCTTAAACACAAAAAAGAGGCTTACAAGAAGTGGAAGATTGGACAAATGACCAGGGAGTGGTATAAAAATATTGCTCAGGCATGGAGGAGTGAAATCAGGAAGGCCAAATCACACTTGGAGTTGCAGCTAGCAAGAGATGTTAAGAGTAACAAGAAGGGTTTCTTCAGGTATGTTAGCAACAAGAAGAAAGTCAAGGAAAGTGTGGGCCCCTTACTGAATGAGGGAGGCAACCGAGTGACAGAGGATGTGGAAAAAGCTAATGTACTCAATGCTTTTTTTGTCTCTGTCTTCACAAACAAGGTCAGCTCCCAGACTACTGCACTGGGCAGCACAGCATGGGGAGGAGACGACCAGCCCTCTGTGGAGAAAGAAGTGGTTCGGGACTATTTAGAAAAGCTGGACGAGCACAAGTCATAGAATCATAGAATCATAGAATATCAGGGTTGGAAGGGACCTCAGGAGGTCATCTAGTCCAACCCCCTGCTCAAAGCAGGACCAATCCCCAATTAAATCATCCCAGCCAGGGCTTTGTCAAGCCTGACCTTAAAAACTTCTAAGGAAGGAGATTCTACCACCTCCCTAGGTAACGCATTCCAGTGCTTCAACACCCTCCTAGTGAAAAAGTTTTTCCTAATATCCAACCTAAACCTCCCCCACTGCAACTTGAGACCATTACTCCTTGTTCTGTCCTCTTCTACCACTGAGAATAGTCTAGAACCATCCTCTCTGGAACCACCTCTCAGGTAGTTGAAAGCAGCTATCAAATCCCCCCTCATTCTTCTCTTCTGCAGACTAAACAATCCCAGTTCCCTCAGCCTCTCCTCATAAGTCATGTGTTCCAGACCCCTAATCATTTTTGTTGCCCTTCGCTGGACTCTCTCCAATTTATCCACATCCTTCTTGTAGTGTGGGGCCAAAACTGGACACAGTACTCCAGATGAGGCCTCACCAATGCTGAATAGAGGGGGACGATCATGTCCCTCGATCTTCTCGCTATGCCCCTACTTATACATCCCAAAATGCCATTGGCCTTCTTGGCAACAAGGGCACACTGCTGACTTATATCCAGCTTCTCGTCCACTGTCACCCCTAAGTCCTTTTCCGCAGAACTGCTGCCTAGCCATTCGGTCCCTAGTCTGTAGCGGTGCATTGGGTTCTTCTGTCCTAAGTGCAGGACCCTGCAGTTATCCTTATTGAACCTCATCAGATTTCTTTTGGCCCAATCCTCTAATTTGTCTAGGTCCCTCTGTATCCTATCCCTGCCCTCCAGCATATCTACCACTCCTCCCAGTTTAGTATCATCCGCAAATTTGCTGAGAGTGCAATCCACACCATCCTCCAAATCATTTATGAAGATATTGAACAAAACCAGCCCCAGGACCGACCCCTGGGGCACTCCACTTGACACCGGCTGCCAACTAGACATGGAGCCATTGATCACTATCCGTTGAGCCCGACAATCTAGCCAACTTTCTACCCACCTTATAGTGCATTCATCCAGCCCATACTTCTTTAACTTACTGACAAGAATACTGTGGGAGACCGTGTCAAAAGCTTTGCTAAAGTCAAGAAACAATACATCCACTGCTTTCCCTTCATCCACAGAACCAGTAATCTCATCATAGAAGGCAATTAGATTAGTCAGGCATGACCTTCCCTTGGTGAATCCATGCTGACTGTTCCTGATCACTTTCCTCTCATGTAAGTGCTTCAGGATTTATTCTTTGAGGACCTGCTCCGTGATTTTTCCGGGAACTGAGGTGAGGCTGACTTGCCTGTTGTTCCCAGGATCCTCCTTCTTCCCTTTTTTAAAGATTGGCACTACATTAGCCTTTTTCCAGTCATCTGGGACTTCCCCCGTTCGCCACAAGTTTTCAAAGATAATGGCCAATGGCTCTGCAATCACAGCCGCCAATTCCTTTAGCACTCTCGGATGCAACTCGTCCGGCCCCATGGACTTGTGCACGTCCAGCTTTTCTAAATAGTCCCGAACCACCTCTTGCTCCACAGAGGGCTGGCCATCTACTCTCCATGCTGTGATGCCCAGCACATCACAGCCTGGGAGCTGACCTTGTTAGTGAAGACAGAGGCAAAAAAAGCATTGAGTACATTAGCTTTTTCCACATCCTCGGTCACTAGGTTGCCTCCCTCATTCAGTAAGGGGCCCACACTTTCCTTGGCTTTCTTCTTGTTGCCAACACACCTGAAGAAACCCTTCTTGTTACTCTTGACATCGCTTGCTAGCTGCAGCTCCAGGTGCGATTTGGCCCTCCTGATTTCATTCCTATATGCCCGAGCAATATTTTTATACTCTTCCCTGGTCATATGTCCAACCTTCCACTTCTTGTAAGTTTCTTTTTTATGTATAAGATCCGCTAGGATTTCACCGTTAAGCCAAGCTGGTTGCCTGCCATATTTACTATTCTTTCGACACATCGGGATGGTGTGTCCCTGTAACCTCAACAGGGATTCCTTGAAATACAGCCAGCTCTCCTGGACTCCTTTCTCCTTCATGTTAGTCCCCCAGGGGATCCTACCCATCCATTCCCTGAGGGAGTCAAAGTCTTCTTTCCTGAAGTCCAGGGTCCGTATTCTGCTGCTTACCTTTCTTCCCTGTGTCAGGATCCTGAACTCAGCCAACTCATGGTCACTGCCTCCCAAATTCCCATCCACTTTTGCTTCCCCCACTAATTCTTCCCGGTTTGTGAGCAGCAGGTCAAGAAAAGCTCCCCCCCTATTTGGCTCCTCTAGCACTTGCACCAGGAAAGTCCATGGGGCCAGATGAGCTACATCCGAGAATGCTAAAGGAGTTGGCGGATGTGATTGCAGAGCCATTGGCCATTATCTTTGAAAACTCATGGTGACCGGGGGAAGTCCCGGACAACAGGAAAAAGGCTAATGTAGTGTCCATCTTTAAAAAAGGGAAGAAGGAGGATCTGGGGAACTACAGGCCAGTCAGCCTCACCTCAATCCCTGGAAAAATCATGGAGCATGTCCTCAAGGAATCAATTCTGAAGCACTTAGAGGAGAGAACAGTGATCAGGAACAGTCAGCATGGATTCACCAAGGGCAAGTCATGCCTGACTAATCCAATTGCCTTCTATGATGAGATAACTGGCTCTGTGGATGAGGGGAAAGCAGTGGATGTGTTATTCCTTGACTTTAGCAAAGCTTTTGATACAGTCTCCCACAGTATTCTTTTCAGCAAGTTAAAGTATGGGCTGGATGCATAGACTATAAGGTGGATAGAAAGCTGGCTATATTGTCGGGCTCAATGGGTAGTGATCAATGACTCCATGTCTAGCTGGCAGCCGGTATCAAGCGGAGTTCCCCAAGGGTCGGTCCTGGGACTGGTTTTGTTCAATATCTTCATTAATGATCTGGAGGATGGTGTGGGCTGCACCCTCAGCAAGTTTGCACATGACACTAAACTGGGAGGAGAGGTAGATACGCTGGAGGGTAGGGATAGGATACAAAGGGACCTAGACAAATTGGAGGATTGGGCCAAAATAAATCTGATGAGGTTCAACAAGGACAAGTGCAGAGTCCTGCACTTAGGACGGAAGAATCCCATGCACTGCTACAGACTAGGGACCAAATGGCTAGGCAGCAGTTCTGCAGAAAAGGACCTGGGGTTACAGTGGACGAGAAGCTGGATATGAGTCAACAGTGTGTCCTTGTTGCCAAGAAGTCTAACAACATTTTTGGCTGTATAAGTAGGGGCATTGCCAGCAGATGGAGGGACATGATCGTTCCCCTCTATTCGACATTGGTGAGGCCTCATCTGGAGTACTGTGTCCAGTTTTGGGACCCGCACTACAAGAAGAATGTAGAAAAATTGGGAAACATCCAGCGGAGGGCAACAAAAATGATTAGGGGACTGTAACACTTGACTTATGAGGAGAGGCTGAGGGAGCTGGGATTGTTTAGTCTGCAGAAGAGAAGAATGAGGGGGGATTTGATAGCTGCTTTCAACTACCTGAGAGGTGGTTCCAGAGAGGATGGTTCTAGACTATTCTCAGTGGTAGAAGAGGACAGGACAAGGAGTAATGGTCTCAAGTTGCAGTGGGGGAGGTTTAGGTTGGATATTAGGAAAAACTTTTTCACTAGGTGGGTGTTGAAGCACTGGAATGCGTTACCTAGGGAGGTGGTAGTATCTCCTTCCTTAGAAGTTTTTAAGGTCAGGCTTGACAAAGCCCTGGCTGGGATGATTTAATTGGGGATTGGTCCTGCTTTGAGCAGGGGGTTGGACTAGATGACCTCCTGAGGTCCCCTCCAACCCTGATATTCTATGATTCTATGATCTTTAAAGGGACACCATGAACTTGAAATCTAGTCAATTAAAAAAGAGTTAATAATTTCAGGTACTTGCCCTTGATTCCCTGTGCCAACATTTAAGATTTGTACATTCACATTTACCTATTTCTTTAACAAAAATTCTCTACCATCTTGCTGTATGAACAATTCACAAAGACAGGAAAGGAAACTAAAATGGGGAAAAGTTAAACTGATTAAATGTGAAAAGCTGTCAAATGCACAAAGCAAACAAAGAAACAAACAAACAAGAGACAGAAACTCTATTTTTCTCTAATCTTTTTCCATTGTAGTAATATTAGGTGAAATCTGTAAAAACATGCAGACGTGATTAATTTAACATTGTCCCTTTGATTTCAAAAGACAACAAGGTTCATTTTCATTGGTCTTAAATTTCCTTTAGATTCTCCAGAGTGCTTTATCTTCAGGAACAGCTGGTCTGATTACCTTAGAAAGACATTAACAGATTAAACAGCCAAGGCCGCTAATATATAAATAATTATTGTAAAAAGATGGCAGTGACACAGCAAAAGAAATGCACAGGAAGAAATGTGCATTCTAATGCCTAGATTGGATCCCATCTACATTAATGGCTTTACTGTTTTGCTCAGATAATTGAGGATATATTGTATTATAGAACTCCCCCTTCAAAGATGCAATCACCTTAGCTGTTTGTGTCATTTTCTTAAATGAATTCATTTTTCTGCTTCTGAATGTAAAACTTAATGCATGAGTGTAAATGAAAATGTATACACAGACAGACACAAAATTTATTAGTTCTTCAGAAGATGGACAGAAAACCACATTATATTTTTTTCAAAACCAGGTAGTTTCACTTCCTCTGAAATTACAAAAATTTTATCACCTTCCAAGAAAAATGAGTAAGAAAGTCTTTTAGGTTCAGGTTTTCAAATGTCAGAATGCACTTTTTGATGTGCCCTACTGTGATGGGATTCCTGGGGTACAACTTGAAATGGGGGTACTGCTGTGCCCCCTTAACTAGCCAGCCTGGGCTATCTCTCAAAAGGCTTTGCTACTGACAAGCAGCAAACCCTTCCAGGTGCTATCACTCAGTACAACAGCATATGGAGCCCCACAGCCAGGTAAATGTCATGAATGCTCCCAAGTCGCTCATGAATCACACCAAGAAAGGCCCCAGCAAGTCTTCCTAACCCTCAGCCTTGCACCCCAGAACTATACTGTTTTGTCCTGATCAGAAGCCTGACCAGTGTAAGTTCATTACACAGTCCGCCCTCGATGTGGAGAGGACACACACTAACCTTTGTAAACTGTGCTGCGATTTCCCAAGCACTTCAGCCAAAACCCAGTGTTTTAGGTATAATATAAAACAGATCTATTAACTACAGAAAGATAGATTTTAAATGATTATAAGTGATAGGCTGAAGAAGTCAGAGATCGTTACCAAAAAACCCCTAAGAATAAAAGGTAAGCTTGCAGTCTAAATCTTAACGTTATTAGACTAAGCAATATTTAGATCAAGCAATTTTTCTCACCCCACTTGACGTTGCAGGTAGGATACAGTCTTTAATACACAGGCTTTCCCTTTAAGCCTGGAACCAGTCTCCTCAGCTCCAGTCTGTGTCTTCCCAGCATTTTTGTTGCCTTCAGCATAGGTGGTGGAGGAGAAAGGTGGCCTCATGATGCCACTGTCCCTTATCTTATATTCTTAGAGTATGTCTATACTACCCGCCAGATTGGCGGGCAGCGATCGATCCAGCGCGGGTCGATTTATCACGTCTAGTCTAGATGTGATAAATTGATCCCTGAGTGCTCTCCCATCTACTCCGGTACTCCACTGGAGCAAGAGGCGCAGGCGGAGTTGATGGGGGAGCATTAGCACTCAACCTACAGCAGCAAAGACACCGCGGTGAGTAGATCTAAGTATGTCGACTTCAGCTACGTTATTCAAGTAGCTGAAGTTGCGTAACTTAGAGCAATCCTCCCCCCCCCCCCAGTATCTACATTGCACTTTTGTCGGTAAAAATTTTATTGGTCAGGAGTGTGAAAAAACACATCCCTGACCGACAAAAGTTTTACTGATGAAAAGTGCCGGTGTAGACAGTGCTTTGTCGGAGGGAGACACTCTCCCGCCGATAAAGCTACAGTCCCTCATTGGGGTTGGTTTTATTTTGGCAGTGGGAGAACTCTCTCCTGCCAACAAAGAGTGGCTACACGCTGTACCTTACAGCGGCACTGCTGTGCCACTATAAGGTGCACAGAGCACATAGCCTTAGGCCCTGTCTACACTGGCAAGTTTCTGTGCAGTAAAGCAGCTTTCTGCTCTGTAACTCCTGAGGTGTACACACTGCCAAGCCACTTAGTGAGCAGAAACTGTGCAGTTGTAGTGCTTTAAAAAAAACCACCCCAACGAGAGGTGTAAGCTTCCTGTGCTGGGGCTGCAGTGCCAGTGTAGACACTGTGGTCGATTACAGCCCTGCGATTGGCCTCTGGGAGGTGTCCCTCAATGCCTGTTCTCACCTCTCTAGTCATTGGTTTGAACTCTACTGTCCTGCCCTCAGGTGACCAACCATCATCCCCACCCTGTAAATTCCTTTGGAATTTTGAAAATCCCCTTCCTGTTTGCTCAGTGACTCATGCAGTGGTCTCAGCACATCTTTCCAGGTGGCCATGCCTGCTCCACGCACCATTGGAGCAATGCTGAACTGCTGGACCTCATCAGCATTTGGGGAGAGGAGGCTTTCCAGTACCCACTGTGCTCCAGCCATAGGAATTTTGATACCTATGGTCAGATTTCACAATGCATGACAGAAAAGGGGCCATGACCGGGACACATTGCAGTGTAGGGTCAAAGTGAAGGAGCTGCAGAACGCCTACCAGAAGGCATGGGAGGCAAACCACTGCTCCGGTGCTGCGCCCACGAGCTGTCAGTTCTACAAAGAGCTGGACGAAATACTCGGTGGTGACCCCACCCCCACTGCAAAGGCCACTGTGGATATTTCGGTGGCTCCTGTGCCATCAAGAGTGAAGAGGAGGAAATCTTGGACGAGGATGTGAAGGGGGAAGGGGATCAAGAGGCAGAGGATGACTCGGAGGTCAGAGATACATGCATCCAGGAGCTGTTTTCTACCCCAGAGGAGGCTAACCAGTCACACCTGTTGGATGTTGGCAAAGCACAAACAGGAGAGGAGGCCACTGGTAAGTGGATCTGATTTTGGGACTTGCTGAATCGAATTGTTGGGGGCAGGAGGGTTGTAGAAAGCAGGCTTGTCTCCCACCACATTCCTATTCTAAGCAGTGGAAGAGGCTGTTGAGTGACTCCCTCTCTTCATGGGAATCTCCCTCAGAGATCTCCAGGAAACTCTTGTGGAGATACTCTTGTGGCAATCCGCTGCTGCAGGTTTTTTGGCAGAGCTGCTTTGTTTCTTGCCCCATTAATGGTAACTTTCCCATGCCACAGGACACCATTGGCAAATAGGCAAGACATATAGGGGCCAGGGCGGAAGCCGTAGTCTTGGAGAAGACCCTCCCTTGATTCCCTGGTCACCCTCAGCAGCCAGATATCTTCCTTAATGATCACAGCCTGTGGAAATTGTGGGGACAGGAATGTTATCGCTCCCCCACCCCCGCACACACAGTGCTGGCTCTCCCAAAGAGCCAAGTGCCCAATGTACAGCAGGGTCTGGGAAGAGAAAATTACCCTGCCCCTGCAGCTACTCACTATTTTGGGGGTCTTGTGGCTCATGTGTGCTTGCCTGGGGCAGCCAGTTAGTGACAGGTGTGTGAGTACTGGCATGTGTTTTAAATCACTGAATACTGCTTTTGTAAAATGTTGCATTTAATCTTCATAGAGATGACCTTGGGAGCCCAGCCTCCCTCTTTGTTATTGGAAGCTGAACAGCTGCACAGAATCAGAAAGCAGCCAAAAAGAACTAAGGAGGACTTTCTGCAAGATGTTATGATGCACTCCACCGCTGAAAAACAAGAATTGAAGGAGTGGCGGGACAGCGAGAAGAGGGACCGAAAGGAAAACACGGTGTGCCAGAAAGAAGCCACGGAGCGGTTCTTAAAGGTTATGGAGCGCCAAGCAGACACACCACCAGCACTGCAAAGTGAGCAGCTCTGCGCCCGCCCTCCGCTGCAGCCACTGTCCCATAACTCTTTCCCATGCACCCCCCAGACAACGCCAACACACTCTTATCAACCTCCTGGCTCCAGTCTGTACCCACGGCATTCCACTCCCCTGTCACAGTCCAGCCCTGTGGACTCCCAGTACTCACTGCACTCAACACCCGCCCCTCTGCACCTGCTGCATTGTACTCCAAAGGAGAAGGCTGGGTATGATCCCTGGACATACACAAATCTTTAGCCACCTGGGACCTCGCCTCCTCCTGGGACCCTCCCTTCCCCCATCCCCCTCACTGCTGATAGTTTGTTGTTTTTCTTGTTTGACTCTCTACTCCAGTTGTTGTCTTTTAATAAAAGAATTGTGTTGGTTTGAAAGCAATCTTTATTCTATTAAATAAAAGCAAAAAGAGCCCTGCAAAGCAACATACAATTATGTTAAACCCACATATTGCATCATCTGCACCAATCACATCCTAGCATTACAAGCAATGCAATCCCAAGCATAGCAACAAATATTTCAGCTTCAGATTGCTGCTTCAAGGCATCCATGATCCTTATGGCCCCGCGCTGTGCCCCTCTGGTCTCTGGCTGTTCAAACTCAGCCTCCAGGTGCTGAGCCTCTGCAGTCCAGTTCTGAGTGAAGCTTCCCTTCACAAATATTATGGAGCGTAAGCACATGGCTATAAGCATAGGAATATTGTCATCGGCCAGGTCCATCTTCCCATAGAGGAAGTGCCAGCGGACTTTTAACTGGCCAAAAGCACATTCAATGGTCATTCTGCACTTGCTCAGCCTGTTGGTGAACCGCTCCTTTCTGCTGTCAGGTTGCTTCATGTATGGCTTCATAAGCCATGGCATTAAGGGGTAGGCAGGATCTCCCAGGATCACACTGGGCATTTTGACTTCCCCTATGGTGATCTTCTGGTCCAGGAAGAAAGTCCCTGCTTGCAGCTTCCTGAACAGGCCAGTGCTCTGAAAGATGCGTGCGTCATGCACCTTTCCGGACCAGCCTGCGTTAATGTCTGTGACACGCCCACGGTGATCCATAACTGCCTGGAGAACCATTGAGAAATACCCCCTGTGATTAATGTACTCAGTGGCTAGGAGATCTGGTGCCATCTATCACCCTTCCGCAGTTAGGGAAACCCATTTGTGCAAAGCCATCTACAATGTCATGCACATTACCCCAGACTCACGGTCTTTTGAAGCAGGATGTGATTAATGGCCCTGCAGTCTTCTGTCAACACGAGTTCAATGGTCGACTTTCCCACTCCGGACTGATCAGTGCCCGATCGGTAGCAGTTTGGAGTAGCCAGCTTCCACAGTGCAATTGCCACGCGCTTTTCCAGCGAAAGGGCAGCTCTCATTCTCTTCTCCTTGTTCCTCAGGGCTGGGGCGAGCTCATCACACAGTCCCATGAAAGTGGCTTTCCTCATCTGAAAGTTCTGCAGCCACTGCTCATCATCCCAGACGTCCATGATGATGTGATCCCAGCACTCACTGCTTGTTTCCTGAGCCCAAAAGTGCCATTCCACTGAGGTCAGCACCTCCATGAATGCCACAAGCAAACTGTGTCGTAGCCAGTGATGAGCTGCCAAAATCTTGACAACCGGTTCCCTATAAAAAGTTCTGATTTAAGGGATGTGCCAAGAGGAGGAGGGGGTGGGGGTGTAATGGTTACTCCCACATACACAATTCCCCAGGCCAGGGACTGGACCTGCCCACCCCCCAGCTCTCCGTGGTCCCTTGCAGCTCCCCGTGGCCCGGCTAGGTACCTTGCAGGAGGAGTAGACACCCATCTTCTCCACCTGAAAAGCAGAGTGTAGCTGGGCCTTCTTCCCTGCGCTGCACGCCGAGCCGCGCTCCCCCCTGCCCCCAGGGCTCTTAGCGGCGGCTTGGCTCACGGTGCAGGGAAGAAGGCGCAGCTGCTAGTGCTAGACCCTCCCCTTCCCCGCTCTGCCACTGGCTGCTCCCCTGGGGGGAGGGACTGGCCATGCCGCGGGAGGCCCCTTTGGAGCTGGGAGGCGGGGAGCAGCAGCAGCCTTGTGCTCCGCTGTTTAAAAAAAATGGGGGGGCACTGCTTTTGGGTTCCCCCAACCACATGGCGCCCTAGGCAGCTGCCTAGTCTGTCTAATAGTTGCACCGGCCCTGCCCAAAAGACCCCCTGGAACTCCCATGCCTACCCAACCCCCCCACCCCGTTCCCTGTCCCCTGAGCGCCCCCCCAGAACCTCCGCCCCCTCCAACCGCTCCCTGCCCCTTATCCAACCCCTCCTCTCAGCCCCCTTACCATGCTGCTCAGGGCAGCGTGTATGCATGCAGCCCACTGGAGCTCGCAGCCCCACCCCCTTACCATGCCGCTCAAAGCAGAAGGAGCTGCAGAGCTGCCCAGGAGCACTCCGGCACTCTGCGGCTCTGCGAGACGGGGGAAGGCAGGGGAGGGGCAGGGGGGAGCCTCCCCAGCCAGGAGCTCTTTAGCCGTAACAATTTTTAACAACCGGTTTTAAAACTGGTTCAAAATTTAACCACCGGTTCGCATGAACCGGTGTGAAGCGGCTCCAGCTCACCACTGGTCGTAGCTACTATGCGTGGCGAGATAAATGTTGCACTCTTCTTGCCTCTGTAGTTTAAGGAATAACTTCAGTGCCACTCGTGACGTGTTGGTCAGGGCGAGCGGCATACTGGTCAACAGTTCGTGATCCACTCCTGCAGCCCGAAGAGGCAGGGTGCGCAGTACACAAACCGTTGAAAGCTGGCGGCAAATGCGGATGGAAGCACAGGGATTGCTGGGATGCGAAGCAATGCATCACGGGGCATTAGGACAGGACCCAGGATGCTCCACGACCTCGTCCACCTTCCCATAACTCTTGGCGGCAGAAGAGGAAGAGATGCTCTGTGGGACAGCTGCCCAGAGTGCACCGCTCCGAATACCGCTGCAAGTACCGCAAGTGTGAACACGCTATTGTGCAGGCAGCTGACAGTGTGAACACACGACAGTGGTTTCCCTTCAGCACTCTCTGATGGCACTGTAACTCTGCCAGTGTAGATATTCCCTTAGTTCATGTCCCTGGAAAGAAACTGGCCCAGGCATGCCTGGTGGACATTGCTGAGTCACAGGTTTGAGCAATCTCCATTGTGCGGTGCTTCTCTTACAGAACGGTAAATCCCTTGTTTACAACTCCCCTGCTAATTAATGGTCATTTAATGCCCACCTGGGTGTGGATCACCTCCTTTGTTGTCACTAGAGAACTAGCAATGGACGACTCCCAAACTTACAACGTATTTTAACAATAACCATACAGCAAAATCTCATAACTACTAAACATGAATGATATACATATTTTTACAGAACAATGGGTTTCAGCAGATCATGACCTTTCATATGATATCTTACCTGGCATGCTTTGTATGAAATATCACAACCATATATGAATGATGAATGTGGGGTTTACTGGGTGCTATTTTGAGGTACATGTGTTACACCTACATACATGTGCATTAAGCATTGTGCATTCACAACTTAATTAGCCCTTTTAGTAGCCCATGTATAAAAGCTTGAGCCTCTATGTCCTCAGTTTATATTGAACAATGACATCTCTCATTTTCAGTTTTGAAAGTGACCTAACTAAACATTGTCTTAAAGATCTAGCTAGTTTTTGACTCTCACCTGGGAACAATAACAGAATAATAAGTTTCAGAAACCAATGCAGCTGTATTCATTAGAGTTAAATCCCCATAGGAGTCACAGCATTGCTATTAGTGGTTATGGACCAGATTGTGCCCAGATGTTTCAGGATTTGATAGGAAGGTGTAGGGCACGAGAAATAGAATCTTCTTTCCCTGCACAGCAGCTGGACACATCTTCAGTCCCTTCACTCACCCAAATGCAGTGACTGGTCTCTCTTACCATCAGACAGCCCAACAGGGGCCAGGGAAATTGAGGTGGTAGTGTTCTGCACCCCCTGCATACCTGGAGCGCTTAGGCAGGATCTCTTCCAGAGCTGTGGCTCCTGTGCCTTTAAGGAATGATTGAGCTATATGTGAGCATTAGCATCCGGTGTACAGGAAAAGCCATATCTTTCTAAATAAACAGCAAATGTAACAATAAACTTTTCTCCATATTTTGGAGCCATTCAATGGCTATTAGCCAGGATGGGCAGAAATGGTGTCCCTAGTCTCCGTTTGTCAGAAGCTCGGATTGGGTGGCAGGACATAGATCACTTGATGATAACCTCTCTGTTCGTTCCCTTTGGGGCACCTGCCTTTGGCCACTGTCAGAAGGCGGGATACTGGGCTTGATGGACCTTTGGTCTGACCCACTATGGCCGTTCTTATGTTCATTACAGTATAGAGTGGTGTAGAGCATAGTGAGACAGGCAACAGCTGGTTTTGATGGTGGAAGGTTTAGAATAGGATATTGTAAGACCTCAGAAATACCTACATCAGAACCAGACAAAATGAATAAAAAAACAAAAACCCTCTTATATTTCCCCCCACCAAAGTAAAAGGATTAAAAGCCCATTTAACTTGAATAATAATTGACAAAAACCATGTATGCTGGGTCATCTGCTGTTGGGACTTAATTGCCAAAATTCCTCTGAAAGCCCAGCAATGTAACAGTATATTTCCCAAGTCACATGGTGTCTTGTTTTCTTGCTCCTGCTGTGATTGTGCTCTTGCCTCAACCTCCAGTAAATCACAGGCAAAATAATCTCTAGTTCTTCACTTTCAACACTTTGTTGGTTGGGCAGTTTGGGTGATTGTAATTGCTGTCATTACTATTAATTAATATTTGTATTGCAGTAGTACTGGTCAGGACTGCATTATGCTACAAGCTTCTCAAACGCATAGCAAGGTAGGAAGACACAGTCCTTTTCCCAAAGGGCATATAGTCTAATTTGCAGATTGTTAGGTTTGTACCACCATTGTAGTCTATTGTGCTATTTTTTTAGTGTGTGTGTGTGTATAAGACACATATGCACACACAAGGGTTGAAGGGAAAAAAAGTGCTTTTCTCAGTGCCATTTCCCAGTTTTCCAATAAATTGATACAAAAGCCAAACACCATGTCACAGTACAAGGCAAGAGGGAAATAATCAAGGTAACAGTTCAGCTCCCAGCTTTGCTCACTTGCAGTCTAAGTCTCTTCCTTGTTATCAGAAATGTTGCTCATTTCCCCATAGGGAAGACCTTGGAAGCAGGAAAAAGTGGTCATCCAGTTGCCCGTGGAGACGTAAATACAAGCTAAAAATAAAAAGGTCTCTTTAATGGAGGGGTTGAGCCTTTATCTTTCATTCTTGTATGCATTGCTGTGCAAATAACTGGCTTTAAAAAGGTACTGTTTTATTTTGTTCTTGTTTTGTTTGTAAGGCAATTGAAAGGCATTGTAGGAAATAAGTTTTCATCATTCTAAAAGAAAAAAGGAGAAGGCTATTAAATGACAGAAAATTTATCAAAATAGCCTCAAAGAAGTAGGCCCAAGCAGTACCTGGCTTCACTACAGCAGTAATAGTGGCAGGTGTATCTAATGTTGAAAAGTTAGCAGTATCTCATCACATGACAATCCTGAATTTCCTCTCTCCTGTACTGGTATGCCAATCAGGACTAACTCTTGTGACATCTGTGGAGCTACACTAATATAAAACCAGAGTGAGAAGAGAATCGGACCCCATGAATCAAAGTGGACATTAGTGCATCAGGCAGAACTCTAATCCAGGCCTATTGCTGTTGGGTTCTCATAGCATCTCTTATGTTCCATTAAGTTAGTTCATGTAATAAATAATAGTTATGACGTTCCTTATTTAGGGCTCTGTCTCATAGATACATCTCTGCATAGGCAATAATATGGAGCCACAGTAGGAGCTCTGGGGATACCATGCCTTCTGGAGTGCTACTTTCCTTAAAGGGTTACACCATGTACTTCCCATCCACCACTCATGGCCATCAAGGCCCGTAATAGTGGTTGAGCTCATGAGGATAGTTTGTGCACCCTTTCCCAATTCCCCTCTTTCCCCACCTGTGCCTGGAATGGCTATAGTCTGGTTCTAATTTATTTAGAATTTGTCCTGATTATCTTCAACACATACATGGTGGTGACAGATACTCAGAAACTTTCAGTATCAAGCCCTTAACTTGATCATATTGGTTAAAAAACTATCCTGGTTTAGAGGGGAGGGTGAAAGAAGCTATATATAAACAAATGAAAGAAAGGGTGACTTGAAAATGAAAATAAATCAGAAAGTAGTAAACAGTAGAAAATTGATAAGGGAAGCAAAGGGGCACAAGGAGAACTCTATGGCCAGCAGACAAAGAAAATAAGAAGGAGTTGTTCAAAGTATATTAGGAACAAAAGGAATTCTAACAATGATATTAGTCCAGTACTAGATGGAAATGGTAGAATTATTAATAATAATGCAGAAAAGGCAGAAATGTACAATAAATATTTCTGTTTGTATTTGGGGAAAATAGATGATTATGTCATATCCTATTACATTATAAGTCTTTCCATTCCACTAGTATCTTTGGAGGATGCTAATGAGCAGCTATTAAAGTTAGGCATTTTTAAATCAGGAGGTCTGGATAACATTGCAGCCAAGCGTTTCAATAATTCTTGCAACACTGGGAAAGTTTCAGAAATGTTGTGCTAATATTTTAGAAGTGTAAATGGGATGACCCATGTGAATTATATTCCTATCAATCTGACATCAATCCCCAGATGATAATAGAGCAGCAGATATGGGACTTATTAATAAAGAACTAAAGAAGAAGAAGAATATTATAATAATATAATTAATGCCAATCATCATAGGTTTATGGAAAATAGATCCTGTCTTTTTTTGATGAGTTTACAGTTATAGCTGATAAAGGTAATAGGGCTGATGCAAGATACTTAGACTTCTGTAAGCCATTTGACTTAGTACCATATGACGTAATTAAAAAACTAGAATGATATCAAATTAACATGGCACACATTAAATAGATTAAGCGATGGCTAAGTGACAAAATATATTTGTAAATGGAGAATCATCATCAAATGGGTGTTTTTCTAGTGGGGTCCCATGGGGTTGCTGGTTAACATTTTTATCAGTGACTTGGAAGAAAACAAAATCACCAATAACATTTGCAGAAGACACAAAAATTGGGGAAGGGGTAAATAATGAAGAGGACTGGTCACTGGTAGAGGTCTGGATCGCCTGGAACATTGGGCACAAGCCAACAATATGAATTTTAATATGGCTAAGTGTGACTGCTGCTGAAATGCTGTGTCTAGTTCCGAGGTCCACAATTCAAGAAGGATGTTGAGAAATTGGAGAGGGTTCAGAGAAAAGCCACAAGAATCATTAAAGGGTTAGAAAACATGCCTTAGCCCTGGTCTACACTAGGACTTTAGGTTGAATTTAGCAATGTTAAATCGATTTAAACCTGCACCCGTCCACACAGTGAAGCCCTTTATTTCGACTTAAAGGGCTCTTAAAATCGATTTCCTTACTCCACCTCTGACAAGTGGATTAGCGCTTAAATCGACGTTCCCAGCTCGAATTTGGGGTACTGTGGACACAATTCGATGGTATTGGCCTCCGGGAGCTATCCCAGAGTGCTCCATTCTGACCGCTCTGGACAGCACTCTCAACTCAGATGCACTGGCCAGGTAGACAGGAAAAGAACTGCGAACTTTTGAATCTCATTTCCTGTTTGGCCAGCGTGGCAAGCTGCAGGTGACCATGCAGAGCTCATCAGCACAGGTGACCATGATGGAGTCCCAGAATCGCAAAAGAGCTCCAGCATGGACCGAACGGGAGGTACGGGATCTGATCGCTGTTTGGGGAGAGGAATCCGTGCTATCAGAACTCCGTTCCAGTTTTCGAAATGCCAAAACCTTTGTCAAAATCTCCCAGGGCATGAAGGACAGAGGCCATAACAGGGACCCGAAGCAGTGCCGCGTGAAACTGAAGGAGCTGAGGCAAGCCTACCAGAAAACCAGAGAGGCGAACAGCCGCTCTGGGTCAGAGCCCCAAACATGCCGCTTCTATGATGAGCTGCATGCCATTTTAGGGGGTTCAGCCACCACTACCCCAGCCGTGTTGTTTGACTCCTTCAATGGAGATGGAGGCAATACGGAAGCAGGTTTTGGGGACGAAGAAGATGAGGAGGAGGAGGAGGTTGTAGATAGCTCACAGCAAGCAAGCGGAGAAACCGGTTTTCCCGACAGCCAGGAACTGTTTCTCGCCCTAGACCTGGAGCCAGTACCCCCCGAACCCACCCAAGGCTGCCTCCTGGACCCAGCAGGCGGAGAAGGGACCTCTGGTGAGTGTACCTTTTAAAATGCTATACATGGTTTAAAAGCAAGCATGTGAAAGGATTACTTTGCCCTGGCATTTGCGGTTCTCCTAGATGTAGTCCTAAAGCCTTTGCAAAAGGTTTCTGGGGAGGGCAGCCTTATTTCGTCCTTCATGGTAGGACACTTTATCACTCCAGGCCAGTAACACATACTCGGGAATCACTGTAGAACAAAGCATTGCAGTGTATGTTTGCTGGCATTCAACCAAAATCCGTTCTTTCTCTCTCTGTGTTATCCTCAGGAGAGTGAGATATAATTCATGGTCACCTGGTTGAAATAGGGTGCTTTTCTTCAGGGACACTCAGTATAGCCCATTCCTGCTGGGCTGTTTGCCTGTGGCTGAACAGAAATGTTCCCCGCTGTTAGCCACAGGGAGGGGGGAAGGTTGAGGGGGTAGTCACGCGGTGGGAGGAGGCAAAATGCGACCTTGTAACGAAAGCACATGTGCTATGTATGTAATGTTAACAGCAAGGTTTACCCTGAAAGAGTGTAGCGACTGTTTTATAAAATGTGTCTTTTTAAATACCGCTGTCCCTTTTTTTTTCTCCACCAGCTGGATGTGTTTCAATGATCACAGGATCTTCTCCTTCCCAGAGGCTAGTGAAGCTTAGAAAGAAAAAAAAACGCACTCGAGATGAAATGTTCTCCGAGCTAATGCTGTCCTCCCACACTGACAGAGCACAGACGAATGCGTGGAGGCAAATAATGTCAGAGTGCAGGAAAGCACAAAATGACTGGGAGGAGAGGTGGAGGGCTGAAGAGAGTAAGTGGCGGGCTGAAGAGAGTAAGTGGCGGGCTGAAGACAGGGCTGAAGCTCAAATGTGGCGGCAGCGTGATGAGAGGAGGCAGGATTCAATGCTGAGGCTGCTGCAGGACCAAACAAGAATGCTCCAGTGTATGGTTGAGCTGCAGCAAAGGCAGCTGGAGCACAGACTGCCACTGCTGCCCCTCTGTAACCAACCGCCCTCCTCCCCAAGTTCCATAGCCTCCACACCCAGACGCCCAAGAACGCGGTGGGGGGGCCTCCGGCCAACCAGCCACTCCACAACAGAGGATTGCCCAAAAAAAAGAAGGCTGTCATTCAATAAATTTTAAAGTTGTAAACTTTTAAAGTGCTGTGCTTAAAGTGCTGTGTGGCATTTTCCTTCCCTCCTCCACCACCCCTCCTGGGATACCTTGGTAGTCATCTCCCTATTTGTGTGATGAATGAATAACGAATGCATGACTGTGAAGCAGCAATGACTTTATTGCCTCTGCAAGCGGTGATTAAAGGGAGGAGGGGAGGGTGGTTAGCTTACAGGGAAGTAGAGTGAACCAAGGGGCGGGGGGTTTCATCAAGGAGAAACAAACAGAACTTTCACACTGTAGCCTGGCCAGTCATGAAACTGGTTTTCAAAGCTTCTCTGATGCGTACCGCGCCCTCCTGAGCTCTTCTAACCGCCCTGGTGTCTGGCTGCGCGTAACCAGCAGCCAGGCGATTTGCCTCAATCTCCCACCCCGCCATAAACGTCTCCCCCTTACTCTCACAGATATTGTGGAGCACACAGCAAGCAGTACTAACAGTGGGAATATTGGTTTCGCTGAGGTCTAAGCGAGTCAATAAACTGCGCCAGCGCGCCTTTAAACGTCCAAATGCACATTCTACCACCATTCTGCACTTGCTCAGCCTGTAGTTGAACAGCTCCTGACCACTGTCCAGGCTGCCTGTGTACGGCTTCATGAGCCATGGCATTAAGGGGTAGGCTGGGTCCCCAAGGATACATATAGGCATTTCAACATCCCCAACAGTTATTTTCTGGTCTGGGAATAAAGTCCCTTCCTGCAGCTTTTGAAACAGACCAGAGTTCCTGAAGATGCGAGCGTCATGCACCTTTCCCGGCCATCCCACGTTGATGTTGGTGAAACGTCCCTTGTGATCCACCAGAGCTTGCAGCACTATCGAAAAGTACCCCTTGCGGTTTATGTACTCGGCGGCTTGGTGCTCCGGTGCCAAGATAGGGATATGGGTTCCGTCTATAGCCCCACCACAGTTAGGGAATCCCATTGCAGCAAAGCCATCCACTATGACCTGCACATTTCCCAGGGTCACTACCCTTGATATCAGCAGATCTTTGATTGCGTGAGCTACTTGCATCACAGCAGCCCCCACAGTAGATTTGCCCACTCCAAATTGATTCCCAACTGACCGGTAGCTGTCTGGCGTTGCAAGCTTCCACAGGGCTATCGCCACTCGCTTCTCAACTGTGAGGGCTGCTCTCATCCTGGTATTCATGCGCTTCAGGGCAGGGGAAAGCAAGTCACAAAGTTCCATGAAAGTGCCCTTACGCATGCGAAAGTTTCGCAGCCACTGGGAATCGTCCCAGACCTGCAACACTATGCGGTCCCACCAGTCTGTGCTTGTTTCCCGAGCCCAGAATCGGCGTTCCACAGCATGAACCTGCCCCATTAGCACCATGATGCATGCATTGGCAGGGCCCATGCTTTCAGAGAAATCTGTGTCCATGTCCTGATCACTCACGGGACCGCGCTGACGTCGCCTCCTCGCCCGGTATCGCGTTGCCATGTTCTGGTGCTGCATATACTGCTGGATAATGCGTGTGGTGGTTGATGTGCTCCTAATTGCCAAAATGAGCTCAGCGGCCTCCATGTTTGCCTTGGTATGGCGTCCGCACAGAAAGAAGGCGCGGAACGATTGTCTGCCGTTGCTCTGACGGAGGGAGGGGCGACTGACGACACGGCTTACAGGGTTGGCTTCAGGGAGCTAAAATCAACAAAGGGTGTGCCTGTACATCAAGGAGTATTTCAGGCAGGACTGCACGGAGGGTTCCAATAAGAAATGGTGCACCAAAGTTATCGTTGTTATTGGAACAAGGAGGTTAGCCTGGCCTCTGATTGATACATGGCTAGATTAACCTCGCTGCGCCTTCTCTGTGACTGACTGCAGTGTGATCTAGACAGGGGAGGAGGAAAATGAGTACAAAACAAATCTGGTCTATTTCTTGTTCTGACCCACTCCATCTATCCTTTACATCTTTGGCTGGCAGCAGACAAAAAAGGCGCGAAATGATTGTCTGCCCTTGCTTTCACGGGGGGAGGGAGGGTGGGAACGGGGTCCTGACGATATGTACCCAGAACCACCCGCAACAATGTTTTAGCCCCATCAGGCATTGGGATATCAACCCAGAATTCCAATGGGCAGCGGAGACTGCGGGAACTGTGGGATAGCTACCCACAGTGCAACGCTCCAGAAGTCGACGCTTGCCTCGGTACTGTGGAAGCGCTCCGCCGAGTTAATGCACTTAATGCACTTAGAGCATTTTCTGTGGGGACACACACACTCGAATATATAAAACCGATTTCAAAAAAACCGACTTCTATAAATTCGACCTAATTTCGTAGTGTAGACATACCCTTACAGTGATAGACTCAAGGAACTCAATCTATTTAGCTTAACAAAGAGAAGGTTAAGGGGTGACTTGATTGTAGTCTGTAAGTATCTACATGGGGAACAAATATTCAATAATGGGCTCTTCAACCTAGCAGGGAAAGATATAACATGATGCAATGGTTGAAAATTGAAGCTAGACAAATTCAGACTGGAAATAAGACGTACATTTTTAACAGTGTAAGTAATTAATCTTGAAACAAATTACCCCGGTTGTTGTACTCAGATCCAAGCATGGGTGGAGGCTGTGCATGGACATGTGTACATTTCAACGTTAAGCATAGTCCTCCAGACAGAGCACAAGTAAGTCTCAGATGCCTTGCATCCTGCTCCCAATTCATTTCCCTCAAGAGTGCAGGATAAGAAGGAGCAGGCATGGGCAGAGAATATATGTGTCTAAAGAGACTTGTGCTTCAATCCTGGGCATACAAATGATCCATTTAGCTATGTGCTTCCTTCTTTGGCCTTATTCCAGCTACTAGGCAAAGTACATCTGGTACATCAGAGTATAAAGGCAAACAGTAGGAGGATATCAGATATTGTCACAGTTGAAATTCTCTTTAAAAATACATGCAGGCAGTTACAAATAGAGATTAAAACTACTTTTTTCAAAATTTCTTGTGAGCTGGAACTCCTGAAGAAATGTCCATACATGGTGTTTCTGAAACAAAATATGTTCCCAGGGATCAGCAGCAGCTGATTGAAATTGACATTCTTGCCAGTTTCACTGCTGTGGAGCCTGTTTGTGACTGGATAAAATTTCATCAAACCTGACTTGCTTTTGCAAGACATTTCGTGTTTGGCAAACCAGCATTTTCCATCAAAACTAAGTTTAGTTTGAAAAGTTTGACCAGCTCCAGATACAAACTTACATAAGTATTTCTAGACAAAATTAAACACATGAACGAAGTAAATAGCTTATTTCCCTTTGCTCAATGTAGACATAAAAGCTTTGTGACAGTAGGAAATATATATTCCTATTGTTCCGACTACAATCAAGGCTCAGAAGAAAAAAATATCATAATATTATTTTGCATCCCAAAGGGTATGTAATAATATTGAAAACCTTTTACAATACTATGTAAATACAATACTATAATAAACAAGTGACACCCAACATCCTTGTCCCTATTGCTTGGCTCTGTGCTCCAGAAACAATACCAAGCTCAGTACATCTGTGGGGTGCGAAAAAAATGAAACTTGACAACAAATGGGAAACCAGGACCATTTTAAGCAAGGACTCAAGACAGTTGCCACTGCATGTAGACAGAAATATATAATTTAACTTTAGAGCCAATAATCAGAATACATATTGTAGAATACATAGTGTTATGCCAGTCTAATGTGGAAGAGGAGATATTGTGAAATAGCTAGTGGGAACTGGTAGCCAAGAGATCAATCAATTGTTCGTCTAGCAAATGGGGACTTAAGGATTTAACTGTGAACCTTGAAGCAAAAATATTTTTGTTTGCCCTGTACTACACCTCTAGTAAGACTTTTACATGGTGCACTCTGATGGGAAAGGAGAGTTAGGAGTCATAAACAGGAACAGAAAAAAGGGTCTGAGAAGCTGAATAGACTTTAATATCAATAAGACTGAAATTTACCCTTGCTGAATAGTAGTTTTCTCCACAGGAATCCCCATTTACAGCCATTATCTCTCGATGAGGGAGAGAGACTGTTGTTCCCCATGTTTATCAGGAAGAAACCATCTGCTGAAGTAAAATTGCACCACCTTATTATGCAATGGCCAACATAGTGAAATTAATGGGGCTTCTTGCAGAGTAAGATACTATTCAAGGTAGGTCAGGATGGCAGAACCAGACCTGTAACTTTAAGATAAACTTTGACCAATGAAAAATGCTCTCAAGAAAGATGGTGGACTCTAAATTACTAGACGCCTTCAAGTCACAATTTGATAATCTTCTTTTAGACATTTCTCAGTAGAAGTCCTTCCTACGCAAGTAAATCTATGTAATTTTTTTCTGCACATAGCATTTATTTCTGCTGTCATCATCTGTAGCAAAAGTAAGTTTGCAAACACAAGAAAAGATGCAGTCAAATGGCTTTCTGCAGCTCTGTATGTAAGTGACACCCAATCTTTAAGGCCATGTCTGCTTTGATTAAGTAGAGTATTTGCTTAAGTCATGGATACATTATTCAGAAATAGTTGCAAAATACCACATAAAGTTGAAATGTGTACAAACCTTTTTTCGTTCCTTTTATGCAAGGAATGCCTTTGAAAAATACAGGCTGTGGTCTTTATACATTTACAAAAATAATTTTTGAAAAGACATTTGATAAATATTTCATTGCCTTTATAATACATGGGTAAGGATTAGGCTCCGATAAGACAGTTAAAAGGAAGGCTATGTTTTGGGTTAATCTATCCAATTTAATAAAAGCTTATACTGTTCGTCTCTGACTAAATCCACATTTCACTCTTAATAATTTCCAAATGTAATGCTAAATATAAATTTTCTTTGAATTTATAATGAAAAATCTTTTTCCCTGCAGGTGTATGATTTTTTTTTGACAAGTTTACACAATTTCCTCTAATCTATTTTCCTACTAGGTTAATTCCATATTTCATCATTTCTGCAGATTTACTGATTATCATCTTGCTCCTGCTTTATACCTCTGACATGCAGTTCTAATAATCTGCATCCATACCCATAACACTGACAGCTCTTTAAACATGTAACTTGTGCAATGTGGTGCAATATAGTATATTCAAAATGCTGAAATTCTTCCTTGTCAGAAGTCTACGTATAAAGATACTAAAATGTTTCACAGACTGATGACACATTTGTCCTTAAACAATCCAAAAAAAAAATAATAATCCCACCTGATCTCTTTGGTGCCTATCCAACAAATTTCTCAGTAAATCCCCATTGCTATTCCCCAACCAGTCACAAAATAAGGAGACCTAGGGCATTGTTAAACTAATGGAGCTGAAAAAACTATGTGGCTTAAGCAGATCTCTAGAAAATACAAAGCCCATCTCAAGGAACCTCATGCTACAGTAGGTTCGCCTGCCCCTAAATCCGGCCCTGATGAGAGATGGCCTAAAAGCAGGAATAACCTCTGGTGATGTAATGGTAGGGTAGTGGCTCCTATTACAGTCATCCTCTCTTTGCAGTCAGGATAGTGGTGTGGCTGGGGGAGAGTGTGGCCAGTGTTTCTGTAAATCTTTCTGATCCCCAGTTGCTATTGACAGCTGGTGCAATTTAAACCTGGGGAACCAAGACTTGGGTAGAGTACAACAGCCCCATACCAAGTTGTACTGTGCAGTCCCTAGCCATAGCCAAGGATCTGGGTCTAATGGTCCCTAAATCTAGTGAATTTATACCACCTTGGTTTTTATTACTGACATAACTATCAAGACTTCCGTCAGCCATTAATTAGAATCCCTGAATTACCCCTCCTTTTACAGAACTTGCTACCCTTGACTCCTCCAAATCCATGTTTTCTAGTTTATCAGCAAGCCCTAAAACTTCTATCACAAGAATATTAAAAAAAAAATCGACAAAAAGAAAAACTTCGAGAGTGGGTTATGAAAACCTGTAACTCAGCTTCATTGCAAAATACATTGTATGTGTCTGAGCAATATGTCTGTATAAACTGTACATAAGCAGACATGCCAATGAATTCTGCAGGCTGTATAAAATAAATGTTGTTTGAGAGCTTTGAACTCTCCTGTGAATTACTGGAAATTGAGATCTGAACTTCAGTAACAATTTTACTGCAGCCAATGGGTAGAGGGGGAAAAAAGTTTTCAATATTTTCCTTAGCACAGGGATCACTGCAGATACCTTATATACAGCATAATAGCCCATCCTTATCACAGTTACTGGCCCTGTACCATAGCTGTTCAGTAATGAACCATATACATCGTTACTGTTATTGTTGAGTGTCAGCATTGTCCTCGGGGCTATACAGAAAAAAGACAACATGGTCCCTACCCCCAAGAGTTTGTAACCTTAGGGTCAGCTACTGATCAGCTTCTGTGAGGCTGCATCAGTGTGGTACAAAGGACAAAGGAAACCTCTCCCCGCTTCCTTTGCCTCTGTACAGCAGTCAGTTAGAATCCCATTGAGATGAGTAGTTCTTTCTTGCTTTTCAGCTAGCTGTCTGAACATAGGTACAGTGAGACCACTGCCCTTACCTGCCACCCAGCTTCACCAATCAGCAGAGCTTGCCAACCACTGAGCAAGTAGAATGCTGTGCCATCTCCAAGACTGGCATAGCTAACGCTCCAGAGTGCACACCCTGGTTTCTCCCTGGAGGAAATAAAGCAAATGGAGCCGGAATTCCTCTTGGGAACCCCACCTATAACATAGCCCCTCCCTCCAGCATGGAAAGAAGAATTTTGCCCTAAATAAGGAACTAGAAATCTAAGTCCAAAATAATGCAGAGATGTTTGTGAGTAAGTTTACTTGCAGGAAGAGCTCACTGAGCTTAATGGGACTATTTGCATGAGTTAAGATAGCCATACATAAGTGTTTGCAAGGTCAGGTTGCATTAAAGTAGTTTATATTCTAAATAAGCTCTTACAATGCAACACCCGCTCCTGAAAATACTTTTTGCTGGACATATAGCTTACTATCATTGCCAATCTTTATCATCTTCTCCACCCCTAGATATGGGACAGGGATATACTGTTCTTCTCTATCATCCATCAGGACAACCTTTCTGTTGGGAAAAGACTATACTACACATTGGCCATTCTAAAGGGAATAAACCCTGTGTTTAAATATTACAATGAATTAAATTTCTAGTTACTCAGATTAAACTTCCATATCATGAACATCGAGTGCAGAATTCTGAATAGGGCCCTAACACAGTCTAAAAAAATGAAATTAGAGCACAGTGATTCTGCAGACTTGATAAAAACTTTAATGTAAGTCATGAATCATGTAATTCATTAGCATTTTTTATTGTTTTGGATTCTTGTTTTTAAACTAAATTACACATTCTGGTTTCACACTTAAAACCAAAGTCATCCCAAGTGAATGGTTTCAGTGTAGTTACATCAAGGGTGTATTTCGCCACGTGTCTTCTTGAACTTCCTTTAAAGATCAAAATTTGAAACTCTCGCTTTTTTGGAGCGATCAGGCTGTCTTGTTAAGGTCCCCCATCCTTTCCATTTTTTCTCTCTTCTAATGGTACCAGGAGGAATCGTCATGAACTGCACATTGATATTACCAAAAATGACACCTTTGCACTGACTACCAGGCAAGTATTTATCAACCAGATAGCTCAAGATAGGAACTAATCCGATGTTCACATGGCCATTGGAGTCTGTTAGATTAAGGGTACATCTACACTGGAATAAAAGATCCACAACACAATCAAGCGCTGATGCTGGTCCAGGGGGCTTGGACTGCAGGGCTAAAAATTGCAGGGCAAACATTCACGCTCGGGCTGGGAGCTTGGACTCTGGGACCCTTCCCTTCACAAGGTCCCAGAGCTCATGCTCCAGCCCGACCCCCCCGCATCTACACATCAATCTTGTTGTCCTGCAGCCCAAACGCCACAAGCTTGTGTTAGCTGACCTGGGCCAGCCATGGGTGTTTAATTGTTATGTAGACATATTCTCACTTCAGGCATTCAGGGTATCAGTATCAGCTCTTAGTATGACATTTGAAAGCTCATCTCATGTTTCAGTTTAAAAGCTTAATGATACGCTACACTGTCTGGTTCAGAGAAAGCTCTAATTCTGATTCAAATATCCCAATGAAGCATGATTGACTAAGGCTTCCTCAGCCGTAAACTGGGCACATATTTAATTCACAGTTCACTGAATTATCAAAGAAACTCCTGACAAGTGAAAAAGAAATTACAATGCTGTCAACGTGTGATTTCTTCCAATTCTAATAGTTGCTGTAATTTCTCTGTGGTTAAAAATCCAATCTGAATCTGTTCATCTGGCCCCTGGGCTGTTAGTTCTGTTAACAGCTTCCCCATCCAATAATCTTGCAGTTTCCTTCATTTTTATTGCCTCCACAAATCTTCCCAGGAGATATCTAAGCAACAGATTCATCTCCTCTTGATTTAAATACATCACAGGTTCTTCTCCTTTGAAATCCTCAAAGACAGGAAAGACAGAATGGAAGAACAGTTGAAGGTTCTTAGTCATTGGATTCTTAAAATACACTATGCAGTTGTTGTTCTGGCATATATAGCAAGTCTGACATCAATCTAATGTATGAAATGTATCAGTTACAATCAGCTATGTCTGGCCAGATTGGATCAGATTGGACAATTTTTACATTCTTCATATTTTTTTAATCCTTGTTTAATGACTAATAAAATATAAGTGACAGAATTACAAAATATATGAAAGTCACTTGATATGTTAGACCTGGGACATTGAAGGAAACTAGATTTCCAGCACTCATCAAATCAATCCAGTAGATCTAGGCCAACATGGACACAAAGTACTAAAGCAGATTCTTCGCATGGGCATAAAAACTCTGCCCTGGTGGGCTGCCTGCAACTCTGTGATAATTGAGAAAGACTAGGAAATTTT
The DNA here is from genome assembly GCF_965140285.1 of Lepidochelys kempii. Classification (NCBI taxonomy): domain Eukaryota; kingdom Metazoa; phylum Chordata; order Testudines; family Cheloniidae; genus Lepidochelys; species Lepidochelys kempii. The sequence continues at coordinate 87,629,097 of NC_136384.1, forward strand.
AATGTCAATACATACTATTATAATATGAAAGTTTGTGATATTTATTGATAATGAATTTTTGCTATACTTTCAAGTCTGAACTCATATTACTTGATATCTGGAACTTATCTGTCTGGAAGTTGAAGCTAGGCAAATTCAGACTGGAAATAAAGTGTACATTTTTAACAGTTAGAGTAATTAACACTGGAACAATTTATCAAGGGTCATGGTGCATTCTCCATCATCATTTTTAAATCAAGACTGGATGTTTTTCTAAAAGATATGCTCTAGGAATTATTTGGGAGGCAGTTCTATGGCCTGTGTATAGCTGGTCACACCAGGTGATCACAATGGTTCTTTCTGGCTTTGGAACCTATGAATTTCAATTTTTTAACCTGGCCAGGATTGCCAAGTGATCAGCTAATTGGTAATATTTAACACTGGAAACACAAGGCTATCTTTTTATGTTAATTATAAATAATTTATTAAACCTCATATGCTACTCAATCCACTTACCACCTCATTATAAGATGAGCAAGACTACAGTCTAGATCTTTGTTGGATGGTTAAAACTCGGAGGGGAATCCACAGTGGATAGAAGTTGAAAGGTAATGCAACCATTTAGATGAATTCTACTAATCTAGATTGTAGACTGACCCTGGCAAATATTTGCCCTCCATAATTATATAAAACAAGGCAGTAACATTTTCTCTATATATACATTATTTAATCGAAATAGAAGAACAATGTTTAAATGCTAGAGGTGAAATTTTAAAATGGTTATCTGATGAGGTAATTCTTATAGTTTGTTTTTGGAACCTTAAAGCTATTAAAGGAATATTGTAAAGGGTGACAGATTCTAGAAATGTGCATAAAAATGAAGGCTTTTCTGCTGACTCACTTTAGGATATGTGTCCATTGGAGCTGGAGGTGTAATGTCCAGGTTGGGTAGACACACCACCCTAGCTTTGATTGAGCTAGCCATGCCGAAAAATAGCCATGTAGCTTCTGTGGCTCTGGCAGTGGAATATGCTAGCCACCCTTGTAAATACATAGGATCTTGGGTGGGATTGTACTCAGGTGACTAGCTAGTCCCGCCACCCATGTTGCTGTGACAATACTTCTATTTTTAAAACAATAGCTCACTCGAAACTACCACATATGTCTATCTGAGCTGGAAATTATACCTCCAGGTACAGTGGAGATGTACCCCTAATGTCATGGGCTGGAACCCTTCATAAAATGCCTATTTATTTCTGCTAATTCACAATATCGGGTAGGTGCTATGAACCTCAGTCAAGAACACAGGGGATTGTCATATTCAAATGTGCCGTATCTGGTTGTGTGAAAGAATGTGTTTTTTTCGGAAACACCTTGGAGAAGGGCATATGATTGAGTACCAAGAGAATTATTTTTTAGTTTGTGACTGAGAAGTGTGCCAGAAGGATCTGTCCATCTTTCCCAGGATATGTATGGCAGAATGCCTACTGTAGTAAAAAACAAAAGGGGCAAATTCTGCTTTTTACTATAGTAGTCAGCAACCATTGATTCTAGGTATTTAAATTCTTTCACTTTTCTAAGTTATCTGACTATAATATCTTTTATGGTGGGTCTTCCTCCCTCACTTATCCTAGCCTCAGTTTTACCAAAGTTCACTCTAAGTCCATCTTGCTCAAAATTGTGCTGCCACTCTTCAAAGGGTGTGCAGGGTCTCACAATCTTCCACACATATCACTATGTCATCAGTAAACAGCATAGTCCAAGACGTCTCACTTCATATATTCTCACTTACCACATCCAAGACTATTGCAAACAAGAAAGGGCTCAAAGCTGACCCCTAGTGCAGGCTAATTTTTACTGGAAATTCTCTCCTACCCACCAGAAAGATTTTTAAGAGCAAGTTTGGAAATTTTCTGCTACTCATCATAAATATTTTTAAGAGCAGGTTAGACAAACACCTGTGAGGGATGGTCTAGATAATACTTAGTCCTTCCATGAGTGTAGGGGACAGGATTAGATGACCTTTTGAGGTCCCTTCCAGTCCTACGTTTCTGTAAAGGATATTATAATCAAAGAACTTAGAAAAGAGAAAGAATTAAAATATCTAGGATCAATGGATGCTGACAATGGAGCCTTCCTAAGTGATACCTGGCATCATACCAAAGTTGCTTGGTACAAATGGCAGGAGCTGACCCCAGTTTTCTGTGATAAAAAGATTCCAATAAAGTTGAAAGGTAGCATATCTAAAACTGTAATTCGACCCATCCTACTGTATGGAATGGAGACTTGGTCAGCCGCAAGAAAGGAAATCTCTATGGAAATGAAGATGTTGAGATGTTAAAATGGTTGGACAATCTGTGATAGGAAATGAAATAAGGGTGAGGAGAGTAACGCAGGTTGCCTCAAGTGAAGATAAGTTGAGGGAGGGCTAGGCTACATTGGCATGTACATGTCCAGAGGAGACCTGAGATTTGCATTGGCCCTTGCAATGATCATGGATAGAAGATGACCAAGGGGGAGGCCAAAGACTTGGTACATGGACTGGATATAAGTGGACCTTAGAGAGACCAATTTGCACAACTGCCAGGCATGCAGTCATGAGTTTTGGAAGAAGGCTATAAAAGTTGCTGGCCTCAGATAGGGAAGTAGTATGAAAGAAGAAGAAAAAGAGATAAGATATAGTAAAATGTTGTGAAGAATACATATTAAAGATAAGTTTATTCTTGAAAGGGCCTGAAATAGTCCAATTTATTTACATCTTAAACTTTAAAGGGTTAGAGAATCGAGTGCCAGACCTTCAGCTGATGTAAACTGGCATAGCTTCACTGATGTCAATTTACAGCTGCTGCCAATCTGGCTCATTTTCAGTTCTGAATGCTACTTGTGGTTAGCCTGATGGTATGCTTACAGGATTATAATGCCTCAACAGTTATTCAACTGCTATTCAGACTCTGAGATGACAGACATTTCCAGAGGCAGAGATCCCTTGTACCATGAATTTTTGAACCAATACAATTCCTTCTCTGAGCTGGAAGTGCTGTCAGATAATTTCTGTAAGTAAATGAAGGATTACAGACTATGATTTGTCAGTGCTGCTGACGTACAGCCATGCAGAAAAAAGGGACAAAGTTTGTAGCTCAACAGATCATGTAATTAGCAAAACATCTCTAGAGTCCTAAATACAACTTTAGGTACAAATACATTTGAGCAACACTAAAGTGACACTGTAGCACAGTTTAATGAACACTTAACTTTAACAAGAAAATGATTTCACCAGACAAGGTCACAGACCTAATTACACCTAATTATAGGAAACATAGAAATTGCCTCACTGGATCAGGCCAGTGGTCTTTTTTTTTTTTGACAGTGATAGGTACTTCATGGGAAGGACCAAGAAGCCCTATAGTTGACAGTTATGGGATAACCTACACAAACAAGAAGTTCTTCCTAATCCTTATCGGTTATTGTCTTATGCTCTGAGGTATGAGGATTTCTAGATGTTTTGTCCTATATAATCTGTGTGAGTGAATGTCCTAAATTTAGAGATAAAATGTCTAATCCTTTTTTGAATGCCCCTATTCTCAGGGCCTCTATGACATCTTGTGGCAATGAGTTCCATGGCTAATAGTATAATCTGTAAAAATGAATAGTAAATCAAAACAAAAAAAAATCTTAGCACTGGTAGGGAAAATTCCAGAAAATGGCTCAAGATATTTGTGTTGACTCACCTTTGTTATATACCTTGAAAATAATATGGTTTGGGATCGCTTAATTCTTCTAACAAGGGTTGACATCACAGGCTGTCATTTTGGATTTTATTAAATATATATTGCCCTACATGGAACAAATGAGAAGTCTACAGAAGTGAAAAGAGTAGAATATGAGAGTCAAGTTCCTCCATGCAGTTTTGACAGCAGAATTTATCCCTCCTGTATGGAATTTAATATAATATCTTGGAAGGACAATTAGCATATCATTCTTTGTTTCAACTCTATAAAGCAGAGTTATGACAGAATCCAACATGTCCTACTTTCTCAAAAAATAATTTCATTATATTTACATTGTGTAATACTTTATATTATTCCAACACAGTCATAGAAAAATACTATGTTTTTCTTATACCACATCTGCAGAGAACTACACCTCTCAGGGCTTGCCTATACGAACACTTAGTTTGCAGCAAGCTGCCTTGAACTAGTTTGCCGTGCACTACTTTTCCAGGTGGAACCTTCTGTTTCACATTAAAAGTTCCCTAGTAGACTTTGATCTAGCCCATTTTGATACAGAAGTAGATTAAAGTGCACTAGGGAAATGTTAGTGGGTGGCAGCAGAGTCTACTCAAAGAAGTATTGTGCAGCAGGCTAGCTGTGAGGTAGATTTATACCCTTTCTGAAAACTAATTTGTCATATAGGCAAGCCCTCTGTCAATATTAAAAGTAGATATTTTTCTACTGGAATCTCAAAGTGCACAAAAATGTACCACATGGCTAATGAAGGCTAACAAAGACTAGCAGCCCCCATGATAACTCTCATTAATGCCTCCTTTAAAGAGGGCAACTGCCAGACATGCTGACAAATGTAATAATGAAGCTAATTTGAGTTATATGTTTTCTTACTCCTGACCTCACAAATTACTGTCTTCTTTCCACAGTTTCCTTTCTTTGCAAAACTAATTTAGAAGATGGAGGTGAGCAGACTCCAGCAGCACCTCTTTGATATCTATATGAGCATTCTCAGAAAGTGTGTGACTGGGACACCCTGGACTCTAATGGACCAGTATGTGGGTGACAAACTACATACCACCTCTTCCAGCAATGAAGCCTCCAGCATCACCAGGACCTCAATGCCTGCAAGAAATAGTATGAGGCAGCTGTTCATAAATAACATGCTGCTTACCATTCTTGATTACCTCCAGGTTAGACTTCTGCAACTCACTCTGTATGGGAAAATGTGAGCTCTACAGAGTGACCCAAATCTCACAGTTCTCTGCCTTATAAAAAAAAACAAAGATTGATACAAAAATTTAATGATTTCCGCTTGACTCCCAGACTAAATTGAAGATCATCAGGCATAAACTCATGAAAAGTGCCCTTTGAGGTGTTCTGGTAATCAGCCTGGAGATCATGACACCAACAGGAGGAGGGCACAGTCTTCCTGCTGGCTGTCAGTGAAAAGGGCCATTGTTATTTGGGTATCAAGAAGAAATGAGGAGCCTCCAAGTTTTTGGTCTGTTCTTCAAAGTGCTTCCATTTCTTTACTGGCATCACTGCATCCTTTCAGGGATTGAGCTTCAGCCAACTGCTTTTCATCCAGTATTTGGTCTCAGTTATGCCATTTATCGGCAGGGTTGGTGCCATTTGCATTTGATAGCGCTATAGATCATCTATATATAGCTGGCATTTCAGTACTTGCCCCTTCAGAATGTTGCTTAGGACCTTTATGAAGATGTTGAACAGGACTGTGGAAAGTATGGATGCCTGTGGAACTTAACAGTTGAGAGCTCTAGAAGTGAAGCTTTCCTTCATGATTCTGTGGGTGCATTCTGAGAAGAATGACTGAAAACTTCTCAGCGTAATTCTGCTAATTCTTGCCATTGCGTCCAAGACTAAGCATCAGGTCTCCATGGTAGATTATATGAAATATTATGGGGAAGTCTGTCAACATGAGTATGGCCTTTGTGTCTGGCCAATAGGAGCACATCTATTATTGCCACCACTACCCTATGTTCCTCTGTTGAGGTATCTTGTTCCAAATAAAGAATTTAGGTATGAAACTAAACTCAACTTTGATTCAAAAGGATAGATTTATAGAGTCCAAGACTATTGTGATCAGTGTTCTAACCTCTTGTATACATAAGCCATATACCTGCCCCAAATACAAACTAAAGCATATCTTTTAGAAAAAAATTCCACTCATGATTTTAAAATTGTCAGTGATGGAGAATCCACCACAAAGTTGTTTCAATGGTTAATTACCTTCACTGTCAAAAATGTACACCTTATTTCCAGTCTGAATTTGTCTAACTTCAACTTCCAGCTATTGGATCGTGTTTAACTTTTTCTGCTCGATTGAAGAGGCAATTATAGACTGTAAATAAGCTACCCCTTACCCTTCTTTTTGTTAGGCTCAGGGCACTCAGTCTATTTAGCTTATCACTATAAGGCATGTTTTCTAATCCTTTTATCATTCTCATGGCTCTTCTTTGAACCATCTCCAATTTAGCAACATCCTTCTTGAATTGTGGACACTAGAACTCGACAGAGTATTCCATCAGCAGTCACACCAGTGACAAATACAGAGATAAAATAACCTATCTACTTCAGTCAAGATTCCCTGTTTATGTATCTAAGGATCACATTAGCTCTTTTGGCCACAGTGTCACAATGGGAGTTCATGTTTAGCTTATTCTCCATCACAACCCCCAACACTTTTTCAGAGTCATGACTTTCCAGGATAGAATCCCCCATTTTGTATGGCCTACATCCTTTGTCCCTAAACGTATACATTTACATTGAGCCATATTAAAATGCATGTTACCAAGTGATCTGGATCACTCTGAATCAGTGACCTGTCCTCTTCATTATTTACCATGTCTCCAATTTTTATGTCAACTGCAAACTTTATTAGTGATGATTTTATGTTTTCTTCCAGGTCATTGATAAAAATGTTAAATATTATAGGACCAAGAACTGACTCTTGTGGGTGGAAACACATCTGCTCAATGACATTTCCCTATTAACAAATATATAATTTAAGACTATCAGTTAGCCAGTTTTTAATCCATTTAATGTGTGCCATGATAACTTTATACCATTCTAGTTTTTTAATCAAAAATGTTATGTAGTATTAATTCAAACACCTTACAGAAGTCTAACTATTAACATTAACACTATTATCTTTATCAACCACACTTGTAATCTCATAAATAGAAAGATATTAAGTTAGTTTGACAGGGTCCATTTTCCATAAACTCATGTTGATTTGCATTAATTACATTACTCTCCTTTAATTCTTTGTTAATTGAGTCCCATATCAGCCTCTCCACTCTCTTGCCTAAGATTGATGTCAGGCTGACAGGCCTAAAATTACCTCAATCATCCTGTTTACCCTTTTTTTAAAATGGCACACTAGCTTTCTTCCAGTCTTTCTTACAGCTTTGATACTGAAGTCTCTTGCTGTTATAATCCATTATATTGACTTTAACATTTTGTGTTGGGAAATCAGGTTTTGCTCATAGTTGCTAAGTTATTTTGAAGTGGATTTCACTGAACTAGAAGATTGATTATACAGACAGACTGACAGAAGTTTTCCAGCTTTCCATAATTTGACTGGCTGTACAGTACAAATACTGAGGATTTTAATAATTGGTGCTCTTCGTGCAATGTTTCTTACAAATATAATTCAGCTCTCTTGAAGTCACTGTAAACTGACTGCAAAGCCTCTGCCTCCATTTGATTCATCAGATGGTTGTCACTTAGAGTTTTGACTCGTTAGCTCTACAAAAGAATACTGACAATTATGGTGAGATTAAATGTCCTGTTCCACTCCTTTTGCACCTTTAGATATAAAGGGAGCAGAGATTTGCTTCAGAGTTGCAGGAAGGCATGTAACTGGTTGCTATGCTACCTACGTCTGCAGAGTATCAGGAGCAATGTCAAGTGTGCACTGTGCTCCAACTAATGGACGGTCCAGCTGGCAGTGCCCAGGCTGCTCTAATCTAAACCAAGGCTGGGATGGAGTGAGGTAGAAAATGAGCTGTATCCAGCTCCACAATGGCTCCTCCATGCTGCTTTAAGTTTCCACCTAGCAGAGAGTAAATTTAGGCTGTGATAAAGCAAAGGTTTGCCATATTCTAGGCAATTTTTGATATTCTCTAAGTTTAGTACTGCTTTGGTGATTTTTATTCACTTAGACATATTTTTGTACCTTTTCATTACATGCTGTGCATTCTGTTTCTATACAATTGCCAATGAAATTCTCTTTCATTTAAATCTAAACTAAAGTGCTGACTGAGGGTGGCCTCAGAGTAGAGCTGGTCAGAAATATTGCCCCAAAATGTTTTTTGATGAAAAAATGCCATTTTTGTCAAAATTGCAATGTTTTGAAAAATGTGTTGATTTTGACAAAAATTCCTGCAGGTGGAAGGAGAACGAAATGAACCTTTCGGGGGCATTGGGGGGAAATTTTGTATATTAAAGTTTCATTTTGAATTTCATTTTATTTTTTGTAATTTGTATATTTTTACTATTTTACATTTCTTTGAATGTCAGCAGCTACTACACTATGTCATAATGTGACACACTATTGAAATGTTGTATTATATAGTAAGTTGAAATATTCTATTATTTTTATTTTACATTTTTTAAAGACCATTAGGGGCAGCATTTAAAATCATTCGTCCGTTTCATTGCCATGCAAACAGGAGACACTTTGTTCTAGGAAAGAAGATAAGATGTTTCAATCAGTACTAAGTAGCTGCTAATGATTTTAAAAATAGAATAAAATAAAAACTGAATATTTCAACTCTTATACTATGTCACATGGCATCTCATTAATAGAAGTGTATCTGATTGCTACTACTACTGACTTGTCATGAAATAATGGCACCAAAACTAATTTTAAAATGCTGAAAATTCCTGTGAAATGAGAATTTTGAGTTTCTGAGAATTCAGCTCTACATCATTGAAGAAACAAAGTATTCTGGCCTAACACGGGGGACTGAGAAAGGAAGAGAGAAAGGCTTGAGGACATGGAAAAAGACATTGTGGTCTTCCTCTGCCTAGAGTACCACAGGATTTCTGGCAAGGGATACTGCAGGCCTGGGGAGAACTGAATAATTAAATAATATACTGTTGCCCCTTTTGACCTGAGTGGCTAATCAAAGCATGGGGCCCTGAGGATGTTCAAACTGGTGATAGCTAGTTATTTCTTTGATGCAGTTTTACTGACAAAGAATGTACAAGGTCCTGTGTCTCTGAATGCAGAAGGACCCAAGGACAAAAGGAACAGTTTCTCAATATGGTTTTAACCCAACCCATAACAAGGTTTCACTCAGCTCACTACAATATAACAGCAACAGAACCAGGCACTACTAGGATCCAGGTTTAATCTTGTATTAACTATGCATTTTGGGGTGGTGATTCTTCATTTTGTACCAAAGCCTTGACACTTTAAATTAACACTGAGATCAGCTAATTACTGTCTTTCCCAGAATATAACAATTAATTTAGGTTGGACTGTTTAAATATCTTCTTGTCTTTGTTTATGTGTCTGAGAATTCATGACTGTATGGGCTGTAACAACCTCCACCATAATTTAAATATACAACTAACCAAAGAGAATTTTGCTGTTGATTTTTATATGAGTGAATTGCTCAGTGCACACATTTCAGCTCCCTAAACCTTTCCCCATCCACTTTTCACTCTTCAAATTCACACCACCTACTTTCTGCCTGAAAACTTACTTTTACATCAACACTCAACAAAATCTAAAAGAGTATTTTTAGAGCTGTTATCTTCTTATTACTTTGTAAAACCTACTTAGCTGCAAGAATGAAAGAACTAAACATCCAAGACGGTGAGGCAAAAGATGTTTGTAATTGTCTCAAGTGGAAACACTTTTAGGGTTATTTGAAGACATCAAAAACTATTGCAATCTGTACATGGTAAATAATGGAAAGAAGATTTATATAGTGTAGGAAGGGGAAAAGTTTTAAGTGTCGCAAAACAGAGAATAAAAAGAAAACAGGATGGATCAAAAAATAAACTAGGGGAATTTTTTTTTCAGAAGAATAAACAAAATAAAATATTGGTCCATTCCCTTTGGTCCTGACCTGTAGATGTTATATATACAGAACTTCTGTTGAATGCAATTGGAATTACAAGTGCATAAGGACTGCAGATTTCAAAGCCTGAGGTAAATTATTCAGCTGCCAACCTAGTTATTGGTTGGCCAATAAATTCCATTTGTATGAACTGTTAGAAAGTAAAGTTGGGTAAGCAGCATCAGATAAGTTCCCTGAATGCTAGTTAATATGAAAAGGATAAGTTCTGCAGCCTTTTCATGTATATGTGGCTTTTTAAAAAACATGTTTAAAACATAAGACAGGAGTAAGAAGTCAAAGCTTTCAAAAGAGGGTAATTAGATAATGGTCACAGATAGCAAGACCAACTCTACAGAGGAAGCACATCATTGGGTTTTCAACTAATCCACAATTGATTTGTTTTCAACATTGTTTTAGTTTTTTGGTTAAGCAAAGTTCTTAGCATATGCCAGAATTACAAATAACATAGCTCAAAAGAAAAACGGCTGCCAAACTACAGAAAACCAACTTCTTAAATAATTTTGTATGCTGATGCATTGTTTGGCCAATTCTGCTTTCATCTTTTCAGATAAAGTGACTTGGAGGACCATAAAATGATTGCTGGCAAGCTGCTCGATGCAGAGGGGAAAACAAATAACAATGTTATGATCTCAAAGCCCTTAAGGGGACTAAATACTCTGTCCATGTAAGTTTTATATATGTGTATCTCAATGTTTTCTGCAAATATTAGCTGGGTTTATTTCAGATTCAGGGAGAAAGTTTAACTTCAGATCTGTAGCCAACACAATCACATACTGAACTATTGCGTTACTATACTCACTCTTGGGGGTCTGATTCAGATTCAGATTAATTAACTATATTGCAGTCAGTGGAGTTATGATATTGTGAAACTGGTGTAAGATCGGATTCAGGTCCTCAGATCTTAAAAATTAACAGAACAATCTGATAAAACTTGAAATGTATATATTTTTTCTCAAGAACTGTTAACTTGCAAACAACCCTACCCATATCTTGTGCAGAGTGCCGTCCCTGGTCTTTCTCTAACCAAGTAGAGAGGTGGTGGGGGTGGGAAGCTTGTTTATCTCACTTACTGATCTGTGTGATCATGGTTGTCCTTAAAAAGAGAAGAGTAAAGCTCCTCATCCTTTCCCACCCCCCATTCTCCAGACTGGTTGATTAATCCCTTCCAGTCTATCTTTATTTTAAAAAATATTTGTAGTACCTACACTTTCACATTGCAGGGCTGATATACTTGAAAATGGTCCTTATTCTTTTCACGTGACAGCTGGTGCCTAAGATAAAACTAGTGTTGGGTTTTTTTTTAAGTTGCAATGTAAAAACTGAACATGTTTCTAAACCTTTAAAGCATTTCTTGGAAAGGTAAAACACAAATCATTGTACCAGAAAACATTTTAACTCTGATTTTTAGCACAACCTCTGACAATTTGCACAAATTATGCTGTCGCTCCCTGTGCTTCTTCCTTTAAACAATCTGCCCCCTGCTTTCCTTTATACTCTTCAACAAGTAGCAAATAAACCAGTTAATGCCAATCAAATCAGTTAGAAAATCATCAAAGCACTACGTATAAAAATATTCATAACTCTCCCACAGAAAATATATAAAACTCATTTACTAGTAATGAAATTATGTGTTTTACCTTCTTAATATATGATTCAGTGTTTACATAATTATCTAAACTACAGAATAACTAATTGTATTATAGAAGACAGAGAAAGTTTAGAGGTGACAGTGGAACATCATCTTCCTCAGGCATGATAAATAAAAGGGTGTACAATTTGGGGCCTTACAGCCTAGCACTTCAAAAAGTTTGACTAATAATTTTTTCAAGCAGTATATTTACTTATACTATCTAATTCTATTTCCTGCTCTTTCTTCTCAGTGCTTCCAGGAGGAATGGTGCAGTTTGCCTTAAAACAATCACTAAAATGTATGTACATACACTGGCCTAGATTTTTAAAGCTATGTTTAGGCACCTAAATATACGGCTTGATTTTCAAAAGTGCTGAGTACCATGTAACCCCTATTGACTCCATTTCACAATGATTTAAATATTTAAATTCACAAATGGTTTTGAGTACTCTGAGATATTTGTCAACAGTTTGCAAAAAAATGAGGTGAAATTCAATGAATAAACCACTGTGAATGATTTGCTCAGCTCTATGCCTATGCATTTTGCTCAGCAACTGTGCATTTGCATGCTTCTCCCATTTTTGTACTTCTGCCATTTTCCATTCCATCTGTTATGCTTAGACAAACTCTTTGACTCTTCTCAAGAGCCAAATAAACCTCCCTTTCTTCTCTTCAAATCCGTCCTTAAAACCTCTCACCTTTTCTGTTAAGCCATTCAGTGATATTTTCTCCATAACACCAACTCCACTTCCAGGGCTCTACCAATTTTGCGGTCCTAGGCAGTCGCTGCGGGACACGGACATCCGCCCCATTCTAAATGCCACGCCAAGCACCTGTTTGGAAAGCTGGTGCCTGAAGTCGGCTCTCTCCACTTCAAGCATGCTATCTCTTCTGGTCTTTTACCAGTATATGTCTCAGTTATATTACCTTTATCTGAATTACATAGTAAACTACCCGGAAAAGGAATGAAATTGTTTTTTTTTTCTTATGTTTGTACAGCACCAATCCCATTAGGCATAAAATAAATTATAAGGAATTACAATGAGAATGTATTATTTTCATGCAAAGGATTCAGCATTCGAGGCCTCTTACTCCCTTCCCCACAAAGTCACTAAGGATAATATATAGATAAATAGAAGATGAAACCCAGGGCCTCGTTCTGATCTCACACAGTCTTTATGTTGGTGCTGCTCTTATGATTTCAGTGGCCCTAATCCTGATTTACACTAAGCCAAGCCCAGAATCAGGCACAGAGACATGGGCTCTCCTCACTTTTGATCATGTCCTGCCACTTCAGCTGTAAATTTTGCCTGGGCTCCAGGAAGGGGCTTTGTTCCAGTTTGGGTCAGGTAGGCACAGTGACAGCATTGAGGCTCCTGTGCACTGCAGGGGTGTCAGATTTGGCAGGTGGGAAGGGCGGGGTGGGGTGGGGGGTCACTGTAGCTGTAGCTTTACACTGTTGGAAAGAAGCAACAAGGAGGAAGTGGAGTGTCCCCAGGCGTGGCAAATAGTTTCTGCGTTTGGCCACAGATGGGGATGGTTGTGCACCTGGTATCCACTCCTGAAAAGGGTGCTCATGGTGCAATGTGTGAGTGTGAACTGGGGGTGACCCTGTTCCCCCCCCTCACTGCCACCCAATGCCCATAATCCTTTGCATTCACTCAGGCACCTATTGCCTCCCACAGGCGTCGCCCCCCACCTCCTGGCATCAACCACCCTGTGCCTTCCACTCTCCTCAGCATTGCCAATTGATCCCTCTCCTGTTTCCCATGACAGGGGAGCATGCATGGGACATGAAACGCCAAGGATGGGGGGACAAAAAATAATTTAGGAACCTCTGTGTTAGAGGATAAGAAATCCTCTGTCATGGTCAGAATAAACTTAGCCATCTCTATTCTATGTAGGTTTTTACACTGTGCTCATCATCACAGTATCTGAACACCTTCCTATAAAGCATTAAGCAATATGATTACACATCTGTCACATATTGATTGTTCACTCATCCTGTCCCCCCCATGGGAGAAACATGTGCAGTGGGGTGTCTTGTGTTGGGTGGGTTTTTATTTTTCTTTCTTTCTCTTTCTTTCTTCATGCCTAGTAAATGAACCTCATGTACTGGTATGCTTATTTTGTAGTTACACAATAACTCTATCAAAACAAAAATACTGATAAGCCCCCCCCCCAGATGGAAATGTAGTTGTACAATTTTGATGATGATTTGTGAATCTTTTATATTATGACACATAGTTAAAGAGCTGGAAGAAGTTTGAACAAATAAAATTATCAAGGAAATCTTGAAGACCGTATTATAAACCCTATTTGACAAGACAGAATTTTGTTTTGTTTTGTGGAGATTATACAATAGATACTTTACAAATATGAGAGAATGGGAGAATCCTCAATATGTCTTTAGGACAGGTTAGGCTGTGAAGGGAACAGCCAGCATGGTCAATCATGGACAATCAAAAAGAGAGAAAAAGGTTTGCTCTTTAAATACCCAGTCAACATGTCAATAACATTTATCAAACTCTTTCAGATGGTCTCTGTTAGCACCTACTAATTGGTAACTAGGTAGCGAAAATCCTATGCTATACCATAAGCAATATTGTTTTATCTGGGAGTCTTTTAGTTTGGAAGTTTAGTAGCCCCAGGAGCCAGTCGGTTAAAGGACACATTGTTATTTTCTAAAACCTAATTTACCAGCTGGAATCATATAAACCAGCTGAAATTTTCCAGCGGAATGCCTGAAGTTATGGGATTATTATATGACTTCTCCCAGAAGTGTTTTGGAAACAGACTGGTTAGTTGAAATCATGCTTCAGAAAAGATTGCAATCTAGAGCTAAGTGATGTATAAGAATTAGCATAGTTCATGAGCCAATGAACCAGCTACAAGATGCAGAATTCTGAAGGAAAAAACCCACAACTATGAACAAAACTTGTACTGAAGAAATACTAGCTTTAATACATAGAAGAAATGCATGTACCTATGCAGGAGACCTCTGTAGGGCAATGAAGGCACATGTTGATGAAAACTTGTTTTGGTCTCCCCTCCCCGTTAAAAAGTTTATTTTTGTCCTCCTCCTTGAATCCATGGTGAGTTGAAAGGGGGAATGTGGGAAAGGTCAGAAAAAAGTTTCATTTAATAAAAGTTGTGAGGTGATTAGACTGGCCTACACAATAGGATAGCGACATTAAAGGTAAGCTTTACGTAAAACCCAATATAAAAGATACTAGAAAAGGAAATGTGGATACTATAGATCACTTTGCATAGCCACACTTATTCTGAAATAGTCTTTCAAACAGGATTTCCAGTTATTTGTGTACCTCGGCAAATTGCTTAATTTAACAAATATGTGAGAATTATTCTAAGTAGCTGCATTTATAGAATATTCTTACAAAAAATGAGTGTTACTTAGTGTGGGGACAAAGTAAGTGGATGTAGAACTAGATTGTGTGTTATCTTAATTGTGAGGGATTTTTTCTGTAGGTTGTGTTTAGTAAAATGATAAACTTATAGCACTATTTTAAGGCAGATATGGTGCAGACTTGAGTTGTTCACATTTTCCATCCCAATTCTTCCAGTCCACCTCAGTCATGACCTGCAATATCCATGTTGTTATGGCCTTGTGAATTTTGAAATGGATATGAAATATACCACACAGGGCCTTCACCTTAAGCATAGTTATAATAGGGCTTGGAAAGAAACGTGATACCATTGGAAACAGTTGTTTTGGCTTCTCCCAGTGAAGTCTTGTTTCTTATCCATACATAATGGGGTATTCTTAAAGTTTGCCTGCCTAACAAGGGCCATGTATGACTATGTGGTCTTTTTTTATTACTTATAGCGGAGAATTTTATAGTCACAAATGGGAGTTAAGCATCTATCTGCCATTTGTGCCTTTAAGCATCTTCTCCTGTACTACAGTAGGGTCTGGCAGTCCCAGATGTGCTCAAGGCCTTATTGGGCTAGTGCAGTATAACCACCTAATAAGAGTGATCCAGTCTAGTGATTAGCTTCAGATTATCCTTCTCTGATGGATACAATTACATTGTAATTTTTCCTAAATGATCTGTTACATGCTTGTAGATCACAATTGTTTCCATTTCTTTTGTTTTTAATTGTGTTAAAAAAAATAATGCCCATTTATGGGGCAAGAAATTTAATCTTTTTGTGAATAAGGAATGGCTTAGGTAGGATTTTCTTCAATATGAGGTTATATTTAAGAAATAAAGTTAAAATTAAATAGCAAAAATATTGGCATATTAAGGGACATGCTATATACAACACACAGCAGTTCCACTTGACAAATCATTTTATAAGCCAAACAAAAAACCCTCTTTTTAGGGCACTGAACCACTGTAATGTTCAATAAATCAGGAAGCTGTCAAAATTTCTCCCATGAAGATTTTGAAAGGAGCTTTGGAATGTTTCTTTTGTAGGGGATTAACTTTGATCTTTCTGGTTTCTAAGAGCATCCCTGTCCTGGATTTATGATGCTGAATAAACTGATACTTTTTCATGAGCTTTCTTGAAGTATAACAACTTAGAAATGGCCTCAAAGAAATAGCAATATAAATAGTATAAAGAGCTGTCACTAAACCTTGAACTCATGGAGTCATGAAGCTTCATTGATTTCAACGGGGTTATTTCAGATTTACAGTTTTGTAAATCAGAGCAGAATATGGCCCTGTGTGAAAAGTTTAGGCAGATGTCTAACCCCACCAAAATCAGTCATGTCTGTGCCTGTAGAATCAAAACAAAATAAATTGAGGGATTCAGCAGATCAGTTTTCAGATTTTTTGTGTGCAGAGGTAAGTACATGTCAGTCTTTCAAGTTGTATTTTATTGTTATTATTGCTAAGTAGTAATGTCTTTGTCTCCCTATATATAGCTAAATAATATAGAGTGTTGGAAGAGGTTTATAAACAAAACAGAATGGAAGTAAAATAGACTTCAAATAACTTATTTTGAATTCCATTTGTTATGTTTTAGAAAGTGAAAAATATTTAATGGCATTCTGAATTTCTGATTTTTAATTGGTCAATAGGTGTAGAATTCAGGAAGTATATGATATGTCTGATGTAGTTCAGGGGGGTGACAAACACTTTCTGCTATAGCCCCTTTATAACAGCTAAGGGCTGGAGCATGATAAAGGGGCCCTAATAGCTGTTGTTCCAGACAGGAGAGTCCCTTGGCACTGCACTGCAACCTCCTTGTAAGCCCTGGTGTAAGGAGCATGCTGGGGTGGAGCTAGGGACAAGAGGAGGAAGGCTTGCAGTGGAAATTCCAGGCATCTCTGCAGCTCACAGAGAGACTACCATAACTTAGAGCAGGGGGTGGGGAAGAAATCAGTTTTGGGCCACGAACCTGATCCAAAGTCCCAAGCCCTCCCCACCGTGGCCACTGGCCCTCTTGCCTTCCCCAGGCTAGCCCCCTCCCCAGCCCCAGTAGGGTTGCCAGGCATCCAGTTTTCGACTGGAATGCCCAGTTGAAAAGGGATCCTGGTGGCTCCAGTCAACACCGCTGACCGGGCCATTAAAAGTCCAGTGGGGCTAAGGCAGGCTCCCTGCCTTCCCTGGCTCTGCACAGCTCCCTGGAAGTGGCCAACATGTATGGCCCCGAGGAGCAAGGGTGATCAGGGAAACTCCGTGTGCTCCCCAGGGCTGGCTCTGCAGCTCTCATTGGCCAGGAAATCAATTAAACAAGTGGACTATCTGCCCAATAATTCAAATCCCAACTCCCTTCATTTTTTCCCCAAGGCATCTTCCTGTGGACCAGCCTAGCCTTTCTGGAGAGTCCTTTCCCTTAGATCTTTCCTAGTCACAATCCTGGGTTCAAATGCCTTTTTTGCTTAGGCCAGGATAACCATAGACCTCCTTCCTGGGGCTCATCTTCACTTCTGACAGTCTTCTCTAACCCTCTAGGGTTAGACATCCCTGCCTGCAGGTCTTTCCTGATTTTTTTTTTTAATAGAGAACCAACTCCTAGGGCTGCACCTCCACAAGTCCCTCTCGGCCCAGCTCTCCTACTTCTATTGAACCATAGGGTGCCTTTCTCCCATCTCCCATTCTACCCACCTCCTGACAGTATTAATTTCTTCCAGCTGTGGGTTAGATCTGGCACAGGGGCAACTGAGCCCCAGCCATTTGAAGGTGTCAGCACACTCAAAATTAAGGCACAAAATTAAGTTTAAAGTACTGAAGAATGTAAGAGGAAACCAGTAAGTTATCATTAGTTTTAAAATATATTTAAATCAATGGAAAAATGTAACTAATGTATTAGCAATGGGGTGCTAGATAAGGTGTAGAGGCATGATCCGGCAAACCCTTGTTTCTTGTGAGTAGTACTAACCCCCACAAACTGTCCATTTTCATCAGTGTGATGATTTGTGTAAAGACTGCTCACGTAACCTAGAAATATTGTAGTATGAGCTTCCTAAAAGCTAAAGATATTTTTGGAACAAATACAACATAATGCTGCTCCTATAAGTGCTGAAAAAACACTGATGCCAATGAAAAGCAAGAATTGCTTACCTTAGTGTCCTGTTTGTAACTCAATAAATCTTGTTTTCTCTCATCTCAACCTCTCGCATAGAAATAGATCTACGTTTTCCTTTATAAAAACTCTATAACAAAGATGAACAGAAGCAATAATTTTCCAAAGAATGATGTACCAAAATAGAATCCAGAAATAGAGGCTATCAACAAAGAGAATGCAAAGAAAATGAAAATCTCTAGTGCTTTAACAGTACAATATTTGAAGATCATTCTTTTTCTCAGGTTGCTCAAGAAGCAATTTATACAGTGGTTACCCCTAACAAAGCCAAAATGGGCATGTTTTATTTGTTATCTATTTCAATGTTATGTTGCAGTAGCACCCAGAGACCCCATCAGGAATCAGGCTCATGGCCCTCTTGTGCTAGACGCTGTGCAAACAGGCAGGCCATGGCTTGAAGAGCTACAGATTAATAGATATGGGTCAGCCAGTATCTGCAGTGTTACTTAAACTTCCCTATATTTCCCATAGCTTGTAAAGTGTGCTCCACACTTGGTCTCTGAAGAGGTAGGCAGCAGTGTAAGCGATTGGCTTGGCTCCAATTATGTAAGCTTACATCTGAAACCATATTGCACTAGAGCTGCCACCAGGGGCTGTTGCTTCATACAAGTTATAATTGTCTTCTCCACCCACAAGCTGCTGTTGCTACTGTCACTGTCACCATAAGGAACTGCTACATCAAGGGGCTATCTAACACTGAAGGAGTAATGGTGTCCAGCTGTTGAGGTTAAGCTCCACGAAGGGAGCTGCATGGCTAAGTACTTGGGAGAAAACCATGGAGAGAATCACCCTCATTCAGTCAAGAGATACTTGAGAGAAAGCCAGACGAGGACAAAGGAGCTGGAGAGCACTGAGGAAGCCAGAATGGGGTCATGGGGTCCCAGAGCTCGGGCTCCAGCCTGAGCCCAAACGTCTACACAGCAGTTATAGAGCCATTTAGCCTGAGTCCCATGAGCCTGTGTAAGTTAGGGACTTACTAAGGCTAGCCACAGGTGATATGATATGCCTGCTCTGCTCCTTGTGTACTGACTTATATTGTGCCATTTGATTTTTCTTTGTGGTAAACACGTAGATTCCACAGTGGGGTCTACTTCCAGTTGCATCTTTCCTTCAAGGCACCTGTCACCTCTGAAAACATGCCATATGCTTTTAAAGTTGTCTTCATTGTCCACAGGATGCTCTCTTTTGCTTCTTGCACTGCAGCAATAAAATTCTGAACTTCACTTTGATCAGATCTGTGGCTTGTATCGCTGTGTTGTTCCCCAGGAGGGGTCAGTGGTGCTTACTATCCACCGCCAAAAACTTCAGTTGGCACCTATGGTCAGATACTATGAGGTCACATTTTCCTTTGGGCTGCATTATGCTTTCATTGTGCCTGTTTTTTGTAATAGGTGTGTTAGATTCCAATTCACCCCTAGGAATCACTTTGTAGGAGGCCCAGCTAGGCAGCTGAAATTGTGACGGGACGCAGCCAGGCCAAACTTTAGCCAGAAGCCAGGTCATAGCACCCAGAGGTGGGAGCTGAGCCCAGCCAGCCCCACAACAGGGGCCACCTCCTAGGTGTGAGTGTAGCTCTGCAATGCCCTTCCCCAGATGTCCCATCGGGGAAGGATCTGACCATCCCCCACTCCCAGTCACCCATCTCACAAGGGCAGGGCCCAGCCCGCCTTAGCTACTTTAAAATTAGGAGATATGAATATGTAAAAACAAAATACTGTATTTACTTTCCCTCATAGTAAACAAACCACAGATATTGTTCTGCAGTAAGAGCTTCCTGAATTTGCAAAAAATCAACAGGGTTAAAACAGTGCTAACCACATGTTACGTGTGTAGAGGGAGGAGAATTTCTGGGGGTTGGGAGTAAGAATTAATTTTGATTGTAGAGAGAAAGTTTTAGCTCTCCCCTGGTGCTAGGAGCACCCCAGCAAAAGGGGCTCCTAGCTCCAGCTCGGCTGGGGAGGGACAGGACTTGTCCATTCCCTGCCCAGCCGCTCCAGGAGAGGTGGGGAGAAAGAGACCGACCCACTTCCGGGTGGCTGCCCCTGCTGCAGGATGCTCTGGGACTGGGCAGCAGCCCCAGAGATTCCTGAAGCTGGATGAGGCTTGTGGAGTTGGTTCTGATGTTCCCTGTGCAGCTGGGAGTGCCCCAGCAGGGGCTCCTAGCTGCTAGTCTGGGCAGGGCTGGGGTGGGACATGACTTGCTCTTTCCCTGCAGGGCTGCTCTTAGGTATCTCTCCTGGCTGCAGATAGTTTCACACCCTTCCTCCTCACTTACTTCCTGTTCCCGTGCCTTTGGGGCTGCCTGGGGAGGGGACATTGTACAGGGAACTGCCCCCCTTCCAGATGCAATTATTAGCTCATTTCAATAAAAATAAAAAGAAAGGTGAGGCACTTGAAATTTTTTTATTGACACTTTATAGCAGCAAATGAGACTCAGGGTTCAGCTCACTGATTGGTAGATATGGACATTGGGGAAGTTTTGTAGTGTAGTGATCTCAACTGACTGCCTAGAGGAAGACACATGCAATTACTTTAAAATGAGTGTCCAAAAAAAAATCAAAAAGCTTACAAATGATTACTGCAGCAGATCATGTGAAAGAATTTGGAAGCCAAATTCTACATGTCGCTGGTAATTAACTATTTTGTACAAGCTGCAGTGTTTCATTTGATCACACACTTCAGACAACGGTTCACCACCACTTAGACTCAGAAACCCATCAAAGCACAAAGAAAGCTGCAGATAGCTGGTAAATGAAAAGTTAAAGAAACAAAAAAACTATTTCTTCCCTTTTTAAGAAGATGACAGAGAGCCGAGTAATTTAGCTAGAATGGAACCTGTGGATGCATTTGCAAGTGCTAACATGCTGTTGGAAAAACTTGATCACCCAAAGCTGCGTGCTTCATTCAACGGAATGTACAAAATGCCAGTTTCTTACCAAGTGGGAGTAAGCTATGACAGGACTCCATTCCAAAAATTTTTGCTACACACTTTAAGGCGATGAAGTCTCAGATTAACTCATGTTAGTCTGTTGCAATTATTTCTGATGAGTTCAGATGAGCAAGACAATTATGTACTGCATGTTCTCTTTGATTTTGTTTCTGACAAGGCCGAAGAGGTACAGTCAGGAAAGCTAACAATGGTGCTCGCTGACTGCATTTATATAGATGCTGTTAACTACACTACAGTTTCTCAAGAAACTACACTCAGTTTCAAAATACAGTGCAAACTTTGACAAAATCTCTGCTTTTCCAAGTTGCAATGCAACTTACATGACAAAAGCTTTCAAATCGGTTCTCCAAGATCTAATGCCAAACGCTGTCCATATTAGATATAATGCACATAAAATTTCTCTGGTCAGTGAGCCGTGGAGGTGCAAGTTTAGTAAAATTGATACCTGGTCAGCTCCATTAAAATGATCTTTAAACACTGCCCTAGCTGAAAACTTTGATACAGGCATCACATTGTAAACACAACTGAAATGTGGGAAAGAAAAAATTGTACTTCCCCAGAGCCAGTAATTACTCGTTAGAATTCCTGGTTTCGGGCTGCACAGTACCATGCAGCTCACCTGAAGTACTACGCTGCATTCAGCTCAGAAGAGCTGACACGGACACCAAAAACGCAGGTTTCAACAGAACTGGCAGCTCTTCGAAATGATGCTCAGCTGAACGAGGAAGGTCAGTTCATTGCCACGAATGCCACAGGACTCATGGGCTCAATCACTTGGTTTGAATCTCGACACGTCACAATCCAGCAGGTGTACAACAAAGTAATGGATGTACTGGTCCTAAAAGCAGTGCATAGTTTTGACCCTGCACAAATGCACCTGTTGATGGTGCATTTAAGCTCGCTTAATGCAATTCTTGCCTTTGGTAAGAATTGTAGGCTGGAGATGCCGGCTAACAAAAATATTGTGAAAGAAGTGGACTGTAGTTTGCCTGTGCTCAGTGGGGGGCTCAGTGCAAGATGGAGGATTCTGCCTTCCACTGAGTTCCAGTGGAAGGCAGAATCTCCCATCTTGCAAAGCGAGCTCAGCACTGTTTGACAATTCCAACAAACTCTGTGGATGCAGAGAGAGCAGTGTCTAAACATGGACAGGTGTTTTCAGCACAGACAGGAAATGAAGAAAGACACAGTTGCTGGATGCTCCATGCAGACATTCAATTAATGACACTTGAAACCAGAATTTTTTTCACTTGTTTTTGTTAACTTAAAGCTGTGGTTCTCAAGTTTGAGGCTACCAACTGAGATCACTACCCTACAAAACTGTCTTAGATGCCCATAATCAGGGAGTTGAGCCCTGAGTGTTATTTGCTGCTGTAAAGTGTCAATCAATAAATCCTGTCAAGTTCACATGACCTTTTTTATTTTATTGAAACAAGGTAATAATTGACAGGTTTCAGAGTAGCAGCCGTGTTAGTCTGTATCCGCAAAAAGAACAGGAGTACGTGTGGCACCTTAGAGACTAACAAATTTATTAGAGCATAAGCTTTCGTGGACTACAGCCCACTTCATCGGATGCATAGAATGGAACATATAGTAAGAAGATATATATACACATACAGATAAGTCGGAAGTTGCCATACAAACAGTTTTGTTGTGTTTCAAATTTTCATGTATTTTACAAAAAAGCTTCTTTAGAGTAATGAAGATATAGTTTCTATTTCTTGCAATATTTAAGACTTTACTGAGTTTTAAATGGGTGCCCGTTTGCTCTTGAAAGTTAAGGGCACTGGAAGAAATAGGAGGTGAAGTCCCATTTTTATTCAAAGACCCAGTGGGCACACAAGTGCCATATGAACGTCTTTCCATTAACCTCAGCTCTGACCCAGAGACTATTCTCTGTAGTCAGCATAACTTAATTATGGCCTTCCCTGAGAAACCACAGAAAATTGTGCCACAGTATGCATGCTACTTTTACAAAGTAGTCTCCTTAGGGGATAGCTGAAACCACATCATTTAAGTTTGGGATTTGTGCTTGAATTTGAAGTGCAATCATGTCAAGGTACAGATATTGCCAGTAAATATGAAACCACTCATGTCTTCATTATTTATAACTTTTCCCAAGATTACACAGTTAAATGAGACCTTCACTTCTGATCTAAAAAGGAATGCCAGAAAACTTTTTACAAGCACAGGTTCACTAATTGAACACTTTCTAGATAGCTAATTATTGTTTACAGCTCATTTGGGAGGAATATCACTTGGGGGAGCTGCTTGAGTGGAATTATTTATGCTAATTAGCTTCTATTTTCACTTTCACCTGGGAGCTGGCTGAATTCTCTTGAACAACACTTTCTTTCACAGTAACTCAAGTAGTGTCTACTATATGTAACATGCTGAAGAACAAAAGAAAGGCACCAATTCCCTGCCCTCAGCAAACACAAAGCACCAGCACCAGATTCTGACCTTAGTGAAACCAAATTATCCTATTTATTGCAGTGGTGCTGCACAAGTATAATTGACTCTATATAAACCTTGTCATGAAAAGGTACATGCTAAGGAACAAAATCTATTCTTCCAATTTTTAAGATACAGAAAAAAACACACTAAATTTATTTTACTTGCTCAGCAACACACCAGACAAGTAGCATTTTTCAGTCATGCTGTAAAATTATGCATGCATAGATGAGGTAGATTCAAAATATGACAGGCTCAAAGTGTGAGTACACAGTGTTTGGATTCATGGTTTAGGAATAACCCATTCAGAAGGTCACTTCTGCTAGGCTCTCAAAAGCTGTATAATTCAATCTGGCAAAATACTGTGTGCCTTCTGAGCGGTGTTAAGAACGATCACCTCCCACTGAAATTAAAGGGAACTCTGCACCTCCCAGCAGTATGTGTGACCTCTCAAGAGTGTGTTCTTTATGCTTTTCCTGAGCATATCCAAATTTATCATATACATAAACAGATTTGAAAATCTTGCTCAAATAGAATTTATTGAAGTAAGCTAACACTTCTGGTTTTAGTTCTGGACAACTGATTCGACTATCATTATTTGTTTCAATTTCATTATCACTTCATTAATTTCATTAAAGTTTCCAAAACTTTGAACTATATTTTAAAAGTTAATTTAGAAATTAAAATAAATGTAATTCCTTACTATGATCACTGAGAATGTAACCAGCTGAATGTAACCGTGGGTCCCAATGTGCAAGAGAAGAGGCCTACATCTGTACGAGTATATGTTATCAGAGCTGATCAAGAAAATTTTTGTCCTGAAGAAATTCTGATTTTTCAGTGAAAATTTGAAAGCCCCAAACTTTCACTTTTCACAATGTTTCAGTTTGAAAATACAGCTGTGATGTCTCTTAGGAGTTGTAGTTTGAGTGCCTCATTCCCCCATTCGCCTCTATGAGACTCTTAATCAGACTTCTCTCTCATCTCATCTTCTCCCCATGCTGAGCCACTGGCATGTCTCAAGGAACTCCCTGGTTGTAATGCAACATCACAAAGGGGGTTAGGCTGGGAAAACTGAGTAACTCTTATGAAACATGTGGTTGCATTTCTGAATATATATATATATATATATATATATATATATATATATATATATATATATAATTTTGCAGCCAGAAGAGTTTTATTTTTAACTGAAAACTTTTCAGTGTTCATGGTTTTTTGTTTGTTTGTTTTTGTTTTTGTTATTGGGGTTTTTTTTTTTGGCCAAAAGTCAAAATTTTCCACATACAGAGATCTTACATAAAAAACAACATTTTGTTGAGTCAAAACCCCAATTTTCTGTAGAAGCCAGTTTCCACTGACAGTTTTGGACTAGCCCTGTTTATCATAGCCTCTGATCTGCACAACCGTAGGCACATTAAATCTAGGAGGATTTTTGCATGAGGACTTCAGCCTATTGTTTTTTGTTGATGTTTTAACATCTAGAACATGTAGTGCTGATCTAATCTAGATCCAATGCTGACTAACAGCAAAAGAAAGACCCTCACTGGACATTGAAGTAGGTCCTTAAAGTTTTTTTTTTAAAATGGCACGACCATCTGAAATAACCATGATAAGTTTTTCTCCCTGTGTAGTTAAAGGCAATTGGATTTGGAAAAAAAATCTGGATCTGACCTAAGTCATTTTCAGGACAACCTGTATTGAAAATGGATCATTCTCATTGCCATCAATATCACTGGTGCAACAGAGCAGGTTTTCTGCAGTAGTACCAGTAGTATCAACTCTGTTATAGGTATTTTTTTCTGGACATGGTGATATCTTGTGTGAGAAATTGAAGAAGATGCTGACAATTAGATATGCTAGAGCATGACTTTTTTTGCCCAGATATGGCCCTGACTTAATGCTGCCACTGGACTTGAAACATCCATTGGTCATGGATGCCTGTTCCTAGAAAGTGTAGTCATAACTTGGGCAAGTTAAGGGATGCTGCTACTTCCAATAGCATTTATAAATTGTAGAAATCCAAGTACAATTGATATTGATATATATTGATATAATATGATAAAGGAAGATGTAGGGTGGGAATGATTTGGGGAAAGAGCATCTTTAGATATAAAGGTCCTTACAATAATGTAAACCAATGAAGTCCAAATTGTTAAATAGATAGAAGAATTATTTGATATGGGACACTACCTCCCCGCCTAAATTTTGGTTTGACAGTTAGTATTGCAATGTGTTTCTTCTATGCCATTGGGCCAACCAGTTAAACATTAGTGAAATGAAGGAAAGCAGACTGTGTGCAGATCTTTTTTTTTTAATTACAAAACCTCAGACATACATATCACATTCCTAAATTGCAAAGTGGGAGAAAATAATGTTCTGGAAGCATGAGACTAGTAGGAAATGAATTAGATCAAAGGGAAATGCTGTTATAGGCCAGTATAGGGAAACTAAATGAAGTTTATAGAAAGTTAAATGATTTTTACTAATCTCATTTGGAAATAGCCACATGAGGAAAGATTCTGCACTAATTTTCATTATTTTACATTTTCCATCATTCTTTCAATCTCCATTTATTTGTTCTTCTTGTGTTATCTGGGAAAATTGCAGGGTAAGGTCTGGTGGTTACTTTAAGATAACTCCTCTGGAAAAAAGAAAAGGAGGACTTGTGGCACCTTAGAGACTAACAAATTTATTTGAGCATAAGCTTTCGTGAGCTACAGCTCACTTCCTCGGATGCATTCAGTCACTGAATGCATCCGAGGAAATGAACTATAGCTCACGAAAGCTCATGCTCAAATAAATTTGTTAGTCTCTAAGGTGCCACAAGTGCTCCTCCAGAAAAGACTTTCAAGATTATTATGGATAGGATTTACATGGGAGCATGTGGCCCTAACTGCTCACACTTTTACAGTGAGTACACTGCCATTCAAGGCTTTGCACCCTAGGTTTCAGAAACTACAAGAGAATTCCACTTTCTGCTGTTTCAGGTTGGAAATATTGGACCAGGTCCATAGATGGTGAAAATTCATGTAGTTCTGTGGACTTCAGTGGTGCTGCACAGATTTACACCAGCTGATACACTGATCCTTTGTTACGTTCTGCTGAAGTTTCAAATACAGGCATTTGAATTGCACAAGCAAAGTTGCTGATGTTATGGGTATCTTAAATATTTAGCTAGATGCAATAGCAAACATTAATTGGAAAGACATAGTAAGTTATTGTTTATATAACATGGAAGCATGTTGGTAAAATTTTCCAAAGGGCCTGAAATAACTAAAGCATCTAAGTCCCATTTTCAAAAGTGACTTAGAGCTAGATTCACAAAGGGGACTTAGGCATTTCCGTGTCTAACTTGTAGACACCCTGCCACCTTATGGAAATCACAAGCCCCAGGAAGCAAGGAGAGTGCCTCAGCTCCCTATACAATGCATGGGGAGAATCAGTCACCTAAGAAAAGGATTCAAAGAAACCAACAACCTAAATGCACAGCAGTCTAAGTTAGCCAATAGGAAATACTGAGGATGGGTGTGTGGTCTGAGCCCCACCTCTCCAAGGAAGTTAGACACCTTCTCCACTTGGGATTCACAACTGTGAACCCTTTCCTGGAGTTAGGTGCTTAGAGATGTGTCAGCTGTTTCACCCGAATAATGACGGCACTGACATTGGTGTCCTTATACCCAATAGCCCAGTCAGTAGAGCACTCACCTGGGATAACCCTGGTTCAAATCTTCACTGATCTCTTTTGGAGCAGCCTGCCAGAGTTAGGCATTTGTTAGGGTGCTGAGCAGCTCAGTGCCATTAGGTCTTAAGTAGATTTGTGCCCCTAAAGTGTCAGTTGAACACCCAAGTCATCCCTTGTGAGCCTAGCCCTAAAGCCTAGCTTTACACACGTATTTGTAAATCACAGTGGGAACCCATCTGCATCTTTTAGGTGCCTAAATACCTTAATAAACCTGGATCTTGGTCCCAATTTAGGTTCATAAGTCACCTAGATGCCTTACGCATTTCCGGTTTTGGGGCTCATGTAGGTTTGTTGTCTGCATCTGCCTGCATATGCAATTGCCTATGCTAATGGAATGGCTAACAAGCCTTTGGCTGGGAGGAAAAAGAAAGGTCCTTTATGTTTTAAATGCATAACAACTAATAAAATAAATAATAAAACTTTAAAAACAGAATAGTGATGAATTATATGTACAATTATATGTAATATCCTTGAAAATCAACATTCATAAGAGTGCTTTTGAAAAAGTTTTGAGTTAAATTCTGGTGATGCAGAGACCAATGGACAATGACAGCCAATGGAAACCAAATTCTGCACTCAACAGTGAGGTACACAAGGCCCAAGGCATTACAATCTGTTTCAGTGAGAGAAAGAATGCTGATTAGAATAGTAGGATTTTCCCAAATTCTGAAAATATGATGCTGCTTTTCTTCTGTACTGATTAAGAAAGAAATGTGTTATTCTGAAGATGAGCTATTTCGAAAAGCACTTCTGAGCTCAGGCTTTTAAAATATATTGGGCCTGAGACATTGCACCTTTTGACATCATCAACACCCGCATTGCACAGATGCAGTTAAGATGCAAGACAATGGAGAATCACATCCATTAGGTATATGCACCTGCAACAAAAGACAAAGAGGAGATTGACACAGAAACACCACTGATTCAACATCCTTACATATCAGTTTCATTTTCTCAGTATTATTTCACACAGAGAGCTAGCAAACAGTATGTCTACCTGTAAGGCATCAGCACACATAGGGCTGTATATGCTATTGAAACTGAGGGGTCATGGCAGGTGATTTCTAGCAGTCACACCTTTGCTATTTTTTCTAATGTGATTTTTACGGTGTTCTGAATTGTCAGCATTTTTTTTTTAAGTTCTCTAGAGTAGGTGGCAGAACAAAACAAAAAAAAATGTATTCAAAAGCCAGGTTATTTTGAATTGTTTAATGTCGATGTTGATCTTATAAAACAGAAGGTCTAATTCCTGCCAAGAACTGAGTGAATATCCAAATGGATTGTCTAACAAGGTTCTTTCCTACTGATTCCTTTCACGGGACATATAAACAAAGCAGACTGAAGTCACTCAGAATTATTCCAAAGGAAGATTTTTTTAAAAAAATCAATGAAAACTTTGTTCTTGCTATATATAAATGGCTGGGTTTTGTTTTTGTTTTTAATAGTGCAGTAACAACTAGTGGCACCATTTAGGAATCAGGGCCCCATTGTGCTAGGCCCTCTTCACACACATAAAGATGGCCTCTATCTCAAACAGCATGGAATCTATGCAATACAAAATGTTATGTAAGCAGTGTCAGGATGAGCTCCACCCTGACATCTGGTGGTGAGGTGTGGCAAGTTGTGGAAAAGAACTTCAGGGGCTGATCTCATTTGCATAGGCACACCCACCCCGCCTAAAATGAGACCATAGCTGCCCAAATGGTCACTTTGGCTGCTGTGGGATCCCCAGTGTCTCTGTTATTGGGGCAGGAAGAATAAATTGTTATTACCCTGATTATAGGAACTGTGCTTGGAACTGTACGTGGCCTTTTGTTATGATGGAGGGATTCACCATCAACTAAGTAGCAGTCGCTAGGCAACGGTCATGGGTTCCAAAACTCTGTGAATTGAGAGAGGCTGGGGACAAGTATTAATACTTGGTGTCATGGGCCCCTTGGTGAGGGCCTTACATGCTAATTGCACTTCCTCCTCTCTCCACTGTGGAATATCAGAGCTAATTTTGATTCCATTAGGAGTCTGGTTACAGGCTGCTGAGCTCACTTTGGGCTAATGGTGCACCAGCACTGAGGCTTCCCTACTACAAACTGAATTCACCTAAGAGCTGAAATCACTGAGCGTTGTGTTAAGTAGCGGGGGAGCCTGAAGATATATTGTGGAGCAGTTTGCAGGACGGCTGGAGTGCCTTGTGGACAGGCTGGTGGAGCAGTTCGACACAGAGCAGTTTGTGGACGGCGGGAGCTGCTTGTGGGCCGCGGAGCTGAGTGAAGGAGTTCGTGGGGCAGCTGGCGGAGCAGAGCGAAGGCCTATGGAGCTATGGGGCGGTCAGCTTTAGATTATGTAAGGTGCCTCTTACCCCGTCCCATCTCCACACAGGTTGGGAGGTAAAGCTCCGCAGATAAACTTTCGAACTCTGGGGCTGCCCTGACCAGGGACAGAGACTTTTGGGTCATTGGACTTTTGGGACTTTGGGTGATTTGGGGTTGCTGGACTCAAGAACCAAAGGGAAAGGAACATGCCCCAATTTGCTTGGGGTGGGTTTTTTTTTGCTCATGGGTTGTGTTATGAATCCTGTTGGTGGTGTTTCCCCAACATAATGCCACATTGTTTCTCTCTGTTATTAAAAGGCTTTTTGCTACACTCAGACTATGTGCTTGCGAGAGGGAAAGTATTGCCTCTTGGAGGCGCCCAGGGGGGTGGTATATATTTGTCCCAGGTCACTGGGTGGGGGCTTGAGCCGGTTTGCATTGTGTTATTGGAATGGATCCCCTAGATACTGAACCCGGCCCTTGTTGCTGCCAACTCTGACGGGCAGAAGGGTTACAGTTACATAGTCTGCATGGATGTTAGCCACAGACAAAGGAAATTTAAATATGAATCTGATGAATAATTCATAAAGTACTTCAAGGTAATGTATCCAATCAGTGGAAATGAGTTAAGAGCTGCTGTCTCACTTTGAATTGGAGCTTTTGGGCCTGACTTCGCAAGCCATCTGTGCACAGAGGGCATGCAAGGTTGGGTGAGTTTGTTGAGGTCATGGCATATAAATCAATGCTACATTCTGTTATTATGTGGTCTGATGTGTACTGTAAATAAACTACATAGATGATGGCTTAAGTACCACAGAAACTTTGTACTATCTTCAGCTTTATCTGCTACTGTAAATCTCCATTCTGTTCTTCTAGTAAGCATGTCTTTTTGTGTCCCCCTTTCTTTCTTTATCCCTCTCCTACATACTCACTTATGTTTGGGTGAATTTTGGACTGTTTTTTCAAATACCACTGTCATCAGTGAATTTATCTGAACGCAAATGAGAGCCAAACTTTGCTCACTGTGTCTGCCAAGGGGAAAGATGACATTCTTATTCTTTCCCCAGTTTTACCTATTCCCTATTTGAGGAAACAGTCTCACTTTTCTATACTTCTTCTCTTCCTTTAGGCAACTGTTACGAAACTGTTACATAATAAGGTGGGTTTATATGATATAATTAATAAACACTATTATCTAGTATCATGTTCAAAATTGATACAACAGCCATACTGAGGGACACCTTGATCTGTTTTAAGTCCAAAAGGTATTAATTACATACATGAGTTTGCCTCTTCTAGAAACTAGTGTTCCTTCCATCATCGGAGATGAAGATCTTCATCCAAAGTCTGAATCCCTATTTCGACATTGACATCAGTGGAATCTTTATCCACATAAGCACTGTAATAGCTCACACAGCAGTATTCCACTGATAACTAAGCTGTATGTCCCAAAGCCAAAATATTTAAATTGAAGTGTTGTTTAAATAATTTAGTTTTGGATTTTTAAGAAAGTGGGCTAAAAGAACGCTATGTAATGTTTTGTTATGATGATTAGCCAATCATTAATACATAAAATAGTAAAGGAACATGAATTTTCTCCAGTGTTTGAATGTAAACAAGAATTCCATGGATTACCATTGAAACTATTATCAAATTATTGTTTTTACCCATTCATTGGGGGTGAGACAGATGTACCTATCCATTCTGGAGCTCTCCCTCAGCTCCACATACAAACAAGTAGGGCAGTTTACAAGTGTTGCAGTCTGGCCCTATTCCAGTCAAAAACAAGCTGTTTATTTTCTATGTTAAGTACAAATAATTCTCATATACAAAAATAGTTCTCACTCAGTAGGACTGGCTCATTGTTGCTCTGTGCTTTGTGTAGACTTTTACACCATGCAAAGTGGTTTGAGGTATTTTGGATCATAAGCAGCTGGGTTAAAAAGTATTTTGGTTTCAATCATCAGGTGCACCAGATCTGTGCTCAGCACACCTAAAAAGGGTGGGAAAGGACAAATCTGTCCTCTACCTTCCTTCCCTTCCAATCCCAGGGGTGGCTTGGTTTGCTTTGAATTACATTCACTCATTTGAACAGTCCATGAGGAGTTGTTACACGGGCTAGGGATTGCCAGAGTTTAGTGTGTTCCCACAATACCCCAATGTGCCCCCTTATTATAGGTGTCAATAGGAATTCTCTTGAGAGATTTAAAGAGGACGGTGACAGTTGGGAAGGTAAGACAGAACTGAGAGATTTTTGCTGTAAGAGCTGTTTCTCAGTACTAGTTAAGGCTAAGCTTTGGGGAAAAACAAGAAATTCATAGTGAAAAAGTAGTAAATACAAAAAAGTTTCTTTCATGGCTACTTTTACACTAATTTTGTCAAGGAACTGGGCCTTTTAACATTTTACAAACTGAGTTTTGCTTCTAAGTTACTGTTCCAGACAAAATCTAAATTGCATAATGTCTATTTTCCCAACCAATTTTAAAACTTAATTTCCTTGCTGCCTTACTCCTGAAGTATTCAAATATCTGCACCTCAGAATTTTAGTTATCATAAAAACTTTTAATTGCCTTACTTGATGAGGAAGAGAAAAGGATGGGGAGGAGCAGAAAAAATGCAAAGGGGGACTTGTCCGGCAATGCTGCAAGGAGGACAGGAGGCACCAGATGTGGTTTAATTAGG
Source organism: Lepidochelys kempii (assembly GCF_965140285.1). Classification (NCBI taxonomy): domain Eukaryota; kingdom Metazoa; phylum Chordata; order Testudines; family Cheloniidae; genus Lepidochelys; species Lepidochelys kempii. The sequence continues at coordinate 87,661,248 of NC_136384.1, forward strand.
GTAAAACATACCTGTCTCGGAGTACACAGCAGATAAGAGTGAACAGTGCAGGTAATTCCATGATCAGTTCCATATATATCTGGGGGGCTTCCATTGGTCCTCCCCCTCACCCTTCCTGGACTCCAAACTGGGGCTATAAAGGAAGGGGGGTTGGCTCCTTGCCATGCAAGTCATAGGAGTCCCCCATTCCATTCCTTTAAAACACCTCCTTTAAATCCTTTACAAATCCATTTTATCTGACCACTGTATCCCTTCCTTAAAGAGTACCTGCCCTGGATATATGCCTCACCTTTACAAAATGAGTTGCAAAATCATAGCCTAACTCCTGTTCCTCATTCACTCCAATTAAGCCCCCGTCCCCCCAAAAACAAACCACTCTGTGGGGAAGGTGAAAAAGCCCCACTTCAACTTGGCCAATCTGGTGGTGAGGAAAAAAATTCCTTCCCAAGGCTGCAGAGAAAGGAGTGACTAGTGCAATGCCCACAACAGGTCCTGACCAAACTTGGTATTTCACCTCTTCCATGGATGGGAGGGTGTGTGCTGCTTTTCCAAGTCCAGGTAAACAAAGGCCTTTTCTGCCTGGTATGGACCTATATAGTCCCCGCTCTCTTCCAGTAATCTGGGAGGAGGGATGAGTCAGCATCCCCATGCTGACTTGCTCTGCAGTTGCTGTAACAGTCACTCCATGCCCCTCTGTTGTTGGAGGAAGACACATCTTCCTCCAACAACAATCTACCCCCCTATCCCCGCCCCCAGCTTAATGTGTGGTGCGGTCAAATTAACAAGAGCTCTGGCCAGAGCATCAAGAACAAGTCTCTACTAGTGCCAAATAATATGTTTCCACCACTGAGTCTGGATTAAAATAAGGGAAATTAATCAGGATTTAGTAAAGAAATAAATTTTAGCAGTAATCGCTTTTCCAGAAAGAAATTGGAAACCATTAAAAATTATGAGAGAACTTGTATAGTGTGAAAAAACATGGGGACAGAGGGGATAGCACAGACTTATCAAGATGAATATGGAATTAAATCCCTAGCAGAAAATTAAATTGGAGCAAGCAAAAAATGCATCAGGAGACACTCTAGCTACACTTCAAAGGGCAAGATCTAAGGTAGGATAATAATGAGACAAATAACGGTGTCATTCTTTCATTGAGCCTCATTTTTACCAGATTATGCGACGGCAAATATATTTAAACTTTGCCTGACTCTTGGAAACTTAAACTTAGGCTGCCACCTAACTTAAGTGTTAAATGTTTAGGAACCAAAATAATTGATAAAGAATCTTATTACAATATAAATGCATTCAGCTTTTACAGATTGTATCACGTACAGACACTTGATCTTTTTTTAAAGCTCATTTTAGCATTAGCCAGCAACTACTCATAAAGGTGATTTCTCACCCCGTTACAGGTTTGAATTAAAGTTATACTTATGCTAATCATTTTGTAAGGTGAGAAGTAATGCTCCCCACCATATTACTAGCTCTTACATAGTCCATATACTGTACCATTTTCTCCCTTTCTACATAACTTTTAAAAGAAAAAGAAAGCTATTTAACATTACTTAATAAATGCATCTTAAGTGTAACAGCAACAATATTTGCTACTATGACCTATGTTAAGGTCCCAATCATGCAAGTAAACCTGCATAGATAGACCCCTCTATTTGCATTGTGCTGCTTGTAGGATTGGGGACTAAGAGCTCCCATTTTGGCAGTGGCCTTTATAATACTAATTGAGCCTCCTTAGTTTCAGTTTTAGATCTAGTGAGGCTCACTTAACATTTCTAAACATTCAGATCTGTGATTTTCCAGAGATATTACAAACCCCAAACTACCTTCCTTCCATAGGCAAGAACATTTTTATGGAGTTAGGATCAGAGCAAAGTCTCTGGTGCAAATATGTTCATGTTTGAGGAAATTTTGAAATTTGCAGCTGGGTGCTATTTCTATACTGGGGTAATCAAAACCCCATGCCCAATAACCCTGAACTTTGGGAAAGTTTAAATGCAGATTGAGTTTTGAATTTGGCAGCTTGGGCCCTTGCTTAAATTTAGTGTACAAAATGCTAACTCTTCCCCCTCCCACTTCTTTTTAATCTTAAGTTTAAAAAAAAATCATGGAACATGTATTCACATAGAGATACAGTAGTACAATGGCCTTGGGAAGATATGCATTTTAGTTATACTGATTTTTCTCAAAGGTCAAATTCAGTTGTTCCTGTCATTCAACATCAATTTTTACTGAGGCCAATTTGGGGTAGGGAGTGTCAAGATTCAATTTTACCAGAGATTTATCATTAGTAGACATATTAATCCCAGGATATTTGAGAACATTCATCTCCCATTTAAAATTCAACTCCACAAAGTGAGATCTAAAGCACCTACAGAAATGGGCATGAACTCAGGATTGTTTTAGTTTATTTTATGCTTTAAAATTTGATCAAATTCATGAATAAGTTTAAGAAGAGAGAGAGGACTCTCAGGGAGAGACTGAAGCTCTGTTATAAATAACATCCCATTAGTATGTAGAGTCTCTTTACAGTCACGCTAGCTGTACTGAGTTCCATACATTTTGAGTTTATTTTGCCTAATGGCTAAGACAATGAGCTCCAGGGCAATGTCAAAAAACAAACAAAACAAACAAAAAAAAAAAACAGATGGGAAGGTGAACTTCCGTGGCTTGGGCCCTCATGTATGCTAAGATAGATAATAATTGAGGTCTTTAGATCATAAACATTTATATAACCCACTGAGAATAGATGTTACCAAAGCCACTTTTATTATAATTTGCTAATGGCTTTTTGAAGATTCAAAAACTGTTATGGTTCTTGATTGGTTCAGTGTGTCCCCAAACCAACATATTTTTTCTTTCTTTCTGAAGCTGGCACTTCCATGTTCAGTTAAAAATAATATTAGTACATAAGGAAATGCGTGGACATGAGAGCAGATAATACCCAGTGCTTGAGTTGTTTGCAGCCTATAAAATCCACAGCTAAATAAAATTTGGCCAACTTGTGCACATACATATGAGAGGAGAAGACCCAATGAAGTTAGTAGTAGTTGGGAGATATATGCAGAAGTAGAGTATGGTTCAACTTCTGATTTTGTTTTTTTAACTTTGTAAACCAGAATGTGTGAACAAGTGATAGAGAATCCCTAACAGCACAAGTGCAGACGGCAAGGAAAAGATATAAAGAATAAATATTGTAAGTTGACGATTCACTTTCTAAAAATGACAAAGGGGATTATTCAGAACTGAATTAACGATCAAAGCAAATACAGTATAAATTCAGCTAAACACACCCATTTTGACCAAGTAAGAGGACTATCCTGCACACAAATGGGGCACATTTATCTTTGATGCCTAGGAGACCACTGGAAATTCATTCAAGGTATAACTTCGTTAGATGTAATGCAGTTACACCCTGAATGACTTTGACCCATATTAATATATACCAAAGGGAGATGTTTCCTAGGTAGCAAAATCAGTTCAGAGTTTCTTCTAGCTTATGTAAAATGTCAACAGTTCTGAGGAGGTTGAATAAATCCCATGACCTTAAAACATTACTATTGCTACTCAAAGGTCACTAGGCAGCCAATGTTCACATCTACTTAGCAGTTCAGCACATCTCTCCAGTTGACAACATATTTTAGCATCTCTCTGACTTTCTGGCCATCCAACAACATGTACTTATAAAGTAGACATCTGTCAACATGCTTGGAGAAGCAGCTGTGGAATAACACAGTTTCAATAAGGATGTGGACAATAAGATTGTTTTTGAAACAGTCAAAGGAAGAAAACTTAGATTAAGTGGCGCTTTTTTGAATGATTCTATGTGCAGATTTCTCAAATAGCCCTTACTGTGGTCACATAGAGATTGTGGTCAGTGACTGCATTGCAGAATTGCTTTAGATTACTAGTAACATAAAAACTACAAATATAATAAATGTATTCAAAACCTTATAAAATATGCATTCTGAAAAGTGTCGTTCATCCAAGATCAGAAAATATATGTAACTAATATATTCAATTGACTCAAGTCGCTTGATGCTGAATAAATTAGATTGGATTATTTTGGTGTTTTATAAAACATGAAGAATTAGGACTATACAAACTACAAAATTTTGAAATGAATGTAAGTTAGAAGATCATAGATTATAACAGATATTAAACAATCATAGAAAGACCTCCCCAATATTCTCTTGTCTCTTCTGCTTTGTTTGGCAGTTAGTGTTATATTTTTTGCTCTGGTGAGTAGCAAGCCTCTAACCTGAAGTTTTTATACTGGAATGACTGGGTCCCTTTTAAGGGATGTTGTAATCAGTGAGAGTTGGACTATGTCTTAAATTTGTCAAAAATCAAATTGAGCAATTGAAGTCCATTTCTACTTTCATTGGGTGGAGAGTATTATTTTGCCAGAGAGTACCTTGGCTTCAGAAAACAAATGCACAAACCATTCTTTACATTCTAAATTCAGGTTTTATATTAGTATGGGTTAAATCTTTTACATATGGTTGTTGAGAATATGTTTACTATGAATAAGTAAATAAAAAAATCCATGCCATTGAATTGTATATCAATTCATATTTATTTGCTGTTTCAGATATAAACTAGTTGAATTCCAGTTGAACATATGTTTTCAAAATATACTGTCAAAATGTTTCAGTTTTTCAAAGAAAGTTTGAAATTTTTCAGCATCTAGATAGGCATGTGCTGTGCAGTGGAGGACCTGGTAATTGTGATACATGTAGGTACCAATGATATATGGAAAAGTAAGTGAGAGGTCCTGGTGGCCAAATTTAGGATGCTAAATAAGATATTAAAGTCCAGGACCTCCATTTTTCTGGAATGCTTCCAGTTCCAAGCACACAATTAGTTAGACAGGCAAAGCTGCAGGATCTCAATGCATGGATGAGACAATGGTGCTTGGAGGACAGATTTAGGTTTAGTAGGAACAGGGGAACATTTTAGAACAGGTGGAGCCTGTACAGGAAGGATGGGCTCCACCTAAACCAAACAACTAGACTGATGGCATGTAAAATTAAAAAGGTTGTAGAGGAGTTTATAAACGAAGGGCTAGGGGAAAGCCAACAGGTGTGAAGGAATAAACAGTTCAGACAGACCCATTCCTCGGGGAGGATTTATTAAAGTGGATACTCTACATTTTAGTAAAGAGGAGAAGATAGTTTATAAAGTATAAGGAAAAACTGAAGAGAAACAGTCAAATGGAAAAAAATCACATGAAGGCAGACACCGAAATATTGACAAATTTTGTAAGTGCTTATATAAAAGTACTAGAAGTCTAAATACTAAGATGGGTGAACTTGAGTATTAAATGAGGACATTAATGTAATAGGCAATACAGAAACTTGGTGGAATAATGATAATCAATGGAACACAGCAATACCAAGTTACAAAATATTTAGGAATGACAGAAAAGCCGTGCTGGTGGGGAAGTAGAATTATATGTAAAAGAAAGCATAGAGTCAAATATAGTGAAAAGCTTAATTTTTTACTTATTTGTAACACAGAATCTCTATGGATACAAATTCTAACAATAAGAGTATAGCAGTACAAATATATTACCAACCACCTGACAAGGATGGGGAAGGTGATTGTGAAATGCTCACGGAGATTAGACAGACTACAAAAAACAGAAAACCTAATAAAATGGGGGGGGCATGGATTTTAACTATCCCCATATTGATTGGATATGTGTCACCTGAGGATGGGATGCAGGATAAAATTCTAGACAGCATTAATGATGGCTTCTCAGAGCAGCTATTCCTGGAACCCACAAGGGTAGAGTCAATTTTTGATTTAGTTTTTAAGTGATGCACAGGATCTGGTCCATGAGATGAATATAGCTGAACCACTCGGTAATAGCAACCCTAATGCAATTAAATTTAACATCCTTTGGGGAGGAGGGAGGAATACCAAAGAAACCCACCACAGCAGCATTTATCTTCAAAAAGGGGAACTACACAAAAATGAAGAAACTGGTTAAATAGAAATAAAAACAGTCAAAGTGAAATGCCTGTAAGCTCTATAGAAACTTTGTTAAAAACACCATAATAGAGGTTCAAACTAAATGTATACTCCATTTTTTTTTTAAAAAAAGCACGACAAGAAAACAAAGAAACACGACACCATGGCTACACAACAGAGTAAAAGAGGTGGTGTCACAGAGTCACTTACTGCTAGCAGCACTTCCTGCTGGCAGTCCTGGCCCCTCTGGTGATGTCTTGCCCCATCTTGTCTCACCCTGCTGACCCGCTCATTCCTGACTCTGCAGCTTCCTTTTTGTGGCTTAGCCCTGTGGCCAAGTCATTAAGGTTCTCCCCTTCGGTGGGAGTTCACAGTTTTTCCAGACCTGATGTCTGACTAGTGTGTCCAACACCCTTTCCACTTCCCAGTGGCTGGTAGGGGAACCCAAGCCCATCATCTACCCTGGGTTCCAGCCCAGGGACCCTATAACAAGTAGCCATGGTCCCTGTATAGTCCGAGCTGCTGTTTCCCTGGGCTTCTTCCTACCTATCCAGCTTTCCCCCTCTCTGGGTTTGCCAGCCTAACCATTCCCTCCACTCAGGGAGTGATTGCAGCCTGCTTCCTTGCAGCTTCCCCATTTGCAGCCAGCTATCTGGCTTTATACAGGCCCCGCCAGTCCCTGTACATGTAAGCCTGTTCCTCTAATTAGGGCTTTCTCTCAGCCTTCAGTCCGCTAGGTTAATTGGCCCCTCTGGCATCCATTAACCCCTTCCACTCCTGTGTGGAATAGACACTCCATCACAGGTGGTTAGAGACAAAAAGACAATTTTTAAAAATTTGGAAGTCAAATCCTAATCTACTGAGCAAATTAGAAAGGTGCACACACTCTGGCAAGTCACAAGTAAGCAGGCCACAAAAGAATTTGAAGAGCAACCAGCAAAAGACACAAAAACTAACAGAAAATACATTTTTAAGTACATCAGAATCAGGAAGCCTGCCAAATAATCAGTGGCCACTGGATTATCTAGGTGCTAAAGGATCACACAAGAAAGACAAGGCCATTGTGGAAAAGCTAAATGAATTATTTGCATCACTCGTCACTGCCGAGGCTGAAAGGGAGATTCCCACATGGGAGCCATTCTTTCAAGCTGACAAATCTGAGGAACTCTCTCACATAGAGGTATCAAAACAAAATGATAAATTAAACAATAATAAGTCATCAGGACCAGATATTATTCACCCAAGAGTTCTGAAGGACTCAGACATGAAATTGCAAAACTACTAACTGTAGTATGTAACCTATCATTTAAATCAGCCTTTGTACCAGATGACTGGAGGATAGCTAATATGGATGATGAATTTTAAAAAGGATCCAGAGGAGATCCTTGCAATTACAGGCCGGTTAGCCTAAATTCAGTCCCAGGCAAATTGGTTGAACCTATAGTAAAGAGCAGAATTATCAGACACCTAGATGAAGACGGTATGTTGGGGGAAGAATTAACACACTTTATGTAAAGGGAAACCATGGCTCACCAATCTATTAGAATTCTTCGAGGGTGCAAAGAACATGTGGTTAAGGGTAATCCAGTGGATATGGAGTACTTGGACTTTCAGAAAGCCTTTGACAAGGTCCCTCAATAAAGGCTTTTAAGTAGTAATGGAATAAGAGGGAAGAGCCTCTCATGGATCAATAACTGGTTAAAGATAGGAAACAAAGGATAGGAATAAATAGTCTGTTTTCACAGTGGAGAGAGGTAAATAGTGGGTCCCGCAAATATCTGTGCTGTGACCAGCACTGTACAACATATTAATAAATATTCTGGAAAAAAGAGGGAAGCAGCGAGGGGGCAAAGTTTGCAAACGTTACAAAATAATTCACAGAAGTTAAGTCCAAAGCTGACTGTGAAGAGTTACAGAGGCACTTCATAAAACTACATAACTGGGCACCAAAAAGAAAGATGAAATTCAATTTGATAAATGAAAAGTAATGCACATTGGACAACATAATTCCAGCTACACATACAAAATCATGGGGTCTAAATTAGCTGTTACCACTCAGGAAAGAGCGCTTGGAGTCATTCTGGTTAGTTCACTGAAAAAACATTTGCTCAATGTACAGGGACTGTCCAAAAAGATAACAGAATGTTAGGAACCATGAGGAAAGGAATGGAAAACAATACAGAAAATATCATAATCCCACTATATAAATCCATCATACTCCCACCCCGGGCATACTGCAAGCAGTTCTGGTCACCCCCAGTTCAAAAAAAGATATATTGGAATTGGAAAAAGTACAGAGGGCCACAACAAAAATATTATATGAGTATGGAAGAGATTCCATATGATGAGAGATTTAACAGACAGACTGTTCAGCTGAGAAAAAAAGATGACTGAGGATATGATAGAGATCTATAAAATTATGAATGGTGTAGAGAAAGAGAATAAGGAAGTCTTATTTTCCCCTTCAATAACACGTGAACCAGGGGTAACACAAGCAAATTAATAGGCAGCAAGTTTATAACAAACATAAGGAAGTACTTCTTCACACAATACACCATCAACATATGGAACTCATTGCCATGGGTGTTGTGAAGGCCAAAAGTATAAGAGGGTTCAAAAAGGAATTAGGTAAATTCATGGAGGATAAATCCATCTATGGCTATTAGCCAAATGGTCATGCCTTTGGTGTCCCGAAATATCTGACCACAAGACTTTGGTATTGGATGCGAGGAGATAGATCACTCAGGGCAATCGAGTGACCAAAGAGATTGAAGTGTTCTCCGACTGGTTTTTGAATACCCCTCTACCATGTACTTTGGCCAAACTGGACAGTCTTTACATAAAAGAATAAATGGACACAAATCAGACGTCAAGAATTATAACATTCAAAAACCAGTCGGAGAACACTTCAATCTCTTTGGTCACTCGATTACAGACCTAAAAGTGGCAATTCTTCAACAAAAAAACTTCAAAAACAGACTCCAACAAGAGACTGCTGAATTGGAATTAATTTGCAAACTAGATACAATTAACTTAGGCTTGAATAAAGACTGGGAGTGGATGGGTCATTACACAAAGTAAAACTATTTCCCCATGTTTATACCCACCCCACCCCCCCACCCCCCGTCTCTCACACATTCTTGTCAACTGCTGGAAATGGCCCACCTTGATTATCACTGCAAAAGGTTTCCCCCCCACCACTCTCCCGCTGGTAATAGCTCACCTTACCTGATCACTCTTGTTACAGTGTATATGGTAACACCCATTATTTCATGTTCTCTGTGTATATTAATCTCCCCACTATTTTCCACTGCATGCATCCGATGAAGTGAGCTGTAGCTCCCGAAAGCTTATACTCAAAAAAATTTATTAGTCTCTAAGGTGCCACAAGTACTCCTTTTCTTTTTGCGGATACAGACTAACACGGCTGCTACTCTGAAACTTCTTCTATCTTGCTTACAACACTTCTGCTACTACATCCCAGAATGATATTTGGGGTTGTTGCGTTTTTTTTGCAACATTATTAAATTGTTGACTCATATTTAGTTTGTGATCCACTACCACCCCCGGATCCTTTTCTGCAGTATTCCTTCCGAGGCAGTCATTTTGTATTTGTACAATTGATTATTCCTTTCCAAGTGTAGTACTTTGCATTTGTCCTTATTGAATTTCATTCCACTTAATTCAGACCATTTTTCCAGTTTCCCAAGATCATTTTGAATTCTAATCCTGTCCTCCAAAGTGCTTCCAACAGTCTCATATTGGTTTCATCCACAAAGTTTATAGGTGTACTCTCTATGCCATTATCCAAAATATTTATGAAGATACTGAATAAAAACGGACCCAAAAAAGATCCCCTGCAGAACCTCACTCAATAAGCCCTTCCAGCTTGACTGTGAACCATTGATAACTACTCTCCAAGTTTGGTTTTCCAATGAGTTGTTCACCTGCCTTATAGAACATTTATCTAGAATACATTTCCCTAATTTTTCTGATGAGAAGTTCATGTGAGAGGGTATCAAAAGATTTAGGGTTTGTCATGACATACAACTGTACCGCTGTAGCACTTTAGTGAAGACACTACTACACCAACAGGAGAGCATCTCCCATTGGCATAGTTAATCAACCTCCCCAAGAGGCAGTAGCTATGTTGACGGTAGACACTCTCTCGTTGACATAACGCTGTCAACACAGGGGGTTAGTTTGGTATTACTACATTGCTTAGAGGTTTGAAAAATCTACACCCCTGAGCAAAGTAGTTACATCGATACAGGTCTGTAGTGTAGACCTGGCCTAACTAAAGTTGAAATATATCACATCTAATGCTTCCCATAATCCAAGGCCTGTTGTCCTGTCAAAGAAGGCTATTAGGTTGGTTTGATGTGATTTGTTCTTGACAAATCCATGCTGATCATTACTTATCACCTTATTATCCTCAAGGTACTTACAAATTTACTGATTATTTGCTACATTGTCTTTCCAAGGACCAAAGTTAAGGTCTTTAATTCTTTGGGTTATACTCAATGCCCTTTTTTAAGGTAGGCAATATACTCTATTTACCCTTGTCCAGTCCTCTAGGATCTCTCCTGTCCTCCACGAGTTCTCAAAGATCATTACTAATGGCTCAGAGATCTCTTTAGCCAGTTCCTTAAGTATTCTAGAATGTATTTTGTCAGGTCCTGCTGACTTGAAGGTATCTAACTAGAGATGTTTACTATGCTAGTCATCCGATCACTGCTAAAATTTTTGGTGAAAACTGAAACAAAAAAAGCATTCAAAATTTAATATTGCAAGCATTGCATAATCGATCTGTGTATAGCCCAACAACCCTTGTATCCTGTGTTGTAAGCAGTATGCATTGTGTAATCAAACTATCTAGAGGTCCATTCCCCCAACAATGGGCTGGAAGAGGCAGTTTACCTCTCCAGCCTCTACCTCTCAGTCTGATCCCCAGTCAGTTTTTCTCCTGAGTTCTCATGCAGACTTTTATTCAAATAAAAGGCCCTTTGTTAATCCTGGAGTACTTGAACCTGATCAGTCCAGTTCATGTATCTTCCCAGATGGTAGACTTCCAGCACTGGATTCATTGTATTGTTTATCAGATTCTGGGAATTGAATTATGGTCATTGCCTAGTTCCTGGTCATGCGTGGAAAGCTCCAGCTGGAATTACCTGCCAAACACAGCCCAGAGCTCCACCAAATAGAGATACACAGAGTATTCATTAAAAAAAAAAAAAGACAAGTATCTCCCATGCCCTTCACAGAAGTACAATGGCTACTCACCTGTCAAGGTTCCTTCCCCACTCTGAACTCTAGGGTACAGATGTGGGGACCTGCATGAAAACCCCCCTAAGCTTATTTTTACCAGCTTAGGTTAAAACTTCCCCGAGGTACAAACTATTTTACCTTTTGCCCTGGACTTTATTGCTGCCACCACCAAGCATCTAACAAATATATAACAGGGAAAGAGCCTGCTTGGAAATGTCTTTCCCCAAAAAATCCTCCCAAACCCTACACCCCCTTTCCTGGGGAAGGCTTGATAAAAATCCTCACCAATTTGCATAGGTGAACACAGACCCAAACCCTTGGATCTTAAGAACAATGAAAAAGCAATCAGGTTCTTAAAAGAAGAATTTTAATTGAAGAAAAAGTAAAAGAATCACCTCTGTAAAATCAGGATAGTAAATACCTTACAGGGTAATCAAATTCAAAACATAGAGAATCCCTCTAGGCAAAACCTTATGTTACAAAAAGACACAAAAACAGGAATATGCATTCCATTCAGCACAACTTATTTTATCAGCCATTCAAACAAAGCAGAAGCTAATGCATAACTAACTAGATTGCTTATTAGCCCTTTACAGGAGTTCTGACCTGCATTCCTGCTCTGGTCCCGAAAAAAGCAACACACAGACAGGGAGAACCTTTGTTTCTCCCCCCACTCCAGTTGTGAAAGTATCTTGTCTCCTCATTGGTCATTTTGGTCAGGTGCCAGCGAGGTTATCCTAGCTTCTTAACCCTTTACAGGTGAAAGGGTTTTTCCTCTGGCCAGGAGGGATTTAAAGGTGTTTACCCTTTCCTTTATATTTATGACATCACCATTTAAGACTTAAGACTTAATAAGAATGTTCATAGGTCATAGACCCTCTGCTGATCTCATGCTATTGAATTCATTCCTGCTTGAGGGCTGATCCAATTGAAGTCTTTCAAATAACTTTAAGGAGCGTTAGATCAGGCCCTGAGTGAGGATGATGAGACTAAGCTTTAAGTTGTGGAAAAATAACACATCAAGGGTAGAAGAGAAAAAGATTATGGAATTGAAATTTCTTCCTCTTAAAAAAAAAAAGAAGAAATTCACTATTTTAGTTCATTGTAACTAGAATTTCACATTGCAGTGCAGCAAATCAAATGGGTCTTCCATTCCATTTAACTATAAATGAGTTTCATTTAGTTACTCTGGGGCCTGAACCCGTAGGTGAATGAATGCCTCCACCCAGGGGATGGGTGCCCTGAAATGCCATTGCTTTAAATGGCAGGCAAGCAAAACTAATCCCCTAACAGGAGGCATTCAGGGCCAGATTTTTAAAGGTCTTCAGTTGCCTAAAGATGTAGATAGGCGTTTTCAATAGCCTAGGTACTTTCAGCATCTTTAGGCTGCATAAAGACCTTTAAAAATCTTGTCTTCAACTCTTTGAAGGACTATAAGGAGCTTTGCAGTGTAATATAAAGAAAGAGGATAGTGAGGACCCAGGGAAGGGAGCAGGTTAGTGTTCCTAAAGAAAGGTTTGATGCATAGAAGGGTCAGAAGGGGGAAAAAGTTTAAACAATTGGATGCTGTTCAAAATATATGTTTATGATATATAACTTGGGAAGTCAACTTCAAACACACTGATGCTGCTGTCTTTATAATTAATGCACTCCACTGGCTAGCTACCACATTCTTTTGTTTTACTCCTTGAGTTAAAGCCTTGAAGAATGTATAGTGCCATGATATTGCAATTCATTATAGCTTTATATGTCCCCTGCTGTTGCACCTGGATAGGACTGAATTCAATTATATTTTTAAAGGTTTTCATGACAAAAGGTTCATGCTTATGGTCCTCCCTATTTCATTACACAGAATAGATTCAGGTCATGTAGTTTTCACCTCAGCACTTGCTCACATAAGGCCCTTTACCACTGCTGTATCATAATGAGCGGTTAAGATTCTAACTCTTGGGTCGAGCGGTCTGTCTGTTGAATTCTGACCAATTTGTATATTCAAATACTGCACATTTCAAAGCTTTCCAGTGTCAGAGGTGCCCTCAAATGTGCCATTCCACCCTGTTTCTGGAATGCTACAGTGGATTTCATCTGGCCTAGCAGAGACAATTGAACTTCTATCAATGAGAGCCTCAGAAGAAATTAAAGGAAGGTGGCTTCCTGGGGAATTGTGGTGTGGCATTAAGAACTTTTGTTTTCAGTTTTTACTGATTTTTTACTGAAAAATTCCTGGGTTTTACAAAAGGTATTATTTGGCTTTTACTGACTTTCACTTGAATTTTGAACCACTCAGATACATGACAATTATGTTAATAAAATCCAGTACATTAGGTAAATGAGTTTATGTCAATAATAAATTAGTCTGTGTGTAAATGTAAGTGTAACGGGGTGCTCACCATGCCACACTGGGTTCAGCTTCCTGGCACCGCTCCCCAATGACTCAGGACCATTTCAAGCTGGTGCAACACCATGCTCTTTATTCCTGTGTCCAGTCCCCACCACCGAGCTCAAACTATTTACAGCTTATTTACAGTTTGGCCTGGCACAGACCTCAGTGGCAACAGACTCTTGGCTCTTTCTGAACCTACACCCCCGGTCTCCACTCCCTGGGAATTACTTCCTCCCAAGCTTTTAGACCCTGTTAACAAGGCTGGCAGGTGTGGTCAGTTTCTAGGCCAGTGCTAGCTAGTTACCCAGCCCCAACCATTTCCCCTGATTGGGGCTGGAGTGGCAGGAGCTGATTAGGGTTTCCCCTTCAGCGCTCTGCCACAGGGAGGCTGTCTGTTAAAGTAAGGTTATATGGTGGAAGATTTTCCCCCCAGCATACACACACTTGTGCATAGATGTACATACTGTTAATGTACAGTTCATGAAATAAACCACAGTGTTAAACTTTTTACTTTCAATATTCTTAAGTAACAGTACTATTTGTTGCTTTTTTCTATCCTCTCGTCCCCCTCAGATATTTACCAAGAAAACTGTGAAGTTAATTTTTTGCACTGATTTTTCACCATTTTTAATTTTTGCAATAAGCATTGATAAATTCATGTGAAATTGTCCACAAAATAAAAACTGAAAATGAGTCCTTCTGTAGTATTTATCCAAACTTCAGAATTAAAAGGCAAGATTTGGGATCTCAAACAATAAGGAGAATAGGAAATGGTATCAAACAACATCTATTTTCAAATTGACCAACATCATAACTTTGAGCCACGTGAAATAACTACATCTGCTGTAGCTCACACAAAGATTTACAAGTTACTTTGCGGCTGACCATCCAGAGCCCAATCCTACTCTCACTGAAGTCAGTGATAAAACTCCTTTAACAAGTACTAGACCTTTAAAGATTACACAAGAATTAACTGAAGCAAAGTTTGAAAAAACACAAATATTAACTTTGGCTTATAAAATAAACAAAAAAGCTGATTGGTCAAGTGAACATACTAATCAGTAAAAAGAAAAGGAGTACTTGTGGCACCTTAGAGACTAACCAATTTATTTGAGCATGAGCTTTCGTGAGCTACAGCTCACTTCATCGGATGCATACAGTGGAAACTGCAGAAGACATTATATACACACAGAGACCATGAAACAATACCTCCTCCCACCCCACTGTCCTGGTGGTAAAAGCTTATCTAAAGTGATCATCAAGTTGGGCCATTTCCAGCACAAATCCAGGTTTTCTCACCCTCCGCCCCCCCCCACCCAAAACTCACTCTCCTGCCGGTAATAGCCCATCCAAAGTGACCACTCTCTTCACAATGTGTATGATAATCAAGGTGGGCCATTTCCTGCACAAATCCAGGTTCTCTCACCCCCTCACCCCCCTCCAAAAAAAACACACACACAAACTCACTCTCCTGCTGGTAATAGCTTATCCAAAGTGACCACTCTCCCTACAATGTGCATGGTAATCAAGGTGGGCCATTTCCAGCACAAATCCAGACTTTCTCACCACACCACCCCCCCGGGAGCACACACACACACAAACTCACTCTCCTGCTGGCAATAGCTCATCCAAACTGACCACTCTCCAAGTTTAAATCCAAGTTTAACCAGAACATCGGGGGGGGGGGGGTGGTAGGGAAAAAAAAGGGGAAATAGGCTACCTTGCATAATGACTTAGCCAATCCCAGTCTCTATTTAAGCCTAAATTAATAGTATCCAATTTGCAAATGAATTCCAATTCAGCAGTTTCTCGCTGGAGTCTGGATTTGAAGGTTTTTTGTTGTAAGATAGCGACCTTCATGTCTGTGATTGCGTGACTAGAGAGATTGAAGTGTTCTCCGACTGGTTTATGAATGTTATAATTCTTGACATCTGATTTGTGTCCCTTTATTCTTTTACATAGAGACTGTCCAGTTTGACCAATGTACATGGCAGAGGGGCATTGCTGGCACATGATGGCATATATCACATTGGTGGATGTGCAGATGAACGAGCCTCTGATAGTGTGGCTGATGTTATTAGGCCCTGTGATGGTGTCCCCTGAATAGATATGTGGGCACAGTTGGCAACGGGCTTTGTTGCAAGGATAGGTTCCTGGGTCAGTGGTTCTGTTGTGTGGTATGTGGTTGTTGGTGAGTGTTTGCTTCAGGTTGCGGGGCTGTCTGTAGGAAGAACTGGCCTGTCTCCCAAGATTTGTGAGAGTGTTGGGTCATCCTTCAGGATAGGTTGTAGATCCTTAATAATGCGTTGGAGGGGTTTTAGTTGGGGGCTGAAGGTGACGGCTAGTGGCGTTCTGTTATTTTCTTTGTTAGGCCTGTCCTGTAGTAGGTGACTTCTGGGAACTCTTCTGGCTCTATCAATCTGTTTCTTTACTTCCGCAGGTGGGTATTGTAGTTGTAAGTTGACAGAGATCTTGTAGGTGTTTGTCTCTGTCTGAGGGGTTGGAGCAAATGCGGTTGTATCGCAGAGCTTGAGACCGCTATTCCTACCTACATGCCTCCAGCTTTCACCCTGATCACACCACACGATCCATCGTCTACAGCCAAGCTCTGCGATACAACCGCATTTGCTCCAACCCCTCAGACAGAGACAAACACCTACAAGATCTCTGGAATGGAATCCTGTTTAAACTGGAATTGGCATTATCTGAATACATAAGAATAAAATAGTTATTTATTCATCTAAAGAGTATAAATCTTGGAGAAGAAGTTGTCTAACATATTTTAAAGCTGCAACTATATCCTTGTACAGTAATAGGATATGAAATGCTTTTTCTTTTTCAATATTTTCTGCAAGATGAACCTTATAATTGCCATCCACAGTATTTTAATGGGTCCAGCTAATTAAATAAACCCATATTTCAGCTACATTATTGGGAAGAAATAAGGGGATATTTAGCCATTTATACAATAAAATGAAATGTTCCCCCCCCCCCAAAAAAAAGCTTTGTTACTTTTAGCTTCCTTGAGGCTCCATATTTTGTTTTGTGTTTATCAGTTTATGAAATACTCCTCTGAAAAAAAACAATGCTAATTTTTTTCTCTCTAAATTAATCCCCAAATTTGATTTGACATTAATGCTCATGCCAGAATCAAAATTTGTGTAATTTTACATATTGATTTTAAAAGAACAGCTTAAGTACTTTTAGTTTTTAAATTTAGAATTTCACTTTCATATTTTGCACTTTTCCCTTAGACATTTCTTTCATTTCTGTTTACCACATAGAAATGAACAAAAAATGAATGAAGGTATTGTAAATAAGGGTTAAGAAGACTCCATGCTCAGCAGGGAGCTGGCTGAACAAAGAATAAGGGAATGTATTCTCGGTACTCTGTATAGCTGTGAAGAGATCTCTTGCTACTTTCTGAACTACTGCAGCTTTTTTCTAGGCTTTAATGCTTTCAAGTAATCATACATTGTATTGCAATAATACAGTCTGGTTCAACCAGCAAAAGCTATAAAAAAAAAAAAACAGTTTGACTGAGTTCCCAGACTAAGTTTTCAGGGCTGGCAGTTAGTGAGAGGAACAACCTTTAATTTGTAAATGTAGGAGAATGTGATCTGGAATCAATTAAAGAAAATGAACACGGAACCTCACAATATTATTTGTCTAGTCACTTTTCAGAGTAGATGTGCACTTCAAAGAGGAACGAGTTGCACATGGTGAGACAACTAGTCAAAAGAAAAAGAAATCTGAGATGCATGTGAGGCACATAGGTCACATCCACAAGTCTGACATAACATTCATCAATTAATCTCTGTCTGCAGATATAACCCCCCTTTCTTTGGTCATTTTTCTGTATGTTGCATGTACTTTTCAGCAATTATGTCATATTGAATATGCTACATATGGGAGCAGGGTATGTCTATTGGGAATGTAGTTGATGGTCATTTCATGTGGGGAACAAATCCTGTGGGTTTATTCTGGTCTATTTTTTTGACTTTTCAATTTGTTTGGATTTTTCAAACCCATCACTTAACATTTGGGGAACAGCTCATCAGATTCTGCAGTGCTGTCAAACTACTTTTTCCAAATAGGTTCCCCCATTGGCAAATTTACCATTTCACCTTAGTATCTCATTTGCTCCTACTCTCTAATATTTAACTAAATAAACACCTCCCCCACAAAAAAACTTACATTTACTTTAAGGTGGATAAGTATTTAAACAAGCTGTCAGTTCCCCAAAATTTTACTCCATATTAGGAAATGACAGACCCGACATGACTTCTTTAAGACAACTTTAAGTTCTGGTCTTAAGGTATCCTTCTTTTGGTCTACCTTGTATGCTTTATAAACTCATACACGAGAACTTTGAATTGGCAAAAATGATTAAGTTAACCTAACTGTGTCTTGTTTAATTTAACCATTTAAATAATAAATCTTCCTTAATATGGTTGTTTTGATTGAAACCACATCTTCCCATGGCTGAAATGTTCTTTCTTTATTATGACTATTTTAAATACCTTGTTTTTTTTTAAAAAAATTAGAATATTCACAGAATAGTGCAAGTCCTCCAATAAGGATGCAGGCGAAACAAAGTGCTCCACTGAAGAAAACATGTTAATTCTTAGCATTTACACTATCTGCTAACTAAGGAATAATGACTTGCTGGCAGCAGCCATGTCAGATCCTTTTAAGAGTCAAGATCTGTCTAAAATTACAAACCATTTTGGACTCTCAAAACTCAATTTTAATATAAGAAATACCCAGAATTTTGTTTTTATTGTGAAACATTTTATTTTGTATTGACTGAGTTGTTCCAATTTTTTAGTACTGTACGCTATGTACTTGCTTACAGAGGTGCTGTCGCTACAGGCTAACGTGTACAAAAGAATGTAAACAGTAATATAAATGGAGGGGGGCATTAACACAAACCCAAGTTAATCTGAAGAAAACAAGTGCAGCTATGTAACTCTAAGAAATAATTGTTTTTGAAAAATATCAACAGTTATGATCAATCTTTGTCAGGGTGTGAAGCAAAATTTGCCATTCAGGCCTGATCATGCAAACACATGCACTTAACAGTAGCACCACGATTAGCTCCATAGAAATTAAAGGAACTACCCATAGTATTAAAGTTAAGCACATGGAAAAGCGTTTGTAGGATCGAGGACTCAGTTCCTATTAAAATGAAGGGAAATAATCAGCTGCCCATATAATTCTAAAAAACTAAGAGATTAAAACTCACTGTGGAGCTAGATTAAGATCTTGATGTAAATGCTGACTTCTGTGGCCCCAATTCAAGAAAGCATTTAAGTACATGCTTAAATCTATTCCTATTCAGCAAAACATGCTAGCACATGCTTAGGTGCTTTCTTGAATTGGGGCCTTTGTGCTCAAGAGAAGATTTATTTTTTCATAATATTCAGTTGTCTTGAGAGTCATTGAATGGACTTGGGTTTTCTTAGAGGAAATGATAAAATATTGGTAAAATATGTTGCAATATGAACTTCCAAACAATTTGGGCAGAGTGCCAACACACCATTAATATTAGACATGTACAGGGGAGAATTTTACCCTTTGACAGCTTCATGCATAGGATAATGAACTTTGCTGAATTGACACCTTTCCCCCATGAATTAATTTCCCAGAAGCCATACTATGGTTTTACTCAAGCATTTTCTTTTAAAATTTTGATTCCAGATTACAACCAGGTTTAGTAGCTGGTAGTTCCTCAAAAGGTGAGGAAAGGGGAGATTGCTTTTTTGGCAAGCTGAGACAAATAGTTCAAAAGGAAAGAAACACCAATCACAAAATATGTTCATAATTTGTGAAGTAATAGGGGTAATTTATATAATCCAGACCATTGGAAATAAAAGAGAAATCAACCTTTCTTAGGCAACATGGGACTTTTAAAATCATGATTACTTAACATTTGTAAAGTGATTCCAGGCTGTCATTCAGTTGTCTGGAGGTGATCCTCAAGAAGTTTAATAGTATATTAAACAAAAGATTCACTCAAAAATACTATTTAGTTTAATTTATCTTTCTAATGTGAACATACTCTTAACCTGCCTTTCCTCCTCTCCCCCCCCCCCAAAACCCCCCACAAATAGAAGTATTTGAGTGTTAAATTGATGATAAAAAGGGATAATGGTCTCCTGCTGCAAAGATGAAGTGTTTATTTTCGAAGCAGGGTACATTCTAACATCATCCCAGGATCAATGACTCTGTTTACTATACCAAACGACTGGCATAGATTTAATCAATTGAGCTAAAGAAAGTTGCTGCAGGAGAGTGAAATTTCTCACTGAACCATGTCTAGCCTAACTGGCTCTGATTATAAGCCTGTTCTACACTAGGAAATTAGGTCAGTGTAACTACATTGCTCAGGGGTGTGAAAAATCTACTCCCCTGAGTGATGCAGTTGAACCAATCTAACCCCTAGAGTGTGGACCATGCTAAACTGATGGGAGAATTCTCCTGTCAAACTAGGTATTGCCTCTTGTTGGGGAGGTTGATTATCTATGCCGATGGGAAAACCGCTCCTGTTGTCACAGGTAGCGTCTTCACGGAAGCGCTACAGTGCTATAGCTGCGTCACTGCAGCATTTCAAGTGTAGACAAACCCTTAAAAACATACATTCCCTAAGACCAACTTTTCTATAAAAATAGTTTTTAAAAAGTATAGATAAATTAGAGCTGGTTGGGAGAGACGGGGAGGTATGTCTTGAAATGTAGGGAACTTTTTATCATTTTGTTTGAATTTTTTCACAATTTTTCATTGTTGTTTGATATTTATTTGAAATATACTGTTTCATTCCAGAGGGGCGGGAAATGAACTCTCAGATATGTTTACTTTTTCTCTTTCTCCAGTAGGGGATGAGATTTTTACTTTTTAAAAATGTGAATATGATTGTTCTACGAAAACAAAATTATTTTAATAATCATTTCCCTCCCCCCTTTTTAACGCAAAACGTTGTAAGGAAAATGGGCATTTTATTGTGAACATGTTTTTTATCAAAAATCCGTGTTCCATTGAAAATACCTTTCAATTAAAAATAAAAATCTTGTCTAACTCTAGTTAAATTTCCATTTTACAAAAGGCTCTAGTGGACAGTCAGCTTACGCCCCTTGAATTCAGTTCTCATCTGCCATCTATAGAAGTGTTCCTTGTACATCCAGAGGACTACAGTCTGACTGCAAGACACCATATAGGAAATGCCTCTTAGCTAACTTGCTTTTGACCAAGAAGTCCCAAAATAGTACTCTCCAGAGACCTGTAAAAAGAAAACAAGGAGGAAAGCAATTTTTAGGGCTGGCTGGAAAGCATTTCCAGTATGTGAAAAATTGTGAATATTCAACATTTGTTTTTGTTCTGATTTTTTTTCAATGATAGGGGAAAGAAAAAAGCAGTGAGGGGATGGGAAGAGATAGACAGACACATAGAGACATCCCAGAAAAGTCATTAGGCCACTCACTTGCCTGATTCAGATCAGGGACTTACACCCAGTTTTCCCGCACTCTAAGTGAATGACGTAACCTCTAGGTTATTGGTTACTCTAGCAAGGGGGTTTCTCTCACCCTCATATTTTGACCAGAAATTACATCCTGGACCTGAGAAATGTTGTTGAAACAGATAGAAATTTTCTGTAGAAAATTTCTTTTTCAATACATCTTCATTTTCAAATGCAAAACAAACAAACAAACAAAAAACCACACCCCACAAACAATTTCAGCTATTCTACCTCTTTGGGCTGGTCTTCAGGAAATTCTCAGATAGAACATGCCATGCAACTTTTCTGAAAAACATTCTATGATCTAGTGGTCTACCTAAAAACAAATTTATAAATACAGAAAAATGAGAATAAAACAAAAGTAAAAGGATGAAATTCTGGTCACACTGAAGTCAATGGGAACTTTCCATTGACTTCAGTGAGGCAGGATTTCCCCCAAGGTCTTCATCATGTGTCTAATCTTAAATGCTGCAGAAGCTACCCTAACAAGCAGGGTCCATCATTTTGCTGTGTATGTGAACAGTGCCAAACAAAAGGAGGACCTAGTTCTTGGGTGGTGCCCGTATGTGATATCACATTACAAATACTGCTACTAATATTAATGGATAGATAAAATCTGTGTTGTTAGAGGAAATAAGCAGTATCTTAAATTTCTCAAGCATGCATCCTCATTTTTTCTTTCGACCATGTATTCTGTGGCTAACTTTATTATGAGCTCTCCTCCCACTCAGGAGTTCTCTATATTGGGTTCCTATGGAACCTTTGGAAAATGGTTGTTGAATGACCATGCCCAGATGTTCAAACTGGACAATTTTTAAACTTCAGCAGATTTGGTGGAAGCAAAGGTGTAAATATCTGAATTTGAGACTAGGCAGGAACTTTGCTATGTTAATGTTGGCCAAATGAAATTAGATTTAGGTTGATGACCTAGCTTTTCTAAATGACAGCTCGACCAGCATGCAGGCAACAATGGAAAGATTGTCCAGAATCATAAGAAAGCTAAGTAGTTATGAAAAAATACAAAAAAAATGAACACCAGCAACTCTCAGATCAAGCATTACATGGAAGGCAAAGGTATAAAAGAGGAGAGTCAATTTACATGGCTTGCACTCTATTGCCAAGGTAAAGTGGTTGTCCAGAAGGAAATAATGTCATAGATTGATTAGTAAAATTGGCATATGTATTCATCAGCTTAAACAAGATTTGGTCATAGAAAATTTACAGTTTAAAGACCCAACTATGAATCTTCAACTCAAATGTTATTTCCACTTCAAGATATAGATATTAAATCTGGAAATCCACCAATGGTACAGAGAGACCTCTAAATACCTTTGAAAGCAAATGTCTTGGGAAAATACTAAGTACTAAATGAAATGAATTTATAACCAATGCCAAAATTTGTTAGAAAGTTCAACTCCTTATCTCCAAAGCTATCCAGAAAAGAAGATGAAAATAGTTGGGTCATATGTTAAGAGTAAAACCAGAGCATCTGCCATGACAGATGTGCCAGTGGTGGGCAGCTGGAGGAGCATGTAAAAGTGACCAACTGAAAGAATCCCTCTCAACAATATTTAGAGAGGGGAAACTTATAAGACTTAACATACAGAGGTGGAAAAACAGCCCAAGATAGGCAGGGATGGTGGAGTTTTGTTCATGCCTTAAGCAACATTTGACAGCAGGGGAAGGCTTCAAGTTCAGAAGTTGATATTAACCTTTAATAATTAATCTCATGTAAGATGTTCAAAATAGATAACACAAGTTAAGCTCCAAGGCCAAGATTTTCAAAAATAGGCATCTAAAATCAGGATGCAATATAAAGACTTGATTTTCAAAAATGCTGAGCACCAGCAAGGGCAATTGACTTCAGTAGGAACTGATAGATGCTCAGCACATTTGAAAAATCAAGCAACTTATTTAGGTGCTTAAAAATGGATTCATGAGCCGAAACCCTTTAAAAAAAATTTGGCTCTCCATTTTTCTACTAATGTATTATTTTGCAGTTAACGGAATTTCTTACCTAAGGAAATATAGCAGGACTAGACAATCAGAATTTGTCATCCAAGTTCTTTAATAGCAGGATCCAAATGAAGCAGAAACTCTTTATTAGAGGTATAGTTTGCTCAGATCAAATCTACCTTTAAGAACAAATTGTCCATAAGATAGAAGAATGACTTTCACATAATCCGAAGATAATGTCAACTGCATTCATTTATACTGACTATATGGCTAGAAAATTTATAGATAAGTTCCTGAAGCTTCTACCTGCTGGGGTATTTGCCAACTTGATCCTCTAGTCCCAGAGGGCTCAGTGAAAAAATGCATTACAAAATGTAAGTTCTTCCTTGAGCTTCAGTATTCTCAACTGTTAATTATGGTAATACACATGAAATCTCTAAGAAAAAGAAGCAGCCATGTCATTCTAAGAGTGGCAGAATATTGTTGTGAATTAAGCCTTACAGGTCAGCTCTCACTCTATGCTTTTTCTTTTAGTCTCTATTATAAATATTATAATTGGAGGCAGATTGCAATTATGGTTTTGGGTTTTTTTTACTTTCAGAAGAAATAAACTATTATTTAAATTCTTTCATTTGATAAATTAAGTAAAGACTAATTATTCATAGCAGTTTGTACTTAAATCACCATCTGTGTAATTATCTCTGAGAAGCAGAAAATTGCAAAATGTTTTATAATAAATAAAGGTGCACAGTTTCAAGCTGTGGGTTAAAAGCAGTCTATAGTAAATTATCATTTCCTGGTTTCCTGTAATATTAAATAAAATTACGATATAATCTCATATGTGTAAGAGCCACATTCAAATGATTAATGCATGGAGAAAACACAGTAGGTCTCCTCTGAACAATTTCACCACCACTAAAATAAAAGCCCTGTTAAATTTTCTAAATGGTACATTTTTTGTCTCAGAGCTTATAGAACAGATTCTGATTTCAGTTTGGCTGGTGTAAATCCAGAGTTATTCTACTTCAGATAGTGAGTAACTTCAGATTTACTCTGATGACACTTGAGATTAGACTCTGCCCATAAATGTACTGTCTACAACAAATTTTCAGTTTCAAAGGTTGTAAGAGCCTTGCGCTGGGATGTGATGGTAATTTAGGGCCCGATCGCACAGATTTATATCTATCTTTAACTTTACCCACTGGGGGTCCAGTTGAAATCAATGAAGAAATGGAACCTACCTCTCTGCCTCCATGCCAGTGCGGAATCATTTCTAATATATATATTTTCTAATATATTGTCCAGTCTACTGTTTTAAACATATTAAGTGATGGGGCATCCGCTAGTCCCACAGCCTAAATTAGGTCTCATAACATACAAGTTTTTACCTGATAGTCAACCTAACTGTTCTTTTTTCTTAATTTTATTCCATTTATTCCTACTTAATATATGCCCTCTTCTACTACCCTAAATAATTCCACTCCCTCCTTGGCATTTACGATTTACAAATATTCACTGTTCATCATTATGTCACCAGGCTATTCATATCTACTCATAAATCAATCCGTCCAACTCTGAGCAGTTTGGGAGTGGGTTTCTGAGTTTCTGACAGTTTGTCAATATCAGATGACAGTAAGGTACCCAGAAGTGAATGCAGTATTCCAGGTATGGTTGCGATAGAGCTGTGTGGAGATGAACCGTTACCTCCCTGCTCCAAGACTGTGCAGCCTGAAATAGCATTGACTTTCTTGCTGATGTATCATTTTTCAAACTTGTGTCTACAGAGTTGCCAAGTGTTGCAATGTTATCACAAATATCACAATTTTAAAGGGGTTTTGTTGATTTTGTTGTTTTTTCCCTCTTTAATTATTAAGAATATTAGGAGTGTTCTCGTTATTTTGACCAAAATAAAGATTGCTACCAGGTGCCTGTCTTCCCAGTGCAACAAACCACAGGCTGCCCTCAGCGAACATTCCTGGGGGAGAGTGAGTGAGGAAGCACGTAGGAGCAAGGGGATTATGAAAAGAGCAGGATGGGGGAATACAGAGAAAGAGAGACAGAGAGAATGAAAAGAATAAGATGATATAGGGAGTGGGAAAATGTGCTGGGATACAGAGACAGGATACTTGGCAAGATGGGGTGGAGACTGAGAAGGAGAGCGGTACACATAGCTGAATATGTGGGTAGAAGCTGGGAAAATGTGGAGTGAGGCAGGAGGCTGACAGGGAAGAGAGATGAAGAGGGATAGAATCTTTTGCTTTCCCATCCCAGAAGACAGGCAGCAGGTAAGTGGAGTACCCTTGTAAGCTGCTACAGAAGGATGGTCCACTTTGTGTGTGATTTTTAAGATTTGAATTTTCAATCTGAAATGATTGCACACAAATTGGGGATGCATCCGATGAAGTGAGCTGTAGCTCACGAAAGCTCATGCTCAAATAAATTGGTTAGTCTCTAAGGTGCCACAAGTACTCCTTTTCTTTTTGCGGATACAGACTAACATGGCTGTTACTCTGAAAATTGGGGATGGAAACTCTCTCTATAGTTTAAAAGGGAAGAAGCTGAAAAATAGCAAGTTGTTTGCTTGGCATAAAAATCATTACATATAATCATTATTATTAGGTCAGATTAGTGATTTTAGAACTCTTAAGGTTTGCAATAAGATTGAGTCACCACCACCCTTCTTAGAGGTCTTTTTCAGCATTAGTGCTTTTCAAGTTTTTCCCTCCCGTTTAGTCTCTTTATTTTCCATTATTTTTCTCTTATATAATCTTGCATTTTTCAACAAAAATCTCACTTTATTGTCTATTCATAATTCTAAGCTTTCTACATCCTCCTGAACTATTTCTTGGTCCTCATAGGTGGTCACAACTTCTCCTAAAATAATATCATCCACAGATTGAGTTAGGCTGTATCTCTTCCACACCATTATTGAAGATGTTGAATCAGAATGGATTTAATACCAATTCCTGGCGTTCTCCACTTGTTGCCATATTGTTGTTTATCACCATCTCTTTGTCATGGTCTATCAGCCTCATTTCTGACCAGTTTTCAGTATTCTAACCTGTCATGTCATAGAAATAAGACATGACTCAAGATTGTTTTTTTTTCCATACAGATGAAACTCCTCTGTTCTGACAGAAACAACAACTAAAGAATGCATCTGTGATGGGGCTTAACTTCCATGCCTGGCAAGGCAAGGGATAAAATCCCAGTTAGTCATGCTCCACACCTGGGATTGAGTAGTTGCTTCACTCATTGCCTCCTGGCCAGAAGAGGTGGAGCTGGGCCTTCTAAGAAGTCTGAGAGCACTCAGGGATGGAGAAAAGATCTACGAAATGAGTGATAGGGAATTCCTGCTCATGCTGGGAAAGGCCTTGTGTAAGCAGAGTAAGGAAGGCCACAGGGACAGGATTGGTCCCTGTGGTGAACTGTGGAAAAAAGGGGGCAAATCTAGGGAGAGACTGTGGAGAAGGCAGGACACTCCTATGGACGGAACCTCGCAGGGAGCAGAGTAGGCTCCTGTGAGAGTGAGCCCTGAGATATGGTTTGTAAACAGAGAAAAGAATAGTTTGGTAGCCCAAGAGTGCAGAATTATCCAATTTTGTTTGGACTTATTTATGATATCCTGGAAGGTGTCTGAACTTCAGTGATTTGGCCAGAGGGCTGAGCCACAGATCATGGGCTAGATGCAGGCAGACTGCAGGAAGTGCTGGATCCGAAGATAGAGGGAACATCTCTGCAGTGATGAAAGAAGGGCGGCCCAAGGGTGAAGGAGCACTGCCCCACCATCTCTTTCCTTTTTTTAATATACTGACATCTGTTTTGTACAATGGTAACTGTAGTGTTAACATCTATCTGTTGGTAGGATGTCAGTGCTTCAGCTGGGTCATCTTTATTCAGAATTGTCCAATCGAATTTGAATAACATCTAAGAATAAGATTTCAGGAGAAACTGTATCAAATGATTTAATGAAATCTATTATATTACATCTATTGCTTTCTTTTCATCCAGTAATAGGTTTATCTTACTAGAACTCTGCCACAGAACTCTAACTGAAATTAATGGGATCTCCATGCTTGAGTGCTTCCCTCTTGTACTTCAGGGTAAGCGTCAGACTTTTAAAGATATCAGCTCTGACAATCCCATTGTAATCAGAGTTAGGTGTCTAAATACCTTTAAACATACACAAAGGGATTTAAGCATCATAACTTCTAACATTTATTTACCTTGCCACTCAGTGGAATCCACAGCCCTAAGTTAGTCACCTAGGGTCCTTACACAATGCATGGGGAAATACGTCACCTACGAAAGGGTTTCAGAAAAGCCAGCATGCTTAGCATAGAGCCAATTATGTGAGGCAATAGAAGATACTGAAGAGAAGGGTTTGGCCTAAGCCTGGTGGGAGGCAGAGACCCATATCTATTTGTGATTCACATCTGTGAACCCACTCCTGGTGTTAGGTGCCTCAGATATTTCAAGAAAGGTGGAGAGTGCACACCTAAACACAACAGCTTGGGGAAACAACAGCTGGCAGCAAAAGCCTCCCTGATAACCCTTATCCCAGTAATTAGGGACCTCATCTGGGATATGGAGGAAACAGGTTCAATTCTCCTCCTCTCTGATGTGGATAAGGGATTTGAACTTGGTTTCCCATCTGTCAGGTGAGTGCCCTAGCCATCAGGCTGTAGAATCAATCAGTCTCTCTTTTCTCCCACCCCCCAACCGCCATGCATATTTAGTTATTTATATACAGTAGAATAGTTTCAACAGGAGAGTCTGAACCCCATCCCTAGCAGAATAAGCCATAGTCTAGTGCAGGGGTCTCAAAGTCTCAGCCCGTGGCCCTTCTGAGGCCCAAGAACCTCCCCATTGCGGCCCGCGGAGGAGAGACGCATGCAGCCATGCTGCCGGCTCTATCTGCTGGAGGCGCCGCCCCCCACAGCTCCCATTGGCTGGGGGAGAGGGACAGAGATACCTTCACCACTTGCCAGGCAGAGTCAGCCATGGAGACAGCATCATTAGTTGCTGGGCAGAGGCAGCCATGGAGGCAGCCTCACTTTTTCCCCACAATGAATATAAACAAGTCAAAATACTGAACACAACTATCTGATGCACACTTTGCTGCAATCCTGAAGGTTTCAACTGCTCAGTCACTGAGGCCAAACATCAACAAACTGACAGAACTGAAGCATTGCCAGGTGTCTGGCAAACACTAAAAACTCTCTGGCAGGCGAAGAATTAAATAAAGTTGTATGCCAGTTTTATTATTGCTTAGAAATTCGAAATAAAAAATACAATATAAACATTTTCTTTTCTGAACACCATTTTCAGTGATATTATTGGCCTGCTGGGAGGATTTGTGGACTGGCACTGGCCCTAAGGTAAACTGAGTTTGACACCCCTGGACTCGTGCTTTGAAAACTTATCTGAAAGGTGGGAGGTTTGTTAACAGCTGTGTTCATATTCCTTCACCACATCAGCCAGATGGTCTCTTACATCCTGGGTGAATATCCTAACCACTGTGTTAAAGGTTATAAGAGATTTGCGGTGCTCCTCCAATCACTTAATGCAGGCATAGGTGTGCTCTGAGAACCCCTACTGGGATGGGCCACACAGATGAAATAGGTAAGGAAACAATTATTTTGAGGATCCCACCACCTGAGCTTACGTGTCAGATAGCCCTCAAGACTGAGGTGGCAGAGTGTATGCGCAAAGGGACTTTAACAATGGAAATTTAGGCACCAGGGGAGCTAGGCAGCCATGGAGTGAAGATTTAAAAGTCTCAGAGGTTCCTAAAAGTTGGATGTTGGCAGCTAATGTGGCAGTTAAATGCTGAAGTCATTGTGGATATGAGCCTTACTGCTCATGGGTCTGTGTTCTTTAGGGGTGAAATCCAGGGATCCATTGAAATCAATGGCAAAATTCTCATGGTCTTCAGTAGGGCCGGGTTCATGCAGATATTTGTGTTTGTTTCTCTGCATATTTTTCCCATTATATATCAGGGAATTGAGGTTAGATTAAAGGAATTATCTTTCTTACTAATCAGAACACACTTTTAAAAAAAATATATAGACAGCTCAGCATGAAGAGTCAGATCCTCAGTAAATTAGCATAACTCCACTGACTTCAATAAGCTCACTCATTTTACACCAGCTGAAGACCTAGCCTGATGACTTTCTTACACCTATCACCATATATCACTCAAATTGAAACTGAAGCACAGAATAACAGCAGAACTCAGTCATCTATCTCTAGTAAATGTGTAAAAGCAAGAAAGGAGCATTGTCACATAAAGTCTAAAGTATTTTAATCTCCTTCATCAAAGCGTCCATAAGCTTTTCTTACTAATAAGTAGGGCTGCTGCTTCAGAACATTAAAGCATCTGCTTCTTTGGTTTTAATTTAGATGGCGTTTTCCTGTTCAAGCAAGCATCTTCTAGGATATTTAAAAACAAACTCTGGAAAGCTTTTGAAAGACTGAAGTGAAGTTATTATTGTAGGGAGATCTGACAATGGTTTGCATGCATGCACTAAACAACGACTATAGCCTCATTTTATCACCTTGTCAGCCAAGGTGTTAACAAACGGGCCAAAAGGCACCAACAAGTTATTACTTTAAAGCATTAAAATATATATTCTAATCTGGACCATATCCAAGGGGGAAAAGCTAAACATTATGGACCAAATTAATTTATACCGTGCAATCCATTGGCTTCAAATGACAGAAGATTTTGATATTTTATATACACATCATGTAAATGAAGATGATTTCCATTTTATTAATAAAATATTACTCTTGTGGTATTTTTCTTTATAAACAGTCAAGACCTGATCCTTGGCTCCACTAAGCCAATGCAGCTCGGCTGATTATCTGACTCTCACCAGGGAGGATTTATTTCTGAATAGGCTACAGATATGCTTTACTCATTTCAATGGACTAAGGGATTTATGAGGAGAGGTGTGGCAAGCAGGTTATATGTGGTGACTACAAAAGAGGGACAAGTGATCTGAAGGAACAGAAGACACAAGCCAGCAGACATGAAACCCACAGAAAGCATACAGAGATTCTCACAGAACTGAGAGACCAAGAAGCATCCACCTGCTGAAGTGAAGAAACAGATTGACAGAGCCAGAAGAGTACCCAGAAGTCACCTACTACAGGACAGGCCCTGTCATAAATATAAAGGGAAGGGTAAACCCCTTTGAAATCCCTCCTGGCCAGGGGAAAGCTCCTCTCACCTGTAAAGGGTTAAGAAGCTAAAGGTAACCTCGCTGGCACCTGACCAAAATGACCAATGAGGAGACAAGATACTTTCAAAAGCTGGGAGGAGGGAGAGAAACAAAGGGTCTGTGTCTGTCTATATGCTGCTCTTGCCAGGGACAGAACAGGAATGGAGTCTTAGAACTTTTAGTAAGTAATCTAGCTAGGTATGTGTTAGATTATGATTTCTTTAAATGGCTGAGAAAAGAATTGTGCTGAATAGAATAACTATTTCTGTCTGTGTATCTTTTTTGTAACTTAAGGTTTTGCCTAGAGGGGTTCTCTATGTTTTTGAATCTAATTGCCCTGTAAGATATCTACCATCCTGATTTTACAGGGGGGATTTCTTTATTTCTATTTACTTCTATTTTTCTTAAAAGTCTTCTTGTAAGAAACTGAATGCTTTTTCATTGTTCTCAGATCCAAGGGTTTGGGTCTGTGGTCACCTATGCAAATTGGTGAGGCTTTTTATCCAACATTCCCCAGGAAACATTCCCCAGTGTTGAGAGGATTGTTCATTGTTCTTAAGATCCAAGGGTCTGGGTCTGTAGTCACCTAGGCAAATTGCTGAGGCTTTTTACCAAACCTTGTCCAGGAAGTGGGGTGCAAGGTTTTGGGAAATATTTTGGGGGGAAGGACGCGTCCAAACAGCTCTTCCCCAGTAACCAGTATTAGTTTGGTGGTGGTAGCGGCCAGTCCAAGGACAACGGGTGGAATATTTTGTACCTTGAGGAAGTTTTGACCTAAGCTGGTAAAGATAAGCTTAGGAGGTTTTTTATGCAGGTCCCCACATCTGTACCCTAGCGTTCAGAGTGGGGAAGAAACCTTGACAGGCCCAACAAAGAAAATAACAGAACGCCACTAGCCATCACCTTCAGCCCCTAACTAAAACCTCTCCAATGCCTCATCAAGGATCTACAACGTATCCTGAAGGATGACCCATCACTCTCACAGATCTTGGGAGAAAGGCCAGTCCTTGCTTACAGATAGCCCCCCAACCTGAAGCAAATACTCACCACAACAGAACCACTAACCCAGGAACCTATCCTTGCAACAAAGGCCATTGCCAACTGTGCCCACATATCTATTCAGGGGACACCATCATAGGGCCTAATCACATCAGCCACACCATCAGAGGCTCGTTCATCTGCACATCTACCAATGTGATATATGCCATCATGTGCCAGCAATGCCCCTCTGCCATGTACATTGGTCAAACTGGATAGTCTCTACGTAAAAGAATAAAGGGACACAAATCAGACGTCAAGAATTATAACATTCAAAAATCAGTCAGAGAACACTTCAACTTCTTTGGTCAGTCGATTACAGACCTAAAAGTGGCAATTCTTCAACAAAAAAACTTCAAAAACAGACTCCAATGAGAGACTGCTAAATTGGAATTAATTTGCAAACTGGATACAATTAACTTAGGCTTGAATAAAGACTGGGAGTGGATGTGTCATTATACAAAGTAAAACTATTTCACCATGTTTATTTCCCCCTCACACCCCATTTTTCCTCAGACGTTCTTGTCAACTGCTGGAAATGGCCCACCTTGATTATCACTCCAAAATGCTTTTTCCCCCCAGCTCTCCTGGTGGAAATAGCTCACCTTAAGTGATCACTCTCATTACAGTTTGTATGGTAACACCCATTGTTTTATATTCTCTGTGTGTATAAATCTCCCCACTGTATTTTCCACTGAATGCATCCGATGAAGTGAGCTGTAGCTCACGAAAGCTTATGCTCAAATAAATTTGTTAGTCTCTAAGGTGCAACAAGTACTCCTTTTCTTTTTGCGAGTACTTTATATGCAATTGGATTAACCCTTTAAAGGCCAGGCTGTGGCCCAGTTAAAATGTCATGCATTTTTTGTGCACCCATAAATGTAACGGGCCAAAATCTGTTCTTATTTATATCACAGCAACCTCACTGACTACAGTTTGGTGGTGGGGTGTAAATGAAATCAGAATTTGGTGCAACGTCATGCTTATCAGAGACATACGGCTGCTGTCTGAATCACTCAGTTATTCGTATCAGAAAAGAATCTGCATTTTTGTTGCTTTATTGTGAACAGGCATTACCCTCTACTGTATCTCACATTTTAAAGCATACCGTTCTTTCCTTTGGACAAAATACCTGTTTAACTATTGCTCCAGGAGTGCTCCCTGTTGGTGGTTGTCACTTTGCCGTCCCTGTTTGTGGATTACACATCTCTGGACAGTATACCTCCATGGAACTTTGAGAAAATATCTGAAAGAATAAAATCTGCTGCCACAAAATTACAGTGGAAAACTCTCTTCCCCTTGTATTGCAACCCACTTCTATTTCCTTCGATAGATAGATATATAATTAGTTTCCCCAGTCCAACTTATTATCTATTTTTAACAGCTGCATTACTTCCATCATCAGAGAGTTACCGACCTGCACTTATCTGGGATATAAGTGCAGATCTGTACTTCTCTGATCATGGAAGTAACGCAGCTGCTAAAAATAGATAATAAGTTGGACTGGGGAAACTAATGTGGGTAATTAAGATGCTATCTGCATCTTTTACCAAATCCCTTTTTAAATCTTCACTTCCAACTTTTTTTCCAGGAGCTGGGAAGAATAAGTGGGTGGTCCAGAAATCTTGTTTGATTTACTGATTTCAAAAACCTTTTTTGTTTGTACCTTGCACTTTCTGGGTCTGTCTGAAGTACAGGAATTTGAAATATTTCCTCCCCAACCAGAAACAAGAAGCATCATAAGCCACATGAGAGCCCTGTAATTACGCTTACGAGACTTTCAGCACTATTTTGATAAATCAGGAAGGTCAGATTGCTCTGAGAAGTCTGGAGAGATGTATGGATTTTGTGGTTCTTAGTTGAACTAAACCTCTGACTTTCTGGAGTTTGTCAACACTACTTTAAGCTGCTTATAAATATCTAGCCAGTTTGTTTATACACAACTAGGATTTTCACTTTCATTTAAATAATGAGGCAGAAAACCCTAAACACTTCCAAATGCCTCTAATTGTCTTGTTCATTAATACTGGGATGTGGTGGAACTCTCTTCTGTTATTGTTTCATGAAGAATATTTTAGAATGTGTAGATCTATTAATGATCTTCATTGGTAATGAAGATAAAGCAACTGTCCTCTATGATTTTTCTGGCTAGCATCATCAGTGGAGGAAAAACATAACTGAATAATTTTTAAGGAGATAATATTGCAGTTTCTTAACATCCAGTGAACCTCAAAATGAAACACATAAAACACTTTTTCACATGAATTATAAATTAAAGAGAAGTGGATTCCCACCACACAGCTGTAAATGTTACAGTTCATTGCTTGACATTAAACATTTGATTCCCATAGGGAGAAGAAAGACCATTACAAAACCACTTCCATCCCTTTTCATTGGAAATGCTCTTCTAGGAGGCAATGAACTAGAAATCAGTTACTCTAGATAAAGTAAGAACTGACCCAAATCTTGACTCAGAACTAAAACTTCTGTGGAGCAAGGAATTTTGGTTAAATTTGGTAATATTTTCACACCTCTTGTTGCAGTCTCTGTTAAACAGGAATTGCCAAAAGAGAATGAGGGAGGTAATAGCCTAGTGTGGCTGAAACCAAGACATATTAGAACTATCATAAAACACTCTGACTTCTTACATTTTCAGTGCAATTTCTCAACAAAAGAGGTTCAGGGATAAGATTAGACAAACTTATACAAACTAAAGTTGAATCCTTTGAGTTTTACCCATTCTAAGTAAAATGATGAAACCCCAGAAGGTTATAATTTTCAGCATTCACTCTTCAAAATCTGTCTCTTTTATATTTCGCTGTGCCCAAGCCAACACCTCTTCAATGTGTTTAATTTTCTTTCTAACCCTTTTCTCTGTCTCTCCTTGTCTTTCTGTGGCGTTCCTTCTCTTTTCCTTTACTCACTACTTCATTTCTATTAGGCTGCTCTTTTGGTGGATTGGAGCTAAAGCCCACTGAATTAATTGTTGTGTGTCTTAGGGTGTGCTTGCGTGCTTATATTTTTTCTTATGAGTTTGATTGTTTGTTTTGTTATATTTATAGATTTGTACTATAGTATTTTTGGCCATAACACAAGGATACATCCTACATGTTGAGCTAAAGCAGTTAGCATACATATGTTCAGGACCTTTAGCCTAGATAAGTGATAATGAATTAAAGCAAATTAGACTTTTGGCATAAATAGATGGCTACCTAAGTTCATGCCCTCTTTAAACTTAACAGGTACACCAAAAAGAACATGGAAATAACTGGTTAGGCTGGCAATAATAGATGTGAGAATGAGCTACTGGTCATTCATACATATGAACATGCCAGCCTATAGTGTAATCATACCCTGATATTTTGTGGGTGAGGAACTTAAGTTTGGGACATGGGAAGTGGGCACACAGTGCTCAGGGTCGATAAGATGGGCAACCCACCATGTTAATTAGTTAGTTAGTTTTAGTCAGGCTGTAAGTTAGCTCTCTAGCTTCCCCTAAATTCTGCACCTCCCACTCGAGAATTGAGGAACCTGAACCATCAGACTCTTTTAGCATGGAAAAGGCGAGACTGATTCTTTGTCTCTTACTACCAGATTATCAGGGAAGGGTTTGAATGTGTTAAACTAGAAAGCTAATACCACATGTACCTCTAGAACAATATTATTGCCTGTAAATTATGATTGATTACTTTTCCATTTGATTATTAGTCAATTTAGCTCAATAAAAGTCTTTAAGACTGTATTTTGTTTTCAGTGTGTGTCCTTATCATACATTCTGAGGGTCCTCACAAAACTCTGTGTAGCCTGATTCTGGGACAAAAAGCTTATTATCTTCTGATCAGATTAATTGGCAAGCCTATGACCCATATTATATAAACAATATTATTAATCCCCTAAAATCAGACAACAGAGGGGTGGTTCAATAGCCTTTGGCTCACAGTCTTGATCCCTGCACACAGTTTTTGGCCTTGATATTTTAATTTGGATACTGATGTTCATCATCAGTTATTTTACCATGTTAATACTCAGTACTGACCACTACAAAGAACTTCTTGGCAAACTCAGCAGGCCTCTGAAATGATTTTGGCTTGGTCTAATACATTTTAATTGCATGTGAGCAGGAGGACCATTTTGAGAAGCCACTTTTTTGTATTCGGAGAACGAATCTGGCCCATGTATGATTTGGGTTAGAATTTAATTAAATCCATTCTTCCATCTGGTGGGATGCACTTGGGTTATCCAGAACACCTCATCCAGTTCTGGGAGAACACTTAGCCAGTTCTCTGGAATCCAAAAAAGTCAGTTTGAATCCAGACTCATCACTGAGTTTTTTTTAAATGACATTTCATAAAGCTATACCTCAGGTGATCAGGCTCAGATGTATGGGAGTGGGTTAGGGCACACTAAAACTCCAAAGTACATAATTGTAAAACAGACCAACACATGCATGTTACATTCTACATTGTTTCACACACTTTGATTGACTTACTAATTCTGTGAACCAATTCCTGTATAGATCATGAGTTATCCATGTGCTACAAAGTTTGCTAGTATGGGCAGCTGCAAGCTTATTACACATTCCTCTTCTTACTATTTATCTACTATCTACATATTATTTACAAAGCCACTTGTGAATTCATGCTTTGTCCATTGTTAACCTCTCTTTCCTTTCATTGTTCATGCAAGACCTACATTTCCACTTTTTTTAAAAAAAGGTTTATTATCCAAAAATACATGCCCAGGATTACAGTGGTGGTCACTAATTGTACAACTATTAAAAACAAATATAATGACTGAATTACAGGATAGAGACTTACTTCCTCTGGAATGGCCCACCACGGGTTAATTGTTTTAGAATGGCAGTGTCCACCTCATTATTTGTTCAGATATGACCTGGTTGGTGGGCATCAACTGTTCCAAAGTGTGTTCTTCCAATCCCTTGTTTTATTTCTTCTGTTCCTTCAACCAAAAACATTACAAAGGTTATTACTGGATATATCACATGCAGTAGCTTTGAACACATTATGTATTATTATTAATAATAATGTGTTTAGAAGTTCTGCCATTAAGCTTTTAAGGTCCAGGCTTAAGGGAGGAAAAGGATGCCCAAACTTGAGAACTGCTCTTAAAGTATCCTTCTACAATTTTAACTTTCCCAATATTTCAATTACATTATAAAAAGTGCTAGGAGATATCATGTTTTTGTCACCACAGGAAATTCAGGTGTGAAACAGCACATAGTCCAATTAAAATAACATTCCCTGCATCCATACTGGAAGTGGTCCCCTCCAGCCACCGCACAACGCTTGCCCAGTATAGGTATTTTTTTAGACTTTACCAACTTTGGAGCATCTCAACTAAACTGTGCAATGTGTAGATTGTTCCCCCAGAGTGACCCCTTCTATCTGAAACTCTGTAAGACATTGCACCTGCACACGTTAGCATCCCTCAGGTGCAAACAGCAATACAAGTCTGGGGCTTTCCAGACCTTGTCATGGTCTCACCACAGTGTTTGAGGAAGGGGGAAAAACTCCTTCTATACCATATGGACTGCTGTGGTTTCCCATTTAACTTCATGGTATTGGACCTTTGTTAATTTCTTGCCATCAGACCCTTCACCATCCTAGACTTGTGAATGTTTTCTAAATTTGCAATATACTTGAACAGCTGAGAAACTTGATTGTAAAGTTTCAAGAATAAGCCCTGTTGGGATACATCTGAATACTTGAATAGCTACTATTTATTATTTTCAATATATAGTAGTGCCTAAAGGTCTGAACCAAGATCCGATCCCTTTTTGCTATGCACTGAACACACACATAGTAAGAGACAGTCCCTGCCTCAATCTATTCAGCAAAGATAAAGGAGCTGAGGCAGACATACCATAAGGCGCGGGAGGTGAACCATCGCTCCGGTGGTGCACCTAAGACCTGCCGCTTCTATAAGGAGCTGAATGCTATCCTCAGTGGTGACCCCACCTCTGTCGCTGATAGCCCTGTGGATACTCCACATGCAGCTGAAAGAGGGGGTAACCAGGAGGCTGAGATTGTGAATGAAGAAGTCGAGCTAGAAGAGGATGTGGAGCTCCCAGTGAGGTCGCCCAGTGGGGCAGGCAGCCAGGAACTTTTCTCCACTTCAGAAGTGCTCAGCGGGAAGCAGGAAGCAGATGAGACTCTGGATAAATTGCTGTGGCTTGTGTAGGAAATCAAAAAGTGTTTTCTGTGAGCTGGACATTGCCCTGTGTAGCTAATCTGCATGGCCAAGCAGGGTGTCGATGGACATTGCGACCTGCAGGGAATCCTCCAGAGAGAGGTTCTGGAAAGTTTTAAAGAGGTAATTGTTAATCCTTTGCCACAGATTCCAAGGGATTGCAGCCTTGTTAATTCCCCCATTGTAGGAAACTGTACCATGCTATTTAGCAATCACTGGAGCTGGGACCAAAGAGACACATAGCTGAGCTGCATATAGACCCGGGTGAAAGCCACAAGCATTCAGCAGCTGTGCCCCGGTTTCTCTGGTCACCCTCAGCAGCGAGATGTCAGCCAGCATGATGGCCGCCTGTGAATAAGTGTGGAATAATTTTAGAACGAGTTCCCTGAAAAGCTGCCCTGCAAGCCATGACCTTTTTGTCCATACGCACAACCGCCTCCCCCCACTCCCAAAACTCACCATGATTGGGGTGATCACGGAGCTGTCTGCCTGCCTAGAGTCTCAGAGAGAAAGTGATTTCTACTAGCAAAATGACCTTTTTACTAAAATGTTTCAATCATTTGCTGGAATGTAACAATCCCTCTTCTGTTCAGCACAGACCTTGAAGAACACATCATGCACCCCCGCAGACCAGCTTTGGCAGATAAGAAAAAACCCTACGCGTAGCAAAGAAGACATGTTCCGTGAGGTGCTGCAGCGCGATGAGAGACAGACCAGAATGAAAAGGAAAGGAAAGAGTGCTGGGAAGCCAAAAGGCAGGACAGAAAAGAGAATGCAGCATTTTCTAGGCAAGCGACAGAGCGGATGATAAAAGTTATGGAGGATCAGACGGAGATGCTCAAGTCATTGATACAGCTGCAGACTGAGCAGATCCATGGTTGGGCGCCACTGCAGCTGATGCAAATGCACAATTCTTTGCCAACCCCACCCCCGCCTATGCCCACACATTCCTTTTCACTCCACAGCACTCCTGAGTTTCCCCATCACTCCACCCCCTCTCATAGCTTGCACAATGATAGCTGGAGCTACACACAGTTGTGAGGTTTTAATCTTTTTAACAATGAATAAAGGCGAAGGTATTTAATGGTACAGCATTTTTATTCTGTGTTCTACAAAAGCCTATAGCAATCAATACACTCTCGGGAACAGGCTTCTAAAGCATTGTGTTGCATGGATCTTGTCCCCCAAAATTGTACATGGATGCAACAGGGAAGCAACTCCAAAGCAGACGTGTTACTGCCCCTCATTGTCAAAGTGGTTCCTCAAAGCCTCTCTGATGTTAATAGCAGCCGTCTGGGCTCCTCTGACAGCCCTAGCATCTGGCTGTTCAAACTGTGCAGCCAAGAGCTCTGCCTCAGTGCTCCATACCTGAGCAAACATTTCACCCTTAGATTCACACAGGTTATGGAAAGTGCAGCACGCGGCTATGACCACGAGAACATTATCCTCAGTAAGGTCTAGCCTGCCATTTAGACACCTCCAGCGAGCTTTCAAATGGCCAAAGACACATTCGAATACCATGTGGCACCTGCTCAGCCCGTTGTTAAAATGCTCTTTGCTGATGTCCAGGTGCCCTGTGTCAGGTTTCATGAGCCAGGTCTGTAAGGAGTAAGCCGGGTCTCCCAGGATTACTATGGGCATTTCCACATCCCCCACTGTGAACTAGTGGTCTGTAAAGAAAGTCCCCGCCTGCAGCTTTCTGTTCAGGCCACTGTTCCTGAAGATATGTGTGTCATGCACCTTTCCAAACTAGCCTGCATTGATGTCCGTGAAATGCCCCCGGTGATCCACAAGCGCCTGCAACACCATGCAACATCCCTTCCGACTGATGTATTCAGAGGCAAGGTGGTCTGGCGCTAAAATTGGAATGTGTGTGTGTCATCAATCGCCCTGCCACAGTTAGGGAAACCCATCTCTACAAAGCCATCCATGATTTCATGCACATTTCCCAGAGTCACAGTCCTATGCAGCAGGATGTGATTTATTGCCCTGCACACTTGCAGTAATACAGCCCCAACAGTGGACTTTCCTACTCCAAATTGATTTGCGATTGACTGGTAGCAGTCTGAATTTGCCAGCTTCCACACAGAGATTGCAACACGCTTCTCTACTGGAAAAGCAGCTCTCAATCTGGTTTCCTTGCACCGCAGATCAGGGGACAGCTCAGCCCATAGCTCCATGAAGGTTGCTTTACGCATCCTAAAGTTCTGGACTCACTGGTCGTCATGACAATGTGACCCACACCTGCATGACAATGTGGTCCCACCAATCAGTGCTTGTTTCCCTAGCCCAAAAGCGACAGTCTACCGTATGCAGCTGCTCTGTGAATGCACAAAGCACTGATAAATTGCTGCCATCCATAACACACTCGGGTGCCTACGATTCATCCTTTGCCAACTTTGCGAGTGACTTAACAGCGCATAGGAAAGAAGTGCAGGATCCATCCTCTCTCGCTGCAGATGCTGAAGTGCACTACAAAAGAAAGACAGTTGGAAAAATGGCGCGAAAGGAAGCCAGAAACCTTTGGAGGGGTGGCACACCAAGCGGTGCATGATGGTACATTTTGCACATCCCAGGATGTGCCGTGCACTCCCACTCCACATTCCCACAACACCTAGCGATGGATGGTGTCACCAGGCATTGTGGGATACATATCCACAGTCCATTGCTCATGCTGTCAACAAAGGTGCCCTGAATGTGAACACGATCTGTCACAGAGGAAGCAAATGTAGACAAGCTTTGGCGACTTTGTTTTTGTTGATTTTAACTTGGTGACGTTAGTTTCATCGAAAAAACTTGCCAGTGTAGACAAGCCCTATCTGTGCTCCCACTTAAATCAACGGAACCTTTAATATTCAATTTGATTTTTTAAAATATTCGGCCTGATAAAGTTAGTCCCAACTAAATTTAGAGTAATGCTCTCCTACTCTGAGGGATAGTTTGAAAAAACATGTTTTCTTAATAAAAGAACAAGCAGATTTTAGACCACGCATGCAAAATTGTAACAGTCAATAACCTTAGTTAAAGAAATGACAACACTGAATGAGAAAATTCACACATAATCCTTGTATAGCTTTAACACTGAACTATAATTTAATTAACTTCAACAATGAATGAAATTAGTGTCCAGAGGGAACCAATAACTGCAAACTGTCTGGCATTCCAGCATAAATCCTCCACTTTGAGACTCCCTTAGTTGTAAACATTTTTCTTAAAAAAAAAAAATCAATAAAAATGTTCAATACATGTCTATCATCCAACCAGTAACCCAGGAGCCTCTCTGATGTGTTGGTGTCTAGCCTATCTAAGATGTTTCCATGCCTAAAATCTCTCATGGGCATTAAAACTAGCATCTAGGGCACTATCCAGCAGGCGTTACAGAAATTCCTCAAAAACCAGCAGTTTACAGTACCATTAGACTTTCTCTCTATGAATTGCAATCAAAGGTTTCAGGCTTTCAAGTTGTTTCATTTTTAGGTTGATTATTCTGGTTGGTTGCAAATCCTTTGGGAACATATCCTCTACAACACTAAGGCCATGTCTACACTATGAAAGTACTCCGATTTTACAGAAGTCGATTTTTGGGAACAGATTGTATAAAGTTGAGTGCATGCATCCACACTAAGCACATTAATTCGGCTTTCCCCTGCCCTGAAGCGCAAGGATACCAAGATGAGAGCAGCCCTCACAGTTCACAAGCGAGTGGCAATAGCCCTGTGGAAGCTTGCAACGCCAGACAGCTACCGGTCAGTAGGTAATCCATTTGGAGTGGGCAAATCTACTGTGGGGATTGCTGTGATGCAAGTAGCCAATGCAATCATTGAGCTGCTGCTATCAAAGATAGTGACTCTGGGAAATGTGCAGGTCATAGTAGATGGCTTTGCTGCAATGAGATTCCCTAACTGTGGTGGGGCCACAGACGGAACCCATATCCCTATCTTGGGACCGGACCACCAGGGCAGCCAGTACATAAACCGCAAGGGGTACTTTTCAATGGTGCTGCAAGCATTGGTGGATCACAAGGGACATTTCACCAACATCAGTGTGGGATGGCTGGGAAAGGTTCATGATGCTCGCGTCTTCAGGAACTCTGATCTGTTTAAATGGCTGCAGGAAGGGATTTACTTCTCAGACCAGAAAATAACTGTTGGGGATGTTGAAATGCCTATAGTTATCCTTGGGGACCCAGCCTACCCCTTAATTCCCTGGCTCATGAAGCCGTACACAGGCACCCTGGACAGTAGTCAGGAGCTGTTCAACTATAGGCTGAGCAAGTGCAGAATGGTGGTAGAATGTGCATTTGGACATTTAAAGGGTCGCTGGCACAGTTTACTGACTCACTCAGACCTCAGCGAAACCAATATTCCCCTTGTTTTTTCCTGCTTGCTGTGTGCTCCACAATCTCTGTGAGAGTAAGGGGGAGACGTTTATGGCGGAGTGGGAA
The DNA here is from genome assembly GCF_965140285.1 of Lepidochelys kempii. Taxonomy (NCBI): domain Eukaryota; kingdom Metazoa; phylum Chordata; order Testudines; family Cheloniidae; genus Lepidochelys; species Lepidochelys kempii. Next base: position 87,703,283 of record NC_136384.1, read on the forward strand.
GTTGAGGCAAATTGCCTGGCCACTGAATATGCGCAGCCAGACACCAGGGCAGTTAGAAGAGCGCAGCAGGAAATGCTACGCATCAGAGAAGCTTTGAATACCAGTTTCATGACTGGCCAGGGTACTGTGTGACACTTCTGTTTGTTTCTCCTTAATGAAAATCCGCCCCCTTGGTTGCCTCTAAATTCCCTGTAAGCCACCTGCCCTCCCCACTTCGATAACAGCTTGCTTGCAAATGAAATAAAGTCACTATCGTTTAAAAAACATATATTCTTTATTAATTGATTATAAAAATAGAGCGATAACTCACAAGGTAGCCCAGGTGGGGTGTGGAAGGAGGGAAGGAAAAGGCCACTTCAAAACTTGTTGAATGACAGCCTTCTGTTGCTTGGGTTGTCCACTGGGGTGGAGTGGTTGGGAGCCCAGAGCCTTCCCCATCCCGCATTCTTGGGCGTCTGGGTGAGGAGCCTATGGAACTTGGGGAGGAGGGAGGGCGGTTAAACAGGGGCTGCAGCGGCAGTCTGTGATCCTGATGCCATTCCTGAACCTCCACCAGACGCTGGAGCATGTCCATTTGATCCCGCAGTAGCCCCAGCGTTGCATCATGCCTTCTCTGATCTTCCTGCCGCCACCTCTCCTCATGTTTATCAGCCGCTTTCCTGTACTCCGCTATTATGTTCTACCACACATTCTGCTGAGCTCTGTCAGTGCCGGACGACTGCATGAGCTCAAAGAACATTTCGTCGCACATGCATTTTTTTCGCTGCCTTATCTGAGATAGCCTTTGGGACGGAGGAGGGAGGATTGAAACATTTGCAGCTGCTGGAGGAAAAAAAGGGAGTGAAGTATTTTAAAAGATACATTTTACAGAACAATGGGTATACTCTTTCACGGTATACAACACTATTCACATTACATAGCACATGTGATTTTGGTACAAGGTTGCATTTTGCATCTTATATTGAGTGCCTGCGGCTTTGGTGTTAGAGATCACACAGGCAGTGCCGGGCAACAGAATTCAGCTTGCAGGCAGCCATGATAAGCAGTGGTGAGCTAGAGCCGGTTCGCTAGAACCGGTTGTTAAATTTAGAAGCCCTTTTAGAACTGGTTGTTCCACGAGGGACAAGCAGTTCTAAAAGGGCTTCTAAATTTAACCAGCCAAAAGTGGCACCTTAGGCACTGACTCCCTGGGTGCTCCGGGGCTGGAGTGCCAATGGGGAAAATTTGGTGGGTGCAGAGCACCCACCGGCAGCTCCCCGCCCCACCCCAGCTCACCTCCGCTCTGCCTCCGCCTCCTCCCCCTCCCCTGAACGTGCTGCCCCACCCTGCTTCTCTCCCCCACCCCCGGCTTCCCGTGAATCAGCTGTTCACGCAGGAAGCTGGGGCAGGCTGAGAAGCAGGCGGCAGCTTCCCGCTCAGGCCCAGGGAGGCGGAGGTGAGCTGGGGTGGGGCACGAGGAGGGCCGCCCACGCTACAGCAGGTAACCCCGGGGGGGGGCGGCGCAGGGGAACCGCTCCCCGCCCCAGCTCACCTCCACCACCCTTGGCCTGAGCGGGAAGCCGTCACCTGCTTCTCAGCCCTCCCTGGCTTCCCACCGATTTGCAGGAAACTGGGGGAGGGGGAGGAGAAGCAGAGTGGGGCGGTGCGTTCAGGGGAGGAGGCAGAACGGAGGTGAGGTGATCTGGGGCCGGGCGCGGGGTGGGGAGCTGCCGGTGGGAGCTCTGCCCCCACCAAATTTTCCCCACGGGGACTCCAGCCCCGGAGCACCCAGGGATTTGGCACCTAAGGCGTCACTTTTGATGTGATCAGTGGGGGAGTGGCCACTCCCCCTGCTCCTCCCCTAGCTACACTCCCTCACACCTAGGAGCCAGAGGGACCTGCAGGATGCTTCTTGGGAGCTGCCCCAGGTAAGCACCTCTGGGACCCCCCAACTTGCCCCCTGGCAGGTGCCTCTGGCTCTTAGGGGTGGGCACTCACTACTGTGGCTCACGAAACTCTCCTGCCCAGTTCTGGGGGCAGTCAGGGGACAGGGTAGGGGGGTGGATGGGGCAGGGGTCCTGTGGGGGGAGACATCAAGGAATGCGGGGGGGGTTGGATGGGGCAGGAGTGCCGGGGGTGGGCACAACCCCCTCGTGGGGTGAGAAGGGAACCCGTTGTTAAGATTTTGGCAGCTCATCACTGATGATAAGCCATAGTCTTTCGGTTTCTGCAACCTTCATAACAGCAGCACCCTCCTCTCCCATACCAAGCAAAGCACGTTAAGTTGGCCATTTAGTGCTGCAGTTTTCCTGTTAACATGCAGCAGCAGAAACCAAACTAACACCCCCCCCTTCCATCCAATTTTCTGGGATGATTGCTTTACCCCTCACCCCACTGTGTGGCTGGTATCAGGGAAGATTGCTGCTAGCCAAATGTGAACAGCTCAGCACCAACGGCCCCCTCTCCCACCGCGTGGCTAATTGCAGGGAGGATTTCTTTTCAGCCACAGGCAAACAGCCCAGTAGGAACAGCCACCTCTGAATGTCCCCTTAATTAAATTCCCCAATTTCAGCCAGGTTACCATGAACGATATCACTCTTCTGAGGATAACACAGAGAGATAAAGAATGGATGTTGCTTGAATGTTGGCAAACACTGGGACCATACACTGCCAGGCTTTGTCATGCAATGATACCAGATTACTTGCTACCAGCATGGCGTGGTAAAGTGTCCTACCATGGAGGATGGAATAAGGCTGCTCTCCCCAGAAACCATCTGCAAAGGCTTTTAGAGTACCTCCAGGAGAGCTTCATGGAGATGTCCCTAGAGGATTTCCTCTCCATCCCCAGACATGTTAACAGACTTTTCCAGTAGCTGTACTGGCCACGAATGCATCCCAAGTCCTCAAGGATACTTAATCACTAAAAAATGCTTGCTTTTATAACATGTATTATATTTAAAAAGGTACACTCACCAGAGATCCCTTCTCTGGCCTGGTTGGGTTGGGAGGGTATTTCAGTCAGGGTGATAAAAAGATCCTGGCTGTCGGGGAGAATGGTGTGCTGTGTGCTCTCCTCAAGCTCATCCTCCTCCTCCTCATCTTCCCCATCCACAAAATCCTCAGGCATGGCGGAGACTACCCCATCATCAGAGTCCACGGACAGGGGTGAGGTTGTGGGGCGGCCTCCCTGAGAATTGCATGCAGCTCAGCGTAGAAGCGGCATGTCTGGGCCTCTGTCCCGGAACATCCGTTTGATTCTTTGGTTTTCTGATACGTTTGTTTGAGCTCCTTAAGTTTCACACGGCACTGTGTTGCGTCCCTGCTGTAGCCTCTGTCCCTCATGGCCTCAGAGATTTTTTGAAATGTTTTGGCATTTCGTCTTTTGGAACGTAGTTCTGATAGCACGGATTCCTCTCCCCATACAGCGATCTGATCCAGTACCTCCCGTTCGGTCCATGCTCGTGCTCTTTTTTGATTCTGGGACTGCAGTAGACCAGGCCTAATTGTCCTAATTGCACTTTCTATTGCAGTTTCTGAAGAAGACCCCTAGTGCATTTCTTCCTACAGAAAAACCAGAAGCACTGACTGCAACGAGATAAGACACCTGACTGTGATAATCACATTTAGTGAATGGCAAAGAATTTAATCTTTGCCTTGAAAGGTTAAGAGCACTGAGTAGTCTTGACCCGAGTGCCCTAACACCATTAAAAATATTGCACACTCATGTTCGTTTATGCTGTGTGGCAAATGCAATTTCCTTCTTTTATCTTCTCTACAGTGATGATCATTTAATCATAACTGGTTCAGGCCAGATAGAGTTCTTCATGTGAGATTAAAACACATTAGCAAAGGGGTTCTGCAAAGTGGGTTCAGACTCCTCCTTGAGCCTGTGATGCCTAACCTTGAGGGAGCAGGGAAACACTATGGGATTACACAGTTAGATGAGAGTATACAGCCATCCCCAAAGAGTGTTCTTTCCATGATGGAGAGAAGTCCTAAAGCCTTCATGTGAAGATGTTTCCTGACCGGCTTTCGGGGAGGTCCAATAGATTTCTCCCTCCTCCCCCAAATATGGTGATATTTTAAAATAGTCAAGTACATCTTTTTAGGGACATAGATTGCACTGTTGCACCAGTTGTCTTGGCACTAATGCAACTCATCCCCACCGCAACTCAGCTTTTGAAACAAACAATTTGGCACATCTAATCATGACCTCCCTGTCTGCTGTTTTTGCATTAGTGGATTCTGGGATTCCTTGAAACACTTACCAGTATCCTCATTGTTTCCATCAGAGATCTTCAGAACAGGAACTTTGGGGAAATTTTCAGAGCAATGCCCCAAATGGCATTCAGGGAGTCTTGTGGATGTATATCAGAATTCAGTAAAACTATTCCTCTCACTGCCAGTGCAGACTCCATCAAGGGGCAAATGTAGTGACTTGGAGAGAATTTTCTTCATAAGACATAATCTTGGGAGAGGGATTGTGGGTGCTGATAATTAGAGATATTGGCAGAGACAGTCTGATCTGTACAAGGTAGAGAATGAAAAGCATGGGTCCATTAAAGACTCTGTTGAAACCAATAAACACAATTTATTTCTAACTTTAAAGCCAGCTTCACAGAAGAAAAAAAAATGTGTTTAAAAATTCTGTGACACCAAGCCCACTGATTTCAGACTTTTAACAAGGGAATAATACATATTCTTATCTTCCCTTTTGGTATGGGCAGATGATGCTGAAATCTCCTAATGGCCTACATTAGGCTAGCCAGGTCAGAACCATACATTTCAGAAAGGACAAAGGTTGAAGGAAATATTTTTACACTTCCTCCCATTATTAAGTTTCTGGTATTATCTTTCACCAACCCTGTGATCCAAGTGGTAATCTTACACTTCCTTCTGGTCTGCTAAATGCTGGCTTAATAGAAAATGGAGTTAATCCTATTAATAGATCTTGCTTCTGCTGATAGTGGGCTTTTTACCTTCTGAAGCGCAGCTAAAATAGCGTGGACATTAGCAAAGTAGGTTAAAAGATTGTTTAGTTTAGTAAAATACTTTTGTTCAGTGAAACACTTTTATATGATGGTAGAACTGTTTTCAGAGACAGTTACTTGGAGAAGAGCTACGACAACTAGGTATTTGGAGCTAACTTAGCTGTCTTTTTTAGTTTCAGTTCAATAATTGCATCCCATGTAAGCAGAATATGAGACCAACACCATGTTTTTTGATCACCTATGCAGTATCTGGAGTCAATAGTTGCTTGCCTAAAGTTACAAGTCTGAATGCACATACTGGCACATGAATAATTAGCCTGACTCTGAGAGGTATTGAGCACCTGCAGCTCCAATTGCATCAACAGCAGCTCAGACCTGCTGAAAGTCAGTACTTCACTTAGATGACTAACTTTTAGTAAGTTTGGAACTGTAAGCACAAGCCACTTATTTAGGTGCACTTTATGAAAATCTGCAATGCTTTAAACCTCCCAAAGCTGGATATGCAGCACAAGATGTGTTTACTTTGATGATCGTGATCTAGTAAACCTTTAAGATAGGACATAATAGAATTCTAGGTATTTAAGTGGTCTGTCCTCATGATATTCAACATCATGGGGAAAAGAAGTGAAAAAACTCCCATTGAATCCCTGAATAGCTATTTAGGAAATCATCAAGGGTATCCCTCTGGCAGGGGAACAATTCATGGCATATTTTTTGTTTAGGATTTTTTGGCCATATTGGAATTAATATATGGAAAATTTAAAAGAAGTAAAACAGTGCAAATTCTGTAAATATTTGCATGTTCAAATTCCTGGACAGAAAATGTAAAAAACCATAAGAATTAGTTTAGCTTAGGCGTCATTCTAAGGGAGGACTTTATGAACTTCATATTAGTATATGAAAAGGTTAAGTGATCATCATTACAAAGTTTTGATAATAGACATTCAGTGCATCATTTTCAGGCTCAATGACCTTTCACAAGTTCCATTTCAAATCATTTATGTAGCTTTTGGTATGATCTCCAGAGATTTATTGCTTCTTTTAAAATGTCTTCTGCAGCCTAAAGCGGAGAGATTCTACAAGGCTAGTTGCATTCTCTTGCCTAATGTAATGGGCCTTGAAATTAAAACATACATATTTTAAGGCATAATACACAATTTGGTATCTAGATATTAACACTTGCAGTTTAAAATTTTCATGCAGAAAAATACATGTTGGAAAAGTTTGCCCTGTATTTAAAAGATTGTCCAGACACTGAATATTTATAAAATTTTATGACCTTGTTAAGCGTTTGTGGTTACACTTTAAGAGGTGTTGATTAAATGCTTTTTAACTAATAGATATAATTTGTGATTGCATCACTGCTTGAAAGCTCATTCTAATAAGCTCTGCTACCAGTTCTATTCAATAAACCATACAATACCTGAAAATACCATATGCCATCCAGTGTGACAGTTTGCACGTGTGAGTCAGTCATTCCAGAAGTACTCTCTACATGGAGAAAATGGTAGTGCAGTTCTCCTCCATAGGTAATCATTCAACATGAGAAGGGACTTGGAAAAACCCAAATATGCAAATGGTGGAGAGAGTCACAAAATACCTCCCCTGCTTGAGGGATCAATGCATTTGGAAGTGACAGCTGTCAATGGGACTTATGCTCCTAAATCACTTGAGCCCAGATTTTTATAGGCTTTAGGTGTTGCTCAGCTCACTTGCAAAAAATGAAATTTAGGTGTTGTAACACTAAGCACAGCAGCACATACATCCCTTTAAAAACCTGAGAGAAGAATCTGTCTAATTTTTTAAATTAAAATCAACACTTACATAGCTGGGGAATAGCAGCATGCAAAAAAGAAGATACTGGGCCATATCCTCAACCCTCCCTATAGGCCTGATGTTTCCATTGCCCTCACTGGATTTTGGATGAAGTCCCAAGGACTTGATCTTGCAGAGAGGACACTTGAAACTTCCTTTAGCAGGCAGCTGAGGCACCCACCTCCCAATACAAGGGAATCTTCCGATGTACAAAGGATGTCCTCATTATATAAAGAGTGAAGTTATTTGACTAATCATTATATATGGGTGAAGGCATGTTATTTATAATACTTACTTCCCAGCTGTACTGTCTGCCAGGGAGATATGGTCAGCCCATGAGTTGCATGGGATAGGAGACACATAGAAGAGCAGGACTGCAAGTGATTGTTTGCTATGATTGTCCTTAAGGCCATTCCTGCATATGGAATCTCTTGTCCTAGCCGTCCCACCTTGAAAGGCTAACAAATTGTTAACTTGGGATGTTCACCTTGCTTTGGAATGGATTTTTTTTCTAGCTGTTCAATTTGCTTTTGTTTGCATGTAGCAATTACTGTGGGTACTGCAAAATGTTGAGGCTAGAAGCTTTTCCCAGGTGACAGATTACTTCCCCTCTAATTGAGTCCTTGAATGTTTCCTGCTGTTTGTGGCATCCCAGCTTGTCTGTAGAACCTGTTCAGTACTATAAGTATCACACTACTGCTTTCCTTATGACAGATGAGATACAGACTGAACACTCCTGACAATGGCCTCTGGAGACTAACTACTGCCCACATTCTTAACTGAAATATTAATAAAAATGAAACACTGCACTTGTATCTTTAGACAAGCATTTTACAATGGATTAAATATGTGTAAATTAATAGTTTTATTCAAAAGCATTCTTAGCTAATTTATTAAGACACATGCAGAACAGCTGTGGTCCTATGGAGATACAAGAGTGTTCAATACTTGACTAGCGTCCCTCTATAGTGTAAAAACCCACATGATTTCACTTTTATTTTGAGGGAGTTACAAGTGAATGTTAAGGAAAGAGTATTCATTTACATCTATGTGCTCACCGGTAGCCACAAACGAGACTTACATAAGAAGTTAATCAGATGTTAATACTGAATGTTTAAAAAATGAAATGCAAGGACTGTGTTAAACTTCCCAAAGCATTTTTTTTTCTGGAAAAACATGTTTGCTTAAAAAAAAATAAAATCATTCTGGACACAACATTGGGAAATGGTGATTAATCAAACAGACAAAACCTTAAATGTCAAGGACTCATCCACTAATCAAAGAAGCTTTTCCATTTTATAAATTAAAATCAGAGTCTACATTGCTAAAGAGTCTGAGTACTACCATCTAGAAGGCATGACAGTCTTTTGTGCCTGATCCTGCAAACCTGGCTCATTGTGAATGAACAATTCTTATTTAGCTGTATTAGTTCCACTTATAGCAATGGGAAGTGTGTGTGATCAGGAGTTCATAGTTGCATGCTCTGTAATTCAAAGTTTTGTTTTTGTTTTTGACATTTGTACTACAATTATCTTTCCTTTTTAATGAAGAGTTGTTACCTATCTAAAAGTACTTGTCCATTACTAACTGATCCGTTGCCATAATTAATTTTCACAATCAGTCTCGACACAGCCTGTTTACACCAATCATTCCGGTGACTTCAGCCATCCTCTCATTATTCTGGATGTGAATTACTGAATCTTATAATATGTACTACTAATTTAGCATCGTAGCTGATTTTCATGAATACAAAATACAAAACTAAATCATGCTAGTAACTTGCTCTTGGAACACTGGCTTGTCCTTTGTGTATACATCATTGCCGGTCTTTTGTTCAGGCTAGTATAATGTGTGGAAACTGATCCCATTGAATTTACAGAGATAACCCATGTGTGATTCAGGTTCTGTAGCAGTGGTTCTCAACCTATCTACCATTGTGGGCTGCACTAATACCACTCGTATGGCCCTGAGGATGTCACATGGGCTGCAGATCTGTGCTGATTGGGCCATAAGTGGCCTGCAGGCCACAGATTGAGAACCACTGTTCTATATTCAAGTGCCTGGTACTGAGACCACTACTTGAATCATGCTTCAAACACTTTTTCAGCAAGCTAGAAGAATGGATGGTTTTAATAATGCAGTTATAAAGTGTTTACTTTCTCAAAACCCTGTATAGACATTTATTACTTAGGGCCAGATCAAAACTCATTGAAGTCAACAGGAATCTTTCCATTAGCTTCACTGGACATTGTCAGATCTCCTAGTTCTCTCAACATCTCTGTGAGGTGCCGAATTTTCTTAGATCACTTTGCAAAGAGTTTACAGGGTATTTTAGTCTGCACAAGACTAGTGTAAACTTCAATCTGCACTAGCATGTCATGCACTAACTGATCTGAGTGGACCCTACTGGCATACCCTAAAAGTTCTCTAGTGCATGCTAATATAATCCTCTTTCAAACAGTACTAAGTTAATGCACACTAGGGAACTTCTAGTGTGTGACAATAGGGTCAACTCAGGCCAGTTAGAGCATGACACACTAGTGCAAACTAAAACGTTTACCCCTCTGGTAAGGACTAATAGACTGTGTAGACAAGCCCTGTGACAGAATAGGAAAATGGCTTGCTCCAGGCAGTATCAAGTTAGTGATCAGTGCAAGCAAATCAGTGGAAGAACTATAATTGGACCTGATCCTGCCCAAAACTGGAGTCATTCCAGTAGACCATAGTGCTTTGAAATAAAACAGGCTCTCCATCAAGAATCATGCAGTGGCTTTGATGTGAAACTAGGTAAAATTCAACAGTTTTGACTGAGTTTGTTTTAATGTTTGAACGCAAAACTGGAGTTTGCTCACAAGCAAAGAAAATATTGCCATAAAACTCTATGAAGAGAAACCACCATATTTCACACAGCTCTATTCATACTGACAGTTTTTATATTCTCCATCTAGCATTTACTTCTTTGCATGATCGACTGGATATGAACAATTTTGCAATGTTTGCTTGGGCGGCTTCTTTTGTCTGAACACCGTTCACTTACTTTTGTTGAAAGATGAACCTAAAAGATTTGGATGTTGATGTAATCCCTGCACTAAAAGGAGAAAACCAGAAGCATTCAGTGTAGTTCCCACCATATTAGAGAGAAAAGGTGGGTGAATGTGACCACCCTCACAGTACAACCTGGACTGTGGGATTGCCATATCCCCTTTAGTTTGCTCCTCCTTCAAAAGGTCGTGGACATGCCCCAACATTTGTAATCTGAGCAGATTCCCCAAGCACTTTAGACAAACTCACTGGTAAAGATAGATAAAATGTTAAAATAAAATCTTTCTATGGTTAAATTTAAGTGATTATAAGTGGTAGGAATAAAGGTCAGAGATGGTAGCATAAGAAATAAAAAGTAAACATGCATTCTAAATCCTAAACTTTTAGACTAAAAAAGAGTTGAATCAGTTTTTTTCCTCACTCCACAAGGCATTGTGAGCAGTTCACAGTTCTTAATACACAGACTGAATTCCCTGCTCAGCCTGGGACCAATCTCCCCAGTCCAAAGTCTTTTTCTTCCAAACATTCTTGTTGTCTTCAGAGTATGTGGAGGAGGAGGAGAGGGGGTCAAGTGGTGATGTCATTGCCCTTGTTTTATACTCTTTCAGGTTCTGGAAAGATCCTTGCTGTGTCATGGGGGGTTAGACAGCCCATCGTGTATATGCTGTCTCAGGAGTCTTCAGAAGGGGTCCACGAGGAGAATAGATTCTTCTTAATGGGCCATCAACACCTGCGTGGCTAGTCCTGATGTAAATATATCTGGGGGCTGATAACTGCTCCTTTGTTGTCACTGAGAGGCTAGCTGTGGGTGTCTCCCAGACTCACATTTCAGTAATAAACAGATAGCCAAACTTCATAACTTCACATACAATGTAATACATATCATTCAATAGGATACTAATGTTCAGCAGATCATGACTTTTCAAATGACCGCTCACAAGGCATACCTAGTGCAAAAACATATGTGATTATGATAGTGGAGAAGGACAGAACTCTTCTGTCCAGCTCAAAAGCTTGTCTCTCCCACCAACAAAGTTGGTCCAATAAAAGATATTACCTCACCCACCTTGTCTCTCTAAAACCAGGAGCAATATTAAAAAAACAACAACCACCATGAGCTGAGGGATATGGCTTTGCCTTTGTAGAACTGCATTTTATTACCATGGCTATGGAAGAATTTAACAGAGAAATTGTTGACGAAGGCCAAGGCTGTGAAAATTGACTAATCAGATAAAGTGGAACAGCAAACCTGTCTCATTTTTAAAACCTCTGAAAGGCAAACTGAACAAGGTGTTAGCTCAGAAGAACCTAAAAATCAATTTATTTCTCACCGCAGTAGGCAGAATCTTACAATACTTGTGACATCTTTATTGATAGTGAACAGTCATTTCCCTTTAGCTTTCAGAGCACTATGCAGAAACAGCAGTAAAAGAGAGTTCCTTAAAATGTAAGCTAGTTTTTAGACTACTCGCAACTGAAAATGTTTTGAATACCAGATGTATTATTTACAAGGACATGCATAAAAGGATGACAAGTAAAAATACCATCCTACCATATAGAAATTAAAGCATTTTAATGCCTTCCTATTTGACAGTCACAAAAAAGTAGGTATGTTTGGTTATGATGGCTATTTAATCAACAAAATAATATTTGGCAGTATAACTTTATCATTGAGATTTTGCCTTCAGTAACTTGAGATGTGTAACCAGCCTTATGAAAAACTTTGAGGAGTGAAATGTTAGAAAATTCTGGTATAGTTTAGGGATATTATGTAATAGTAATAAATAGATAATTATATTTAGCAGTACACAGGACACAACAATTGAAAGCATTTTGTATCCAAAGAGTAGATTCAAATAGACTCAGATTGAGAATCCCTGAGAAGGGATGACCTTGAAATTTTGTTTTATATTCTATAAATCATTAAGGATGTTTTGGCGAGATGGGAGTGGGAGGATATTTTGTACAGAAGGAGTGGCATGAGAAAGAGATACAGAGAAGGGAGTGGAAAGAGATCAATGGCATTGCTAGTGGAGCAGGTAGGTAGATGGGGAAATGATGTCAGACACTGGATGCAGGTGGAGTTTGTCAATGTCTTGAAAGTGATCTGCAGCCAAGATTATTTTGGCAGCATGATTTTTGCAGGAGTGATGGGTCTCAGGAAATCTACAGACGTTACAGTAAGTGGTGATAGAATGATTATTGTATGAAATCTTGGGGCAGACAGGAAGTGTCAGAATCTAAGACATCTATGATCTTTTTACCTAAGCACCATATCTAAGATTTGGATTCCCAGGAAGAAGATCCAAGCAACCAGGCAAAGCTGTCCCTGAGACTGCAAGTCTGGGTGAGAGAGAGGATGAAGCGATATCAACAGCAATGGAGAAAAATAAATGGTAGCAAAATGAGTCTTGCAGTTAAAATGAGATTAGGTTTGGCTTTACTAGACCTGAATTAATGGCAGGCAATCCCCGGGATATGAGGAGATTGGCAAGTGTCCCAAAATACAGGAGTGGAGAAAGAAAAGTTAGATATGGAAAAGTAGATTTGCCAATTGTCAGCATACAAATAAGTGAATCAATGTGTCAAGGAAGTGATAAGGCATAGCCAGAATAGGAGGGGGATAAGGACAAGTTGAAATTAATCCTTACCCAAAGCAGATACTACCTGAATGTCCAATAATGCAATAATTACTTATTGTTTCTTTATGGCAAAGCCCCACATTTCACAAATAAAACGGACTTAGACCATTTAACAACCTGTTTTCCAGTAGCTTATAAAGTTATAGCTTGAACATATTACTGTACCAGTCTCAAACTGCCAGTTTGCAATATGTGCATTGGTACAGGGTCTGCTCCAAATGAGAAAGGCTTTAAAATATATGTCAAGTCTCAGAAACAACATTTTATCACAAAAGAATGAGACTTCTTATAAAATTAAATATGAAGAGAAAATGTAGCAAATCTTTTGCTGCCATTTGCATTCAACAGAATAGATATTTAAAAAAAAAATGAAATCCACAAGATGTAAATAAGTTGCCGGAGAAGACAGACCAATTTAACTATTGACAGCTTTCAGTTTAGTGTCATATGCTATAAATGTACGGTTACCTATCCTATCTGTATTATCAATTATTTACATGTTATAGTATCAATGAAATACTTTTTCTGTTTCTTGGCTTCATGTTCTTTACAGTGCATTCACCAATGTGAAAGTATTTAATTTTTGCTATAGTTCAACTAATTAAATATTTAAAATAAAACTCATTTTCAAACTACAACAGAAAACACCTATGACTGCTCAGTGGTTTGAGCATTGGCCTGCTAAACCCAGGGTTGTGAGTTCAATCCTTGAGGGGGCCATTTAGGGATCTGGGGCAAAAATTGGGGATTGGTCCTGCTTTGAGCAGGGGTTTGGACTAGATGACCTCCTGAGGTCCCTTCCAACCCTGATATTCTATGATTCTATGATTCTATGACTACATATTTAATGGGGGTCGTGGGGTTATCTTGCTGTTGAAATCCTTGGCTATAGCTCTTTTGAAAATGAAAGCCAATTTCAAGTTTTATTTTTGTTAGGTCACTGGATAACTTAGTGGGCTAGTAAAAGTTTATCTAACAATTGATTTCATATGGATTGTCAGCAGGGTTTGGGTCTGGGATCTTAGTGCTGTATTACAGACCTCTGGTTTTTGAGTTAAAGGCATAAACTCCCTCATATGATAACAGTAATAGGCTATTATTCGCTTATGGGACAGTCACTAGAGGCAGATGCGACACACACTTTGCCAATATGTTGTATTTAACTTGCCTTAGTGAAGAACGGCTTGGATTCTAATGCAGCCTAGCTGGATGGAGTGTGACCAAAAGTTGTCATTGTTTGCTGATTGTTCAGTGACCTCTATAAAGTGAGCAGGTATCAGTGTGTTTGTAGTGGTCATGTGTATGTTTCAAAGAAGCCACTACCACAACTGTATTAATGAATTATTTGTCACTCCTAAGCTGCCTCTGCAGAGAGGCCAAGGATTGAATGGACAGGGAAAATGACCTACCACATCACCCACAATGACGTTTCATCCTTAAGATGATAGAAACACATTAATAGGGTAAGAATCTGCATACACTTTACCTGTTCTGTAGATTAATAGATGAATTCAGTCTCCATAAAGGTAAAATAGGCCAGCACTTTCACTATCACTTTAAAAACCTGATATTCATATGGTAGAAAATGTTTTATTTTCCTAACTTTCTTAATCAGTGTCTCATATATGAAAGATGGGGGACAAACTATTCTCATTGCTTGCTTCAGCTATATACCCAACAAGTAATCAATTAGTATGATAATAAGGAAGCAATGGAGTGGAATATGGTGCCAGGGGATATGCATCTATTTAACTTCTTTAAGTTTTGAAGAGATCCTATAAAATTAAAATATGTATCACAGGGAAAGGAGTGGAAGAAGAGACATGGGAAGTATGATAACTCAAAGCCAGTAAAAGGAAACCTCCTGGACAAAAAGAAAAAAAACTCACTCATCAAGGTACCAGTATAACTTTCTTGAAGACCTAGCCTAAAGGAGCTAAGTATGGCAATGCCTCATCAAGTATGAAAGAGGCAGGTATAGGAGAAATAAGGATGTAAACAAATAACAAAATATTGATTACCTCTACTTTTAGGGTCAGATTCAATACCTGGATTCTGGCTGCAAGCTGCTGGCAACCATAGCTCTTTCGGGGACTGGCTGGCACTGTTCACAATTTGGGTACAATCAGTCAGGAAGGAGGTAGGGCAATAGCAATGACTCAGCACATATCCAATGTGTTTTCTGTCAGTACAAATGTTATGGAAGCCTGGCCAGAGTTTAAATCTGGCCCTGCTAGTGGAGGGCAATGGCAATACTACCAACAACCCCACAGTTGGTGTGCAGCACATTGTATCCTCTACTTGTAGGGGGGAAATCAAGCATATGATGACTTGTTTATGATTTATTTGTCTATTTCTTCTTTAATTGTTTTTGGGGGTTTTTTTGCCCATTTTCAATTCTGGAGTCTCATAAAAAATCTGTTTATATTATACTTGACGAAAAAGAAGGATAATGTAGCAGAGCTATTAGGAACCCTTGAAGTTAAGGTAGCCAAAGTCTTTCCATTATAAACCCATTTTCAGCTGTTCATAGCTCTTCCCAACTTGAACAATTCAGGCTGTACTTTTTCATGCCAGGTATCTGTCTCAGGCTGAACTTTTTTATGCCTGAAAAACTTCAGATGAAAGAGTTAACTTCATTTTTTGAAAATAGCTGAAGGGAAAGTAGGTAGTGGTGTCAATGTCAAAAATGTCTTCTGTTTCTTTGAAGAGTTTTAGCATTGTGGTGGTTTCTGTGCAGATATTTGATGGAGTTCCTTTTGTAGGTTCCATGAAAGTCCACCTTGTTTTGGCAGAATTATAAATAGAGCTGACTGAAGAGTGATTATTTTTCATTGGAAGTTCTGAAAAAAGTTGTTTCAATTTATTTCCTAAATCATTTTTACCCAAACATAATTTGTTACCATAGACAAAAAGCTGTCTGAAAATTAAATCCATTTCTGTTTTTGTTAGAGAAACAGAAGATCTGTTATAAGTCTTGAAAAAGTGCCATTTGCACACTCAGTAAACTTTGTTTTGATAAAATTTCCAAACATCTATCTACACTGAGCACATACCAGTCTCCCAGAGTCTTTTACATGCCAACCGTATTGAGCATATTTCCAAATGCTACTAGGTATCCAGACAGAATGCAGCAACAGCAGCTGCCATCTTCCTTTGACCTGAAGAAAGATGCTTAAGGTTGGAAGCCAGCATAAGACCATGAGTTTTAGTCTTGGTTATTTCACTAGCTGGTGCTAAGTTTCTGATGTTCATAGCCCCTACTATTGATCAAGATGTCATAGAAGGAAAGAAAGCATAATTTTACAAAGAAGTTAACTGAGAAGTTGCAAAAGTTCACTTCTGACATAGTTGGGGGTAGAACCCATATCTCTAACATGGCATCTCTTAGCCACAATGTCTTTCAGAATGAATGTAAAATCTGTGTTTAGCCAGGCTTTCTAAAACCACTAGCCCACACTCCTATCCGGAAACTAGGGTCTCTTCCTGAGATGACTTCTTCATTGGAATGCTTTTGCCACTACAAGTTAGTAGTTCAAGCTGCATTTACCTTAAATTACCAGTATTAATGTTTTTATATGAACATAGAACAGAAATAGCATATTACTTGCCCCCAAATTTAGTAAGCACACAATAATATTGAAGAAATCCATTAATTCATCCAAGAATGAAAATAAAATCAACAAAATCCTATATATGAAAAAAAAAAGAATAGAATGAACAGAATCCACAAAAGAATGTCAGTATTTACAAAGTATGGAATGATATATTGATTTATTTCACTAGGAAAATATTTGAAACAAAATTATAAAAACCACAGGTTTATGAGATATAAACATTTAAAGCACAAGGTGATAGTTGCAGTTTAAAAATACATCCCCTAGTCTTTTTCTCTTTTACCAAAGTTTTGTCTTCAACTAACTTGGTCTGCGTACAGGTAATTTGAGTGAAATAAAGAATTAAGAGGCTAAACTCTCACTTTTCCTAGAGTTAACACAATTGATATCAATGTAATTTCTCCTGACTTATACCAGTGTGAAAGGAGATACAGATCCTAGGTGTCATCCTGTAGTATATCCATGCACGAGTCTTTCACTGTTGGAGACCTCACCTGGATAGGGTGATCATATGCCCTGTTTTGGCCAGGACAGTCCCTTTTTTAAGCCCTGTCCGAGCTGTCTTAACCTTTTTGTTAAAAATGGGCATTTGTCCCGTTTGCTTTTGCCAACTGATCAAGTTGGCAAAAGCAAACGGGACAACTGCACACTTTTGTCCAAAAATTGGGGTGTGGAGGAACATGTGCAGGAAGTGAGTGGTGATGTCAGCCCTGCTCGGGGGAGGGAAGGGAGGGATCCGGGGAGCAGCAACCACAGCACCGGTACGGGGGCTCGGGCTAACCCCAGGCAGTGTCCCATTTTCCCTTTCGGAAATATGGTCACCCTACACTTGGAACCTATGCAAAGTAAAAATAATCTGAAACACACATCATCGTTGGGAGGGAGAAACTTCAGAAGCAGTAGTACTGAAAGACAAGTAAGAATAATAGTGAAAAGAAAATTAAATATGAGTAGGAGCAAAAAGGCCAGTGGAAATTTGAGTTGCCAAGGCAAAGGAGAGCCTAGGGACTAAAACTGTATTTGACTTTAAGGAGCAGTCTGCATGGCAGCCTCCTTTGTAACATTCTAAGTTGCACACGCAGACAAGAGACACTAACAAAGCAGTGCTATAAAGCTTGGTGTGACAACATCTGGAATGCATTAATTAAAAAGACTGGAAAAAATCTAAACATGCTTCCACAAAAATCAGATTTAAACACGGATCATTTTAAAAGTTCTGAACCAATGATTTTCAAACATAGTTTGCTTTGTAAGTGTCAAATAGATCTAGAAAGCAGGACATTTCAAAGAAATGTGAATGCAAAAGTTCTGATCTGAACACACAGGAAAAAAAGTATACCTCTTGTGTTTGGATATCTCATCAATGACAATGGATTTTGCACAAACTTAAAAACCAAACAAAAACCCCATTGAACATTTCAGTATGAAAAAAAAATATGTTGACAAACAGCAAATATAAATGATTATTTGAAATGATGACATGGATTATTAGACTGACTGTCATTAGAAACTTCCTGACAATGAGCTTTACTGTGGAATGAATTCCCCTGGCAACTGGTGGGACCCTTAAACTAGATTGTACAAAGCACTAGAAAATGAAGAGTTACAGGCCAGGACATAGGTCAACTAATCTAACAGGTTTTTGCCAACTCTTACTGCTATGCATTTTACTTTTGATGAATTGAAATATTTTCTAAAACCAAACACTGTCATTGAAACATTAAAACTGTTCTATAGGAGAGGGGGAAAAAAACCCTTATTTTTTACTTTCAACCTGACAGTATTTCCTGTTTTTTATTTAAAGATCATTTGAGTTATTCAATTTAAATTTTGTCTTTTTCTGTTTGCAGATTTTAATATCTTACTGTCCCATTGAGCCCTGAGTTTCCATTTCACCGACTGCAGATTCCTCCAAACCAAATGCTTTTGTCAGAAGACTTATTACATTGCCAACCACTGTAGAATATTAACAACATTGTACTGTACATGCTTTAAGGAAATGACATTTTCTTTTCCTTTTAGTGCTTGTGAAGGAAAGAAGCAAGACTGACAGCTCTGGAGATTGAAGTACCATATCCAGGGCACAGATGCAGAACAGTCAGAGGGTATGCATGTTCTTAACATCATCCCATCGAGGGAGCTAGTGAACAGGAGCAGCAAACAGGTGAGTTTTGTGAGGGAGTTCTCCAGGTGAGAAGTGACTATGTGACCCTTGCGGTGAGTTGGTCATCTGTCTGTTTTTGTGCTTGCTTGCTTGAAGTTTATAGTGTGGTCTGTTTTGGGGGGTTATGTGTTGTGCATAGTGGCCTCCCAGGCAAGGCTGGGAGCTTCCTAACAAGGCTCTAGCCTGCTGTCCTTTGATATCTAATCCTTTTAGGATCACTTGATGAGGGAGCAGGGCTGACTCGGGGAGAACAGGGGTTTAAAAAGCCAGCTCCTAAGCAACCAGAGGCACCAGTGAATGGGAGCAGCAACCAGGAGAGAGTTTTGTGAGGAAGCATGAGAGTCAGATACACTTAATTGACATTCTCTAAACTTAAGCCAATAACCAGACAGCTGCAGCAGCACAGGAGCCAGCAAACAGAGCTGTAAACAGGGGAGTTTGAGTGGGAGTTTGTAAGGGGAGTTTGGGGGGAAGACTAAGAGAGCCAGGTAGAGGAACAGACAGGTTAGTGAAGGCAGTGTGTGGTGGTCTCACAGTGTTTTGGTGCTCGTTGGGGGTTTGTTTTGCTGTGGTGGTGGTTTGTTTTGGTTTGTGTTTCCCTAACTAACAGGACTGATGTGAGAAGGCAATAACAGATACAGAGGCAGCAGTGGTAGTGACCCAAGCGGTGGAAGACACAATGAAGATGACTGGATGTAGAAGCTGCGGCATGTACATGATCCTGAAGGGGGTACCTGAAAAGAGTTTCTTCTGCATGAAGTGCCACCTGATAGAGCTGATGGAAGAAAAGATCTGTGGATTGGAGATACAGGTGGAAACTCTGGTCGAGTTTAGAAGGGGGTTCGAGCAGATGATGGAGTAAAGACATGAGGAGGCTGAAGGGAAAAGCTCAGACTTGCAGATGGAAGCAGGACCAAAGAACTCTGAGGGGATACTGCTGGGTAAGGAAAGTGGACAGTGGAAGCATGTGACTAAGAGAACCAGGCAGAGGAAAAGATGGGCCAGTGAAGGAGAATCAGAGCTCAGGAACAGGTTTGCAGAGTTGGAAAATGAAGAAGGGGCCCAGCAGGTTGTCACTGAAGGTGAGAGGGCAAGGAAGAAGAGAAGAGCAGTTAGTCCTATAGGAAGAGGGCAATAATCAATGGAGATAACACCAAATATGAGCCCCAGGAGGATACGGGATGGGTTGCAGAGGATTGCAAGGGACAATGGGAATTGAGAGGACTTGCAGCCAGAGGGAACAGGGAATAGAATGGAGAATCGCACCATCACCAGGAAAAGGCAGGTCTACTAGAGCCTCTCCTGGGATAGTGCTTGGGGTGTGCTATAGACCGCTGGGATCCAATCTGGATATGGATAGAGACCTCTTTAATGTTTTTAACGAAATAAATACTAATGGGAATTGTGTGATCATGGGAGACTTCAACTTCCCAGATATAGACTGGAGTACAAGTGCTCGTAGTAATATTAGGGCTCAGATTTTTCTGGATGCGATAGCTGATGGATTCCTTCACCAAGTAGTTGCTGAACCAAGTAGAGGGGATGCCATTTTAGATTTTTTTTGGTGAGTAGTGAGGACCTCATAGAAGAAATGGTTGTAGGGGACAACCTTGGTTCGAGCAATCATGAGCTAATTCAGTTCAAACTAAACGGAAGGATAAGCAAAAATAGATCTGTGACTAGGGTTTTTGATTTCAAAAGAGCTAATTTAAAAAAAATAAGGAAATTAGTTAGGGAAGTGGATTGGACTGAAGAACTTGTGGATCTAAAGGCAGAGGAGGCCTGGAATTACTTCATATCAGAGTTGCAGAAACTATCAGAAGGCTGCATCCCATGAAAGAGGAAAAAAATTTGTAGGCAGGAGTTGTAGACCAAGCTGGATGAGCAAGCACCTTAGAGAGGTGATTAAGAAAAAGCAGAAAGCATACAAGGAGTGGAAGATGGGAGGGATCAGCAAGTAAAGGTACCTTATTGAGGTCAGAACATGTAGGAATAAAGTGAGAAAGGGCAAAAGCCATGTAGAGTTGGACCTTGCAAAGGGAATTAAAACCAATAGTAAAAGATTATATAGCCATATAAATAAGAAAGAAAGAAAGAAAGAAAGAAAGAAAGAAAGAAAGAAAGAAAGAAAGAAAGAAAGAAAGAAAGAAAGAAAGAAAGAAAGAAAGAAAGAAAGAAAGAAAGAAAGAAAGAAAGAAGTGGGACCACTAAACACTGAGGATGGAGTGGAGGTTAAGGATAATCTAGGCATGGCCCAATATCTAAACAAATACTTTGCCAAATCAGTCATGAGGCTGATGAGGAGCTTAGAGATAATGGTAAGATGACAAATGGGAAGGAGGATATGGAGGTAGATATTACCATATCCGAGGTGGAAGCCAAACTTGAACTCTTAATGGGACTAAATCAGGGGGCCCAGATAATCTTCATCCAAGAATATTAAAGAAACTGACACATGAAATTGCAAGTCCATTAGCAAAATTTTTTAATGAATCTGTAAACTCGGGGGTTGTACCGCATGACTGGAGATTTGCTCACATAGTTCCTATTTTTAGGAAAGGGAAATTAAAATGGATCCGGGTAACTACAGGCCTGTTAGTTTGACATTTGTAGTATGCAAGGTCTTGGAAATAGTTTTGAAGGAGAAAGTAGTTAAGGACATTGAGGTCAATGGTAAATGGGACAAAATACAACATGGTTTTACAAAAGGTAGATCATGTCAAACCAACCTGATCTCCTTCTTTGAGAAGGTAACAGATTTTTTAGACAAAGGAAATGCAGTGGATCTAATTTACCTTGATTTTAATAAGGCATTTGATATGGTTCCACATGGGGAATTACTAGCTAAATTGGAAAGATGAGGATCAATATGAACATTGAAAGGTGGATAAGGAACTGTTTAAAGGGGAGACTACAATGGGTCACACTGAAAGTGAACTGTCAGGCTGGAAGGAGGTTACTAATGGAGTTCCTCAGGGATCGGTTTTGTGACCAATCTTATTTAATCTTACTGACTTTGGCACAAAAAGCTGAAATGTGCTAATAAAGTGTGCGGATGACACGAAGCTGGGAGGTATTGCCAATACAGAGAAGGACCGGGATATCATACAGGAAGATCTGGATGACCTTGTAAACTGGAGTAATTGTAATAGGATGAAATTTAATAGTGAAAAGTCATGCATTTAGGGATTAATAACAAGAATTTTTGTTATAAACTGGGGATGCATCACTTGGAAGTAACAGAGGAGGAGAAGGACCTTGGAGTATTGGTTGATCACAGGATGACTATGAGCCGCCAATGTGATATGGCCGTGAAAAAAGCTAATGTGGTCTTGTGATGAATCAGGTAAGGTATTTCAAGTAGAGATAAGGAGGTGTTAGTACTGTTATACAAGGCACTGGTGAGACCTCATCTGGAATACTGAATATGAATTCAAACTGGAACAGGTACAGAGAAGGGCTACTAGGATGATCTGAGAAATGGAAAACCTGTATTATGAAAGGAGACTCAAAGAGCTTGGCTTGTTTAGCCTAACCAAAAGAAGGCTGAGGGGAGATATGATTGTTCTCTATAAATATATCAGAGGGATAAATACCACGGAGAGAGAAGAATTATTTAAGCTCAGTACCAATGTGGACACAAGAACAAATGGATATAAACTGGCTTAGACTTGAAGTTTAGACTTGAAATTAGACAAAGGTTTCTAACCATCGGAGGAGTGAAGTTCTGGAACAGCCTTCGAAGGGAAGCAGTTGGGGCAAAAGACATATTTGGCTTCAAGACTAAGCTTTTGATAAGTTTATGGAAGGGATGATATGATGGGATAGCCTAATTTTGGCAATTAATTGGTCTTCAGCTATTAGAGGTAGATGCCCAGTGGCCTGTGATGGGATGTTAGGTGGGGGTGGGATCTGAGTTACTACAGAGAATTCTTTCCTGGGTGGCTGGCTGGTGAGTCTTGCCCACATGCTCAGGGTTTAGATGACTGCCATATTTGGGGTCGGGAAGGAATTTTCCTCCAGAGCAGATTGGCAGAGGCCCTGCGGATTTTTTGCCTTCCTCTGCAGTGTGGGGCACGGGTCACTTGCTGGAGGATTATCTGCACCTCGAAGTCTTTAAACCACAATTTGAGGACTTCAATAGCTCAGACATAGGTTAGAGGTTTGTTACAGGAGTGGGTGGTTGAGATTCTGTGGCCTGCATTGTGCAAGAGGTCAGACTAGATGGTCCCTTTCTGACCTTAAAGTCTAAGATAACCACCCCCCCACCCATGAGGGAAAAAACACACACAAAAGAACAAAAACACAAGAAAACCGCAGCAAGAGTAAAAATAATGCAGGCAGAAGTCCAGCAACAAAGTGAGGGCTATCTAGTTTATTGCACTGAATGCAGCATGTATGACTACCTCCTTTGTGGGCAGGTGGCATCTATGCGTGCATTTGCTGCAAGCCACTCATGGTTCTCAAAGACAGAGTAAGGCCTCTTGAGAAAAGAGTGGCTTAACTGGAGGAGCTAAGGGAGAGACTTTCCAGGACTCAGTAGAATTGTCCTACCCCCAGTCTGACAGCCTCCATGCTCTTGAGGAGGATGAAAGTTTCAGGGAAGGAGATCACAAGCTGGAGTGGAGGGAAACAGTTCCATCATTGGGACCGTCCTTTTAAATGATGTCATGGTATCCTCTCAGACTGATGATACCCATCTGGGGGAGGAAACCCCAGTTATTAGGAAGAGACAGGTAATAGATATGGGAGATTTGATTTATTAGAAATACAGATAATTGGATTTGTGATGACTGGCAGAACCACATGGTGAATTGCCTGCTGGGTTGCAGACCTCTCGAGATATGTAGACAACTTTATATGCAGTGCTGGGGAGGAGCTGCTGGTCAGTGACATAAGAAAAGCTAGGAGAGAGGTCCTGGAGGTCAAATTTAAGATGCTAGGAAAGAGATTATTGTTTAGGACTTGATGGTAGCAATCTCTGAACTGCTTCCAGTTCCACATGCAAGGCCAGTTAGACATGCAAAACTACAGGGTCTCAGTGCGTTGATGGGACAAAGGTGTTTAGAGAAGGGATTTAGATATATTAGGACCTGGGGAACCTTTGGGGAAAAGGAGAAGCCAAAAAGGAAGGATGGACTTCACCTAAACCAAAATAAAACCAAATTGCTGGTATGTAGAATTAAAAAGGTCATAGAGGAGTTTTTAAACTCAGGGCTGGGGAAAAAGCCTACAAGTGTGGAGGAGCACACAGTTTAGACAGTCACATCCCTTATGGGAAGATTTATTAAAAGGGATACTCTATATCCTAGTAAAGAGTAGAGAATAGAAATTGATAATGTACAGGCAGGAATTGAAGAGAAACAGTCAAAAGTCAAACAGTCAAACAGTCACCAGAGCGAAATGCCTGCAAACTGCATGGATACTTTTTAAACACACTGTAATAGGAAGCTCACACTATATGTATACTTCCCCGCACCCCAAAAAAAACCCCTCAACAGTAATAGGATCAAAAATGCCAGTATAGCTAAACTAAAGAGCAAAAGAGTCAAGTAGATACAAAATGACATTTTAAAAACTGGATGTCAAACCTTACTGAGAAAAATAGAAAGGAGCATAAACTCTGGAAAGTAAAGTGTAAAAGTATAAGTGGGTAGGCTGTCTAACAATTTGAAGGGAACTAGCAAAATGACACAAAAAACATTCAGAACATCAGAAGCAGGAAGCCAGTCAAACAATCAGTGGGCCCACTGGATGATCAAGGTGCTAGGAGCACTCCAGAAGACAAGGCTGTTGTGGAGAAGCTAAATGAATTCATTGCACTGGTCTTCACTGAAGAGGATGTGGCGGAGACTCCCACAGCAAAACCATTCTTTTTAGGACACAAATCTAACACAACATATAAAACTACAAATTGGTTGAAACTATAGTAAAAAAAAATAGAATTACCAGAGAGTCTAGACGAACACAAGATGTTGGGGAAGAGTCAACATGGCTTTTACAAAGGGAAACCATGCATCACCAATTTATTAGAATTCCTAGAAGGGGGGTCAACAAGCATGTGGACTACAGTGATCCAGGGGATAGTGTACTTGGACTTGCAGAAAGCCTTTGATGAGGTCCCTCACCAAAGGCTGTTAAGCAGTCATGGAATAAGAAAGAAGGTACTCTCATGAATCACTAACTGGTTAAAAGCTAGGAAATAAAAGGGTAGAAATAAAGGGTCAGTTTTCATAGTTGAGGGAAACAGAGTCCCCACAAGGATCTGTACTGGGACCAACGCTGTCCAACATATTCATTTAATGATCTGGAAAAAGGGCTAACCAGTGAGGAGGCAAAGTTTGCAGCTGTTACAAAATGACTCAAGATAGTTAAGTTCAAAGCTGCAAATGAAGGGTTATGAAGATTTCACAAAACCGGGTTACTGGACAAAGTAATGCACATTGGAAAACATAATCCCAACTATACATACAAAATAATGGGGTCTAAATTAGCTGTTAGTAACATCTGAGATTTCAGTTTGAATTTTGCCCACACTTGTGAGCTAGGAAAATATTACCATCACCATTAATAGCACAGAGATTAAGTGACTTGCCCCAGTTACACACAAATGATGTGGCAGAGTCAGGAAAGGAACATGCAACTCCTAAATCCCAGTCCAGTGTCTTCATCAAAAGAGCATCTTTCCTACTGTTAGCACTTGCACCAACCCACAAACAGATCATTAACTGCAGCCCCAAATAGCACTTTAATATAAATATCTCTCTATATATCAAGCAGTGATTTGGGTCGTGTAGTAAAAAAACAAAAACCAAAAACCATGTACCTAAAACAATTTTTAAATGCATCATTTGGTGTTCTGCTTTCCAGGATGAACAAGAGATGGACCTAGGACCCTTCCTTCAAAGACTTTGTCTCACTGAAAAAGCCAGTCATCTGAAAGAAGTGGAATCTAAACTGACAGATAAAATAACTGTAATACAGCAGAATATCTACAAAATGAAACAAAGTTGATGGAAAAGAATATGATCAGCATCAAGGATTACGCCGACCCTTAAAAAACTGGAGGTTGGAAAGCACAGTAATTGCTTATCTGTGCAATTCAGTATATCCCCTATAATTCTCACAAGAGTGAGTGCCTTCATATACATTTCTCTTCATATCTAAGTGACAATGGGAAGTTAAAAGGAGCAACTGCATGTTCTGGGACCTGGCACTGACTACAAATGTTTAACAGGCTAATCATTCTGCATAGTACCAGAATGATAGTTTGAAAAAAAAAAAAAAGTAAAGACTGCTATTCCTAAGCAGCAAAAAGGCAAATCTGACATAGAATGATTCATGATAAGGTAATGACACTAAAGATTTGTTCAATAAAATTTGTGGAGCATGTTAATTTAATGGTTAGTAAAAAGTTTAGTTATCAAGATTTATAGCATCCTTCAGTGAATCTGGCAAACAAATACCACACAAGAAAACTTCTTTGTTAAATACTATTAGTTTAAATCATAGCTTAGAATGATTCGTGACCTACTGTTTGAAATATATATGTTCAAAAGCATGAGGATTGGAAGTATCTCTTATAATAAAAGAGAAGAAAATTGCTACAGTCATGCCAAAAGACATTAAAATAGTATAATAGTAAATAAATTGATGATGATTTAAAACTATTGTCTCCCCTAGACACAATACACCTGGTTTGCAAGACTAATTCATATGCAATAGTATTTTTGACTCCTGAATTTTTCAATGAATTCAAAATTGTCATTTATTTTGAAAGTTAGCTAGTGTCACTTGCAGACAGTCATGTTTCACTGACACTGCCCTTCCAGTAGTAATGTAATTCAACTACTGTGTTCCACTTCTAATAATACAATTTGTGCTGTAGGAAAAAAATCTTATTGTAGCATATCAATAAGTGTTTAAATTTATTAGAACTTCATCTTAAATACCTGAAGTACAATATTAATTGAATGCATAAAATAGAACATTTGAGAAATGTATATGTTCTAATTTGACATGCAATATAGACAATTGATTCATTCTGATATCCCATTCAATTGTATCATAGCCTATTATACAATTCCAGAGAACTAGATACATTAATGGAGGATAGGTCCATCAGTGGCTATTAGCCAGGATGGGCAGGAATGGTGTCCCTAGCCTCTGTTTGCCAGAAGCTGGGAATGAGCAACAGGGGATGGATCACTTGATGATTACCTGTTCTGTTCATTCCTTCTGGGGCACCTGGCACTGGCCACTGTCGGAAGGCAGGATACTGGGCTAGATGGACCTCTGATCTGACCTAGTAGGACCATTCTTATGTTCAGAGTTGTTGAGCCACTGACCATTTTACTCCTTTATAAAGGCTTCCAAAAACATAGCATCTGATTCTCCACTGCCTTGCATTTTGTGGAGTCATTTCCACCTTTGCAAAGTAGATGGGTAAGGCCATAATGTAGCACTTAAATTCCATTTCAGCCTTTTCTGGGTTAAACAATGGTGACAAAAATATTTCAAAAACAGACTCCAAGGAGAGACTGCTGAATTGGAATTAATTTGCAAACTGGATACAATTAACTTAGGCTTGAATAAAGACTGGGAGTGGATGGTTCATTACACAAAGTAAAACTATTTTCCCAGGTTTATTCTCCACCCTCCTCCCCCCTCCACCCGCTGTTCCTCAGACATTCTTGTCAACTGCTGGAAATGGCCCACCTTGATTATCACTACAAAAGGTTCCCCCCCCAAGCTCTCCTGCTAGTAATAGCTCACCTTAAGTGATCACTCTTGTTACAGTGTGTATGGTAACACCCATTGTTTCATGTTCTCTGTGTATATAAATCTCCTCACTGTATTTTCCACGGAATGCATCTGATGAAGTGAGCTGTAGCTCACGAAAGCTTATGCTCAAATAAATTTGTTAGTCTCTAAGGTGCCAGAAGCCCTCCTTTTCTTTTTAAAAATACACTTGTAATTTATTGAAAACAAGACAACCCTCTTTTAAAAAACGGAATTTATCACCTGAAATTTTCAAATGGTCTTGTTCTGGATATGTCCTTTAATTAGGTGAATATATAAACAAACATTTAAAGTTTACAATTTAAACACTCGAGTTTCATCCATGAGCGGTAATACCTTTGGCTGCTTTGGGAACCTATGATGCTAGCTGCAATTTTCATGGTAAAATTAACTCCTGTTTATCTGGCAAGCTTCAATGTAGTGCACTTGATACAGCCCATAGAAACCAATAATTCCAACATGGAAAACTTCAGGCCAAAAAATAATTGTTCTGAAAGTTCAAGCATGTTAAAAACAATAGGTTATGGTGAAAATGTTGATGTAAGATTGACTATATAGTTTTTGCTATTGGGAAAAGACTATAAATGGGGCATAATCCTGTATTTTTTGCATACCTAAAACTCCTAATGACTTCATGCCTACTATTCATGCCCAGCATTTTTCAGTTCCACTGTTCTTCTGGATCACTTTAGCGACAGGTAATGGTAGTTTATGACATACAAAATATTGTTTATTGGACATTTCACATTGGTTTGATTTTCTGTGGTCAGAGTTTATTTGCTCCATTGGAGACAAAGAATATACAGACAGGGCCGGCTCTAGGTATTTTGCCGCCCCAAGCTCAGGTGGAGCTAGGGCTCGCAGGCGGCGCTTAAAGCAGAGAGAGTGATGTCACCCCCTCCCCCACCCGGCCGCGCAGAGAAGCCCCGATATAAGGGGTGGCACAAGGCAGCGCAGCAGCCAGTGCGCAGATGAGGCAGTGCAGCCCCGGCTCCCTGGCAGGACTCGCCCTCTCCTCCCCAGGTAGCGGCTGGGCCCTGGCATCTCAGCATCCTGGGGCTGGGGCTTCCCCTTCCCGCTGCGGCCGGGGATGCGGTGCCCTCGCTCTGTCTAAGTGGTGCAGCTCTGAGAGCGCAACTGCCCCAAAGAAGAAGGATGGCCGGAATGCCGTCCCTGGAAATGTGCCACCCCAAGCAGGTGCTTGCTTTGCTGGTGCCTAGAGCCGGTCCTGGATACAGATCCCCAGAATATCTAATTTAAGTCTTCAAGGGGATGACAGGCCAAAGAGCTTTCTAGGTTTAACAGCACTGCCTTGAATTGATGGTTGTTTTGTATGCACTTGGGATTTGTGTGTGTTTTTTGCATGTTGAATTGTATTGTTTGTACCACTGTCTTTTGTAATCGGTGTCATCTAGGTGTGATGCACAGAGGAGAGTTGAAGGACTGGAGAATCTATTTTTCACCTCCATTGGATATAGGTACTTTTTCATAACCAGACACAGCTTGTGACTATTCCAGAGAAATATCCTTACCCTCATTTTACTGATAGAGAATCTGAGATGCAAAGACTTACTCATCTATATTCCCATGGTGAGCCAATGGCAGAGCTGATGACAGAACCCTAGAATCCTGCCTCCTCATCTGCCCTACTCTAATGACATACTCTTGTAACATACCACTTTTGAAATGTGTTACAGGACAGGAACAAAACAGAACACTACAAGAAGCCCGGCGGGTGTGGGGGAGAGAAAGGGAGGAGGAGAACACATACACAGTCTTACTCCTAGGTTTTATAGTTGCTTAATGAAACTTTGAGATTATGGGCACAAAAGGAACTACCCCTACTCCTATCCTCTCAGGGCCTCCCCAAGACAGACTGAGAATTTTCAGCTTGGAAAAGAGATGACTAAGGGGGGATATATATAGTGATCTATAAAATAATGATAGATTATGGAGAAAGTAAGTGTTATTTACTCCTTCACAGATCACAAGACCCAGGGGTCACCCAATAGGCAGTAGGTTTAAAACAAAACAAAAGGAAGTACTTCTATACATCGCACACAGCCATTGTGTGGAACTCATTGCCAGGGGATGTTGTGAAGGCCAAAACTATAAGGGGTTCAAGAAAGAGTTAGATAAGTTCATGGATGATAGGTACATCAATAGCTATTAGCCAAGATGGTCAGGGATGAAACCCTGTGCTCTGGATGTCCTTAGCCCCTGACTTCCAAAAAAGGGATGGATCACTCTATGATTGCCTGTTTATTCTCCCTGGATTTTCCACTGTTGGAAGACAGGATACTGGGCTAGATGGAACACTGGTCTGACCCAATATGGCCATTTTTATGTTCCAGTGAGAATAAAAATCATTTACCACATAAGAACCAGGACCAGCTAAACCTAGATTACACCTGACAGGTGTTTGTCCAGACTATTTTTAAAAACCTCCATTGATGGGGATTCCACATCCTCCCTTTGAAGCATATTCCAGAAATTAAACTACTCATAGTTGAAATTTTTTTCTAATATCTAGCCTAAGTCTCCCTGGCTGCAGATTAAGTCCATTACTTCTTGATTTACCTTCAGTGGACATGGAGAACAATTGATCGGATTTCCTTTTTAACAGCTCTTAACTTATTTGAAGACTGCTATCAGGTCAACCCTCAGTCTTCTTTTCTCAAGACTAAGCATATGCAGTTGGTTTTCTAATCCTGTGATTTTTTTGATTCTCCTCTGAACTTTTTCCAATTTATCCAAAACTTTCCTAAAGTGTGGTGCCCAGAACTGGACACTGTACTCCAGCTGAGGCCTCTCCGGTCCAGAGTAGAAGCATGACAGTTACCTTCTGTATCTTACATATGACATCACTATTAATACACTCCAGAATACTAGCCTTTTTTAAAACATTATCACATTAACTCATTCAATCTGTGATCCACTATAACCCTCCAGATTCTTTACAGCAGAACTACCACTTAACCAGTTATTCCCCATTTTGTAGCTGGGCATTTGATTTTTCTTCCTAAGTAAAGTACTTTGCACTTGTCTTCACTGAATTTCCTCTTGTTGATTTCAGACCACTTCTCTAATTTGTCAGGATCATTTTGAATTTTAATCCTGTCCTCCAAAGTGTTGCAACCCTTCCCAGCTTGGTGTCATTTACAGATTTTATGCGTATACTCTCCACTCAGTCATCCAAGTCTTTAATGAAAATATTGAATACGAGACCTAGGACAGGCCCCTATGAGACTTGACTAGATACGCATCCCCTTTTTGACAGGAAACCATTGATAATTACTCTGATAGTGGTTTTTCCAGCCAGTTTACCCACCTTATAGTAATTTCACCTAGACCACACTTCCCTAGTTTGTTTATGAGAATGTCATACACTACTATGTCAAAAGCTTTACTAAAGTGAAGATATATCACCTCTACAGTTTCTCCCCTCCCACCATACATTAGGCCAGTAACCCTGTCAAAGAAGGAAACTAATTTGGTTTGCCATGATTGACGAATACATACTAGCTATTTCTTATAACCCTGTTATCCCCCCAGTCCTTACAAACTGATTGTTTAATAATTTGCTCCAATATTTTCCCAGGCATTGAAGTTATGCTGACTAGTCTATAATTCTACAGGATCTCTTTGTTCCCTTTTTTAAAAGTATGTTCTATGTTTGCCCTCTGCTAGTCTTCTGGGACCTCACCCGTCCTGCACGAGTTTTTGAAGATAATTGCTAACAGTTCTGAGATTGGTTCAACAAGTTCTTTAAGTATCCTAGGGAGAATTTTATCAGGCCCTGCTGCAGTAAATAATCTAACTTTTCAAATTATTCTTTAACCAGTTCTTGAGCTATTTTGGGTTGAGTTCCTTCCCCCCTATTGTTAATATTATGTTGAGTGTCCCGTCATTATTAACCTTTTTAATAACAGCTGAAACAAAATAGGCATTGAACACCTCAGCCTTCTTGATGTCATCTGTTATTAACTCTCCTTCTCTGCTAAATAGAGGATCTACACTTTTCTTCATCTTTCTCTAGCTTCTAATGTATTTAAAGAACCTCTTCTTATTGACTTATGTCCCTTGCTAGGTGTAACTCATTTTGTGCCTTAGCCTTTCTGATTTTTCCCTATATGCTTGTACTTTTGTACTCCTCCTTAGCAACTGGTCTTTGGTTTCACTTTCTGTTTAATTTTCAGGTAATTAAAGAGCTCCTAATGGTGCCATATTGGCTTCTTCATATTCTTCCTATCTTTCCTTCACATCAGGATAGTTTGTAGTTGTGCCTTTAATGTTGTCCCTGAGAAACTGCCAGCTTTCCTGAACTCCTTTATTCCTTAGATTTTGTTCCATGGGGACCTTGCCTACTAGTTCTCTGAGTTGGTTAAAGTCTCCTTTTTTGAGGTCCATTGTTATTTTCCTGCTGTTACTCCTTCCTCTTGTTAGAGCAACAAAATGTATCATTTCAGAATCACTTTCACCCAAATTGCTTTCCACATTCACAGCCTCACATGTAATGTTCTTAATCAATGTGCTTTACTATATTATTTTCTTTTACCATCTTAGCACAGCATATCTCCAGGAAATCTGGAAGAGTCTACACAAACATGTGATTTTCACTTTTACTGAATTGTGTTTGTGTCTTGACAATGGTTTTAATAATTCACAATTAATTACAAGATATTCATCTATTAATTCTTTCAACCCTACAGGAGGTAACTAGTATTATTGCTCAAGAAACAACTTAATTAATTAACTGTTAAATGCTGTAGTAAATCATATAGCCCTTATAGAGACAACATAATGGGAACATTTAAGAAACCTTCACTTATATAAAAACATGATATTAATATTGGACACAAAAATTGTTAAAAGAACATTAGTAAGGTTGAAAAGTCAAACACTCAAAAGTTAGGAAACACTGCATCTCTGCCACTTGAGCTAACAGACAATCTGATAGCTGTAGTAGGTTATCATCCTCTATGTGGATAAGCACTAGAAGGGGGTGATACACTTGGCCAGTGGGTTTCACAGATCTTTGCTGGCAGTAGAGAAATGGTGAGACTCAGGAATCATGGATTTCATTCCAGGCTTGGGAGAGAAGCGTACACAGATTCTTCTGCTCATTCCTCCCAAGATGGTTCTCCCCATCTCCTGCAATCTGCCCCTGTCCCATGCCTTCCTCTGCCTGGCTCCTTAACCCATTCCCACTCTCCTCACATAGCCAGTCAGTCTCCATTCCTCAAGCTTTTCATCCAAATCCCAGTTTCCTTGTCCAGTTATTTTTAATTACTCCTGCCTCGATCCAGCTCCTTTTCCCCAATCTTCTTGCTGAGCCAATCCTAGTCCATCCTCTCTTCCTGGCATCTGATTCAATCTGCCTCCCATCCCCACCACACATCCTGGCATCCTATTGTCCCTTCATTCCACCAACACTCCCAAACTCCATTGAATCTCCCTCCCCAGGCTCTATATCCAATCTCAGTGTCTCATCTCCCCACCCAAGATCCTTATTCCAGTCATCTCCAACCAATCCAAATTTGCCCCTTGCATCCCAATGCCTGGTCAGATCTATTTGCCCTCTCTCCTCACCCCATCCCACTCTGAGTTCCACTATCCTTCCCAACCCGTCCCTGTCTCCACCCTTTCACCCTAACTCCCTATTCCACCCTCTTCCCCATGAGCCTCCAGCCCCTTTCTCCCATGTCCCCCAAATTTTTGACCCAAGTCTACTCTTCCTGCCCTGATATTTGGGGTCTTACCCCCTTTGCATGCAAATCAGAGAGCTTCCTCCTCAGACGGCCTGGGCTGGGGGGCAGAGGGGGCAGGGAGGTGGGACGGGGAGAGAGAGGGGAGTCATTGAGAGCACAGAGAGTGTCTCCTTGCTCCCAGTTCCAGTGTCTGGACATGAACCCAAACCTGGCTGGTATTGCAGGGAACATCCTACTTAGCCCCAGGCAGGAGTATGCTCAGTGTGGATGGAATCTTGAGGGAATTTATCTGCTAAAATCTAAGAAGTCTGAGCAAGCGCGAACTGTAATTTTTCAAAGGCTTATAATTTGAGCAGATTTTCCACAGGACAGCACAAAGTACATCCCTGACACAAAGGCACCACCCAACCAAATTTCAGATCCCAGCTCCAAAGCATGGACACACTTGAATGTTTTTTAAAAAAAAAGTTGCCAGAAATTTTTAACCTGGGTAAAACAACATTTTTCACTTGTCTTGCTCTTGGAAATGGCTAAGCCCATTTTGGCTATTTTCCCCAAAAATTCAGGAGGAGGTGGACATGTAAAATTTCATGTAAAATCTGAAATAGATTGGCAAAATTATAAACAACTGAAAACAGAGTCTTCTAATGGGAGGTATAGGGCAACCTTCATAAAAAAATAGAACTACCAGCCCTGCCTGTTATTCTATTACCCTTATAGTTCAGATCTCTGATGAATGATGATATTGACTTGTGAAAATTCACCTTTCACATTTCAATAGCACTTCAATAACATTCTGTATTTTCTACCTTGCAGCAACTCCAAGTTGCCCCATAGCTTGGAGGCTTTACTCCCTTCTTCATTTCATTCAATAAAATGATCAGCAATTCAACAGATTATGCTGACATTCAAAGTGTCATCACTAAGGGTATGTCTACACTACCCACTGGATCGGCAGGCAGCTATCGATCCAGTGGGGATCGATTTATCTCATCTAGTCTAGACACGATAAATCAACCCTGAGCACTCTCCAGTCGACTCTGTGCTCCAGCTCCGTGAGAGGCGCAGGCGGAGTCGACTCACCACGGTGAAGACACCACGGTAAGTTGATCTAAATACATTGACTTCAGCTAGGTTATTAATGTAGCTGAAGTTGTGTAACTTAGATTGATACCTGCCCCCAGTGTAGACCAGGGCTAAGGTTCAGAATTAACATTCTAAAGGAAATATTGGAGAGGAAATGAGTTCATGAATCAGTCATTGTTTCAGGTATCTAAAGCCCCAGGATGACAACACTGCATTGGGAGTAACCAAGAGAGCTAGAAACATTTGATTTTAAATGAAATCTTATATCCTACAGAAAAATAAAATACATGAAAAAAAATACATGAAAGCAGGCTAGACGTTTGACACCTCTGCATTTTGTAAACCCTGCCTGAAGTGTCACTTTATTTCTCAGTTCTCTGCTATTGTGTACTGTTTATAAAAACCCTTTAAACTTCTTAGTTGTAAGCACAATTATATCTTTTCATGTATCATCTTCAATCTATTTGAATTATAGCCTCAAGGTTCTCTGTTGTATTTGTATTTTGAGTTATGCCCCATAGTACTGTTTTCCTCATATATTGCATACCCTTGTTCCCAAAGAATTTCTTTGTTTTTACTGTAGGCTTGTCTTGCCTACTTTTTGCTCCTTGTCATTTTTCAATACTTGGTTCCATTTACATTCCTTGAAAATAGTCCTGTTCTTTTTCCAAGAGAGAAAAGAAACTTCCTTCTTTTATGTATTCTGTTCTGCGTATTTGTTTTCAGTTTATATTGAACACAATAAAGCAGTTAAGGTATTTGAACAATTTAGAAATGAAATGCATTGTTATTGGAAACAGTAAACATGCACTGGATAAGCTGACACTTATTGCCACTTTTAAACAGGAACAGGGGTAGTTAAGTCCTCAGGGAAATTCTTAGGTATTTACATTTGGATCAACTGAATAAAGAACAAATGAATCAAAGCAAAACACCTTGGAAATAATATTATGTATGAAGATATTTTTCATAGAGATATATATTTTGATTACTAAGACACAATACAATGCAATTTTAGATATAAATGCCTACACATTATAATTTTGTACTAATATCTAAATGTAAGTTTACATTGAATAACCACTTTGTTTTTCCATTAAAGAAGGGAGAGAGGGGAAAGAGACACAAAAGAACATTTAAAAGTGAAACTGACTACAACCTGAAGTTTTTGCTGTAAAATACAGTATCAGTAAGTGATTAAAAGCAAGTATAGAATAAAGTTGATGGCTACTACTTGTTTGGGTGATGTCTGCATATTCACATTTGAGTAATCAAGGCAGCTGTGCCTGGAGCTCTTGGGATCTTCCAGTGAGCAGTGTCTGTTGGCCATATCCTCTCTCCTCCCCTTGCGCAGATGTCTGAAGGTATGAAAGGTAGAATGGACTCAACCATTATTCTTCAGTGTGTAACCTTAACCTGAGATACTCAGTGTCCAGGGCTAGCTGCAACTCTGTCCCCTTTCTGGTTTCTCAGTGCACACTGTCAGATGTCAGGTCTCATTCCATTACTTTAGTTCAGGATCAGGTACGGCCCTGTCTGTGTCATCTGTTCATTAATGAACAGGCCCAAATGGGTTTTGGTGACCACTTGGGGGACCTGTGGCCAGTGATATAGTGACCAACAACCTTTCTAAAACAAGTATGTTTATACTGGCCAATGGGACAAAGCATTAGAGTAAATGAGTTCAGAACAACATATAGACTACACGCATAATTCGCCCAATCTAATCTTATGCTTCACTACAAACTGATTTAGATGGGCTTCCCCCTTGAATTATAGGAAAGAACAGGCCAGCTTACATTCTTTAAGGGAGCCAAGGAGCTCTTGGCACCCAGCCTGGGACCCATTTAGGCCAGAACCCCCAATGTATTTTCCCCTTTCCAGAAAGCTAGTTTGTTTTTGCCCAAAAAGTTACCCCCTTCTCTGTGTGTACTCCTGGGCCCAATCACCATATTCTCATCTGTCTTTGTGTCTTTGCCTCAAAGCCAAACTCAGTTTTATACAAACTGGATCATTATTTGAACTTCATTTCTCAGCCAACATCTACTAAATAGTCCAGAAGCTGAAAGATAAGCCGATGTGTATTTTCAGAAGTCTTTCTTGAATAGGTGGGATGTGATTCTTTGGTGTGTGTGACAGCAATGCAATATGTTGCCAAAGGAGATAAGCTGCAGCATCCTCACACAGTTTCTTATTACTTTTATAGTTATCAGAGGTTTTCACGCGCTGAACAAAGTTCAGAACTCTTGGATGTTTATCCCAATAAAACTTGAACTCTAAAGACCTATACTCATCTGTGCTCTTTTACCACTCTCAGTGTAAAGAGGCCTTATACCTTGCATAATAAATGTGAATGTAGTGTAAATGAGAATCTGGTCTCAAGATTTGAAGAGTTGTCTATTACTGTTCAACACAGAGTTAGTTATTCCCCATTTATGAAATGTTAAAGTTTCTGGGGCAGATCCTCAGCTGGTGTCAACTTGTCATAGCTCTACTGAAGTCAACAGAAATTCACTGGAAAGTGGAATTCAACCTTAATGAGATTCAGATTCAATGGACTTGGCCAGTGCCAGTCTTATTTTTAAAGGACGTGCAAGGGCTGCCAATAGGGTGCTGCTTTCCTCAATCTTTTCATCCTTAACAGGTCATAAAAAGCTATCTAAGGTACTTGTATGGCTCTCGCCACTGTACCATCTGAGCAGCTCACAGTCTTTAATGTATTTATTCCTCACAACACACCTGATAGGTAGAGAAGCATTGTTATCCTCATGTTACAGATGGGACACACAGAGTGGCTATGTGATGAGCCCAAGGTCACACAAGAAGCCAGTACCAGGGGAAGAACTTGAACTGAGGTCTTCCATGTCCTACTTCTGTAATCACTAGACCATCCTTCCTCTTTGTAAACACACTTCATGGCTATTACTCCTGAGAAGAGATGGGTAAATAACCAAAAATATTAGTGTTTTTTAGTGTATAAAAAAACAAATTTTGACATGCCATGTTTATCTCTATCCAATGTATGCCACTGACACTTGTTCACACATATTCATTGCATAATGAGCAGATTTGTTAGAAAAAAGTCTGTTTGTGAACCAATCAAAAACAGAGGGCAAAATTCATCAGATGACTGTTCTCTACAGATAGTTTACCTAATTCTATTCTTTTCCAGAGAGTTTTGGTCACCAAGACAGCACCACACACAAAATGGTGCTCTTCTTGCACATGCCTAGAACCATCTCTTTTTCTGATCATTGCAAGGGCCCGATATAGAGGCAGCTGCCCTGAACTGTGATAATTACCATTGCATAATGAATCCCTGGTCTCACCTTCTTCTCCTGCAGCCATGGCCCCTTACTTAAGCAAATAGAGGCAGAATGTATGAAATACTATGCCAGATCTGTGCCACCAGAGGGTTGTTAAACAGGGATGATTGTTCTGTGACCCAATGTGACTGCTTTAAGACTACCATGTGCCAACCATGCAGCACAGAGCAGCTGAATATCAGGATCAAACGATAACAACACGAGCATTAAAGAGAGAATAATTACAACTGAGACAACTAGATAGTGTGTCAATTCTGAGAAATCCTTTAAGCACAAAAGCATACGTAGCTTATAGGAGTGGACAACAGAAAGTTATGGCAAAGCTGGTCATTTTACCAAGCACACATTATGTATCATTTCCAAGAATCTCATATATGACTTCCTAAATTATGCACATAATATTAAGTATTTTGTGAAATGGCATCAAATATGCACAACTTCCTAACTGCTAATACTACCTAGAAAATTACCTACAACTTAACAATCAGAGATATGGAATAGCAGGCAATTTTACAGTTTATATGGCTTCTAGGGCCACATAAATGTGTTTGCACCCAAACGAGCTATCAGGTTACAGTTTGTTCATGTTTTCTTGACAACCTGATCTTTGATACATCCTGTGAAGATAAAGCAATCAACTGAGACTACAAAAATCCTTCATGTAAGATATGTCTTATTGCTAACTACAATATAGTCTTCTTCAGGAAGCCCCCTCCCTGTATAAATATAGTGGAACAGATAAAGCTACTAAGAAGTACCACTTATTTACATGTTTTTTATTTAAAGCTAAAACTTATAGCATGATGACAAAAGGAGAAAAATGGGGAAACAACAGCCTTCCAGACATGACAGATGCCAAGATCTTACAGCTATATTACATACATATATATACACACACACACCTCTGCAGATACATTTTACTGAGAATGTATTTTGTTGCTTTAGCAGTTATTTTGGCTTTTTCTATCAGATGTCTAACAGTTAGAATGACATTCTCTTTGACTGTTATAAATAGCTCTATAGTATTTTCTGTTGAGAGGCTATGCCAGCTGGAGCATTAGTGACACTACAGATCACCTCATCTTGCTCATGTCATGGATCAAAACTACAGAAAAAGAAAAAAAGGTTCTGACCTAGAAAACTAACATCTTTGATCAACCAGTGATGAACTGGTTTTCCTGAAGGCACAGGATGAGAGAGAGAATGGGAGAGTAAGATTAGTCAGCCAGGCTCAAAATGCACTGTTATTTTCCTGCTCTTCAAATCACTGAATTAATTTTTGATTATTTCTTAAAATTAAATACTGACATATACATGTTTATTTCTGAATCTGAAGTGACATTTTTTCCTCCCGCAAGAGAAATGATATGCTATTGGTCAGATCAGTTATATAATCATGTGAAATTAGTATCAAACCTTGATCTAGATATTATCCTAAATCCACATAATACCCACAAATATTAACATGAGATCCATACAAAGATAGGAAAGGACTGGTTTAAGATGCATTGATATCATTCTTTCTCCTCACACTCCAACACACAAGACACCAAAAAAAAAAAGAAAGAACAAGAAAGGTTGACATTATCAGAAGCCAGATTTACTGGCATGCTTCAAATGCTTTTGCTGTTCTGGTGACATAAACTTGGCTCCACTAGACTGTTTGAGTTTGCAGTTTTTTGTGTCACTGAAGCAGTGCAATGTAGCTAGAATATGCTGATGAAATCTGGTGCATAGATTGGTGTGTTATCACATTCAAGGAACAAATATGTACTTTCAGAGTACAATAATTTTAGTTTAAGAAAACACAAGAAACAACAAAAGCAAATTTTCTGAGAAAGCACAGCATGTCTCTCTACTTTGTAGCAGATTGCAGCAACGCAGAGCAAAATGGCTTCTGAGTCTTCAAACAGATAGCATCAGAAGAGAGTTGGAATGGAGATCATTTTGCGAATAGTAATATTACTGCATTAATA
The DNA here is from genome assembly GCF_965140285.1 of Lepidochelys kempii. Classification (NCBI taxonomy): domain Eukaryota; kingdom Metazoa; phylum Chordata; order Testudines; family Cheloniidae; genus Lepidochelys; species Lepidochelys kempii. Next base: position 87,742,434 of record NC_136384.1, read on the forward strand.
ATTAATTTAATTTCACCTTTAAAATAAAGTGCACTGTTTTCCCAAAAGTCAAAGAAAAAATAGGCAATGCCTAAAGAAATATGCGCTGCCAGCCTAACAGTCTTTTTTGCTTGTGGATGTAAGAAGTGTAGAAACCTCGGCTTTTTCTGTGATTATTGATTTACTAGTGTATTAGGTTTTAAAGAACTGCTGGAACATTCCAATAAAACAAGCAAGCGCAGGTTAAAATGTCTCTATCCACACAGAAAGAAGGTACAAAACATCAGATGTTACCAATGCCAATCTTCTGTTCCATGGCAGGCAGTAAATTGAAGGCAGTACCAGAAGATATGCAGTAAAAAAATTCCATAAAAAGTTGTCAATAAATTTGACTGGAGTAACTATTTTTTCATCTGACTGTTAAAGCAGCAGTTGTAAAAACTTTCCCTAGTATAGCTGTCAGTTGCTTCCAAGAATATGGAACATTTTGCCTTTCGGGAAATAGTTTTAATAGAATTTACCAACTACACACATAGGCTGAGCAGTGCAAAGAATGACTATAATTTTGTTTTCCCTTTAGGTGACCTGATCACTGCCTCCACCAGCATGAATAGAAATGAGTAATAGAATGAAGTTGGGTATAGGGTAAACACAAATGTAGTGTGTTATCATCATGATATGCACTCTAGATGCTCTTCAGAGACAGTGGTATAAAACTAGGATGCAAAGAGGCAAGGCTTGCTCCCAATCAGTGCCACAGGGATTCTTGGCAAGTTTAATAGTGATCACTCAGCATAAATGTATTTTGGTTCCCTCATCACGCACCAATATCATTCAGCACTGGGGAGGTGGAGGCGTGAAGGGAAGATTCTAGAAGGAAGGCATAGGAGCTGTGCTGTCAAGGTCCCCAAGCCCTGCTACACTCCTGAAGTTAAGACCATCTGCAAGAATGTCTGTGGCTCCAAACTCTGAGCTCCAGGCACTACATTACCTGAAGGAGCCAGGGTTGGCTTCTCGTGCTCTTTGCTAATATCGCCTAATCCCCAACCCTTCCCACTGACTGATTCTAATACTTCCAGCAAAAGCAGCCTAACCATAGCCATCTCATCAACCTCATAGAACAGTTATAATGAAAACTCATATCACACTACACTTGGATTGTGCTTAGAATATTGGGGGTTCTAGAGAGAAATTTGAGATGAGGCATTGTAACACTCCTCCTCCGTAGATGTACATATTCTTTTGAATAGTCTCTTCTCACCTCTGCTTTCTCTGTATTGCCTTTAAATTTGGGTGACTTTCCTGAAGATCTGCTACTGTTGCTTTGCAATACCCTGTTGGAACATGCACTACAGGGTTTGGAATATTAGATGTGGGGCACCTGCCTCTGGAAAATGGATACTCTGATGATATATTAGCAGCCATAGAATATATAGAAATGGTATGAAAAATATGCTTACTTTGATTTTCCCTTGTTCCTGAGTTGACCAGTGTTCCAAGCACCCCAAAGGGGAAAATCACCAGTACACTGATCTGTTATTTGCATTGTGATCTAGTGGCTAGATCTATACAGTTTCCAGCATTTCTATGCCTAGACAGATCAGTTGTCTTAAAACAGAAAGAAAAGAAATTTTAAAATAAGACAAACATATTTTCATTATATGATTCTGATATTGACACTGACCTTAACCCTAACACCTCAGACTATATTAGAGCAAAACCAAGAAGGTCAAGACTCCAGTAATGAGGATATTTCTGTATGCGAACTTTCAAAAATATATCAACAGTAACCAGCCATGGTAATTATGTGCCAATATACAATATTTCATTATTTTGCACTGTTGGGTCTCAAAAGCTTATTATTCATGGCTCATTTTTCTAGTTCTAATAACAGCCTACAAATGCCACTGTATTTTCATTGAAAATCTCATTGTTGGTCTCCATTGTATTGGCATTTCATATACATTATACATCATAATGAACTGTATGTTTGTGGATATAAACAGTACTGATAGTAGTTCAATTACAATGAGATGTTTAATAATTATCTGCTAATTTCCCTTTGAGCAAGTGTTCTTTGTGTTTCAAATCTGATCTGCTTCTAGATCATTAAAGCACCAATAGGCTGAACTTTTTTTATGTGTCTAATTAAAGATACAGCTTGAATTATTCATGCACTATGGTATCCCATGAATAATTTATGCAGAAGTTTCATGGACAAAACTTAATTTTTAACTTCAATAGAACCTTAAACCTTCTTTCTTTTCAAGATCTTTCTCTGTAATCTCCTTCTGACTTTTTATAACCAACTGTTACCAATTATGAATGAAAAGTAAAAATGAAAATAAAAAAAATGTTAGGACAGGTTTATGAAATGGGTTTTGTTTACTTGAACAGCTTAGTTATATTGTCTTTATATTTCTGAAAGCAAGTCTGATAAAAAGGATGGGCCATAATCTGATTAGAACAACATGATCTCCCAGTTCAACCAACCACAAGAGAATGGACAGACAAAAGGGCTAATGACAGCTAGAAGTTAGATATATAGCATATTAAAACAACAATAAATGGTTGACTTTGCCAGTGATCACAATAAAGGCTGAAATTTCATCCTTAACCCCCCTTTTTTAAGGCCTTTGGGTTGCTTCTGGCTTCAAAGTTAAGAGAAAAATTATGTGGCAGTGACAAAGTGTGCACAAGGAGTGGCTTTGGCAAGCATAATGCCCCCCACCGTGAGGAGTTAGTAACTGTTGTAACTCTACTGAAAATGCATAAGAAGTGTGCTTAAAATCACTCTGCTGAAATGTAGGAACAGGGACCGTTACTCATTACTATCAAGAACATGTCTTCCTGAGTCACTAGCACTGCCATCTGTGCTACCTTAAGGTCTACTTCCACAGCAAATATATGTACATGCAGGCACCCTGCACTTCTTAGTTCCTACAGATAAATTATGATTACCCCTCTGTATGCCTGTGGTAGAAGGAGCCCTGGTATACCCCTTCCCTCCCCCCAAAATTCAATGCACACAGAATGATGGAATTGGTCCTAATGTTTAAGATGCTTTTTTGACTAATTTGTAGAGGAAAAGCATACTCATTTTCCTCTGATGATCACTCTGGAGGTATAAAATTAAAATGCACTTTTCACCATAAATAATTTTTGAAGTGTGTTTGAAAAATTGAAGTTCAGATTTCTGTGTCTAGAATTTGTTTTAATCACAAAGCCTGTGCAAAATGATCATGACAAAATTAGGATTCTACATTTCATTTTGATTTCATGATGATCTAACTGTTTACAAAGATTAGGTCAGATGAAGAAATCAACCTGCTAAATTTTTTCAGCAAACCATTTCAAAACTAAGTGCCCTGCTAACAAACTCTGGGGACTAATACTTAGATTAGGGAATATGATTTTGTAAATACATTTGCATGAAGCTAACTGATAGATGTGTTTGAAGTATCAGATAGATGTACATGAACAAGGTCAGAAAGGCATTTAAGTGGCCATACACACACAATTAATACATCCTTCAAGAACAGATACCCTGTATTTATGCACATATTCTAGGCTCATGCAAACGTACATAATAAGTGGGCTCTGATTATTTATCAATATTGATCTCCAAATTCCAGTTACTCCTACTTATCTTTCTAAGACTATCAGTCTCTATCTAAAAATGATACAAATAAAACACTAAAATTATTAAGCCCCTCCAGAGAATAAAGGAAAAATTCAGAAAAACATGACAGCGCTTTCAAGCTCCTCCGTAAGTATGACCGGGAAAATCCAGCATGTTGTGCAAGGGTAAATTATGTTCTAACATGTTAGAATTCTTTGGAATAGTTAACAATATAGTGATAAAGGAGGAGAACCATTAGATGTAATTTACTTAGACTTCCCAACAAATTGTGATAAAAGCCTCTCAGTAGAGGTCATTAAGGGAACTTGGCAACAATCACAGTGTCAGAGGTGAAGTTCTGATATGAATTAAAAACTGTTTAAGAGATAGGAAGCAAAGTAGGAGAAGAAATTGGCAATTCTCTCAGTAAAACGAGGTTAATAGCAAGCTGCCCCAGGATCAGTATGTGGACTGGTGATGTTCAGTGAATAATACAGAAAATATTATAATGGCATTAAGCTTGTATCAGTAACTTGGTACACCATCACCTTGAATATTGTTTTCAGTTTGGTCACATACTTTGGAAAAGGTAGAACAGAAACAGAAGAGCTCAGAGGTCACTGACCCTGACTAGAAGTGGGTGAACGTGAAATTTATTTTTAAATAATATCCAAGTCAGGGATCATTAAGTATAGAAAAGAGAAAGGGAAGATTAAACACTACAGAGAAATAATACTGGATGTCAAATTATGAAAGATCTAGGAAAGGCTAATCAGATTTTCCAGACTATATAAAAAATATGATATTCAACTAAATTAAATGGTTAATCAGTTTAAAACAGATACAAGAAAATTCTTGCAAATGTAGTCCATATTTAGGTTGTTTCTCAGAAGATATAACTAAGGTAAATGTCTTTGCAAAATTAAAAAAGATTCCACGCCAATAAAAATAGGATCTTCAAAAAAAAATGTAACATTACAGAATTATTAGAAGCCACAATATTCCCATCTCACAAGCAAATCCTCAGCCTTGGCCAGGAAGACATCTTCCCTCATAGTATGGTATCTCAATTTACTAAATGCATTGTCAAGGTTGGTTTTTTGGTTTTTTTATTTGCCTTCCCCTGAAGTACTGGTCATAGGTCACTGTCAGAGGCAGAACATTAACTAGACAGACTATGGATTTATTCCAGAATAATAATATCTGTGTTACCATCACATCCTTCCTCCTAATCACTTTTTCCCCCAACTTGTAATAAGCACCCATGACTTACTGCAAATGTACTTGCCTGCAATGTAGAAGACTATCAGGTCATTGATAGTTTTGCCAAAGCTATTTTTCTCTCATTTGTAAATGTCCTCATGAAAATCATTTTGAAAAACAACCCACATTTAAAAAAAAAAATCTATACACTCCAAGAAAACATAACCCCCCCACGTATGGTGCAGCAGATTTTCAACTAGCCAATACTCCAGTGTTATCAAATCAAAGCATCATGGGCCAAATTTATAAAGATGCAGATGAATGGGTAGTGGGATTCTCTAAAGCACCTATGCTCCTAACTGCATCCGAGGAGTTAGATGTGTAAACTCAGCACAGTGAGGAAACAGTGCCTTTCCCCCCCATCTCTTAAACCTCAGATGAGGGAAGTGCAGTGGGGTTCCAAAAATGGGCTGGGGCAAGCTATGGAAGTGAGAGAGGGCTAATGGCAGCCTTCTGCCCGGTGGAAATAATTAAGAAAGGCATTATGACTTGCACTGTATGAATTATGTTAGTTCCCAGATGAGTTAAATAATAAAGTTTGTGGACTAATTAAATCACATCCATTGCATCTTGTCTTTCTTTCCAAGAGTCTGGGAAAAGCCCACTGGGCACCTAGCTGCATTTTCAGGTGCTAAATACCTTTCAAAATTAGACTTATGATAAAATTGTGGCATAACAAAGAGACAATAGAATTTGAGCCAGCTGTTGGGATCCATGGAACCTGTAGCCAGGAAGATCCAAATTCCTGAGTATGCACAATTTGAGGTTGGTCTGAAATTTAATGGGAGACTTGAGTCTACTGCTGCCTACATGAACTGGCTGTCTAATCTCAGGAAAGATCAGAGTGCACATCACTGTCATGCTATGGATCCAGATCTAGCCTTCTTCTTTCCCAGTCACATAGGTGGAGGAAGAGAAATGAAGGACCACAATCTAGCTGTCAAAAATCAGATTCAGTGAACACTGAATTTTGTTTGCTATAGATCTAGTAAGTACATAGCCTGCAAAATTATGTCACTGTATTTAAGGTGGTTGAACAAGTACAAATAAAATAAAAATGACCCTGTCAATCACTCAAAGCTTAAACCAAATGTGACCTGAATATATTACGAGATTCAGAAATGTTTAATTATTTTTTAAAACCTCTTCAGGCCATAAACTTGGTTACTCTCAGAAGCAAAAGTACCAATTCTCAGTTTTATCTACAGCACAGATGGAAGTAGGAAGTCCCTAGAATCCTCTGTGAAGTTATATTTCTGCCAGATTTACCCTCCAATTCTGTGTAAATCAAAAAAACAACCAAATAAGCTGTTTTAGCTAAACCTAAAATTGTAGATGTAATCTAGAACAAAACCATTTTGGGGCTTACTGCTGCACCTGACCCTTGGAGACATGTTTAATAATGCACACAAATTATGGTGATATTTCAGCATAGCCACATAGCAAATTGTATCTTATTGCTTAACTTTCCCCACATCTTGTCATGTATTATTGCTTATTTAATAATTATCTCTCTCATCCTTATTCTCTTTGTAATAGTCTTAGTTGTTTTGTATTGTGCAAGATGATTGCACAGGAAATACATATTGATCCAGGAAACATACCATTTTAAGAGTAAAATAAAAGGGTGGCATTAATAATGAAAAAAAGGAATTGTTCAGAACTTTGTTACTGCACACAAAAAATTGCTTTGGCTAACAAAAGTTTTCCTGAATCAAGTTATACAGCACACAGATTTGCTTGCACAAAATGTGTGCACTCAAAAAAGCCTGGTTACAGAAAGATCTCATTATGTGCAATTTTAATCCATAAAAGTTGAGCAAAAGCTCCTATGTTGCATTTCTGCTGGAATAAATTTTCTGCATTAGCCATACAGAAAAAAATTTAGGGTTGAGCCAAAAATGCTATTAAGACCTCATTAACTATGAAACTCCTACACAGCACAGTGAAGAATACATTTCTGAAAAGCAAAGAGGCTCGAAGTTTCTCTTAGCAGCATTTTGGCTCCATTTTCCTTCCTCTACTTTATGTTCCACATAACTGTATTTTTGTCGTTTTGAATAAACCACTGGTGTTCCTATTTATATAGTTATTTTATTAAAGTTACACTGACACTGAGCCTAATTTTCAAACATTCGTGCCTGGAAAGAATGTTAGCATTTTGTGAACTCTTTAAAACATGCTGCATTAGTGTGTAGGCTGTAAATAGAACCAAGGATTAATTTAAAGATGTGCTAAAAGAGGAAAACAAAAATGTGCTATGACAACTTGACAATCAGGATGCCTCTAAAAGCTCACAACAAAAATATTATTTTCCACTTTGCAGATGATTCCTGAAGCAGACTTCATACTCAGAGTTATTAATTTAGGGTCTTCTTTTTTTTCAGCACATATTCTTGTGTCAGACCACCTCTGGTGTTTAAAGGAGTCATATCAGATAAACTGTCCTTGATCAAATCCTCTCATGTAAAAAGTACAAACAGCCCTCCAAGGAATGTACATTTTCTGAGGCTATTCTTCCCTCTTCCCATCATAAAGCATTTTCTGCAGATATTTCAAGGAATTTTAACATCCACCCGTAACAACCCATATCTTCTTTACAGTACAGAGATCACTGTCGTAACTAAATAATGCAGCCAGAGTTTTTATTACATTTCTTCAGAATAATAACTAAGGAATAATGTTACTATACTGTTAACATTATCAAAGGGAAAATTTGAAAGATTTTAAAACAAGATGTTATATTTCATGCGGGAAACTGTGAGAAGACCACATTTTTTTTATTTCAGTGGCTGAATAGAAACAATCCGTTCAGGTCAACCCCACATGAAGATTTGTTAGTTTTTACCTTTTCCATTTGGAAAAAATGCAAAATAAAAAAATGGGGGTGGGAGGAGTCAAATGAAACATTTTGCCCTACTTGAAATGAAATGTTCAGTTTTATCTGAGGGTCTTGGGGGTTAACCTTTAAAAAAATAAAATTGAGGTACAATTTGAAATGAAGTCACTTTGAATTGAAGGTGAAACTTTTCATTTTTGAAAAGTGTATGAAATGAAACATTTCCAGGTTTTCAGATATCCCTCCCCTGCCGTGAAAATAATTTGATGAATTCAACACAAATTCTATAAATGATTTGTTTGCCCCCAACCTGCCTTTTTCAGTAAAAGGAGTTGCATTTGAAAAAGTTCACCTAGCTCTTGACATAATTATTATGCAAATCACAAATGCACACTTGCAGGTATCACTAGATCCCTGGTCCTTCAGTTCTTCAAACATAAGTATTAGGACAAAAACAAAATTCATGTGACAACTAGAAACAGTAATAGCACCTTATCTCTGTGGGCTCACCACCAGAAGGCAGTACTTTGTTACACACAAAGGTTCAGATTGTGATTAGCCTGTGTGGGTGATACTACTACTTGACTGACCTCTCATAATATGCTTGTGACAGGCCAATCAAAACAGCAGAACCTACAGGGATTGCTAAATCTTTTTTCCCAGAGGAAGCAAATCATGCAGAAAAGGACAGAGAGGAAGTAGGGCCAGGGCCCCACCCCCATCAGACTTTGCTGTTTGGTCACTGTACCATGGAAACAATCTGAAACATCCTTATGAATAAACTCCTGATGTTGGGGAAAGCTGGGAGAGAATGTGCTCTGATCCAGAAAACGTGGGACAATGGAATGGCTGTTACTGCCAGCATAAGTTAGAACAGTCCAAAGCTGCTCCAAGGTAAACCATGAGAATCCTTTCCCTCCTCACCTGGAGGAGGTGGTGAACATATCTCTGCTGGGCTTGAGGATGGAAAATACAAGGCAGTGGAGAATCATGCTGTAAAGTTTTATGTTTATTCAGTCCTAAAATCATGTAAATCAATCCAGTGTTTTGTTAAAATATAACCTTCAGAGTATTTTGACCCTGGGGAGAGCTGGCAGACCTAAACCTAATGCTCCCTGACAGATTTTCTACCTGAGGAGGGAAGCTGTACATTCTAGCTGGGGATCCATAGGAATCCTGCTAGTGAAGGCTATCTAGGAGATGTGCCAAATCAACCTCCTATCAACTACTATGTGTCTGAGTGGAAAAATCTATTCAGTTTCTGATGGGGCAAAGGCATCTTTTCTGTGCTTGGATATAATCTATTTTGCTGTTTTTAATGTTTTGTGTTTAATGATTACTGACATATTTGAATTTGATAAGTGGGAAAAATTCCCCATCAGGATTCCATGAGCAGAGCGCAGAACAAAGGGCCCTGCTAAACGGATGTGTGCCAGATGCCAGAGCAGAGCAGGACAAGCCACTTTCAGCTCCAACTCCATCTCCATCGGGATGCCAATTGCCATCCTGTGCTGCTAGGAGAGGGCATCACAAGGTCAGCCAGGAGATGAGTTGATGTACCAAGTGGAAAATAAAACTGATATAGTCTACAATATATGAAAAAGTACTTTATTAATTAATTAACATGGACAAGAAAATGAAAAATACCTACACATACTCCGCATAACATTAATGAAAATGAAGGCGAAATAAATAAGGATTAATCAATTACTTATTACACCACTAAATATTGCACACAGTACAGCCAGGTCTTTAAATACGCAAAAGAAATATTTCTCCCTTTTCATTACTTAGATTGGGGTGGGGGGGTTGTCTATAGTTCTTTTTGTAACAGAATGTTTGCTGTAATAATGCTGTAAATTGCTATGATGATTCATTTCTACTGACTCAGGAATTTATGGCTGCCATAATATCATGAGACTATCTCAGGTGGTTTCTGACTCAGTGAACTTGAAGATGGCAGATTCTAGGATCAATCAATGGGCTAGTCTACACTAAAAAGATATTGCAGATATAGCTATTCCAGTATCACTGTACCAGCCCACTAGAGGAATCATAGAATATCAGGGTTGGAAGGGACCTCAGGAGGTCATTTAGTCCAACCCTCTGCTCAAAGCAGGACCAATCCCCAGCTAAATCATCCCAGCCAGGGCTTTGTCAAGCCTGACCTTAAAAACTTCTAAGGAAGGAGATTCCACCACCTCCCTAGGAGATGCATCTGATACGTGCATAAGGAGACCTTTTGTCAATAGTTAAACCAGGACGTAACTATTTTACCAGTTTAGCTGTGTCTACATGGGGTAAGGGAGGTGAGGGGAGAAGGAGGTCCTTGATGGCAGGTCCCTGATGACATACCTATGTCAGTCAGCGGTGTGGATTTTTTCACACTCCTGACCAACATAGCAATGCCAGAAAAACTCTGTAGTGTAGACCTGGTCTGAATTCTTGTTTGCTACAGAAGTAAAATTTGAGTATCAACATTGAAGAAAGTAACCTCCTGGCAGTACAGAGCTTATAAAGCCTTAAGGCTGCAACCTTTGTAACTTTGAAATATATTGGTAAAAATTGAGGTCAATCTATGGTTCAAGAACTAGACTCTGATCATCAGCAGTAGATACATCCATATGTTAACACAGACCGAAGAACAGAACTAAATCTGGATACAACTGATTACAACAGGATGGGGGCCATAAAACGGGGAGCCTAAAATATGTACCACCTTTATATGGCAGAATATTTAGGATGACTTAGAAGTAGGTTCATATTGGAAAAGGGCTTTGGGTAGACATTGCCTGCTAGGAGTTTAGTAAATAAAACTTCCCATAATATCATGACATAATATAAGAAACATTAAGTCGTGCTAATAAAATTTGCAGCTGATACAAAGTTGGGAGGTATTGTCAATATGAAAGAGGACTGGAATATCATACAAGAAAATCTGGATGACCTTGAAAGCTGGAGTAATAGAAATGGGATCAAATTTAATGGTGCAAAGTGCATGAACTTGGACTTAGGGACTAACAACAATAATTTTTGTTATAAAATTCTGGACTTATCACTTGGAAGCGCAGAGGAGGAGAAAGATCTTGGATGTATTTGGTTGGTCACAGGATGGCTATGAGCTGGCAATCTGATTCAGCTGTGAAAAAGGCTAATGCAGTCCTAGGATGCATCAAGCAAGGTATTTTCAGTAGAGACAGGGAAGTGTTAGTACCATTATGAAAGGCACCGGTGAGACATCCTTTGGACTACTGTGTGCAATTCTGGTCTCCCATGTTTAAGAAAGATTAATTCAAACTGAAACAGATGCAGAGAAGGGCTACTAGGATGATTAGAGGAATGGGAAACCTACCTTAGGAAAAGAAGCTCAAAGAACTTGGCTTGTTTAGCCTAAACAAAAGAAGGCTGAGGAGAGACATCAGAGGAATAAATGCCAGGAGTGGGTGAGTGAGGTTCTGTGGCCCACAGTGTGCAGGAGGTCAGACTAGAAGACCGTGATGATCCCTTTTGGACTTGAAATCTATGAGAATCATTTGAGTTTGGGTTGCTAAACAAAACCTAGAGGACTTTCAGAGGCCTGCTGTAGAACAGTGGAAAATTATCACTTTATCTTAATTAGTCCTCTAGAAGATTGTGGGTTTCTTTCCTCATTTAAGGAAAGGTTTGATAGATACTGTATTATATAAACAATAAAACTGGCATTTTGAGGCTTTTATCCTTCAGATGAAAAAAAATCCCTTTTTAAGATCACAGTAGTACTATATTTCAAGAGTGTATAGTTACATAAGGAAATAGATGCACAGCAGCAACCACAGCTTGACTATATTAAAGTGTGATATATTACGGTATTGTTCAATGATTCCATATTTTTGTGGACCTGATTGAGTGATAGAATTTTAAAAAAATGTTCTTCTCCCCTTCATCAAAGCAAACAAAATTTCAAAAGGCTCTTTTAACGAAGCATTCCCTACAATTCACAAAATAATTAAAAGTGTGAGATCATGAAAAACTGGGGGCAAAATGTCTCATGAATTTTCATGAAAAAACATTTAAGTAATTTTTCCCACTTCTACATACAAATCTGAGAAGTTAACTCACAAATCTGCTTGACCAAATCCTTCATACCACGAATGTAGAATTTTACTTAGGAATCTGACTGCGAGTTTTGCTTAAATATAAATATATATTATATATATTAGAATTTGGCCTCTATAGTTAAGATGCCTTTCTATCAACTTATAGATGTACAACTTGCAAAAAAATTAAGAAATGTGGAACAAAACAGTCCTTTTCTACTTTCATTCTAGGGAGTGGTAAAACTCCCAATTTCAATGGGAACCGGAATAGGTCCAATAATGACAATTGCACTAGATAGTCAGATTTTCATCTATTTACTCATCACACCATCTAACATTCTTTAAATTAACCACCTGTGTACACACATTTCCCAATTTTGCATACAAGGTTTGCATACACAAAGAATTTGAATGTGTTTTTATGAAGGCTGCCTAAAAATTTGCTCCCATGTCAGTACAGTACATTTTTATGCTTTTTCAGTGTTGCATATTCTCATCTAACATGTACATGTATGATTAGAAGATATAACAATTATTGCCTCAGCCTAAAAAGGTAAAATCTTCTCAAAGATTTCTATTTCCAGCCTTCATTATTAATTTTTTTCAGCATTCATCTTGCAATAACTTGTAGAAGGTAGTCAAATCTAGGGATTGGATTGATTTAAACCACACATTTCAAAACTGAATGCAAACTTCTGCCAAGTTTGAGGGGTTTTGGATTTCTTTTTCCAGCTTGGTGAATTATACAAGTAGGCCTTGTTACATGAATACAAAGTTTCAAGGCTTCACAGCTAGCGTTTCCTTTAGGCCCCACCCAGCTCTGACTATACCATTATTTAATATTACAGTGTTTAATAAAAGAGACTTTGTTCTAAAGCCTCTAAATACTAAGCTTCCTCTATAAAGCTACAGAGATCAAAGAATTATAGGTTTTGGAAGTCTACAGGTTTCTATATGTATTTACTGCTATAAAAAGTTATTACAATAGTGTTACTTCAGGGACAATCACTGCTCACACATGGCAGCACCCCTCAATGATTAGTCCAACAGTAAAATGAAGTTTAAATTCAGTTGTAAGTTGAAATCAATGGATCTGCTCACTGAGTAAGATGTTACAGAATGTGAGGAGAGGTTGCTCAGTGATTGAAACCTTTACTGTAGCAGGTTTTTTGGTAACATGTAGAATAATCTTTTTAATATAAACTACCCAATACACAGATACTGTATATTCCACTTTGAATACCTTCTTTTTAGAGAAAAAACAAACAAGAAACAACAAAAATAAAGTCTCTAGGAGACAGCTTACAGTATGTGAAGCTCTTATAGTCTGAACTGAACACACGACTGCCTGTCTCTGCAGATGGCAAAATCCTGAAGGAGATAACGTATCAGTACACAAAGGTAAATAAACCACCTCCTATCATTGTTTCCCCCATTTTACCTACATTAGAGCTGTGCAGAAGCCAGAATTCCCATTCTATAGACAATTTCATATTTCAAAAAAAATTTTTACTTGTTAAATCAGAAGAAGAAGTAAAAGTGTGACATTGTCCATGGAAAGCAATTTTTTGAAAAATTCTGGGAAGGGAGCTGTCTGGCTGGCAAATGAGCTAGACAGCCTTAAGGTCCTCCTGCCTGCCAAGGAGTATCTCCGGGAACTAGCCAGCTGGGGAGCTGACTGTCCAGGGAGACCACTATCCCAGCCAGCCCTGGAGCCAGACAGCTGGGAAACCCAGGAGCCCTCCTGCACACTAGGAGAACAGCCTATGGAGCATGGGAGCCTAAGCAGAATGGCTGCCATGGGAACATGGGATCCCAGAGAGCTGGGCAACCTGCCTGCCAGCTGGCTGGTGAGTGAGTGCACTGGCAGGAAACAAGGCAGGGTGACATTTCAAATCTGTCAAATCAGCATTTTCTGACAGAAAACTATTCCAGTCAAAATTTTCTTTTAGCTTTAGTTAAAAAAATATATATGATTTGTGTCTACTTTGTTTATTTTTTACATCTTCTGACCACTACTTAACCATCCTCATAGGTATTTTTTGAAAGGCAATTATTTTCAGAAATCAGTGGAAAGCAAATTTTACCTGTATCTGTATATACAGTCAGTTGAGCAATAAACTAGTCTATCTCATCTTAACACAGGGATTGACAAATCCTCCCCAGATTTAGAAGTATTCAAACTACTCATTAAAGCAGCTAAAAAAGTCACAGCTAACAATCCATTCAACTAAGTGGCAAAATGACTATTTTTAACTTAATACAGTAGAAAGGATATATTTCAATCAAACTCTAATGTTTCCAACCTAATCACACTCCATTGTGTTTTCTCAGACGCATTAAACCCTACATATCAAGGCTGCTGCATTACTACTATTTGTGCTTACCTGGCAACATCTTCAGAATGCCTGCAGTTATGGAGAACAAAAACCCCTCAATATGCAATTTAAGCAAGAAAAAATTGTATGAATATAATCAGTCTGAACATAAAAAAATAGGCTAAGGCACACTGTCCTAGAAGAAAAAGTCAACTGGCTCCATTTCTTGTTTGCATAAAACACGAGGAAGGCCACAGAGGTGAGAGAACATGCTGACTTTCATTACACTAAAGACCTGAGTGTGTGATGTGCTGAACACCATCAACTTCTACTGATTTCAATGAGAATTGAAGGTGCTCTGGAACTCCCACAGGACACTCAGCATCTTGCAGGAATGGGACATAATTGTATCATTTCCCATCATTAGCAGTGAGATCAATAGAACAAATAAATGTGTAAACAATAATTGATGCAAGCAATTTTTCTTTATATCTTTGTTTGCAAACAGATTGTGATTTTCTCAACTTTGACGTTATTTGCCCAATAATTCTGGTGAATAATTCTGCATCGGAAGATTGTTCACAGAATTCAGTGTACATTCAATATTTCAAATTTAAGTTACACTTCGCTAGTCAAATACATCACAGGGCATGATTTTTCACCCCCCTCCGCCCAATTGGAGAAATGTTTTCAATAAAGTTTCTGGTGCAAATGTGTGCATGTACAAATCCTAATTTATCAGTCTGCAAAGATTCTTCAATATTTACTTACAATATTCTATTTTCACAAATATTCCCATTAGTAAACTCATTTTCTAGAATATTTGTGAAAAGTGAACACAAAAAGGCATGTGGAAGTGATGGAAGGCATGTGGAAGGCATATGCTGTTTGAACTGTTCCAGAGCTGAAAGCATGACCCTTTATAATTTGAGCTAAAGGATTAAGTTGTGTAGGTGGGAGCTGTAACAGACTCTTAGCCTCTGTGAATTAAAGGAAGACAGACAGTGGATTACATTAACATAGCTGAAGCAGATCCATTTAAAAATTTGAACAAATATTTGTGGCTAGCATATTGGAATGTTCACCCAGACCTACAGATCAAGAATTGTTATGAAATATTTAGTAATAAACGTATAAGAAGGTGTCTACAAACTAGAGAGTTTGGAGGGTGATCTTGGGTTTTGGGAGCAAATTGAAGAGGCTTCATGCCAACTGTAAGCTCTCTCACGATAGGCAATTTTCAGCCTATTATATTGGACTGCTTTCTGGCCTGGTGCAAAAGGTCTGGAATGTAATTGAGAATCTGACCCTGTGACTTTTACAATAGTGTAATATAGTATTTTTCTTGGCCAAACCCCAAATCTATAGCCCTTAATCCATTATTTTCATGGCATGATGAGTGCTGCTGATCTGTGTAAAATTCAAATTTGACAATCTGCAATTCAGCATTAATCTTCACCATTGTGATATACAACTTTGAATTTCACAAATGCCAAACTTCACTGGGTGAAAAATGATTTTTGACCTAAAAAATTAACTACTCTCACACATTGCCTTATAGAGCACTCTATAAAGCAGACAAGGATTCCATCAACAATGCTACTACCTATTTTTTTCAATTACTGTAGATGCATAGTAATAAATCATTAATAAGCAATTAATATAGCCCAAAGTATCCCTAAGAAAAATTCTAAAATTCTTAATATATGACGATTAAAAAAAATGTAATGAAACTGCATTTTACCCAGGTGGTTAGTCAATATTTGGGGTGCCTTGTGGGTTGTTTCATTCAGGAGGAGAAACTCATGACTATGTCAGTTATTTCTTTACTGAAATTCTGTTTGTTTAAAAAGAACCTATACCAAGTCCTGTTTGCCTGAACGCAGTAGGAACAAAGCAAAAACAGAGTTTCTGTGCTCACAGTTCCAAGTTTCTTTCTGGCTAATACTCTTCCCAAAGAGTTCCCTCTCGGAGTTCAGGGTCATGCTGCAAATGCATCTCTTTGGCTTTCTGGCTGTCTTCTGTGTCTTCTTGTGGCTTGCACCACCTTCATGCCTGCACCAAAACAATATCTAGCCTTCCACATTTGCATTTATCCCTCAGCAAAACCCTCCGCACACATCACTCAGTTTCTGACCACCTTGTGTATGGCCCGTGTTTTGGGTGCTAGATCCTTCTGTTCCAGCTACCTTACTCCAAAAAAGGAGGCAAACAATTTCTTACAATTATCCCGAATGAAGGGTATGATCATGCCCACCAACATTAACACAGGTTTGCCCAACCTCCATAGCAACAATAGAATTTACAGCAAAATTATTTCCAGGTCAAATATTTGGCTTCCCTGGCCTCTTAGGCTCATAAGTTATAAGTCTAGAAGGGACCATTCAGTCTGATCTCCTACATAACACAGGCTATAGAAATTCCCTGAACAAATTCCTGTTTGAACTAGATCATGTCTTTTAGAAAAAAAAGACAATCTTGATTTAAAAGTGTCCGATGATTAATTACTCTATTAAACATGTACCTTATTTCTAGTCTGAATTGGTCTAGCCCAACTTCCAGTATTCCAGTCATTTGATCTTGTTACAGATTTCTCTTCTGGACTTAAGCACCCTCTGTGATAAATATTCCATGCAATGTTATATTAAGTTTATGTATCACTACGAGCCAGGGACTATACACAACTCCATAGGGGAAGGTTACCACAACTCCTCCAGGAACTGCAAACAGTGTGTATGGGGGAGATTAAGGTGAATAACTTAGGTTGTAAACACCTCCATAGTGGTACAACTGTCTAAGAAGGCTTGCATATACTAGTTTTTCAAAGACCAGCAGACTCCCCTGTCCTCCCAAAAAATGATTTTGGTATATAAAAATGGTTGTGTTTAAACTGACTCAGGGCATTTTTTCTTATCCAGAAAACATACAGGACATTCTGTCCAAGAGGGAAAAGTTGGAAAGATTTTGGCCTGCTAGGGTTCCATAAGACTGATTGATGACTCTTGGTATATTTAGTGTTTAAAATCTGTTTATTATGTTTTCTCTGTAATGCTTCTACCTTAAGAATAAATGTGCCTGCCTATAAAGAGCTGTGGAGTAACTAGTTACTGCTGGCAATGCACTATTCCTAGCCTTAGGAAAGAAAACAACAGGTGCTGGCCATTATCCGCAGCATGTCAGTCTGCCAATCAGCCTAAGGCAGCCTTAAACTCTCCCCGGGCAGAAGGATGGGGGACAAAGTTCCCTGCCCAGAGACAGGTGATTACTGGACACCTGACACCTAACTGGGGATGCCCGGAGTGGACTGTGAGTAGTGGTGGTAGCGAGCAAGATGCAGATGCAGTTACCCTCTTCTAATCAAATTTCTGCTTCCCAGAGAGATACTTATAGACTGTGATCACTCCCTAACCATTTTTTGTTAAAATAAAGAGATTAAACTCCTTGAGTCTTTCAGTTTAAGGCATGTTTTCCAATCCTTTAATCATTCTTGTGGCTTTTTGCTGAATCATTTTTCAACATCCTTCTTGAATTGTTGACACCATAACTGGACTCAGTATGCCAGTGTTGGATCATATTAAAGAAGTTCTGTATTAAAATCACAAATGAATTTGATTCCCCATAGTTTAAATTCCAGGGTATTACTAATTAAGAGGTCTCTTGGTTTTTGGTACTGTTTCTCTCCCTCTCTGTGTGAAACTTGCAAGCTGCTAATTGTGTTAGTACATTCTAAGACTGAGTCTGTTCTCAGAGCAATTCTTTGTAACAACAACTACTCACACAAAGAGAGACTCAAAGCAATACTCTGTAACAACAGAAATAGCACCCAGAGACTCCCTGCCCTTTTCTTGTATTCATCTTGCTTTGTTAACCATTGTGATTAAAATAGAGATAGAGGATGTATGTGGATGGATGCTTGGTGTGGATAATAACTGAATGATCAGGGAGGTGTCAGCCTAAGAATCCAGTGTCCATCAGCTGAAGAAGGCATCAAGTGGAAATAACCAGAGGTCCCCCGGAGGGCAAACTGGAATCCACCCAACAGCCTCAAGAATGGGAGACCAAAGAACAAGATAACATTTAGGAGCATGTAGTCATCAGGAATGTGCCATCTGCTGATTGATTCAGCAACAACATGATGAAGCAATTCCCATAGACTGGAATAGGAAGAAATTCCTATAAAAATGGACTCTAGAAAGTGAGAACTTTGGGGTCTGATTCTGCAAACCAACTTCCAGGAACATCAGATGAGCATCTGACAAGGCCCTGCTCCCTCCTCATGTCAGGCCACCTGGCCAGTGGCTTGGTATGAGCAACTCTAAGGCTGGTAACTATGATACCATCCTTGCAGAACCGCTGTGTGTGTATATATGAAATTGAATGGAATGTTATAGCTATAACTAACTGCTTCCTATGATTCTTTCTGTATTCACAATAAATGTGGCATTTTGCCTTTTCCCCTTTAATAAGATCCTGCTGATTTTTATTTTATTGGTATAACACCAGTCATCGTTGTACCAAACATAGAGGAAATGCAAACTCTCTACTCATACTCTACATTCTTCTATTTGTACATCCAAAGATTGCATTAGCTCTTTTGGCCAGTGTCACATAGCTAAACATGAGCTCTCAAATTATTCAACATGACACCCACATCTTTTTCACTTTCAGTACTTCCCAGGATAGGGGATTCTATCCTGTAAGTATAGCCTGCCTTCTTTGTTCCTCAATACAGCCATATGTAAGGTCATGTACTGTAACATGTTATTCGTTTATGCCCAATTTACCAAGTGATCCAGCTCTCTCTCTATCAATGATTTGTTCTCTTCATTATTTATGACTTCCCCTAACTTTTGGTCATCTGCAAATTATATCAGTAGTGATTTTATGTTTTCTTCCAGTTAAAAATGTTAAGTGAAGGGCAAAGAAAAACTACATGTTGTACCTCACTAGAAATATACGTGCTCAATGACGATTCCCCATCCAGGCCATAATGTTTCACCCAGCCCACTGAGACATTAGTCTTGGATCAAAAGCCGGTTTCTACCTGTGAAAAGGATTAGAGCTACTACAGTCTCCATCTTTACCTGTTGCTGTCCCATGGCAAGGACTATCCCCATGCCCCAATAGATAGGATTGGGAGTTAAAGCTCCCCCTCCATATAAACACAGCCAAAAGAGGATTGAATTTTCCCTCTTGTAAAATATTACATGCTGCCATTAGATACTATTGACAATTGCTACACTGGCATCACACCATACCAGCCATTTGCAGTCGCCCCTCAAGCCAGAATTGAATGCTCAACTTCAAAATGTCAGAACCTATATATAAAATGCAGGTCACTGATCCCTTAGGCAGCCATAAGAATTTTCCCACATGCTCCTAGATGCCCTCCCTTTGATTAACTTTGGTTGGTCACAAAAGTCATATTAGCCCAGACTACCTTTTGTGGTCAAAATTTTGACTCATTTTGAGAGAAAAATGTGTTGTATTTGGTGTTCTTTCTGAGGTAGATGGGAGAAAAGGTTGATAGCAGGGAATAGCTCTATACTGCTTCCTGCAGCAGTGCACTGTATCAGTAGCTACTTCAACATGCATCAAAGATCCACTTTGTCAGGCAGAGCCACTCCACCCTTATATCTCCAAAGACAACAAGAACAGTCCATCTGGCAGATATATAGGAGGCAATAGCAGGCCACAGGTCATTTTTTTTTCACGTCAGCACCAAAAAGGGGGTGGAAGGGGATTGTTTAGGACAGGGGGGCATATGATTTAATTGAGATAAGTATTCAGATTCTGAACCTTTTGAGATCTTTCAGCATTACTAGATATGGTCAAAAATGTAGACTTTTCTGGTGGACATTTGAAGCTTTTACTGTCTGCCTATGTGGGTACTGTCATGAACCAAGAGTACAGGAAGGGCATCATTTGAAGAGAAATATTTATTATGAAAGAATCTGAGCAAACAGTAGCAATGGTCTTTTATGTTACTATCATTAACCTTCAGTAGAAATGTTAATTGAGATAGAATAGTCCCACATTTTGTTTTGATTACACTGGGAAGCAATTTTGAACTGAAATATGTTTGTATGACCTTCATTTTGTGACATATTTTAAGCTAAAACAGTTTTTAACCACTATCTACAGCAAACGTCCATAAGGTGATGTTCACAGAATACAGTTTACTTTGCATTGCACCTTTAATTGAAGAATGTACTCTGGTGTTCTGTAGAAATAAATAGACTCAGCAAAAAGCTCATTGTATGATGAAGTGTGAAATGAAGTTTTGACAGTCTCTATACCCCACACTTAAGCAGCAATCACCTGCTACAGAATTATATAATCTTCAGTATGCTGCTGTACAGAGTGAAATTAACTAGTCAAATACATAATGAAGTATGAACTACACAGCAGAAAGTTTCTTGAATATGTTATGGCTAGACCAAATTATGAAATATCACTTCAGTTTCAGAAAGGAGCAAAAGATTTGCATTTCTAAAAGGAAAACATTTGTATTTACCTCTCAACTAAACTGGGCAAAGTTTTGTGTGTGCATGCATCCCTTTTGTTTTTTTTTTGCCAGAAAAATGCAGATTTTGGTCAACAAAAATAATTTACACATGTGAGTCAATTTCAGTGACTTGTTTCCACAGAAGAGAAAAAATTTGGAGATTCAAAACAGTTCATTTTGGCTTTTCTGAAGTGAAACTTTTTGTTTCAGAATTCACCTGAGTTAAATGTTTTAAAAGCTTTGAAATTAAAAATGAAAGATTTTATTTTTGGTTGTCAAATTGCTTTATTTGTACCTATAGGTACTTTTGGACCTGCACTTGAACTGAATATTTGATTTTTTTGAACAGCCCTATTCTTGACCACCACATGCTGTAGGCATTCAGGAATTAAGAAGATATCCTATAACATTTACTGCCCCACAAATTACTTCAACAGAATATTAAGTTGTTTGGTAGGTATTTTTAAGATACAGTCAAGTTGTACTATAAGCATTCATGAAACCATCTATAGTTGGGCTGGACATACTGATTTCAAAAATTAAATACTTTTTTTTTAAACCCAAAATTTGAACTGAATCAAACGAAGTATTAGAGCTTTTGTTTTGGAGGTTCAAAAACATTTGGTAATGGATACATTTTTCAAGAGTACCCATTAGGAACTCAAGTCCCACTTTCAAAATGGACTTTAGCTCCTAAGTCATGTCGGAGCTTTTGAAAATTTTACCCAATATCTTGGTGTGTGGTTTGTTTTGTTTTTTTCCATGCCTCTGCACCTTCTGATCTCAACAGGGCAAAAATCAAATATTGCTTCACTCATGGCTTGTTCTTTTTGCAGTATTTTAGACCTGATCAAATCAGAACAGAGCAAATCATGAGAGAGCTTGGTTGTTGTGAAATTTTCTACCCAGATTTTTTACCCATGAAGTCCAGATAAATTTAAATGAGCAACTGAACTTTGGTTATTCTTATACCAAATTAAAGGGAGAGTATTTAAAACAAGCTTCCCCTTCTTGAATATGACAGTCACATTAGTGACAGTAGTTAATTGACCACATAACATCCTTCAGCACAAAAGTGCCTGGCTTAAAATTGAATTGATAGCTTAGTAACACTGTCCACCCATGCAGTAGGGGACATTTTCTAGGTGACTTCTGAATGCTTGTTCTAGAACAGTGATCCTCAGCATATCACTGATCCCACTTTCAGCCTTAGGAACAATAGGAGATTTTTGTGTTTATTTACAGCCTCTGGCTGTTATTTTGGGATAGTTTTGTTGTTTTTGAGAGGATTCTTTGCATTTCCACTACTGGATAAATACAGTAGTACAAAATAGAAGTAAGCCAGCTACCAGGGAAGAGTAATATGGGTCTAAGATGGGTGTGATAGAAGTGGCACAGTGAACAAGAAGTGGAAAACCACTGTTGTGATTGGCCAGGAATCCAGAACCATTGTCTCAGGTAGGGAGCAGGTAAAAATCTCTTATCCCATGCATTGGGAGGGGGAAAAAAAAAAAAAGCTAATGAAGCAAGAACAATCACATCTGGACCCAACAAATGGCTGGGGAGATGGGAAAGAGATCAGTGATCTGCCATTGCCATTTTTTCTAATATGGTACAGCAGAAAGAAGGTACCACCTTCATTTTACTCCAACTAAATATAAACATAATTACCATAATTATTTTTTGCCAATTGCTTGATACAATGATCTTAACTATTTGCTTTATCCAGCTATTTACCACATATGCAAATACAGCCTCTTTTGCATCTGACCAGCCATTAATTTCTAGAATATAGTCATAATTGTATGTTATGTAATAGCTTTGACCTGATAATGAATGTTTTTATTTCTGACTTTTGACTCATTCCTGTTGTATATGAGTCAGCTAAGCAATCATAATGTGGGAACTTCCTTTCCAGTGCTATCTGGGTTCTTTTAAGTGATACCCTTTTAGCTGTGAGGTATGGGACTCCTAGAAAGTAGAAACATTACTTTTTGATTTGAAGCTTATAAAAAGAAAAAAAACTAGTAGTTGTGGTAGTTAGGCTGCTTTGAAACTAAAAGTCAAAATGCTATTAGGGAATAAAATTTAGATCTTGGACTACCCAAAATACATAGCAAAACTCCCCCCAAAACCAGACCACAGGGACACATGTTGTGTGTGTTATTTTAGTACAGAGAAAATTCATTTTTAAAATCAGTCTCTACTGAGAAGAATTCTGTCCATTGGGCCATGTAGTTATGCTGAGTCCCTAGGTTCATGTGTATTCTTTTGAAGCTCACACTGAATATAACTGTGTGTACCAGTGTTTTCATATATAAATAGTAGGGCTATCAAGCAATTACAAAAATTAATCATGATTAATTGTGCAATTAAAAAAATTGCAATTAATTGCACTGTTCAAAAATATTTAAATAAAAGGTATTTTCAAATATATTCATTTCAATTGCAACACAGAACACAAAGTGTATAGTGCTCACTTTGTATTTATTTTTCATTACAAATATTTGTGCTATAAAAAAAGAAATAGTATTTTTCAGTTCACCTAATACAAGTACTGTAGTGCACTCTCTTTATCATGAATGTCGAACTTACAAATGTAGAATGTACAAAAAAGCCTGCATTCAAAAATAAAACAAATGTAAATCTTGAGAGCCTACAAGTCCACTCAGTCCTACTTCTTGTTCAGCCAGTCACTCACTGAGACAAACAAGTTTGTTTACGTTTGCAGGAGATAATGCTGCCCACTTCTTGTTTACAGGGTCACCTGAAACTGAGAACAGGTGTTTAGATGGCACTGGTGTAGCCGGCACTGCAAGATATTTATGTGCCAGATGCGTTAAAGATTCATATGTCCCTTTGTGCTCCAACCACCATTCTAGAGGACGTGTCCATGCTAATGAGGGATTCTGCTCGATAACAATCCAAAGAAGTGCAGATTGACGCATGTTCACTTTCATAATCTGAGTCAGATTCCATCAGCAGAAGGTTGATTTTCTTTTTTGGTGGTTTGGGTTATATAGTTTCCACATCGGAGTGTTGCTCAAAGACTTCTAAAAGCATGCTGCACACCTCATCCATCTCAGATTTTCGAAGGCACTTCAGATTCTTAAACCTTGGGACAAGCGCTATAGCTATCTTTAGAAATCTCAAATTGGTATTTTCTTTGCGTTTTGTCAAATCTGCAGTGAAAGTGTTCTTAAAATGAACAACAACATGTGCTGGGTCATCATCCAAGACTGCTATAATATGAAATATGTGGCAGAATGCGGATAAATCAGAACAGGAGACATACAATTCTCCCTCAAAAGGAGTTCAGACACAAATTTAATTAACGCATTATTTTTTTTTAAATGAGCGTCACCAGCATTTGAAACATGTCTTCTGGAATGGTGGCTGAAGCATGAAGGGGCAAACTAATGTTTAGCATATCTGGCATGTAAATACCTTGCAATGCTGGCTACAAAAGTGCCATGCGAATGCCTGTTCTCACTTTCAGGTGACATTATATATTAGAAGCCGGCAGCATTACCTCTTATAAATGTAAACACACTGGTTTGTCTCAGTGAGTGATTGACTGAACAAGAAGGAGGACTGAGTGGACATGTAGGCTCTAAAGTTTTACATTGTTTTGATTTTGAGTACAGTTTCGTAACAAAAAAAAAATCTACATTTGTAAGTTGCACTTTGTGACAAAGTTCCTCCTCTGCCTTGGTGGGTCCTGCATTTATTGGTGGATTTGCTTGCCTCAGTTTGGCCACTTTTGCTAGTGACTCAAACCTGCCATTCACTCCGCTAACCACATCACTGGCCAGCATGGGGAAAGGGAGGAGAACCATCCCTCTCTGCTGTTGGGGGATAGGCCAGGGACCTTCCCCTCTGGTAGGACCCACAGTCCAGGTCACCTCCTCCTGTCTCAAATAGGGAGTTGAGGGGGATGGGGGGAACCCGGGTCTACCCTCTATTCTGGGTTCCAGCCCAGGACCCTGTGGATTGCAACTGTCTATAGTGTCTCTTGTGTAACCCTTCTGCCCATCAGAGTTGGCAGCAACAAGAGCCGGGTTCAATATCTAGGGGATCCATTCCAATAACACAATGCAAACCGGCTCAAGCCCCCACCCACTGACCTGGGACAAATATATACCACCCCCGCTGGGCGCCTCCAAGAGGCAATACTTCCTGTCTCGCAAGCACATAGTCTGAGTGTAGCAAAAAGCCTTTTAATAACAGAGAGAAACAATGTGGCATTATGTTGGGGAAACACCACCAACAGGATTCATAACACAACCCATGAGCAAAAAAAAACCCACCCCAAGCAAATTGGGGCATGCCCTTTTCCCTTTGGTTCTTGAGTCCAGCAACCCCAAATCACCCAAAGTTCCAAAAGTCCAATGACCCAAAAGTCTCTGTCCCTGGTCAGGGCAGCCCCAGAGTTCGAAAGTTTATCTGCGGAGCTTTACCTCCCAACCTGGGTAGAGATGGGATGAGGGTAAGAGGCACCTTACATGATCTGACGCTGAGCGCCCCATAGCTCCATAGCTTCGCTCCACCAGCCGCCCCACGAACTCCTTCACTCAGCTGCGCTCCGCTCCGCCAGCCGCCCCATGAACTCCTTCACTCAGCTCCACGGCCCACAAGCAGCTCCTGCCATCCACAAACTGCTCCGCATCGAACTGCTTCACCAGCCGGTCCACAAGGCACTCCAGCCGTCCCGCAAACTGCTCCACAATATATCTTCAGGCTCCCCCACTACTTAACACAACACTCAGCTCTTAGGTGAATTCGGCTTGTAGTAGGGGAGCCCCAGTGCTGGTGCACTGTCAGCCCAAAGTGAGCTCAGCAGCCTATAACTAGACTTCTAATGAAATCAAAATTAGCTCTGATATTCCACAGTGGAGAGAGGAGGAAGTGCAATTAGCATGTAAGGCCCTCACCAAGGGGCCCATGCCACCAAGTATTAATACTTGTCCTCAGCCTCTCTCCATTCACAGAATTTTGGAACCCATGACCGTTGCCTAGCGACTGCTACTTAGTTGATGGTGAATCCCTCCATCATAACAAAAGGCCACGTACAGTTCCAAGCACAGTTCCCATAATCAGGGTAATAACAATTTATTCTTCCTGCCCCAATAACAGAGACACTGGGGATCCCACAGCAGCCAAAGTGACCATTTAGGCAGCTATGGTCTCATTCTAGGCGTGGTGGGTGTGCCTATGCAAATGAGATCGGCCCCTGAAGTTCTTTTCCACAACTTGCCACCCCTCACCACCAGATGTCAGGGTGGAGCTCATCCTGACACTGCTTACACTTGTAACAGCTGTGTGACAGCCACAACTCCCTGGGCTACTTCCCCATGGCCTCCTCCCAACACCTTCTTTATCCTCACTACAGGACCTTCCTCCTGATGTCTGGTAAAGCTTGTACTTTGCAGTCCTCCAGCAGTACACCTACTCACTCTCAGCTTCTTGCTTCCAGCTCCTCACAAACACCTCACTAACTGAAGTGAGGTGCTTTTTAAAACCAGGTGCCCTAGTGGATTCTGGTAGCTTCTTAATTGGCTCCAGGTGTCCTAATGAGCCTGCCTTAATTGGTTCCAGCAACTTCCTGATTGTTCTAGAAGTCTGCCCATTATCTTACTCAGGGAAAAGGGATCTGCTTAATCTGGGTCTAATCCACCTTTTATCACTCTCCTGTAGCCATCTGGCCTGACCCTGTCACAACTTTCATTGTATGAGGTGAATTGAAAAATACTATTTATCATTTTTACAGTGCAAATATTTGTAATAGAAATATAAAGCTAGCACTGTACACTTTGTATTCTGTGTTGTAAGTGAAATCAGTATATTTGAAAATGTAGAAAAACCATCCAAAAATATTAAATACATTTCAATTGGTATTCTATTGCTTAACAGTGTGATTAAAACTGTGATTAATTTTTTTAGTTAATCGCATGAATTAACTGACATTGACAGCCCTAGTAAATAGATGTTTAGACATTTAAATGCCCCTTTAAACATGCGCATAGTTGACATGTACACACAGCATAGGTACAAAAAGTATATATGTATTTTAAGCCTCACTTAATAAAAATATGGTACATAAAGTAGATCAAAAAAGTAGAATGATTACACACACACACACACACTCTCTCTCTCTCTCTCCCCACTCCGTCCTGCCAAATCAGGTTCACTGAATTTGCTAAATCGTATCAGCTGGGGGAGGGGGGGAGAAGAGAGGAGAGAATTAAAAAAAATACTAAAATTTTGACACATTCAAAATGAAATGTTTTTTGTCTTTTGTTATTTACTTCATTTAATTTTTCTAAATAAAACATTTGAAAGGGGTTATTTTTTAAAACTTGGTACAGGCAGTGGTACTTTAAGCTTGGTACTGAAAAATTAATTGTGTCTCTCTAATTATCATCTCAGCATTGAAACTTGGCTTGATGAGATCATTATGTTTTATGTTACACCATCAGCTCTGAACACATGCTGCTCTGAGATCCTATACACACAGTCTGTGGGAAAAACAATGCCCGCTTCTTCCAATGGTTTTTCTTCTCTCACCAGAGGGGATGATGCCTGGAAACAGCCTCACAGGGAACCTCATGGAATTTCCTCCTCCAAGACTCCACTTCTACAGATATTTTTTATTTTTCCCCCCTACAGGAGGGGGTGATCAGTCCTCCCATTTTCAGTATATTCTGGGTATATTTCTGCCTGTAGGGATTTGATACTCCCCAGCTTCCCATTCCCAGGGAAATTCCACAGGCAATACACAACTTTCCATTACAGTCCTTCTGGGCCGATGCCAGACATCGTTTACTTTTATTCTACCTGAGAATTCATTCACTCTGTTGATTAGCCTATTCGGGGCTGAACTGAAACTGATAGAAGCTGAGGATCTAGCAGTATTAATGCTCACAACAAATGTCACTCATGTAGGTTGCAGAGCTAGGAGGCTTGCTGGAAATAGAAGCTCTCTGGCTCCCTCTATAAATAAAAAGGGAAAATTGAAGAGTGCTGCCAGATTTCATTTGCATATATATTCTAAGACCAGAAGTAACCAGTGTAATCATTTAGTCAGTCCTCCTAAATGATTGGCAGGAATGGTGTCCCTAGCCTCTATTTGCCAGAAGTTGGGAATGAGCAACAGGGGATGGATCACTTGATGATTACCTGTTCTGTTCATTCCCCCTGGGGCACCTAGCAATGGCCGCTGTCGGAAGACAGGGTAGTGGGCCATTCTTAAAGTACTTAAAGTTGTGTTATTTTAAATTCCATTTCTTATGCCACTGTCTGAGGTGGATAGCCTGCCTGGTTTCCCATACATTGTTAAGACCCTATACAAGTCACATCCCTCTTCAGCCTCTGTACTGTATGATCCAGCTCAGTCCCTTCTGTGCGTCTTCAGTGTCAAATTTTTTAGAAGTCCTGTGGAAAATCAGATGGCCAAAAGTACTCTTAATTACTTGATTACTCTTATTTCTCTTTTGCAAAATCTGAAAAAATTAAATTTATAGTGCAAAATACATTCAAGCAGAGAGGGGGGAAGTTAGAATTATTAAACAAAACAATAGCACTGAAATGCTCGATTAAATGGCCGATTGTACAAGTCACCATTTTTTTTTCTTGTTTGGGAAAAGGCATATCAGACTTAGAAAAATTGAGCTGGCTGATCATTCTTGCTTTATATCATTGGCTTCATCTTCAAACAGGAATTGAATTTGTACCTGTTTGAAATAAATATGAATGACTGCTCCTTTTTGATGTGCTTTACTAGGACAGAAAGACTACTGGGCCATACCAGCTGGTAATTTTAAATGGTAAAATACAAAGATTCAAGGCCTTATTTTCCCCTGATTCTTCTCCACAGAACCATATAATCGCCAAAGGAATCCTATCATTGGTAATCTAGTGCATCATTTTGTGTTTCCATCCAACTAATGACAGGTGAGACCAAAAGATTTTGGTATGTGCACAAGTGACATATTCAACTTCAAACCTAAAGATAGTCTCTCTTCTAAGAAAAAGAAAAGGAGTACTTGTGGCACCTTAGAGACTAACCAATTTATTAGAGCATAAGCTTTCGTGAGCTACAGCTCACTTCCTCAGATGCATATCGTGGAAACTGCAGCAGGCTTTATATATACACAGAGAATATGAAACAATACCTCCTCCCACCCCACTGTCCTGCTGGTAATAGCTTATCTAAAGTGATCATCAGGTGGGCCATTTCCAGCACAAATCCAGGTTTTCTCACCCTCCACCCCCACACACAAATTCACTCTCCTGCTGGTGATAGCCCATCCAAAGTGACAACTCTTTACACAATGTGCATGACAATCAAGTTGGGCTATTTCCTGCACAAATCCAGGTTTTATCACATCCCCCCCACCCCCATACACACACAAATTCACTCTCCTGCTGGTAATAGCTCATCCAAACTGACCACTCTTCAAGTTTAAATCCAAGTTAAACCAGAACATCTGGGGGGGGGGGTAGGAAAAAACAAGAGGAAACAGGCTACCTTGCATAATGACTTAGCCACTCCAAGTCTCTATTTAAGCCTAAATTAATAGTATCCAATTTGCAAATGAATTCCAATTCAGCAGTTTCTCGCTGGAGTCTGGATTTGAAGTTTATTTGTTTTAAGATAGCGACCTTCATGTCTGTGATTGCGTGACCAGAGAGATTGAAGTGTTCTCCGACTGGTTTATGAATGTTATAATTCTTGACATCTGATTTGTGTCCATTTATTCTTTTACGTAGAGACTGTCCAGTTTGACCAATGTACATGGCAGAGGGGCATTGCTGGCACATGATGGCATATATCACATTGGTGGATGTGCAGGTGAACGAGCCTCTGATAGTGTGGCTGATGTTATTAGGCCCTGTGATGGTGTCCCCTGAATAGATATGTGGGCACAATTGGCAACAATTGAACGTTGTTCTAAATCAGCCATAAAAAGCCATGCGGAACGCAATGCCATCCACAGCCTCAGAAACAACTCTGACATCATAATCAAAAAGGCTGATAAAGGAGGTGCTGTTGTCATCATGAATAGGTCGGAATATGAACAAGAGGCTGCTCGGCAGCTCTCCAACACGAGTTTCTACAAGCCATTACCCTCTGATCCCACTGAGAGTTACCAAAGGCAACTACAGCATTTGCTCAAGAAACTTCCTGAAAAAGCACAAGATCAAATCCGCACAGACACACCCCTGGAACCCCGACCTGGGATATTCTATCTACTATCCAAGATCCATAAACCTGGAAATCCTGGGCGCCCCATCATCTCAGGCATTGGCACCCTGACAGCAGGATTGTCTGGCTATGTAGACTCCCTCCTCAGGCCCTACGCTACCAGCACTCCCAGCTACCTTCGAGACACCACTGACTTCCTGAGGAAACTTCAATCCATCGGTGATCTTCCTGATAACACCATCCTGGCCACTATGGATGTAGAAGCCCTCTACACCAACATTCCACACAAAGATGGACTACAAGCCGTCAAGAACACTATCCCCGATAATGTCACGGCTAACCTGGTAGCTGAACTTTGTGACTTTGTCCTTACCCATAACTACTTCACATTTGGGGACAATGTATACCTTCAGATCAGCGGCACTGCTATGGGTACCCGCATGGCCCCACAGTATGCCAACATTTTTATGGCTGATTTAGAACGACGCTTCCTCAGCTCTTGTCCCCTAAAGCCCCTACTCTACTTGCGCTATATTGATGACATCTTCATCATCTGGACCCATGGAAAAGAAGCCCTTGAGGAATTCCACCATGATTTCAACAATTTCCATCCCACCACCAACCTCAGCCTGGTCCAGTCCACACAAGAGATCCACTTCCTGGACACTACAGTGCTAATAAACAATGGTCACATAAACACCACCCTATACCGGAAACCTACTGACCGCTATTCCTACCTGCATGCCTCCAGCTTTCACCCTGACCACACCACACGATCCATCATCTACAGCCAAGCTCTGCGATACAACCGCATTTGCTCCAACCCCTCAGACAGAGACAAACACCTACAAGATCTCTGTCAAGCTTTCTTACAACTACAATACCCACCTGCAGAAGTAAAGAAACAGATTGATAGAGCCAGAAGAGTTCCCAGAAGTTACCTACTACAGGACAGGCCTAACAAAGAAAATAACAGAACGCCACTAGCCATCACCTTCAGCCCCCAACTAAAACCCCTCCAACGCATTATTAAGGATCTACAACCTATCCTAAAGGATGACCCAACACTCTCACAAATCTTGGGAGACAGGCCAGTCCTTGCCTACAGACAGCACCCCAACCTGAAGCAAATACTCACCAACAACCACATACCACACAACAGAACCACTAACCCAGGAACTTATCCTTGCAACAAAGCCCGTTGCCAATTGTGCCCACATATCTATTCAGGGGACACCATCACAGGGCCTAATAACATCAGCCACACTATCAGAGGCTCGTTCACCTGCACATCCACCAATGTGATATATGCCATCATGTGCCAGCAATGCCCCTCTGCCATGTACATTGGTCAAACTGGACAGTCTCTACGTAAAAGAATAAATGGACACAAATCAGATGTCAAGAATTATAACATTCTTAAACCAGTCGGAGAACACTTCAATCTCTCTGGTCACGCAATCACAGACATGAAGGTCGCTATCTTAAAACAAATAAACTTCAAATCCAGACTCCAGCGAGAAACTGCTGAATTGGAATTCATTTGCAAATTGGATACTATTAATTTAGGCTTAAATAGAGACTGGGAGTGCCTAAGTCATTATGCAAGGTAGCCTGTTTCCTCTTGTTTTTCCCTACCCCCCCCCCAGATGTTCTGGTTTAACTTGGATTTAAACTTGAAGAGTGGTCAGTTTGGATGAGCTATTACCAGCAGGAGAGTGAATTTGTGTGTGTATGGGGGTGGGGGGGATGTGATAAAACCTGGATTTGTGCAGGAAATAGCCCAACTTGATTGTCATGCACATTGTGTAAAGAGTTGTCACTTTGGATGGGCTATCACCAGCAGGAGAGTGAATTTGTGTGTGGGGGTGGAGGGTGAGAAAACCTGGATTTGTGCTGGAAATGGCCCACCTGATGATCACTTTAGATAAGCTATTACCAGCAGGACAGTGGGGTGGGAGGAGGTATTGTTTCATATTCTCTGTGTATATATAAAGCCTGCTGCAGTTTCCACGATATGCATCTGAGGAAGTGAGCTGTAGCTCACGAAAGCTTATGCTCTAATAAATTGGTTAGTCTCTAAGGTGCCACAAGTACTCCTTTTCTTTTTGCGAATACAGACTAACACGGCTGTTACTCTGAAACCTCTCTTCTAGGAGAGCTTTATGCGACATAGTATCTATGGGGGCAGCAGCTGGACAGACAGGAGGCCACTAGCCCACAATGCAAAAGCAAGAGTTAACTATGTAGGAACAACGGTTTGTGGAATATCATGTAAGCAACACAATTATTTATTTATTTTCAATGTGCTCTTATGCTTTATGATCTGGGACCTGCTAAAGCTCACTTCTCTAAGAGCTGCATTAACTAATACACACATACTTCAGCTGTGAAACCAGTATTTGTTTGTGTGCACGCACACCCCCAAAATTTGATGGGTGAAATTTTTCCTAGCTTTATTAAGCATTTACACAATGGTATTGCAGTGGCTGAGCATCTTAGAATGATAAGAACCTCAAACACTTTAGTTACATAGTTAGATGACAAACAAGAATTTAAAACCAACCTTCCCTTTGAACTATACACCATATAGTCTAAATTCTTCATAAAGAAATTTTGCAAATAGTAAAACTCTGTTCAGATAGTCTTAAAATTATGCAAAAAGAAAAGGACGACTTGTGGCACCTTAGAGACTAACCAATTTATTTGAGCATAAGCTTTTGTGAGCTACAGCTCACTTCATCGGATGCATACTGTGGAAAGCATAGAAGATCTTTATATATACACACAAAGCATGAAAAAATACCTCCTCCCACCCCACTCTCCTGCTGGTAATAGCTTATCTAAAGTGACCACTCTCCTTACAATGTGTATGGTAATCAAGGTGGGCCATTTCCAGCACAAATCCAGGGTTTAACAAGAACGTCTGGGGGGGATGGTAGGAAAAAACAAGGGGAAATAGGCTTGAATAGAGACTGGGAGTGGCTAAGTCATTATGCAAGGTAACCTAAGTTAATTGTATCCAATTTGCAAACGAATTCCAATTCAACAGTTTCTTGCTGGAGTCTGGACTTGAAGTTTTTTTGTTGTAATATAGCAACTTTCATGTCTGTAATCGCGTGACCAGAGAGACTGAAGTGTTCTCCGACTGGTTTATGAATGTTATAATTCTTGACATCTGATTTGTGTCCATTTATTCTTTTACGTAGAGACTGTCCAGTTTGACCAATGTACATGGCAGAGGGGCATTGCTGGCACATGATGGCATATATCACATTGGTGGATGTGCAGGTGAACGAGCCTCTGATAGTGTGGCTGATGTTATTAGGCCCTGTGATGGTGTCCCCTGAATAGATATGTGGGCACAGTTGGCAACGGGCTTTGTTGCAAGGATAGGTTCCTGGGTTAGTGGTTCTGTTGTGTGGTATGTGGTTGCTGGTGAGTATTTGCTTCAGGTTGGGGTGCTGTCTGTAGGCAAGGACTGGCCTGTGTCCCAAGATTTGTGAGAGTGTTGGGTCATCCTTCAGGATAGGTTGTAGATCCTTAATAATGCGTTGGAGGGGTTTTAGTTGGGGGCTGAAGGTGACGGCTAGTGGTGTTCTGTTATTTTCTTTGTTAGGCCTGTCCTGTAGTAGGTGACTTCTGGGAACTCTTCTGGCTCTATCAATCTGTTTCTTCACTTCCGCAGGTGGGTATTGTAGTTGTGAGAATGCTTGATAGAGATCTTGTAGGTGTTTGTCTCTGTCTGAGGGGTTGGAGCAAATGCGGTTGTATCGCAGAGCTTGGCTGTAGACGATGGATCGTGTGGTGTGGTCAGGGTGAAAGCTAGAGGCATGTAGGTAGGAATAGCGGTCAGTAGGTTTCCGGTATAGGGTGGTGTTTATGTGACCAAACAATTTCCATCCCACCATCAACCTCAGCCTGGTCCAGTCCACACAAGAGATCCACTTCCTGGACACTACAGTGCTAATAAACGATGGTCACATAAACACCACCTTATGCATCCGATGAAGTGAGCTGTAGCTCACGAAAGCTTATGCTCAAATAAATTGGTTAGTCTCTAAGGTGCCACGAGTACTCCTTTTCTTTTTGCAAATACAGACTAACACGGCTGTTACTCTGAAACCTCTTAAAATTATGGTAAACTGTATCATGGTGAAAAAAAACAACAGAAAACCAAAACTCATTCAGTCTTGGACCTTTCATTCTTTGAAAGAGTAGCATCAGTTGCTCTATTAACTTTTAGATTTAGTTTCTTTCATGTTATGTACGTAAGCAATATTAGTGCTCACAAGTGAGGGCCCTTGAGACAGAGGGCCTGATTTGGTCCTTCTTTACACTGGCTTTATGCCAAAATGAAACACTACAGTGGAACTGTGTTTCACTTGTCCCAGTGTTAATGAGCTGAGATTAGGGCCATCCTGTGGGAAAGTGCTGTGCAACCATCTCCATGCTATTACTGCCAATGCACTTTAATACCGATTTAATGTACTCTTCCCTCCCCCTGCCCTTTGAGCCTCTCTTATGCAAATCAAGCTAAATTGATTTCTGGTGGTCTAATTTGTAATGGAGAGTAGGATAAAAATAAAAATGTGCCCTTAAAATGCAGTTTGCATTCCAGTTGTGTGGTGTTTAGATGTTGCTTGTAATTATTAGAATTGGGAGCATGGGCTCTTGGGAGTCTGAAAGGACAGGAAACAGGAAGGAGGAGGGAGGAGTTGAGAGGCTGGGAGAGAGCTACAGAGGGTACAGAAGCAGCTTAGTAAACAGGTTTCCACTTTGAAAATAAAGTCCTGTTGAAGCTTGTTAGTACCTTGCCTGGTTGATATAACATTTTGGCAACAAGGTTGGATCTTCTGCCTCTGAACCCACCTGCACCCTTTCTGCAAAGCCCAGGTGAGCCTCTAGTTGCTTTTACTACCTGGATCCATATGTTTGAGATTTATATGCTTGCAATCAGTGCTACAGAGATTTCTGAAGTAAGAAAGCATGCTCTGCTAATCCACTGCCTTAGAGCAGAAGGGCAGCATATATTTTACACTTTTCCCCTTGCAGATGATAAATATGAGACTGCACTCACTGCATTAAAGATTTTTTTTGTGCCAAAGGGAATGTAGTAGCTAATCACTACAGATTTTGCCAGCGTGAGCAGAAACCAGGGGAAACTATAATGCAGTATATTGCTTCCCTGAGGAGTCTGATTGTTTTCTCAATGAGCTGGTCTCTAATCATCTCATCTGCCATAATCCCAAAGTCACAAATTACAACCATGCTTCATGTAAGAGAACACTTACTTCTAGAACCACAATTTACACTAGAAAAAGCAATAACCATTGCTATTGAGATGGAGTCAGCT
Source organism: Lepidochelys kempii (assembly GCF_965140285.1). Classification (NCBI taxonomy): domain Eukaryota; kingdom Metazoa; phylum Chordata; order Testudines; family Cheloniidae; genus Lepidochelys; species Lepidochelys kempii. Next base: position 87,777,603 of record NC_136384.1, read on the forward strand.
ACAGCTGGAGCCAAAATAAATGAGCATGGATACAGGAGGCACAGTCCAGGCTGTGACTCCTTTGCAGAAAAGGTTCACTACCACTGCAGACACACAATTGCAAGAGGAAAACTAATGAAAAACCACCAAATCAGCAAATTCAAAATACAGTAAAAGCATGCTTTTGCTGTGGATCCCCACAACACCTTGCAAGCTACACAGGATGTCCGGCAAAAGTAGCTCCGTGCAATCACTGCAAGAAGATTGGATGTTTTGCTAAAGTATGTTACAGTAGCCAGTTCAAATCAACAGGTGCATGCCATTACAATACCAGATGTTACTGTGCTGAGCGTGGACAAAAATCACTACTGCACATATTCCAGAACAGATACAGTGCACTGTAAACGTTTCCGCCATACCCTCAGGCGGACCACACTCTATTCAGCTGATGTTGGACACTGGCTCAGCAGTATCTATACTACCTGATTCCATCTATCTGCATTACTTTAAAGATGTGCCTCTTACTAAACCCAAACTTCACTTGGTGTGCTATTTGAAAAACCATATTCCAGTACATGGCTGCCTGCCAGTAATAGTTACTTTTGGTGATTGCTGTGTAACTGCAGAGTTCTACATTGGCCACGAAGGCACTCCTATCCTTGGCAGAGATTTATTGGCTGCTTTAAATCTCAGGGTAGTTAATGGACGAATTGATCTTCCTCAGCAAAGCACTCTTGTGGTACACACACCAGTTTCAGCTGGGACCCAACATCAGGTTGAGGAGAAACTCTGCTGTGCTTATGGGTTTCTGCATAAAGTTAAAATGAGGAAAAATGTGATGCCTGTACCACAGAAGTTACGGCGCTTACCATTTTCAGGAAGGGAAGCTGCTTCAGAGGAACTTAGAAAACTTGTTCAAAAAGGACATTATTGAAGAGATTGACTCCTTGGAATGGATTTCACCTACAGTAGTGATGCAGAAGAAGGGTGGAAGCATTCACCTTTGTGTGGACTTAAGGGAGCCAAATAAAGCTACTGTGATTGACAGCCATCCTCTTCCTCACATAGAAGAAGTATTTGCAGAACTCCATGGAGGAAAAATGTTTTCTACTCTTGATTTGCAGAGTGCATACCACCAGGTTGTGTTGCATGAAGATAGAGACCTCACAACATTTATTACATGAGGAACTAATTTTGTTTTAAACGTGTTCCATAAGGTCTCACATCTGCCCCATATGCTTTCCAAAAAATGATGTCATTGATTCTGAAGAATCAACATGGAGTTCTTTGCTGTCTGGATGATATTATCATGTTTGGAAATACTTCTGAGGAGCATGACAATATCTTGCAATCTGTACTAACTGCATCAGCACAGCAGGCCTCCAGCTCAATAGGTCCAAAATGCAAATTTAGACAAACTGAACTCTCCTTTCTGGGGCATACAATTTCACAGGCTGGACTAAAACCTGATCCAGATCATATCCTGGCAATTTCAAATACTCTTCCTCCAACAGATTAGCAAACCTTATGTTCCTTCTTGGGTCTTACCTCCTGGCATGCAAATTTCATTCCTAATTATGCTTCTGTCATTGAACCTTTACGGGAATTACTACGGAGAAGTTCAACCTTAGTGTGGACAACGGATGCACAAGCTAGTTTCGAAATGGTGAAAGACTTGATTGTACATAGTCCAGTACTTGCACTATTCACTCCTGCATTGCCCACAATTGTCACTACTGATGCTTCGGATTATGGACTTGGGGCTGTTCTCACACAACTGCATAAACAAACACAGATAGGACTGTTGCATTTGCTTCAAGGACACTAAGTAATGCTGAGAGAAAATATTCCACACAGTCAAAAAAGAAGCACTTGCTTAGGTCTGGGCTAATGAAAAATGGAGAACTTACCTGTGGAGCCGCATATTCAAGTTGCGCACAGACAACTGCCCTTTGACGACATTGCTCACCACGAAAGGACTCGTAAGAGCAGGATACCATATTGCTCGATGGTCTACAAGGCTACTCTCTTTCAATTATGATCTGGAATATAAGCCTGGAAACCAAAATGTCATCGCGGATTGCCTTTCTCGCCTGCCTTTGCCTTCACCAGGTGGTCCACTGGAGGATGAAAATGTAGTGGTTGTGATTACAAGCACTCACTGCAGTTACAAGAGAATAATTGCAAGCTGCTTGTTCAGTGTGTCTAATTCAACAAAAACTACGGGAATTTCTGACAAAGATGGCCCAGTCACTCTAAAAACCTTGACCCAGTTTTGCTGCCTTATTTTAGGGTTCGGGATGAATTTTCTTTGTTTGATGGCTCTGTGCTACGAGGTACACACCGGCTTCTTGTGCCAGAAGAATTACAGTCAAAACCTCATACACAATATTCATCAAGGAATTGTCCGAACCAAACAACAACTACGGGATCTATATTGGTGTCCAGGGATGGACTCTCAAACTGAAGCACTCATAAAATCCTGTGTCACTTGCCAAATGCATGATAAGACAGCAGTGACATGTACCCCTCCATTACAGCCTGTTCCTCTTCCTGAATCTGAATGGGGAAAAGTGGCGATTGATACTGCTCCAATTGACTGCCATTATGCCATCACTTTAATAGACTATTTCAGTAAATGGCCTGAGGTAGCGTTTACATCGCAAATCTCTTCTGCTACAGTAATTAAGTCCCTCTCTTCAGTTTTTTAGCAGGGAAGATAACCCCAAAGAACTGGTTTCAGATAATGGTAGTCAATTTACTTCCCTGGAGTTTGAAACTTTTCTAGCACAGAGGAACATTTTACACAGAAGGTCATCTCTATATTACCCTCAAGCCAATGGGGAAATGGAACGGTTTAACAGAAGTTTGAAAGACAGTTTGCAAACGGCTAAACTGGAAGGGCGATTGTGGATACCCCTCACTACTGATTTCTTGCAAGCGTACCAGGCTACACGACATGCCACAATGCAAACAATCACCTGCAGAGTTATTGCATGGGAAACAGATGAATACTAAACTGAACATTGCTGGATTGTTAAAGGTATGACCTGATGCCCCAAACGAGGATGATGTGAGAAAAACAGTTGAACAAAACCAAGCAAAGTCTAAGGCTTTCACAGACAAGCGGCAGGATGCTAAAGGAACCAAAGTTTGAGTGTGGTTCCTTCGTTAGAATATGAAAACCTGGAATTTTATGCAAAGGGGACCATAAATTCACAGCTCCTCTTACAATCATAGAGAAGGGACTTTACACCTATTGACTTTCTGATGGGCGGGTGTGGAATGTTTCTTTTCTTGCACCTGCCTATGCACCAAGAGGAGATTATGCCAACACCCAGTCTGCATTGGATGACTTCACCGTAGTACAAACACAACAAGACATTGCAATGGGACCGGGGCTTGAGAGATGGCCTGTCAGACCCAGACAGCCACCTGTCTAGACTAGAGACTACGTTATGTAGTATCTACAGTGTTTTCACTGCAATATTTCTGCCAACAGTATAGTGTCTTGTTTCATATTTGTTCCTGTGGTTTGAACAATGTTTTATTTTATTTGGGAGAGTTTAAGGGAGGAGGGAATGTGGTGTTTAGATGTTGCTTGTAATTATTAGAATTGGGAGCACTGGCTGTTGGGAGTCTGAAAGGACAGGAAACAGGAAGGGCGGGAGGAGTTGAGAGGCTGGGAGAGAGCTACAGAGGGTACAGCAGCAGCTTGGTAAAGAGGTTTCCACTTTGAAAATAAAGTCCTGTTGAAGCTTGTTAGTATCTTGCCTGATTGATACAACAAGTTGCCTAACTGGTTTCTCATCTATCCCACTTCCGTGTCACAACCAGGACCCATATCAACTAAGATGTCTCTACAGTTACCTTCTGCATCTGTGGGGGGCCCCACAGAAGTGCAAGGGTCTACCTGTTTTTTGTAATGTCCAGGATCAGAACCCTTAATGTTATACACATGTACTTTTTTGTATTTAATATCAGCATTTGAAATATATTTAAGTGGGCACCAGTGGTTGAAATACAGCAGATGCATCAAACAGAAGACTACTTGATCTTAATGAATTGTAAGTTAACAAAAATAAATTGGTTTTGAGTACACAACACTAATGGAACAACATTAGCTTCCCAACATAAATATGCTTTAAGTCTTCCCTATCTACCTGAAGTACTGAGTAACAGACAGAGGGTCAGATCATCAGATGGCATAAATGGGCATTTGACATCCAGCTGTGGATCTGGCCCAGCAGGAATTACAGAATCAAAGCATGGGGTGTAACTTCTAACATTTGAGTATCATGCTGTACAGGAAAATATAAAATGTAAATTGCAGGTTATTCATGGTTATAAATTGGGATGGTCATTTTAGAGCTCATAAATTACTCCTAATGACTAAATCCACATGCTCTATCATGAAAGTTTATTTAATAATACTTACTATAATGAACTAGAACAGTACATATTGTGGCTTCTTTCTGCTTCACTGATATCACTGATAGATTATTGCTACTTCTCATCCACACAGAGTTATTCTCTTATATCCTTCATTAGTATGCTATCTTTCATATTATGAACCGGGATTAATTTTCTCCAAATTGGTGGTCATTTAGGCTTCCAATATTCTTCCTGCAACATATTCTCATCTAATTTACTGTACGAGTGTGTAACATTTTGCGTCATCCTTCTATTGCAAATGCAATGTGTGATACTAGAAGTTTCACTAGCATTTTACATGTGTGTGTCTCTCTCTTCCACCCCCCCCACGCACCCCTCTCCCACCAAACGGTTACATAAATTGTCATGAGGCAGCATTTTAATCCTTTGCAACATAGGAGAATGAGGATGTCATGCTTTTTATGCCATGTGGATTAAGCAATTGTGCAGGTGGACATTAAATCAGTTTAGGGCTTGGACCAACACTCCTTAGGATTTAATTTCATAAAGTGACTTCCCATTCACAGCTAAAGTTACTTAAGGGCCAAATTCAGTAACCATTTCACCATTTTAGAAGGGTGGGAAAAGATAACCATGACAGATGCTCTTCATAGTCAGAACTCCTCTCCAGCTTTCTTGCATACACAAGCATATTTCTGAAAGGTGATCTGATATTGCAGATGGGCAACTTCTATACATTGTAGGGTTTTTTTTGGGGGGGGGGGGGACTTGGTCAGAAAACACCAATTGATCAAAATTCAAAAGGTTTCACAGACACTTGTCTATTTCAACGAAATTTTGCCTAGATAAAAATATGAATGGATCATTGATAAGGATGAAACATTTCATTTTGACTTTTGTCAGAGTCAACATTTTGATTTTTCCATTTTAGAATGACATTTTTTTTAAAAAAACGAATAAAACATTTTGACCCGAAACACAATTTTGTTTTGCAGGAAATCTTGACACTTTTGCTATTGTTCTGAAATCGAATTAAAATTTTGAAATCACAAAAATTACCCTAGAAATGGAAAATGTGTTTCCATCCAGCTCTAGTTAGGAGTCAGGGATAGAGATCCATCTACATGACTAAGTCATTATGCTAAGCAGAGATGGTCACGTGAGCACAGCTATGTTTTTGTAGGGTGTGACAAATACTGCATAAAGTTTGCAAAAGCGATGGAGGCATTTGGAGCCTTAATCCTGCTGACTTTCACTGAGACACTTGTAAGTCACCTAGGTGACGCTGAAAAATTTTAGCCAGTCTTTTGAGGATGCATACGTGATGAAGAAAGAAATGGGAGCAATATAGAATTATAGTAAATACAGTGAACACACTTGAAAAGTTCTGTTTCCAGAGGTACCAGTTCCGGAGGCATTCCTCATTTGAAATAGGTCACTGAACTGGTCCTCTTTCTAAAATTGGAACTGAAGTCTTCCCAGTTCTGACCAAAAGGATGGTGTGTATAGATCTGTAGTGGAATGACAGAGTAGGGAAGGTTTTAGGCAGAAACTTTTCAGTGAAGTAGAGAAATTAGTTTTAGGGATAATACTGTTTTGCTTGTTCTAATCAAGTTCCTTCATCAATGTCTAAGAGAAAATGACTTTAAAAAAAAAAAACCCATCACCACAAGACACTGATAAGAGGCCTAGATTGCAATTCTAATTTCACACTGGATCTTAATAATTCCATTCAAGTCCATAGAGTCAAACTGGCGTAAGACAAAAAACAAAACAAAAAGTAGACCTTAATGTCTGTTGTAAGCACAGCACCCAGGGATTCTCACTACACAAGAGAAATGCAGAAATTGCTGGGATATCAAGAGCCATAAACATATTACTATACAAGTCCAACAGGAGAGAAACCCTGGTGTGTGGTAAGTACTGCTTTGTTCAGATTCCTATGGTATTCTCATAGGAGATTGACTATAGCAGTGAATAAAATTGGAAAGGTTGCTAATGTTATGAGGGGAAAAAAGTGTTTCCAATAGTTGTACAGTACTGCAAATATTAACTTTCCCTAACATGAAACAAGGGCTGCTATAGACCCATATGTTACTGCAAGATCACACCTCAGACTCATTTTAGAAGGTTCAAAGGACATAACTGGCAGGCATGTATAGCACTAAAGAGAGTCACTCGGAGTTGACTGAAGTTGAGAAAGGCTTGACTGTCTGGGTTATTGGAATGGAGAGAGTCTAAAAGATATGAGTAATTTCATTTTCAGTCTTTTCTATTAGGCAGTTACAAGCCTGAGCTGTACCTAGATCAGCTATTGCCAATTTAGGCTAGATATGAATGTCATTTATTTTTAATTATTTTTCCCTTTTCACTCTGTTTTTAATTTAGTTTCTTCTATGACACTTGAGTCTTAGACCCTTTGGGGGTAATTCATACACAGCCAACCTAAGGGGAGAGAAAATGAACCTTAGACCTTTGGGAGGTAATAAATGAACATCTAGACTTAAACCCTTTACAGTTCTTATTCAAAGTCATGAGGCAGAAGGCCCTGTCCTTAAAGTTGCTGTTGATGCAATACAGGATGAAAACCTAATAAGGAGTGCAGATAAAATACAGGTGGAAGAAGTGATAAAGCTAAAATAAGGTGATTTAGAAGATGCAGACTTCAGGTTTTTTGAGTGAACTGAACTTTTTTCTCTTTTGAATAGGGTAAGGAGTGAGGTGTACAGGGCTTTGGCATAGACCACCACTAGCATGGGGAGAGCACCCAAATGAATCTTTAGGAGAGATTAAAAGTGTTTACTTCTCCCACTATTGTTCATGTTTGGCTTCCGACACCCATAAAATAACGGACTCTATCATGGCATTTTCAGCTCATCTAGAAACAAGAGATGCTAGCAATCTCATGAGAAAGCCTTGTCTCAAGATTTCCAGCCCAACATTGCAGGTGTGTGAGGAGAATAGTTCAAACAAACCTGAACTTTCAGCTACTCTTTCAAATCAAAGAATTTAATCAGTGGTGATTCACTTATTATTCTGTAAAACCATTCATGGTATGCATCCGGTGAAGTGAGCTGTAGCTCACGAAAGCTCATGCTCAAATAAATTGGTTAGTCTCTAAGGTGCCACAAGTACTCCTTTTCTTTTTGTGAATACAGACTAACACGGCTGTTACTCTGAAACCAAAAACTATGTTCGGCCTGCCCTATTCCTGGAAGATTTTGGTACATACAGACATCAGTAATAAAAAAATAAATATGACTTGGTTGTTAGCTAATTGAATTTGCAGCTACTGAATAGCTTGTCACTGGCTATTCAAACAGTCAATGTTGTTTAGTATTCAGTTAATAAAATATCCCTTTACCATCCAACATGCAAACTTCAAGCTTATGGGAAAAAAAGATAGCCAGTTGGCATTTTGGATTGCTATTGCCCATGGCCAGTTGGCTGTCATTTCTTCAGTCACAGTGGAATGGAAAACACATTTCTGTTGTACGTACATACCCATGTCTGTTTGTAGCTTTCCCCAGGAATAAACTAATTGCTGCTGTAAAACACTATTCCCACCTTACCCAGAATCCATCTATAAACTCTGGGAGAGAGAAATGCAAAAGAGTGCCAGCTGGCCTTTCGGTTTTGACTAACCAATTAATTGTTGGCTGCCAATTAACTGTTCACACAGGAACAGTCAAGAATGAAAAAAGTCAACTCACACGTAAATTAGATTCAATATCTATGTAGTCTGATCATTTTCTGTTTCATAAAATCATAGACAATAAAGTTGCAAAAGACCCATTAGGTCTATCTCCCTACCAAGGCAGGATTATTCTCTTTTGTACACTTATTAATGTATTATCCAACCTAGTTATAAATGACTTGAGACTCGAAGGGACTGCTCTGACTTCCATTGGGATAGTAATTCAGAGCCTCACAGATTTCAGTGTCATGAAGATTCCCATCAATCACCCTAAATGTTTTCTTTATTTACTCCCTGTTTTGTAAAACTTCGATACAAGTTTTCACCTTTTTGCCTCTTTCCTATGTATCCTCAGGTTAAGAACCTGAAGTGATTCCTAGATTCCCTCAAGTTTTTTCTTACCCTCATTTGAAGGGTGCTTGGAAAAGGCCTTCTCTCCCCCCTTCATGTTCATGGAACAAGATCTGTCCCTCAAAGAGCAGCACTAGCACCCAAGAGCTTTCCCTCAAGTTACTTAGTGATAGAGGTTCTGACCCATATACCAAAGGCCTTTTTTCTGTTTTGACTTACTGCTTTGTACAGAAGAGCTCTGAACAAAGTTAATGAGAAATTTCAGTTATAACCGACTTTTTATGACTAAAGAAAGAAAATTCCTATACAGTTAAACACAAAGGAGTAATCAGTCATTTGATCCCATAATGGGATGGAGAATCCACTAAAAGTAGTTCCTAATATATATGTGAAGTAATTAAACATCTTTGATATTGGGCCTCCATCTCTTTTTGCAATGGGGTCTTAAGTGTGTTGTGCCTTTTTCTGTTCTGTGTATCACTGAGCTCACTTTCAAGTGCACAATAAATAGAGTAGCTCTAAAACTATCATAATTACACTGGCAAGAGCCTTTACACTTCAGAATCTAATAAAAAACTTGTCATCTTATGGGTGGCAAATAAAGATTAAGTCAATTAAAAAAACTTTACATGGACCATCTTTTAAAAAAATTAAATAAGCATATGGCAATTACATTGTGCAGACTCATGTTTTGGCATTCTAAAGAATGTTTTAGCTCAAAACAACTGTTCTCAAAAACCATTATGTTGCCTAATCCCTTCATAAGTAGAGCTTCTCTTCACTGGAAATGGTTTTCCTCTCCCACAAAAATATTTGAATTTGAACAGCTTGATTGTCCCAAACTGGAATGAAGAAGTGAAGTCCCCAAAATGTTTAACAAAATAATTAAACACAAAAATTAGATTTGGATCAATTAATTTTCATTTTATCCTCCTTCCCCCTCCCTCCCAGCTTTTTTTTTGGGGGGGGGGGGGAGAAGAGGGGGCAATCCAATTAGGTTATATTTCAAAACAAAACATTGATTTGAACCAGGTCATTTTGACAATTTTGAAAATTCAGAACTTTTTTGAATTACGAACAGTTTCAATTTCAACAAATTGGCATTTTTCAATGAAAAAGTGATTCATTGAAAAAATTGACTTATTCTTGAGCAGAAATAAATATCCTACGTGGTTCTGAATTTCAGCCTATGCACTTCTGTAAGTAATGCGGAACAGAGATTTGTTTATGTCCCTTTCTCTGTGTTAGTAATGGATCTGCATGACCAACTTGACAAAAAATGAATTAGAATTCTGTGTAGGGAATAGTTTTATTTGTAATGAGGTACATATCAGTTGAGGATTTATTGATTTGAGGATTTATGAGGTTGGGTAGAGTTTCAGTATAAATGAGGTTTACAATTGAGATGAGAAGTCTTGTAGTAGCAAAGAGAAATATTCCTCTGCTAATCCTGCTTCTAATAAAGATATTAGTCCACAAGTAGTAGAAGAGTAGTTCTGAAAACTTTCCTTTTACCTTGAATTTAGGACTAGAAATAAACCGATTTTTTTTTTTTTTAGGACTAGAAATAAACCGAGATTTTTTTCCTCACTCACTAAATTCAATGGGATTGTAATCCTATCCATTTACACAATGGCTTTCCTCAGAGGATCTTTAACCTGTGTTTTGTTTTTTTTTTAGAGTGGTGATGCATCTTACTCTCCATAATCATAAGTAAATAATGCTGCTTCATTCTCACAGGTGCCATAGGAGAACTGTTCCCAAGCTGTGGTCCACAGAGATCTGGATGGTCACAGAGTGTCGGCTCACTGCATGCTAGAAATGAGGAGGAAAACAGCAAAGGCACTTGATTAACTTGTCTCAGAAATGGACAACACATCTGAATAAAAGGCAGCTACAAAAATGTATTTTCCCTCCAATACTATTTTTCCATATGTAAACAAATGCTGTAGTTGCCATAGGAGTGCTGTGCAGTTGTGAGTGGGAGAAGGGGTAGCCTCTGTGACAGTGAATTAGGGGAGAGCTGGTCCCCTATAAGGGTTTCTCTATTAGAAGGGTGAGAAGAAAAGCACTTGAATCTGTTACAGGAGTAACAGCTTCCGGTTGCCATTGTTTCCTTTGGGGGGGATGCGGGGGGAGGAAAAGAGTGACTACATACCAGCAGGATTGAGCATGTAAAAAGACTGTCACACTAGAAGCCAGGCAAATAGGAATTACCTTCACCACTAGGAAGCTTTTCTGTCTCTATCCACCAGTGAGAAGTAATTCACTAAATCCATAAGCAACTCTGGGTAGCTGAAAAAAGGGCCATTTCAGAGTAATTACATCTTGACATTTCAACTTGCTAGTGCAGTTTTAAGGGTTGTTGTTTTGGGAGAGGAGGAAGGAATCTGAAAGGTGAACAGTCTGACATTTGATTTCACCAAGTTTGAAGATAAAGACTCAGTTTGAGATTCCTTTTGCTTAGCTGTAACTCACAGCTTAGACCTTTATTCCCAAAAAGCAGACCACCTTGTTTAAATGAGCTAGTAGTTTAGGCCCCCATTAATCCCATGTTATGGGACAGCGATGGTCATGAAAAGGAAGAGTCCTAGATGTTCTCTTCCAAATTCTTTAGTCTGGGTAGGAGGTTTGGGAAGGTAGTTGATTGGCCCTGGATGAATTAGATGATCCCTCTATCTGTGGATCTGGGAGAAATGACAGGACCCTACATTTTTACAGCCGATCCCACCAGAGGAGGACAAGCCTCTAGTGATCTATATCCTAAATTTTGTATATTTATTTGTAGTTCTATCACTTCTGAGGTGGCATGGGGGGGGGGCAAGAACGTAAAAAAACCCGCACATGCTTACCAAAGTGAACATTCCCTTGAGACATGTAAAGAATACATCCTAACACAATTTGGGAAGCAGAAGAGACTGTGTACATTGTATTTTAACAGAGCAATAAGTAGTGATTACTTTTATCTTCAGACAACAGGATTTTTTTTAAATGTTTAAACTATGTTTGCTATGCACTGTGAAATGGAAAAACCACATAAAACTAAGACAAGGTTCCCCCGTAAATGAAGAACATGGATCATAGCACTGTTTGCTGGGGGGGGGGGAGAAGTCAGCCACATGAGTTATGTTGTAGAGATGCCTGGACCATGTATGTGCACAATATAATGAGCAGATCAAGATCAATATCCATCACAGACTACAATGGGAGGGTTTTTAAATCTTACCTAAACTCTTATCCTTGGAAACCCAAGGTCTATTGTTGCACGGCTTGATTTCTATATACCACCATATTTTACATTGTGCAATGTGTTGGCACCAAGCAATGCAATTCAGTCTCTTATGTCTTAAAATAGAAATATGAGACAAAGTAGTTGCTAATAGAAGCCTTATCTCAACCTTTACAGGTAAAAGCATTTTGTGTTCAAATTTAGATAAGCTCTATTCATTCAAGCTCAGAATTGTACTAGGTAGAGCTGCTATGAGGAATAATTTAGGAAGCATCTAAGAACCGGAGGTAAAATAATGAAGTCCAATGAATCTCTTTGTTAATACTATTCGTTAGGGCTTTTTATTTATTATACCAAAGGATTTATGTTTGGAAGCTTTACCTGAAAAAAATACACAGTTAAAAACACACTCAATAACAATCATCCACAGCAGGGAAAAAGGTGCAGACAAAGCTCTGGGACTGCCATTGTGATCAAAGAAATCATGTTGGCTAAAAGAATTTTGGAGCAGTTTAAATTTTCAGATGTCTCCTTTTCTCCTAATTCTCCAAGGTAGAATCACTGATGAGTGCCTATGTGTGCAACTTTTATGAGATAGATAATCACTATGGCCAGTTTATAGAATGCCTTTGAATACTGACTGGCAAAGCCATTTTACAAATCAGTAATCAGCAGTCTACACTAGAGGGCAAGTTTATGGGACCATAACCATAAATATAGCGACTGGGCAAGGAAATTGGATTGCAGTAAAATATAGCAATCATATGGCTGTTCTTTAAGTTTACAAGTTTGTTCATGGTTCCTGTGAAAGGTTGAGCAGAACATAGGAACAATTTATCGACTCATATCCAAGGCTAGGAGTATCATTGTAAACACTTCAGGGGAGGGGGTGGGACAGTTCTAAATAAAAATAATTTTTAAAAAAAGGGGGTAATAAGTAAATTGGTGCTCCCTCACTGTATTTTTCTAGGCTGTGAAACTAAGAGCTGATTAGATCTCAAAACCCCTGAAGTCATTGGGAAGACTCATTTAATCAGCTTTGGATCAAGCCTCTCAGCAGAATTATGAGTAAAATTGGGATTTTCACTTTCAATATTGGCATACAAAATTATTATGCAATTGCAAGCAAAAATTTCCTTTGGTTTTGAAAAATACATCAAAAGAAAATTTGTTTCTCATGAGCCCATAATATGATCTTTTTAAAAAGGGCACAATGGTTTGGGGTTTTGATTGTTTAAGTTTTGGCCAGCTGCAACCTCGAATGATCATATTTCAATTAACAGCGAATTTAAAAGATAAATTAAAAAAAACACACCCAGAAAGCAACACATTCAGTTTTAATATATCCCAAACAGATCCTCTTCATTCCACCTTGAGGAGATATATAAAATATGTATTAGGGCAAATAATTCAGAAATATTAGGCTGAATCCTCAGCTATTATGAAATTGCTTGAACTATGCCAGCTTACATGAGCTGAGGATCTCACCAAATTATGTATATGCACTAATCAAAAGTAAGCCACACTCATCTCCAATTATTTTCCTACTAGTAGACAATAGGGATAATGCTCCCATATTATGTGATTAGATCTGTGCCTAGGAACCTAAGACACTTCCCTCTCCCCACAAAAATTACAAAACAAAAGCTAAGATGCAGCTTTTTAATGTATGTCTAATGTAGTAGATCACACTATGTCAAAAACACAGTTTTTTGAACCAATTTAATGATATTAAAGGAGGTAAAGGATTGAGGGCAAAGGTTATACCTGCACAGCCCCTAGACTATACGAATAACTGTGCACGAAGTATATCTTATGTCAGCATAGCTTAGTCTCATTTTCATACTGGAAGGAGAAAGCTAAGCTGGTATAAAGTACCTTTATGCACATAACTGCGTCCAAGTTGTGTGTGTTAGTATCACTTTATAGCTAAAACTTGTTTTTGCATGTAGGCAAGCTCTAATGGGCCAAAACAGACAAGAGGTTAGATTCATAGATATTTAGGTCAGAAGGGACCATTATGATCATCTAGTCTGACCTCCTGCACAACGCAGGCCACAGAATTTCACCCACCAATCCTACAAAAAACAAACAAACCACACCTCACACCTACATCTGTGCTATTAAACTACGATTTCAGGACTTCAAAGACTTCAAAGAGCAGAGAATCCTTAATCAAGTGACCCGTGCCCCATGCTACAGAGGACAGCGAAAAACCTCCAGGGCCTCTTCCAATTTGTCCTGGAGGAAAATTCCTTCCCGACCCCAAATATGGCGATCAGCTAAACCCTGAGCATATGGGCAAGATTCATCAGCCAGATACTACAGAAAATACTTTCCTGGGTAACTAGGATCTCACCCCATCTAATAGCCCATCACAGGCCATTGGGCCTATTTACCATGAATATTTAATTACCAAAACCATGTTATCCCATCTCCTCCATAAACTTATTGGGTTTAATCTTAAAGCCAGATAGATCTTTTGCCCCCACTGCTTCCCTTGGAAGGCTATTCCAAAATGTCACTCCTCTGATGGTTAAAAACCTTCGTCTAATTTCTAGTCTAAATTTCCTAGTGGCCAGTTTATATCCATTTGTTCTTATGTCCACATTGGTACTGAGCTTAAATAATTCCTCTCCCTCTCTGGTATTTATTCCTCTGATATATTTCTAGAGAGCAATCATATCTCCCCTCAACCTTCTTTTAGTTAGGCTAAACAAGCCAAGCTCCCTGATTCTCCTTTCATAAGACAAGTTTTCTATTCCTCGGATCATCCTAGTAGCCCTTCTCTGTACCTGTTCCAGTTTGAATTCATCCTTCTTAAACATGGGAGACCAGAACTGCACATAGTATTCCAGGTGAGGTCTCAGCAGTGCCTTGTATAATGGTACTAAAACCTCCTTATCCCTGCTGGAAATACCTCTCCTGATGCATCCCAAGACCGCATTAGCTTTTTTCACAGCCACATCACAGTCATCCTATGATCAATCAATACTGCAAGGCCCTTTTCCTCCTCCGTTACTTCTAATTGATGCGTCCCTAGCTTATAACTAAAATTCTTGTTATTAATCCCTAAATGCATGACCTTGCACTTCTCACTATTAAATTTCATCCTATTACTATTACTCCAGTTTACAAGGTCATCTAGATCCTCCTGTAGGGTATCCCTGTCCTTCTCTAAATTGGCAATACCTCCCAGCTTTGTATCATCCACAAACTTTCTTAGCACACTCCCACTTTTTGTGCCAGTGTCAGTAATAAAAAGATTAAATAAGTTGGTCCCAAAACCGATTCTTGAGGAACTCCACTGGTAACCTCCATCCAGCCTGACAGTTCACCTTTCAGTGGGACCCGTTGTAGTCTCCCCTTTAACCAATTCTTTATCCACCTTTCAATTCTCCTATTGATCCCCATCTTATCTAATTTAACTAATAATTCCCCATGTGGCACGGTAACAAATGCCTTACTAAAATCTAGGTAAATTAGATCCACTGCGTTTCCTTTGTCTAAAAAAATCTGTTACTTTCTCAAAGAAGATCAGGTTGGTTTGGCACGACCTACCTTTTGTAAAACCATGTTGTATTTTGTCCCATTTACCATTCACTTTTTTTTCCTTTCTTAAAAATAGGAACTATGTTAGCAATTCTCCAATCATACGGTACAACCCCTGAGTTTACCGATTCATTAAAAATTCTTGCTAATGGGCTTGCAATTTCATGTGCCAATTCCTTTAATATTCTTGGATGAATATTGGCCCCCCATTAAGTCCCATTAAGCTGTTTGAGTTTTGCTTCTACCTCAGATATGGTAATGTCTACCTCCATATCCTCATTCCCATTTGTCATGCTACCATTATCCCTAAGATCCTAATTAGCCTTATTAAAGACTGAGGCAAAGTATTTGTTTAGATATTGGGCCATGCCTAGATTATCCTTAACCTCCACGCCATCCTCAGTGTTTAGCAGTCCCACTTCTTTCTTTTCTTCTTATTTATATGACTATAGAACCTTTTACTATTGGTTTTAATTCCCTTTGCATGGTCCAACTCTACTTGACTTTTAGCCTGTCTCACTTTATCCCTACATGTTCTGACCTCAATAAGGTAGCTTTCCTTGCTGTTCCCTCCCTTCTTCCACTCCCTATATGCTTTCTGCTTTTTCTTAATCACCTCTCTGAGGTGCTTGCTCAATCAGCTTGGTCTACAACTCCTGCCTATGAATTTTTTCCCCTTACTTGGGATGCAGGCTTCCGATAGCTTCTGCAGCTTTGATTTAAAATAATCCCAGGCCTCCTCTACCTTTAGATCCATAAATTCTTCAGTCCAATCCACTTCCCGAACTAATTTCCTAAATTTTTGAAGGTCAGCCCTTTTGAAATAAAAAACCCTAGCTGCAGATTTATTTTTATTAATCCTTCCGTTCAGTTTGAACTGAATTTGCTCATGATCACTTGAGCCAAGATTATCCCCTACAACCATTTCTTCTATGAGGTCCTCACTACTCACCAAAACCAAATCTAAAATGGCATCCCCTCTAGTCGGTTCAGCAACTGCTTGATGAAGGAATCCATCCGCTATCGCATCTAGGAAAATCTGAGCCCTATTATTATTATTATTTTATTAGCATTTGTCCTCCAGTCTATATCTGGGATGTTAGTCTCCCATGATCATGCAGTTTCCATGGAGGAGAAACAGTGGTAGTCCTGCTTTCTGGAGCCAATTAAGAAAAGGTCCATTTTGCCACAAAGAAGGAGTTTCAGTCTTTATAAATTGACCTAATTCTCAAGGTTTGTGGAAGAAACAGTAACTGATGTATTCTATGCTCAACCATGATTGCAAACTGCCATTTCAGCCATATATTTTACAAAATGAAATACATGGAGTTTAGACAGCTTCCCCTGAGCTGCATTCATTTTCATTTGTATGCTAAAAGACAATCAATAGTTCATTGCTTACCCAGAAACAAATATTTCCTCTGTAAGGTTCTGATAATGAAATAATTAGCACTACATAATAAACATTTTTCATAATTTGTGGTGAAGCACTGAATGACTCACATTTTGATGAATTATACTCTGTTCATTAAATATGGGAGTCCAGAAAAATGTAACTGGCACAAGCATGGAGAAAGTTTGAAACCTAAAGTAAAAAGGGACAAAAAGTTCATTGGTCTCTAGTACTTAGACGACAAGAAACTGCTGGTTACTAGTGCAATTACATTCCTATGAATAGAAAGCTTTTCAAGACCTAAAAACTGGCTTTTCTAAGAAAGTACAACACTGAGGAGAGAAAGAATAATCTTGGGTCAAAGGTGGAAGTGGATGAACTGAAAAGATCTGGACTTCAGGTTTTGTTCAGATAAATACACAATAGCCTGGATGCTTATCCAAACTGCTTGGATCTATAAACATCCAGACATCTCATGAAAACAGGCTCTCTCACAATAATTTTAGTACTTCATGTGTCCAAATAGATCTATTACTTTAAAAAAAGATGGATGTATCATTGTATGGTAACTGTTAAATGTTGACTACTATAGTATGTTAACAGCTTCTCTTGTGGTTTTCCACATTTCCTCTTCCAGTTTCATGTAGTTCATGAAAGAAGAATGGGGGTGGGGGGGGACAGCTTTCACTGACCTTTCAGAACTTGTTTGTTATGTATATCCATAAAACATTTTTCAGAGGTAGGGAAATAAGAACACATGAAACACACAAAAGTAAAGTCTCTGTAAAAGAGCACAGTGCTGGTCTCCTCTGTAACATCTGTGTCAATTCTATCTCCTTGTTTTCCTTGTATCCTTTTGCATTCCCTATGAATTCTACAATTTCAAGCTTGATTTATATTACTACCAAACTTCCCCTTTATTTTTTCTTAAATAAATAGTTTCGGGGGGGGGAGGTGGGGGGATGTATCTGTGTGCGTGTGTGTCACACACACTTTTACAAGAAGTTTTCTATGGGGACCCCAACCCCCATGCACAGTACTGAGCACATTCAAAACACAAAGAAGATACAAAATTACTCAAATAACTATTCCTCCTAGCCCCACACACCAAAAGGCTCAGTTGGCAGTCTCTGCTTATGGAACACCCCTGCTACTCTAGTTGTGAGAGGTTTGATCAGCATTGAGATGCACTGCTCTGCTTCAGTTTGTCAGAGTTTAAGGCCAAAAGGTGTCTGACCTCATGCATCTTACAAGCCAACACCACCACCCAGCACCTGCACATTAACCCAATAACCTAAACTAGACCCAGAGGAGACTAGACTATTATGTGCCACAGACAGAGGCCTCTGCAATGGCTGGTAAATGATCAAGTCAGATATACACAGGTAATCCTGGAAACTGACTTGCACCCACAAGCGTCAAAGCAAGGTAAAAAAGCCCCAAGGTTACGTCCAGTATGATCTGGGGGAAGAAATGTGGTCAAATGGAAGATGAAGACTGACATAACATGCAAGTTTTCACAGTGTTAGTCTTTAGTGTACCTGACTCCAGCTACTTTTGTTACTCATGAACACAAACACTAAATATTTACTAAGCTTCATCACCTTTCCTCAGACTATATAAAAGATGAAAAATAGCAGCCTTGGTTCTCATAGAGCAAATGTCAAGCTAAGCTGGAAATGCAAGTAAAAAGAGATATCAGAGAAGAATCAAATCACAGAGTAATTGTATGTAATTTATTGGAGCTGGAAAAACGGGATGGGGGTGTCATAAAAATAAATGGAAGGGTAAACCCCTTTGAAATCCCTCCTGGCCAGGGGAAAGCTCCTCTCACCTGTAAAGGGTTAAGAAGCTAAAGGTAACCTCGCTGGCACCTGACCAAAATGACCTATGAGGAGACAAGATACTTTCAAAAGCTGGGAGGAGGGAGAGAAACAAAGGGTCTGGGTCTGTCTGTAGTCGTCTTGGCCAGGGACAGAACAGGAATGGAGTCTTAGAACTTTTAGTAAGTAATCTAGCTAGGTATGTGTTAGATTATGATTTCTTTAAATGGCTGAGAAAAGAATTGTGCTGAATAGAATAACTATTTCTGACTGTGTATCTTTTTTGTAACTTAAGGTTTTGCCTAGAGGGGTTCTCTATGTTTTTGAATCTAATTACCCTGTAAGATATCTACCATCCTGATTTTACAGGGGGGATTTCTTTATTTCTATTTACTTCTATTTTTTATTAAAAGTCTTCTTGTAAAACACTGAATGCTTTTTCATTGTTCTCAGATCCAAGGGTTTGGGTCTGTGGTCACCTATGCAAATTGGTGAGGCTTTTTATCCAACATTTCCCAGGAAAGGGGGGGTGCAAGTGTTGGGAGGATTGTTCATTGTTCTTAAGATCCAAGGGTCTGGATCTGTAGTCGCCTAAGCAAATTGGTGAGGCTTTTTACCAAACCTTGTCCAGGAAGTGGGGTGCAAGGTTTTGGGAAGTATTTTGGGGGGAAGGACGCGTCCAAACAGCTCTTCTCCAGTAACCAGTATTAGTTTGGTGGTGGTAGCGGCCATTCCAAGGATAACGGGGGTAATATTTTGTACCTTGGGGAAGTTTTGACCTAAGCTGGTAAAGATAAGCTTAGGAGGTTTTTCATGCAGGTCCCCACATCTGTACCCTAGAGTTCAGAGTGGGGGAGGAACCTTGACATGGTGGCACAGTGGTGGGATTAATCTGAAATCATTTGAGATCCAGTTGAGATTTTTTGAACTAGAAATACAGATTTTAAAAAGGAAATTTTTTTTTCTTTGGAAAGAAAGTCCAGAAAGCAGCTTTGAAACTGAAAGCAGCTTGGTTTCTCTCTGCTTTGTGGCCAAGCAGAGACAAAAGGGGATTATCTTGTGAATTGCAGGTTTTCTTTGCCTGGAGGCAGGGTACTTAACTCCTGCAGGGAAATTCACAGTCTTCCAACCCAGAGGTTTATTTTTCTTTTCTTCCTAAAAGTAAATAGGGGGTGTGTGTTCTGCCTGGAGACAAAAGTGGCAGGGTTTTTTTTAGGATTTTGATTTTTTTTGTTTTTGTTTTACAAGGAGCACAGGTTTGAAAAGAAATTTTTTTTTCTTTGGGCTGGGTAAGCAGGTTTCCAAGTAGTTGGAGGTTTTTTGCTTTAATTTGGGCCCAGAGCAGAGACAAGGGAATTGTCTTTTTCTGTAGGCTGACAATCACTATCAGAGAATAGGTATTCTATTCCAGCACAGCAAAATTTTACAGCCAAGTTTTGTTTGTTTATTTCTAAACCTCGGGTGTAAAGTTAGTTAAAAAGAGAGAGGTTAGAATGGCCAAATCCTCAGCTCGACTACAGCTGGAATTAGCCAAATTTCAGGCTGAGGAAAAACAAAGGGAACATGAAAGACAGATAGAACTCATGCAGCTGAAGAAGGAACAAGCAAGGGAGGCAGAACAACACCAAGAGGCTGCCCACAAGAGGGAAATGGAGGCAAGGAAGCATGTGGAGGAGGAGAGGGAAAAAGAGAGGAAGCATGTGGAGGAGGAGAAGGAAAAAGAGAGGAAGCATGTGGAGGAGATGGAGAGGATAAAGGCCCAGCAGAATATACCAACAAACCCTAGCAATCCTTCTCCAGGTACCACTTCCCATCCCAGAAAGTTCCCCACCTACAAGGCAGGTGATGATACTGAGGCCTTCTTAGAAAACTTCGAAAGGGCCTGCCTTGGGTACAACATCTCTACTGACCAATACATGGTAGAGCTGAGGCCGCAGCTCAGTGGACCCTTAGCTGAGGTGGCAGCTGAAATGCCTAAAGAACACATGAACAAGTATGAACTGTTTAAATCCAAGGCGAGAGTCAGAATGGGGATAACACCCGAGCAGTCTCGTCGGAGGTTCAGAGCCCTAAGGTGGAAACCAGACATGTCATTTACCCGACATGCCTACCACATTGTAAAACATTGGGATGCCTGGATATCAGGAGCAAGTGTTGAATCTCCAGTAAATTTGCCCTTCCTAATGCAAATGGAACAATTCTTAGAGGGTGTTCCTGAGGAAATAGAAAGATACATCCTAGATGGGAAACCCAAAACTGTAATTGAGGCAGGAGAGATTGGAGCCAGATGGGTGGAGGTGGCAGAGAAGAAGAAAACTGGTCGCAGTTGGAGCGGAGACCAGAAGGGACCACCCCAGACCACACCCTATTACCGGGGGCTGCCCAAAGCCCCACCTACCTCCCAAAGAACCCTCCAGACCCCTTATCGTCCCACCACCCCGTTCTCCAGCAACCCTCCTTGCCCCAGTGACCCGTCAGCTGGACGATGTTTTAAGTGTAACGAGCTGGGGCATGTAAAGGCCAACTGCCCCAAGAACCCCAACAGATTACAGTTCATTGCACCGGAATCACACCAGAGGTCCACAGGCCCAGATACCTCCCAGATACCCTTGGAGCGGAGGGAAACTGTGAGTGTGGGCGGGAAGAAGGTCACCGCGTGGAGGGACACCGGAGCACAAGTGTCAGCTATCCATGCTTCCTTAGTGGACCCCAATTTAATCAACCCAGAGATCCAAGTGACGATTCAACCCTTCAAGTCCAACTCTTTCAATTTGCCTACAGCCAAGTTGCCTGTCCAGTACAAGGGCTGGTCAGGAATGTGGACTTTTGCAGTCTATGATGATTATCCCATCCCCATGCTGTTGGGGGAAGACTTGGCCAATCATGTGAAGCAGGCCAAGAGGGTGGGAATGGTCACCCGCAGCCAGGCTAAACAAGCCATGAGGCCTAGCTCTGTTCCGGAAACTTCTATCAGGACCCAGTCAGAGGTGATGGACCTGGACCCCAGGCCAATGTCTGCAACAGCAGTAGTGGATCCAGTCCCAGAGACCCAGACGGAACCAGTCCCAGAACCGGAACCAGCCGAACAACCAACACCAGACCCCGTGTCAGCACTGAATCCAGTACTTGCAACCTCAACACCAGAGGGCCCCACCGAACCTGAACTGGCAGCAGCCAATAACCCTACACAAGAGGCTCAGCCGGAGCCTGAATCCCAACATAGTGCACCAGCGGAGAGCGGTTCACAGTCAACAGAAACAGCTCCATCCCCTATATCGCTTCCAGAGGGACCAAGCCTAGGTCCCCAATCCAATGAGGAACTGATGTCTCCAGCATCAAGGGAACAGTTCCAGACCGAACAGGAAGCAGATGAAAGCCTCCAGAGAGCTTGGACGGCGGCACGGAGCAACCCACCGCCTCTCAGCTCTTCTAATCGATCCAGGTTTGTTGTAGAAAGAGGACTTTTATACAAGGAAACTCTTTCTGGGGGACACCAGGAAGACTGGCATCCTCAGAGACAGTTGGTAGTTCCAACTAAATACCGGGCCAAGCTCTTGAGCTTAGCCCATGATCACCCTAGTGGCCATGCTGGGGTGAACAGGACCAAAGACCGTTTGGGGGGGTCATTCCACTGGGAGGGAATGGGCAAGGATGTTTCTACCTATGTCCAGTCTTGTGAGGTGTGCCAAAGAGTGGGAAAACCCCAAGACCAGGTCAAAGCCCCTCTCCAGCCACTCCCCATCATTGAAGTTCCATTTCAGCGAGTAGCTGTGGATATTCTGGGTCCTTTTCCAAAAAAGACACCCAGAGGAAAGCAGTACATACTGACTTTCATGGATTTTGCCACCCGATGGCCGGAAGCAGTAGCTCTAAGCAACACCAGGGCTAAAAGTGTGTGTCAGGCACTAGCAGACATTTTTGCCAGGGTAGGTTGGCCCTCCGACATCCTCACAGATGCAGGGACTAATTTCCTGGCAGGAACTATGAAAAACCTTTGGGAAGCTCATGGGGTAAATCACTTGGTTGCCACTCCTTACCACCATCAAACAAATGGCATGGTGGAGAAGTTTAATGGAACTTTGGGGGCCATGATACGTAAATTCGTAAATGAGCACTCCAATGATTGGGACCTAGTATTGCAGCAGTTGCTCTTTGCCTACAGAGCTGTACCACATCCCAGTTTAGGATTTTCCCCATTTGAACTTGTATATGGCCGTGAGGTTAAGGGGCCATTGCAGTTGGTGAAGCAGCAATGGGAGGGATTTACACCTTCTCCAGGAACTAACATTCTGGACTTTGTAACCAACCTACAAAACACCCTCCGAACCTCTTTAGCCCTTGCTAGAGAAAACTTACAGGATGCTCAAAAAGAGCAAAAAGCCTGGTATGATAAACATGCCAGAGAGCGTTCCTTCAAAGTAGGAGACCAGGTCATGGTCTTAAAGGCGCTCCAGGCCCATAAAATGGAAGCATCGTGGGAAGGGCCATTCACGGTCCAGGAGCGCCTGGGAGCTGTTAATTATCTCATAGCATTCCCCACCTCCAACCGAAAGCCTAAGGTGTACCATATTAATTCTCTAAAGCCCTTTTATTCCAGAGAATTAAAGGTTTGTCAGTTTACAGCCCAGGGAGGAGACGACGCTGAGTGGCCTGAAGGTGTTTACTACGAAGGGAAATGTGCTGGTGGTGTGGAAGAGGTGAACCTCTCCATGACCCTTGGGCGTATGCAGCGACAGCAGATCCAGGAGCTGTGCACTAGCTACGCGCCAACGTTCTCAGCCACCCCAGGACTGACTGAACGGGCATACCACTCCATTGACACAGCTCTCCAAGATTTTGATTTCGACATCCAACACATCTCAGGAGCTTCTAACAAAGTGGCTGATGCACTCTCCCGTGAAAGTTTCCCAGAATCAACTGGTTAAAATCGTCCTTGAGATGTGGAAAATATTGTTAGTCTTTATGTACTTGGTAGTATATTTAGAGATGCATGTGTCTTATTAACTCTGTTTTCCTAGAGCTCCAGGAAGAAATCCCAGCCAGTGTTTCACCCTAGCTGAGATTTGGGGGGCGTGTCATAAAAATAAATGGAAGGGTAAACCCCTTTGAAATCCCTCCTGGCCAGGGGAAAGCTCCTCTCACCTGTAAAGGGTTAAGAAGCTAAAGGTAACCTCGCTGGCACCTGACCAAAATGACCTATGAGGAGACAAGATACTTTCAAAAGCTGGGAGGAGGGAGAGAAACAAAGGGTCTGGGTCTGTCTGTAGTCGTCTTGGCCAGGGACAGAACAGGAATGGAGTCTTAGAACTTTTAG
This sequence comes from Lepidochelys kempii, assembly GCF_965140285.1. Lineage (NCBI taxonomy): Eukaryota > Metazoa > Chordata > Testudines > Cheloniidae > Lepidochelys > Lepidochelys kempii. The sequence goes on from NC_136384.1 coordinate 87,801,336, forward strand.
TAAGTAATCTAGCTAGGTATGTGTTAGATTATGATTTCTTTAAATGGCTGAGAAAAGAATTGTGCTGAATAGAATAACTATTTCTGACTGTGTATCTTTTTTGTAACTTAAGGTTTTGCCTAGAGGGGTTCTCTATGTTTTTGAATCTAATTACCCTGTAAGATATCTACCATCCTGATTTTACAGGGGGGATTTCTTTATTTCTATTTACTTCTATTTTTTATTAAAAGTCTTCTTGTAAAACACTGAATGCTTTTTCATTGTTCTCAGATCCAAGGGTTTGGGTCTGTGGTCACCTATGCAAATTGGTGAGGCTTTTTATCCAACATTTCCCAGGAAAGGGGGGGTGCAAGTGTTGGGAGGATTGTTCATTGTTCTTAAGATCCAAGGGTCTGGATCTGTAGTCGCCTAAGCAAATTGGTGAGGCTTTTTACCAAACCTTGTCCAGGAAGTGGGGTGCAAGGTTTTGGGAAGTATTTTGGGGGGAAGGACGCGTCCAAACAGCTCTTCTCCAGTAACCAGTATTAGTTTGGTGGTGGTAGCGGCCATTCCAAGGATAACGGGGGTAATATTTTGTACCTTGGGGAAGTTTTGACCTAAGCTGGTAAAGATAAGCTTAGGAGGTTTTTCATGCAGGTCCCCACATCTGTACCCTAGAGTTCAGAGTGGGGGAGGAACCTTGACAGGGGGCATCCAAATGCACGATTTGACTGCTACAGAAATGAAGCACCAGCATATAAAGAGGGCTTTGGGATGTATGGCTACTGGGAAGCATTCATGGACAGAGGACAGTTCTCTCAGGATGGACTTCATCTGAGTAGGGAAGGAAATAGACTTCTAGGATGGAGGCTGGTACAGCTGATTAAGAGAGCTTTAAACTAGGGATTGGGGGGGATGTCCAGGTAATCTCCAAGCCGGATTTAACATTTAGAGGGAAGAAAAATTAAGAAAGAATACAGCTGTGGGTAGGAAAATGGACATAAGGAGGAAGGGCAGTGTGGATACCAGTCTAATAAGTCATACTGACTGTAGAATGACCGTGCCTAATCAGGTAACGAATGTGAGCGAGGCTAAACAGCAAAAATTAAGATGTTTGTACACACGCTAGGAGCCTAGGTAACAAAATGGAGGAACTAGAGCTACTGGTGCAAGAAGTGAAACCAGATATTATAGGGATACAGAAACCTGGTGGAATATTAGTCATGACTGGACTACAGCTATTGAAGGGTATGTGCTGTTTAGGAAAGACAGAAATAAAAGTAAAGGTGGTGGAGTAGCATTGTATATCAATAAGGTAACATGTAAAGAAATAAGAAGCGATGGAATGGATAAGAGTCTGTCTGGGAAAAAAAAAACACATTGGGGAAGAAAACTACTAGAGCCTCCCCTGTGATAGTGCTTGGGGTGTGCTATAGACCACTGGGATCTAATCTGGATATGGATAGAGCCCTTTTAAAGGTTTTTAATTTTTAATGTAATGGAAACTGCATGATCATGGGAGACTAACTTCCCAGATATAGACTGGAGGACAAATGCTAATAAAATAATAATAATAATAATAGGGCTCAGATTTTCCTAGATGTGATAGCTGATGGATTCCTTCATCAAGTAGTTGCTGAACCGACTAGAGGGGATGCCATTTTAGATTTGGTTTTGGTGAGTAGTGAGGACCTCATAGAAGAAATGGTTGTAGGAGACAACCTTGGTTCAAGTGATCATGAGTTAATTCAGTTCAAACTGAACGGAAGGATAAACAAAAATAAATCTGCGACTAGGGGTTTTGATTTCAAAAGGGCTGACTTTCAAAAATTAAGGAAATTAGTTCGGGAAGTGGCTTGGACTGCAGAACGTATGGATCTCAAGGCAGAGGAGGCCTGGGATTACTTTAAGTCAAAGCTGCAGAAGCTATCGGAAGCCTGAAACCCAAGAAAGGGGAAAAAAATCATAGGCAGGAGTTGTAGACCAAGCACCTCAGAGAGGTGATTAAGAAAAAGCAGAAAGCATACAGGGGGTGGAAGATGGGAGGGATCAGCAAGGAAAGCTACCTTGTTGAGGTCAGAACATGTAGGGATAAAGTGAGAAAGGCTAAAAAAGTCAAGTAGAGTTGGACCATGCAAAGAGAATTAAAACCAATAGTAAAAGGTTCTATAGCCATATAAATAAGAAGAAAACAAAGAAAGAAGAAGTGGGACCGCTAAACACTGAGGATGGAGTGGAGGTTAAGGATAATCTAGGCATGGCCCAATATCTAAACAAATACTTCGCCTCAGTCTTTAATAAGGCTAATTAGGATCTTAGGGATAATGGTAGCATGACAAATGGGAACGAGGATATGGAGGTAGATATTACCATATCTGAGGTAGAAGCGAAACTCAAACAGTTTAATGGGACTAAATTGGGGGGCCCAGATAATCTTCATCCAAGAATATTAAAGGAATTGGCACATGAAATTGCAAGCCCATTAGCAAGAATTTTTAATGAATCTGTAAACTCAGGGGTTGTACCGTATGACTGGAGAATTGCTAACATAGTTCCTATTTTTAAGAAAGGGGGGGGGGAAGTGATACGGGTAACTACAGGCCTGTTAGTTTGACATCTGTAGTATGCAAGGTCTTGGAAAAAAATTTGAAGGAGAAAATAGTTAAGGACATTAAGGTCAATGATAATTGAGACAAAATACAACATGATTTTACAAAAGGTAGATCGTGCCAAACCAACCTGGATCTCCTTCTTTGAGAAAGTAACAGATTTTTTAGACAAAGGAAACGCAGTGGATCTAATTTACCTAGATTTCAGTAAGGCATTTGATATGGTGCCACATGGGGAATTAGTTAAATTGGAAAAGATAGGGATCAATATGAAAATTGAAAGGTGGATAAGGACTTGGTCAAAAGGGAGACTACAGCGGGTCCTACTGAAAGGTGAACTGTCAGGCTGGATGGAGGTTACCAGTGGAGTTCCTCAAGGATCAGTTCTGGGACCAATCTTATTTAATCTTTTTATTACTGACCTCGGCAAAAGAAGTGGGAGTGTGCAAAGAAAGTTTGCGCATGATACAAAGCTGGGAGGTATTGCCAATACAGAGAAGGACTGGGATATTATACAGGAGGATCTGGATGACCTTGTAAACTGGAGTAATAGTAATCGGATGAAATTTAATAGTGAGAAGTGCAAGGTCATGCATTTAGGGATTAATAACAAGAATTTTAGTTATAAGCTGGGGATGCATCAATTAGAAGTAACAGAGGAGGAGAAGGACCTTGGAGTATTGGTTGACTACAGGATGACTATGAGCCGCCAATGTGATATGGCTGTGAAAAAAGCTAATGCAGTCTTGGGATGCATCAGGTGAGGTATTTCCAGTAGAGATAAGGAGGTGTTAGAACCATTATACAAGGCACTGCTGAGACCTCACCTGGAATACTGTGTGCAGTTCTGGTCTCCCATGTTTAAGAAGGATGAATTCAAACTGGAACAGGTACAGAGAAGGGCTACTAGGATGATCCGAGGAATGGAAAACCTGTTTTATGAAAGGAGACTCAAGGAGCTTGGCTTGTTTAGCCTAACCAAAAGAAGGTTGAGGGGAGATAAGATTGTTCTCTATAACTATATCAGAGGGATAAATACCTGAGAGGGAGAGGAATTATTTAAGCTCAGTACCAATGTGGACACAAGAACAAATGGATATAAACTGGCCATCGGGAAGTTTAGACTTGAAATTAGACGAAGGTTTCTAACCATTAAAGGAGTGAAGTTCTGGAACAGCCTTCCAAGGGAAGCAGTGGGGGCAAAAGACCTATCTGGCTTCAAGATTAAACTCAATAAGTTTATGGAGGAGACGATATGATGGAACTACATGATTCTGGCAATTAATTGATCTTTAAATATTCATGGTAAATAGGCCCGATGGGATGTTAGATGGGATGGGATCTGAGTTACTACAGAGAATTCTTTCCTGGGTGGCTGGCTGGTGAATCTTGCCCATATGCTCAGGGTTCAGCTGATTCCTTCCCGACCCCAAATATCGCAATTTTCCTCCAGGGCAGATTGGAAGAGGCTCTGGAGGTTTTTCGCCTTCCTCTGTAGCATGGGTCACCTGCTGGAGGATTCTCTGCACCTTGAAGTCTTTAAACCATGATTTGAGGACTTCAATAGCTCAAACATAGTTGAGAGGTTTATCGCAGGAGTGGATGTGTGAGATTCTGTGGGCTGCATTGTGCAGGAGGTCAGACTAGATGACCATAATAGTCCCTTCTGACCTTAATATCTATGAATCCATGTCATATGTTGCCTTGAGCACAAAGAAGCAACGATAGGCTCTTGACTTCAGCATGTGCCAATATGATAAGAGCGGTTTTCCTTATACAGTGAGAACTGGGATTTATTTGCAGGGGGCGGGGAGAAAACAAAAGCTTGAACAAAATTAAGAGCTAAGATGACTTTGGTAATTTGCAAAAGTAGCTGTGCATATAAGTTGCCAGCCATTAGCCTGCATTAAGTGAAAGCATGCAATTTACACTGTAGTTTCTGGTAACAGAAATAAGGTATGGTGTTATCGCAACACTTTGAAAGAAATCATAAAATGTTGTTAAAAAAAAGTCACAGGAGCATTTTGTGAAAAAGTTCTAAAACTCCGTAAAAGGTTCAGCATTTTAGCTGGATGTAAATATCCATAACATTAGGTGAACCTTTTGAAACTTGACTTGAGTCTGAAAGGATCAGCATGAATTTCTACTCATTGCTGCTCCATGATCCCAATATTGCATTCACTTACACATGTGAGAAACTTCATGCATGTAAGTAATCCTAATGTTATGGGACTTGCCTGTTTGTAGGATTGGAGATGATGCTGTCAACCATCTCGTAGATAGAATCCAGGCACAGGCAGGGACACATCCGCAGCATAATTTGGTCCTTTACAATAGTTCAGAGCACAGTGGTTTTAAGGGCTACTGATTTTACTACATGTAAAGTTGTCTGTATTTATAGTTGCCTGTATAGCCCAACATTAATAGCATTATTGGAGTTGGGCCAGAGTAGGGTGACCAGATATCCTGATTTTATAGGGACAGCCCCGATACATGAGATTTTTACTTATATAGGTGCCAATTACCCCCCACCCTGTCCCGATTTTTCACACTTGCTATCTGTCCACCCTATGGCAGAGCCAAAACCTCAGATCTAAATATATATATGTTCTTTAGAGTGTTCAAAATCTAGATTCAGATCCATTGCATCTGGCTTGAATCCACACCTAGATGCTTCTAGCCATGAGTTTGTGAACTAGCTGTCTGATGCATATTCATTTTAATCAAAAAGACTCACATAACAACTCTCTCAATATTAAGTATTGAGCAATATTAGAGGGCCCAGCCAATCATCTCATGTGGGGTGAGGAAGGGATAGCTCAGTGGTTTGAGCAATACCTGCTAAACCCAGGGTTGAGAGTTCAGCCCTTAAGGGGGCCATTTAGGGATCTGGGGAAAAAAAAATTGGGGGTTGGTCCTGCTTTGAGCAGAGGGTTGGACCAGATGACCTCCTGAGATCCCTTCCAACCCTGGTATTCTATGATCTGCATATTAGAAAAGCAGGTGCTATTCCCTCAGTTACAATATTCATAGCCAGCTACTACTTAAGTTAGGAAGGACATGGCCTTACAATAAGTGCCAGGCTATTTACACTATGTTAATATTCACATTACACAATTTTACTTTGTACTCTTTTCTGCTTTTATATTCAGGGCTTAAGTGTTTTATAATGTTATACTATACAAGTCTTGATGTATAATGCTCAGCAGGTAGAAGAAAAACACATACCATAAATGTTACTGAACCATCAAATCAGAAAGCCTGTTCACAGAGATAAGATTTTTTTACACTGTCAAAAGTAAAACGTGATGAGACAAGAAAAAGAAAATTTCAGTTCATTTTCATTAGCTGCCTACCATGAACAAATACACAATATATACAATAAGACATACACAATCTGGGTAAATACAGCTTTCCAATGTTTGACCTATCAACATTGTTTACAAGATTTAAATATTACACTTCAAAAATATGAACTGAAATGTTTCTGCCAACATCGGCTTCTACCACTTTGTAATAGAGCTAGACTCATCCAGCGACACCTCCTGCTGGTTGTCCTTGGGAATTAGCTCATCAGCCTCTGGAGCACCCTCTGCCATCTGGTGATCCGCCTTACTGCCGGCCCCAGTCCCTCCCAGGACCTGGTGCCTCCTCCCACTGGGGTGCTGCCCCCTGGCAGTAAACCCCAACAATCCCTGAGGGTCTCCCCTCCCCAGGGAACCTGCACCCACCTTGCCTCAGTCTTGGCTACTGCCAGTCATCGTTTAGCCCCGCTCCCCTGTGGCAGACTGCAGTGTATCAGCCACTCATCACAGGCGATGAGTCTACCTGTGGGCTGCCCCCTTGCAACCCCAGTACCTAATAGGCCCTAATCTAGGCCTTGCAACCTGGGGGTTTCCAGGCTGGAGCTCCCCTGGCCTTTCTCCCTCAGCCCTGCTTCAATCTAGGTATTCCCTCAGGTCCCTGCAGCCAGACCCTTCCCTCTCTGAACACAGGGAGACTCTAGCTAAGGTTTAGCCTAGCAGCCCTTTTACAGGCCCAGCTGCCGCCATTTCCTCAATCAGCCTAGCTTTTCTTGCTCTCAGCCCTAGCTCTCTCCCAGGGCTGGCTTTTAAGCTCCACAGGGCAGGAGCGGGTAACCACCCTGCTACACAGTTACACTAAGCATGCAGCAAGTTCTGGAGATGGCATGATCTAATCTTCCTTGCAGCACACTTCCATTTTCTTTTCCCTTTGATGGTTAGAATCTGACTAGATTTAATCTTAATCTTTGAGAGAATACCACGTTATGATATATTACCAGCTCAGTGTACTGGTAGATAAGTGACTTGCAAGAGTACATTGATCAAACATAAAATGTTAATCTATGAAACAGTTTAAGAAAATAACAAAGGAAATGCAAGGAGAGAGATAATGGCAGTGAAATATTTTTAGTTGTTACAAAGCAAGGTTTCAATTGTGTAAATACACTCAGGAAAAATCTGCTATCATCTACTCATGCTAAATTTTAAGCCATAGTTTAATTAAAGGAGTTATATTTTGTGTTACAGGTTTGTAGCCTCTCTCTCTTTCTCCCTCCCCACCCCCGGCCAAATTCATTGGTTGCCCCCAAGACGTGCTATTTTTTCTGACTGTCATTTTCAGTTTGTGGTCTTATTTAAGCACCTCTTGTTTGCCAGTACTGGGGCCCAATTCCAGCAAAGCATATAGTGTATCGGGGAAGGGGCTTAGAACTTCCCTGTCCCTTGTGCAGCCTGCATAAGAATTCTCAACGCTATGCCTGGTGACTGTTCCCTCCCTATTCACCTGGAGACTAAGTTTTTCAAAGGAAGCAGAGGGGTAGGAAGAAGATAGCAAAGACACCAAAAGGAGAGCTGCTTTGACAGTGGAAAAATGCGTGGTGGTAAACACTTGGGAAACTTGCAACTCCAGATTGCTCTCTGTTGGTGGGCAGTTGTCACTGAAGTGTGCAAAGCCATTAAACATGTCCTATTCCACAGGATTCCAACTCTGTGCAATGTGCAGGAAACAGTTGATCTAATGGGCTTCCCTAACTACAGTGGGGCAATAGATGCCTTCCCCTCTTGCTTTGGAGTACATAAACAAGGAACCTTTCCGTGGTTATGCAAACATTGGTGGATCCCAGGGGACATTTCACTGTCATTAACATTGGGTGGTCAGAAAAAGGTGCACAATATATGCATCCTTACTAATAAAGGACTTTGAGAAACTGCAAACAGGGACATGCTTTCCAATGCCAGTTGAGATTCTTATGTTTCCCGACTCAGGAAGCAATACACTCGGCTGCTAGACATGCACAAGAAAGATCACCACTGGTGTGAGTGAAGGATGACTGTAGAGTATGCCTTTGGCAGATTAAAGGGCTGGTGGAGAGATCTCAGAATGGGACTGGATGTCACTAAGTATACCTATGGTTATTACACCATGTTGTGTTTTAAATAATGTTTGCAAAGTTAAGGGGAAAGTATTGGAGGCAACATGGAAGGGGTGGAGTGAGATTGGAAAGATTGTTGATTTTGAGCAGTCTGACACAGACACCCCATTACCTGAGCAGTTAGAGGCACTGTGTAGTGGAGGGAGATCTACAGATCACGTTTTGACAGTTTGTCATAGCCAGCCAGTGTGCTATTTTGAGAATAAACAGGGCATGGCCAAGCGGTGATTTGATAGAACCACAGACAGAGCAATGATGCTGTAAGAAGCTTCGGGTCAGGTATGAAAAATCTGTATCATACCTAGAAACTCTTCATTTGAAACCCCAGATATGTAAGCAGATCAGGAAATGTCTAGGAGGATGCAATTAGGTTTATTTTTTTTATGGCTTGTGGATTCCTCTGTGCTAACCCCAGGTGCTTTTTTTTCGCTTGTAACCTTGAAGCTGGATCTCAAGAAAGCTATCATTGATGCTTAATTCTTTTATTTTCTCTTTTTAAATCTAGCAATAGCCTGATTTTTCAGATGTATTTTCTTCCTTTTTTAAGAACAGGATTGGAGTTCTGTGTCTTAAGAGGTTTGAGCACTCCCCCCCCCATCTCTTCCCCGGAGCGGAAAGGGGAAAGGGCTTGAGGGTACCCCACAGGAAGGAATTCCCAAGTGAGCCTTCCTGGTCTCTCAAAGGGGTTCTGCACTTGGATGGTAGCAGCATCTACAAATCCAAGGCCAGAGAAAAGCTGTAACCTTGGGAGTTTAATACAAGCCTGGAGTGGCAAGTATTAATTTTTAGCATCCTTGTGGGCCCCCACCTCCTGCACTCGAAGGGCCAGAGTGGGGAAATCAGCCTTGACAGCACCCTTTTGTATTTTCAAAATATTTAATCTGAATGCTCAGATATTGGTTTAAATGTGTTTCCTTTTCAGTTTCAAATACACTGAATGTGCTTTGCTTTTGTTTTACTCGTATTTGTTTCTGTCTGCAACCTGTACATATTAGGTATGTTTTCACTTGCTTCAGGCATTCTGTGAATTTTTGCCTAATACTCTCCATACTTACACTTAAGCCTTCCACTTTATTTATTTTTTTAAATGTGACTTTGTTTCTCGCCCATGCACTGTTGGCAACAAGTTGACAGGCAGCTGGGTGTAGTGTTTATTAATTTAGATGGAATAAATGGGCCAAGATGTTAGCATAACTCACTGTCCAACATTAAATGGTGGGACACAAGGTTCAGGTTTTGATCTCCAGCAAATGTGGGCAAACTGCAGCCCACATGACCCTCCTGCCCAGCCCTTGAGCTCCTGGCTTGGGAGGCTAGCCCCTGCCCCTCCCCTGCTGCCCCACCACCCCACAGCCTCAACTCACCGTGCTGCTGGCACTCTGGGCGGCAGGGCTGCGAGCTTCTGCTGGCAGCGGAGCTGCGAGAGCCTCTGGCCTGCCCCGGTGCTCTAGACTGCACGGTGGCATAGCTGGCTCCAGCTGGGTGGTGTAGCTGCCACTCCTGGTGCTCTGAGTGGCATGGTAAGAGGGTCGGGGGATGCATAGTGGTTGGAGCAGTCGGGGTGGGGGGTAGATAGGGAGTGGAGTCCCGGGGGGCAGTGGGTGGTCAGGGGACAAGGAGCAGAGGAGGTTAGATGGTTAGGAGTTCTGAAGGGGGGCAGTCAAGGGGTGGAAAGTGGGAGGGGGCAGATAGGGGGTGGGGGTCAGGCTGTTTGGAGAGGTACAGCCTTCCCCACCTGGCCCTCCATACAGTTTCGGAAACCCGATGTGGCCCTCAGGCCAAAAAGTTTGCCCACTCCTGATCTAGAGACCTCAGCCTGCTTAATACCATGGCAAACAACATTAAAAATCCTTTAAACCTTTCATTAAAGATAAAAGTCGGGGGGCGGGGAGTTAAAGCATTTGAAATGCAGAGTATTATATAAGGCTTTTATTTTAACATCTCTGGCTCCCTTTCACTGAAGAGTTTTAGAAGAGAAAAAATCTCGTTTGACTGTCTAGATACTATCAAAGATGGTAATAACTGTCCTTTTGGGGAAAGGAGGAGAAATTAACAGAGATGAGCTAGAGCTGTTAGAGACCAATCCCATTTCATCCCAGGCGGCATCTGGGATTCAGCTGGAGCTGGTAGGGGTAGTGATGTCACTTGGATCCTTCTATCTGGCCTGGCCAGGACTCCTCAGGATGACAAAGGCCATGGTTCCAGGAGATGATGGGTATGGGAGCCATGATGGTGAAGCTTGCTCCAGTAGCTGCCATCTGTTCTTCCTCCCCACCCCTTCACTCCTTCCACCCCCCATCTCTCTCTCTCTACCACCCAAAGTCTCTTTAAGGACCAAAAAGGAAGCAATGGGTGCAATAACCCAGCCCTCATTATTTTTTCCACAAGCTTAGCACAATCAGACACCAATTTGGGTTCATTAATTTCCAGTTCCACATAGTCTTTTCACCAAGCATGATTTCGATGTTATCAATTATATAATCTTCTTAAAATTATATTAACGTGATCTAGTCCAAACAAAAAGATTAGTCTACCTGGTTTTCCTGCATCAGTTTATAATGTTCATTATAGTTGCAGGACTACTTGTTCTGCACACACAAATGCTGATTCTGGCATACAGGTAGGTGACAGGCATTAGGCAATACTCCAGTCTATTTTCATCCCAACTAAAAATCATTGAATCAGAACATACCAACCTCTCTTTATTAATAGATCTGAAAAAATAGCTAGAGTTGTGTCTGTGGCCAACCTGTGCTAATTGCTGATTTAGAATGGGGCTTTTCCTCTAGGCTCTGAGCACTGGGAGTAGTGACAGTGAATACAGGATGGAGCCTGGGCAAAGATACCATGCTTGCTACATTGCTGAAAAAGTTACTCATCCATTTCAATCTATAAATGTTAAAATAGTTATAATGTGTAAAATTATCCTGATTGACATTTCAAGGCAATAGGATATTGCTGTGGCGAGTGCAAATGGAAGTCAGTACATTTTAGAGCTGTAACTTCAAACTGCCAGTCATTTTTGATGTATTGGAACAAGAGTTAACATACATGTTGGAGGATCTATAACAGGGCTGTACTAAACAGATCCTAGCCTCCTCCCCAAGATACAAACAACATTCAAGTTTGTGAGACACCATCTTATCCTGTCAGCATTTCAGACACATGTAAGGGCCAAATTCATCCCTGGCATAAATTATAGCAGGGATGAAATTGGCACAATAGAACTCAAGCAACATTAAAAAGAACACCTGCTCTAGTCCTAAAATGTCAAATATCTATATTTGGTTAATACAACCTTTATTTGTGGACGTGAACATCCATTTTCTTAGAATCCACTGCTTCCACAGAAAAAGCTCATTATTCCTATTTGTATTTAAAAGTAAAAAATCACTTGCCTTTAGGAACCACGCAAGGACCTGACAAAATGATTGTGTCATACGGGGAGTCTTCTAAGAAAGGTGGAGCCGAATTTTAGTTTGTGTATTTGGAAATATTTTGGCATCATTTCTTATATTTGTCAATTGCCTTGTAAGAGTGTTTGCTGCACTAAACTGAATACAGGTTTCACTGTACTCAGACTGGAAACTTATGCCAAAGTAAGGAAAAACCATGATGGCTGTTACTTGCATCCTTTTTTTCTAAGAATCATCTACCAGCTTGATAGCTGACAAACCACATATGAGGAGAAAAAGAGCAACAATAATTAATCCCTCCTTAAGATTATAAACTGGAAAAGCTTTAAACACACACATACAACTATCTGTTCTCCAGGCAGATGTTTTCCACAGAGTTATCACACAGCTGTAATAAGGAAATATTTAAAACCATCTGAAGTTTCCTGCAGTTTTCACTAGTACAGTATCAAAACTGTGCAATAGAATACCTTCCACCTTAAATTAAAGGTCAAAAATACTGCATAAGAAACAGACATCTGACAGATCTGAAAGAAGACATGACAGCATAGCTCGGAGTTCATAGGGTCAGCACAATTTGTCTAAAACATGGGGGAAGGAGGTGAATTGCTGCTTATTTTAGTATCCATCCTATTTCCCACTGCATGGTACAATATACAGTCTTCAAAATCTAAATATGGTGTTAAAACAACTCTTTAACCATACAGCTTCACTATTGGTAACACCAGAGCATACCACAGAGCAGACAGTATCAGGATTTAGGGAAGCTCCAAAGCCAATCTAGATGTCTCTTTGGTTTGACTTCTACTCCTCCTAGTTAATGGTCTCCATCCTGTGTGAAGGGTAGAGCTAGGTCGAAGAAAGATTATGAAGGAGCGTCTCCAAATCACAAGGGACTGGGTCGTGAGTGTGGGAAATTCAAGGTGTGCCCTGGTGGCAGGGGTTGGGAACACTGTATGGCTGTGTGCAGCGGTTCACCAGAGATGCTTTAGTTTGTTTTATTCCTCTCATTCATTGGTTATTTAATAAACCCGAAGATTGTTATAAGAGGATTTTAAATTAGATTCTTTTATTGTTTCCCCCTTTTACTGGTCCTTTTGATAAAGCTATGTGGTTTGGCCTAAATCTCTTCCATCTCATTTTAGACCAGAGGTGGGCAAACTATGACCTGCCAAACTATGACCGGCCCATGGGACCCTCCTGCCCGGCCCCTGAGCTCCTGGCCCAGGAGGCGAGCCCCCAGGCCCCTCAGCTCACTGTGCCACTGGCACAATGCTCTGGGCAGCAGGGCTGCGAGCACCTGGGGCAGCTCAGCTGCAGAGCCCGGCCTGACCCGATGCTCTGTGCTGCGTAGTGGTGTGGCTGGCTCCAGCCGGGCGGCTCGGCTGTAGTGCCGCCAGCCACCGGTGCTCCAGGCAGTGTGGTAAGGGGGCAGGGAGCAGGGGGGGTTGGATAGAGGGCAAGGGAGTTAGAGGGGGTGGTCGGGGAGGGTTGGATGGGGCAGCAGGGGACAGTCGGGGCAGGGTTCCGGGGGCGGTCAGGGAGCAAGGGATGATGGATGGGGCAGGGGTTCCGGGGGGTGGGGGGGGCATCGGGGGCAGTTGGATAGGGGGCGGGGCCGGGCCACGCCTGGCTGTTTGGGGAGGCACAGCCTCCGCTAACTGGCCTTCCATACAATTTTGGAAACCCGATGTGGCCCTCAGGCCAAAAAGTTGGACCGCCCCTGTTTTAGACCTTCTCAGTGAACTAGCCTTGTTGCAGAAGCTCTTGTATCCACTCTCTACATTTAGACTTGAAATGGCTGCAGTCAGTTAATAGTTTTGACAGCTTAAAAACTTTCAATTTTTAGCTCATGTTAGCAAAGTGTTACCTTATTTTCAATTCACTGTTAACATGTAATATTTGATTCATCCCATTTTGACTCATTTAACCCTGCAATCAGAGCTGCTTTCGTGGAACTTTGCACCAAAATGAAGTCAGCCAGGCTTCAATGGGGCTTCATACATGCTGATCTATGTGTAAAATTTGTGCCAGACAACCAGATTCTCATCTGGTATAAATAACCATAGGCTTTCAAAGTCCTATGCTGATTTATGCCAGCTGAGGATCTGGCCTTTAATATTTTATTGCTATAAGATATAACTGAGCTTTAAGTTCTTTTGGACTATTATTTTTACAGTTTTCTATTCAATTGAACAAAATATTATGTAACATGAGCTTCAAACACTGAAGGGGTATCACCAAGGTCCCTGTTTCTCTTCCCCAAACTCCCTCCCTATATCTATCATCCTATTTTGCCCATCTAACCATGTCAAGTTACCAAACTCTGAAGTTTCCCCTCCTTTTGTGTCTCTTCTGTAAATGAGTGCCAGAACTGTGCACTGTATTATCCCAAGTACTTAGTTACTGTGGCCCTCATATAATTAGAGATTCATTTTGTCTGAGTTGTTTCATACCTCTCGTGTCCATATTTAACATACCCATCAATTCGTACCTCTAGAAGTATAGCAGATGAATTGTACAGTAAATTAATAGGTAGGGAACTGCCGCTAACAATAATCTTCATAGAAATCGACTTCAATTCAATTCAACCCCAAACGCTTCCTCCAAGTATCTCCTCCTTTCAATAGCAAACAAATTCATCTATTCAAGTCAGGAACTACTTCTAGTCTACACTTAATAACCTTGTGTTGACTGATCTCTAGAGAACATTATTTCATATAGTCCAACTTGAAGCCCTATTAAATTTTAGGTTTTACATTTCAATAATTTACAACAGTTACATTGTACTTCCCATCCAATATCCATGGGATTTTCTTTTGCAATATAGATTTCACCAAGAATAAGAGAAATGAAACAAGACATTTCAAAAATTGCAAGGTTTTACTTTACAAAATACTTCTTTCTTTCTTTGTAGGTTGGACAGTGGCAGATCCACTTGGCTGAACATCAGAAACAACTCTTGCCTTCATGATGCAGCTAACAAGCACTGCAAAAAAGTTTCGGCCACTTATGAAATGTTAATGATTAAAGTTGAAGGGAATTGTGTAGCTTCTTAAACTTTACTTTGAGAGAGCATCTATTTGCCATGGCAGAAATTAGATTCCTTTACAGTGCAAAAGAGGAAATAGTTTTGAGTGGAGAGAGACAGACAATATTAACCACATTTGACTCATTAATGTTTTATGTATCCCCACAGACTGTGTGTGATGCACATCTATTCTACTAATAACGGAGATGTAGGTAGGCCATATAGTTAAATAGGTATGCAGATATATCCAGCCCTTTCTAGTATACTTTTATGAATGTTTTCCTAGAATTGTTTTCAGATTGCAATTTGTAAAAAAGGGTTGCCACCAATTTTTAGTTTAAAGAAATTGTAATCAAAGGGGACATTATGCATTACACATACATGATTAAAGTATTCAATGACAATGTTATCTACTCCCTGCTTTTACGTAAGGCACAATAGGGCCTACACCTAACTGGCATCTAGGTGCTAACACAATATAAGTGTTTAATAATAATCCTTGTGGTTAATAAGACCCTGTTAAGGCATTTATTGCAACAGCTGAACTTCAAGTTATTACACTCTGGTACTCCAGCAAGAGTTACATAAGCTCAATGCGCATTGCTTGCAGAAAGGTGAAGATGCAACATAACTATCAATGCTTCACCTGCTTATCTGACTATCAGCTGCAATACAAAAAAATAGCAGATGGGTAGAAGATTTTGACTTCTTAAGAGGTTTTTGAATGATGACGACAATGTGATGGGGTTAAAAATTATTTTTAACATTGAGGGAAGATGCAGCTTTAATACAATAGAAACAATGTTCGAGGAGGTTTTGTTTTTGTTTTAAAAAAAACTGCTCAGACAAACTTAGCTGACAAATGGTTGAAATTGTCCACTATTTTAGCTAGAAGTCAAGTGAGAATGCTTATTGTCATTCCAAAATTGAAGTGTACAGTAGAGTAGGGTGACCAGACAGCAAGTGTGAAAAATCGGGACGGGGGTGGAGCGGTAATAGGACCTATACAAGACAAAGCCCCAAAAAAATCTGGACTGTCCCTATAAAATTGGGACATCTGGTCACCCTACAGTAGAGTGATATCTATCCCTCACCACATTAAGTCAACTACCAAATGACCTAGAACTGAATTAATAAATATGGTTCCTGCTTCGGTAACAAAACCGTGGCATAGACGCAATAGCTTCAGTGGGATTACTCATGTGAGAATGCTCATTAATGTGAGCAGAGATTTCATAATTTGTTCCATAATCAATTCACAAAACAAAATGAAAGTGAGCTCTCTTGTACATTTAACTTATAAAAAGCCTCTGTATATGAGTCAGCATAAGCTTACAGCATAAGTAAGTGGCAGCACTATGTATTAACTTAGGTCCAGATCTAGTAAGTCACACGCAGAGGTGAAAGTAAGCTGGTCTGGTACGGCATACCGGCAAGAGCCGGCACACAGCCAACCGTACCAGCAGGAAGCAGCTTCCCCAAGCAGGCAATTTTAAAGGGCCCTGAGCTCCTGGAAGCAGCAGGATCCCCGGGCCCTTTAAATCGCCACCAGAGCCCCACGGCTGGAGCCCTGCAGTAGCAGCAGCAATTTAAAGGGCCTGCCCCTTCCGCCCAAGGGACCCCCCTACCCAGGACCTTGGCCCTACATACTGGTAAGTCCCTTAAGTTTCTTTCACCCCGGTCACATGAATTAAGCAAATAGTCCCACTGAAGTGGATATCTTAGTGAAGAAATTTGACATTCTGTAAAGTGTCAAAACCAAAGTTCTCTGATCCTAAAAGATTCAGAAGAAGCTGAAGTTTATCCCACTTTACCATAAAATACAAAGCAAAGCCTAACCACCATTGTTTGTACAGCCTTGAACAGCAATCTTACCAGTAGCACACAAAGCTTTCAGGACAATTAAAGTTATACAAGCAGGCCGTAGGTGCATGGCTCTGTCTTCTCTCTCATGCCCTGACCAGGGCTGGAGTAATTCCCTGCTACTGCCAAAGTGGTACCTCACAAGCTCTCCCGCTCAGTTCAGTCACATTTCTGATGGTCTTATCCTTGTTGCTAAGAAGTATGTCAGCTAGGGTGACCAGACATCCTGTTTTTAAAGGGACAGTTCCATATTTTAACCCTCCTGTGGGTGTCCCAACTTTTTATTAAAAAAGGGCAAAATTGTCCCATATTTTAACTCCCCCCCTCCCCCCCCGCACAAGTACTGGCAGGTCCTGCTGCTGGCCAGAGTGGGGGTCTAGTGGACAATGATGTGGGTGGATGTACAAGGCTGGTAGCAGGGCAGATCATACAATGTCAGGGTTGGAAGGGACCTCAGGAGGTCACTTAGTCCAACCCCCTACTCAAAGCAGGACCAATCCCCAATTAAATCATCCCAGTCAGGGCTTTGTCAAGCCTGACCTTAAAAACTTCTAAGGAAGGAGATTCCACCACCTCTCTAGGTAACACATTCCAGTGCTTCACCACCCTTCTAGGGAAAAAGTTTTTCCTAATATCCAACCTAAACTTCCCCCATTGCAACTTGAGACCATTACTCCTCTTTCTGTCATCTACTACCACTGAGAACAGTCTAGAGCCATCCTCTTTGGAACCCCCTTTCAGGTAGTTGAAAGCAGCTATCAAATCCCCCCTCATTCTTCTCTTCTGCCAACTAAACAATCCCAGTTCCCTCAGCCTCTCCTCATAAGTTATTTGTTCCAGTCCCTAATCATTTTTGCTGCCCTCTGCTGGATGTTTTCCAATTTTTCCACATCCTCCTTGTAGTGTGGGACCTAAAACTGGACACAGTACTCCAGATGAGGCCTCACCAATGTTGAATAGAGGGGGAACGATCACATCCCTCAATCTGCTGGCAATGCCCCTACTTATACATCCCAAAATGCCATTTGCCTTCTTGGCAACAAGGGCACACTGACTCATATCCAGCTTCTCGTCCACTGTAACCCCAGGTCCTTTTCTGCAGAACTGCTGCTCAGCCATTCAGTCCCTAGTCTGTAGCGGTGCATGGGATTCTTCCATCCTATGTGCAGGACTCTGCACTTGTCCTTGTTGAACCTCATCAGATTTCTTTTGGCCCAATCCTCTAATTTGGCTAGGTCCCTCTGTATCCTATCCCTACCCTCCAACGTACCTACCTCTCCTCCCAGTTTAGTGTCATCTGCAAACTTGCTGACGGTGCAATCCACATCATCCTCCAGATCATTAATGAAGATATTGAACAAAACCAGTCCCAGGACCGACCCTTGGGGTACTCCACTTGACACCGGCTGCCAACTAGACATGGAGCCATTGATCACTACCCATTGAGCCCGACAATCTAGCCAGCTTTCTATCCACCTTATAGTGCATTCATCCAGCCCATACTTCTTTAACTTGCTGACAAGAATACTGTGGGAGACCGTGTCAAAAGCTTTGCTAAAGTCAAGGAATAACATGTCCACTGCTTTCCCCTCATCCACAGAGCCAGTTATCTCGTCATAGAAGGCAGTTAGATTAGTCAGGCATGATTTGCCCTTGGTGAATCCATGCTGACTGTTCCTGATCACTTTCCTCTCCTCTAAGTGCTTCAGAATTGATTCCTTGAGGACCCGCTCCATGATTTTTCCACGGACTGAGGTGATGCTGACTGGCTTGTAGTTCCCCAGATCCTCCTTCTTCCCTTTTTTAAAGATGGGCACTACATTAGCCTTTTTCCAATCCTCCGGGACCTCCCCCGATTGCTATGAGTTTTCAAAGATAATGGCCAATGGCTCTGCAATCACATCCGCCAACTCCTTTAGCACTCTCGGATGCAGCTCATCCGGCCCCATGGACTTGTGCTCGTCCAGCTTTTCTAAATAGTCCTGAACCACTTCTTTCTCCACAGAGGGCTGGTCACCTCCTCCCCATGCTGTGCTGCCCAGTGCAGTAATCTGGGAGCTGACCTTGTTTGTGAAGACAGAGGCAAAAAAAGCATTGAGTACATTAGCTTTTTCCACATCCTCTGTCACTAGGTTGCCTCCCTCATTCAGTAAGGGGCCCACACTTTCCTTGACTTTCTTCTTGTTGCTAACATACCTGAAGAAACCCTTCTTGTTACTCTTAACATCTCTTGCTAGCTGCAACTCCAGGTGCGATTTGGCCTTCCTGATTTCACTCCTGTATGCCTGAGCAATATTTTTATACTCCTCCCCGGTCATTTGTCCAATCTTCCACTTCTTGTAAGCTTCTTTTTTGTGTTTAAGATCAGCAAGGATTTCACTGTTAAGCCAAGCTGGTTGCCTGCTATATTTACTATTCTTTCTGCACATCGGGATGGTTTGTCCCTGTAACCTCAATAAGGATTCTTTAAAATACAGCCAGCTGTCCTGGACTCCTTTCCCCATCCCGTTATTCTCCCAGGGGATCCTGCCCATCAGTTCCCTGAGGGAATCAAAGTCTGCTTTTCTGAAATCCAGGGTCCGTATTCTGCTGCTCTCCTTTCTTCCTTGTGTCAGGATCCTGAACTCGACCATCTCATGGTCACTGCCTCCCAGGTTCCCATCCACTTTTGCTTTCCCTACTAATTCTTCCTGGTTTGTGATCAGCAGGTCAAGAGGAGCTCTGCCCCTAGTTGGTTCCTCTAGCACTTGCACCAGGAAATTGTCCCCTACACATTCCAAAAACTTCCTAGTTGTCTGTGCTCTTCTGTATTGCTCTCCCAGCAGATATCAGGGTGATTGAAGTCTCCCATGAGAACCAGGTCCTGCAATCTAGTAACTTCCTTAGGTGCTGGAAGAAAGCCACGTCCACCTCATCCCCCTGGTCTGGTGGTCTATAGCAGATTCCCACCACGACATCACCCTTGTTGCTCACACTTCTAAACTTGATCCAGAGACACTCAGGTTTTTCTGCAGTTTCATACCGAAGCTCTGAGCAGTCATACTACTCTCTTACATACAATGCAACACCCCCATCTTTTCTGCCCTGCCTGTTCTTCATAATTCCTTGACTGTGCCAGGACTTCCAGTTCTCCCTGCTTGTTTCCTTCTTGCATTTGTGTACAGGCACTTGAGATAACTTGCTGATCGCCCCTCTTTCTCAGTATGAGGCGGGAGCCCTCCCCTCTCATGCTCTCCTCCTCATGCTTCCTCCCAGTATCCCACATCCCCACTTACCTCAGGGCTTTGGTCTCCTTC
This sequence comes from Lepidochelys kempii, assembly GCF_965140285.1. Taxonomy (NCBI): domain Eukaryota; kingdom Metazoa; phylum Chordata; order Testudines; family Cheloniidae; genus Lepidochelys; species Lepidochelys kempii. The sequence goes on from NC_136384.1 coordinate 87,820,985, forward strand.
CCCCGGTGAACTTAGTTTAAAGCCCTCCTCACTAGGTTAGCCAGCCTGCTTGCGAAGATGCTCTTCCCTCTCTTCTTTAGGTGGACCACATGGGGCCAGCCACTCCCCCTGCTGGTCTGTCAGCACAGCCCCTGCTATATGCCAGCTCTTGGCCAGCAGGGCCCACCTCCTGTCTGGTTTCCAGCCAGCCCTGGCTGCACATGGCAGTGGCTGGTGAGCGTGGGGAGGTGCCAGGTGGCGGCTGGTTACGCGTCACCTCTGCTGCCCACCCATCAGCCCTTTATGTGCTCCCCCTCTCGCTGTCCTCTCCCTGCTTTGCCCCTTCATCGCAACCCCTCACCCCGAGGTGCCTCCTCCATAACCCCCCTGCGGGGTGCATCCCGCTCTCAGCACTGTGCAGAGAAGCAGCCTGGCCAACACCAACAGCCTGGCCGGCAGGCTCCTTCCTTCCCCCACTGCCTCTGGCTGGGCTGATGCCTGAGAAAGCACAAGATGCTCTGGCTCAGAACACTGGTTAGGAGGAGCCGAGCCCTGCATGGGCCAAAGCCCTGCACAGCACTGGCATGGAGAAGCCTTTTCACCCTTCAGCTAAGCTCTGGAGTAGCGGGGGGAGTGATTTCCAGCATGTTCACTCCCAACCCTGCAGGCTCCACAGCAGCCCCCAGGCAGAGGCTTAGCACCCTCTTCACTCACCTCCCCACCCTCATCTTGCTCCCAGGGAACACGGGGCTGCTCTGTCCCCTAGACACACTCCCCTGCTGAGCCACCTCTCTGGCTGGGTTTGCTGACACCCCTGCAGTCAGGTTACCTGGGCCCTGGTGCATAATGCTTAACCCCTTCTTGCCCAGGCTCTAGTCTGGGGACAGGAGGTGGCTGGGTTATGCTGGTGGCCAGCAGCAGCCTTGAGGTGTTAGCTGCCGTTTGAGACTGTGCAGGCAGGAAGGGACAATCTGCTTCCAGTCGCATGGGAGTGGAGCGGGTGGGGGAGAAGTGAGCTTTGCAAAGGCACAGGCCAGGTCATCCCTTCACTCCCCCTCCTCCCCTGCAGCTGAAAGCAGCTCTCATCTCTTCCCTAGGACACAGTGCCAAAAGGCTGTTGCTGGCCACATTGTGGTGTGAACCCTGACAGAAATCTAGGGATGGGGGTATGTGACCCTGCCTGCCCCTCCTTCCCACGTGTTGCCTCAGGCAGATGTGGCACCAAGTATGGGAGGGGGGGGTCTCTGTCCTGGGGACCCAGACAGGTATGGAGGGGGAAGAGAGAGAGAGACCCCTCCCCAAGTGAGCGCTAAAGCCTTAAAGATAAGAAGGTAAATAAAAAGAATCCAACTATACAGTATTTATTTAACAGAGGCTCAGTCAACTTGATGTTAATTTGAATGTTTGTACTGCATAGTTCTGATTGATTGCCATTGAACTCACTTGATTATGAGTAATTTTATCAGGTGTCCTGTATTTAGCATAGGGAAATATGGTCACCCCTAATGTCAGCATACCTGTTGGCTGCAAGGCGAAACAGACTGCCCTTCAGTTCAGCTTTCTTTTGTTTCTCATGAGCAGGGAAAGGGTTAAGATGATACATCTCAGTAATGTCTCAGGACTGGAGTACCTAATTAATTAAGGTGGCATTGAGAGTACCTAAGATCGGTTCTATGGTCTCTTTTTCACACCTACATGCCAGTTATTTTCTCTTTTGTCTCACACGGTTGTGGGTTGCTCCCAACCTCTACCTTGTCTTGGCCTTTTCCTCAAAATCCTGCCCCTCCCCCAAAATCAGGTAGTAAATCATGGACAGTGGAGATCAGCATGGTCCTGCTGCCTCTGTATCCCTACAGTGTGTTCTTTTTTTGGTTTGGGTTTGGTCTGTATTTTGGAGAAGTTTTGAGAAACTCTTAATTAGACAGGAAGGTTAAAAAAATGCAAAGTTGTTTTTCCAGTCCTGTTTGAAAGGGTCAGCCAGGGTTTTTGAACTGCTTCACTCATTCTGTGTAATAATTTTCTTGTACAGAATGAAATGTCAATCTTCTGAAAATATGGCTGTCATGAATTCACCTGACAGACACTTTTTAACTTGACTTCTGGCAAGACTGAAAGCTGGTATTATTTGCAATCAAGCAAAATAATATTTGTTTGAGATATTGAGCTGCACACTAGTGAAGATAGCAGTGAACATGAGACACCTGCTGACATACTGGCAGTGTTGATTTCCTTTTGCTTAGTAGCACATGTTTCTTGCATTCCCTTTGGTGAACCTCCCTGTACTGAGGCATTTCCAAAAGCAGAGGCAGTTAAACGTATAATCATGGGGAAAGAAACCAAACAAAGAGGCCAAGACATGGCTAATATTGCAAAGTAAGTAGAGCTTGCTTCTTAGTTGTAATGTGTTCAAATATATATGTCTGAAGTGAAACTTTCAGCTTTTCAGAAATTGAGACCTAGGTTCAGAATGAGATGTTTAGTCTTTCATTTGTTTTACCACTGATTGCTCTGACCTTTACTAAGTTTTGATTGCTCAAAGCCAGTGTTCTGGCTGTCATACCATAACTGACAGATATGATCAATTCCTCAGCTAAGGATTGAGCTGACGCCCACTGAAATCAGCATCAGTCATTCAATTGACATCAATGGTCTTAGGTTGAGGTCATTACGGTTGACACCCCAGTTTTATTAAGGACCTCATCCAAAGCCCATTGAAATCAATGGAAAGATTACCACTGATGGTTTGGATCAAGTCCTTAAATTGAGGGTATCAGTCATTTTTGAAGATTCAGAGATGTAGTCCCTGCTCAACAAGCTGTCTCTTTAAACTAAGACTTATATTTCATAGGGAATGAAGTGAGTTTTATTTTCTGTGGTCCACAGAAAGATATGATCATTTTCCAACCCAGGATAGGCAATATTGGAGTTAGCAGCACCCCACGCACAGACTTCACTGGGTAAGGTTCCAGGAGGAGGTCTTCAGTACGGCCTGGGCCTTTACCAAGAAATGCTCACCAACCAACTCGAAGTTACTTTGTCAATGAAAATGTGTAAAGTAGGCATAGCATGGTCACGGATGTCCAAACATGCTCCTCCACAGTAACATGGCTTGCAAAAAGGGTGATTGAATGTGACACTTAACATGCCATACAATTGTAATAGAGCAAAATATTGCTCCAAAAGTCTCATTAGGTTTTATAAAAAGCTTTACAAAAATAATCTAGGGATTTTCTATTGTATTATTTTGGACAAACAGACCAATATCTATTTCTACAAACAGATGAGTCTGATTCTACAGGCTGTTTCTCCTTCCCCACTCCTTCACTTTGAGCTCTTTCTAAACTGAATTTTAATCCCATACAGAGATTTCAATGGTTAAAGTGTCAGTCATCTGAGATTTATGGAGTTGGATTATTCAATTTCAAACTGCTACGCCTATTCATAACTATTTTAGAATGTGAGCACCTAAGCTGTTTCCACAAGATGTAATGGTGAACCATCATGCCACATTTGTGCATTCACAAATTGAGCAACAGCATGTATAAATTGCCATCTGAATTATATGTATATAAATATGGGACTTGTTCAGGTCACATGCACAGTTATAGTGGTGGCAATTTAGATGTCTGCATTTGGACTTTAAACAAACTGTTATTGAACAGATGTGATCTGCTTGGGTCAGTAAATATTTAATGCAGATTTTGGCATTTAGACATACTATCTAATAATTACTGCATTATTGAATGCTGCTCTACTTGGCAACTTATTGTTTATAGCTTCCTCCGATGCTATTTTTTCTGTCAGGCCATGAAATATTTGATTAAAAGGATCACACAGGCATACTTACATAGTAAATCGTAGAAACTTAGAAAGAGTTATAGACTAATAATAAAGAATATCCATTTTAAAAAGACTGAAGTTGCACATTAGTCTGCTGTAACTCTGAATAAGCCATTGCAGAATGATTCTGAAGAGTTCATTGCCTCTTACATCAGCTTCCATTCAAAGCTTATTTGCACTAACCCCTGATTCTAAAAATCTTCAAAAATTGTAACTGCTAAATAGGGTGACCAGATGTTCCTATTTTATAGGGACAGTCCTGATATTTGGGGCTTTGTCTTATATATGCGCCTATTACTCCCCACCCTCAATCGCAATTTTTCACACATGCTATCTGGTCACCCTACTTCCAAGTTCCTGGGGGCGGGGGGGCGGGGAGGGAAGAGAGAGAGAGAGAGTGTGTGGTTTGAACAGGATAGACTTTCAGTTTAACTTGAGGTGAATTTGACAAGACATTTGAGATATATCCCTTATTTTAAGGCTTCTTTGCTACAGCCTAGTTCAGAAATAGTTTGGCCTAGATATTCAAGTCCTTATATGTTTAGATGGATTTTTCCTTCAGGAAGTACCCCATTGTTTGAGATATTTAGAACTGAACTATGCAAAGCACTAGAAAATATCCTGTAGATTAACAGGATTACCTCAAACTTTAAGATCCTCACCCCAAATGTAATTCCTGCCAATAAGAGCAAGGAAATTCAAAGTTTAGTCTGATATTTCAGTCTTAATTTATGCTATCATGGATAATCATTGAGTTCAGGGCACCATCTATTTCTTAACGTGCAATATCCTGGCCTTCCCAATTGGTGTAACAAAGCTAATGTGTTTTTAAATGTAGCTTTTTCTTTATTAATATGACATATTGACCTTCAGTTTTTCCTACTGAAATGCACTTGCTTTTTATGTTCATTCATAGATTGAATGTATTTACATAACAATTAAGCATAAAAAACATTCACCTCAGGGGGCATGCAGTTGTACATAAATGTGAACTAACACTGTGCTCAAATAGTATATATTATATAAACTGAAACCACAACAGAGGGGAAGAGAACCCATTGAAAACACAAGTGTCATTGGAAACCTGGAAAGGCCACAATCCATCCAGTTCAAATTTGCTCACTCTACAACCAAAATAAGTTTCTTAAATGACAGCCCTACACACTCAAGCTAGGGATTTGACTTCAGTAGACTTTGGTTCAGAGCCTCAGATGCATCGGATCTGCAGCACTAAGGGGAGTAGAAATTACTGAGATCTCTATTAAAAAAAGCAAAGACGTGACTACATACATAACAGGGCAGATCTGTTGAAAAAGGAGATGTAATTTTAGAAAAAAAAACCAAACAATGGCTTCACTTTAAGCTTTTGTTTTAAATGTCACTTATAACCTCAGCATAATTATTTTGGAAGGGCTGTTATAACAATGTATAAGTTATAATACAATACAAAATTACAGTGATTAAACTGAAATTCTCAGATATCCAAGACGGCTGTGCAGTGGAAGCTAAACTTGGAGTAGGCTTCCATTGTGGATAATTTCATGTTCCCTTTGTATTGCTGGGTTAATTATATTTTCTGTATATAAATATTGTCATTTGTCTACTGTTATTACTGTTCAGCAGTAACAAGACAGTTTTACATTTTTACTCTTATTTTTCTGACTTGGAACTTTTATAATTTACTTGTGCAAGCATGTAGTACTCCTGTCTCTGTACACATTCTATGTGGGTTGCATGGCAATTTGGTGTAACCACACTGAAAACCTTTTGGTAGGTGATGAAGTAGGGCAGTCTTTTATAAAGATAAGTCAGTACTTCAATGACTAGGAATTCCTAGTATAGACCTAAATTTTTCTTTTTTGATCTTTTGTTATGGTATGCAGTGGCATATATGCTACCATATAAGGTATGGATCTTGTAGTATTCAGAATTAAAGATTTCAGAAAAGGAAATAAAATTGTCTACATTTTATATTCAGGAAGTAGTTTCTCCTCAAGGATATCCAGAGAGTGGGATCTGATTCACGAAGCAATTTGAACCTACTCCTCATGCTAAAATCTTTTGTGCAACTTTTGCATTAGAGGTACATGAAGAAAGCAAAGATCTGGTTTCAGAATCAGTTTTCTGAAACTCATTGGAAGAGTGAAAATTCCTAAAATCCACAATGGCGAACAATTAGGTTTAACATTTCTTTCTAAGTATTATTATAAGATAGCCCAAAGCCTGTAACTAGTTGAAAAATACTTTTTTCTGTATGTGGAAAATTGACAAAACCAAAGTTTTTTCCTGATTTTGTGGAACTTTTAGGGGAGATATTTAAACTAAAAACTGAAACATTTCTATTCAGAATGGCGCTTCAGGGCCTCTTATGCTCTCATTCTCCCCTGCAGACTTGGTTCCCTGGTTGGACTACGTCTTCCACAATACACCATGTTTTCTCCTCTTGGTGAAGGAAGAGGGTATGTCCTAAGAGTCCATTTGGCTGTGGTGCATCATGAAAGATGTAGTCTGACCAGAAAATATGAGCAGGGGGAGAACAGGAGCATAAAATATCTGAACTTCAATTCCTGTGAGTGCCATTTTAGCTGATATTTTCCACTGAAACAGATCCTTTGTCAAAAATTCCAGTAAGTCAGAAACCCAATGTTTTACTGAAAGACGGAACAATAGAATATTTTTGGCCAGCTCTAGTTCTAAGGTAAATTAAATAGTCAAGTAGTTATTGTATTATTATAGAAACCTGAGAACCTCCACAGAAAATTTTCTACTTCTTGTTAAAAGCCAGCATTTGGCTTTTGATGAAAACAATTTTATGTTTTTAGTTTTATATTTGCCAGTAAAGCTCTCACTTACTTATTGAGAAAACCAATTTTCCACTGAGAAAATTTGATGTAAATTTCCCCCCTTTTTTAGGTTCTCTCTCACTATTTTAGGAGCCAGTCTTTCTCCCACTGAAGTCAACAGCACAAGTTTTGGTGTGTGATTAGGTCTTTCCTGAATAAGCAACACACCAGCAAGTCTGTGTCTGCAGTGTGGTAGGGGTGGGGAGCATATTCTGGTTATTTACTTTAGTAGTGGGTGCAGGAAAAGGCCTCTATATGGGATTAAAGGTATTTTCCAGTTACATGTAAATAAAAATGTCAATATTATAGTCACATTTTGTTGAATGAATTTTCTTGATCCTTATACCATATTCAATCTCATTTTTCTATATACAGCATCAGCACACATACAATATAAAAGCATAATCATGTTCTTAAAACAGCTAAGTAAAGTGCCCTTGAGACAGCAAGGTATAGGATTTCTATCACAACACCCAAGAGTAGGAAAAGAGAAATTTTACAGCTTGGATAGATCCCCATTAAACAATAAAAAAACCACCATAAGGGCTATGTTTTAAAATCTTTCCTCATATTTTCATCCACAGAACACAACAGACCCATAATAAAGAAAAAATGAGCTGCTTATCAAATCTTTCTGTTTCCAAAACTTAACCAAACTCAGGAAAGAAAAGACTTATCCACTCTTCCCTTTTATAGGCCCACTGTTGTGATTTTTGTTAAAGTTAGTAATTTGTCTCACCTGAGCCCAATAATATTCCCCACATTATTGGGATGTTTAACAGGCCCTGCTGTGAGGGGAAAAAAAAACCTGTTGCAGCTTTCCTCTTCAGGGAAAAAGATTTAACTCCATCCCTGTCAGTCATTATATGTAGTCTATATATGTTTTCATCATGGAGAACACTCCCAAAGTCTGCAGAGGGGGAAAGTATTCATCATGTAATTTCCTTAAATAGTACAACATTCATTTTGCATAAATAAAAACGGCAAAGGATTGAACACTGTGGTATGACCCCAGTCCTGTAAACACGTACACAATCTGCAACTTTACTATGCAAGTAGTTCAGCAGGCCTCACACAAATTAAATTACATACATAAATAAGGCCCAGATCCACAAAGGGCCTTAATCACTTAAACCCCAGACTTAGGCTACACTGCAATTCATAACACCACTGCTTGGCTGCCGACTAACCCTAAATTTGCTTTGCACCTAAAATTTCCCTAGGCACCAAAGTTTCTGCCTCTGGACAGGTGCACTGCTGCTGCTTCACTCCAAGTGCCGGTCTCCCACCAAAGCCCAAGCATGATCCATAAACCAGAAAAAGATAGGCAGAGGAGTGCCTACCTTCTATGTAAAAAGAAAAGGAGTACTTGTGGCACCTTAGAGACTAACCAATTTATTTGAGCATGAGCTTTCGTGAGCTACAGCTCACTTCATCGGATGCATACCGTGGAAACTGCAGCAGACTTTATATATACACAGAGAATATGAAACAATACCTCCTCCCACCCCACTGTCCTGCTGGTAATAGCTTATCTAAAGTGATCATCAGGTTGGGCCATTTCCAGCACAAATCCAGGTTTTCTCACCCTCCACCCCCCCACACAAATTCACTCTCCTGCTGGTGGTAGCCCATCCAAAGTGACAACTCTTTACACAAGTTGGGCCATTTCCTGCACAAATCCAGGTTCTCTCACCCCCTCACCCCCCTCCCAAAAACCACACACACAAACTCACTATCCTGCTGGTAATAGCTCATCCAAAGTGACCATTCTCCCTACAATGTGCATGATAATCAAGGTGGGCCATTTCCAGCACAAATCCAGGTTTTCTCACATCCCCCCCCACCCCCATACACACACAAACTCACTCTCCTGCTGGTAATAGCTCATCCAAACTGACCACTCTCCAAGTTTAAATCAAAGTTAAACCAGAACATCTGGGGGGGTGGGGTTAGGAAAAAACAAGAGGAAATAGGCTACCCTAAGGTGCCACAAGTACTCCTTTTCTTTTTGCGAATACAGACTAACACGGCTGTTACTCTGAAACCTACCTTCTATGTGTGTGTTTTATAGGTGTGTTCTGAGCAAGCCCCATTCAAAATCCAGCCTGAGGAGAAACTACCACCCACCTTCTATTTTTTAGCTCAATGCTTAGAGCAATCACCCAGGATGTGAGAGACACAGGTTCAATTCCTCCCTTTACCAGATGGGGAGAAATGATTTGAACAGGGGTCTCCACCATCTCTCGGGAGGGTGCTCTTAGCACCGAGTAATGGGATATTCTGATATGGAATGCCCTCTGGCTAACCTGTTGAAACTCTTCTACTTTGGATAAATAATTCAAGAATCATTGTCACAAAGGGACTGGGCCCTGGGTTTCCCGTCTCTCATGTGGGTGCCCTAACAACTGGCTTGTAGAGTTATTTTCATTCAATTCGCTAGCCCATTGACTGTTTAAGTATTTATACACAGTGAAACAACTTCAACAAGTAAGATTGAGCCCCCTCCCATAGCTCCGTGGTTAGTGCTCTCTCCAGAGAGATGGAATACCTCTGTTGAAATCCTTTTGTCCTCTCAGACAGAAAGGGGGACTGAATCTGGTCTCCCACATCCAGCAGAGTACTCTAACCACTAAGCTAAAAGATATAAACAGGGCTGCTTCTCTTCCTTTGGTCATTCTATGTGGAGTGAGGCAGACAAGAAACTCATTCTGTCAAGAAATGATTTAGGCGCCTAAGCTGCCTGGCTCCATGAGAAGGATGCCCAGCTAAGGATTGCAAGAGGAGATAGGTGCATCCCTGCAGCCTGGATTTAGACACCTAATTCGGTAGATGGATGGAACTTAGGAAATACCTACCTTTCATGCTAGTATCTCCCATATGCTACTTTTGGCAACTCCCCACCTAACATTTGTGGATCACATTCTTGGGCACCTATGTCTCCGCAGTCATTGTATAGGGAGTTTAGGTATCTATCTCAGGCTTTGTGGATCTCATTGTTGTTCGAATCATTTTCTAGGCACCTTTGGGAATCTGGGCCTAAGTTTGTACAAGCCTGGGGCCTTAGAATTTACTATGAATTCACCTGTTTCCTTTAATGCTGTCCTACAGCCTCTTATTGAAGAGGCTGCTCAGTAAGCATCTTAGATTGGCAGCAGGGTAAACACAACTCTAAAGAGGAAGTGGCAATGGCAACAAAAAGAAGCAGGGATAAAGAGGCAGTAGCCAGAGAAAGAAGTGAAACAAACTACATTTCCCATAATTATAATACATAGAAGGGGTTTATAACTATTATTTATAGAGTGCTATAAGTGTATCTGTGATGCTGGCAGACCAGGAGCCAGCTCATGCCAAAGACCTAGGTCAAATCACTTGTTTATTATTATAGATCAAAGTGATTGTTTGTGTAGTAGAATGTATTTGGTTTTTAAACATCATGAAAATTAATGGGATGTTACCTGCATTGTTTTCACTTATTTGTATGTTGTTAATATTTCGCATTGCATATGACTCCCAATATCTAAATAACCTTCCAAACATGAAAGAAGCCTTGTGTAATGCAAATGAAGGACACTTATCAGAAAGATAATGCATCTTGAGCACTTCAAAGTGAGTGGTTATTGTGTAGAACATTCAGAGTTCAAAAACTCTAAAAACATCCTTCGCTTACGGCCATCAAAGAAGAAAACTTGTGATAGCTGTCCTGTCAAATTGTTCTAACAGAACTAATATAAATATAGATACAAAGGAAAATCCTTCATCTTTTGATTATTTGGATTCTAACAGGGCAGCATATCTGAATGAGAAGACAGAAATCCCTAAAGTTATTCTGTGTAGCTCTGAGAAACTTTTAGGAAACTGGCAGATTACTACATCTGCTACAATTTGGAATTATAGACTGTGACTCATTTGTACATATATTTACCTGCTTTAACTTCTCAATAATTCTCATTTCTTTTCTTAGCTAATAAACATTTCGCTATTTTACTATGGAATCGGCTACCAAGCGTTGTCTTTTGTGTGAGATCTAGGATGCAACTTGACCTGGATGAGTGACTGATCTCTTGGTACTGGGATTAACCTGGAATATTTGTGATTTTTGGTGAAAGTATCCATTTCTCACAAAATCAAGCTTGCCTAGGTAGCAAAATAGACTGGAATATCTAATGGGACTGTCTGTAACCTGACTATAAGACTATTGCAGTACTGTGGCAGTTCACATTTGGTACTGGGTTGATGAAATCTAGTAAAAGAACATGCCACCAGTTTGGGGCATCTGCCCTGCTTTTGAAAGTCTGCCTTGAGGTCAGCACTCATAGTTGTGAGTCCTCCAGACAGAATGGCAGTATTGAAATGTGCCAATTGTAATAATCTTTGCCTCGATGATTTCTGATTGTAAAGGCACAAACAGGTACAACACTAAACAATAACAAACACACACAGAGCGTGGTAATGGTCTTTATAGTCGGAAGGCATCACAGAACAGATAATATTTTTTCAGAAAAGGAGAAGGGCGTTTGGTAAACACAAACTGGGGTAGTACTAGTTCAGTCTGACTTTTGTGACTCAATTAAAATGTCTATTTGTACAATGAACTATATTATTGCATTTTTGACCTCTAAGCTGTTTGAAGTTTGCCTCGCTATATATTATCTCATCGTTTTTCCACAGCATCAACACAGATCCTGTGGAGCAAGTGATTTCCCATATCTGGACTGCCCTTGTGAGCTTGGTAATGACATTAGGTAGCATTCATTAAGTAGGTTAATTTACTCCTTTGGCATATCTCCAAAGTGGAGGCTCAGTAAGCAATCAGCTGAGGAAAGCCACAGTTCAAGATAATGTACTCGTTCTATAAGGTACTTACCTGTTCTGTATTGAAGCACTATTCCTCCCTCTCTTCTCCAATTAGAAGTGAATGTGCTAATGAAATGATAAAATTCAGGATTCTTAGGAATGGTAGGTGTGAAAACAGCAGAATAAAGATAATGGACTTCAAGAAGCCAGGCTTTAGCAAACTCAGGGGGTTGGTAGGTAAGACTCTTATGGAAAGCAAGTCTAAGGGGACAAACAGGTTGGCAGTTTTTCAAAGAGATATTACTATCCCACTGCACAGTAAAGATAGGAAGTATGGCAAGAGACCACCCTGGCTTAACCAGGAGATCTTCAATTATCTGAACCTCAATAAAGAGTCCTACAAAAAGTGAAAACTAGGTCAAATTACAGAGGATGACTATAAACAAACAGCACAAGTATGTAGGGACATAATTAGAAAGGCCAAGGCACAAAATGAAATTAAATTAGCTAGGAACATAAAGGGTAACAAGCAAAAATATTCTACAAATACATTAGAAGCAAGAGAAAGACCAACAACAGGGAAGGCCAATTACTCAATGAAGGGGGAAAGACAATAACAGAAAATGTGGAAATGGCAGAAGAACTAAATGCCTTTTTTGTTTCAGTTTTCCCCAAAAAGGATAGAAGCAATTGGATGTCTAGTGTAGTAAATGCCAGTGAAAATGAGGTAGGATCGGTGGCTAAAATAGGGAAGGACACAAAAACATAAGAATGGCCATACTGGATAAGATCAAAGGTCCATCTAGCCCAGTATCCTGTCTTCTGACAGTGGCCAATGACAGGTGCCCCAGAGGGAATGAACAGAACAGGTAATCATCAAGTGATCCATCCTCTGTCGCCCATTCCCAGCTTCCAGCAAGTAGAGGCTAGGGCCAACATCCCTGCCCATCCTGGCTAATATCCATTGTTGGACCTATCCTTCATTAATTTATCTAGTTCTTTTTTGAACCCTGTTATAGTCTTTGCCTTCACAACATTCTCTAGTAAGGAGTTCCACAGATTGACTGTGCATTGTGTGAAAAAATACTTCGTTTTATTTGTTTTAAACCTGCTGCCTATTAATTTCATTTGGTGACCTCTAGTTCTTGTGTTATGAAAAGAAGTAAATAACACATTATTTACTTTCTCAAAATCAGTCATGATTTTATAGACCTCTATCACATTCCCACCTTAGTAATCTCTTTTCCAAGCTCAAAAATCCCAGTCTTATTAATCTCTCCTCATATGGAAGCCATTCATACCACTAAGAATTTTTGCTGCCCTTTTCTGAACCTTTTCCACTGCCAAAATATCTTTTTTGAGATGGGGCGACCACATCTGCATACAGTATTCAAGATGTGGGCATACCATGGATTTATATAGGGGCAATAAGATATTTTCTGACTTATTATCTATCCTTTTCTTAATGTTTCCCAACATTCTGTTCACTTTTTTGACTGCACATTGAGTGGATGTTTTCAGGGAACTATCCATAATGATTCCAAGATCTCTTTTTTGAGTGGTACCAGCTAATTTAGACCCCATCATTGTATATGTATAATTGAAATTATGTTTTTCAATACACACTACTTTGCATTTATCAACATTGAATTTCATCTGCCATTTTGTTGCCCAGTCACCCAGTTTTGTGAGTTCCTTTTGTAGCTCTTTGTGGTCTGCTTGGGACTTTACTATCTTCAATAGTTTTGTATCATCTGCAAATTTTGCGACCTTACTGTTTACCCCTTTTTCCAGATCATTTATGAATATGTTGAAAAGGATTTGTCCCAGTATAGATCCCTGGGGGATATGATTATTTACCTCTCTCCATTCTGAAAATTGACTATTTATTCCTACCCTGTGTTTCCTATCTTTTAACCAGTTACCGATCCATGAGAAGACCTTCCCTCTTATCCCATGACAGCTTACTTTGCTTACGAGTCTTTGGTGAGGGACCTTGTCAAAGGCTTTCTGAAAATCTAAGTATACTATATCCACTGGATCTCCCTTGTCCACATGCTTGTTGACCCCCTCAAAGAATTCTAATAGATTGGTGAGGCATGATTTCCCTCTACAAAAACCATGTTGACTCTTCCCCAATAAATTATGTTCATCTGTGTGTCTGACAATTTTCTTTTTTACTATTGTTTCAACCAGTTTTCCCAGCACTGAAGATAGGTTTACTGGCCTGTAATTGCTGGGATCACCGCTGGAACCTTTTTTTAAAAATTGGTGTCACATTAGCTATCCTCCAGTAATTTGGTACATAAACTGATGTAAATGAGAATAAGGATAACCTGGAGAATTACAGACCAGTCGTCTTAACTTTTGTACCCAGAAAGATAATGGAGCAAGTAATCACAAGCAATCAATTTGCAAACACCTAGAAGACAGTAAGGTGATAAGTAATAGTCAATGTGGATTTGTGAAGAATAAATCAAGTCAAACCAGCCTAATAGCTTTCTTTGACAGGGTAACAAGCCTTGTGCATAGGGGGAAGTGATAGATGTAGTATGGCTTGACTTTAATAAGGCTTTTGATATTGTCTTGCATGATCTTCCCATAAACAAACTAGGAAAATATAGCCTAGACAGAGCTACTCTAAGGACAGGTTTACATTACAGTGGGGATCGACACTTTGAGATCGATCCACTGGCGGTTGATTTAGAGGGTCTAGTAAAGACCCACCAAATCGACTGCAGATCACTCTCCAGTTGACTCCTGTACTCTGCCCCGATGAGAAAAGTAAGGTAAGTCGATGGGAGATTTTCTCCCATTGACTCCCTCCCTCCCCCGTAGTGTAGACCCCACGGTAACTCCAACTAAGGTAAGTCAACTCCACCTACGTAAATAACGTAGCTGGAGTTGCATAGCATAGGTCAGTTTACTGCAGTACTGTAGACATAGCCTAAGATGAATGCATAACTGGTTGAAAAACCATTCCCAGAAAGAAAAGGAGTACTTATGGCACCTTAGAGACTAACCAATTTATTTGAGCATAAGCTTTCGTGAGCTACAGCTCACTTCCGATGAAGTGAGCTGTAGCTCACGAAAGCTTATGCTCAAATAAATTGGTTAGTCTCTAAGGTGCCACAAGTACTCCTTTTCTTTTTGTGAATACAGACTAACATGGCTGCTACTCTGAAACCTGTCATTCCCAGAAAATAGACATCAGTGGTTAAGAGTCAAGCTGGACGGGCATATGGAGTGAGACCCACAGGGATCAGCCTGAGTCTGGTTCTGTTCAATATTTTCATAAAATGATTTAGATAATGGCAGAGAGAATACACTACTAAAGTTTGCAGACAATACCAAGCTGGGATGCATTGCAAGTGCTTCGAAGAGAGGATTAAAATTCAAAGTGGTCTGGACAAACTGGAGAAATAGTCTGAATTAAGTAGAATGAAATTCAAGCAGGACAAATGCAAGTATTACAGTTAGGAAGGAACAATCAATTGCACACATACAAAATAGGAATGACTGCTTAGGAAGGAGCACTGGGGAAAGGGACCTGGCTGTTATAGTGGATTGCAAGCTAAATGTGTCAACAGTGTAACATTGTTGGGGGAAAAAAAAGTGAACATCATTCTGGGATGTATTAGCAGGACTGCTGTAAGCCAGACATGAGAAGTAATTCTTCCACTCTACTCCATGCCTCAAATGAAGTATTGTGTCCAGTACTGGGTACCACATTTCAGGAAAGATGTGAACAAATTGGAGAAAGTCCAGAGGAGAGCGACAAAAATGATTAAAGGTCTAGAAAACATGACCTATGGGGAAAGATTGAAAACACTTAGTTTGTTTATTCTGGAGAAGAAAAGACTGAGAAGGGGCATAACAGTTTTAAAGTACATAAAAGGTTGTTACAAGGAGGAGAATGAAACAGTTCTCCAACTTCTGAGGATAGGACAAAAAACAATGGTCTTAAATTGCAGCAAGAGAAATTTAGGTTGGACTTTAGGAAAAACTTCCTAACTGTCAGGATAGTTAAGCACTGGAACAAATTACTTAGGGAGGTTGTGACATCTCCATCACTGGAGGTTTTTAAAAACAAGTTAGGCAAACACCTGTCAGGAATGGTCTAGTTATTACTTAGTCCTGCCTTGAGTGCAAAGGACTTGACTAGATGACCTATTGAGGTCCCTTCCAGTCCTACACTTCTATGATTCTATCTATACTCTAACTACATTTCTATAACTATTTAGGCCCCTCCTTTTAACATTTAGTTAGCCTCAGTTCCTGTAACAAATTATCTTTCAGAAGCAGGTGTTTTAACAATTTTGGCTCTTCTCCACTGACAATACAATTAAGACTTGACTATCAGTTGACCAAAAAATCTTTAAAAGCTAAAAAACAGTCACAAAGGGCCAAACGGATCAAAAAAAGAAATGCTTTTTAATTTAATGGGAGAAAAATGTAAACATATTAATAATTAGGAGTGAGACTTCCAAATGCAGTTCCCCATCTGTGATTGGTAGAGTTAATAGTCCAGCTACAGATAAGGGAAAAAAATCAATCCTGTCTATGGAAATATTTGAAACTATAATTCCATTTCCAGTCTAGTTCCACTCATGCCACAGAATGGTGCACAGCAATCATATGAAGATTTTTAAAGGCTTCCCTGCTTTTCCATTTAGGCCCTGAGTTAGAGTTAATGTGTATGTTTCATTGACTTATATGGGCCTTCACCAGCCAACTTTGTGCTCTGTCAGTTTCTGCACTAAAAACTGAATCTATTTATTATTGATCAGAATCTTTAGAAAGTCATGTAATTAGCTATATAAAGAAAAATTACCTCTTGAACAAAAGATTTTATATACACATCCTGGTAAGATGTCAGATTAATTCTCCAGCTGCATCTTTATCAATATTAGGTATCTTTGTCATATCCAGTGCCAGCTGCTGAAGTAATAATTCCTATCTAGGTGGGAGAGGAGATTCATGAGATTCCCATTGAATATAATGAGATTTTTATGAATTGTCGATCTGCAATTTCGCCTGTCAGGTCAGAAATGTAGCTAATGTAGCTGTCATTGCAATACTCTGGAAATTATATTTCTACCTTTCCCTGCCAGTTGTTGTGAAGCAGCCAAAAGGAACTGCTGTGGGTGAGCAGTATCTTCAGTTTGCTTATCGTATTAGCATTTCAATGTTACCTCTTCTCCAGAGTGGACTCTGACATACCTGCCTGATTGCCATTTATTGTAACAGGACACTACCAGGATACTCCACTGAATGAGCATCCCCCAAAGAGACTCTCTTGAAGGAGGATTCCTCTATTTGCTTCCAATTCATTTCTGATTACAGGTCAAAGTTTTAGTCTTCATTACCATCAACAACTATATCACAAGTCTTCCCTCCCCCAGACACATGCATATTCTGGGACAATGCAGCTAACAAAATCTAGAGCAAAGTCCCTCAGAACGGAACATTTTATTTCCCAAGGGGACTCATTTATGAAGAGGATTAGACTAAGACAAAGCATGACTGCTTTTAAAACCTGCTGTACAGACCATCTATTTGATAAAAGAAGTATCACAATAAGAGAGGTTAAGAAAAGACCAAGAAAATTAAAGCAATAACAAAAATACACCAGAGAGAGCTGCCTAGATCGTGGGAAGAGTAAAGAAAATAATTCTCTATGAAATCCATTATGAACAATCATCATGCAGATATATTTTCCCTCTTCATCATTTAGATACTATGGTGATAATTAGATACTAATGTAAAAGTAAATTCTCCCCCATTTTTATCAGTATTGCAAATGGAAGTAATGGATTTTCACCATACATTAATTGTTAGTATCATCATCATCTGAAAGTTCTCCCCCAAATAGCACTGGATGAATTCAGAAGACAGAGACTTAAAACTTGGACTATGATTGATTTATCTCATTTTGGATATCCTGGTGAGGCATGTAATAATCATTTAAGACTCTACTGATTTTTGCTGAATTTGACATTCCGTTTCCATTAAATAAAAATAAAACTTTGTAGGTTTCTTTCAGTCCTGCTTATCACACAATAATCATCAGGAAGGTTTTTTTAAGAAACTGTGCTCATGGTCAGGTCAACTGCAGGGAATTAATTATACCATAATTTGCTTATACTTCCCCCATTACTGATCAGGAGGCTTTGCCAAGGCGAGTGATTATATTAAACAGGTCTCCCCAGCTTTTATGAAAATTCTTGGGAGTACCTGAAGGAATTCTTACCAACCTTCCATAGTTAAGGAACCTTGGATACCTGATGGCCATTTTGATGACTGCTATTCATATCTTTACACTATACATGGTGGAGATTACATTAATCACTCCCAGGAACTCTTATTTTTTTCCAAAATGACTTATCAAAAGATGGGTCAGTGTTTATCCCATCACCCCTGTGGTTACAGGGGAGATTTTTTTCCATTCTAGCACTGCATTAGTTCATTTAATCTTAATTTACCTCATTGTTAAAGTGAGCTAGGGCTCTATAATCCAAGAAAAGAGGCAAGCCCATTTATATAAATTCTCCACATACTCATGCAGGAAGACCAAATCCTACAAACATTTATTCAAGCAAGTGGTTGCATTAGTTTCAATGGGACTACTTATATATGTTAAGGTTTGCATGACCTGGTCTCTCTTTTGAATCTTTCAACCAGGAATTGTTAGTTTTGTTTTGTTTTACTGTCTCCATTCAATAGGTTAACTTCCTACAGAACCATAATCTGTCATTTATTTTTTTTTTAACATTTTTACATGATCCAGACATTCATGCATATTTCCTCTGGAAAGCAGCCCAATTAAGACCTGATTAGCTTTTTTTAACAGCTATTTTTAATCTGTTTTAAGAACAGCATTTTTGCAGCCACCAGAATACTTTAAAAATTTTGATTCAATATTTTTTTTAAAAAATTATGGTTTTCCAAAGGACTGTTTGATTTTCTTGGGTAAATATTTAAACATTTTTTATAAAATGTATATTTTTCTTTGTACATAACCAGACATAACCTCCAGTAAAGACATAATTAGGCTTGGTATTTTTAAACGCATCTATACTTTACCCTGGAGACTAAACTGGAGCTTCTCTGGCAAAGATACACACTAATTAGGATTGATTTTTTTTAACTGTGCTACATTTATGTAATTAATGTAATTAGGCAATATTTTTAATTATATCAAATAATTATGTACAATCCATAGGCAGTTTTTCAAACCGTTAAAGGAAAAGTCCTGTTTGGTCTTTTGCGCAAAGACTTAATTATTTGTTTTTTACCGCTTACTTTTCAGAATTTTTGGGATTTATTCCACTTTAAGGTCCTGATCCTGCTCTTTGCTCTGTGCAGATGGAACTCTGCATGTATATGGAGCCCAGTTTACATCAGTGGTGCTCTGTGTAGACTTAAACTCACCTGACCAGTACTCATTGCAGGATAGGACCATTCACATGCTTAAAGTGTTTGCAGTTTTATCACGTCCCCATTAACCAGTCAACATGAATATAAGGTTTTAAAGAATTATTTAAAACATCTATGTCCCCCCTTGATAATATTCACTTAGTAATTCTTGTTACATTAAAGATAACATACATATCGTTTGGTGGTATCAAACTGCAATGAACTCTATGAATTCTGGTATTTGTGTTGTGGCATTCTGAGGTATCTTCAGTAAAGTGGAAGTCCCAAAAGGATTCCACCAGGAGGAAGAACAACGACTACTATTTTTTTAAAAAATGATTACATGTATTTCGCTGCACAGGCTGATTATTGGGAGTATTCAACACTGAAATCAATGCTAAGTATTTAGTTTGCCATCAGAATCAGATTTGGAGAAAAAAAAAGAAGAAAGAATGTGCTATAGGGAACAAATCGGCTGGAGAGCGGACCTGATGATCACGATCTTTCTATCTTTGTCTAAAATTATGATTAAAGCCTGGGTAGCCCATTTTGTGGTCTGTAACTACACAAATATATCGTGATGCAGCTTTCCTGAGCTTTTTGTTCTAGTGTAAGCACTGATGATGTTTTAAGGGGAAACAAAGACAGCAAAAATTTGACGAAGGCCCAAATGGTAAGAAAGTTTCTCGTTTATCATCACAAAGTTTTGTTTAAATGTAAGCCTCCCCAGGACAGAATTTATTCTTACTGGATGATAATTTTCACAAATCACATTTTTATTCTCTTCAGGTTGGTAAGCCAGAGGTTAGAACAGAATTTAGGAACCAGCGGCTCATCAGCTGTGGTCTATCTGCTAGATGTCTGGGCACACACAAAACTTTTATTTCCTGTCAAAATGTCACAAAACCATAGAAGGCAGGTTTCATAATATAGCCTGATCCTTAGTTGTTACAAAGTTCCTGATTTTTCAGACATTCTGATTCCCCTTAATACTAAGCACATCTGTTTCTCAGGGTCTCCAGGTCTGATGCTGTTGATGAACCTAATCTTGCATGTGAATGCAATATCTTTCTGCCCAATAAACAGAATAACTTCATCATGTCTGTACAAGGAGAAAATAAATGTTGGTGGAAAGCACCACCCACCATTCGGATGCTGATGTATCTCTAATAAGGAGATATTTGGTGTCAGTTTAGTTGTCAGTTGATAAGTATCCATATCACAAAAACACTTACCATCACAAAGATCATCATCAGAGGATATATCTGCAGCCCACAGCAGCAAGCCTCTGATCCTGGGTCAACAGACTCAGGCTCACGGTGCTCACACTGTGGTGCTAAAAATAGTTGTGTAGACATCGCAGCTTGTGCTGGAGCTCAGGCTCTGAAGCTTAGGGCCAGGCTGTGGGTGGCCTTCAGAGCCCAAGCTCCAGCCTGAGCTGCAACTTAAAAGATCTGTCTATACAGTTGTTTTTAACATGGTAGCACAAGCCCAATGAGCCTGAGTCTGAGTCTGTCATCCTGGGCTTGGAGGTTTGCTGCCTTGACTTACCACTGCTGTGTAGATGTACCCAGAGGCTCCAAGAAATAGCCTAGAAACTACCAACAGTCTCAACTTGTTAGATTTTTGACAATGCACCGCAACTTGCATTACCACTTTTTTTTCCATGCCACTTTTAAGGTAAAGAGAAATCTTAATTCTCTAGGGCTGTCAGCCTAGCAACTTTCATGGAGCATTAAATTGACTTTTAAAACTCTTCTAAACATGAAACAATCAACACTGTATATATTCAAATTTCTTGTTGACTACATTTTCATTGCATAATACGTTTTCAATAGACAAGATAAAAACATTGCATCAATTATTGGGACAATTATTTTACATCAGTGATAAGTACACCCTATTTTGATCAAGGCAAAGTTTAAGAGAACTGCGCAACTGGTATAAGCTTGCAAAGCAGATATGAGCAACTGAAGCATGTTATTAAAATCCTTTCAGATTACATACCAAGATATTACAGAATGGTTTTTCCCCAGGGAATATCTACTACAGGAAAATCAGTTTCTTCTAGGCAAAACCACTTTAACTGTAAGAACAAACCCTTCTTGCCTTTCATTCAAAATATTTTAGATTATAAACCATTAGGCTACAAGCGTGTGAAAAATTTCTAACAACGAAAAGTCATCATGGTTGCTTTAAAATAAGGGATAAGAAATGTACATAAGCCATGTAAACTATGCAAAATGAAAATGTGGAGAGAAAGTCCACTTAAATAAAACTAAAAGCTAATATTGAACATGCTTTCACAAAGTAAAGCTTGTCCCTACAGATTAAACTGTTATATGCACCGTAAATGCACCGTATAAGGAGGTTCAGCATTTGTTTTGCAACACATTATGTTTCTTATCACCCTATTTACAATAGAATAGTCCATTTTGCCCACGATCATTCCAGTTTCCACTTGCCATTGACAGTACACTCTGGGCAATCATATCTGGTATAGGGACTTACCCATCCCACTAATTTTGCAATTTTTAATATACATTGTGTCTATTTGAATAGACAATATGGATAGAACCTTGAGTGTTTTAGTGACTGGGGAAGTATGAACACTTCATACTGATGTACTGTAGTTCAGTTATGTAAGTGTGGGAAGCAGCTTAAATGATTGTGTAAGGCTTGTAAGCAAATGGTATTTAGCTTAGCCCTGTACTGCATCCAGTCTAGTAAATTCTTTAGTTTAGATATTCCATTATTTAGCCCCGTCATGACTTCACACTTAGCTGATTATTGGCTTAGCTAACTTTGTACTTGCAGTGGCTGCACATGATAACCATAAGTAAGAATTCTATTTTCTCCACATAAATACACAAACACCCAGTGAAAGCAGTGGGAGTTATGAGAATTTATTCTGGAAAGTAAAAGAAACTGTTAGTTAAGTGTTGTCTTCATAAAACTGACCAGCTGGAGGTTGAGAGTCTAATTTCAGTCCCTGTCAAACCAATTTTAATTCCTAGTAACGTTAGAGAGGGAAGCAAATGTTAACTACCAAAAGAAAGTTGACACAGAATTCATATGTGACAAAATGATGGCAGCATTTGGGATCTATTTGGTAGCATGTGAAGCTTTTTAAAACTTTATTGCAAGAGCTTATACTTTTGCTCTTTAAACTGAAAACCAAGAGCATATCTGTTAAGGTATGTCTGCACAGCCCGTAGCAGTGAGCATCCCAGCCCAGGTTGACAGACTTGGGTGAGTGGGGCTCAGGGTGGCAATTTAAAAACAGCTTTAAAACAATTTAAAAACAGGGGGGACTTCAGACCCTGAACTCCAGCTCAAGTTGCAACTTCAAAGCACTGGCT
The DNA here is from genome assembly GCF_965140285.1 of Lepidochelys kempii. Classification (NCBI taxonomy): domain Eukaryota; kingdom Metazoa; phylum Chordata; order Testudines; family Cheloniidae; genus Lepidochelys; species Lepidochelys kempii. The sequence continues at coordinate 87,843,225 of NC_136384.1, forward strand.
AGACAGCTGTTTTTAGAGTACTAACATGAGCCCCAATAGCCTGAAACTGTCAACCCAAATTTTATAGGGAGAGTCCCAAATTCAGGGCAGTGACTTATATAGGCACCTATTACTCCCCACCCCCATCCCAATTTTTCACACTTACTATCTGGTCACCCTAGTTGACCCAGGCTCAGAAACTTGCTATATAGACAGTTTGTCATGGATAAAAGCTAGTTAACAAGCACAAGTTACAAACAGCTCATGAGAAAGCAGCAAAGTCTGTCTGCTACAAATCAACAAAAATTGGAACTGATGGCTATGCTGTGCTCATATGTTGCGACGCAGGATGGGACACCTTCTCCAAACGGGGCCAAAAAATGTCCCTTTTCTCCTATGGCCATAGATCATCCAGAAGAGGGAGTCATGGTAGTGGGAAGTCCAGAACTGTGAAGGTTGGAGTGGAAAAGGCCACTCGTTCAAAAGAGACAGATACAGCCAGAGGCCAAGCATCAAGAGAGAGCTGGTTTGACATAAGCTTGCTGAGCAGGAGAAATGCAGATGTCTTGAACAGGAGGATCAAGTCATGCCCATGGGACCCTGGAGGAAGGACATAAGGGTATGCCTGAGCAGCTGCTAAAGAGCAAACATATATGGATATGAGAAATCTCACTGCCCTGCCAGTAGCCTGAGTTAATATGGACACCAAGAAGGTGCTGGAACTCTGCTTATGGGAAGTTAATTTTCTTGCTGTGTTATCTTCTGTAATGCTATAATAGGTTTAAACCCAGAGGACTTAGGTGCAAGCCCACCATGGCCAGACTCAGTGGCCAAGGGGGTGAGCTTTTTGTCCACCCTCCCTGGAGAAACTAAATCAGGGGGGAGTATGTTTGTGGCCCACAGTGTGCCAGGAGCAGTTAGGCACAGCTAGGAAGTCCATGATTCCACTAGGAGCAGGAAAACTAGGCATGGCTAACAGATGCTATAATTCAAAACACCACATGGAAAGGGAAACTGAGGCACACCCATAAAGTGATGGGTATCAGAACTCCCCTGGAACAAGGGAGACAGTGTAGTAAAGAGTGCTGCCAAATTTGTGCTAGCCAGTAGAGGGTGTGAAATACCCAAAGAGCTCTCTTCTTTCACAGGGTTGGAATGGCATAAGTAAATCCCTGCTGAATGACGATAACTTAAAGGGAAAACCTTCCCATAAAGAAAAAAACTAGGGATTCATTATAATTCCATGGGTTAAAGGTATATTCTAATAATGTACATTTTCAGAACGGGTTAATCATGTTATCTTGATCCTCGTGTTCTGGTCTATTGAAGATCTGAAAAATAATGTAGCTATCAGATTCACTAGCCTGTTAATCTCACTTTTGTTTTATTATGGATCAGGTTGGTCTAATTGTAAATTTATTTCATACACAAAAGAAATGTCTTTTTCCCCTCTTGGGTGAACAAAAGTAGAAAGTACTGCAGCTAGATTTTGCTACCGCTACTTTTTAACAGAAGTCACAAGAAAAGGTAAGTGGCAATAAATTCAAACCATGATCACCAGTATACAGCCATCAGGTTGGGGGGGATTTAAGACATGGGTTTCATATCTACTTTTTTGGTACTAAAGGGGCTGATGCTTCTATTATTTTATGACCTTATTTGTCAGATCAGAATAATTTGAAAGGTTTATAACCAGTATCAGAATCATAGCATATACCTGATCTGCTAATGTAAATCTAAATGTTAGAATGTGAGGAAAAACAAAGGTCTGAAACCTGATTTTTACAAGCAGTCCTGTTTGCTTTATGTCTCCATGAGAATGATGAGGTATGAGATATCAGGGGTCATGTGCTACCCTTGACCAAGAATGAAATGCTATTGATTTCAATGGGAGTTGCCTGCATGAATAGTGAGTAGTATATGGTCCACCATGCTACTATTTATTAAGTCACCAAAGCAACGCAAATGTGGGGTGGAGGAGGAATCTCCATCCTGAAAATTGCTTTTTCTTTTTTACATGAATAGAATACCAGTTTCTGTCTTCTGCAAATAAAGCCTTCCTGAATAACAGGTATAAAAGTTATTCAGCTTTTAACTGAATAGATTATTACTATGTAGATTAATCATCATGATTTCATTAACAGTAATGTAGTTAAATTGCAGCAGCACAGATGTGGGGAAAAACAAGAAAATTGTTTAATAATTTAATTAAGTATGGTATAAAAGATGGTTATTCACATTCCATTAAGAAAGCTTTTAATATCCAGGGAAAGTTTACCATTTACAAAAAACAGGGACTTCTTGGCTGCTTGAGTGATCTTACAAAAATTGAGGGCTCACTGTATGAACTCAGCACCAAACAGTTTCACACTAAGGAAAAATGTGAAACTTAGATTTATTTGACTTCATGAGACTTTACTTGAGTAGTTTCAAAAGACTCCATTAACCTTTCCATTCCAGTTTTTCATCATATTTATTGCTATGGGATGGAAGCTCATTTCAGATGTCTTTTAAAGAGCTAACGGTACCATTTCTTGTGTTGTCATCTTAATCCTTTTTCCCTCCCTCTCTCTTGTCTATCGATCCTTGCAACTTTGTCCTCTACTCCTAATTTAGACATTTATATCCATCACTTCAAGCAGTTATGTTATCATTTAAATTGTGGTAACACCCACAATGTTCTAGGATCTCTTCCAGAAACCAAAACAGCCCGGTTCCTGCCCAAAACACTTTATAACCTGAAGCATAGGAAATAATCCAAAACACATACTCAATAGGAGCAAGAGATCTGGGAAACAGTAATGCTGTAAAACATGTAGGGGTGAGAATGAATCTCAAATCAAACATGCTTGCAAAAATGCCCAGTGAATGTTTAGATTGTATAAAGCAACACCGCACAGAACAGAAAGGAATACGCCAACTCTGTAGTATTATGTTCTAGTTAAATTGCACCTGAAATGGTGTTTTACACAGAGGTGTGCTAGAGAATTCAATAGAGAATGATAGCCTATCTATAGATACTTAAACTAACCTCTCTTTGCATCATTCCACTGGTTACCTCTTCTGCATCATATCAAACGTAAGCTGCTTGTTTTTACTTTCAGATCCCTTTATGACCTACCCCCACCCTATCTATACTTTCATTATCAAAATGTTGAGCTGCCTCCCTTTGTACCATGATACCAGCTTTCTCACCTACTTGCTAAGCACCTTTGAGCTTTGTCCCATGCTGCTCCTCACACTTGGAAGGTGCTCCCCATAAATATCCACAAAACTAATTATCCTACTTCAAAACCCTCCTTAGAACTCTTTTGACAGGATTCCTGCAAAAAAAAATTGACAATAGCTAGGCTGCTGGCATGCTTAGACTGCAGCCTGTCATACTGACCTAGATTGTCTCATTGTTCCCTTGTACTCCTCCACTAGTCTGTCTGCATCCATCTTTTGCTTCATCTATCCTTAGATTTAGAGCAGAGACTTTTTGTTCTGTGAGTGTACAATATGGACCAGGACCTTGTTGTGCTACATGACTGGGGGCTGCTAGGTACTCTGATAATATAAAGAATAAAGAAGAATTCTACATCAGGGACATAATCTATATAGTAAGATTTTAGGATTGTCACTGTATGTCACTCTGAAGCCTAGAATGTCTCTGAGTCAGTGTGAAGCAAAGGAAATATCTACAAGCATGGCTGAGAGCCCTTTTTGTTTAGAATAGCACCAGGTTCAGTCAGCACTGGGATCTGCAATCTGTTATCGTCCATGATGTACATTCATACAGCCGCATGAGCGTTCATGTAGTTTATAAAATAGAGCCACTTCCATTTATGTTCTAGAGAATCTTATTGGTTTGATACCTATTACATTGTATAGAAGTTTTCCATAAGGGAGGGCTAGGAGGTATTTGAACCATTGTTCTCCTCAGGGGAATGCAGCTATTAACTATGGTCAGGGTTTTAGAGAAGCACCGTTGTGGAGGCTGCTCTCGGTGGATTTCCTCAGTCAGCACATTCCCAGCCAGTTTTGGGGTTCCCTGTGGCTGGCTTCAAGTTTTGAGCAAGGGTTATCTGTGCCTTCTGTTTCTGCAAGCCCTTCCTCTCCAGGAAAGATCCAGTGGGCTATGAACAGGACTGGGAGCTAGGAACACCCAACTTCAAATCCCAGGTTTTTGAGGGCCTGACTCAAATCTATTGAAGCCAACACAAATATTCATCAACTTCAATGGGCTTTCAATCAGATCCAATACTTACTTATCTACAGAGTAGTTATGAGAATTAGTGAGCTGATGTATGTACCATTATAGCTATTTAGGTGCTAAGTACTATTCATTTTAAATAATAAAGTATCCAAGAGTGTGCTGAGTTTGCTTCACTTCTTGTTAAAAAGTGAAGAAGCCACATCCTTTTGAAAATTAATATTTAAATCTTAGTTAGGAAGCAATAGTTTCAGTGAACATTACCTTCCCCACTAAAAAATTCATTGCATAATTTCCAAGTACTGTGGCCCTTAGCTTTATCATTACTGATGTTCACTCTGCTGGAGGTATGTAATGAGTTCATCCTAGGGAGGATCTTCTGAGGGTGTCAGCACTGATGAACATTGAAAGATCTTGACATTAAAAAAAATGAAGTGACCCAATAATGGTCAGTATGTAAAATATCGCAGAAAATCCACATATTTCCTGAAGTTAAGAAATAACCCTCTGCTTTTCATTCAATTTTAGTAGTTTTCTTTCAGTTTTATTTAACCAGTTTGTTTCCACAGGAACACCTTCCCCATTCCCATTCCCATGGGACCACTGCTCCCAGCAACAGTTTTACCCCACACGCTCTACAGACACAGCTACTTACTACTGTTGCCTTCTTGGAACTATCTGCCCAACACCTTCCCACTTCCTTCTCAGGCAACTGGAATCTTCTGGAGATGCCCTTCTGGGGCTCTAGTCGCAGTCTATCCGCCAGCTGTCATGAAGAAGGATCAGTGTCTGATCTATTCCAGGATAGGCAGAGATCCTGTCTACTCTGAAGACTGAGCACTGGAGGAACCAGGGTAGCCTCCAAAGACAGAAAATGGAGGGGCAGATATCCAGCACTCAAAGGATGCTCTGGGCTACTCAGTGGAGGCTTTTCAGTGGAGGGGATCACAAGATTTTAGATGAGAGTGCACTAAAGGGCTTCTTGCAGGCTGGATGCAGAGCTATGTGAAGTACATCAACCCATATCCACTGGACTTCCAGAGATGGCCTCAGAGCCCATGTAGCCACTAGCTCATCACAATGTCACACTCAAGAACACATTTTCAAAAGATCATATACAAGAGTGCATGTCGCTGATGCACACCTGTAAGGATGGCAGTTATATGCAAGTATCTATCCTTAAATTGTTACCACGCACCTTAGCAGAAAGCGTTCTAATACCTTTGACAAATCCTGTGCTATATCTGGCATTAAACTACATTATGTCTCAATTATTGCAAGTTTTTTAAGGCAATGACTGTTACTTCTTATATGCTTGTATACCACCTAGCACATTCTGGTAACTACTAGGGAAAAAATACAAGAAGGGAAGGATAGTCTTGCAGTTAAGACACACGGGTCTAGTAATTAAAAGACATGGGTATTATTCCCAGCTGTGTCACATACTTCCTGTGTGCTCTTGGGAAAAATCATTCAGTTTCCTGTTTGGTAAAAGCTTGTACTTTTATTTTTTTTACTTTTACTTATACCATAGGGATTTGTTCATTAATATTTGTACAATTCTTTGAGTTTATTGAATGGAAGGTGCTTTGTATTTTATAAAGATTAGGTTTAAGCACACATGCTTATTTCTAGTCATGTCGCTATACATACCTGGTCAGGCAAAATAACATTTATAATAGGTGAATTTTCCAAGTAGATGACTTGTGCTATATAGCTAAAACAGAATTTTTCTTTTTCCTTTTTCTTATACATAACTTAGGCAGTACAAGGTATAAGTGTGTGCCAAGATCCTAACACTATTTATAAACACATATTATTGTTTTAAAGGATGCTAAGACCCTTTGAGTTCCTGCAGTGGAAAATGAAGTACAAAGCAAAATTAGTAAATCTTTCCTAAGACTGGTGAATGTATATCTCGGGCTAAATTCTCAATCCTCAGTGCCTGTGTTGTGCCAAAAAATATGCATATGAGCAATTACCAATTCTGTGCATACACAATTTGGGTAGCAATGTATCCATATTTAGCTTTTTATGCTTCTTTCCTGTCTGTGAAAGTGACTTTAGTCCTCTGGGCAACTCAGCTGAGAGATATTTCTGCTCAATTTTGTTTAACCCTTTGACTCCAAGTGCATTAGCACCTAGTGCTAGGAACTAGCAACAACAATAGTTCATCAATTGCTCAATTGTACTTACTTCTAGTGCTGTATTTTATGCACTGTAAGTCATGATGACACACTCCATTGGTTTAATGTGTTTAGAACATAAAAATACAGTTTCTCTAAAAATGCTGTTAATTAAGAAATTTTCTTTGCAAAAGATTGATTTTTATGAAATATTGTATAGGTTTCTATATGCTGATGCTTACAATTCTATTTCTATACATGCTGAGAAAACATTCATCTGATATCAAAAATATGCATGAAAGAGTGTTTTTATCAACCTTGTCATGAACTTTAGATAATACAAACCAAATATTAAAATCTTTTAAAAAGATGCATTGAACTGCAAATAAAGTTAGGCGTTTATTACCAGATTTTCTCCATCTGAATCCTTTTGTTCTTCTACTCTCTGGAAATGTTATGATATCATTGCAAAAGGCCAGAACCTCTACATAGTTATGACCCCTTTGCACCACTAAGGTGACATAAAGGGGCCATAGTGTAGCTGCAAATGCCCAATAGAAAATTCCCCTGCTACCAGCTAGTGTAAATATACTGTATCTGGGCCCTGTACCTATTCCTTTTTCCCCTGGTATAAGAGGATTTAGCATGGCTTGGTATTTGTTACTCTTTGTTAAAATGAAGTTCCTAAAATAAATTCAAAATTGGGAAAAAACCCAATCTCAATCCTTAATAAAAATGTTTGTAGAATTTAATAGAGATTAAATTGATAGGTTTGCATAGAAATTAACCTGGATTCTATGGAAATTACTCACAAAAACTATAGGCTATAATAGAAAATGATCTCCTTCTTCAGAATGTTTAACCCACCTATAGGATTTAACAAATCATAACTAATAATTTAGACATAACCAGGATAGCATCCCATACATTAATTTAAAAATTTTATACCAAGGATATCATTTGCTGTCAAATTTCTTAAGACTTTTCCCATAAGGGAACACGATTTTTAAATGTTTCTATGTAATTGTTTATTTTTCATAAGTAAAAAAGGTTGGGTTTGAATATACAAATACTTTTGCTCTTAGCTGTTAAATACACCATGCTTTTCTTGATGATTACATACCAAATCCTCAGATGCAGAAGAGGAAAGAATTATGCAACTCTGGGAAGGGAGAAGGAAAACTCATGTATAGTTGGCTGACTCAAATCAGCTGCTTTTGACTGAAATTCTATCATGGATCATTGAGGTGGTGGGTGACTTGATGAACCAGTAACTTTTTTTAAAAAAACTACAGCTGTTCGGGTACTGTATGTCTCTATGAGTAATCATGGAACTTATCAGAACAACTCATTTTGTCAAATTGTAGGCAATGCCACAATGAAGTTCACATCTTCAAGTGATAATTATATACTAAAGAAAGCTGAACCTCTGTGTGTGACTGCTAATGAAAATATGAAGAAAATATATACAAACCAAGAAACCAATGGTACTTAACCGAAGCCTGGAGCCACAGAAGATACTTAAAATCAAATTACATACCAAACGCACAAGAACTGTAATCAGCACACTTCATATGCCGAAACAAGGAAATAGCTTCAGATATTCTACATGGCTGCTAATTTCTACTCATTCCTCATTTCCAAAGCTGTTGGTAATTTCCCTTCCCCCCCCCCCCCCCCTTCCAGATAATGTCTTCTCCTCCTGGCTTTTCCTTGGCTAGTTGCAAGGAATTTGCTTTCTTCTTTCAGTCTAAGATCACCCTGATTTGTAACAGTATCTCCTACATCCTTCTCTTTTCTTCCAAAATGTTTGCTCTTCACTTCAGAAACATTTGATAATCCAATTCTTTAAAAACTGCACACTCGACACCCTTCACTATTATTTGGCGAGTGGGGGAGGGAGGGGAAGGAAGGAAATTTTGGACCTTATCCATTTACCTTGCATTGGGATTGATGAATTTTGGGGTATGTGGATCATTTTTGGTATTTCATTCCTCTCAGTTTCTATCCAGCCAGAAACTAAACATGCCAAAACCTCATCCTAACAGTTCAGAACTTTAAAAATGAAATTCAGGTTAAAAAAGTGGGCAGAGATAGGAGTGTGAGCATGGGTGTAGGTGTGAATGAGAGTGAGAGAAGGGTGATTCTTATTCTATTTAAAGTGGTTCATCCATCTCTAATGGAGACATTATCTATACAGTTATTAGTAGATAATGCAGCAGCAGTATCATCATTATGCCATGCAGCATTTCAAGGTCACTACCCCATCTAAATAACTCATGTCTTTAATATACTAAGAAGAGTTGTAGATATTCTGAAGGAAGGATCACAACCACACCAGGAACCTGATATCTTCCTGATAGGCTGCACAGTACATACTATATATGTATCATCAGTAATCCGATTTACTTCACTATAAATTGTGAGAATTATTCAGGGTACATTAAACTGAAAAACAGAAATACAAAATTAAGCAATCCAGTGTTATTAACATGTATACAATTTTCTGAGTTAGTGAAATTAATGCAAGCTCATTCTCGGTCTCTCCTTCCCCACAGCAGCTTTGAAAGTTGGCCAATCTTACTGAGTTTGGAAATGTGGCATCCAGTTTGTTAATGAATGAATGAATGAATGAATGAATGAACTAAATTAAAGGGTTAGGGATGTGCTAACGGGATAATAAAAAAGCAAATTTTTCATTCTTTCAACACGTATTCCAAAATTCTTTTATATCTTAGAAGAGTGGCATGTCATTTACTGTGGGCCAGTTTCTGCTATGCTTACAAACATCAAGTAGTACCTCACTCCTGGAGCAGTACCATTAAAATCAATGGGACTGCTAAAGGGTTAATACTCAGAACCTGGCACATAGGCTTTGAATAAGGCCCACTCAAAGCATCTGATGGATTTGGATCTGGCCTAAGTTTCTGATTCTAAAAACACTTCAGTATGTAGTTAAAAATGTCCCCGTATGAGTAAAACTATGTATATATTTAGGTGATTGCAGGATTCAGGCCTAAACTAATGTGACACTAGTGTAGTAATAGACAAAAGCTCAGTCAAAAGGTAAATACATTATTTTATATGTAGGAAATTTACATGACACAATAAAAGAGAATATTCTAATGACTAAGAAGATTTACAGTAGTTCTTCAGTCAGGAGGTTGAACAATGGAACACATTGGCTGAGTCAAGATTAGTGAGTTTTTCCAGAAACAAGAGGGGTAAAAAATCTCTTGACCTTAGGGACATTGAACTGGGTAGGACCTCAATTTTTAGCCCCAATGACAATGTCATAATAGCACCAATGAGCTAAATAGAATTTATTAAAATGAATATGCAAGACTTGAATTTCAGCCAACATCTGCATAATCCCTTGTTTATTATGTAAGGGCAGGTGTGTCATACACCAGAATAATTCAAGCACTCTGACAGAAAAAAAAGCATGTTGATTTAAAAGAAAAAAATTCTGTCTCTATTGCCAAATGTGGTGTTTGTCACAGTGACCACACCTTATTAGAATGTAGGGATGTGAAATTCCACATGGGAAAGCTTTTATGCTAACGTCATGACCTTTGCATATCCAGAACACCAAGTACCTTTGCTTTAATACTAGAATTGATCATCTGTTTCTACTCAGTTTTAGTCTGAAGACTAGTATCCAAAGAAACTGTATGGCTCCTAAAATTTGCGAGAAAGAATCAGTATCACTTGTGTATTTCAGAGGCAACAAAGTTTGTTTAGTGAGGCAAGGCAGCACAATTCCCAACTTCTTTTGCCATGTTCCAAGGCAGATGTTTAAAGTTTAATAAGATGTCAATGTGTTACTCAGTAAGTAAGCCTGTTCCTGTATTATTTCTGAGGTTGCTGTTCAAATCTTGTATTAAACTCCATTGTTTGTAAAAAGTTCTAGACTTTCCACAGTCACAAGCTATTATCACTATATTTACTAATTTATATGCTCCAAAAGTCCTCAAACATTCAGTAATCACAGTAAATTATGTTCAAAAATATTTTTCCATTATGTAGTTTTTATATCCCCTATAGTTTAGTTTGTATGTAAGAGGTGGGAGAGGTTGAATTAATGGTAAGGTAAGTAAAAAATAATTTGGAAAGGAGACCTAGATAGCAACAACTAGATACTCCAGTGACAGATGTATTAGTCATACAGTAGACAGATACAAAGAAAGCCTCTGACAGCTAATATAAAAGTAATAATATATTCTTTGATGAAAGAGCTGGTGATACTCTACCCATAAAATACATATTTATGGCTTTTCTAGACATAATTTCTACTCATAAACTCAAACCCCCTCAAAGCGATCTTTAATTTTATAAACATTTTATATAAAGTGCCCATCCAGTGCCCTGAGCACTGTACCAAAAAAGTCAGAACAATAGAGTTCAGTTAATCAAAGGACCAAATGTGGTATTATTGTATTCTCTCCCCTACTCCCAGACCTCTTTCAGAGATTATTACTGTTGAATAAAAAGATGTTTTCCTTGATACATGATTCCCAATATTTCTAATCCTTCCATACTCTATCCCCTCAATCAGCCTCCCATTTTTCTTCCATTGGTTTCCTCCAATCCTCAGAGAACACCTGGGGAAACAGGTTAACTTTGGAGTGTGCCTGGAAGGTAACGAAAGGAAAGGAAGTGAGCTCCAAATTGAGTGTCCCCCTCATTATGAGCACCTTGCCAGTTGCTTCCTCCAATCAGCATATATTGATTCATGCCTTACAAAACTGACTAAGGCGTTTGACTTGCTGGGTACTCATTATTATTCGTGGGAACCTTCTCACATATTTTCATGCTTGTGTAGTGCTTACAAGAGGATGTTAGCTTTGTCTAGTAGTCTTGAAAACTTACCGTTATTTTTCTTTGAGCAAGCTGCAGTGGGAGGATTTGGAGAAGGAACTGAAGAAACTATGAGTTCTATGATTTATTCTATGTAACATTTATACTGAAAAACAAGTGAAAAAGTTGTAATTAAGTATGCATGTTAATTTTTATTCTTAAACTGTAACACTAGTACTGCTGAGCCACTGCAGATATGTGAACTGTTATTGAAATAGTTTCAACATTTTCAGATGTATTTATATAAAACAACAGAGCTAGCCTGATCTATTTGGAAGATAGATAACTATGGTATGAGTGGTGCCAAAGAATAACATAACAAGACTACGGGATCCAACTGGCCTATCTGGTTGAAATTCAATTGTTTACTCATTTGCACCTTAAATAGCTCAACATCTGCTTTACTAATCCTCTCCAGCTCTTTATGTAGCTGGAGAAATCATCTGGACAAAGTGGTTGTTAACATTTTGTTGCAATTTCTGTTTATGGAGTTCAGTGCACGTTTATTACCTTTAACACGAGCTATTGCCGATTAAAGTTGTAAAAGCTGTTAAATACCTAAACTGACATTTGAAAGGCTACATTCATAAAGTTTCCTAATGAGATATCCATGCTTTTAAATCCCTGGAATATCTGTGGTCTCCAACTAAGTGATATGGTCATATCACACACTTATATCGTATCTGCATTCATTTAAAGAATGGAAATGCCTTTAAACAGGATGTCACATATATGAATATTGACATGACAGAAAAGATAATAAATCATAAGGCTGTGGCTTTTTCCCCATCATACTATTTCATGTTTTGAACAATTCCTGCAGTAGTACACATCACCATCTGTATGATTATGAGAAACGTAATAGAATCATAGAATATCAGGGTTGGAAGGGACCCCAGAAGGTCATCTAGTCCAACCCCCTGCTCGAAGCAGGACCAATTCCCAGTTAAATCATCCCAGCCAGGGCTTTGTCAAGCCTGACCTTAAAAACCTCTAAGGAAGGAGATTCTACCACCTTCCTAGGTAACGCATTTCAGTGTTTCACCACCCTCTTAGTGAAAAAGTTTTTCCTAATATCCAGTCTAAACCTCCCCCACTGCAACTTGAGACCATTACTCCTCGTTCTGTCATCTGCTACCATTGAGAACAGTCTAGAGCCATCCTCTTTGGAACCCCCTTTCAGGTAGTTGAAAGCAGCTATCAAATCCCCCCTCATTCTTCTCTTCTGCAGGCTAAACAATCCCAGCTCCCTCAGCCTCTCCTCATAACTCATGTGTTCCAGACCCCTAATCATTTTTGTTGCCCTTCGCTGGACTCTCTCCAATTTATCCACATCCTTCTTGAAGTGTGGGGCCCAAAACTGGACACAGTACTCCAGATGAGGCCTCACCAATGTCGAATAGAGGGGAACGATCACGTCCCTCGATCTGCTCGCTATGCCCCTACTTATACATCCCAAAATGCCATTGGCCTTCTTGGCAACAAGGGCACACTGCTGACTCATATCCAGCTTCTCGTCCACTGTCACCCCTAGGTCCTTTTCCGCAGAACTGCTGCCTAGCCATTCGGTCCCTAGTCTGTAGCTGTGCATTGGGTTCTTCCGTCCTAAGTGCAGGACCCTGCACTTATCCTTATTGAACCTCATCAGATTTCTTTTGGCCCAATCCTCCAATTTGTCTAGGTCCTTCTGTATCCTATCCCTCCCCTCCAGCGTATCTACCACTCCTCCCAGTTTAGTATCATCCGCAAATTTGCTGAGAGTGCAATCCACACCATCCTCCAGATCATTTATGAAGATATTGAACAAAACCGGCCCCAGGACCGACCCTTGGGGCACTCCACTTGATACCGGCTGCCAACTAGACATGGAGCCATTGATCACTACCCGTTGAGCCCGACAATCTAGCCAGCTTTCTACCCACCTTGTAGTGCATTCATCCAGCCCATACTTCCTTAACTTGCTGACAAGAATACTGTGGGAGACCATGTCAAAAGCTTTGCTAAAGTCAAGAAACAATACATCCACTGCTTTCCCTTCATCCACAGAACCAGTAATCTCATCATAAAAGGCGATTAGATTAGTCAGACATGACCTTCCCTTGGTGAATCCATGCTGGCTGTTCCTGATCACTTTCCTCTCATGCAAGTGCTTCAGGATTGATTCTTTGAGGACCTGCTCCATGATTTTTCCAGGGACTGAGGTGAGGCTGACTGGCCTGTAGTTCCCAGGATCCTCCTTCTTCCCTTTTTTAAAGATTGGCACTACATTAGCCTTTTTCCAGTCATCCGGGACTTCCCCGGTTCGCCACGAGTTTTCAAAGATAATGGCCAATGGCTCTGCAATCACAGCCGCCAATTCCTTCAGCACTCTCGGATGCAACTCGTCCGGCCCCATGGACTTGTGCACGTCCAGCTTTTCTAAATAGTCCCTAACCACCTCTATCTCCACAGAGGGCTGGCCATCTCTTCCCCATTTTGTGATGCCCAGTGCAGCAGTCTGGGAGCTGACCTTGTTAGTGAAAACAGAGGCAAAAAAAGCATTGAGTACATTAGCTTTTTCCACATCCTCTGTCACTAGGTTGCCTCCCTCATTCAGTAAGGGGCCCACACTTTCTTTGGCTTTCTTCTTGTTGCCAACATATCTGAAGAAACCCTTCTTGTTACTCTTAACATCTCTGGCTAGCTGCAGCTCCAGGTGCGATTTGGCCCTCCTGATATCATTCCTACATGCCTGAGCAATATTTTTATACTCTTCCCTGGTCATATGTCCAACCTTCCACTTCTTGTAAGCTTCTTTTTTATGTTTAAGATCTGCTAGGATTTCACCATTAAGCCAAGCTGGTCGCCTGCCATATACACCTGACTGATTCACTTTGACATACTTTTCTATATATTTTATGTACCTTTAAACCAATTCCTTGAATTGTGGTTAGTGATTTATCAAGATGAAATATATTCCACTTTCTTTCTTTGTATGTCAAATTAAATACAATTAAAAAAATCAGTCCAATCTTCTGGATGTAACTCTTTGGGATCAGGACTTTCTTTACTGGATGTCTTATAAAACTGATGAGATTTAATAAATAATAATGTAACTGCATAAAACCTGATTTCACATTCAGGTAAAATTCTCACTGAATTCAGTTGCTCTTTGGCCTGAATGACATGTGAAACTGAGCCCAGTCTGATAATCCATCTGTTTTCTGCATCCATACATGCACATGCTAGTCATTTAGTCTCTATGTATCTCAATTCCCCAATTGTAAAGTGGGATAGCATTTCAAGCTCACAGAAGTATTGTGCAGATAAAAACATTAAAGATATTAAGGGCCTCAGATACTATGGTGATGGGCCACATAAGTATCTTAGATAGATCTGAATCATTTAAGATTAAACCTGTTAGATAAGAGCTATTTTCATCCAGACACACATGTAATAAGATACATTGAACATGAATGGATTTAACACAGCCGGCAGCAACTTTATTAAACTCAACTCAAAATTACTTTTTAGCACATACCTCCAGCACATATCTTTTAGCCATCAGGTAGCATTAGCTCAGGGCTGGGGCAGAGGATTGGGGTGCAGGGGTGTGAAAGCTTCGGCTGGGGGTGTGGGCTCTGGGGTGGGGCCGTGGATGTGGGGTCCAGGGTGCAGGAGGGTGCTCCGGAGCTACTGTAGGGAAAGGGAACTCCCCCCAGCGCTCTCTCCCTGCAGCAACACCTGGGCTGCAGGAGACAGGCACCTGTCCCTGCCATGGGAGCTCTGGGGCTGGGGCTGCAGGATAGGCACCCCTCCCCCATCCCCAGCAGGTCTGGGCCGGGGGAGGGCTGCCTGGGCCTAATCTGGCCATGGCTGGTCCCTGGGCAAGTTCCCTAAGCACCTGACAACTCACATGCAGGGGATGAGGGGGCCAGCAAGGTATTGTGCTGTTAAGCATCCTCGTATTCTTTTCACACTAATACCATTTTCAAACAATTTTGTTTGAATTAGAACTGACAGGAAAAAGTTTCCTTTTGCATAACTTTTTTTTTTGAGATTTTGAAAAAAAATTCCCACCTCCAGTAATGATGAAAAGTAAAAAATAAAACAAAACAAAATAAAAACAAAAATTGCAAACCAAAAATCCTCTCTACATTTCTGTTTGGGTCCTGTCACGGCTCAGGGTAACTCATAGGTTCACATCCTGTAGAACACAATCGGTAGAACTTCCCCAAAATAATTCCTAGTGCATATTTAGGCCCTGTATTTCCCCTTTGAGGTTCAGCAAGGGCACCTGCTTCTAGTGGTCACCTTTCTCTGGCAGAGATCAGCACCCCTCTCCCTCCTGATGGGGTTTTTCCTGGCTGCAATTCCCTGACCACACTATAATATTCCCAGCAAGCCAGACAGCTTAAAAGGGCAGTGTCTGCATTTTGCTTTCTCTTTGAAGGCTATGACCAGGTAGTTGACCACAGTTATGAGTTACCACAGAGCTCTTCCTAAACAATTTATTCTTAAAGTGAAAGCATTACAGGGAAAACTTTAACAACAAAAGAATGTACATGCATGCTAATAAGTTTATCAGAGCTCTGCCCCTCGTCCCCCAGCAGGGGATCTGGTATGAGTCAGTCCTCCAAACCCACCAAGGCTTTTTCCCCCTGTGGTTCTAAATTCATAACAGCCTCAGCAGAGCAGGCAACTGGACTGGACAGATCAGCCTGGCTCTTTATACAGCTTGTGCTTTGATATTCAGATTCTGGTAACAGGACACTAATCAGTAGTATACAATGGTCCCTTCCTCAAGGCGTATCTTCAAAAGACTGGGATTTTGCATAACTACAGGGGGGAGGAATTTGCATTAATCTCCTCCTACATATTTCCGAGGAATTCCACATTACACCTATTGTCCCAAAAGATGATTCTTGTCAGCAACATGGTTCAATAGTCCTCTGATCATCGAGGCCCACAATAATACATAACCTTTACATTTAATTCACCGATATCCAAAGATACTTAAACTTAATTCATTAAGGTTTTCCAAGGGTATTACAGGAAATTGCTATATGTGTCACAAGTCCATCAAAACATTTTGTTTCAATAATTCTGAAATTTGTTTTGATTTTGATCATTTATTTTTGAACTATACTTGGCTTAAATTTCAAACAAAAAGTCATATCAAACGAGAAAACTAGAATTAGAAAATGCCAAAGCAAGACAGACAGTTTTGAATTTTTTTCTTCAATGTTTTTAGTTGAAAAGTTAGTTGAAACTGACCTTTTCCTGCAAAAAGGTTAGTTCTTGACAAATCTGCACTTTCCGACAAAAAAATTAGTCAAAATATTCCTGATCAACTCTAGTTTGTCACCAAGACTATGTATAACTAATATGCTGTTCTCAGTGATTTTTTACATTGATCCATATTATGTGGTTAAAATTCACATCATTTTGAAAATTTACCTTGTTTTGTGATTATCAGCAAGGAAAAAAGCTATTTGCAATATAGCAAAAGTATGATTACATACCTGTCACTGATCCTGCAAGATGCATTCTCCTGCATCTATACAAGGCCCCACTGAAATCAACTGAAATCAACGCATCTCTGCCCAGAGGTGGGGATTATTCTCCCGGAAGTAGCTGGCAAGAATGGGATTGATCTGTTTTCAGTTTTAAATAATTACAAAACACTTGTTAAACACTGTATTGAAATTTAGATACTAATTTTGCCTTGTTCAATTTTGACTACTATTATCTTTCTGGATACATATGATAATCAATACATTGTATCTACTTATTTGTATTTTCACTTATTTGCCTTTACAAAGAAAATCTCTCTGTCAAGAAAGTACCAATGTGTTGACCTAAGTGGCCTGGTGTTCACTTTGATTTCCCACTCCTCCCATTACTGTTCAAGCAAGTTCTGAGATTTTAATGAGTGCTGTGATCATTCCTGTGTTGGTCTGTTAAAGCACTGCCAGGATTTTGCCATGTATGCAGATACAAAAAATTACAATTAACCAAAGCCTTGTCACAATATTTCTCAAACTACATCTCAGAACATACCTATGAAATGATCAAATGTTAAAATATAACTAAACTTCTGATTTTTAAAACTACACAAGCTAGCAAATTCAAAAGCAGAAGTTGCCAAGGTAACTTTAAACTTTTTTCACATATGCATTAGGAGGGAATCTTTCATTATCAACAGCTGATTTAAAAATCATTTTAATACAAATTATGCTATTATAATAGCACATAGTGTAAAGCACCAAAACAAGATTAATATAGACAATCAATTGTGTCAGCTAGAAGTCCATTTAGCCAGCAGCAGAAAAAGCTCTCTAAAACTGTGGGGGGGCATGTACTGGTACCTGAATGTGCCCCCCACTACCTCTTCCTCCCCTGAGGCCCTGCCCCCAGCATGCTCCTCTCTGCCCACTCTCTCCATAATGCCACCCCGACTTCACTCCTCTCCACCCCCTGTCCCTTACAGCTGGTAAAAAGTGGGAGGGCATACTTTTAAAAATTATGGGGCCATGACCCCCTCCCTGTCCCTCTCTATTCCAGCACCCCTGCTTCTAGCAGAATTGGGCATTACCTTGCATGAGTTCTACTCCTCATGAAAGTCTACGCCATCATGAGGATCATTTTTCCTTCAACATGAGGTATCTGCAAGCTCTGCTTTTTGCACCATACTCACAGAGAGCCCCTTACAGGCATGAATGGTGAAAAGACATCTGGTGAAAGAACACCCCCAACCATATTATGTGAAGATGCTTTAATATTTGGGTAGATGAATAAAAATGTACATCACCACATCAGTGTATTAGCACCTCATGGTTTTCAGAGTGAACAGCTGCAGAACAGAGAAAACATGCTTTGAAGAGGAAGACAATTCTGGTGGTGCTATTTTTGATGGACAGAAGACAGTAGTTTGGTCACTGAAGATAACTTATCAGGAAGGGGAGAGAACACATAATATAGTAAGACTGATTGTAGTACTTGAAACACAACTGACAGACATAGAATGAGTTTGTTACCAGTCCAAAATGTTCAGATACAGAGCTGAAAGAATAGTCTTAGCTAGCCCAGATTCACAGATGCTAAGTTTGCTGGATACCTCGCTATTGTAAGTTCAGAGTGAGCCAGACTGCCTCCATAAGAAGGAAGCCAGAAAAAACAAACAAAACAGAAAGTTTCCATAAAAACAACAGAGACAAGATGGGTGAGGTAATATCTTTCATTGGATAAGATCTGAAGCTTACACAGAGCTCTTCTTCAGGTCTGGGAATTGTACTCAGTGTCACAAATAAACAGCATGGAATAGCTTATTTAGCATAATGAGTTAGCATATTTCAAGAGACCATTCAAGTTGAAGTGACCTGTTAACAACTTTCCATTCATTGAAGAGGTGGGCGGAGGGGAGAAAAAAGCAGCAGGGTGGGGGAAGAGTTAAGAGGTTTATAGATTGAAGTCATAAGCCATAAATCCAGTGTCTCTGTTCAGTCCACTATGGTTTTTAGTATCTAGCAAAGTTATGAACTTAAGCTTCCAGGCAGATCTTTTGAAAATGTTTTGCAGGTTTCCTTTGAGGATGAGGATTGAGAGGTCAGCTATAAAAAGATCGCTTTGTGAAAAGTGTTCACACACAGGCGATAGGGTGTTTTTGTCTTTCATCATTTTTCTGAGTTCAGTTGAGAGTGTACTGGTTGTCTAGTTTCACCCAGATAGTTGTTATTGGGGCATTTAGTGCACTGGATGAGGTACACAACATGTTGTGATAGGCACGTGTAGGACCCATAGATCTTGAAAGGTGTGTTGTGAGGGATGTTGATCATAGTAACAGTGGAAAGATTTTTCAGGTTTTACATCCTTTGTTCTGGCAGGGTCTGGTGCCTCTTTGAGTTGGTGCATCCTGATCTGTGGGGAGCTTGCTTCTGATGAGCTTGGAGAGAGGTTTCAGGAAAGATTGATTTCTGGATGTGTTCCTATATGCGTTGTAACTGTTTAATGATACTGCACATGGGTTCCAGTGTGAGTTGGCAGGTGACAGCTAGAGGTATGAAGTCAGAAGGGGTTTTATTTCTGCATTGAAGCAGTGTGGAGGCACTTTCCACAAAGTGATCACTCTATTTGACAATTCACTCCTCATCTTCAAAGGAAACCTGAACACCTTCAAAAGATAGGCCTGGGAGCTTAAATTCATAACTTTGCTAGATACAGAAAGTCATGGACTGAATAGAGACAGCGGATTTATAACTTATTTATCCACTTAAATCCATGCCCCCCTCCCCAGGGTTCCCGCCCCCCATGACTGGAGAGGTGATAATGGGTCACTTCACCTTGAATGGCCCTTTGAGATACATATTAACTACTTATGCTCAATTTTTTCCAAGCTGTATTTACTTCTCATGCTGAGAACATTTCCCAGACCAGAAGAAGAGCTCTGTGTAAGCTTCAGAACTTGTGTCTCTCACCAACAGAAGTTGGTCCAATAAGAGAGATATTACCTTAGCCACCTGGGCTCCCTAATATTCTGGGATCAACATGGGTACAACACCGCTGCATGTAAAAATACATTAGTGCATTGGTTCAAATGGTTAAAGGGACAGACACTAATAGAGAAACATAGGTGAGCAACATTGTGTAAGGTGTTTGAAATAGTGATACTGAATTATATTTTAAATTCATGACCATGTAAGCAAGCCTAATTTTTTTATCCTCTCTACCTTATTCTATTCTGGGTTTTAGACTACACCCATCATTATATCTGAACACTTTATCATTCAGACAGCTTCACCACATTGTTAAAGCGTGAGCATCTGGCCCTCTGTCAAATAGATAGATCTGTGTAGGTGGGGATATGGTTCCAGCAAGTGTAGCATCTATTTTAATAAACTACTGAGTGTATTTAAATTAAAGAAGGCCAACACTAGTGGCATGCTGTAGGACAGGTTATGAAATACTAGCAGAAGCATGGCAACAACCAACCATTATTTGCATAGCCACCAGACAACTCTGGGCACCAGATGGAGCAGGTAGGCAGCCAAAGAGCAGGATCAGGTCTCCCTGCCAACACTTGCTAAATAAAAGTTTGATGTAAAAAGGAAATAAAAGGGAATCTGTCTCACTCTGATCACCGTAACTGGCAAAATACCTTATCAGATAATTAGATGGTGAAGTTCTTTGGACTGGTAGTTACTAAGTTAATGTTGCCAAAGAAAACAAGCAGCCCTAATACACTAGATGATCCATAGCAATTACAACCATGATAGCATGGTGGTGCTTTAAAACTTCCCAATTTTCTCAGATTACCTGCAAATCTTAAATTGCGTGCTAGTTCTGTGTTTGCAGTTTTCAAAGGAATTTTTAATATGAACTATATAGAAATGAGAAAGTATTACAACTATTGAGGGAACCATTCTCTATCTTAAATAAAACTGACATTTTTCAATGCTATTTACCACTATCTGCTCTATTAGGGACTTTGTCATCATCCCACTGAAGACAATGACAAACCTGTTATTGACTGCAGTGGTCCAAGAGCAAGCTTATAGTGACTATGCAGCTCTTCTCTATTCCACATGGCTTTTCCAAACAGTTGTTAAAAATTGACAGGTTGGTTTGATTGTGCTAAACTATAGCTATTTTATTTTACCAGGTTAGTGAAGATGTAAGTCCATTCATAATGAAAATCAGAATCTATGTTCTTTGCCATAATGTTTCTCCGAGTATGTATTTATGCCAATTTACCATACTGGTAAAGTCCCTGTAATATTTATGAATATGAACTATTATAGATTTAGGATCTCTCTGACATGTTTACCCATTATGGGACAGGGCTGGCAGTTTACACAGAGCACTGAGTTAAGGTGTTGTACAGAACAGGTGCCCTAGCGGGAGTGCCAAAAGGGAATATGCTTCAGGAAGAACAAGCACAGTGCAAACTCCACCATTTCATAATACATTTTAGCGTGCTCACCATTCCACAGCCAGCCAACTCTTCCAGCTGGTGTGGAGCAGACATGGAACAGGCCAATGGCTGGCTCTTGTTTAGGACCTGCCCTCCCCCTACACCCACAATCTAGTCCTAAGGTTCGTAATACAAAAATATAGATTCAAGACTTATTATAAGCAAGTTTATTTTTCATTGGTGGTTAATGAAAAACACTTTCTTCAATATGCCTTTCAGTTAAAAAAAAAAATCTCAGACTACTCTTGCAAACACCTCATTTAACTGTAACTGAAATTAAATGATTTACTGATTTAATTTATTTAAATAGCCCACAGAATAATTATTTAGGAATAATATACAGCAGCATTCAGCTTTACTGAATCAGTCATCAAAACATTTCACAGGTCAGGGTACTCTACAATTACAGGTTCATTTCATGGAACAAAAAGTTGAATCAGTCTTTCATGTTGTTGAAGGGTCATTCATATCATGCTCCAAGTACATTGAAAAATAGAACCCTCACAGCTAGTGGCAAAGAGGCTTTGTTTTTCCATATGTTAGAAGAGTATGGGGAGAAGTGAAAATAAGTTTTTTGCTTTCCGAACAAATGTGACAGAAGGACTTAGCCCTCTAAGGCAACAGTGAGATATGCTTCTTAACTTGACTGGTGCTGACTGTTTAAATTCCCCAGAGTGTTAATAGATTGAAATATGGGTCTTGATTTTATCTGGTTTACCTGGCTGAAGAAGCAAGAACTATCGGACTCTGTTCTCACTATTAGGGCCAGACTAGGAACCTCTTAATCATATGGGTGAGCAACTGCTCACACAAGTAGTCCCAATGGAGCAAATGTGAGTGTTTCACAACACCAATAAAAAGGTTCACAATCTGGCCCTATGAAGTGATTTTTAATATACACTTTAAAAACTTTCCTTGCAATGTTTGTTTTCGGTAATGCATCCTGACCAAAGAGTAGCCTCTTTAACCAATTTTATCTACATTGGAAGAGGACAAGAAAACATTTTATGTTGTTTGCTCAAACACTTAAATTCTACCTGCACTGCCTACTTCTGTAGGCATATAAACTAAATTTTTAAACAATTTTCACCAGACTCCATGGACCAAACATTTGATCTGCTATAACAAACACCATGGACAAGTGATTAAGTGGCCACAGATTTTGGTTACCTCAATTCTGGTGAGCTCAATTTTAGATCTGATTTCCAGTTATGCTCATTATCTGTAATTGCTGCAGTTCTTAATTAAACAAAAAATCAGGCCTCAGATGTCACAAGGTGGGCACTCAGGTTTTGAGGCAATCAAAGTCTGTGGCCACGTTAGAAAATGTTGTCCACAGATATGCATATCAGACCTATGACCATGGAATCCCATATCCTGCCTACACCTGGCTCTAATTTGGACTGCTTCAGAGGGAGGAACCAAGTGACATAAATGGAGGAAAAATGAAATCAGTCTAAAACTGGAATTATAAAGAAAGTGAAACCCAAACTGGCTCTTTGTCTTCAAGAGAAAGATGAATGCAACATGTCACTTTGCTGACAGCTGGACTTGTGGAGTCTGATGTTTTCAATTACTCTGGCTCATTGCACATCAAAGTAGTGGTGAAAGTACAGTATCAGAACAACCTGGTGTTGGCCCCAATCCTTGTGATTAAAGCAGCAAAAAAAAAGGTACAAAGTGAAATATTGCTTCCTTACTTTGCTGAACTAAAATGTTTGACTCACAATTTCATTCCTTTTTAATGTAGTAATAAGATAGTACAAATCACTATCTACAGAACTCAAGGACTCTTCCTCCAAAATTTGGATAGCTGCACCTTGAAAACAAATACAATAAGGTCATGTAATATTTATAATGGCTTCAAAGATTTCGGGCCCTATCTAATAAGAAAAGCACTTACAAATGAAAGCTGAACATTTTGCTCCTTGTTCTCATAGGATAGGCAAAGTCAAATTAATGTTTTGAATGCAAATATGAAGGGCAGAGGAGAGAAAATGTGAAATCACAAGGACAAGAGGATACTGTCTCTTTGAAAGGGTATAATGGGTGAGTGCAGGAGCTGTTGGGAGGAGGACGGGACAAAAAACAAACAAACAATCCCCCTGAACTGTTAGAAAACATATGTAACACTAGCAGTAACTCCCCCACAACTGTTTTACATTAACGTTTTATATCTAAAACAGTTCCTGCTGGATTATGCCAATATTGTATCATCTCCATAGGGTAGTAAATAGTAATTTGTTCTAGTTGAGAAAACAGTATAGCATTTGCATGCATTTTTCCGCATTGGTTTGTAAGGATCTAGTATGTGTTTGGCTACAGTACAGGGCAGTGATCTACAATCCGCAGTGAAATCCTTGACCCACTGAAATCAATGACAAAATTCACATTGACGTCAAAGAGGCCAAGATTTCAACCCAGAATTTTAGGTTCCCCTTTTTAAACCTCCAGTTGGTAAGTGAGTTACCAACCTAAAATGAAGTCCTTATACTAGGATGGATGAGCATGAACCAAAACTTGAGATCTAACAACCTCAAATTTTGAGAAGGTACAGAACACAAGCTTAGTATTTTGACTCATTATCATGAGTAATAATAATTACTCAAAATTGACAAGTGTACTCCTATAACCCAAGTGATAGATACCTGCATTTCTTGGGGGGGAATGGCAAGTCTCCTGCCATTTAAGGGGTTTGTACCCTCTCTCATTAGTTTTTGGGTTCACTGAGTTTGCAAGACTGGATTGTTGGAAGAGAGCATTAGTTCAGTGAGTCTCAACCTCTTTTGGGGTCAGGACCCATTTGTAAACTTTGATGGCCTGTTGTAACCCAGTAAATAGCTTTAGTGCAAAACACATTTGTCTTATTATATATTTCTTACCTACATTATACACATTAACATAAGTAGTATGTCACATATACCAGAGTAGGGCTCTCTGCACTGGTGTTGCAACCTCATGAAGGAGGGATGTCTGGACCAAACCCAAGCAGCAATGCAACCCAATGAACCTGAAGTGGGAAGCAGAGTCCAGCAGCACTGGAGCCCTGTGGCGTTAGTGCAAGGCAGGCTCTGCCATCTCCATGCAAGGTCTCCCTCCCAAACTGGGGGCAAGTCCTGACCCTCCCTACCACACAGCACACTCCATGTGACATGGACACATTCTGGTGACCCAAAATTGGGTCATGACCCACAGGCCTGCCTTAGTGCACAGTTGCCTATTTTACAGAAAGATAAAGGCACAGCAGTTTTCACTACACATGCAAATAATCAAATGCAAACAGGGGGGACAGATCTTCACCTAGTGTAAATTGACAGTTCCATTGACTTCAGTGAGTCAGCTAATGTAACTTCAACAGTGATATTTTTTACACCATCGAAACACTGTGCCCCGTTTGCATGTGATTACGTGGCTCTCTACAAATACAGACATGCAACTTGCTATTCCATACTCATTTATAATGTATAAGGTGTGATGCACAAAGAATCTAGGCTGGATTTGATTTTTGCAATTGCTTTTGAATTGTACCAGTAGTGTGTGTGGCATTTAAATCTATGTATGTGGAAGGTTGATTACTGGGTTTTTTTAAAAATAGAGAGGCAAATTATTCTGTTACTTGAGCCCTGAAGCTAGTTGCTCTGGGAACACAAAGGAACAAGTAGAACAAAATATTTTTCCCTTCATAAAAGCATGCAATGTCCCATCTCTTCATAACCCAATTAAGAAACAACTAGGGTTTGAAAAGGGGGTGGTTATTGTCAGTGCCTGGAAATTGTGTCAAATGCATTAAACTGGTTAGCTTGCATTGAAGCCTCTAATGGGTTGTGAGGATTCTTTCCTGATACATCTCCAGCTCTATGAAGGTACTATATTTTACTCACAACTATTTTATTAAGGGGCATATTCATTTAACATCAATCTATTTAAAGAGTCACTGTCCAGTCAAAAGTCATGTGAAACCATTTTCTTCCAGCTTCTATTGCTTTAAATCAGAAGTAACTTCACTGAAGTCAGTAGGCCTAACTATGCATACCCATAAGTTTTTGCAGGATCAGGGCCTGTAGGTTCCTAGAGACCTCTCATTACTTGTCTATAAAGTTCTATGCTGCCCTCACATACTGAATAATCTGAAATAAATGTTTATTTTTTTAACGGTGACCACTGCAATCTAGCACTATTGCCTACTCACTAAACAGAATTTCAAGAAATAAAAAATAAACAAAAAACCCACAATATTCCTCTTTGGCTACAAACTAACATAACAGATGAGTTACATACAATAGTTACAGACAAGGGAGAGATTATAATGCTTCCTAGAAACACAAGCACAGTATCCAGAGATAATTAAATGCATCTCCACACACACAAATAAATCTTGTGACTATTGTCCAGTCCAAATACTTCAGCTGGACACTGTGGAACTCTTGGCTAAGGACTTGGTCCATGGGAAGTCTGAAGCAGACTTTGATGTCAGCACTTCCATCTGGGGGGTGGGAAAGACTGGAGAATCTTCACCATTCAGCTGCATCCTCTGCTGCTAGAGCCTGTGTGTACAGTATACAAGAACCTTGAGGAACTGTGGTGGAGTACACATAATCAGCACATCTCGTACACATCCCCACTCTGCAAAAAGTAATGCTGTGATATTCTCTGAATCAGCAGAGGAAGAGACAAAACAAGAGAGACACCCACAAATCTTGTAGAATGGCAATAGCATGGATACATCTGACACCCTGACTACCACAGGGTTAATTATTTATGAGGACTAGTAGAGCTGCAGGATTTCCTTGGATAAACATGATAGCGCTCCTCCTTCCCCTCAAAACAGCCTATGAACTAAAGAATGTGAACCCAGGAAAAGAGAAACTAAAAGGGAGAGAAGAAAAGGAGGACTTGTGGCACCTTAGGACTTAGTCTCTAAGGTGCCACAAGTCCTCCTTTTCTTTTTGTGGCTACAGACTAACACAGCTGCTACTCTAAAAGGGAGAGAGGATCCTTATGGTATAATCTAAAGAGAGAACTTATCTTTCAACTTTAAGTTCAGACTCTGGCTAAGGTCATTTATTTTTTTTAAAACTTTGGTAGCATGAACTGAGGAGCATTAGAGGAGAAGGATACCTAGTTTGCCATATACTCTTAGTTTATTTATTTGTCCACCTTGCTCCACTGCTTGAGCTCCAGGGTAGCCTCTCAGTGATAGGCTACACTGAGCACTATCAGGTGGTTGTATAGTCTAGGGAATAAACTATTGGTCTGTGAGTCAGGACATCGAGTTCTATACCTAGTTTTGCTACTAACCTGCTGTATGACCTTGGGCACATAACCTCTTTATGCTGCTATTTCCTCTCCCAAATCTTGTCTGTTTAGCTTGCAAGCAATTTTGGCACAGGGACTGTTTTGCCATGTCTGTGCAGTGCCTATCACAATGGGGCCTTATCTCAGCTGGATCAACAAAGCACGACCATAATACAAATACAAATAAAACAATCCTGATGTAACACGCTGCTGTGGATACCCAGAGCTGTGAGCCACTGTTACCCCTCTGCCTCAGCAAGAATGAGTTTTGCTAGCACTTAGACTAGAAGGGGGATATTTTCCTAACCAGCAAACTCCTCAAGGCTCTCCCAGCCCCAACTTTGCCCAGCAGGTAACAATCAATTATCTCCAAGCTTCTCATAGATGTTTCTCTGCAAATCACAGCCCCTATCACAGATTTTAAGATTACTGATTTGTTAAAAAGAATCACTACGTCACAGCTTCTCATTTTAACTGAGGTAAATACATCCTTGCCTTCAAAACACAGCACTAAATTGTTTATAGTAAAAGTAAAATGTTTATTAACATGAAAGCATGGATTAAGCAATACCCAGTAAAAGATGAAGGTAGAGATAGTTACAAGCAAATAAGTGAAAACATGCATTTAAGTCTAAACCTTAATTTAGCAAGATACAGTCTGTTCAAGATTGTTTCTCTCACCTCCAATCTCCTTTCCAGTATGCTTTTTATTACTGGTCAGCCTGGCTAGGACCCATCAGAGATTAAATTGCTTGCCGTTGTCTATGGTGACTAATAAAGATGGAGCCTTTTTCTGTTGCTTATATTCCCAAAGGGATTCAAGACTGCTTCCTGGGGATTTGATCTCTTCTCTCTCAGGTGAAGGAGCCATATTAATTCTTCGCCTCTCAAGTTCAAGAACAGGATAACCCCTGCGGGTTTAGCTCAATAGCTTTGTTTACTGTTTTTTATAAACTGAGATAAACCCACATTCTTGTGTCTAGCACAAACTTGTGTATCGCTTTTACCTAGGCTAATCTGTCTGGTGTTATATATGTTCTAGTAACATCATACAGGGCCCAATCACATCAGCCACACTATCAGAGGCTTGTTCACCTGCACATCCACCAATGTGATATGTGCCAGCATGCCCCTCTGCCTTGTACATTGGTCAAACTGGACAGTCTCTATGTAAAAGAATAAATGGACACAAATCAGACATCAAGAATTATAATATTCAAAAACCAGTCGGAGAACACTTCAATCTCTCTGGTCACTCATTAGAGACCTAAAAGTGACAATTCTTCAACAAAATCTTCTAATGAGAGATTGCTGAATTGGAATTAATTTGCAAACTGGATACAATTAACTTAGGCTTGAATAGAGACTGGGAGTGGATGGGTCATTACACAAAGTAAAACTATTTCCCCATGTTTATTCCTCCCCTCTCCCCCCACTGTTCCTCAGACATTCTTGTCAACTGCTGGAAATAGCCCACCTTGATCATCACTACAAAAGGTTTTCTCCCCTTCCCCCCCCCCCCCGCTCTCTTGCTGGTATTAGCTCATCTTAAGTGATCACTCTCCTTACAGTGTGTACGGTAACACCCATTGTTTCATGTTCTGTGTATATAAATCTCCCCACTGTATTTTCCACTGAATGCATCCAATGAAGTGAGCTGTAGCTCATGAAAGCTTATGCTCAAATAAATTGGTTAGTCTCTAAGGTGCCACAAGTACTCCTTTTCTTTTTGCGAATACAGACTAACACAGCTGCTACTCCGAAACCTGTCATCATACAGAGGGAATTTATAACTTCACATATAAAGTTAGCACATGCATTTCACAAGGAGATTAATAAACAGCACGGTATTAGCTGTCATATGATACCACAAAAGACAATTTTTTTACAAATATCATTGTGAAGATGTGAGTACAGGGGTGCTTAGGATAACACCTGCATTCTTAATAAAGAAGTTGGTATATCAGTAAAGAGACATGAGGTGATCAATGCCAGGAGCAACACAATCAGTCTGTTTTAGCATTGATTAATGCAAGAGGAAAGTCTGAGTTTTTTAGAATCTGAGAGAATGCTGAGAATGCTGACATTATCAGCTAAGATTATTTTTCTGAAGGACACTAAGTCTTGCCTCAGATTGGCACAAATACTTCCTGCAAATAAGTGTAAAGTATATGCAGAAACCATGAGAAACAAAAAAGAATGACCTTAGTTTTATGCTTATTTAAGCACAGAAAATTATGAGACATCTAGCTTTTTAAAAATCACGAATGTAGGAAACTGAAGCAGAAAACTCTTGATGCTAAGAATTTATTATGAGATTAGTTTCCAAAAACAGGATAGCTGTGAACAGCAATATCATGATTTAGATCAGCTGAAGATCAGCCCCAATGAATATGGCCATGCAAATAGCACTGAATTGAACTTGTAGCATTTACAATAATTATTCACACATTATTGCAAGTAGCAATTTTCACAGCTCTTGCTCTAAATATTTGTTACATTTTAGCCAAAGGAAGTGAAAAACTCTTTATCCCTTTATGAAGTACTCAATATTTGGCTTGCCTAACTTTGAAGTGAATGGTTTTTCTTTTAACAGAAAAGTCACTACCTACACCTTTCCAGAGGAAATAACCTTATGAACAAAAATGAAGGAAAGGCTAAACCCATTGATTACAATATCATTTAATATAGCCACAACAAGGGATTTACTCCGTACTTTTTCAGTGCCTCTTTCAGATTTAGCCCAGGCTTTGTCAGGATAATTTCAAGAGGATCAGGCTCTGTTTCACAGTTTAGCCCCAACATTCCCTTTGTCTTTAACAATATCCCCCCCATTAGCTTATGGTGGGCATGGAGATAAACAGCCTCCCCAGCAATAGCACTGACAGAATTTCTCCACATGGAATAGTATTAGTAAACTGTTTTTTCCTCACAAGATTAGTATTTAATTAAACACAAGAAAAACCCACAAGAAACATAATACTCTGGACCTTTAATCACAATTGTCAAGGCTGAGTCCCCACTCTGTCACTTCAAGTGCAGGAAGTGGGGGCCTGCAAGGATTTTTTTTAAAAAAAGTAATACTTGCCACTCCAGGCTTGTATTACACTCCCAAGGTTACAGCTTTTCTCTGACCTTGACTTGGTAAATGCTTCCACAGCCCAAATGCAAACAAAAACTAACAAACAAACAAACAAACAAAAAAAACAACACAACCCTTTGAACCTAGGAAGGAGCACTTGGGAATTCCTCCCTGTGGGGTACCCTCAAGCCCTTTCACACCCACACCCCCTCTCCCCTATGGGATAGAGCTTATCCAAATTGTTTCCACTAGACATAGAAAATACTTTCTCATACCTGGTTCAAACCTTACACAGCATTTCTGCTTATAGCATTGCTGCTCCATGTCCCTGTAGCCTAGAGAACAACAGACAAAGGGAAACTTTCTTTCCCATTTTTAAAAATTATAGCCTTCCCATTGGCTCTTTTGGTCAGATGCCCACTCCTTTTCTTTTACCAGTGGGCTTGTTAACCCTTTACAGGTAAAGCAAGCGGAGAACAGACCAAAAGGGATTTTACAGCTAACTGGCTGTCCCTCAAAGGGAGCTACTCCTCTCCCCCCTACTTCGTGTATCACAACAATATTTATGGTTATAAATAAGATTTATGAGCAGACCCATAATTAGAGCAGAGAAGGAAGGAATGTGGGTCAGGAAAATAAGTTTACCACAGCAGTAAAAGTGTGTATTTGTCACACAAAAACACTGTAAAAGATATGTCATTTATTTACCCAGACGTGCATAAACAGAGAGCTGTATGTAGTATTCACACGTACATACTTATATAAAAGAGGAAGCACAGAATGTGGAACAACATTTTTATCAGAGTCTGAGGTGGCTGTATTACTTACTTCAGGCAAAGCCCTGCGTAACTTTTGTGGATCTGCCCAAATGAGTGCTAGTAAAACTTTTGCATCAACCTGCTCTGTGTATGCCCCCTATTTAACATAACTAATTTAAGAATTATTTAGGCATTTAGAAAATTGGGATTATTTTTATTTTTCCACTTAGAAAGCCAAGTTGCCTGTTTAATACAAGTTCACCTGTACAGACCCCTCGGACAGGAAAATAATAATACACTGATTACATTTCTAAAAGTGACCTTGTAACAGGGTTCACTTACTGCAAGACTGCCTCTTCCTGGCCAGGCATGATATAGCAGCTCATTTCTCCTTTGGTGTCCCCTGCCGATGGTCACTCTGTTTCTGTGATGGTCTCTCTTCCCATAATTCACAATGCTCTTCCTTCATGATTCAGCCCACCAGCTGGTTCACTGTATAGTCCACCTTCTGGGGTATCAGAAACTCATTAGAGGCCCCACCTTGTCCTGCACTCCTGTACTACTTTCCAGTGGCTGGTAGAGAACCCCAGACTCTTCCTCTACCCTGGGTTCTAACCCAGGGACATGAAAACCAGCAGCCAAGATCTTCACAGTTCCCTTCCTTATTGCCATTTACCAGGGCTTCTTCCTAGCCTACCTTCTCAAACTTTCTTCCTCCATAACTCCTGTAGGGTTGACCGTTCTTCCAGGGCTTATCCTTCCCATAGAGCTTTTTGTTTCTAGAGAATAAGTACAGACCTTCTGTCTACAGCCTCCTGCTACTATAGACTTCCTCTTTTTTATAAGCCAATCCCCTCTCCTCTCTGCAGCTGGTCTTCATCTGCAATTAGTGTTTATAAATCCCTGGACCTCCTTTCTGGTGCAATTGTGAAGTTAACTGGCCCCTTATGAGCCAGCTTAACCCCTTCCTGACTGGTGTGGATAAACACCCCGTCACAGACCTAAAATAGCTTTTTAATGCCTGAAAAATATCATAATTAAGTCTAGTAACTCAAGACCTTCCCAGAATAGAAATAAATGCTGTATACCACATGTAAAAGCTGGGAATATCTTCCTTTATAATAGTATGACACTTAGAATCATAGACTTTAAGGTCAGAAGGGACCATTATGATAGTCTAGTCTGACCTCCTGCACAACGCAGGTCACAGAATCTCACCCACCCACTCCTGTAACAAACCCCTAATCTATGTCTGAGCTATTGAAGTCCTCAAATCGTGGTTTAAAGACTTCAAGGTGCAGAAACTCCTCCAGCAAGTGACCCATGCCCCAGCCTGCAGAGGAAGGCGAAAACCCCCCAGGGCCTCTGCCAATCTGCCCTGGAGGAAAATTCCTTCCTGACCCCATATATGGCGATCAGCTAAACCCTGAGCATGTGGGCAAGACTCACCAGCCAGCCACCCAGGAAAGAATTCTCTGTAATAACTCAGATCCCACCCCATCTAACATCCCATCACTGGCCATTGGACATATCTACCACTAATAGTCGAAGATCAATTAATTGCCAAAATTAGGCTATCCCATTATACCATCCCCTCCCTTTTTGCCCTAATGGGCAATGAAATAGTAGACCCGAATTATGTTACCAGTTCAGAATGCAATATTGCCCAGCTTGGGACTCAGGACAATGCTATTTCATAAGTAAAATTCCATGAGTTGGGGGCAAAAAGATTCCTCTATGGTAAAATTATTTGGAGACCGATTTTTTTTTAAAATGGTAACTGTTTGAAGCAGAAGTTTGGAATGTTAAAAATAACCCCTATGGAGAGGGATTAATGGACAGTGTGTCTCTAAGTCTGCTAAATGCACAATATCTTATATCTACAAGCAGATCTGGTATTCCCACTCACAGTTAAGGTTGTCCAACATTTTTCATTATAAAACCCTTTATACAATAGATTTAAATTTTGGCAGAGTTATACTTTTCAGGCTGAAATTTTCTATGCTGGGTGTCTGCCTCAAACTTTGGGACAGTTCTGGACAGTTGTTTTGCCCATATTAAAAAAAAAATCACACAACCTTTTCTTTCAGAAGCTCTGGTGCCTTCAGGCTTTGGAACAGTGGCTTGAAATTTGGCAGGAGTGTTGCCCTGATGTTCAGGATGTGCCTTTTGCTGCCTCTGAAAATCTACCCAAATCTGGCCAAGTTGTAAGCCTTAGGAAAATCTCAGGGTTTGCATGCTCAGATATTAGAGTTTGGCAGCTAAATTCTCCAAAATTTCATCTGTGCTGCGCATGCTCCCATGCAGAACTGCAGAGGCGGAGCAGGACTTTCCCTGCAATTGTTTTTTCCTATCTGACAAGGGAGCTGCTGTAGCACCAGACTGAGAGAAGAGACTGTATCTCCTGTTCTCTCTGTTTCAAATGCTGGTACCCAGGCAGCATGAACAGAGGAAGCAGAGGGATGAAGAAGTGAGTTGAGCAGAGGGAGGAAATGGAGTTTGCAGGACCCAGAGCATGGGAAGAAGTTAGGGATTGGAGAGGCAAGGGGGAGAAGGAGTTAAGGAAGAGTAGAAGGAGAAAGGGGTTGGAGACAGGAACTGGGGTAGGGAAGGGACTGTGGGTCCTAAAGTCCAACCTCCGCTGGAGGATCTATTATCAGTATGATTACACATGAAGAAATTTCAGTTTATTTGTTAAGAATATTTAGGAAATTATATTAAACCCCCTGTATATTAAAAGAACATTAAGGTAGAAAAATAAAGCACTCAGAAAGTTAGGAAATGCCAAAATTGGTTGCCCATGGGACCCAGCCCCTCTGTGCATATACATTATGATAGTCTTTAATCACATGAACACATTCTCATTTTTGCACAGGAAGGGTCTGCTCTGGGAGTGAATCAGAATTGTGGAGCAAAGGAAGCTGTTACCTGTAGGACCCCTGTTTCATTTGTTGTAGAATTTGAAAGGTGTACAGTGAATAAGGAAAGCACTTGAAGGAAGAGAAAGGATAACATCTTGTTTAAAGAAGTTGAATGCCTCTTAGAACTGGATTCTATCACTGCCTCTGCCACAGAGTTCCTATACGATGCTAGGCAACTCAATTAAATCACTATTTTCACAGCTGTCCACTAATTGTGTATTTGTCATTTTTGAGGTAACCAGTATGAGACCTCATTGGCCAAATTTGCAGAAATGCTCACAACTACAACTGAAATTGATTGGGACCATGCTTTGAACATATTAAATTCTATTTAAAAATGTATTCTGCAAAAAATGAGTCCCTAGGTGAGTCTAGCTGGGCATCCAAAATTAGTGGGCAATTTTGGCATTGGATGGTGTGCACTAAATAGGGCCTGCATCCACACACAATGAGGAGGTTAAAAAGAAATAGTGAATAACTTCCCATTCACTAAATGAAGCAGGAGTCCTGCAGAAAAAAATAAATAGATGATCATGTAAGAAAAGACTATACCATAATGACACAAGGGCAACCTCAATTCTGGCATTTACTAAATTGTGTGTGCTTGTACTTGCAACATGAATGTTATTTTAATATAGTGTGGTGATGTTGTTGTCATATGCAATATATACCGGATATGTGGAGGAGATATCAATGTAATAAGCATGAGTAATCCCATCCTTATGCAGAAAAGGACTTCAGCATGTGATTAATTCCTACTGACTTTCAGTGACTTAACTTAAGCACATGCTTAAGAAGTTTGCTAAAACTGAGCCAAATTGCAGAATCCATGTAACCATGCCAAAGAAATACAGCTAAGACTCCACATTCTCTTTCAGTTTATCCAGTCCATTAGATACTACTTAGATCCTCAAGGACAATTGTGGAACTTGGAAACAAATACCAAAAATACTTGTACCAATCATCTTCTAAGATAAATGTTGGACCTTTCAATTTTCAAGCATCACATGAACTAGAGCAGTTGGGAGGTGGTGTGGACCCACAGCTGGGGATAGAAGTTGAAGCCTGAATGCAGCGAACATGAGACCTTCCATTTAATAGTTATATGTGCTACATTTCTACATTTCCAAGACTCCACGAAAATCTTACCGCTCCCGTAGAAGCCTAATTTATGTTCTAAATGTATATTTCTATTTAAAGAAAGCTAAAACAAAACAAAAAAAAAAACCCAAGGAAATTCCCAGACCAAACTATTATTCATTAAAGTTAAGGTTGCTACACTACTATTAATGATAGAATGAATAGAAACCCAAAATGGTACAGTTAAAGCCATACTAACTATTAACAAATGTAGAAATGCCACTGCCCTGATCCTGAAATCATTGGGCTTACTTACAATAGTGAAGTTAAAATGATTACAGGATGATGGCCTAAGTTAAGATATAATGTAATTAAAGATTTGAATACCTTTATAGTTCTTGTGTTCTCTAACATCAATGACTGATGCAGTCTCTCCAAACAGAGGTGAGGCACATTAGAAAGGCAGAAAGATAGCAATATCACTCTTCAGGGAGTTCTTGTTCAGTCAATAAACAGGCCTTATATGCTAGAGCTGTCAATCTGGCATCATGTAAGGTGGATAAAAAAAATCAATGATTTTTTTGGGGAGAAAAAACTTTTTAAAAAATCAGATTTTTTTTTAAATTTTGAGATTTAAATTATAAAATATTTTTCTTTTTAAAAATAAACCTGTTTAAAATGAAATCTGAATTTAATACAAAATACCTTAAAGTCTAAACATCTTATTTATAATATCTTAGAACATTTAAATAAAAAATAAATATGCTGAATCCATGAGCCTCTAAATAAAAGTTTGTGATAATGACTGCTTTTCTATATAAAGAAAGAATCCATGAGAAAACTTCTATTTTTGAGCTCAAGCTGTATGAATATGGCACAACCAGTCAGCCTAAGTAACTTAGGAGACTGTCTCATTTTCAAGAGTGTCTTAGGCAAGTAAGAACTTAAGCACCAGTTACTTTCATTTAGGCATGTTTGAAAATTTTCCTAGGCTGACCTGACATAAGCACTTTAATTTACTGAATTAATCCCTCTGTTTAGTAAATCGTTTAGTTGTAAATGTGAAACATGTTTTGATAAGAGACGTTCATGTATCCAAAACATAAGGACATTTTGTTTAATAAATTTTGTATACTGTTTTGTAAGTTTTTTAATTAAATACCAGTTACCACCCTAAGACAGCCTGACACAAATCATGAGCAAAAAGTTAATTATCTCGTAAATAAGCACTATTTCATTCACCATTTTCTAACATACTAAAAATGTATAATTAATAAGAATCTGGAAATATTAAGCTACATATTTACTTAAATAAATACACATAGTTATAGTGTGCCTTCCTAGGTAGCAAAAAGATGTACCAAATCTAGGGTAAAGGCTCTATTTAGTAGTAAATCAACATGTTGTAATGGTTATATCAACCAATGAGAATGCATCTTTCTTTATAAAATAACAAGTGCAAATGGAAAGGCTGATTAAAATTGATGATTTAAATCAAGACTTTCTACTAGGTGATTTAAATCATGATATAAGTCACTGATTTAAATCATCTTGATTTAAATCATTCCACCCTGCTTTCACAAGCACTTTATTAACTTTTAATTTAAAAAATCCCAAGTTGTACTAGTTTATAACGCAAAATTAAAAATAAAACTAGGGAAATACGTTTTATTTTGTAATACAATTTAATGGTTTTCTTCCCTCACTATTGTGAATCACATTTGTCTTCAACAGTCATAAATAGACTTTTAATATACAGGACTTGAAGGAATTTTGGAAAATGTATTTCACCGCTCATATATTTTTCAACATACTGAAATGTGTCTCACTAACTTTCTTCTACTACAATGAAAAATGTAGTGCTCTTAAGTTTCCTTAAGGGATTCATGACCCTGGATATACAGTTAAAGGAGCCAATTTGAAGGGGTTATTTGCCTGATTCCCAAGTATTGCTTTATTTACTTTTAAGGGTAAAACTTTCTAGTTCAAAAATACTGTGGGGCCTTAGGAACAGTGCAACATTTAACTTCCGTGCCCTGCTGCCTACTGGAATTCACAGACCTGAGTTAAGGGTGGAGCGGGGGCCGTAAGAGGGAGAGCGAGGGTGGAGCCTTGGCAGAGGGGGGCAGACTGCAGATGGCACACCAATGGGGAAAAATAAAAGTCAGTGCCTATACTCCCTATTCAATGCCTAAACTAGCCAATAGCAAATGCTGAAGAGAGAGGTGTAGCCTAAGCCGCACCCCTCAAAGGGAATTACATATCTATCCCTGCTTGAGCTACACAGCCGTCAATCCTCTCCTGGGGTTAGTCACCTAAGCCAGGTCAGCAATTTAAAAACCAACAAGGAAGAGGAGTTGCCACTTCCCCAACTTTCCTATAATGTTTATCTCAGTGGTTAGAGAGTTCATCAAGGGTAAGGAAGAACCAGAGACTCCTCTTCCTGATGTGGAGCAGGGATTTGAACTTAGGTCTCCCACCATGATGATTGCCTTAACCACAAAGCCAAAGTTTAAGATGGGTACCACCTCTCCCTCTGTAGCAGCTGCATTTTGTGTGAGGCCTGATCTATTAAGAAACTGCCTCCGAGAACACCTACTGAATCGGGCCCCACATGCAAGGTAAGCAGCAGAACATCTGGTTTGCAAATCCCACCATGAGTTAGGTGTCAAGCGGCTGAACAGTTTCAAGGCAGAGGATGTTGTTTGCATGCCCAGCTACCAAAATGTAGGTACCCTGGAAACTTTGATAGTGAGACCGTAGACTCCATATGTGTTAAGTAGCAACTAAGGGTTCTGTGAATGCCAGTGGTGTATAAATATTGTATGTTAGGTGCTTCAAATGGCAGTTAGGTGCCTAATTCCCCTTTGTATTCTATCCCTTTGTGTCACTTCAATATTGAATTTGCTGTTTCAACAAACAATATGATACAAAACCAAACCAAATAAGAGGCTAAAGATGGGTGCTGCTTAGGATCCTAATTAAAATGTTTACACAGTATCGTGAAAGAGATGAGTGAACTCATCAAAGAAAGAATTTAACAGGGGGTTCAAACTGCTCTTAGAGCTCTCTTCTCTCCACCTGGGGGGCATGACTATAGATGACATTACTTCTGTTAGAAACATGATCTAGGTATTAAAAGCATAGCCATGGTCATTGAAATGAAATTGTTTCAGTAGATATGCTCCACACAAATGCACATTACCTTTATCCCACCTCAAGTCTCTTTCCCTGCAATGCAATAAAATCTCTCTATAGAACATACATGGCAGGGACAGTTGGGACTCCACCTCCAAGGGAGAGTACAGAGCAGGGTAGTCACTCCTGAGCCCTCCCTAGGACTAGTTAGGACCCCATGTCCAGAGTTTTGTGATATGTTTTTTCCCCAAATTATTAATGCCTAATACTGTTCCCACAGCCATGACATTTTTAGCAAGATCTCCATTTCTGGGTTTATTTTTGCATGCTTTGCCCGTGTTTTGACATTGCGTTATTACAGTGATGCTACTTGAGAAGATGTTGGCCCTTCTTAAGAACTTCAAATTTCTATTGATCAGCTGCTCATCTGTTTCAAATTCACAGTAATAATCCAAAATGTAACTGCAGTTTGATAATTCCTTCATTTTAAATATACCTCACTCAATAGTTTTTTGTTTCCCTGATTGAGCAAATGTAGTTTTGGTACTGTTCATGAACTACATTCTAAAATCAGTGGTTACATTTTCCAAAGCTGTAGCTACCTTACATAGTTATATGAACTGACCCACACAAAGTGCAATTTAAGCTGTTGTAATGCTACATGTTTATGCAGATATTTTTTTTTAAAACGCATACAACCGGGAATTACATCTTTGCATTTTATGTGCAGGGTCTCTAGTTTGTATTGTAATAGTTAAGTTAGAAAGCTGGAGAAAAATCAGTTGTTTTAATGGAGATAGACAATGTAGTAGACTTATATTTATATGGTTCAGTGATTAACAGACTAATAGAACATGAATTTAAATGAAGTAATTTAAGACATTGCTGACTTGAATAATATGAGCTAAAATGAGATACTATGCCTGCAAAACCTTGAACAAGTCTTTCTTTTTATTTTCATTTTTGGAATTTATTTGTATCTCTTGTTGCACATAACTTTGCATATTTAACCATCATTGACTCACAGGATTTTGATATCATAGAAAAAATACTTAAATATTAAATGCAAGCTGATTTAGAGTTTTAAAATGAAAGACTTTTTATTATTATTTTTACACTGTCATCCTGGACTCACTTTCCCTCTAGTTTCTGAGGAAATGAAATCAATGAATTTATACTAAGAGGTGTGCCAAAACCAAAGATGTTTTCTGACTTTAGCTATTTTCGGCTAGTTTCCAGAGCATTGCTAAGTTAAAAGGCAACCACTTAGGTAAATTATGTGACTTTTAGTTTGAAACACATTTACAGAGGAAGGCCTTATTTGCATGTAATGAAAGCTTTCCAGGTTTTCTCATGAATTTATAATGCTATGAAATAAGATTGAAAAATGCCTCAATCTGGCTACTAATCCCTATATTGTGGTTTTCTTTATGCACTATTTCTGACATTCTTTAGTGTATTCTTCAAATGAAAATTGAGTGCCTCAACAGTATTGCATAAATGTGTGCTAAGTATTAAAAATATTAATACCTATATTTAGCTTGTTTAGGGATTTACCCAGCAAGAAGATACCCATAATCTTCCAGGGCAACAAGTCCAAAATCATTGAACTTGGCTGAATGGGTGATGATTCACTGAGCAAAGTGCGTCTCACTTTTGCCATTGAAAGTTACAATGACATGATGTGGCTCATTCCCAGAACAACTGAATTGCTGGAAAAGAGAGATTTTTCAAGAAGTTTGGATAAGTACTTAAAGCCAAGAGCCAAACATTGATGAAAATCCACAATAACTCTACGTTTAGTTAGATTAGAGAGGAATCAAACAATCATCCAGATCCAAATTCTTCTCACAGTGACGGGGTGTAGATCCAGAGCAAATGTATTGACTGCAGTGGTGTTATTCTCAATTTACACAAATGTGACTGGTGAGTAACTGTATCGTTCAAAATGATAAAGTTAACCATTTAAAAATATCAAAATGTTCATAGAGTTCAACTGTGAGGACTGGCCAAACATTTGGTTAGCTTTTGGATTTAGATGAATTGGTTTGCCCACCTCTAGAATCCTCTTTAACACCCTCCAACCCCACCCTGAACACCAGCATAACCTAGGGGAGTTACTCAATATTTAAAGAACTGCCAAGTGGGTGAGGCTAAGGCAATTGATGGATTCAGAAGTCTGACATCATGAAATTCTAGGATTTTTGAAGTGTGTGAGCAAAAGAGATCACTGGTCCTAAGGGAGCGGTGTCATCTTCATTTTCTTTCTTCAGGCTGTGTATAGCTCCTTTGTTTGCTGTTGCTTGGTAATAATTGTGACTTATGAGGTTAAGCTGGAGAATATCAGATCCTGCTATGTATATTAGAGGAGAAAAAGTGGCAAATAACTGGAATATATTGTGTGCCTTTCATTGGATTACTTCAAGGATGGACTTTGGTCCACTACAAGCCAGTAGAGCACTTGGTATAATTATGATATTACACCTTGAAAGTCGTCCAAACATACATCTGACCAAAATATAATGGACCAGATTCACAGAAGCCTTCTGGATTATATAAATAGGGGGGCAGTGATATTACCCCTCATCATAGAGTGTGCCTGCTTTGTAGATCCTCCTGCCAAGTTAGTATGGCACTGCACATACTTGCTGCCTCAGCAGTTCCCATCTCATGGAGCCAAAAATTTTACTTCAGGCACTCTTGACACTACACTCAATAATACTCTCCTTAGGGCTTGTTTATTACAAAAACTCATACAAAGAAGTCCCAAACAAACAAAAAGGGCTTCTGGATTTCAGTGTTCCTCTGAAGTCTGCCTCTAAGCCAGTGGTTCTCAAACTTTTGTACTGGTGACCCCTTTCACGTAGCAAGCCTCTGTGTGTGCCCCCCTTACAAATTAAAAACACTCTTTAATATTTTTAGCACCATTATAAATGCTGGAGGCAAAGTGGGCTTTGGGGCGGAGGCTGACAGCTCGCGACCCCCCATGTAATAACCACATGACACGCTGAGGAGTCCCGATGCCCAGTTTGAGAACCCCTGCTCTAAGCTTTGCTCCCAGTCCTGTCAGAGTTCTTTCTATGTCTTTGTTTCTTCTTATGAAAGGAGTTCCAGACTTCCTTCTAGAGTTGGGTAACTCCAGCAGTTATGCCTCTTCTTACCAGGCATACCCAGCTCTCTTCCTGGGGCTGGGTTGCAACATATCTCCCTCAGCTGCCAGGCTCACAGGGTTCAGCAGCCCTCTCCTGCTGGCTTCTCTCCCTGCTAACACAGGGCCCCGCAGGAGCCTTCTTACTCCGTTCAGTGTCTGCATGCATCGACCCCACTATGCTAGAGGATGCAGCATTTATGCTGGCCCCTTCTCCCAGCTCATCCCTTATTGGCTAGGTGAGAGGGGAGGCCATGCCCCACCTTCTCTGCAAGGCTTCAGGTCCCAGGCCTTTAAAGATACAGTAACAGGATTTCTTCTAAATGCTACTTCTTCCTGGGAACTCTTTCCCTCTCTCTCTATCTTCTCAGGCTTTGTGTATCAGACCACAACAATTTTTTAAAGGGACATGCCATGACTGGGAGGATTTACTAGTAGACAGTACTTCCCTTCAGTGGCAGACTGCCATATTATATACACATCCCTCCCTTGGGATAGGAGTTGCTTTAGCTTTTTGTGCTGCTGAGAGAATAAGCTGAATCAGCCCAACACCAGCTAACCTAGCCACACTCCCCTTAGCCGGTCCCCCTCAATTTTTGGGTTGC
Organism: Lepidochelys kempii; assembly: GCF_965140285.1. NCBI lineage: Eukaryota > Metazoa > Chordata > Testudines > Cheloniidae > Lepidochelys > Lepidochelys kempii. The sequence continues at coordinate 87,884,364 of NC_136384.1, forward strand.
CTTTGTTTCATAAAAGTCCCCTGTAACAGGTTTGAGCCATTTTTTATTGCTGTGACTTCTCCCACAGCAGACTTTCTGGGACCATTTTAGAGAAGCCAGGGTAAGTCCTAGCTAAATGTGACCAGTTAGCTTCACCCAATTCTCACATCTTAATCATAATGGCTACAAAAACACATTACATATAGCTCAGTTGTATACCATACCTGACCAATATGCGGCATAACACCTTGCATTAGGAGCTGCCGTTCTGCTGGAATGCCTCACTGAAAAATGAAAGGCTTGTCACATGCTGTGTCTCTGGTGTTTGAAGAGAAACTTCAGTTATTTTTTCATGCTGTGAACATACATTTTTGAGGAAGTTTAAAGCTCTCAGCACAGAGAAACAAGCACGTACAGTATTCAGAGGAACTGCGCAACGAATCTAATAGTCAATAGAGTAAATCCCTTTAGAGGTGGATGTGCAGAAATGTGCTCTATGCTCTCCCAGATTGGTGTTTTCCAGGTCTGCTATATTTCTACTCAAATTATAGCATGGATATTCCTGTCCTCTTACCTGAATGACAGAGGACAGCATAAGTGCTGGAACAATTTTTATAGTGGGGGTGCTGAAAGTCATTAAACAAAACTGTAAACTGGTAAATGATGTAAACCTCTTCAAACCAGTAGGTGCTGCTGCACCCCCAGCACCTATGCAGGGCAGGAATAAACATTTTCTTGACTCAGAACCCTCAGTGTTTCATACAGATGGGTAAGTATTTTAATTCAACAAAAAGTTCCCATTACACTTACCCACAAGTCACATCCATAGTGTTACATAGCTCTTATAGTGCGGCAAAAATAGTTAAATGAGTTCTCTTAAAAGCAAATGTTATGTTTTGAATTTCACAGAGTGGATAACAGCAGATAGTATACCTGGCATTGTTGTTCCCTGTGCTGGTATTACATCAGGTTTCAATAAGAGGGCCTGAGGCTAAGTGCCAGAAAAGTTAAAGTTCAGGAAGGCTTCATTGCTTAATGACCATTAATAAGTGCTCAATGTGATTCTGAGATGTCATCCTAGCAAATAATTAGATTGGATTGCTTGAATTTTCTTAGCAATGCTTTCAAATAGGAAAAAAAATGCCAGTGAGAGAGCACGGAATTCTGCTGTGTTCTCTATAAAACAGCTATAACATGGACAGCAGCCATTTAACCAGACCTACACTGTACTGCCAATGGGCCCCCGGCTTCCTTCAGAGGGATCATCTGTACAGTCAAGAAGATAATTCAGTCTCTGGGGCTTCTGCCAACACTTTCAACAAGGGGGTCGATCAATGTCAATAGTGATGGTGTTTTCCACAATGTGGACTCCTATTCAACATGAATGCTATTGAGTTCATTGAATGGTAACAATTTCTGATCATTTTTTGCATTTTATTTACTTGTGCTGGATTTAAACCCTCTGGAAATGAAAAGAGAAACATGAGAAATGTTTATCACAAAATATTCAAAAATGTGTTTTCTTGTTTTGTTATGAATTCAAAAATGGACCTTTTCCATTGGAAAGGTTGCTAAGTTAATGGATTTTTTAAAATGTGAAAATGGACCCACTTTCAAGGAAAGTTACCTTTGTATCCAAAATATGCAGAAATTAACTTTTTGTTTTGTTTTGCTCTTAAGTCAAAATCACAATACCACAAAACAAATACCACAATTTTTTGCTCAATTGAGTTTTGCTCAATTCTGGGTGCAAGAATTCTCCATATTTTCTTTGGGATACCACCAGCCATTAGTGTTCCTAGATGTAATTTGTATTGAGATTCAAGACAATCGTGTGGGGAGGTGGCCTTGTTAAGAACCAGGAGGAAGCCGCTGGTGCTAGGAAGGCTAGCGTGGAACTGGGAGGAAAAGAAAGGAAGAACTATGCTGGAGTAAAGTGAGTAGGAATGTAAGACCAGTATGAAAAGGGAACAGGAAAAGATAGAGGGCAAAGAACAGGGCAGGGGCTGAGTAATCTCTTAGGGTTTGGATAAGTATCTGGACTTTTCAGAAACTTCCAACCTTTTGAGATTCATTCTTTGCTAGTATAAATGACAAGAATACAGAAATTTCTAAATTCTTTAAAACTTGCAAAACTTCAGTTATAATAATTGAACTCAAGCCTGCACAGAAATCAATGTCTTGCTAACACAAAACACCATTTAACAATAAACATTGATTTCATGTCACTTTTTTATACATCAGCCTGCATATAAGCATCCTTGGGTAGCGCTGATTTCCTTATCTACAGTTTAATAGAGTTTACCATTCTGCTTCATGTTTTAAAAGCCCTCTGGTATTTGAAGCTCCTAATTGTTACAGAAGTTCTGTCCTGTAACGTGATACCTGATACTTGCTTTTACACTTCTTGCATGTACTACAAATTAATTATTATATTTATATATGGGATTCAAAAGGGTTATATTATATTTAGCATTCCCCTCACATCTTGATTACCATAACCTCCGTCTTCCCTGACATCCATATGTCACGTTCTAGTCCATCCAAAGCTGCTAAAATTATCTTTCTAGCCCACCAATCTGATCTCTCAGCACTCCTTTCAGCCTTTCTGATTGTATCAGATATAGAGCCAAATCCTGAGCGAGTGTAGTTCTATTGATGTCAATGAAATTATGTCAATCTACTACAATTGAGGATCTAGCCTTTAAACTTCTAGTGTTTGCCATAACTCCATCACTCCCTACTGGGCTCACCTCATCTTTTTTTTCTTTTTTTTTTTTTTCGCATTGCATCACGTCACCTCTGTGCCAATGACAGCAACCTCAATGACCCATTCATCTATTTTTCCCACAGATGTCTCATAGAATCATAGAATATCAGGGTTGGAAGGGACCTCAGGAGGTCATCTAGTCCAACCCCCTGCTCAAAGCAGGACCAATCCCCAACTTTTGCCCCAGATCCCTAAATGGCCCCCTCAAGGATTGAACTCACAACCCTGGGTTTAGCGGGCCAATGCTCAAACCACTGAGCTATCCCTCTCCTTGCCTTTTTTTTTCTTGCTACTCCTGTGCAAAGGACACACTTTATTCTGGTTTGCCAAGTCACTACTTTCCCCTCATTTAAATTTCTCAATTATTCTGCAATGCTTACAATAAAAATGAGTCAATAATATGACTGTTGTTTTATATAGGCAAATAACCAGCCAATGTTATATGCCTGTATAAAATGTTCAACCGGACAATTAAATCCAATGTTTTAATTCACATTGTTAGTTGCATGTGTCTTTATAAAATAAAAAATGAACACAATTTTGGCTGCAGGACAGGCTGGGAGGAGAAGTGCAGCCAAAAAAGGCTCTGGAAAAGGACAAAATTGAATAGAATGTGGGGGAGGGGAAAGATCTTACAAGGGCAAGCCAAGAGCGAGAGAAAGGTCACAGAGAACCAGAAGCAGGCAGTATTAAATGGCAGAGCAGAGTGGAGTTCAATAGAAGTTGTGAAAATCAGTTCTCAAAAGCACAGTCATAGCTTAAGAGCTACAGAAGTGTCTGCTGGGGAGACATAGAACAACTGATTTGTTTGAAAGAGATTTCATGCCTGAATGAGAAATATATAGAGAGCATCCCCAGTGCCTGAAACTGTTTTAAAAGAAATGGGAGTTCTTGTTCCCCTATAATCAAATTGAAGACTTTATCAGCTTAACCAGTGTGAATCTCCCAAATGAGGTTACAATATGTGGCTGGCATCATGTAGGAAACTCTCTTAAAACTTACCTCTACAGAAGTGAAGCCTTTAGATAAATAAATTGCTTGTCTGTTGCCAAAACCCAAGGAACAGATGTACTGTATCTTGATATTTGTTAAAGAGAAGAACCATATCCTTTCGAAAGGAAGAAAGTGAAAGCAAATGAAAATGATTCCCTTCCCCCCTCACAATTCATCTCTGAGATGAGGCATACCAAAGCTGCACCATAGGTAGAACTTGGTAGAGCATGCCTCCTCTTCCTCATGCTCTAAGGACAGAGCCCCTTGGGACTTGCCCATTCTCCCACTGCACATTATTCTTGGGTGGCCTTATCTACTCACATGATGCAACTCTCACCTCTGTGCTTAAAAATCACAAATATTCTTCTTTGCTCCCATCCCTGCATCCTATTGTCCATCCCTTCTTATCCATCTCTGACATACTACTTCACCATCTTAATATGACTAAACCCAAAGTCCTTATTTGGCCTCCCACGTTCTCTTCATTTATTCCTTTTTCTCCTCATGCGGACAACTCAACCATCTAACCTAGCACCCAGATGTACAGTCTTGGAGTCAGCTTTACTGCTATTCTGGAGGTACACTGTTTCTAGGTGAATGGCCTCCCTTTAACTCTTAAGAGAGGGTAACAAGGTGTTCAGAATTTGGCCCACGGAGAAGAATTCTCTTTTTCTCTGCAGAGTATATAATTTTAAAAATCAAATAATTATAATATGTAAAATAAATTTGATATTTTCAAGCTTTTACAATTTCAAGTATGTGACCTTTGATTTCAAGGGTCCATGAGTCCACCAGATGGGGACTGCCAGATATGGAGTACAGCAGCAATTCATCCATCCCTCCTCCCAACACCATTTTTCCCTCAGTGACTTTCTGTCATCGGAGGGGAGCAAAGGGGCCAGTACTGGCCAGGAGTCTTTGTTTCCAGTGCCTGAAGCAACGTATTCTGCATTCATTTACCATTAGGAAAACTAAAACATTTTCTTTCAGTACTTTGGCTCACTGGCTCTTCAAAAGTAATAAAATGTTTCTTACTGCATAATGAAAACATCTGTATCATCTGTGTTTAAAGTGTCTTACTTGGCATTTACATACACAAAAAGCATATATTTTCAAGTCATTCTGTGATAAGGTTCTTCTCTTTATCTTCTTGTTTGGATATGTTTTTGTTAGCTTGTATACTGTAATGTCACATGTCCGTGGTACTGTGCAAATGACTCCACAATATGCGAGGCAACAGAGGTGAATCAGATCCAATGAGCTAAATTCTGTATAGTTTCACTGATTTCAGCCTAGCTCCACTTCCTTAGAACCACCTGGTAATTTTGTCCATTGTATTTAATCCTAAAATATCATTTATACCTAGTGTCCTAAATCAAAATATTGAATTATAAAACTAAAATTAATAATCCATAGTAAATAAAGTTTTAGTTATTTTATTTCCTCTTGAAGGAAGTATACAAAAATACAATTATGATTAAATGTTTTAGAATTTTTTATCCCCACAGTCAGTTTAAATAACTTTCATTATTCTTTATGCATTTAAATGATACTCGTCTGTCCTTGGATTGTGAGCTCCTTGGAACAGGAACCATCCTTCTTGAGTATTAGAAACTGCTAGCACATAGTGATTGATACCATAAGTAGATAATAATACACATTTGGAGAACCATGTTCTGTATACAATGTTGACTTTTATGCCCTAGAATACGCATTTCATTTGAGTATCATTTTTACTAGCTGTCTCCATAGGGAAAAAAATACCTCTGAAAGACTCTTATAGGACTTCAGACTCATCTGGGTACCCAGTATACTATTGTAGATGTATCGGAACTATTTAATCTGTATCTGTAGTACTGTAGATTTTAGGTGTGCTAGCTTATTCACCCTGTCCTCACCTCCAGACACATGCTTCTGCAGACCATAGGGAATTATGGCAAAACCATGCACATGGACACAGGCACAGTTGCTAGTGTAGATATACCCCCAAGTGACCTTAATCCTCTCTCAGTCTTGGAGCTGATTCGGGCAAGTCCAGTTCCTCAGCGCAAGTTGGAGGAGCCTGAAGGCACCAGTGCAAATGGCCTAAAGAGCATTTACAGCAGCCAGAGATCACCAGGATACAGGGGAAATTCGTCACGTTTCTTTTTGCCTGTCTGTCTCCCCTGCATAGCAGATGGGAAGGAGAGCTTTTGGAGCCACTAGAGCAGTTTTGCACTACCCAAGGTAAACCCGTCTCTAAAAAAAAAAACCTTCCCACCTCCACTATGTTGAAGACCACTCTGCACAGGTGGAGTGGCATAAAATGGCTGGAGTGTGACCCAGGAAAGGGGAGGTCTTTGTCTCCCAAAAAGAGAATAGTTAATCAAAAATTCACAAAAGGAGGTGCAGATGGTGAACTATTGTGCCCACAAAACAAAATCTTATTATTCTGCCCTTATCTGGGCATGTCCACACTCATTTTCAGTAATTGCATGTGCCAGTACCTGTTGATTAATGGAATCAGTTAAAGTGTATGAATTAACATTTCCGTGTGGAAATGTGGGCTTTTGCAGCTGCTATAAGAGTATGCACATTTCTGCTAGTGGATCTCTTGCTTCCGACATTGAAAATTTGGCCCATGGGGGTGAAACATTCTCTTATGATTATAACAAACTATTAGAATACATAAACAAACATGTCACTTACCTTTTAATTGTCACCTTTAAAAAAAAAGCACTGACATTTTATACTATAAGTTATAGGCTGAAAGAACATACCTTTGCATACATTAGATGTTAGTGTGTCCTGGTCTACAGTATGCGTTTCACATACAAAGAGCAGAAAGTAGCAAGGGGGTGAAAAAAAAGCTGGAGCACGGGTGCTGGCTCTAAATAGGACATAAGGAAAACAAAATCAGGGGATCTAATCTACCTTCATTTATTTTAACAGACTCAAATCTATTTCTCCAGGCTTATGTGTGATGCAGTTAAGAGATGAAGTGGGTGAGTAGACAGTTGATTTATATTATGTAGGAGGAGGTCTGTCTGGATGGATTATTCCTTACATTTTGATTGGTGTTCATATTTTAAAATGACTGTGTAAGCAGCAAGCGCTTCAAGATAGGCACTTTTAACAAAACTGAAGAAATATATGCAAAGATACTTCTGGCCAGTCATTGGTAAAACCCGCATTAATTTCAGTGGGTTCAAAATTGAGTCTCTAGTCTTTTCCTACACTTTACAAAGTATCCCAAATTTTCTCAGCTTGATGCTTATACAATGTGCTTATATAGGTTGCTGCAGTAGCAAGCTGCCCTGTGAGCTGTTGGAGATTATCAGTATAAAGTCTTAACTCCGATACATTTGAAATTGTAATTGTAAAAAGTGTTTTGATTTTCATCCCACTTTCTTTAAAACATGTTTGCTCCTTTCTTTTTTCTTTTTCTAAAAAATAGTCCCTCTCTATGCCTGCCTACACACATCTGCAGTCCCAAAGACCATAATTTAGGTCCTGACCCTAGAATCTCACACACATGGTTCTCATTTTAGAATTTATTTGGCAGTCCTGTCTCTAGGGAGTAATACATGTAAATAGTCAAATATCTCAAAGCTCATAATACATACTTTGTTTCCTGATGCTGTTTCACATTTCTTAACTGTGGCCTTATAACAAGGCTGACGAACTGTGACCAGAGGAAGCTATTTGGTGCTCAGATATTACAAATGTCTTACTCAGATTAAATCTTCAACAAGATTTTTCTTTTGACTTCAACAAGAATTTTCCTGAGTAAAGACTGTGTTAAAGTGAGTAAGGATTTCCAGATCTGGATTTAATCTTTTTGTACTTTCACCTCCATGTCTTCTTCCATGCGACCCCCTATCCATGGTACAGCCTCCCTGCATTTAACTCCCCCTTAAAACTCTATTTCTGCTGTGCTGAGTACAGTTAAACTAATGGATTTGTATTTAAAGCTGGACTAGGCTTGTGCCTATTCCAAGCCAACTCCTGGAATCATACAATGAGGGCAAAGTTTTTACCACATATGCACTCGCGCACACACACACACACACACGTCTAATCCAGGTGATTCAGAACAAAAACTTGAAAAATGTGACTAAAGTATAACTGGTTCAGTTATGGCTGCCTGAGTCTGCAGACAGCCTGCAAGAAAAGTATTTCCTGTGCATTTCAATGCTGCTCAAGGCATACTTGCCAATACCACCCCCAAGAAAGGCCTTTTTGTGTGGCAGAAGACTACAGTGCCCCCTCCCTCCCATCACCATGCCCCCAAGTAGATGCACACTAACTCTGGGGTATGTTCTGAGGAAGATACTGCTGCTGCTTCTGATGACTCCCTAGATGTTCCTAAGGAGAGGATTTAAATAAAGAAATAATAAAGAAAGTGTAGAGCATACTACACGTACTGAGATAACCATATCTATTTTTCCAAGGGAAAAATGGAAAGGGCTAAAGGGCAATCTCTGTATATAAATCTTCTTTCCAATTATTTTTATTTTTCGTTTAGTCAGGAGACTGAATGTTACAAGACAAATTACAAGACTGTTTTTCCTAATGTCAGTTAGCTGGGAATTTTACTGTCAGGACAAGACAGAGCATGTCTCTTACAAGAGTAGAAACTTGTATCTAGAAATAAGCCTTTAGTGCAGCAAAGTTACCATCATGGAATTTAAAACAGATATGAGCCTTGGAGTTTGCAGTAAATTGATCAAAATGTGGAAATGAAAGATTCACTATTTAAGAGCTACAATAAATCAGCATGTACCGGTTTCTGACATTAATGATAAGTTTTGTTCTGATCTGTCAAATTCATTACCTGTGGATTATATTTTAAAAGCACAGTGCCTTTCAGCCCAACACAAACTAGTGTATCTTAATACTAATTAATTGCTTCAGTAGCTGGGATTTAAACATTGACTTTTTGCTTCCAAAACATGTATGTAGCTAATCTATGTTTAACCAAAGTGACAACAAAACAAAGAGGAAAGGGCTCGACAGTTAAAATGAAGAAGTTCATCTGGAGCGTTACAATGCCATTCTTATCATGAAATATTACAGACAAGATGGAAAAGAGTCTTTAACTTGTACTATGCTTGAGGGCTTGCTACAGTATGCAGTGCAATGTGAAATGTCTTTATTGGGTAACATTCTGTTACACACCATATCCAGGTAGTTTCACAGCATGTTCTAACCGTAAATAAAGAAGAGGACATGTCACTGACACAGAGTGATCTGGATTGCTTTGTAAACTAGACACAAGCAAACAATATGCATTTTAATATGGTTAAATGTAAATGTATACATTTAGGAACAAAGAATGTAGGCCAAATTTACAGGATGGGGCACTCTATCCTGGGAAGCAGTGATTCTGAAAAAGATTTGGGGGTTGTCATGGATAATCACCTGAACAAGAGCATCCAGTTTAACACTGGGACCAAAGGGACAAATGCAATCCCTGGATGCATAAACAGTAGAACCTCAGGCAGTAGTAGCATAGTTATTTTACCTCTGTATTTTGCACTGTTGGAATACTAGGTCCAGTTCTGGTGACCACAATTCAAGCAGGATGTTGTAACAGTGAGAGTAATAAACCATTGGAACAAGTTACCAAGGGTCATGGTATATTCTCTGTCACTGACCATTTTAAAATCAAGATTGAACGCTTTCCTCCCGCCACTCGCCAAAAAGATATGCTCAAGAAATTATTGTGGGGAAGTTGTCTGGCCTGTATTATACAGGAGTTCAGTGTGGGTGATCACAATGGTACCTTCTGGCCTTGGAATCTATCAATTTATGAACAGTTTAATTTTGTTGTAATCTCAGTTTCCACAAAAGCAAAGAGTTCATCATACAAAAGTATGAAATCCATTAATTAAAAAATGAAATGTCATACAATAGAGTTTAAGAAGATAAAATATATTTCCAGCATAGCTAGATATATTTGATAGTAAGTAAGTAAATAAAATAAAATAAAAATTAAATTAAACTAATAAATAAAATAAATGAAGCAAACTTTCTACAATGCCAGTGGTCAAAATGTGAGGATTCTATACCCAGATATTTTCATTTCATCTACCTCAGGAACCAAATTGATATTTTAAATAAGCAAACATTTGTACATCCCAGAATTACTGAGACCCAATAATATTAAAGAATATTTCATTTAATTTACCATTGCCACTTTATTTTTCAGAGAGCCATACTTTGCTTTCTTTGTGTTATTATGGTAAAATATTCCTTTGACATTTCTGAAAACAGTCCAATAATAAATAGCTTATATGAATGAGAAAATAAGTGCCCATACAATCACTTTATTTACTTAAATGGCATATATACTCTCAATTTATCTTCTTATTCTAGGATACAGAACCTATTTTATCTTGTACGTGAGAATGATCCCACATCAATCTCAAGAATGAAGTTTAAAAAAGAAAGAAAATCAAGAACTTAATATTGCATGTGACTACATCAATGTCAGGCTGTGTGAGAGAACAGAAAGTGAAAATCAAAATATAAAATGTTAAATGAAATATATTTAGCAATAGCTCTGTAATGCGATCATATGTGATATCTGAGATGAAGTAGTTATTCTACGAATTTTAACAGTGCAGAATAAGCAACTTCTGATGCTTCCAAAATAAACAGGAATTTCCAGAACAGTGGAATCTGTCATTTTGAAACCTGAAATTTATGACAAAGAACCACTGAATAAATTAAGTAGTAAAGCATCCAGAATGCAATCCAACAAAAACAATGTAAAGCTTCAAAATATAAAATAACCTTCACCCTGCAACTATGTTCTACCAGAATGACCACTTTTAAGTGGTGGGAAGCTGTTGTCTGGATTCTAGAAAAAGTGTGTGGCTCCTTTAAAGACTAAAGAGAGTGAGTGACTTGCTGTGGCGGCTTCAGACCAGATCAGCAGGGGGACACTTACCCAGGTGACCAGAAGAGTGTGTGGGGGGGGACTGTTTTGGTCCATGATGGTACAGGTAAAGCCCACTTTACCTGAACCAGGCCAAGCAGCTCCCACCCTCCTTTCCCTGGGAGTAGCCAAATACCAGGATTTGTCATGATCCGCTGGGCATTACACTAGTCACTCCTTTCTCAGGGGACTAGGAAGGACTTTTTTCCCTCACCACCAGATTGGTCAAGGTGAGATAGGGGCATTTTCACCTTCACTATAGTGGATTGGGGGTTAGTTGGGGAAAACATGAAATGGGGGTCAGGCTGTGGTGTTGTAGGGGCAGATGTTCAATGCAAGTACTGCGCAGGGAAGGGATTCAGTGATCAGACAAAATGGACTGACAAAAGATATAAAGGAGGTATCCTTTAAAGGAGCAGAAACAGGGAATGGGAGTGGGGGTCCCACAACTGTTACAGTAGGGAGTGAACCCACCCCTTCATAGCCCCCCTTAGCTCTCATTTGAGGTGGGGTGGGTGTGGCAGGGATCCAGCAGCAAGATGACTGGGAACCAGGATGGCTAAAGGGGAACGGCTGACAGCTGCAACTATGTTTTACTGCAAGAATGAAAGTGTCATGCTATAGCGGAGACACATGACCATGACATGAACTGGATCCAAACTACTGAACTCACTGACAAATGAAATGAGAATGGCCACTAAACTTGCTGCATTCCAATCTAAATGTAAGACCTACCTCTTAAGCTTTTTCACAGTAGTACCATGTTGCTAACAACACTCACACCTGAATGTTAAATAAAATAAATAATAATAGATATAAGAAGATAACCTACTCCCAAAAACATAACCCTGCCTCTTGACAGCCATCAAGGAAAAGAAATACATCATTGTCATCATTTTTATTTGTGGAAGGTGCTCTTATACTCTTCTGATGTATGGTGGGTCCATATGAGGCTCTGGATAGAAAAAATATAAGATGTATTTGGACATATATTTATAAAATAGCAGCTGTGCTTTGTTTTCCTTTACTGTTTTCTTCTTATTAAAGATAGTTGCATGAAAAGAACATCTCAGTTATTTAGATTTCATGTGCACCTGCTGCTTTTTTCTCACTTGTACTGTTTGCTACATTTAATTGGTTGCTGTGAGAGATCAGAAGTATTGTTTCTAAATGGCAAGGAAATATGGTGAGATATTAGCTGCACTTCAAAGATGGCCCATCTTGAATCCTGGGCACAGTTGAACAATGTATGTAACAAATGAATTGTTTGACTTATGTATTTTAAAGGGTTCCCTTGCTGTTTTGTTTATTACAGCAACAGTTCACTAATTCTCATTGTGCCAATCCTAAAGCTCAGAGCTAGATCATGTTCCCTTTCATGCTACCTTTAACAAAGCTCACAGGAAGGTTCACAGAGGAGAAAAACTCTGAAGATCCTCTCACAGAGGTTCCTCTGAATTCTTATGCTATAGAGCAATGGAGTGTGACATCTCCTAGGGAAGAAGCAGGAGCACCAAACCAAAACTTCCTGAGGATCAGAGCCTTCTACACAGAGATCTTGTGTCGTTCTAGGGCTGTGAAATCTTTTATCTCTGTCAATGTTTTACCCTTAAAGAGGAGTTCCATAGCCTGGAACAGAGTCAAGGTAAAGGCAATATATTTTTAATGGAATTCCCAATAGATAGTTCCCAACAGCCACTCACTGTGCAGCAGCAGTCAAAAAATCCTCACAGAAAGTTAAGAACCATTAGAAAAGGGATGGATAATAAAACAAAAAATATCACAATGCAACTATATAAATCCATGTTACATCCACACCTTGAATACTGTATGAAATTCTGGTCACTCCATCTCAAAAAGAGATATTGGAATTGGAAAAGGTAAAGATAAAGGCAACAGAAAGGCTTATGGAACAGCTTCCATGTGAGGAGAGATTAAAAAGACTGGGACTGTTCAGTTTAGAAGAGAGACATCTAAGGGGGGGGATATGATAGAGGTCTATAAAGTCATGAATGGTATGGAGAAAGTGAATAAGGAAGTGTTACTCCTCCCCTTAATACAAGAACTAGGGTTACACCCTGAAATTAATAGGCAGCAGGCTTAAAACAAATAGAAGTAAGTAATTCACACAGTGCACAGTCAACCCCAGTGGAACTCACTGCCATGAGTTGTTGTGATGCCCAAAAGTATAGCTGTGTTCAAAAAAGAATTAGATAGGTTCATGGAGGATGGGTCCACCAAAGACCATTAGCCAAAATGGTCAGGGATGCAACCCCCATGCTCTGGGTGTCCCTAAGTCTATGATGGCCAGATGTTGCGACTGGATAACAAGGGATGGATCACCTGAAATTGCTCTGTTCTGTTCATTCCCTCAGAAACATCTGGTACTGCCCACTGTAAAAGACAGGATACTGGGTTAGATTGACCATTACTCTGACTCTGTATCCGTTCTTGTGCTTGCTATGATTGCTGAAGAAAACAATGTGCATTTTCTTGTCTCCACCTGCTCCTGCCATTTTCCCAGGCAAGAAGCTCTGGATTTATGGGGGAGGATGGTTGATTGAGTCCAGGAGCAGGGCAATGTACTAAAGGGTTCTATAGAAATTGAATAGAGGCTTACAGAAATTATTTTAAAAACCTATAGAATTCAATTGAGAATTATATTCTTTCTGCAGAATTATTAACACATCCATCAGAATTCTATAGCAATGATATAGTTCTCTATTAAATTCTATAAGACATTTCCCAAAAGACTAGACTGGTTAAATGATGTTACCTTTGCTGCAAGGTTTGTGGCATAGCATAATCACTTAGCCAGTGCACTGTACTAGAAAGTTCAGTCCCCTCTTCTATAGCAAATGCTGCATAGCAACCCACTTCTGCAGGATTAGGGATATATTTTCTGATTACAAAGGTTTCAAGATGGATTTTTAGCCCATAAGTGTACTGCAGGAACATCATAACAATCACATCCGTCTGCAAAACAATCATGTTTTCAAATTATGTTTCTTCTTCTTAAGAACATAAATCACTGAACTTTGGCTTAGAACACTGGAATTTTCATAGACTAACAATTCATCAAGAGAAGGCACTCTCTGCACTTTTGCATCTTGAGAAGATTTTTTTTTTAGGCTAAAATAAACAATAAGAGGTCTGTGACAGGTACATTTCTGTGATTTTTCAATTATCTGTTAGTATGTAATGTACTTTTAAAACTTAAATGAAGATGAAAGATCTTCATGGATAGTATTTTACAATAAAAATGTGACTATGAAAGATAAAAAGCCATACCTCTAAAAAATTTGGAAGATCATTTCAGTACTGTTGGCTGTCTGGTGCAGTATTAGACTTAAGGTCAAATTGCTTGAAGTTCTGTACAATTTTATCAAATTCAATAATGCAGACGATTTGAATCTCAGAATAATCCACAACTTTTCTCCCCCAAGTTTACACGTATTATTAAAGAACTGGAGCTTAAAGGGGGAAAGAGGAAGAATCATGGCTGTAGCCTGCTCACCCCCTCCGTTGGCCCCCCTCCCATCCCATGCCACTCACTCAATTACTGAAGAAGGAAATGCAAGTCAGAACTGTCAGGGGAGGGGGGGGGGGGAAAGGAAATGCATTTTAACATTGTTTTTCTTTTCCTGAATTGATTTTGTTTGTGAAAGGTGGCAGATTGATAGTCCTGGACCGAGGTCCTCTCCCCATAGGCACAATATTAACTCCTCCAGCAAACTGCAACCTTGTTCTGGGGCCAGCCGTAATCAGGTCTTCATGCCAAATCACTCCTTGGCTTCTGCTGGGACTACCAACAACTACCCCAATAAGTTCCATTTTTGTTTTGGTTGTGAATTATAAGTTGTTTGGGGTGGGGACAGTCCTTTTGTTATCAGTTTCTACAGTACCTAGTGCAGTGGTCCCTTGAGCTATATTTAAATTGTTCATTATGAACTGAAAGACCCCACATTTCATTACAAACCTCTAGAGAGCATGAATATACTCAGTCTAATTAAAGATTTTTTTCCCTAAAATGAAAGGCTGGATAAGATTATGCTCACCGGGGGGGGGGGACCTACCCCCCCCCACCTTTGTTCCCCCCTTCCTCTCTCACTCACCCACTCCTCTCTGGTCTATTCTTCCACTGACACACAAAAAAACTGCATGTGTTCATCCTTTATGTAACAGGGAGCAAATGGATACCTTTGTACATTCTTCACAATATTCCTCTCATCTGTAACATCTATTATTACAAATGTATAGTAATACAATGCAATAATATTAACACTTTCATAGTGTTTAAAAGCTCATTCAAATCATCCACAAGTAATCAAATAAGGAGAAATGTAATCTTGGGAGAATAAAACACCCACAGAAAGACCGATGTTTACCAGCTTGCTGTTAGAAGTTTGACAAAGTTACAAGCAGCAAGAAATACTATGTGTGTATTTTTAAGTTGTCATTTAACCTGTAATATAGGCATTTAATATGAATTTGAAATTCATAAATGTTATTGGATATTATCAACATGTTATTCACTTTGAGAGCTGAGCTTATGACAAATATAATATTACATAGTAAAAAATAAATACAAATGTACAAAATACAGAGATCTAGTTTAACTAATAATCACTAAAAGGCAATCCTGTATGTTCTTACTGCAACATGCTATAAAACCTCAATGGGACTAGGCAGGGGAATAAGTATCTACAGCATCTGGTCCTTGGTCTGGGATACAAGGGAAAAGAAAAAGTCTCATCAGAAAAGAATATGCCCTGTCTTTGTCAGCAACTACTTCACAACAACTTTCAGAGTAGACAGCACAGAGTGAAAGGCTACTGCCATGATTTTTGCTTTAAAAGGCATTGTAAGCACAAATAAACCATAGAACTGTCAATTCTGAGGAAAGAAACACTCTTTTCACTTGTACTGGTATGTTAAAGCTCTCAACTGCATTGTATACCTTCTGATTGCTCCAGCCACAAGTGCAGTTTTCCATTTTAATGAAGTGCATTATCTCACCTTGTGTGTTGTACAAGGAGTCAATATTCTGTGTCTTTGTCCTCAGTGAACCCCTAAGCCTAGTTCAACTCCATTTCCACTGCAACCACATTTCTCAGCAAATCCCTGAAGGAAACATAAGGTGTCCCTTGAAATCGTATAGGAATTTATAAAACAATCATTATAACAATTGGAAAAAGATGTGCAAGGACCCAAGAAATAATAGGTATTTTTTGTTTCCTAGTGTATATGTGAAGGGACACTTCTTAGCATCACACTTTGGAGTAATTCTCCTCTCTCATTCTCATCACTCAAGAGGGTTTATACCAGAAATTTCTATTATTTTTAATGGAAACTCCCCATAAAAATGGTTGAGGATTAGCATGGGATTAAAATCTGTTAAAATATAATGTAGGGTTTGACCCTGAACGCTGGGTCAATATGGTTAAACAGCACATTGAATTTCCTTTCTGCGGTGTGTGTGTTGTGGTGGGGGAGCAGGGAAGGGAGATGGAACTGCTTTATACACACTCACACACTGAATAATCTGTTCACTCATTCTCCTTCTGGGGTCACTTCTAAACATTGATAAATGAATTCGGGCTATGAAAGAAATGTCCTCATGCACACAAAATGCTATCATTATCATCGCAATATCTTGGGCCCTGATCTTGCAAACCCTTTTGCTTAACTTTTGCATGGTAGCAGTCATCATTAATTTCAGTGAGTCTAACCAAGATATAAAATTAAGGATAAGGGCTTTGGACTTGAACCTCCTCAGCTAGTAGTCAGCACTAAAATTTAACACAGCTTTTTAGCAGCTGCTGTCTCAAAAACAAATAATCCTATAAATAAAATGCTTTAACCATCATATTGGACCAAAAATTACCAACTATTTCCATATTGGGGTCTTGCAGACCCCAAGTATATCAAAATATAGAGAATATGGGATTCTTTTAAAAGTGACTTTATTGTAACCATGTCGGTCTCAGGTTTATTGTAAGCAGTGAACCATAAAACCATGAAGAAGTTAAAACTTTCCTAGATTCAGAAGCACACTAAACATTACTTACGCTGGGGTCTAACTGACCCCCTCGTCAAAACACATTACATAGATGTTGGTCTAACTGACCCCATGTTTAAACTATGAAAAATAGGTAGCAACAGCAACAATATAAAAGGCACAAACACATCAAAGTGGCAGTAAATGACCCACTACCTTGAACAAATGGAACAACTTGATGACATATGTTCTGAACATACAAAGTTTTTACACTTCACACATTTTTTAAGAGTTTTTTCATCTCATTCTCTGGAACAGATGTAACATCTTCCCCATTTCTTAGGCTCTGGATCAGTACCCAGCACACTCGATGCTGCTTCTTTAGCAGCCTGAGGCAAGGCTGAAATGTTCCTTTCCTAAACCAGTGGCATCATTTCTTACGCAAAGATGTATTACGCCATGCGAGGTTCAATAAAATCCAAATAATACATACATTCAGAGATGCAATATTCACATGCAATGCAACAGCTACGCTTTGGCCCAGCCACAGAGTCTTTTCCCCAGCAATTCTTTGCCCCAGCAGCTGAGAGTCTTTGCCACAGCAACAGAATCTGTCAAGTGTAGGCTGTCAGCAAATGCATCTGACAATTGTGGCTTGCCAAGAAACTCTTCCTAGCAGACACAGGCGTCCCAGAAAATCAGTTTGACAGTGTTATCTTCAAACTAAATCAATTTGCTGGACAATTATAATGATACACAAGGCAAATGTTATCTAGGGTCTCAAACCCCCAAGACCCTTTGCCTAAGGATCCTGAAAGACCTTTATGGTGTGGGGAACTTGTACTATTAGTTCATATTGTAAATAAAGCACATGGTGTTGAACCTGCCACAGGTTCTAGGTGTGATGGAGTTTGGGGTGCTATCCAGACCTGTGAGGGGTTGTGTCACCACTTGCTCTGCAACCCTGGGTGCCTCACAGTGTTTTGCTGCTGTAGGTCCTGGTCTGGGATGCTCACAACCAGCCTACGTGCATGCCGGTCACACACTGAAGTGTCTGTGTGCTAGACAACCCTGGTTTAGCAGCTCGGACCTCAGCAGATTGTCTACAGACCCACAGAAATTTACATCAGTCTTGGTTACAGCCCATAAAGTGACCCCACCATACCCCAGTCATGATTCCCCCCTCCCCCCAAACAGCATGTGCTGTAATGTCCAGCCCTTTCCTGCAAAGTTTAGAGAAAAATAGGGGTTGTTTGTTCCTCTAAAAGACACACCGGCTTGTTAACTTCACTGAGGTAAGAACACCTTTGCCTGTAAACACGACACTGGGTTGGCTTATAGTAAAAAATAAAACAAATTTATGAATAACAGGACATAAGCTAAGTGATGCTAAGTAAAAGCAATACATTTAGAAAGGGTTGCAAGCAAATTAAAGTGAAAACAGGTATCTAAAATTCTAAGACTTAATCTAGCAAAATACAGGCTTAGTTCAAGAGGTTTCTCTCACCGCTCTTCCTTCTTCCCAGCAATGGCTGACTTTCTCTCAGTCAGGACATTCCACAAAAGCACAAGGACCTGGTTTCCCCTTGTCTTCCCAGGTGAAAGATCTTTGTCAAAGCAGGTTTCTCAATTATAATTCAGTTTCCAGAGATTTCAACCCTGCCTTGGTTGAACGATCCATCCTTCTCACCTTGCAAGAGCTCAGTGTCTGTCTAGAAATGGATGCCCAAGATGGCTTCTCTCCTTTTATCTTCCAAAGGTCAATGAACTTGTTTCAAGAGGTAGGAAGGCCGCATGCTGTGCTTCCCTTCCTGTGGGGCTTCCCATCCCCCTGGATGATTTCTAGGTCAATTGTTTCCAATTCCACCATGCTTAATTTGCATAGGAGGCAGGTACATAACTGTGACATTCCCTCCTGTCTGGGCAGACTGTACAGCTTGATATTAGTGAGTATCCACAATTCCTTATCTAGTTTTAATACATACAATTCACAATTATATCACTAGTGTGTTGCAGGCTTTCAGGAAAAAAAAAACAACCCACCTCATTCTATTCACTTTTATAATGTATGCCCCTAAGACATGAAACCAGAGCTCTTACCATTCTGAGTCTGCCCTAGTCCCCAGTATAATTGTCACCCACAGCTACCTTCAGCTGTGCCAGTGTCTGCACATAGGGGTTTCTGTGCCACAGCATGGTCCAGCTGTGCCTCAGTTTCCCTGCTTTGTGGTGTTCTGGCCCACAGCTTTCCTAACTGCCAGACTCTCACAACTCCGATCAGATTCTGGGCAACAGCATCTTTTAGGCTGTGTCACAGACATACCTAACACTGACTCCGCTTCTCTGGTGTTGGTTTATCCCCTCGGCTACTGAGTCTGCCTGTGGTGGGCTTGTATCTGAGCACTTGGGCTCAACCCTGTTACATCATTACAGAAAACACAAGAAAAAACACTGACCACTTTTCCACAATCAGAATTCCAGAATATCCTTTAGTATCCATAATGCTTCAGGATTCAGGTAGGGCAATGGCATCCATCACACCCACTTCTGGTTGTTTGCGAGCCTCTGATCAGGCATACCCTTAAGTAAGTCCTTCCTTCTGGGAGCCACAGGTGTAATTTGCCCCTCCTCTTCTGTTTGAGATGCCTGGGTTTGTCCTGGTCAGTAAGCTTCAGTTGCTCCACTCTGCTGCCTAACTCTGACACTTGGCCTCCATCTTCATCCATCTCTCCTCCACTAGCAGCCTTTTCCACTCCAGCCTCCACAGCTCAGGACCTCTCGCCATTGCTTCTGCCTCTGCTTGGGAACCATCTGCTTGGTTTCCTGCATGCCATGTCGGAGAAAAAGTAACCTCCTGTAACCCCTGGTGTGGAGCAGTTGCCCCATCCTGCCTCCTGGCATATGGCCACTAGCTCCAAGATTGGTTCTGAGCAGCTTCTGGCAAATCTCACCATGAACACAACTCTAACTGCCTCGTGGGGAGTTCAGTATCCACTTCTTTGCTCTGCCTGCCTTTTCTGCTGTTTACCTATCCTTACACTTTCCTGTGTTTAATTTGGGCAAGAAAATAGAACAAACAGAAAATAATAAAACTCACCTTTCTTTGATTGTTCCCAGCCTTTTCACCTCAGAATCTCTTAAAACTAGGCCACTGAGTTATTTGTTTTCAAATGACACCTCACCAGGCATACTATGTACAAAGATTATTACAGTATGTAGGGGGGGAATACAGGGGTGCTTAGTGTCACACTGTGTGAAGACTGTTTGCAGTAAGGAATCCTGAGTGAGGGGACCCCGTCTTCTGATACTAACATTGAGGGGTCTGACTCCATTACTTTTTAGTGACTTTTTTGTTACACAAAACCCACAACGGGTAGGATGAAAAAAACAGTGTGGAAGCATTAAGTATTCTCATACAAGGTTGAGGTCAATGTATGAAAAGGCACAGGTTTGGCACAAAAATTCTTATTTCTATTGACCACAATACACACAACAGACCCCAGAATTTTAGGAGGCTTAAAATACCTGAAAGAATTGGAATCTCAAATTTCAAATGGCAGAAAGCATTTATCTACAATTGTACTGGTAAGTGAGATAAGGGCTTCAATGATATCAGAACTGAAATTTAAAAAATGGTCATAAAAATGACTTGATTGTGTGATCTGCAATCTCATGATCCACCATGGCAGAAACACTTGGTGAAGGCATAATAAAATTTACAGAACCAACTTTGATCTAGGATCAATGATCAGAAAGAAAAACATTTGATTTTGCCTTCAAATTATTTGTTTCTAGGTATGATATTGATTTTATCATTAAGACAAAGATTAAGAAAATTGTAAACAAAGGGGGCCTGATTCCTATTTACCCTAACACCACTTTCCACTGCTCTGGGAACATAAAAATGTCAGAGTGGCAGTAAGTTACATTTATAACCAATAAGGCCTCGTTGTGCTGACATTGATTTTGGACAACGAAGAGACCTTGGAAGGAATGACTTCTATCATTATGGGTTTATAATGGTCTCCCTCACTTTCTATTTTGCCTACCAAGAAGTGAAGAAACCCATTATTTTGTAGTATAGGATTGTTCTTGCATCATCAGACCTGGTTTCTCCAGTAGCCATTTGAAAAGGACATCAGATTTTCAGTTTTAAAGATGGTTGAGATTTTAGTCAACTGAAGAAAAGAAAACCTATTTTTCCACAACAGTGTCCTTGTCAGTGTAATATCTATCAAATTGATGGGTCCCAGCTAATACAGATTATGAGTATAATGAATAAGAAATAATCAATCTACACAAAAAAAATGGCAGTAATAGCCACAAAATTAATGTATATTAGTCCTCAATAGTAATGCTACATTATTTCTCAATTAGGGTGAATATACCCTAAAAAGAACAGCATGCTATAATAATCACTGAACAACTAACACTAACAGGTTGATTTAGCAGAGATACGGATAGAATAATTATACTAACAATGTCATCCCAATGTAACAGAGTTTCCTGTTAAATGTTTAAAATAGACACAATTCCTTTTCACCTTCTCTCTGCAACAGCTAATCAATGGTTGTTTGCTTCATTCAGGGACTGATTAAAAAAGGGTATGTTACTGGGACCTAATTTACTGCAATTAGAAATGAAATGCATAGATTGGGTAACTGGATGTGCAAATGGCCATTTATGAGGCCAAAGACCAATTTGCACAAACATTTCTGACAATTGCGTGCTGAAATTTTTTGAGAAAAGCAAGTCTTCATTACTTGAATTCATCTGAACACAAAATGCCTGACAGGCTCAGTGCATCTCCAGGAGAACCTACTACTTTTAAAGAGTCAATCACTTCAGCAACCCGTAAGAGGGCACATTCTCAAATAAAACTCTGTTAGAAACAATCCAAAACCTTCTATCTAAATGTTACCTGCTAGCTGCAATTCTCCTTCTGCAAAGATCCTTTTTCAGACAGGTCATAGTAACATAAACAGATGGATTTTTGTTCTTTAGGGAGCCTGTTGTAATAGTCTGCAGCCCTGAGACGTAAAGGTCAATTTGTCATTATTTCAAATGACAGAGCTCAGCATTTATAATATGACTTCTCCAATAAAAGCTCCCACAAACAATGCTTTCTATTTCAGATGACAGATTACCAGTGATCTCCACTGTACCACTCCTTCCAAGATTTTATTCTCTCTAATTGCTCATCAATTTTGAAAATATTGATTTCAGTGGAAGCTGCTGGGTGCTCAGCAGTTTTGAAAGAAAATCAAGCCATTTGTTTGGAATCCTAAATATGGATTTAAAGGTCCAACTTTAGTTATTCATTACTGAAAACCGCGGCTAGCTGTCTGAGGGATTTCCTCCTTTTCACTGCAGATAGTAATTAATTCATCTTTACAAGTCTAAGGTTGAAAGATTCCACTGATTATCCTTAAATTTTATTCGTTATTTAGGGGCTCCCATATAACCACTCAAGCTGGCCCTTTTCATTCTGTGAAACTGACAGCCACTGACAGTTCCCTTAATTTTATCAGTCTGTGACTGTGCTGAGAGGGGCAACTCAGTCTTCTGCTGGTATCACCACAAACTCCCTCTTGTTTGGTTGCTGGAAGTGAAGCAGGATTCTTTGACAACCAACCACATAGCCTATGGTACCATGAAGATAGTTCAATAGTGTAAGAAGCAGACCACCTAATGCAATAAGACCCAGATCAGCAAAGGTACTTAGGTGTCACTACAATCCACAATCCACCGCCCTCCCTTCAAACTGTCATTAAACTCACTCAGCACCTATATTTTTTTCTGTAACAGTCCCCTAGGTATCAAAGTGTCTTCTGAGCGTGTCTAACTCATGCTTAAACCCTAGTGCGATTCTCGAAGGTATTCTCCTGTGGTACCTCATCCAGTAGGTGTGCTCTGAGCATGCCACAAAATGGTCTAGGCCTGGGAGGGAAGAGGCTGCCTACCATATAACCATTAGGCCAGTGGTTAGAGTACTCACCCTCTCCAACCTTGTAGTGGTGGGGAGGTTTGCATGTCTCAATGACCCTGACAGAGATGCTGCCTGGAGTCATGTACTCCCTTAGGGCTACCCATAGCAGGATGGTCAAGGGCGAGGTTCCAGATAAAGTGTGATCCAAGAAGTCCCTAACGGCAGAGCAGACAGAGGATAACTGCACAATGGAGGTGAAACTGTTGTATAATGTTAAATCAGCTGTGAAGGTGGTTGAAGGCTGCAGCAGATAGAGGATCTCCAATAGTCATGGTGCCTATGCCATTGGTTTCAAGACCTCTATCTGTCAAGGATAGTGTGGTGACTGTTGTACACTAGTCTCTCCACTTTAAAAGAAGTCCCGCACAAGCATCTTCCAGGTTTTGGGAAAACAACATTTGCACAAGTCAAAAGTCCGGTGGCAATCAGTGGGTGGTGATGGGCCAAGGACAGTGAAATTCGGAAGTTCCTAGTTACAGACTGACACACATGCAGTGTGAGTGTGTGTGAGAGATACAGTCATCTTGCTTGAGGATTGAGGTGAGTCGAGCATCTCGGCAGCTGCACCAATGCCTGAGCAGTCATTTTTAGGATCCACTCTGCTCACCTCACATGGGGAGGGGGTTAGAAAAGGTACCCTAAAAGTAGTCTTGCCTCTGTTTTTCCTAGCTGGATAGCCGCATCCAGCAGGATCACCACCTCAGCAGTCGAAAATGTAAGAAACTTTTCAACTTTGGAACTTGGAACATACGTACCCGGATGGACAACTCAAACAGTGACTGACCAGAACAACATACAGCCATTATTGCTCGTGAATTGAGCCAGTTTAACATTGATATTGCTGCTTTGTCTGAAACTAGAAAAGCTGAGGAAGGACAGGTGAGGGAGGAGAAAGCAGGATACACCTACTTCTGGAAGGAGGAAAAAAACAAACAAAACAAAACAAAAAACCTATAGATTAACTCGGATTGCATGGAGTGAGCTTTGCTATAAAGAACAAGCTCGTAAGGTGCCTCCCTGAGGCACCAGTTGGCATTAATGAGTGGTTTATGACACTTCAATTGAGGCTCACCAAAAACCAACAGGCAACTATTGTGAGCGCCTATGCACCAACACTGGATGCCGATGAGAATGTAAAGGAAGATTTTTATTCTCAGTTGGAAACCATTTTATTGGAGACTCCTACAGAAGACAAGATCATCCTTCTGGGGGATTTCAATGCACATGTTGGACAAGATTCATACCTGTGGAAAGGAACAATCGGGAAATAAGGAGTTGGCAAAAGCAATTCAAATGGAATTCTGCTCCTGACCAAGTGTGCTGAACATGAACTTATTATTACAAACACTCTTTTCCAACAAAAGGAAAAGTTCAAAACATCTTGGGAGACACCCACTGTCAAAGCACTGGCATCTCCTAGACTACGTCATAGTTCATGCCTGAGATCATAGTGACATACTTCTCACAAGAGCAATGACAAGTGCTGATGACTGTTGGATGGGTCATCGCCTTATTCGATCCACAATGAAAATTAAGATTGCTCCCAAATGGAGGCTGCAAAAGAAGCAGTTCAGGTGCAAGTTGAAGATTCAAGATTTGAAGGACCCTATTAAGCCTAACCGCTTCCAAGCAGTCTTAGAAGAAAAGCTCCCATTAGAGTTTCCAGAAGAAATTGAGGAACATTGGAGCCAGTTGAAAGCAGTAATCAATGCCTGTGAGGAACCCATAGGCTACCAAACCAGAAGTCAGCAGGACTGGCTTGACGAGAATGCTGCTGAAATTGAGCAACTCATTAATGAGAAGAGTATGGCATTTCATGCTTGGCAGAACGACATAAATTGTAATATAAAGAAAGAAGCCCATGCCAAGGTGAGGGCGGAAATTCAACGTAAAACTAGAGAATTTACGAATAAATGGTGGACTGAGAAAGCGCAAGAACTCCAACATCTTGCAGACATCCACAATACATGTGGTTTCATTAGTGATGTTCATGGGCCAATTTGTCATGGTATGAATCCTCTTCGCTCTAAAGGATGGAACCACACTTTTGAAGGACAATGAAGCCATCAATACTTGCTGGAAATAACATTTTGAAGATCTCCTTAACCATAATTCTATGGTTGCAGATGAAGTCCTTGAGCAAATCCCTCAATGGACCATTTAGGGTTGAGCTCGGAGACCCTACCAATTTGTATGAGGTACACAATGCCACCATGCAGATGAAGACCAACAAGGCAGTAGGTCAAGATGGGATCCATGCTGAAATCTTTAAAGACATTGGACCCGAGCTAATTTGGCAGCTTTACCTGCTCATCCTTAAAATCTGGATAAAGGAGGAGATACCCAGTGAAATGAGGGATGCCCTGATTGTCACCCTCTTCAAGAAAGGGGATAAAGTGGATTGTGGAAATTACTGTGGTATCTCTCTCCTAGCCATTGCAGGCAAAGTTCTGGCACGGATCTTTGCAACCAGCTTTCTGCCCCTGTCAGAAGAAATTTTACCAGTGTCACAGAGTGGTTTCTGACCATGTAATGGAACTGTAGATATGATCTTCACAGCACAGCAGTTGCAAGAAAAGTGTCGGGAGCAAAACTGACCACTGTACATGGCTTTTATTGATCTAACTAAAGCCTTTGTTTCAGTGAATCACCATGCCCTCTGGACCATACTTTCTAAGATTGATGTATTTATCAGGACATCCAATGTCCTAAAATTGCTTCATGATAACATGAAAGCGACTGTTCTGAGCAGCACTGACTCCCAGAGCAAACCTTTCAAAGTACAAACAGGTCTGTATCATCACTTCAACCATGTTTGTGGTTTTTATTGCCGTCATTCTTTACCTAATTGCTGGGCAGTTTACACCTGGCGTTGAAATCATTTACAGAATGGACGGAAAGCTGTTTAAGCTTAGCAGGCTGCAAGCCAAGAGTAAAATCTCCACAACATCTATTGTGGAACTTTAGTATGCTGATGATAATGCAATCTTTGCCCACTCTGAGAAAGATCTTCAAACTATCTTGAATGTGTTTGCTGATGCTTACGTATGTCTTGATCTCACTCTTAATATCAAGATGACTAAAGTGCTCTATCAGCTCTCTCCAAATGAGGTATTACATGCCCCATCTATCAAAATCAATGAAGTGGCACTGGAGAATATTGATCATTTCCTCTACCTTGGAAGTCATCTTTCATCCAAGGCAGATATTGATGGAGAAATTCAACATCGCCTGAGCTGTGCCAGTGTAGCCTTTTCTCATTTACAGCACAGGGTTTTTGAAGATCATGACATTCAAACAGACACCAAGCTTCTTGATTATCAAGCCATTATTCTCCCAACACTGTTGTATGGGTCCAAAACTTGGACAACCTCTAGACACCACCTGAAAAAGTCCTTGAGAGGCACCACCAACGCTGCCTTTGTAAGATTCTGAAGATCAAATTGGAAGACAGGCACACCAATATTAGTGTCCTGGAAGAGGCAAAGACCACCAGTATTGAGGCAATGATCATCTGTTGGCAATTCTGCTGGACTGTTCATGTTGTCCGGATGCCAGACCATCATCTCTCAAAACAGGTCCTGTTCTCTCAGCTGAAAGAAGAGTACCATAATGTGGGTGGACATGCTGGAGGACAACCTAAAAAAGTGTAATATTGACATTGACACTTGGGAGACACTTGCCCAGGATCGCTTAAAATGGAGCGAAGTCCTACGTGATGGTCCCCTGCATTTTGAACTTGCATGCCGACAAGCTGAAGAGGACAAGGAGAGACTGGCTTCCAGTCATGGTCAACAGCCTCCTGCTGAGCCTGAAAACATCTGCCCTCATTGCAATAGAACTTGTGGTTCAAGGATTGGCCTTATTAGCCACCTGAGGACCCATAACTCCCATGGAAGATCATCATACTCGGTAATGAGTGATTGCCCATCATCATCAGAGTACTCACCCATGAAGTGGAAGACTGCATTTAATCCCCTGTCTGCCTGATGAGCAGAAGGGATTTAACCAGGGGCTTTCCACATGATTGCCTTATCTTCTAGGTTTGGAATATTCTGATTTGGGTCTCTCTCAATCACTCCTATTGATGTTTTGTGTATTAAATAATATGCACTGGGCTGGAGATGGAGTGAGTGACTCTATAGTTCATGGTCCTTCTTTTTCATCTTGACAAGTTTTTTTCAAAGAAACATTTTTGAAGCTAAAACCGTGGTTGAGGAAATTCCTTTTAAGATTTGTACTGCTATTGCCACCCTCCTTTCCAGCTAACAGTATATAGATAGGGTTGCTAACGGTGTTGAGATTTTTTTTTTTAAACCAGAATGCCTGGTTGAAGCACAGCTGACCAGGCCATTAAAAGTCCAGTTGGCAGCACAGCGGGGCTAAGGCAGGCTTCCTGCCTACCGTGGCTCTGTGAAGCTCCCAGAGGCGACCAGCATGTCCCTGAAGCCCCTAGGCAGAGGTGCCATCAGGGAAGCTCTGCACACTGCCCCTGCCCTCAGTGTCACCTCTGCAGGTCCCATTGGCCGGGAACTATGGCCAGTGGGAGCTACGGGGGTGGTGTCTGTGGGCGTGGGCAGTGCACCGCACCCACCTGTGCAGAGCCACCTGGCCATGCCCCAGTCTAGGGGCCAGACATGGCGGCCATGGCCAGGAGCAGCACGGAGCCTGCCTTAGCCCCACTGCACCGCCGACCAGGAGACGTCTGAAGTAAGCTCAGTTGGAGCCCGCACTCGAACCCACTGCCCCAGGTTAGAACCCCCTCCCATACTGTAACTCCATCCCAGAGCCCGCATCCCAAACCCCTTTCCCCACTCGGACCTCCTCCTTAACCCTAACTTCTTCCCAGATCCCACACCCCAAGCCTAGCTTGGAGCCCCCTCCTGCATCCTAAACTGTTCATTTCTGGCCCTACCCTGGAGCCCACACCCCCAGCTGGAGCCTTCACCCCTTCCCATATCCCAACCCCCTGCCCCAACCCTGTGAAAGTGGTGAAGGGAGGGTTGGAGCTAGTGGGGGGTGGAGCCTCAGAGAAGGGGTGAGGTTTCAGGCAGGGGGCAAGGCAAGGGTGTTCAGTTTTGTGCAATTAGAAAGTTGGCAACCCTATATATAGAACAACAATGGCTGAATTTCAGTAGCTTATAATTTGATTCATTTAAATCAAACTTCAGAGTTGAAATGGGTATAGTATCCACAGATCTTTTGTGCTGCTATCTCTACCTGTTCTGAACCATATTTATAGTGTTGAGGAAAACATCCAGAATCAGGTATGAAAAGCGTGATGGACATACAGACAATACACAAATTTGAGCTCAGTACTGCTCCTATTCAAGTCAGTTTCAAAAATATCACTCACTTGAATGGAAGCAGGATCAAGCCCTACACTGCTATCACTTTTCCACTTTGTTAGTCCCCCATGGTGCTGCACCTTCTGCAAAAGGTTAAAATGTATTCTTTGGCAAACCCTTCAGGGCACAATATGCAACATGTTTCCTGGCCATATCTGATTTTGGGGCTGGATGAGGCAGATTAGAACATTGTTCCATACACTGCACCTAATATGCAATCTACAATTTGACCTCTGGTGTATATTCCATCTGTAATAACACTTTCACGTGTTATTGATATATTTTGTTTTGCAGTGGATGGCTTTATAAAGCTGTGAAATAGCCATCTCAGTATAAGCTGTATAAGAACAAAATAAAGAGGTCAGCTGCATCCATGAATGGTTTACTGGAAATCACTTTAAATGGCAACATCAATTCAAAGAGGAGATTTGTAATTTTCTTATTCCCAGCCTCTGTGGCTAAGTGATTTGTTTTGTCACCTTTGTATGAAGCGGGGCAAAACTGATCATATTTGCTTTTGCAAAAATTCATGAAAGCAAAATATATTCATAAAAAATATTCTCCAGTCTCAATGCCAGGAATAGTGTTCCTCCAACTGTACATAATAACACTATAATTCCATCATATGATTCTGGTACTGATGACACACCTGGGTAGTGAAGTTCTGGTGGCATTTTCATGTTTTAAGGACTAGAAGAGGGAGTTATAGCTTTTATTTAAGCACAGTATAAGGATATGCTATGCCATTATAGTATTCCTAAACAACTAACTTTGCTAAAAGCATTAGAGTTTAAAACATTTTTCAGATGAGTGTAGCTAACACCAAAAATCAATACTACACTTTGTATATAAAAATGATATATTGCTTTACAAAATGTTCAAAAGTCTGGAAAGGAACAGCTAAGGAGTCCACCTACTTGCCCACTGCTTCTTCCTTTGTCATTCAGTATTACCCCCACTTAACTGAATGACTTTCTGAAATATACATTCTATAGTATAGTGCTACACAGGAGGTGAGACTACATGATCTGATAGTCCTTTCTGGCCTTAAAACCTATGAAAACTTACACTGCCACCTGGCTGGGTTCTGTTTTGTGGTTCTATAGGTAATTTTAGAGATGTACCTGAACTGCAAATGTTAGCTATAAATCTGGAATGGCAAGTGAATCAGATTGGTATTCTGGTTCAGGCTGATCTCTAAGGACCATAATCATGAAGGTGGAAACCACAGATTAATCTAAGGGGAGATTTCCAAAGGCAAAAGGGGCTTGAATGGAATCAATAGAAGTTCAGCACCTAACTTCTATTTGTGCCTTTGGAAATCTCCATCTTCATTGTTTGTACATGGGCGGTTCAGTCACCTCAGAAACTCGATAAGGCCCTAATGTGACCTCCCTTTCTCAGTGTAGCGGCAAGAGTCACAGCCTATTGAGTTACTTTCATCACCGGCCAATATGGGAGATGGGGAATACCCCACAGTCTCCGTTCCTCCGTAGAGCTCAGTAGGCACAGTTCGGCCTCCTGCCTGGACCGAGTCCCACTTCTCTTCTCCAGGGGATCTCTGTAGAGTGGGGGCTGATGGGGGGAAACCCGGGCCCACCCTCTACTGCGGGTTCCAACTCAGGGACCCTAATGGTGGTAGCTGTTGGTGGCTTTCCCTTCACCACTGACACCGCTTTGATTCCCCCGGTCACTTCCCCCGTAGTCCCCTTTTCCTAGCTTCACCCTTCCTCAGGATTCAGCAATGCTTCCTCTCCTCCAGCTCCTTTCACCTCAGCCTTCTGGAGAGCACTGGAAAGAGCGCTTTTAAACAGTATAAGTGGGACCTTGATTGGTTCCACCTGTCTCCATTAGCCTAATGGCCTTAATTGGTTGGCCTTAATTGGTGTGAGGTGTCTTAATTGGCCTGGAGTAGCCTCTGTTTGGCTATCCAGGAAACAAGGGCCTGCTCATTCTGAAGGCTGATATACCTGCCTTCCAGTACTCTCTTAGATTCTCCTGGTCTGAATCTGTCACAATAAGTAAACCTTCATCAAATACTCTACTACTCAATACGTCCATTTGAGTCAAATCTCAGCACCGATCTCCTTTCCCTCTGCTTGCATGGATGCTTGTCTGGTTGCTGCTCCTTCCTGACTTCCTTAGATCAAGATGCAGAAGGTTTAATGGTTTCCTTTTTTAAATTCAGTGTACCACTTTATGCCAATAGGAGGCTTCCTCATTTGCTGGGCCCAGCGTGCACTGTATCACTGAGAAAGTCTTAAGACACATGGGATTTCCAGTTTGGAGAGGTTATGTCAGGAATATAGTGCAAAACTGCAATTAATAATGATATTCAGAGTACACAAAATAATGCATTGACAGCCAGTAAAGAGAGCTATTGGGCTACCAATTAAAGGTAGGGTGAAATAGCAGAGGGAGGCAGATAAAATATTGAAACAGAGATTCAGAAGTGATTAGTGGGTAAAATAAAAATGTGTGGGTGGAGAAGGATTAGGAGCTGGGAGCAGCAATGTCAATTGGGAGGGAAAGCAGTATGGCCTAGAGGATTGGGCACTAGCCTCAAAGTTAGGAGGTGAGGGTGCTCATCCCAACTCCTTCCACTTTTTGATTATCTTGTTCAGTAAGATTGTAAATTCTTCAGTAGCAGGGCCAAACAATCTCTCAGAATGGGTGTGTCTAGCGCCTAGCACAATTGGGTCACTTTCCACCACCATAATAAAAATAAGGTGTGGGTGATCTTGGGCAAGTCACTTCACCTATTAAATGGGCATCATGATACTTAACTACTTTGAGATCAATGGCTGGAAAATGCTATATAAGAAATATTATTATAATAATCAGATCATGTAAACAATTAAATACAATGATGGTCCTGCTCATGCAAGTAAGTTTGCATGGAGGGGTAAAAATATCATCATAGAGCCAATTACAGGATCAAAGTCTAAATCAGCAACATATAGACTGTAACAAAACCTTGTTTATAAGTTTATGTGAAATTCTTCCCCAAAGCATTGGAAAGATAATTGAAAACAGCTTGTGTTTCTTGAAAGGGAGGAAATATTCTACTGATATACTAGCTTGTCAGAGTTATTAATAAACATTTTTACTACACCAGAACCTTGCATAGTGCAGAGATTAAACAAGACATGTTTCTTCACATTGGGCTGAAATGGAAGAAGCTCCACCCTTCATGTCTTCTGTCACTGTAATGTAAGTGTGTTGAAAGGCTTCTACAGATAAAACATTACTACATGCTTGAAATTAAATGAAGCAAGATATCAAATGACATCTATCAGTCTTTCTTAAATATTTACCATATGTTCCATTGATGAGGAGACATCATTTGCAACTCAAACAAAGAAACTGAAGCATCACAACTGGATGATGAATATTAGCCATATGGTACAATAATGTAAAGATATACTAATGAATGGAGCAAAACAGAGGCTTCATTCCTGGTTTAGTACCTGACTTCATTTCATTTGAAAACTCATGATAGACATGAATAATTATTAGCATTCAAATGTAGTCAAAATACACTGATGAACTGTAGTTGAATATGAAACATATGCTATGCTCTCTTAAAAAGAAGTCTTTAATGGATTTCACCTTTTATACAAGGCTTTGAAGGATAAATTATTTATTAGCACTGAAGCATAAAAATATGCTGCTTAACTTTAAAATAGCACATACTTACCCTACAATGAATACAGCAAATTATAGCCTTGTAACCAAATTGCACAGTGTGTTATTACACAGTATAAAATTTTCATCATATCCCTTATGAAACTTTCATTAAATCATACAAATGTATACCCATATGAAAATGGATGGAAATAAAAAGGTTAAAATTTGGAATGTATTGCAATTTGGATTATCATGGTAATAGGACTACAAAACAGTGTCTCAAACTCTTGGTATATAAGATAAATAGAATAGGCATTTGACCGTCTTGTTTACATCAATTACTCCTACAATATGAATTCAAACTTTGACTTTTCCAATGACCAGTACCAGTTTCACTTCATTCATAAATTATTTTCTGAGGGAACTTTGCAACATTTAAAAAAAAAATATTTTGGCATTACTATATATATGCACACTGCAGTGTTCTGATGCAAGACAGAGTTTGCCCCATTTGTTTATTTTTTTAAATTCAGCTGCAAAATAAAAATTGTAGTGGTATTTCGAAATCCAAACAAATGTGTGTCCTTCAACTGTTTTTTTTATTTTGTTGTTGTAATTTGGACTAATTCTATCTGTTGGGCCTCATTCTACTCCCATTTAACAGAGTTTTGCCATTCAATTCAGTGGGTGTAAGATAGGTACCACTTGACAGGATTCAGTTTTATTTTATCTAGTAAATGTGCATAATAAGGTTATTTTAACCCAATTTTTTTAAGAAAAATTCAAATCAATATATAGCAGCTAAGGATGGAAGGTAAACCTGACACTTACTCCCTCTCTCAAATATGGGGGGAGGGGAGAAAGGAGAGAAACAAAGACTATTATGAAGCATTTAAAGAGCAAACATATCGACTTCTTGAATCCTCCATCTTATCATGCAACAGTGAGCCTCCTATTCTTTTGCATTGAAGCCAGTGTAAGGTTTTCCACTAAGTTCAGAATAGGCACTAAGGATCCAATCCACTGAAGTCAATAGAAGTTATTGGGCACTAAATGAGCAAATGTATAATAGTAAAGCAGTGACTCAAAATGACAAATACAAAATGATAAATGATTCCAGGTTACCGTTTTCAGTTCAAATATGGAGAGTTTGGCAAATAAGCAGAATGCATCGTTCTGATTTCACCACTGTGTCTCTGCCTCATACTGAACCCCAACAATTCTAATAGGCTAATACCAAATTGCTGCAAAGCTGTAACTACTAGTGATAAATGAACCTCAAAAGGCTTAGTCTGAATGCTTATCCAAACCATTTTGGTTAAGCAATATGTATATCTATATATTAGAAGTCACTGGCTTTTTTAAAAGATTTACAGAACTTTCTGGTGTCAGCTAGGCCAGAAATGTCACATTGGTTATTTTCATATTTTTTTTCTGGTCTATTAGAAATTCAGAGTTAAAAAGTTAACTCAACTCCTTTCACCCTCCAAATTTATGTTTGGTTTTGTTTGGGGTGCAGGTTTGGTCAGTATATTTTATCTGAGCTGTTTTTCACCATCTCTAGTAATTGCAAATGTAGCAAGTCCTAACAAGCCGGGGGTGGAGGGAGAGAAGAAGGGGAGAAAGGGAGAGAGACTCATTTGAAGCTTTTGCAAAATTCAAAAATATGAGAATGATAGACACAGCTGGGATTAAGCTGGCATCATTAGCTATGGAAAAATGCCATGATTGTAACAGTAGAGAGGCAGAGACAGTTTAATTGGTATAATTAGCCATTAAAAATGCCATCAGAATGATTCCACTCCTTGAAAAGGAAAGCGATATTAACAACGATCATCAGCCATTAAAGTTTGGCACTGCAGTACCCTAAAACAATCAAAGTTCAATTGGCTTGTCAGCCATTAAAATGCCATTACCATAATGAGAAAGAGAGAGAGAGAAAGTGTTAAAGTTCAAGTGGCTGCCTTGTGGAACCAAAAGTATATAAATCTTCGTTACAGCACTTCTCTTTTTGGGTATTTCAAAATATTGCGCTAGAGGAAGCCAATTACAATCAGCAACAAATAGGCTGAAAACACTACTTTTACACATTTTATTCATAATAAGGAACCACTTGGTTTCTGATGAATAGGCAGAATTACACAATAACATAATATACATCTAGGTAGCACCATAATATCTGTAGAATCAGCTATGATAGCCCAGCCGGTTTTCAAAATCCTATCTCTTTTGATAACTGAGAAATATGGTTGGGCCGTATATTATTCCTAGAGCTGAAAAACAGAATGTATGTTCCACAGTAAAGTCCAAGATTTTGATGTTTGGTTTTGCCCCACCTGGAGACAAAAAGTTAACATCTTGGAATTTTTCATGAAATTATGACAGAACATTTCATTTCAATTTTATACTTTATCGTATTAAAATAAAAATATTACAAATATAAATTATAATCACAGAAGTCAAAACAAAATAGTTTGACCTTGTCAAAACATTTCAATAACTTCCCATGGAAATTTAGAGAAAATTGGTAGTACCCGTGAAACATTTTGATTTAGTCAATTCAGCATTTTCCAAAGGTAAACTGTTCCACTGGACATTTTGTGACCAATGCTAATTGTTTAATCAATTAAGTTAATCCCTCTCTATAGGATTTCCCTCTTGGAATAGGCAAACAGATCCTTTTGTGACTTGTTTGACAGAACACATTGATATTTTGAATTACCAACATGGCTATATAAGGTCACAGATCAAAATCTTGTATATGCCTCTGAAATCACAGAGCACAAACATTGGGCCAAATTGTGGGTGGCTTCTACATGGCTGTGCGAAGGTTAGGGAGTGCATAAGAAACTTGACACCTCTTATGCATTTCCACCCTCCCAACAGCAGCCCACCTACTGTCAAAATCTCTGTGCTCCCCAGAGTCCAGAGACCACTTCTTGCCAGCACCCTACGAAGCCCAAATCACTGCAAAGGGTGCTGTCAAGGCTGATTCCCGACTCTGGCCCTTTCACAATTTTCTAAGAAAGCCTCATCTACTTGGAAGGTGGGGAATTTCTTGGAATGGGGAGCAGTACCTGGAGGAGGACTGTTAGGGCTACCTGATTGATCCAGCTTAGCCTTTTCCAGCTGTAAGTGCTTCAGCTCCATTTCTGCCTCCAAGTTCTTCACCTCTGCTTCCAAGCATTTCATCTCTAGGAAGAAATCCCTTTCTTCTGAAGTTAGAACTTGGCCTGGGTTAAGGGCATCCCTCCATCCTGGCACCAGGACCATAGAATCATAGAATATTAGGGTTGGAAGAGACCTCAGGAGGTCATCTAGTCCAACCCAATGCTCAAAGCAGGACAAACACCAACTAAATCATCCCAGCCAGAGCTTTGTCAAGCCAAGCCTTTACAACCTTTAAGAATAGAGAGTCCACCGCCTCTTTAGGTAACCCGTTCCAGTGCTTCACCCCCCTCCTCATGAAATAGTGTTTCCTAATATCCAAACTAGTCCTCCCCCACTGCAACTTGAGACCATTGCTTCTTGTTCTGTCATCTGCCACCACTGAGAACAGCCTAGATCCATCCTCTTTGGAACTTCCCTTCAGGTAGTTGAAGGCTGCTTTCAAATCCCCCCTCACTCCTCTCTTATGCAGTCTAAATAACCCCAATTTCCTCAGCCTCTCCTCGTAAGTCATGTGCCCCAGCTCCCTAATCATTTTTGTTGCCCTCCGCTGGACTCTCTCCAATTTGTCCACATCCCTCCTGTAGTGGGGGGACCAAAACTGGACACAATACTCCAGGTGTGGCCTCACCAGTGCCGAATAGATGGTAATAATCACTTCCCTCGATCTGCTGGCAATGCTCCTACTAATACAGGCCAATATGCCGTTGGCCATCTTGGCAACAAGGGCACACTACTGACTCATATCCAGCTTCTTGTCCACTGTAATCCCCAGGTCCTTTTCTGCAGAACTGCTGCTTAGCCAGTTGGTCCCCAGCCTGTAGCGGTGCATGGGATTCTTCTTTCCTAAGTGCAGTACTCTGCACTTGTCCTTGTTGAACCTCATCAGATTTCTTTTGGCCCAATCCTCCAATTTGTTTAAGTCACTCTGGACCCTATCTCTACCCT
This sequence comes from Lepidochelys kempii, assembly GCF_965140285.1. Lineage (NCBI taxonomy): Eukaryota > Metazoa > Chordata > Testudines > Cheloniidae > Lepidochelys > Lepidochelys kempii. Next base: position 87,920,115 of record NC_136384.1, read on the forward strand.
CCAGCGTATCTACCTCTCCCTCCCAGCTTAGCGTCATCTGCAAACTTGCTGAGGGTGCAATTCATCCCATCATCTACATCATTAATAAAGATGTTGAAAAAAACCCCACCCCAGGACCAACCCCTGGGGCACTCCGCTTGATACTGACTGCCAACTAGACATGGAGCCATTGATCACTACCCATTGAGCCCAACAATCTAGCCAGCTTTGTATCCACCTATAATCCCTTCATCCAATCCATACTTCTTTAACTTGCTGGCAAGAATACTGGCGGAGACAGTATCAAAAGCTTTGCTAAAGTCAAGATATATCACATCCACCATTTTTTCCATATCCACAAACCCAGTTATGTCATCATAGAAGGCAATCAGGTTGGTCAGGCATGACTTGCCTTTGGTGAATCCATGTTGACTGTTCCTGATCACCTTCCTCTCCAAGTGCTTCAAAATGGTTTCCTTGAGGACCTGCTCCATGATTTTTCTGGGGACTGAAGTGAGGCTGACGGGTCTGTAGTTTCCTGGGTCCTCTTTCTTCCCTTTTTAAAATATGGGCACTATATTAGCCTTTTTCCAATTGTCTGGGACCTCCCCCAATCGCTACAAATTTTAAAAGATAATGGCCAATGGCTCTGCAATCACATCAGCCAACTCCCTCAGCACTCTTGTATGCATTAGATCTGGACCCATGGACTTGTGCATGTCCAGCTTTTCTAAATAGTCCTTAACTTGTTCTTTCAAAACTGAGGGTTGCTCACCTCCTCCACATATTGTGTTGCCCAGTGTAGCAGTCTGGAAACTGACCTTGTCTGTGAAGACCAAGGCCAAAAAAAAGCATTGAGTACTTCAGCTTTTTTCACACCATCTGTCACTATGCTGCCTCCTGCATTCAGTAAGGGTCCCACACTTTCCCTGATCTTCTTCTTGTGCTAACATACCTGTAAAATTCTTTTTGTTACCCTTCAAATCCCTAGCTGCAACGCCAATCAAGTCCTGGCCTTCCTGATTACACCCCTGCATGCTTTAGCAATATTTTTATATTCCTCCCTAGTCATCTCCAAAATTTCCACTTCTTGTAAGTTTAGGATGGTTTGTTCCTGCACCCTCAATAAGGCTTCTTTAAAATACAGCCAGTTCTCCTGGACTCCTTTCCCCCACATATTAGCCTCCCAGAGGATCCTGCCCATCAGTTCCCTAAGGGAGTCTAAGTCTGCTTTTCTGAAGTACAGGGTCCATATTTTGCTACTCTTCTTTCTTTCTTTTCTCAGGATCCTGAACTCAACCATCTCATGGTCACTGCTGCCCAGGTTGCCACCCACTTCTACTTCCTCTACCAATTCTTCCCTGTTTGTAAGCAGCAGGTCAAAAGGAGCACAGCCCCTACTTAGTTCCTCCAGCAGTTGTACCAGGAAGTTGCCCCCAACACTCTCCAAAAACTTCCTGGATTGTCCGTATATTGTTGTCCCAGCAGAGGTCAGCGTCATTGAAGTCCCCCATTAGAACCAGGGCCTGTGATCTGGAAACTTCAGTTAGTTGATCAAAGAAAGCCTCGTCTACCTCATCCTTCTGATCCGGTGGTCTATAACACATGCCCACCATGACATCACCCTTGTTGCTCTTGCCTCTAAACTTAACCCAAAGACTCTCAACAGGCTTTTCTCCAGTTTCATACAGTAGCTCTGAGCAATCAAACTGCTCTCTTACATACTATGCAACTCCTCCACCTTTCCTCCCATACCTGTCCTCCCTGAACAGTTTATACCCATCCATGACAGTGCTCCAGTCATGTGAACTGCCCCACCAAGTTTCTGATCTTCCAATCAAATTATAGTTCCTTGATTGTGCCAGGACTTCCAATTCTTCCTGCTTGTTTCCCAGGTTTCTTGCGTTCGTATACATGCACATAAGATAACTAACCGATTGCCCTATTTTCTCAGTATGAATCAGGAGGCTCCCAGTCTTGTACCCTACTCCTTGTGTTTCCTCCCAGTATCCCACTTACCTCTGGGCTTAGGTCACCATTCCCTGGTGCATCTCAGGTGGTAGAGGGCTGACCCTCCATTCCCCCATCCCCTCCCTACATTTCCATCATGGAGCTGGATGTCTGGGCTTGATCTCGGTCTGTCTTGTCTGTGGCATGCTACTTTGGGAAGATTGGTTCCTCTAGGGTTTTGGTGCCCAACCGCAACCTCATGCACAGGGCTGCCCTACTCTAGCCTAGCTATTTCGTTGCCACAAAGCTAGAAAGAAAAAAAAATAAACTGCTTGTTGGACTCCCAGGCTTGGCTGGCTGAATCCTTTTTGTGCCTGTTCCCACCTCAGGCAGAAAAGAAAGAAAACAAAAGAAAAAAAAGATAAGAGAAAAAGAAATAAAGAAAAAGGCCTCCCGGGCTTTGCAGGCTGCCAAAAAGGAAAAATATGCCCTTTAAAATCCTGAGGTCTGTGCTTCTTGTTCAAAATGATCCCACCGCTCTGCTACCATGTCAAGGCTGATTCTCCACTCTGGCACTTTGAGTGCAGAAGGTGGGGGCCCACAAGGATTCTAAAAGTTAATACTGGCCACCCAAGGCTTGTATTAAACTCCCAAGGTTACAGCTTTTCTCTGAGCTTGGATGGTTAAATGCTGCCACCACCCAAGTGCAAAACCCTTAGAGAACCCAGGAAGGAGCACTTGGGAATTCCTTCCTGTTGAGTACCCTCAAGCCCTTTCACAGCTGAGAAAGAAAACAAAGGAAAACCAGCTAATTAAACAACATGTACACAAGCCTCTTAGGACACAAAATCCAATCTTGGTCTCAAAAAAGGTGAATTTTATTAAAAAGAAAAAGAAAATAAACATTGAAAACTCAAGATATTGCTAGATTTAAAAAAAACACTTACAAAAATTCAGCATCAAGAATGACCTTCTTGAGCTCCAGCTTAAAGGTTACAAGCAAAACAAAAACATTTGGGGTTAGCACAGAAGAGTCCACAAACCATAAAGAAATAAAAAGAAATAAACCGAATCGCATCTTCCTAGACATTTCCTGACCCACTTACATATTTGGAGGTTTCAAGCGAATAGTTTCTAGGTATGATTCAGATGATTTTTCATACCTGGCCCCAAGCTTCTTAAGGTATAGTTGTTCTGTCCCTTTTCTCCAGGAGAACAACAGAGACAGACAAAGGGGAAGTTTTTCCTGAATTTTCAAAAGTTCTAGCCTTCCTATTGGCTCTTTTGGTCAGGTGCTCACTCCCTTCCTTTTACTTATGCAGGGAGACTTTTTAACCCTTTACAAGTAAAGCAAGTAGAGAACAGCTACTAAGAGGGATTTTAAAGCTAACTGGCTGGCTGGGTCCCTAAAAGGGAGCTACCCCTCCTCTCCCTTCATTTATCACTGGTGCAGTGAGAAGGTAAGCCATGACACCACTCTACACCAGCCAGTGGAGCTGGCCAGGTACGCTGGGGAATGTACAGTCCACCTCCTGAAAAGGTATAGCAGGGGGCATTCTTCCTTTGAGTATATAGTTGCTAGCAGTGTTAAAAAAAATTTAAAAAATTTTAAAAAAAATCTAGATATAAGTTAGGATTTTCCCAGCCTAATTACATCAAATCAAAGCAGACAAGGCCTAAAAAAACCTCAATATCCCTTTAGCTAAAACCTGATTAGTAATAGTCATAATCATTTTATCATGTTTTATCTTAATTAACGTGGATTCATTTGTTTTAATCTATGCATATAAGGGGGTTTGTTAACATCTTTTCATTAATTGTTAATTTTGAGGTTGATTACCAATTAGTGCATATCACCCTTTATTTATGTAGTATTTAGTTGGCATTTTTGTGGATTGCCTAATTTTTAATTTAACATCCCAATTGTTTGTTTATTGATTTATTTTCTATCAAATAATTGTTGAATATAATAATTATATTTTGCAGACAGCGTGACAAAACATGGTAGGGTGTGTATTTATAGGAAATTATGCACTATAACTTGCTTCTTAGGCAGATGACCAAAAACTAAGTGTCTCCTTCAAGCACTACAATAAGTTGTGTTTTCATTGTGTAAAGATATTTGATTGTGTAAAGATACACTAGGTATTCAGTTTGATTGTGTAACTGGACATATGTATGCAGTGGCATATTTGCTTGATTTAGTATGAAAATGAATGTTAACAGTAAAGGTGGGACAGAATCAAAACCACAGAAATGAACACCCCACAGATTTTGAGGAAGTTTGGATCTGGATTTAAACTTTGCAGTTCAGGTCCCTTAGTTAAGAACAGGTCACCTATACGTCAAGCGCTATTAAAAGCAGCATTCCTATTGGGAACTTAGGAACAGCCATGCTGGATCAGACAAATCAAGAAGACCATCAAGGCTAGTATCCCATCAAAAGCAGTGGAAAGTACTAGCTGTGTTACTGAAAGGTGCAAAATAATCCTGTTTGCAGTTATGAGATAATTTGCTTCCATTGAAAGTTTCCTCCTAACCTCAGTTAGAGCCTGACTCACACCCTGAAGTAGGAAGGGTTATATCCCTTTCACAACTCATGTTTTTCCCCCTTTTTTAAATATGTACTATTACAACTCTGAATATTCTTATTATCCATATAAGATGTCTGATCTTTTTGTATGCTGCTAAGTTCCTGGCCTCAATGTTAATTTATAAAGTTGTCTGCTTAGTAAAGATTGAATTGGAGGATAAAAAATACTGCATAATTATACATTACAGCATAGTTTAGAGCCTTTAGAGCTTACAGATCTCCAAAATCTATAGGGAACATCTATTCTGGAGAACTGAAAATCAGTTCAATTCACTATACTATACACCTACGTGTATTACAAAAAGTGATGAACAAAATAAACATTACTACTCAGCTTCGGCTGTACTCGCAGAGAGGCATTTTACATGTGTAAAAATGTCTAGGTTATCAGTTTGATGTCTGTCTATTGAAAACTGCTCAGAAATGCAGTTAGGATGAATGTCCTGAGCTGAAATGCTGACTTGGCTTCTAGAAGTATGCTGGGAAGTATGCATTTGAGCTAGGAAGGCTCAAATGGCACTAAACTTTAAAAAGGTAAAATTCTTAGCTTGTGTTATTATGAAATTTGTACCTAAGAAGGACTTAAGAATAAGAGGAAAAGTCAAAATAAACAAAGATGCAGCTTCCAGATAGGTAGTCAATATCTGATTTAAATAAAGACTAATGTCCGAAGAAGTAGTGCTGAACTACGAAGGTGTCTTCAGAAGATCAGTGGAGAATGTATATTTTCACAAATATGGATTTATCCAAAAAACAAAAGATAATAATGTTGCTCCATACTTACAGTATAGTACGTAGCTGAACAATAACTGTTCTATCTAGATATTCTATATCCTATATTGTATACAGATGCCATTCTAGGATTAACACCCTCTGCTACATGTTACTATGGCTGTTACATAGAAGAACTAGCTAAGTACACCTTACTATTGCCATTGCGGAAGTCAAATGTGTTTAAATACAGAAATAATGGGTGAAATTCTAACTCCATTGAAATGAATGGCAAAACTTCCACTCACCTCAAAGGAGGATCAGGATTTCACACAATGAACTTCTTCAATGGCAGATATGACTCCCACTGAAGTTGAGAGAGTTTTGCCAAATTACTTCAATGGTTTCAGGATCAGATCCACAAAGTAAGCACATGTAAAGTTTCTAGAGAATGTTGTACAAAAACCTGTAGAGTTCAGTTATGCATCATCTTTAGGCTAATGAGTCAAATTTTACCATGGTGAACAGTTTCCACCATCTATGAATTGCTGACAAACACACTAACTCCAGCACTTCACAACTCTAGTTATAAGTGTTTGTTTGAGGCAGGACCGTGCCAAATCATTTTGGCAGACTTTCAACTAAAACGAGATATCTTCGTGTTCATAAAGCGTAAACAGCATTTTCTACATCCATCTTCCTTAAAGAAAAAGCTTTTTACAACGCACCTGTAATACATCATGAATGTAATAGTCTTCTTGAATCTTCTTATGAATTCTGGCAAGGTTAATCTAAAAGAAAAATAAAATGACTTCACCTCACCATTAAATGGGGGAGGTGTTTTCTGGCTGGCTGAAGGAGAAGGAACAGTGCTTTACTGTTTACAGGGTGGGCGGAAGAAGAGAGGCTCAGAAGCTGCTGCAAAAGGAGGAGTGGGTCAGCGTGGCAATGCTGACTCATCCCCTGGGACCAGAAGTGCTGAGGCACTGAAAAAGAGCAAGCCCATGCATGAGAAGCCACTTTTTCCTGAAGAAGGTGAGGCAGCACCCACCCTCCCTGCCCTTGAGGTAGCAAAATACCAGGTTTGGTCAGGACCCGCTGTGGGCATCATGCTAGCTGCTCCCTTTTAGGGGAGCTGGGAAGGAATTTTCCCCTCACCACACGATTGGCCTGTGTGTGTGTGTGTGTGGGGGGGGGGTGTTTAACCTTCCCTACCGCAGATTCAAGGAGGAATTTGTTATGATGAGTATGGAAGGGTGTTAGGCTTTTATGTCACAGCTTATTATGTAAGCGTGGGGTGGATGTCCAGTGCAGGTACTCCATAGGGAAGGGATACAGTGACCAGATAAATGGCGTGGTAAAGGACTTTAAAAGGAGGTATTGGATAAAGGAGAGGAAGAGGGATTTGGGGCTCCTATGACTGGTACAGCAGGGAGCCAAGCCCCTCTTCTTATAGCCCACCTTAACCCTCATTCGAGGTGGTGTTGACAAGGTCCCAGCAATGGGTTGACTGGGGAACTGGGTAGTCCAAGACATCTAACAGTAAAGTTGCAGCCAGATTAAAGACATATCAAATGTCTCCTGTCCTTTTGGTATGTCTGGACAACAATGTTTTACTAGTTCTTGGTTCATGAATTGCTTATGAATGCATTTTGATGCTTGTGCTTCTTTATTTCTTGCACTAATTCTTAAACACACACACACACAGCTTGTGAACAAAGAAGCAGACACACAGGGGAGACAAGATTACACAGCAGTCAGCCATTATACAATATAATCCTAACCAACAGATTATCAGATGGGAAATGAAAGGCAACTTCAACCCTAGATATGGGCATCTTCTCCAACAGTTGTATAACCTAGATGGGACACATGTCCAGCACTAGTTTCAGCAACATTATCAGCACTGTTAGTGTAACTAGATCAATCAGAAAGAAACGTAACCAGCTGTCAAGGTTCCTCCCCCACTCTGAACGCTAGGGTACAGATGTGAGGACCTGCATGAAAACCTCCTAAGCTTATCTTTACCAGCTTAGGTCAAAACTTCCCCAAGGTACAAAATAGTCCACCTTTTGTCGAGCCGTGGATTTTGTCATTCTAACCTCTCTGTTTTTAACTAACTTTACACCTGAGGTTTAGAAATAAACAAACAAAACTTGGCTGTAAAATTTTGCTGTGCTGGAATAAAATACCTATTCTCTGATAGCGATTGTCAGCCTACAGAAAAAGACAATTCCCTTGTCTCTGCTCTGGGCCCAAATCAAAGCAAAAAACCTCCAACTACTTGGAAACCTGCTTACCAGCAGCCTAAAGGAAAAAAAAAATTCCTTTTCAAACTTGTGCTCCTTGTAAAAAATCAAAATCCTAAAAAAAAACAAAACAAACCCCTGCCACTTTTCTCTCCAGGCAAATGGGTAGAACACCCCCCGCCCCGTTTTCTTTTAGGGGGAAAAAAAACCTCTGGGCTGGAAGACTGTGAATTTCCCTGCAGGAGTTAAGTACCCTGCCTCCAGGCAAAGAAAACCTGTAATTCACAAAGATAATCCCCTTTTGTCTCTGCTTGGCCACAAAGCAGAGAAAAAAAAGCTGCTTTCAGTTTCAGCTGCTTTCTGGACTTCCTTTCCAAAGGAAAAAAAAATTCCTTTTTAAAATCTGTATTTCTAGTTCAAAAAATCTCAACTGGATCTCAAAATGATTTCAGGCTAATCCCTCCACTATGCTACCATGTCAAGTTTCCTCCCCCACTCTGAACGCTAGGGTACAGATGTGGGGACCTGCATGAAAACCTCCTAAGCTTATCTTTGCCAGCCTAGGTCAAAACTTCCCCAAGGTACAAAATATTCCACCCTTTGTCCTTGGATTGGCCGCTACCACCACCAAACTAATACTGGTTACTGGGGAAGAGCTGTTTGGAAACGTCTTTCCCCCCAAAATACTGCCCAAAACCTTGCACCCCACTTCCTGGACAAGGTTTGGTAAAGAGCCTCACCAATTTGCATAGGTGACCACAGACCCAAACCCTTGGACCGGAGAACAATGAAAAAGCATTCAGTTTTCTTACAAGAAGACTTTTAATAGAAATAGGAGTAAATAGAAGTAAAGAAATCCCCTCTGTAAAATCAGGATGGTAGATACCTTACAGGGTAATTAGATTCAAAACATAGAGAACCCCTCTAGGCAAAACCTTAAGTTACAAAAAAGATACACAGACAGAAATAGTTATTCTATTCAGCACAATTCTTTTCTCAGCCATTTAAAGAAATCATAATCTAACGCATACCTAGCTAGATTACTTACTAAAAGTTCTAAGACTCCATTCCTGTTCTATCCCCAACAAAAGCAGCATACAGACAGACAGAGACCCTTTGTTTCTCTCCCTCCTCCCAGCTTTTGAAAGTATCTTGTCTCCTCATTGGTCATTTTGGATAGGTGCCAGCGAGGTTACCTTTAGCTTCTTAACCCTTTACAGGTGAGAGGAGTTTTCCTCTGGCCAGGAGGGATTTTAAAGGGGTTTACCCTTCCCTTTATATTTATGACACCAGCAGATTGGCTGTTATTACTATTGGAGGGTTGGAAAGATCTTAGCTAGGAGCCATGAAAATATCTACTTTGAAAAATTGATAATATTCAGCCAAAATAAAAATAAAAGAATTAGGGAATCAAAGAGAATAAGCAAGGAAGGTTGGGGTGGTGGGAAGAGAACAGGCCATGACTAATAGAATGGCAGATTGTGTCCAGGGAGGCATAAAAGAAAGGGATGCATTTTTACAGATAGTTGCTTGTGCACAGGAGCACGAATGCCTTCTATAGCATGTGCTCTGAACACACAAACAAATTCTCAGCACTTGTGTGTCACAATAATGAAGAGGAAGCATCAGAAATGAAAGAGGGTATTAGTTCTTTACATATACAAATTCAGCCAACAGGTATTCCTGCCCACTACCTTTATGTTGTTAGTGCCAAACACATTGTGTATGCCAGGAGGAAAGCAATTTTGCAGAAAGAAAGCAATGAAATTTATCCACACAAATATTCATCACTTATGTACTTGTACAAAAGCTTCAGTTATGTCATGTCCAAAATAATATATGTGAAGGAATACCATACACCATTGTATGTAATTGGGGCTTTCCCCCCCTGTAATTGGCTTAAATTGTGTGATCTTTTTTATTACCACTACTACTACCATCACAGATCTGATTTGTTCTAGATTACCTTGCCACATGGTATAGAGTACCTCATGAAGAGTCAAGTCTAGCAAGGAAGAGATGTTAAAATTCAGCATCAGTTCTGTTCTAGCTACAAATGTCCCTTTTGTTCTGAGTATGTATTCTGTATGTGCACTATATTAAGAGTCAATGTCTTATGTTGAATGTCTTACTCGCCTAAGGCCCTAGTTCAGCAAGGTTCTTAGGTATATCTCTAACTTTAAGATGTGAGTAGTTCCATTTACTTAGTTGAGATCACTCATATGCTAAAGTTAGGCATTTGTTTACACACCTTGCTGAACTGGGGCTTAAAATCATTGTTCTCCAAAGCCTATTCCTTGTTTTGATTATTCAATCATTTAAATAAATCATTACCAGAGACGGATGAGTCACCATCACAAATATGCTAAAACTTTAGAATGTCTACAAACTTTTCTAAATTCCAAGTTCTGAAATTGCTGGGGACTGAAGTTTGGGGGGCGAATCAGCAAAATCTGTGAATAATTCCCCAAATCCGCGTTTCGATTAAGAAAAAAAAAAACTTTTACAGAATGCCTAAAGCCCCTGAGCAGTTCACCTTGAAACCACAAGTAAAAGAATTGAAAGTTGGGTACAGCAACTGAATTGTAAATGCAGACTATGTTACAAATCCTTCTGATGTGGTGTGCAGCATGAATATCCTATACATGCTGCTAAAGCTAATACTAATGACTTCGTAACAGTGGATATTGATCTGGAGCACAAAATCAGTATGAAGTATTAGCCACAGTGTCAGTTCCCAAACTCTGCTTTGAGTTTGGGAGGAAAGACATATGACAGCTGTGCAACAGTTCAAATACGTGAGGGAGGCAATGGTAACAACAGATAACTAGCTATTACTACATTCTTGTCACAATATATAGTTCTTATTTCTTATATGAATTTAAAGTTAGGGAATGGATTACAGAGAGATAGTTAAAAAATTAGCTCTGAGTGTCTTGCAAGTGTGCAGTCAGTGACAATAGTTATAGCTGCATATGCAATGGGGAAATTTCATTAACATTTTATATATGTATTCAGTTAAGAAAGTGTGGCCAATAATCTCACCATGGCTTCCCATTCACAGTAGCTATACAAGTCCTGTCATGATTCCTCAGGATATGTGACCTGATTCCCCTGCCCCATCTACACACACACACTTACTTTTCCCCATCTTTCAAACTGACCGTCATCTAAACCTTTTTTGAGGTTCCATAAAGGACACGTGTATACTCAAGGTATATTTTTGTGTTGACTCTTGAAATGCAATTCCCCACAAAAGGTGCCTTTCAAAGGCGTTTCTTCTATGAATAATATCACAGTGCAAGTTAATCATCACTTCCACATGCGTTGTTATCATTCTCAGAGACCATTTCACATCAGGATAACTTTCGAATGACACTGGAAACCATATGTGATGGGTGAAGTTTGGTTCAGATAAGTAAAGTACTGAAAATGTTAGATGCTCGGCTTAACTACCTATTTGCTGTCTGCAAAGTTAGACTGAAAAGCCCATTAAAATAGGCATTCTGGTGAGGTTTCTGGTAACTTTCATTTCTTGTTAGTATGGAAATTCTGCAATAGCAACAGCAGCCCAATTGGGCATATTTTTGGAACTTCCAATTCTGAGCAGAATAAGAAAGCGCCATGCCCGGTAGCTGTTCCTTCCCATTTCAATTATGGGCAAGCCTGCAGCAAAAAACCAACCAACCAAAAAAAAAACCTAGAAAGTTTTCAGCAAAAAACTAAAATATGTTTTTTCAGGAAAAAAAAACACAGTTCTGACAAAGTTGTGTGTGTGAGAATGTAAATGGTTAAGCTAGAATACTCTCTCAACGTGTATAATAAAAAAGCACCTGAACTTTAATGCCACAGGAAAATCCATTGTGGACTACTCCCAATCCATTTGAAGAGATTTTCATCGATTTCAATATGAGCAAGATCAGTCTTATAGGCAGGTAGTTACTTTAGTAAAATAACCTGACCTCAATCACTACCTCTAAGCACCTCCAATCATCCCAATGAAAAGGGCCCACTTCTGCAGCCCTGAGATAAAAGTCCAGTTGAAGTACATGTGGTATTTGATTGTGTATGCATTGCAGAATTGGTCCATAACCCTGTTATTTAACTATCTGACCGACTGGTCCTTATAGCTTGTTTTGGGTATGTAGAGGGTGAATATATCTTTATTTTCTGCCTGACAATAATTTGTCCAAATTTGAATTGAAGGAACAGTCCACCCACAGGCACCAAAACTAAAGGTGCTGGGCGTGGAGTTTGAAGTGGTTTCCATCATATTCACTGTATATAGTTTGGTTCAATGGCTCTCACTCGCCAAACCCCCACTCTCCAAATTGTTCCAGCATTCATGAGTCCATTTGGTCATTAGGAATTGTGTTTTCTTACTACAGAGTGCAAAACTAGTGATGGGCACACCTCCAAGGTTTTTTGGAGGTACATGTCAGGGAAATGCAGACACTAATTCAACTGTTTAGGTCTTCATTAATATCATAGAATCATAGAATCATAGAATATCAGGGTTGGAAGGGACCCCAGAAGGTCATCTAGTCCAACCCCCTGCTCGAAGCAGGACCAATTCCCAGTTAAATCATCCGAGCCAGGGCTTTGTCAAGCCTGACCTTAAAAACCTCTAAGGAAGGAGATTCTACCACCTCCCTAGGTAACGCATTCCAGTGTTTCACCACCCTCTTAGTGAAAAAGTTTTTCCTAATATCCAATCTAAACCTCCCCCACTGCAACTTGAGACCATTACTCCTCGTTCTGTCATCTGCTACCATTGAGAACAGTCTAGAGCCATCCTCTTTGGAACCCCCTTTCAGGTAGTTGAAAGCAGCTATCAAATCCCCCCTCATTCTTCTCTTCTGCAGGCTAAACAATCCCAGCTCCCTCAGCCTCTCCTCATAAGTCATGTGTTCTAGACCCCTAATCATTTTTGTTGCCCTTCGCTGGACTCTCTCCAATTTATCCACATCCTTCTTGTAGTGTGGGGCCCAAAACTGGACACAGTACTCCAGATGAGGCCTCACCAATGTCGAATAGAGGGGAATGATCATGTCCCTCGATCTGCTCGCTATGCCCCTACTTATACATCCCAAAATGCCATTGGCCTTCTTGGCAACAAGGGCACACTGCTGACTCATATCCAGCCTGACTCATCATCCACCTTTATTACAACGTGTCCATTACAATGTGAAAGAAAAAAAAACTCAGTAGAAGGAAAAGAACACTTAATATTTAATAGGAATTGAGCTAACCCTTACAAGTGCCACAGAATTGATTTCAGTTAGAATTCCTTCCAAGGGCTATCAGAAATTGCGTTCATTTGTATTGAATAATAATCACAGAAATCATAGAAATATGGGACTGGAAGGGACCTCGATAGTCCAGTCTTCTGCACTGAGGCAGGACTAAGTTGTATCTATAATAGACAAACACTTGTGAGGTATAACTGTTTTTTAAAAACCTCCAATGATGGAGATTCCACAACTTCCAGAGGTAATTTGTTCAATGATTAACTATCCTTACAGTTAGGAAGTTTTTCCTAATGTCTAACCTAAATCTCACATGCTGCAATTTAAGACCATCACTTCTTGTCCTGTTGTCAGTGATTAAGGAGAACAATTTACCACTGTCCTCTTTTATAACAACTTTTACTTACTTGAATACTTATGTCCCCCCCGAGTTGTCTTCTCCAGACTAAAACCCATTTTTTCCCCTAATCTTTCCTTGTAGGTCATGTTTTCTAGACCTTTAATAATTTTTGTTGCACTCCTCTGGACTTTCTCCAATTTGTCGACATCTTTCCTGAAGTGTGGTGCACAGAACTCAACACAATACTCCAGCTGAGGCCTTATCAGTGCTGAGTGGAGTGGAAGAATTACTTCTGATGTCTTGTTTACAACACTCCTGCTAATACATCCCAAAATGATGTTTGCTTCTTCCCCACTCTCCCTCCCCCGACATAGTGTTGACTCATATTTAGTTTGTGATCCACCTCCAGATCCTTTTCTGCAGTGCTCCTTCCTAGACAGTCATTTCACATTTTGTATTTATGCAATTGATTATTCCTTCATATTTCCGTAACCTGATTCCTTTGCAGTAGTGAGTTTCCACTTTGTCCTCTTATAGAGCATTAGTGGTTTGGCTCACACTCCATGACATGTACCCTGGACATTTGGACTTAGCACTTGCTACCCAACAAGAGATATATAGTGCTTCGCTTTTACAGTTATTTATTTATTTTTTCTCTAACTTGGAAAGAGACATTGCTATCTCAAGTGCCTCTGTGAAAAACAACAAACATGATGTCCTCTGTCCTGCTATTCTGTCAGTTGTTTACATTCAGACAGGTTTATGCTCAAGGAAGTCTAATCATTTTTGTTTTTTTAGTTGCAATATGTAGAGGGAAAGTGCATATCATAAATTAACTTCAGGTGCTTGAAAAATAAAATGTGTAGGATCTGAAGAAAAAATGATGGGAAAATATACAAAAGTATATGCATGATCATGCAATGTGTTTTCAGTAATCAGTCGCAGATGATTACAAAATGGAAAATGAAACAGCCTAGGCTTTGTTAGTGATGTATGGTAAATTGTAATAATATGAATAAAACAGTTTATGCAAAAAAAAAATTTAATGAACATAATTGCAGTTGCAATGATTTCAGAACTGCAAAGATGTATTCACTGAAAGGATTTTAAAGAGATTAGAACACCAACTGGAAGGATTTTATAGTTTCATCTAACCAGAGAAACTCTTATTTTTGCCACACAATATTTTGCCACACGATATTTCAGGTGAATTTTGTATTAAATTTAATCTGAATTTTTTGATCATAGTACAATGTCCATAGTTCATTTCAGGATCTGGCCCATTTTGATTAGAACAGCTGAATAGTTAATCTTATGTGCACATAAGATTGTAGAAGGTTTCTACAGATGCAGGACTCCAGTGACTGAAAGACGGAGTACACAAGCAGCAAAAAGACTGAGATCTCCCAAGAACTGAGTTTGTTTAGCTTGAGGTTGTGAAGCCTACTCCTATTTGTGGCAGGAAGATACAGATCCACTCACAATTTATCCTCCTGTCAAGGGTTAGGGATTGAGCTAAGTTTCTAGAGTCAGATAAGGTTCTTTTCCCCTCTTGATCTTGGAACTCTGGCCTGGCATTTTGCCTGAAGCCCTCATAAGTAGCATACAGAGTCCAAGGTATCTTGTGTCATGATTGGACACTACAAAGGATAAGCTGAGAACTCTTCATGAGCTCTCTATTGTCTCCCTGACTAACTATCCAAAACAAGAGTGTTGTTTCCTTTCAACTTTTTACTCCTTGCTTTTAACTCATTCAAAAGGTTCCATGTGATTTTTTTCCCAGCTTCCACTGGCTACTTTCTGAAGAGAAGCACTAACCTAGTAACAAGATCCTTAAAAAGGTGCTTTCATAAGCCCCCCCTCATACAATCTACATGATATACAGTTGTTACTCAGGGCAGCTTACTACACTAGTACACATATTGACTATCTCAGGATACTTGGTTATCTGAAGCATTATGTCCATAGGAGTACATAAAATTCAGTAGCCAACTCTTCATAGACGGGACCATTGCTAGATATAAATTAAACAGTCTTGAGTAAATTATGCAAACTGCTTCTAAATTTAGATCAAATTCATGTCACTGACGCCTCAACATTAGGGCTCAATTCTGATTAAGTTTTTAGTATGCAGATCACTTCTAAAAGAATTATAGGGTGGACGTTTCGATTTTATAGGGACAGTCCCATTTTGGGCTTTTTCTTATATAGGCACCTATTACCGCCCACCCCGTCCCAATTTTTCACACTTGCTATCTGGTCACCCTAAAGAATTATCATATTCAAAATCAGTCATTTCTTCACTTGCACATCTAGAAGCATTAGTATGGATGGATTATTATAGGAAGGATGGCCTATACATCCACTTACAAGATTCTGTTCTCAGTTGTTTATAAACTTGCCAAACTTCAACCATTCAGGCTGAAATTTTCTATGCCAGATGTCCATCTCAGGACTGTTTGTTTTTTGTTTTTAAGCTTCATGAAAGCTTATGCTCAAATAAATTGGTTAGTCTCTAAGGTGCCACAAGTACTCCTCTTTTTTTTTTTTTTTTTTAGTAAAAAAATGTTTCAGCAATTTCCCCAAACTGAGATTACAGGGAAATTCCAACATTAAAAGATATAGGCTGGTATCACTGTGACTCCATGGTAACACTGGTATAGTGGTCCAGGAGTTCACATTTGTTACTGGCTTGGTGAAATCTAATGATAGACTATGCCACCTGTTTTGGGTGTGTCTGCCCCTGTTTGCCGACAGTCTGCCCTGAGACAGGCACTCCCAGATGTGAGCCACTCCAGACAGTGTGACAGAAGACATCAAAATTAATTTGTTCTTCTTACATTTCCTTTCTCACCTACAAAAATCTGACATGTTCCAAATGTTTTTGGAACTTGAAGACATTTTTATGCAGTTGCAAACTTCTTTATGGCTGTCCATTTACAATTAATTCAGATACTGTATCATGTAGAAAGGATTGATCTTACAACATATCTATATATCATACACTAAATTTTAGCAGATGTTTTTGTGTGGTTATAAATTCTTTGGGTGGGTCTATTACTGTAGATTATGAAGAAGAAGAGGTTGATATTACATCTGCAGATCATTAATGATTGCCACTTCATCAGCACTTTTCTAGTCAATCTTGATCCTCAGCACTTTGTTACTCCGTTAAGTAATGTGTCTTTTCATTAAAAAATATTTAGAATAATTTGTAAGGTGCATTTATAAGATGCAGCCATCTAATATGAATAATTCAGTTCCCTTTGAATGACAGTGAACATTTGTCTCAGCTGCCAGCAAATGCTGCTTCTTTGGTGACAATGTTATGTAAACTACATAAAAGTGCATCAACCAAACCTTGAATAGCACAGATAAAGCAAAGGACTTGTCTCACCTTCATATACTGGAATATGCGTAAACACTATTAATACCAATTGAAATAATCTTCATAAACCTTCCCTCTGTCATATATAATGGCTCAATCCTGCAAGATGCTGAGCAGTCTAGCCTTATTCCAACAAAGTACTTAGGCACACGCTCTCCTTTTAGCATAGGAGTAGTCCTATTGACTTCAGTTGCATTACTCTATGCTTAAATTTAAACACATACTTAAGTACTTTGCTGGATCAGGGCCAGACTTCTCAGCACCCTACAGGACTGAGCTCAGAGAGAATAATATCCTCAATGTGTTTACTGGCATTGTGGATCAACCAAATTCAGGGCTATATGGTGACTCAAGAATTAGCCCCTCCCTAACAGACTATACGAACAGCACTCTTGCTGTTTACAGCATGATCTGTTATCATGCTTAAAAGGTTTTGCCTTACAGTTTTAATGTCAATTTCACCATGCCGTAATCCGTTAATTATCATGCCTGCAATTGTAACATCTGTCCACAAAAAAGAACTTGATAAAGTCAGACATCCTTATCAAAGATTATTCTAACACAGGCAATTAAACATGAAGTTGAAGATACTCATCCACTTTCCCCTTCCTATAATAAGAAAGGAGGATGAACAGCTTATGAAAATATGGCTCACTAACTAGCTGTGCATTCTTGCTGCTTCCCAACACAGTACTGAATCGTACCAGGATGATGAGAAGAAAACATTTCCCCTCTAAATACCTAATGCTCTGTAGCTGGGAAACATGAGTGTAGAAGTGAAATGAAGGTCACTTTTTGCAGCAGGGATAAACTATCCTGAACAAATCAGTTGTTACTTCCATTGTTTTGATTTTGTAAATTTTCTACATCATTCATAATCAAAGGATACCTGGGTTTAATCTGACTTATCTAGCCCTGTTAAACTACTTTACATTGCGCTGGGAAAAGGGTCTAGGTGGCTCTGGGAACTAAGCTACCATAACAACAATTTTGTTTAAAGATGGAGGTCCAAGGTCAACATGCAGAAAATGCACACTCAAGTGTGCAATGACACCTGTTCCCATAATTACTGCAGGAAATGCCCACTCAAAATGTATAACTGTATATATAACGGTTTGCCTCAGTCAGTTACCCAGTTTGCACAATCACAAGCCCCACAGGCAGAAGTGCTGTTATAAAAGTTCAGCCCCAGAAGCCAGTCTCATTTCTCCCCAGTAAAGCAGCAGCTGTAGATACTATGAACACATACACTTTACCCCAAATGCAACTCCCTCGGTGATGCCACACTTTGTGTGCTGGCTGATTTATCAAGTAAATGAAGTAGAACGTTCTGTTTTCTCCCCGCCTCCTTTTTTTGGTAAGTTGGTTCACTTGCCCTTCCTTTTGGTCTACCTGCCTTTTGGATTCTTATGCTTCCTGTATGATTTGTCAGGCTTTGCAAACATTTTTTTTAAATCACTTGCTTCATTTATTTTGTTTCCTTTCCTATTTATAGGAATTTGTTTTCTTGTCTAATAACACAATGCTCATCATTGCCCTTTAAATACTTCTGTCTCCTCTCTTCCACTTCCTTGACAAGGGCTCAGCTTGTTGGTACGCTTATAATTGCCAGGAAGACAGAATGGCAAGAGATCTTTGTTCATTGGGATATTGTTCTTCATTATGTCTTTCAGCATTGATGTGCCTGCCAGCCCAGTGAGCTCTAGCAGTCAAATTGGGAACAGAGAGATAACTAAAAATCCATTTGATTACTGAGACATAATAGTAAGCCAACGTATTTGCAATACTTCATGTAAATAAGTCATAGACAAAGGAAGGGAGGAATAGTGTTTTAGGAGCATAAATCATCCTTACAACATGCCATTGTTTATTGGAAGGCAGACCCAGAAGATCAATTGTTGTCATTAATACAGTACCAGTTTCAGGCAACTACTCTACAATGAGTAGCAAACCTATTAATGCCAATAAATATCTCATAATCATAGTTTTGATTAATATACATTAGAATTGCAAGCTAACCCTGTGATTCTCACTTTGCCAAATGTTTTGCCTTGGATATTCATGCCCATCTATGTCAAATTTGATACATTTTAAATTTTACAAATTGTTTGATCCCTTTGTGACTTTTAAAGGGTGTGTGTGTGTGTGTGTGTGCGTTTTCCAGAAAAAATGTGCAATCTTTTTTGGTTTCACCAGAAATGAAACAAAATCCCATTTTGTTTAGAATAAAAATGTGTGAAACATTAAAGAAAATAAATCCTTTTTCCAAGACAAATACAAAATGATAAGTTGCTTCTTTTGCTTTATGTATGAAACTTATTCAATGCATTAGCTCACTTTAATTTTTTTCTTTAAAAAAAATCCTTGGCCTGCCACGGTTATCACAACAGAGTTAGAGTCAATTGTCCATCATGTAGGGTTGCCAACTTTTATTTGTAGAAAACCAAACACCCTTGCCCTGCCCCCTTCCCTGAAGCCCCACCCCTGCCGAGAGACCCCCCCGCCCCTGCTCCCTCCTTCCCCATCCCTCTGTCACTCATTCTCCCCCACCCTTGTTCGTTTTCACCAGGCTGGGGCAAGGGGTTGGGATGTGGGAGAAGGTACGGGCTCTGGGCTGGAGGTGCAGGCTCCAGAGTGGGACCAGAAATGCGGGGTTCAGGAGGGGACTCTGGGCTGGGGCAGGAGGTTGGGATGTGAGAGGGGGTGAGGGCTTCAGCCAAGGGTAGGGGCTCTGGGGTGGGGCCAGGGATGAGGGGTTTGGGTTTCAGGAAGGTGCTCAGGGCTGGGGCAGGGGGTTGAGGTGTGTATGTGGGGGTACAGGTGCGGGCTACAGAGTGGGCCAGAAATGAGGGGTTAAGGGTGCTGGAGGGGGCTCTGGGCTGGGGCAGTGGGTTGGGGTGCGGGGAGGTGAAGGCTCTGGGTTAGAAGGACTGACACCAATCAGAGGCCTTATGGAGATGCGGGGGGAGGGGAAGAGGAAGAGAGGGAATCTCTAGTAAGCTTATTAGCATGTGTGTAGGGTTTTTTTGTGTTTAATGTTTTCTCCGTAATGCTTTTACCTTAAGAATAAATATGTTTGCTTAGAAAAAGCTGTGTGATAACTTAAAACCATGAGCCATTATGCTGTTCATAGCCTTATAGAGAGAAAGCAGAGACACTGGTCTATTTAGGCACTCTGTCTTGCTGGGAATAATACAATGTAGGCAGGGAACTATGCAACATGAAAATACTCTGGTCAGGAGGGAGACAGTCACAGGTCTCTTCCCAAGAGAGGTGACAGCTGGGGAGCTGGAAGCCTAAGAATGGAGGGGGAAAATACAGGTGGCAACCACTATCTTGAAAACTATAAGAGGTAGATCTAATGCTCCATGCAGTTGGAGAGTTTGTAATCCCATTTTCTGTATGGCGTAAATGATTAATCACTGACTCTAGGAATTTGTAAGAAGAACAATTGCTAGAATTGAAGTAGAAAAAAAAACTGAAATGGTAATCCCAATAACCTCATTTTCAAGAGAGGCTGTTCTCTGATGTACCAAATTATTTCCCTACATATTTTTGATGATTTTTTTTTTGAAAAGTGCAAATAATTTCACAAGACTTAAGAGATAATTAGCCCCTCAAACTATGAGACGGTTTGTGCGGGGGGGGGGGGGGAAGAAAACCTGGATTTGTGCTGGAAATGGCCCAACTTGTAAGGAGAGTGATCACTTTAGATAAGCTATTACCAGCAGGAGAGTGGGGTGGGGGGAGAGAAAACCTTTGGTAGTGGTAAACACCCATTTTTTCATGGTTTGTGTATATAAAAAGATCTTCTGTACTTTCCACAGTATGCATCTGATGAAGTGAGCTGTAGCTCACGAAAGCTTATGCTCAAATAAATTGGTTAGTCTCTAAGGTGCCACAAGTACTCCTTTTCTTTTTGCGAATACAGACTAACACGGCTGTTACTCTGAAACCTGTCATTATGCAAGGCACTGCATTTAGCCGTATGGAGTGGAAATCTCTTAACTGCATGAAAAAACTTGTACAGATACAGACAGACATCATCATCTTCCTCTCCAAATGCAAACAGACGGACATCGTACCAAAAGGACTGAAGGTAAAACATCCATTACAATCTACATACCACACAGACTATGCTGACAGCTTGTGCCACACGCTCTCAAAGAAACTGCGGACCCACCTGATCAACATCCTATACAGCAAACAGAGAAAGATAAAGAATGAACTCTCAAAAATGGATACTCTTATAAAAAAACAACCTTCCACACAAACTTTCTCATGGCTGGACTTTACTAAAACTAGACAAGCCATTTACAACACATACTTTGCTTCTCTACAAAAGAAAAAGGACACTAAACTTTCTAAACTACTACATGCCACAAGGGACCACAGCACCGGTTCCCTCAACCCACCCAGCAATATTGTTAACCTATCCAACTATACTCTTAGCCCAGCAGAAGCAGCTGTCCTATCTCAGGGCCTCTCCTTCTGCCCCTCCACCCCCACAAACATGATACAGTTCTGTGGTGACCTAGAATCCTATTTTCGACGTCTCCGACTCAAGGAATATTTCCAACACACCTCTGAATAACGTACTAATCCTCCCTACCAACACTACAAAAAGAAGGATTCTAGGTGGACTCCTCCTGAAGGTCGAGACAGCAGACTGGACTTCTACATAGAGTGCTTCCGCCGACGTGCACGGCCTGAAATTGTGGAAAAGCAGCATCACTTGCCCCACAACCTCAGCCATGCAGAACACAATGCCATCCACAGCCTCAGAAACATCTGAGATCATAATCAAAAAGGCTGACAAAGGAGGTGCTGTTGTCATCATGAATAGGTTGGAATATGAACAAGAGGCTGCTCGGCAGCTCTCCAACACCACTTTCTACAAGTCATTACCCTCTGATCCCACTGAGAGTTACCAAAAGAAACTACAGCATTTGCTCAAGAAACTCCCTGAAAAAGCACAAGATCAAATCCGCACAGACACACCCCTGGAACCTCGACCTGGGATATTCTATCTACTACCCAAGATCCATAAACCTGGAAATCCTGGGCGCCCCATCATCTCAGGCATTGGCACCCTGACAGCAAGATTGTCTGGCTATGTAGACTCCCTCCTCAGGCCCTACGCTACCAGCACTCCCAGCTACCTTCGAGACACCACTGACTTCCTGAGGAAACTACAATCCATCGGTGATCTTCCCGATAACACCATCCTGGCCACTATGGATGTAGAAGCCCTCTATACCAACATTCCACACAAAGATGGACTACAAGCCGTCAAGAACACTATCCCCGATAATGTCACGGCTAACCTGGTGGCTGAACTTTGTGACTTTGTCCTTACCCATAACTATTTTACATTTGGGGACAATGTATACCTTCAAATCAGCGGCACTGCTATCGGTACCCGCATGGCCCCACAGTATGCCAACATTTTTATGGCTGACTTAGTACAACGGTTCCTCAGCTCTCGTCCCCTAATGCCCCTACACTACTTGCATTATATTGATGACATCTTCATCATCTGGACCCAGGGAAAAGAAGCCCTTGAGGAATTCCACCATGATTTCAACAATTTCCATCCCACCATCAACCTCAGTCCACACAAGAGATCCACTTCCTGGACACTACAGTGCTAATAAATGATGGTTACATAAACACCACCCTATACCGGAAACCTACTGACCGCTATTCCTACCTACATGCCTACCTACCTACAGCTTTCACCCTGACCACACCACACGATCCATTGTCTACAGCCAAGCTCTGCGATACAACCGCATTTGCTCCAACCCCTCAGACAGAGACAAACACCTACAAGATCTCTATCAAGCATTCTTACAACTACAATACCCACCTGCGGAAGTGAAGAAACAGATTGATAGAGCCAGAAGAGTTCCCAGAAGTCACCTACTACAGGACAGGCCTAACAAAGAAAATAACAGAATGCCACTAGCCGTCACCTTCAGCCCCCAACTAAAACCCCTCCAACACATTATTAAGGATCTACAACCTATCCTGAAGGATGACCCAACACTCTCACAAATCTTGGGAGACAGGCCAGTCCTTGCCTACAGACAGCCCCCCAACCTGAAGCAAATACTAACCAGCAACCACATACCACACAACAGAACCACTAACCCAGGAACCTATCCTTGCAACAAAGCCCGTTGCCAACTGTGTCCACATATCTGTTTAGGGGACACCATCACAGGGCCGAATAACATCAGCCACACTATCAGAGACTCGTTCACCTGCACATCCACCAATGTGATATATGCCATCATGTGCCAGCAATGCCCCTCTGCCATGTACATTGGTCAAACTGGACAGTCTCTACATAAAAGAATAAATGGACACAAATCAGATGTCAAGAATTATAACATTCAGAAACCAGTCGGAGAACACTTCAATCTCTCTGGTCACGCAATTACAGACATGAAAGTTGCGATATTACAAACAGAAAAACTTCAAAACCAGACTCCAGCGAGAAACTGTTGAATTGGAATTCATTTGCAAATTGGATACAATTAACTTAGGCTTGAATAGAGACTGGGAGTGGCTAAGTCATTATGCAAGGTAACCTATTTCCCCTTGTTTTTTCCTACCCTCCCTCCCCCTCCTCAGACTTTCTTGTTAAACCCTGGATTTGTGCTGGAGATGGCCCACCTTGATTATCATACACATTGTAAGGAGAGTGATCACTATAGATAAACTATTACCAACAGGAGAGTGGGGTGGGGGGAGAGAAAAGCTTTGGTAGTGGTAAACACCCATTTTTTCATGGTTTGTGTGTATAAAAAGATCTTCTGTACTTTCCACAGTATGCATCCGCTGAAGTGAGCTGTAGCTCACGAAAGCTTATGCTCAAATAAATTGGTTAGTCTCTAAGGTGCCACAAGTACTCCTTGTCTTTTCTCAACAAGGTAGAAGAGGTTTTACAACTAGATATGTCACAAGCTGCTGTCGGTGACACAAGCAGCTTCCATTTCCACGTTTTAAAAGTACTGCATGGCTTAGGATATGTCTACACTACGAAATTAGGTTGAATTTATAGAAGTCGGTTTTGTAGAAAGCGTTTTTATACAGTCGATTGTGTGTGTCCCCACACAAATGCTCTAAGTACATGTAGTCGGCGGAGCGTACCGAGGCAACCATCGACTTCCGGAGCGTTGCACTGTGGGTAGCTATCCCACAGTTCCCGCAGTCTCCGCCGCCCATTTGAATTGTGAGTAGAAACCGCAGTGCCTCATGGGGCTAAAACATTGTCGCGGGTGATTCTGGGTACATATCGTCAGGCCCACCTTCCCTCCCTCCTACCGTGAAAGCAAGGGCAGACAATCGTTTTGCGCCTTTTTTCTTGAGTTACCTGTGCAGACGCCATACCACAGCAAGCATGGAGCCTGCTCAGATAACTGTCACTGTATCTCTCCTGGGTGCTGGCAGACACGGTACTGCATTGCTACACAGCAGCAGTTTATTGCCTTTTGGCAGCAGACAGTGCAGTATGACTGGTAGCCGTCGTCGATGTAGTCCTGGGTGCTCTTTTAACTGACCTCGATGAGGTCAGGGGCACCTGGGCAAACATGGGAGCGACTCAGCCAGGTCATTTCCCTTTTAAGTTTCGTCTCATGGCGATTCAGTCCTACCAGCAGTGCAGCAGAAGACGATGGCCAGTAGTCATACTGCACCGTCTTCTGCCGAGCACCCAGGAGAGGACGATGGCTAGCGGTTGTACTGCACAGTCTGCTGCTAGCAAGATGTATAAAGATAGATGAAGTGGCTCAAAAGAAGAAATAGACCAGATTTGTTTTGTATTCATTTTATCCTCCCTCCCTCCGTGAAATCAACGGCCTGCTAAACCCAGTTTTGAGTTCTATCCTTGAGGGGGCCATTCAGTTTCTCGCAAAGCCACCCCCTTTGTTGATTTTAATTCCCTGTAAGCCAACCCTGTAAGCCATGTCGTCAGTCACCCCTCCCTCCATCAGAGCAACGGCAGACAATCATTCCACGCCTTATTTCTGTGCACACACCCTACCACGGCAAGGATGGAGCCCGCTCAGATCACTTTGGCAATTAGGAGCACATTAAACACCACACACATTATCCAGCAGTATATGCAGCACCAGAACCTGGCAAAGCGAAACCAGGAGAGTAGGCGACATCAGCGTGGTGACGAGAGTGATGAGGACATGGACACAGACTTCTCTCAAAGCATGGGCCCTGGCATCATGGTGCTAATGGGGCAGGTTCATGCGGTGGAACACTGATTCTGGGCTCGGGAAACAAGCACAGACTGGTGGGACCGCATAGTGTTGCGGGTCTGGGACGATTCCTAGTGGCTGTGAAATTTTCGCATGCGTAAGGGCAATTTCATGGAACTTTGTGACTTGCTTTCCCCTGCCCTGAAGCACAAGAATACCAAGATGAGAGCAGCCCTCACAGTTGAGAAGTGAGTGGCAATAGCATTGTGGAAGCTTGCAACACCAGACAGCTACCGGTCAGTCAGGAATCAATTTGTAGTGGGCAAATCTACCATGGGGGCTGCTGTGATGCAAGTAGCCAAAGCAATCAAAGATCTGCTGATATCAAGGGTAGTGACCCTGGGAAATGTGCAGGTCATCGTGGATGGCTTTGCTGCAATGGGGTTCCCTAACTGTGGTGGGGCAATAGACGGAACCCATATCCCTATCTTGGCACTGGAGCACCAAGCCGGCGAGTACATAAACCACAAGGGGTACTTTTCAATAGTGCTGCAAGCTCTGGTGGATCACAAGGGACGTTTCACCAACATCAACGTGGGATGGCCGGGAAAGGTACATGACGCTCGCATCTTCAGGAACTCTGGTCTGTTTCAAAAGCTGCAGGAAGGGACTTTATTCCCGGACCAGAAAATAACTGTTGGGGACGTTGAAATGCCTATATGTATCCTTGGGGACCCAGCCTACCCCTTAATGCCATGGCTCATGAAGCCTGGATAGTAGTCAGGAGCTGTTCAACGACAGGCTGACCAAGTGCATAATGGTGGTAGAATGTGCATTTGGACATTTAAAAGCACACTGGCGCAGTTTACTGACTCGGTTAGATCTCAGCAAAACCAATATTCCCACTGTTATTCCCACTCTGGGGTGGAGTGGTTGGGTGGCCAGAGGCTCCACCCCCCCACCACCATGTTCTTGGGAGTCTGGGTGAGGAGGCTATGGAACTTGGGGAGGAGGGCAGTTGGTTACACAGGGGCTGTAGCAGAGGTCTGTGCTCCTGCTGCCTTTCCTGCAGCTCAACTATATGCTGGAGCATATTAGTTTGATCCTCCAGCAGCCTTAGCATTGAGTCCTGCCTCCTTTCATCATGCTGCCACCACCTTTCAGCTTCAGCCCTCTCTTCAGCACACCACTTACTCTCTTCAGCCTGCCACCTCTCCTCCCGGTCATTTTGTCCTTTCCTGCACTCTGACATGGTCTGCCTCCATGCATTCGTCTGTGCTCTGTCAGTGTGGGAGGACAGCATGAGCTCAGAGAACATTTCATCACGAGTGCATTTTTTTTCGCCTTCTGATCTTCGCTAGCCTCTGGGAAGGAGAAGATCCTGTGATCCTTGAAATATGTGCAGCTGGTGGAGAAAAAAAAAGGGACAGTGGTGTTGCTGGCACCCAGTGCCGAGAGGCTGAACAACAGCTTGAGTGGTTCGTTACCCGGTGTGCTACACCCAATAATCACAACGGGGTGGAGAAGCAGAAAAGTTTATTTGCAGCTGCAAAAAGGTACAGGGAGAATAAAATCTCAAATCCTGCACAACAGAGCAGGAAGTTACACAGGCTTTTATACATCCTTTTTCTCAGCATACTTATCCAATAGCAAGCTGCCCCAAGTATCCATATAGCCAGCCAATCCAGTTCCCTGATTCTCTGTATCATTTGTTAAACTATACATAAAGCTGCTTTATTCAGCATTGTTCTTCCATATCTCCCCTGTTTGGCCTTGCTTAGTTTCAGGCAGTCTGACTCTGCAACATATTGTTGCAGATCCTCAGCATAACTGCTGTGTGTGCCTCCAGGCGGGGGGGCCAAGGACACTTGGGCCTAGTACGCAGAGCTGCTGCGAGTGCCTCCAGGTGGGGGGGGGGGCCCAAGGACACCTGGGCCTAGTGTGAGGGGGCTTCATTGACATTCGTGGTCTTCCATCCCCTCGAGTTACCTAGTGGCCATGCCCCAGTGTCCCCAACAGTGGTATTTAAAAAGACACATTTTATAGAACAATGGGTACACTCTTTCACGGTAAACCTTGCTGTTAACATTACATACACAGCACATGTGCTTTCATTCCAAGGTCACATTTTTCCTCCCCCCAGCGCGTGGCTAGCACCTCCACCCTCCCCGTGGCTAACACAGGGGAATATTTCTGTTCAGCCACAGGCAAACAGCCCATCAGGAACTGGCACCTCTGAATGTCCCCTTAAGAAAAGCACCCTATTTCAACCAGGTGACCATGAATGATATCAGTCTCCTGAGGATAACACAGAGAGCTAAAGAACGGATGTTGTTTGAACTCCAGCAAACATACACTTCAATGCTTTGTTCTACAATGATTCCTGAGTACGTGCTACTGGCCTGGAGGGTAAAGTGTCCTACCATGGTGGATGGAATAAGGCTGCCCTCCCCAGAAGCCTTTTGCAAAGCCTTTGGGAGTACATCCAGGAAAGCCGCGAATGCCAGGTTAAATTAATCATTAAACATGCTTGCTTTTAAACTATGTGTAGTATTTTAAAAAGGTACACTCACCAGAGGTCCCTTCTCCACCTGGCGGGTCCGGGAGGCAGCCTTGGGTGGGTTCGGGGGGTATTGGCTCCAGGTCCAGGGTGAGAAACAGTTCCTGGCTGTCCGGAAAACTGGTTTCTCCGCTTGCTTGCTGTGAGCTATCTTCCTCGTCCCCAAAATCTGCTTCCGTGTTGCCTCCATCTCCACTGAAGGAGTCAAACAACACGGCTGGGGTAGTGGTGGCTGAACCCCCTAAAATGGCATGCAGCTCATCATAAAAGCAGCATGTTTTGGGCTCTGACCCAGAGAGGCCGTTCACCTCTCTGGTTTTCTGGTAGGCTTGCCTCAGCTCCTTAAGTTTCATGCTGCACTGCTTCGGGTCCCTGTTATAGCCTCTGTCCTTCATGCCCTGGGAGATTTTGACAAATGTTTTGGCATTTCGAAAACTGGAACGGAGTTCTGATAGCACAGATTCCTCTCCCCATACAGCAATCAGATCCAGTACCTCCCGTTCGGTCCATGCTGGAGCTCTTTTGCGATTCTGGGACTCCATCATGGTCACCTCTGCTGATGAGCTCTGCATGGTCACCTGCAGCTTGCCATGCTGGCCAAACAGGAAATTCAAAAGTTCGCGGGCCTTTTCCTGTCTACCTGGCCAGTGCATCTGAGTTGAGAGCGCTGTCCGGAGCGGTCACAATGGAGCACTCTGGGATAGTTCCTGGAGGCCAATACTGTCTAATTGTGTCCACAGTACCCCAAATTCGACCCAGCAAGGCCGATTTCAGTGCTAATTCCCTTGTCGGGGGTGGAGTAAGGAAATCGATTTTAAGAGCCCTTTAAGTAAAAAAAAAAGGGCTTCGTCATGTGGACGGGTGCAGGGTTAAATCAATTCAACACTGCTAAATTCGACCTCAACTCCTAGTGTAGACCAGGGCTGAGTGTATTAATAAGGTATCTAGAGTCTTTGACTTCTAAGTGATCAGTTTGAAACTGTTCAGCCCAGGGTTTTTTACTGCTGCCCCTCACCATTGTATCTGAGCAACTTCCACATAAAGACAATAGCAATAAGAAAGCTCCTTGTGATTTCAGAATGTCTTGGCACTTTTCCCTTTTTGTAAGGTAAGAAGTGGCTGAAAGTCAGTACTATCTATGACAAATGGTTTGGTGACTCAAGTGAAATGAACAGAGGAGTTTAGCTGGTTTCAGCGATGTGTCCATTATAACTGGGTTTGTCAATCTCAGCAGAGTTGCCCAGGGTTACATGGGCCTGGAGACTAAAATAATTACCTCCAACTACTGGTTCTCCCTGGCTGAGGCACTTTTTCTGAGATGTCAAAGAGGCTCGTATTACCCCTGTAATACTTACCCTGTGGATAAACGGGGGATTCTGTCATCAAATAAAAAACGTAGGGCTGAAAGGAACCTCAAGATATCAGCGAGTCCATCTCCCTGTGCTGAGGAAGGATTAAGTATTATCTAGACTATCCCTAAGAGGTGTTTGTCAAACCTGTTCTTAAAAACCTCCAGTGATGAGGATTCCACAATCTCCCTCAGTAGTCTGTTGTAACATTTCATTATCCTTTTTAGTTAGAAAGTTTTTCCTAATATCTAACTTAAATCTCTCTTGCTGCAAACACCTTGGAGCCTGGATGAATTCATCCTTTCTAGAGGATAAGCATATTAAATTATGTAATGAAGATCCCCAAGTTGAAACTCTATGAATACAGAGTCAGGCAACTTTGATTAGAGTCTGAACATATGATAGATATCACTTCATTTTCCACCTTTCCATTTATTGCTCTTAATAATTATATAGTCACAGAACAAAATTGTGCCCTATGAGTAACATCCTGTGCCATCCCATTGTTTAATGTGTATGTAACAAATGTTGCTGTCTTGTATGAGATTTTATATGATTTGCTCCGCTTTGTAATTATGCAGAGTAATGTAGCTTGTACGAAAAACTAAATTGACTCCATCCACTTGAAAGGAAACATTTCCAGTGGCTGACTATGTTTGTCATAACATCAAGGGAAATGATTCCTCTTATCTGTCAAGCTATTTCACTCTGAACTGCACGACCTACGGTTTGACGTCATTACCACAATATAGATATGCAATATGTGGAATCAAGAATGATTGGGTTTTGGTTTTCTTAAGAGCTTCAGATGACTGGAAAGCCATTTCCCTTGAGTTTAAGTCACAAAACAGCACAATTCCCTTCCAGATGGTCTGTATGTTTATTTAAAGGAGAACAGTTATTTTAAGCAGCATGCCTACTCTAGCCATTTTCCCTTTTTTCATAAGATTTTGTAGTATTATTTTAAAACATTATTATAATTTGTTATATGTGGTTACAGCATGGTTTTGTAATGCAACTCAGAAATTATAACTTGTCAAGTGTAAGCAGAGGCTACACAATCTATGTTGCTCATGGGGATAACTCAGGTGGAAAGGAGTGTGAAAGAAAAAAGGCTCTTATGTGCAATACTTTTAAAAAGAAATAATGTGCACTTACTGTATGACTATCTAAACTGATTCAACTGTAATTTAAGATAATTAAAAGCAAGAGTTTTTTGCAGTCCAAAAGTTTGTACATTAGAAACAGTAGTTAGCTGCATTTTTGGACTGCCTGCAATATTAGAATTGGTAGCTGCAGAAAATAGAGTTAGTGATGTGTAACCTTTTGCTGCAGGAAGCAAATGTGGCCTTTAACATTCTAGGGACGCATACTGTACCAAAAAGAGTTAAAAGAGATCTGCTGATGGCACAAGAGGTACTTTCAGATGCTAAAGTACATTATGAAGTGCTGGTTGCAAAACCATAGTTAATGTTGAATTCTATTTTACAACTAAAGTAGGAACTCAATCTCTTATGTATGAAAAGATTACAACATTTCGTCCACAAACTGACAACACTTGCTGTTTGAGTACAGAATGAATTTTCTGAGAATTTACAAGTGAATCTGTAATTAATTTAAAAGATTAATTAAAAACTGGGTTCTTTATGAAGGTTAGCATCTGTGCCAGTTTTTTCTTATATGCCAGTTATCTTGATGATCAAACATAGACTAATAAAACTTTCCATATTGCTAAAATCAAGTGACAAATTGGTGACACCATGTCAAGGTTCCTCCCCCACTCTGAACTCTAGGGTGCAGATGTGGGGACCTGCATGAAAAACCTCCTAAGCTTATCTTTACCAGCTTCGGTCAAAACTTCCCCAAGGTACAAAATATTCCACCCTTTGTCCTTCGATTGGCCGCTACCACCACCAAACTAATACTGGTTACTGGGGAAGAGCTGTTTGGACACATCTTTCCCCCCAAAATACTTCCCAAAACCTTGCACCCCACTTCCTGGACAAGGGTTGGTAAAAAGCCTCACCAATTTGCCTAGGTGACTACAGACCCAGACCCTTGGATCTGAGAACAATGAAAAAAGCATTCAGTTTTCTTACAAGAAGACTTTTAATAAAAATAGAAGTAAATAGAAATAAACAAATCCCCCCTGTAAAATCAGGACGGTAGATACCTTACAGGGTAATTAGATTCAAAACATTTCCCCTCTAGGCAAAACCTTAAGTTACAAAAAAGATACACAGACAGAAATAGTTATTCTATTCAGCACAGTTTTTTTCTCAGCCATTTAAAGAAATCATAATCTAACACGTACCTAGCTAGATTACTTACTAAAAGTTCTAAGACTCCATTCCTGGTCTATCCCCGGCAAAGACAGAATATAGACAGACACACAGACCCTTTGTTTCTCTCCCTCCTCCCAGCTTTTGAAAGTATCTTGTCTCCTCATTGGTCATTTTGGTCAGGTAGCCAGCGAGGTTACCTTTAGCTTCTTAACCCTTTACAGGTGAGAGGAGCTTTCCCCTGGCCAGGAGGGATTTCAAAGGGGTTTACCCTTCCCTTTATATTTATGACACACCACAAGGGGGGGAAATAAGAAAAATCCTAATGTGTCTTTAAAAAACAGTTTCACCCAAGGCCACGGACTCTAAGAGGTGGTAATCATGATCATCTTGTTATCGCATGGCATCACTTCAGGGCAATTTTAAGATTGCATAATTAAAATATCCAGACATTTACATAAAAGAAATGCACATATTTTAACTCTGAATTTCCTGAGTTTGAACTGCTTGCTCTTGGGATACCTACAATAGTATTGTAATGCTTTTTACCCTTACGTTACCGATATATACTCATATCCTTCACTCTGTTTTAATGTAGTTATTTTGTTTTGGGGTGGGGTTTTTTTGGTTTTGGATTTTAGTTTAGAAGAATGAGTACAAGAAATAGCAGTGCAGCCTTGTTAGGCTGGTTATGCAGCAAGGTAACATGAGATATGATCCCGCCTTGTAGGAAAGTACAGTAAGATCAGAAAGTGGTTAGAAAACTGGTAGGCCTTTGTTAAATAAAACTTGTCAGATAGCTTGAAAGGGGCATTTGCAGAATGGTTAAAGATATGCACTTTGAGCCTTACGGGAAACAGGCTTGTGATGAGTGTAGAAAGCCAGGTTAGCTCAAAGGTGTTGAAGACCAGAGGCAGATTAAGGTTTCTTGGGGCCCTGGGCCAGAGCAAGTGGGGAGCCCCTCCTCAGCCTTTCCACCTGCAGTCCTGCACCTGTTCCACCCCCTCCGCCCGCAGCCTTGCCCACAGCCCCACCCCTTTCTGTCCCATCCCCTTTCCCACCCAGGGTCCCCCCCGTTCCGTTCAACCCCACAGCCGGAAAAGTTCTGTCCCCCTGCCACAGCCTGCAGTGAGAGACAGAGCTCCCCCAGCCCTGATGCTGTAGCAGGTAACAAGAGCTCCTCCAGTCCTGGGGCCACAGCAGGGGTTTCCCCATCCCCCACCCAGTGCTTCCGCCAGGGAAAGGGTTGGGGGGTGCTAGGGCTTCCTCGCCCCAGCACTTATGCTGGGGACAGGGTCGGGGGGCACTACATAGAGCTTTCACCATACATCAGGTCTACAGCCCAACTAAGCTGTAATTACTTTCAAGTAACAAATCATCTGAACTCTACCCCACAGGATGTTCCAAAGGTTCAGGTACAATAGTCAGAGCTCTGAGATCTCCATACACCACTTCTAGGAAAAGTACCAGAGAACAAGAGGCCTGTTTAGGTGATTCTGGGATCATCTCAAAGAGGAAACCAGAACCAAAGCAGATGGAACATCTGAAAAATAACAGTGCAGAAATAAAGCTCAAGCATACAGTAGTCAAACAAAACTGATGTTGTTTGGACCGAGACTGGAAAATTCATAAACCCCACCAGGACCTAGGTCAAATCCAGATTAGGAAAAGGTGACTGCTGTGACAAAGTTCGGCCTCTGCCTTGGTGGGTCCTGCACTTTTTAGAGGATTGCTCACCTCAGAGGTTCACGGCAGCTCTCAGTTTGGCCACTTCTGCTAGAGGCTCAAACCTGTCGTTCACTCAGCTAACCTCATCACTGGCCAGCATCGGAAATGGAGAACAATCTCCACAGTCTCTGTTGTCCCACCTAGTCAGGGACAGGCCAGATCCCTTTCCAAATTAGACCGTCCCTTCTAGTGTTGCTCACAGACCAGGTCAACTCCTCCTGTGTCTGATCAGGAGTTGGGGGGAATCCGGGCCCACCCTCTACACCGGGTTCCGGCCCAGGAACCTGTGGATAGCAGCTGTCTATGTCTCCTGTGACAGCTACAGGTACAATTCCCTGGGCTACTTCCCCATGGCCTCCCCCAGCCCCTTCTTTATCCTCACCGCAGGATCGTCCTCCTGAAGCCTGATCACGCTTGTACTCCTCAGTCCTCCAGCAGCACGCCTTCTCACTCTCTGCTCCTTGCACACCCTCCACTAACTGATGGGAGGTCCTTTTTAAACCAGGTGTCCTGATTAGTCTGCCTGCCTGCCATAACTGATTCTAGTATGCTCTTAATTGGCTCCAGGTGTCTTAATTAGCTTGCCTGTCTTAATTGGTTCTAGTAGGTTCCTGATTGCTCTAGTGAAGCCCTGCTCTGGTCACGCAGGGAACAGAAACCTGTTCATCCAGTGGCCAATATATTTGCCTTCGACCAGACTCCTGTACCCTACTGGTTTGGGTCTGTCACACTGCTTTAGCTGAGCATTGTAGAGGTATATTATAGACAACATCCAATTTTTATTAAATATTTTCTGGTAAAGGTGCTAATGGCTTGCATATTCAAGGTCATTAGTGTGTAAGCACTCAGGAAGAAACTCTCCATAGAAAGAGTTAAAGATGCCACCCAGTGACCATACTCCAAGACTCATTAACGGTGTTATGTTGATTAAAGCACTCTTGTCTGGTTTGTAAAACTTTTTCAGATATTTCTTTACGTTGTGAAACAACTTCACAAAGAGGGATTTCAATACCATGTGATCCTAAATGAAGAACCTTAGACTGGGGTTTTCCAAAGTGAAAGCCTGAAGTTTTACAGCAGGAACAAGGAAAAATTTAGCAGTTGGATTTGAGTGAGTTTCAAAGAAAGACTGGTGCAGCTGCACCGCTGAAGCACGGCTAGTGCCGAGGCTTTAAGCCAATGGGAGAGAGCTCTGCCGTCGATTTAATTACTCCAGCCCCTGTGAGCGGTGGTAGCCATGTCAGCAGGAGAAGCTCTCCCGCCGACATAGTGCTGTCCACACTGGCTTACATCGCTGTCCTGTGCTTGTTGGTTATAACAAGGCTGAATGAAAAATAACAAATTTGAATCTGTACATCTGCTTTAATATTCTGAATAAAACCTAGCTTTTATCATTGTTCTTATCTGGAAACATGAAAAGCTAACAATTGCCTGAACTGTACAGAGAAGGCATCATTTATGATAAAAAGGGATGATCACATACTCTCTACACATAGGGAATAAGATTAGACATAATGCCTGGCTATGAGTACTTCTTCAGGCCTCATGGAAATTTAATTTCTGCTGTGTGATACTCTGAGGTCTAATGGCTCTACAGGGCATCTGGGCTTTTAGAAAAAAAAATATTAAAAACCCAAAGCAGACAGCAGATAAATACAAATTCTGGATTTAGTCATTTTTTATTATAAAAGTCAAAAAGCAGGGCTTTCTGTCCATTAGCAGTATAACATGACACTGATTGAGTTCTTAAACTTGTCCCTCACAGGATAAAGGTTTATACTGTATTTGGGATGCAAGATGCCTTCTGAATGGATGGACTGTTTTGTTCCAATAAATATGAAAATATCAATGTTCTTGTTCAATTGCAGGTTTTAGGGTGGCTCACTTACAATTATTTTATCTGATTTAAATGCACTGTTGAGAAAAATACTTTGGTTAAATGCCAAAAGAGACTTTTTTAAAAACAGTAAGTCCAACAGCATCAACACAAAAGGAAAAGACCATCTTTATAGTTTTAAGTGGGGAAAAAATTTATAAGAGTTAATGGCCAAAGACATTACAGTAAAGTGTAGCATGAAACATTTAATGATGTTCATTCCCCGCATGAGCTAACTAAGGGACAAATCTCCAGGTCAGGTGAAGGAATGGCTCTAAGCCACATTTTTACTTACTCAGTCTATGGCCTAAGCCCTGGCATAATTTGTAGCAGTTTCCTGGCTACAGCAGTCCTGGAAAGACCACTCTGTTAGTTGGGAATGGCTGAGGCAAAGACACTTCAGTCTTTCACCTTCCTGCCCCTGAAAACATTCTCAACCCACCTAAGGTACACCACTATATCAGGGAAGGCAACAGGTGATGAAGACCTAGTTTAGTGTAGCTCTGTGTCATCCAGGGATTCTCTTTATGGCAGGGGAAGTCACACATATCCTTTTAGAACAGCTCTCCATCCATCCCCTGTGCATTATCAGAGCAACAAATTATAAGGCAAGATGCCAGAATTTGACCCTAAATATTCATAACCTTAGAATGTATAGAAGAGAGGGTGGGTTGTACAATGGAACAATGGTTTTTTCATTATAATTGCTCCAGGATGGAAATAGGAAGGGTTTTCTAAATTAAGTTGAACCAATGAACCAAACTGTACTTTATAATAAATTTAAAACTTTGTGCTGAAGGTTGAGATTCTCTCAAACAATAATGTGTTCCTTCCTTCACATTTTGGGTATCAGAAATAGCTTTAAAATAACATAAAATTTAGCTTTTACTTAATCAGCAAGCTTAGCACTTGATCCAAACAGACACATTATCTTTCTAACAGAAGTTCTCTCAGGGTAACACATTCATAGCAAAAGAACCTTTCCAATATTATGAAGAAATATCCAAACACATTATAATTTAACAGCTATGTTAACCCTACATATGGGAAAATAAAGCCAAAGGAAGTTCAGATACGATCCAATACATATATACCAGTCACAAATCAGCAAATACATTTTAGATATATGGCAATAGAAACCCTTTATTTATTATTCTTTTACATGTGACAGAAATATGGTTTCTGTGATTGCTATCTCAAGTGTATTTTAGGACTTCAGAGTGATGGGGGAAGAGTCTGTGCCCTGGTAGCCTATTCTTCTTTAAGACAGAAGGAAATAAATATCTCCAGATACTGGGAATGGAGCAGCCAAGGATCATTAAGCCATCCAAATGAAGATAGCTGGACCCAGCATTTTCTTGGGATTGGAATAATGGTCTGGAGTATGGGGAGGGAGGCAACAACTGTACCCCCTTCCCACCAATATACCCACAGCCAAAGAAAATCTTGGGCAATATATTAACAAAGTTGTCACCTAAAAGCCCTTAAACCAATAGAGACTGCGCTTTGTAAGGAAAACAAAGACGCAGACAGATGCCTGGGAGTAGGAGAAAAAGAAGCAGGATGCTGTTTGTCTCACTGGTGGAATAGGCTGAGGTTTGCCTCCTATGGCCATGTGAAAACTTAACTGGTAATTCCCCACTCTCCTCCCCTAGATTTATCAAGGGTAAAACTAGATATGGTGTGTTTAATGGCAGTTCATCGACATTTCTTCATTCCTTAGATCTTTAATAAAACTTTTTGTTAACAAAGTCCTGCTGGCTGTTTGGGGAATTCATTAAGTCTTGAAGCAGAACAACCTTATAGGTACCTTCACATATAGAGCTTGTCAGGTCCAGAAGTTTGTAGTTACTTGTTCTAACTGAAAGATGAAAGACTGGGAGACCCTCTCCCAGGGAAGCCTGTGGCAGATGGCTAAGGTGAGTAATACATGGCGAGACACCAAGTTCCAGGAAGAGTTAGACTGAGTTATAGGCAGCATGTAAAAGGTCCCAATTTTGCCCCATTTAAAAAGAGAAAGCACTTAGGGAAGGTTTTATTTTATAGTGGCTGAATATCATGAGCATAAAAGAGAGAAAGGACAAATGGACCCCACACTTCGTAGTAGAGGAGAGCAAAAAATGGTCCAAAAATTATGACTTCTGCCTCCCTATGAACCCACAGAATATTGTGTGTGTAAGTTACATGGGTTTGAGTTCCACAGGTTTTCCAGGGCATGTGGAGGTCCCAGAATGACAGAACAGCCCCTCAGTGTAGCATATTCCCTGGCAACCTTTGGTGGGGAGAGTAAGTCATTGGAATATGGCCTGAACTTGTGTCTCCCGGTCCCAAGTGAGCACTCTAATCACTGGGTTACAGTCATTCTTTCTCTGGCCCAAGAGCTTAGCAGCCAAACTCCAGGAGAGGATTCACAGCAGTGAATTGCAAGTGGAGATAGGCACTTCTCTTCTGTACAGACTTAGGTACCTAACTCCCTTTGAGGGTGGGGCTTAGGCCACAACCCTCTCCTTGGCATTTCCTACTGGCTAGCTTAGACAGCTCCCCCGCAGCATGCTGGCTTTTGTGGATCCCATTCTTAGGCACCTGTCTCTCCCCATGTATTGCGTGAAGAGCCTGGGCACCTAACTCAGCACTGTACACTCCTCTAGGAGGCAGGGTGACTAAATGTTAGGCATTGCAATGCTAAGTCTAAGTTATCTTAGTAAATCTATCCCCAAATGTTTTTGAAATATTTCTTTCCGTCAATCACAGATAAAATATTAGACACTTTAGACTCGGTATTTTTCAGTTACTTCCTAAGTACAATGTAAGGAGTATATTTTCAGATATGCCTAAAGTGATTTAGGAGTTCAAGTCCAACTGAGTTTTCTTAGGCACTTTTGAAAAATTTTGTAAAACCTGGATTCTGCTCCCATAGAAGTTAATGGCTAGAGTCCCATGAATTTCAGTGGGAGCAGAATCTGGCATTGTTTATATGCAGAACTCTGTATGCATTGGCTTCAGTGGAAGTTTCATTTACAGAGGGTCTAATGGATCAGGATCTTCCCAGGAATTCTCTCCCAACTCCCACCATTACCACATTTATACTGAGACAGTATCATGCACACTTTTGGCACTGTTCAAATTAACAGCATCATAATCTGTTTTCATATGTGCAGCAGTGGTAACCCAGGCTGGTGTGTTATTTTTTTATTTAGTTAGTTAAAAATAAAACTATTATTCCGTACACTATTAGGAGAGTAAAATAGCTGACCATTTTAAAATAATTTTCTGTAAGAGATGAGAATAAGTTGATTGGCTTTCACTCCTGGTGTGCATTTCTACCATTATATATGCTGACACATGATTGATAGTATTTCAACTCAAGCTCAGAGAGTGTACTGATCAACCTAAATCACAGCTAAGTAAACAACTATATATCTCTGCTGCAAGAATCCCAAGGAACTCAACAAAATTTATGAACTAATTTTACAAACATATCTTCTAGTACAAACTGCAGAACTCAAGTGTCTACATTTTGGCTCTTAAACCCATTTAGGCTCCTCTATAAAGCTAGCTGGTTTTCAGATGTGCTTAACACATCTGCGGTCGATATGAGCTGCATGTGCACATTGTATGTGAAAACCAGTTTACGTATTGAGGAGCCTATATACGGAATGGAAGTTAGTCAGGTTTGGCTTACTTTATTACCATGATAGGCTATGTAGACAGCTTATAAAAGCAAACAAAAGGTGACAATTTCCATTTTTTATTACCTATCAGTTAACATTACTTGTGAATGCTACTATCAAAACCTAAGTAAATATACTGCATTCATATGTATAGCTGTAAAAGGGAGACAACATAGTGGTGGTATCTGCATATGATTTACCTCTCCCTATCCAGCTGCATGGTCATGCCTCAGTTTCACCACAGGAGACAATCTCCCTCTGGCAATTTGGCAGCTTGACACTCTGGCCAAATTATAAGTCCTCCCTTTAGAAGGTAGACAAAAGCCCAAACATAAACAAAACAGGCCTTCCACAACCAAGATTCCTAGGGGTCACCAAATAAAATGAATAGGCAGCAGGTTTAAAACAAACAAAAGAAACAAAACAACACACAGTCAGTCTGTGGAACTCTTTGCCAGAGGATGTTGTGAAGGCCAAGACTATAACAGAGTTCAAAAAAGAACTAGATACGTTCATGGAGGATAGGTCCATCAATGGCTTTTAGCCAGGATGGGCAGGGATAGTCTCCCTACCCTCTGTTTGCCAGAAGCTGGGAATGGGCAACAGAGATGGATCACTTGATGATTCCTGTTTATTCATTCTGGAGCACTTGGCATTGGGCACTGTCCCAAGACAGGATACTGGGCTAGATGGACTTTTGGTCTGACCCAGTATGGCCATTCTTGTGTTCTTAAACCCTTTAGATTTGGGGATTACATAATCCTTTGCCTTCTCAAGCTAAACAGTCTTTTACCCCCTAGGTGATAGGGATTTCCCAAAGTCCTTCACCATTTGATCACCTCCAAAGATGGCACAATAGGGAAGTCTGGGCCCTCCCTGTATCCCAGTCTCCCCTCCCCCCCCCCCCCCCCCCACCAAGGGACCCTAAACCAGGAAATAGTTGTCAACTTCATTCAAAAACTCACCGTGCTTCACTGTCCCCCAGGCCAAGTTCTATGTTCTCCCTGTTTACATTTTCTCCCCAGCTCTTCTTATCAGTCCCCCATGAAGTGCCTCTTTTTCTTCTTCTCTGGAGCCTGATATTTACTACTGTTCTCTTCAGGGAAAATTGCCAGCTGTGTCCCTGTGCCCAGTTCCTGGAGTAAGACTCTGACCCCAGTTCTTTACTGAGCAAGCTTTCCACAGGCCTCTTCCCTATCCTTCATAGTGAAACTTTCAGAAACTTGATGCTATTTCTGGTCTCCAGCTCAGCTCAGCTTTGCAGAGGAGCAGAACTGATCCTTCCCCCATCACTACAAAGTCTCCTAACACACTGTTATTCCTGTAAAGCAGTCCCTCTAACTGAGGCAGGGAGCTGTCTTTCATCCTGCTTCTCTCTTCCCAAAGGCCTTGCTCTCAACTTCCTGGCACCTGATGTAGTGGTTTTCCAGACTACAAGTGGGAGGAAATCAGGAACAGTCTAAACCTGGACTGTTCTCAACCTGATATGTAATTTAAACACTCTTTTTCATTTTATATGATCCTGTCATGAGAATTGTTCTAGGACTACAGTTAAA
This sequence comes from Lepidochelys kempii, assembly GCF_965140285.1. NCBI lineage: Eukaryota > Metazoa > Chordata > Testudines > Cheloniidae > Lepidochelys > Lepidochelys kempii. The sequence goes on from NC_136384.1 coordinate 87,959,815, forward strand.
TGGTATTGGTGCTTTCAGTATGAAATTAAATGATTCTGTTAAGCCTACTTATCAAGACATAAATATTACAATATATTCTATAGTAGACAAAAGATTTAGTTAAATAGAAGATAATGTTGTAAATATATATCCTTGGTGGGGGCAGGAAAGAATAATAGAAAGCTTTTTAAGATACTAGGTCAGTAACACCTTGAACGATATTACTGTATTGACTTATAGCTTTGTGGTGGTTGATACACAGTTTGGAATCTTCATGCTGTTGGGTTTTAGGTCTGCTATCTTTCAATGAGAGACGAGATTCTCTACACTCCTTTAATTCTGGAAGTCACATTCCACCAACTCGAAGCTATTGCTTCTCATTTTACCTTCAGATCTGTGCAACAAGGGCTGTCGCAGGGAGATGATGAGAGTGTCCTCCACTTTTCCTGTTGACTATACTCCCTTTCTGATGCTCCATACTGAAGCATACAGATGTTTACATTTATAATACACTTATCACCACTGCATGTATGTATGAGGTACACAATAAAAATAAATATCTAGTCCTGTAGAATCTGCTTCTTCTGTGGATCCCAATATCTGTTTCTCAGCTCACATAAAATAGCCAATGAGGGGTAAGAGATAAGTGACATGGGCTGGGGAGCTTGTTTTCTATTCTTTTGGGAATTGTTGCTTGAGGAAGTACCCAACACATTACCATCATATCAAATGCATGTAGTATAATATTAAGTGACTTTCTTAGAAAATACACTATTAACATATTTGCTCCTTATTCAGTCATACTTATTCAGTTTAGTGACAAAAATAAGTCATTGCTTTTCAGTCCTGTTCATACTGCAGACCCAATATGGGAATGGGAGAATGTCCTTGAAGTCATCATCAACAAGATGGCTAACTAAGTTCTACCCACCATTACTTCTGGAGTAAGTCTAGGGCTTGGAATTTCATATCTATTTAAATACCATTTACACATATAGCTCTACTTAAATCCATCTGATTAAAGAGAATTTATACTGTTCAGGTGAGGGGTTGCACAGGTATAAATGAGAGTAGAGTTTAAGTCTGCAATTAGAAAGTAGTTAGTTCTTCTGTTGGTAATGCAGTTCCAGCTCATGTTCATATAGCTGCATTGGCTTGGCAGTGCTTTTTATTGTTGTTGTTACTGTACAAAGCAGCCTAACTTAATATGGAACTTAGAATTTTGCACTGATTTAACAATTAACTAAATACTAAATGCATCCCCATGGAATAGAACTTACGCCAGTACCATCCAGTTTATGTGGTAGTCCCTACCATTCACTACCAATAGTTAGGCTTGGCAGAATTCATATATATAATTTTGATGGATAATATTAATGTATATTTTTAAGCATTTTTTATCAATTTAAATTTTCACTGTTGCATACAATTATGGGTTGTGAGCCTTTTAAAAATATTTTTATCAATTTACATTTGCAGGAAATTATGGGATGGGGTCAGACAATTATTTAATGATAATAGGTATTGAGATTTTAAAAGTTGAAGCTTTATAACCATTAAAGCACAGATTGTCAACATCACATCAAAATATACAAAGTAAATAACCTTAAATAAAAATCTAATAAGTCTTCAAAAAGCAATTTTCTTACTTTGTCTATCTGTAAGTTTCAATTGTTATCAATGGAAATAATTTTGTTGCAGTTTGTATGTGTACAGGGAAATCAACATTTGCCCACATATATTGATAAAATTCTAATCCTTCCAAGTCTGCCAAATAGTCAAACAGTTTCCTGTAATATATCCAATAAAGCAATCATTCATCTTCAGTGTGTCCCAATTATTATTCTAACAACATTTTACTTCTATAGAGCACTTGTTATCCCAAAGTACTCTAACTTTTTCACAATAAATACACATATGGCATCAGCATACTGTTTCTGGTGTGGAACACAACGGACAACCAGAACACTAAAAAGAACTCAGCGCAATAGTGAATGAAGCAAGGGAAAACAGCCTCAGTTTTTTAAACTAATTTGAAAAAATCCACAAGCCACAGTAAATGTAACTAAACTTGTCTACCTTGAAGGTGGAGGGTTTGCTCAAATTCTGCCTAAACTCAAGCCTGTGGAAGATAAACTAATTATTTCAAATCTGATATTTAGATGGTTAAGCTGTGCCTTCCAGCTGAGCCTCCAATAACCATTGCTACCGTGTGTACTTTCTCTATTGTTTTCTTTGAGACATTGCTCCTCTCTCTCTCTCTCTCTCTCTCTGCAAAAAAAATGATTTTTGCCAAACAGACTCTTTTCCAATCCTTCTCAGTTTACATACCCTGAGAGTATCAACACTCCCCTCCAGCATTCAGCTCTGTGAAAAGCAGTAGAGCGAGCATAGAAAGAAGGATTTTGATTTCTCTTGAGCAGTACTGCTCTCTGCTCAGCCAAGCTGTAGTATCATCTAATAATCATACTTACACAGCGCTTTATATATTCAAAGCATTGTGCAAATATTAAGTAATGAATCAGTGCAGAGAAACACACAAGTAAGTTATTGCCTCTGTTTTACAGCTTGGAAACAGAGACAGAGAGATTAAAGAATTTGCTTAAGGTCAAATAGCAAGTCAATGTTGGAACAAGGATGAGAACTCAGGGCTACTGACTTCCAGTTCTTGTGCCCTAAGTCACAGAGTCTCAAAGTGAGCTGTAGCTCACAAAAGCTCATGCTCAAATAAATTGGTTAGTCTCTAAGGTGCCACAAGTACTCCTTTTCTTTTTGCGAATGTCCTCACTGTAAGCCTTGAGCACAATTTTGGTCCAACTGTAGGAAGATTACCTCCTTCTGTTTTTACAACAGATTACACATATATGAGTATGATCCGGGGAACTGCCCAAATACACTCGGGCAGCCAGCTGAAGTAGTGGTCCCCTTCTGCAACAGGTGGATTTGTACATAGTGTGAGTGATCTAACAACAGTTTCGCTTCTGTAGTGAGATGAATTCACTCTCATTCATAACTCTGCATGGTAATAAATGGGAATGACAGTAAATTAGTACTAGCTTTGCAGTAATCAAAAGGCTATTCTATTGGTACTTGTGTGAGGTAAGTATTATCTTATCTGGAGAAAAGATACAAACAGAGATTTGTGGGCTCATTTTCAAAGGTGCTGAACAAAGAGAGCTCCCACTGACAAATGGGAACTATAGAGGCTTAGTAATTATGAAAATAGAGAAGAAGGATGGTCTGATGATTAAATCACTCTGATGGACTCAGGAGGGATCTGGTTTCAGCTCTTGGTTCTGTTACGGACTTCCCTTGTGACCTTCTGCAGGTCAACAATCTCTCAGTGGTTTAGTTGCCTATTTGTAAAATAGGGATGATAGTTCCTTACTGGAAAGAGAAGCTATGAAGGAGAAATTAATATTTTTGAGTTGCTCAGATACTATAGTGATGGGGGCTATGGGAATAGACAGAGAGAGAGAGATGACTTTCCATTGTACTATGGTATGATGCATAAATCCAGGTCAAGAAAATCTGAGCTCTCCTCTCCCATTTCAAAGGCCTTCAAAATTGATGAGATATCTCCCCAATACAACACCCAAGTCACAGTTTCCAAACTGCTTTGCAAATGCCAGTTGGGGAACACAGGTTGGGAGGAGAGAAGGGAAACAGAATGGAATGGGTCCATCTAGGAAACCTATTGGAAAAAGTAATTATCTGCATTTCTTGTTGGTCCTTAGCAATCAGTGATGCAAGAAGAATGACACAATTGTTTCTTTTCAACATTTTAAGGAAGAGATTACTAGAAGTCCATTAAATGCATAATTTATTTCACATTTTGAAGCTCTGTAGTTCCGACCTAAGATCAGGACCAAGTCCCAAGTGTTATCATAAAAGTAAAAGTGATGGTACCTGAAGACAGAATGCATGAGTCACATAGTTTGAAACAAAAAGACCACAAGATGATATAAATGATAGTTTTGATTAAAGGAAAAATATATTGTTTATTTAATTATTCAATGCAAATTTTGCAACAAAAAGAAATGAAAAGTTTCTGAATGAAAAATGTTTTTGAGGCTAACTTAGTATGAAACCAATACAGACTTTTTGTAGAGAGTAACCACATAGAGCTGAACCATAAGGTCTGTGTTTATTAAAAGGCCAAACAATTCATCTGAGAATTGGCTATAGCCCAAAAGGAGATTTAAAATGAATAGAGGAAAGGAATAAGTGACACTGAGGTGAAATACTAAGAAAGTTTTTTGTTTGAAAAGCATTATTCTGATATAAAGGAACCCAAAGCTATAGTGACTTTAAATGTTATTGAGTTACTCCCAAAAGGGATTTGCATTCTGAACTGTAAGCATATGGTGACTAATGTACGCAGAGCCTTCAGCTACGATTTCTCTTGGTGTTGGAACTCTCTTCTGCAATCTGTCACAATTCAGAAATCATTTCGGTGTTTAATTCTCATCTTAAAAAGTAAGTTTTTAGTTTTAAAAAACAGTCATTTCTGGCAAAACACTTTTGGTATACAATACTGTTAGTGAAAAGATCTGCAAATATATTAGGTGGTTGACTGTGGAGATCAGATACTACAAATTTCCTTGGTACAAAGATTTCATGCATATATACAAGATTTCAAACTGTTAAACAACAATGGAGAAGCCCCGAAAGGTTTGGAGAATCAGTTTGGCTAAGCATCCAAAAGCATATGGATACTTTTTTGAATATTAATAGAGCCTTTTGATCGGCTGCTCTCTGAGCTCTATCCCTCTCTCTGGCCCCAAAACAAGCTTTGGGTCCTTTAACCATTGCTGATTTGCTGATGGAAGTGCAGCAATCTAACCCATAATTCACAGTCTCAAGTGGGTCTTTTTGCGGGCAGACTGAGACGGTTTTGCAGCTAAGTTTAAAGACCAATAAACTAACTATTGTGCTGCCTCCATACATACACTCTGCAAGGCAGTCAGTATTTTGCATTTTGACATTTTAAGCACTGGTTTACCTTAACCTTTGTATTTCATTACAAATATGAAATCATATGGTCTGCTTAGGGCTTGATCTTGCAAGGTTCAGAGGGCACTTAGGAACATCATCTCTGCTTGGTTTTATTAGGGAGGACTGTGGGAGAAGATGAGGAGATTCTGAGAGGGTGATAGTGTCATATACTTCTTGTACACGGTAGGTTGCAGAGCTGCTACTAGCCGATCAGCTTCTGTATCAGATATCATCTGACTACAGAGCTTACTTCTCAGGCCCATACACACCAGATGAGTTCACTATAAGATCCTTTAATGCTCTGCCAGGTATGGCTAAATTTAACTTAAATAAAGTAATCTACACACAATGCCTGAACATAACAGAGTTTAGCATTCCATTACTGTGGAAGAGAGAGATATGGAAACGAGAAAGAGGAGAGATGAATGGGGAATGTAAAAAGTAGTGGAGGGAGCACTGAGAAAGGAGACATAGGGAGTCTGGAAAGGACAGCTGGGGAGGGGGATAGAGTGGAAAGAAAACTCGGCTGGGGAAAAAATGAGCCAGAGGGAATTATGATGAGGGAACAAGGGTTTGGATTGATTTGAATTATGTGAGGTTGATTGTGGCAGGAAGAGATCACGTGCATTGAAGAAGTGTACTCTTCCCTGCAGGGAATTGCTGCAGATCTTCTCAAAAGTTGTAGGCTCTGGCAATGTAATGTAGCTGTTTGCTGTGTTCTGCTTCAGACGTGATGGGCCTTCAGCATTGGAAGAAGTGATTTTTCTACATATATGATTTATAAACTGCGTGGGAATCCTTCCAGTTGAAAGGCACTATATAAAAGATATTTATATTAATGAATCTTTATTGCCTTGCAAAACAGACCCCAAATTCTGTAGTGTTGTATTTAGACCTAACAAATGACTGCAGCATGAAGAACATACTTAACTTCAATGGTGCATGTCAAAAGCAGACACCATACACCAAAAAGAGAGGTCCCCAGCTCCAGAGACCACTGAATAGTTATTTTTCCTAATGATAAACTTTGAAACATTTCCAAAGTGATTCTCTAAAACGTAGACTGAGCATCCTAACATTTAAAATTGCTTATTTGACATGATATTACAAATTCTTTCAGACATGTTAAACAGGCAGACTTAACATAAGCCATTAAAAACGCATTTGTTTTGTTTCAGTTTTTTCCTCAAGAGTAAGACAGCCTTAATTGTATAGTTTCACAATTAGAACTAAACTAAGCCATTTTTTGTGGAAAAAATATCAAACTTATATTTTAGTTGCCTAAGAATTTCAGCTGTTTTTGATAAACAAACCACACATAAAAAAAGACTGAAAAGAGTGAGCCTTGATGCCTTGACGGTGCTTATGCAACGCAATTCTACCCCAAAAAATCCCCTTGTAATCTACAGAATTGATTTCCCGTAAAGTAGTATTGCTATGTTCCATGCATTTGGTGAAGACATATTGAAGAAGCCATTTGGGAAATTAAGTAAAGCACCTTTAAACTTGCAATCCAAAGGGATGACGGGGCTAAAGTGGCTTTAAGCCACTTTTGCGTGCTCCAATCCTGGGCTGTTCCAGGGCCTGCAGAGGCTCCTGGCATCAGTTCATCAATGCTGGGTACCTGTCTAAGTTACAGAAACATCCCTGGACAGCTCTATGGGCTTCAGTGCAAACCAGAACTTTGTAGCACTGCATGATGCTGCCCCATCCTGCTATTCCTCTCTTGACCCCAGTCCCACTGCCAGCACACTCCTTACCTGCTGGGACTTGCTATGGAATCATTGGACGTCAACCTTATGTCTATCCGTATCTGTGTTGGGGGACTCCTCCCCTACTCACTCCTGCGGATTTTAGGGCCTCTTTATGCTGTTCCCCCACTTTTAGCCAGCATAAAGTCTCCAGCATGAGCTGAGGATCTCAACCCAAAAGTTCATTTTAAAGATCTCTGTTCTTCTGAGATCAACTGGCTATATTAACAAACAATAGTAATCCTGTTGCTTCATATTACTCAAACTAACAGGGTAACTAGATACTGGAGAGAAACACACACACACACACCTTCTGTGCAAAAGTGGCACAAATATTTCAGTGGAACTTTCACAACACAAATAATGTTCCCATTATTTCCATGATAATCTGCCCATCTGAAATTTGGCCTGTGTGCTTGAGATTTTGATTCTAAGTATTTTGTGATGACAAGAATGTGAAAAAAATAACATGGATTTTCTTATCGTGTGGCCTTAGCACACATTTAGAAGCAAACAGACTTCAGTCCAATTACTTCCCTGGTCATGCAGGCATTGAGATAATTACAAATGACAGTGGCCTAAATGTACTATATGCTATTTGTATTTACGAGCCGGGCTGCAGTTTTGGACTTTAGCTAACACGCCGCCATTCAATCTATTGAGCCCAAGTCCCTGCATTTATACAGAGATTTAATTACTGTAATACAGCTTTACACAGGTTGCAGGGGGTATCAGATGGTGCTACAGGATTGGGCTCAGGTCTCTATAAAGATGTAGGCACATCAGAAGAAATTCTCAGAGAAAAACTGTCCACGGAATATAACTATTGAGAAATATAAAATACTGTCAGTAACAGGAAAATGCAATGGCTCCCTAGTAAAATTAACCTTCAGGGGTATATAGCTCTTTGATCTTTCTTCGAGACCATAATGGCTGCTTCCTCTAGTAAAACTGTAAATAATCAAAATCAACAGGAGGCTTATGGTTCTCCAAGAACCTGAACAACAACTAGTTCCCAGAATGTGCATTATTTTAGTAGGAAAATCAAGACAGACAATACTTTTCTGTCTACCTTACAGAGGGTAGCTTAACTAAAAACTTTCTCTGTCACATAATTACTTTGTTTTAAACAAAATTACTCTTCTGAGCACAGAGGGGATACTCAGAACCAATATCATGTGTCCAATCACCTAGGTCAAACTAAAAAAATTCACTCAAAAATGGTTCTTGAAATTTTTGTAGCCATCCAGTGCAGAATTTTTGCTGCTCTAGAAACTTCCATAGAAAATGCTGTATTTTTGTGGAAGCACCACAAATTTGAACAGGGACAAATTTTAAATGTCTTAATTTTCCTGATAACTAAACACAGCATTTTCCTCAAAAAATGGTCATTGATGAGATGTGCTATCTAGTTAATAACGCCAACATCAATGAGATTCTGCAGAGCAAATGAGAATGCTTATTTACTGCTCCATTGACACACATTCTCCTTGGTGCCCTACAGCTTTTATTTTTTGCCAGCACTCTGTTTTCAATGTTCAGAGATATTCTTGAAGGCTCAGGAACATTACTGACTGGTCAAACTTTGCTCTTCTGTTGGCAACCAAAAAGATAGTATACTTGGAAAATCTACCACCCAGCTAATATATGTATATATAAAAAAATAACTACTGAACTCATGGAAAACCATGACCCTGACAACCAAGGCACCTAGGTACTTCATAGGAAATAAATTCTAGTGTGCACACAAATTTGCTCAATTTGTTTAAATACAAAAGGGTGGCTCTTTGAAAATTATGCAAGGAAAGGCACAACTGGTTTCCTGAAATTGTCAAAAATGAAAAGAATAAAGGTTGTTGAAGAACTACAAGATAGAACCAATGGGTTTGAGCTTCCATTGATTCATAATTAAAATGTATTTTTTAAAACAATTAAAGTCTTCATAATTTATCTACCTATTAGTCAGATGACTGTCTCAAAACAGAAGGGTGATGACAGTATTGCTGAGTTCTGCTAATGTGCACAATGCAAAACAGAACTTTTCTTCATTACATACGATAATATGTGAGATCACCCTTTACACCTGGTATCAGCATCTATACACCTACCATCTATCCAGTATATCCTGTCTCTCTGGGCAAATACTGCCACATGTGTTTGGAATCCTTGTCTGACCCAGTCCTCTGTGTCCTCACATATTCTCCATTTAAAAAAAACAAACAAACAGTTTTCACAAAGTTTACAGCCTTCCCTTGTTGAAGGGTTAAGTATATTGATGTTAGAAAATCAATTAAAATCAAACAGTCCTGGAACTACATGACACATGCTAAAATTCTCTCTGTAATTCTTCTACTTTCTGTTGCCTCCTTTTCCCAATCTTTTGTCTGTTCATTGTTTATTTAGACTGTTTTCTCCTTGGGGCATGAACGTTGTCCCTTTGTCTCCAATTAGGGTGACCAGATGTTCTGATTCTATAGGGACAGTCCAGATATTTGGGGCTTTTTCTTTTATAGGTGCCTATTGCCCTGCACCCCCATCCCGATTTTTCACACCGATTTGGTCACCTTATCTCCAATATACCTAGCACACTTTAGCACATGTTAAATAATGAAATTAACAAAACAAACAAACAAACGAAAAGATCAGCATAGCCTGTGTTACAGAAAGTTTGCTTTTCATATAACTGTTAATACCTGAAGAGAGAGACCTTTTTGGCCTGAGAGCTTGGGAGTTTGGATTTTCTGGTTGGTCTAATAAAAGGGATTCCATTATCTGCCTTCCCCAGTTCTTCTTGAGGGGTAAGTACTATGGCAATTAGAACTTTCTGCATATCAAATAGTTCCAGGTATTTATGATTAACAGCAGGTTAATTCTCCCTGATACTAAACTAATTTAAAACTCAAACCTACATATACCCATCATTTTTAGCTCTCTCACCTAAGTGGCAGCACTTATAACATTTTAAGTTGCCCTGGAAGGCTGTCTTCATGCTAGAATCTACTGAACATGAATATCCTGTAGAGCATTTGGAGATTAGTGGTTCATTGAACACATTTTCACCCAACGGCAGTTGTTTAATAAAGTCATTGGGTTAAGCTTCTAAAGTTATTTTACTGCCATCAAATTATTAAGAGGAATTTCAGTCCAGTGGTAGGGACCTAAATACAGCAATTTGGGAAGGGATGACACTCCAGCCGGGGAATTATCTGTGACTGTCTCAGATGAAAATAAAGTTTAATCTAAATATGCATTGCAAGGAAGTGAACAAATTTAGCCACTCTGGACTGTAATATTTTTCATTTTGTAAAAGTTACAGCCTCAGCCAGTATCCAAATGGGGATTTTCTTCCTTACTTAAATAGACTCTAGCTTTGTTGTTAGTGGTAATTAGATATTCTCAGTCCTATCCCACATGTCTCCCAATGAGTCCATCCACCATTTATAGTACTCTCCTGGATGACTACAAATCCAAGAAATCCCTCATCATCTAAATACATAGAAGAAAGTGTAGGACATGCCTACTAAAAATATTAAAACACCCCTGAGCAGCATTGTTAAGATGACCTACGTCTCCTTGTAGAGAGCACTAGTCTACAAAAGAATTATTCTGTCAACCTCTATCATCTCTCAGAGAGGTGGATTACCTGAGCCATTAGGAGAACCCCTCTTGTTGACGTAGGTAGTGTCTATGCTGAAGCGCTATAGCAGTGCAGCTCTCTGTAGTGTTTGGAGTGCAGACAAGCCCTAAGACTGTGATTTATCAGGGTACTTAAGTACATGTCTAGCTTTAAGCATGTATACGTGAAGTCAATGGAATTATGTACATGCTTAAAGTTAAGCATGTCTGTAGGTACCTTGCTAAAGCAGGGACTAAGGGAATTGGATATAACACTACAAATATCTGAAGGGTGTAAACCCAAAGGAATTAGAGTAATTCATTTAGTGTAGTCTAGGGAGTGGAATAGTCTCCCAAAATGGAATTTTTCAGAACTACTCACCCGAACGCCCCCACATTTTTGTGGTTTTTGACTTTCAGTCCTAAATTAGGATGATTTTTTCCCCAAAAATTTTCCATGGAATGGATATTCCATTTCCCAGTTAGCTCTAATTATAGCATTATCACATGTGTCATTTTAAACTAGACTACACTGGGTGGGCATGGATAAGATCATCTGACAGGTAGCTTTCTTGATTTCTCATGTAACCCAAGGCAGGCCTGTACCAGTTTCTGACTTCAGCTGCCTTTTCCCTAACAATTATTTTTCCTTTGAACCCACAAGAACAAATTTATAACCACTAAAGAAGCCTTTCTTATATATATTTCAATAATAGTTTAGTGTGTATCACCAGCTGTGGGTCATGATCAATTAATATGAAATTATTTGAAGTAATAATACAGTAGCTGCTACTGTAGATGAAAGTCATAACTGAGAGTGAAAACTTTTAATAACAAGTATCATTTGAAAATTGTCTTTGATATGGAGACTGTCAAAAAAAATGCAATCTATCCATGGTATAATAAGTTTCCATACCAATTGAGGCAAACAGCAGAAAAGACCCAAGTAACAATGTCTCTTATTAATTTTCTCCCTATTATATTAAATGACAGAACAATCAAACAAAGCATCATATTGATTTAATCGTTTTTCTAAGCCTTGGTCTTCTTCAGTCAATGTGCCAAATTCAGGACCGATAGTAGTGATAAAACTCTAGTGAAGTCAACAAAATAGATTAGGAAATAGAAATCAATTAAGAAAGAATATTCTGAGTCCATAGGACATTATTCAGGATAAATTTTGTGTTGTAGAAAAATTGAAGGATAAAAAGAGGGAGTATGGGCACAGAATGGCTGGGTTCACCATCACACAGATTTGGGTCAAATTAGCACTAGTGTACTTGAGTATAAGCATCAATAGACTGATCTCTGACATGAGGAAAAATGTGCCAGCATAGAGCAGGGACAGAGGATTGCTGTCACATGGACCCTCCCACGCTATTTCCCCACTCATGATGAGGACACACAAGGGCAGCAGTGACTGCTGCAGCTGAAGAGCTCCAGGAGTGCATGCATAGTTGCTTCAACTACTCATGGACAGACAAAATAGCATCAAAACGTAGGCAACATTACCACATTCAGAGCCCACGTGAAACACTGTCCCTTCTATAAGATCAAAGGGACTCTACGTTCACATACAAACGATCACTGTCAGTCATACAAAAAATATGCATCTTAATCCCACCCCCTTTGAAAGTGCATGTGTTTGTGCTGTCATTGGAAAAGCCAAGTGCCAATCTCTCCGAAATTGCCTGGTCTAGGGAGTTATTTTAGCTAAAAAATGTTAAGGCACCTAGCTTATCGGTCAGTAGGTGACACAATGTGATAATGATTGTCCATATCCCCTGTGGAAGTGCCTGCATAACTGAGGGGGACATTTACTTACCCTTACTTACCCAGGAGACCCTGCTGAAGGCCTTGAACACTAAGGGTGGAGGAGGGATCACATTAGATTTTCAGCCTTTAATCTGCAAACTAGTTCAACAGTTTACTTATGGATGTTCTTTGCAGAGTGCCCATCACTGAGATGGGCAAGCAATTCACAATGAATAGTTAGTTCATTTGGTAAAATTCTCTTTTACTTGTTTGTGAACTGCCTTCAAACAGATTGTTTTTTATTAATTGGCTTTCTAATTGCAATTATTTAACAAGTCTTTTCTACAAACTAATTTCTGCCAATTGATTGCTCACAAATGATCTGCGGTGAGTATTCAGATGAGTAGCTAATATACCTGTGATTTTATTCTTGTTCCCAAGTCACATTGTATTGGTTCTGTTTGGATGGCGTTTCAACACGCAAGTCCATGAATAAATACCAAGATGGCCATATGAGCACTTCCAGAGCAAATAATTATGTATGTATTCAGACCAAAAATGGTCATGAGAAAAAAAAAAGTGCTTGTACAAATGTTCACAGAAAACTGAAAATGGGATAAAAATACCAAATCAAAATTGCATTAACTTCATTAATTTTACTTCATGATACATGGTGGTTTTCGAGAGCCAGTAAGGTATTTATTGTGCATTAATTTAAAAAAAAATAAAACACTTCTTATTTACCTCTTTACCATACCATCTGTTTTGGGACTGCTATCTTCATTTATCAAGGGAACACACAATTAGACCATATTTACAGTCACTATTTTCACTTTAGACTACAATGGCAGCTTCACTACAATTAGAAATTCAATGAAAATAATCTATCAGGATCCCCTGGCAGGTTACTAAAAGGTTTATGTTTATTTCAATAATACTGCAACATTATTCCATCCTGATTGAATGTTCACAGACTGTGTGATGCAGCTAACTCTTTATTAGACAGTTACTCATAGTTTGAGAAGCTGAATTAATTTTGATGAAGCAGTTGAGATGAATAGTTTCATTAATAATATTTATGTTTTGCTTTATTTGAGTGTTGTTTCTCTAAGCCAACTCCTTAGAGTTATTCAAAGCTGTCGATCAAAGTCTATTAAAAGCTAAAGGACAACAATGGAATATACTTTAAAAAAAAACAGGGAAAAATCTATCATTACTTCTAATTAATACAAAATATTCCTATCTATTTTTAAAGATGAATAATCAGTTTCCAACCTGGCAAAACTGCTGGGTATGTCACTATTTGCTAGCGTAGGAAAAAGCGTTCACTGACATTAAGTTGATGTTACACACAGAAGGATAAATATCCAAATTTCACTTTGCCAAATATATCGTATCTGAAATGATCATTTAGCAATTAGGATTAACTCAATAAAGAATTATATTGCTTAAAAATAGACCTTGTTCTCTTTTTGCACACTTGCTTTTTCTGCTTCTTAACCTGCAGGAGGCAGAGTAGATAGTGTAGGGTTAGATTGGCATGTTTAACACACCAAAGAAAATAATGACCTTGCATGATAACACATATTTTGTGTATGTTTTAGGCTGCAAGACTGGCAGAAAAATGGTAATGTAGGGAACAACAGAACACAGGAGCAAGACAAGAGTTAGGCAGAATCACTTACACAGTATCAAGGCAGTGACATTTCAGGGACAGGAGATGAAAGCAGCAATGACTTCTGACACATGTTGAAAGCAAGAAGCAAGACTGCCTGAGAAATGAGAGGAAAACGTCAGTCAGATAATCCAGATAAATTCCCTGAATTATTGTTATCTGCTCTGGAGCAGAGACCATTAAATGAAATTTAGCAGATTGCAAACTGTTGCTGTTTAGAAACATAGGTGTCCATGTGGTGACTGATGAGTGGTATCTGAGAATCTCTGAGGATTTGCTTTCAAATCATCAAATGTCAGTGGGCTTTCCTTCCAAAGTACTGAATCCAATGACCTTTGTGAAGGCTATCTGTTATTTCTACTTTTCTTTAGCCAGTGGATGAGTCCTTTGGAGAACTGTCAAAAGTGAACAGGATGGCCAAGAACATTTGTGAAATCTTTAAAATTTCAGCTATAATACTTTCAAATAGTGGTTCAGCAGTCTGATGGTATCGCCATTGATCTGAGAGGAAGAAATCAGTCAGGTGAATAATAACTTCATCTGCTGCAACGTTTCCCTAACATCTTCATTTATTGCATGAATGCATCTTTCTATTAAATTCTCCTACCTCCTCCCCTCACAAAGCAGTGAATACTACACCACCTTTTAAGTTATCATTTCTAAAGCTAACTTCAGTTAATTCTCATCAAAGATGGTTGTACCGCAATTCAAATTATCTCTAAGAAAGACTATAGCGCCACACCTGATGTGTACTGGCTAGATCAGTGTGGGTGTTGCAAATAAATTCTATTTTTCTTTCAGTGTGGAAATTATATACTTCCATCTTATAGAGAAATAATATGCCATTCTCATTATATGAACAGAGTTCACTTCAAAATAAAAAGTTTAGTGAACATGATGTATTCAAATTTTCTATACTAAACACAACTTCTCAAGTAACAGCATAAATACCTGAAAAGCTGTAATCATCTCGTGAGATTGTTTTCTTGTAGAAGTAATAGCTATTTAAAAACAAAGCAGAGACATAATTTTCATGTTAAGGGAAAAACTTAGTCTGAGCCTTACAATAGTCCCAGCAGATCTTTGTGCTTCTTTATTTTGCTCAAAACTCCAAGGTTGAGATTTTCAAAGATAACTTAGGGTTAAATTTTCAAAAAATGTCTAACCATCACAGTAAGTGCCTGCCTCTCCTTTTAGTTTTAATGGGAATTTTCTAGCAAAATCCCCTAGTCAGATTTGAAAATTTCAACCAAAGTAAATATGCCTGAAGTATATATTTGTATCACAGTACTTGTGAATACTGAACCTGAAATCTCTTCTGTGTCTCATACAAAAACTTTAGTTACAGTTGTTGGGGTTTTTTTAAGTTGTCTCAGGCCTCTGCTATTCTTGTTTTTAGCTACGACTAGAAACAAAAGTAGCAAAATATACATTAAGGACAGTTGTTGAAAAAAGTTCTAGTCCAACTGAAAACAAATATAAAGGAAATACTGAAAGAAAGATGTCACTTTGGAGATTTCCAGCCCAATTTCCAAACCAAACAGATTTAGATAATGCCTAGACTTCCTGGAACTACAGATATAAATCCTGTCCTTCATCCTTCTGTGGTAGATAGAATTCTTTAGTTCATTGTTGTGGGTCCCTTTTGAATGAGACCTTGAACGGAGATCCTCCTACTTTGTTTAACAATAACATGCCAGATTCGGAGGTAATGTCCATGGTGGTGTAATTTTCACCTCAGTAAGTGGTTGTAAACAGGTGTAATTTATACAGAGGGGACAGAAAGAGGTAGTTCCAAAATGGGTTAAAAGAGGGTATAAAACGCATATAATAAAAGAAAGTCTATTTGTTAATTGTTTTCCTGACATGTAATTTAGCATAAATTTATGAAGAGTAAATTATACCACCTTATGTATCACTTCTGAATTTGGCATTGAAGACCAAGCACCAGATTTGTAAAGATATTTAGGCACCGAAAGATGCAGATGGGTGCCTAATGGCACCTAAATACCTTTAAACATCTAACCCCAAATCCCAAAGCAGAAGTCCATAATCTGTTCTCATCTACATTTTAGCTCTCGTTTACCATGGCCCTGTGTTCAAACAGCTGCTTTGCCACCTAAGTAGCTACTTATGTGCTCAGTATTGTTGTGATCAGAACATCAAATGCTGTTTTTTCTTTAAAATGCAGTCTCATCCTGAATTTCCTTGTTTATAACTCTAGTATGCTTAAAAAGAAAAGGAGGACTTGTGGCACCTTAGAGACTAACCAATTTATTTGAGCATAAGCTTTTGTGAGCTAAACTCCTCACTGATTTCGACTTTCAATCTTATCTTTAGCTAAGTAAAGATTTTTGTCTGGGAGTTCCCTTAATTTTTTAAATTAGATTGGGGAATAGGTACAATACCTCATCACTGTTATGGAAAATGTAAACAAATCTAATTATATATGTATTTTCTAGCTAATACAGAGGGGGGAAGCATTAGGAGCATTTTCTAGAGCTAAAAAATACCGATTTTTATAATGTGCTATTTAAACAAGTGGTTGGTTTAATTAATTTCAATCATAGTGAGATATTTCTTTATTGGTCAAAGACCATACCTACCTAATTTCTATCTGGAATTCAGTTACCTGTGGATTTTACAGGGGTGGAGAGAGGAAGGGGAACCAAATTAGGTTTATACTGGTATGTGCAATTATAACTATGGTGTGGCTACTGCGGCTGCCACATTATATATTGCAGTTTGAGAAGTACATTTGGGATGCTTCAAATCTCTTTTTTTCTTTCATTATTAATTTAATGAAACCACTAAAATTAATATATTTTCCTATCAAAATTACACTGTGCTTTTAAAAAATAAAGATATTTTGAAATTAGAAGAGCATGTCATGCACAGCTTGGTATAGGAGGGCTGATCTTCACTACGGGGAGATTGACGCTGCTGCAATCGATGCAGCAGGGGTCGATTTAGTGGGTCTAGTGAAGACCCGCTAAATCAATCGCAGAATGCTCTCCGGTCAACTCCAGTACTCCAGCTCCCCAAGAAGATTAAGGAAGTCAGCAGGAGAGCGTCTCCTGTTACTCGGGGTTCTTTTAACCCAAAGCTCTTGGTAACTTTTACTCTGTGTGAGGTGGTGACAGGAAATAAATCAAGGGAGACACGGCTGTCTGACCGATAGATGGCTGGCACAAACAGGACAACACAAGAGTGCTTTCACTTAAAGCTAAACTTTACTTAGTCTCAAGCACTTACACACGTCCGCAACAGGTTAGAAAAACACCCCCCAACCCTCGATAATTACCGAAGCTGTGCGGCTCTTGAGTGGCACAGTGACAATCTACCATTGGTCAAACTTCTGTCTGCTGGTGGGGCCCACAAGATGCGTCCAGAAGGAGAATCCCTAAAGAAACCCTCCCGAAGAGAGTCCAACTACCTCAAACTTTTCCTCCTTATTTATACATTAGTAATAGAATGACATATCACTTAAAGAAAACTTGCTTAGCAAGTAGTTTTTAAAGGTCAAGCAAGAGGTTTCCTTCTGATCATCAATTAACTAGAGGTGGTTTTTTCAGAGTGTGCATGCCTTGAGGCCCTGACAGACACATTCCCAAGGGCACATAGAGACATGCTTCGTGTTTCTTCTAAAATACATATATCAGCAATTTCAATATTCTTAGCAGGAAGGACACGGGGTCAAGCTGCCCTTTCTGTGGCACCCAAAACCCCCTCCCCTCCTGCCTTCGTTAAGCTAAGACCACTGCATGGCCATTTACAGCCTGCTGACTTGGCTACTGTTACCAATAAGCAATAGTACTTTACTGGTTTTCCAAAATCTCCCTTTATACGCAGCACAGTGAAGACACCGGGGTAAGTCGAACTAAGCTACATCGTCTCCAGCTATGTTATTGATGTACCTGGAATACCATAACTTAGGTCAACTTACCCCAGTAGTGCAGACAACCCCTGAGGTTGCTATTTCCATTTGGTCAAGAGAAAAAAGAAAAAGAAGAACACATATAGCCTATTATACAGGCTACTTCAAAATTTAAAATTCTAGCTAGGAAATAAAAGTCACTATACTACTGTGTTTGCAACTTTAACTTCTAAAAGACAATTTTAAAGTAATGGGCTGCCCCAAAAGTCTGAATGCATCTGATGAAGTGAGCTGTAGCTCACAAAAGCTTATGCTCAAATAAATTTGTTAGTCTCTAAGGTGCCACAAGTACTCCTTTTCTTTTTGCAAATACAGACTAACACGGCTGCTACTCTGAAACCAAAAGTCTATGTACACCATTCTGAGTAACTGTGCAGAATATATGAGTTTGAAAGTAAAATGAGTTGACAGAAATTAATCAGGAGCATAAAATAATGAGAACGGGCAGCACCATCCCTCTACAGCCTTCTCACCTGCTTCTAGCAATGATATTACTGCAGGACATTGGACATGGCTTCGATGTTATGTTGCAATGGTATGTTGCAAAATAACTCTTAAATATGTGTTGGTGGACACAAATTGCTTCTGTATAGATAGTGTTGTAAAAATTACAACTGATGCAGGGCTTTCCTCCCACCTCAAGGCGATTCAGGGAGCTTTAAAGATGGGGTGCCTGTTATTTTGCAACCTACTGTATGGAATAAAGCCGTGTTCAATATCCTGCAAAAATATCATTCCTGGGAGCAGCAGAAAATTCTAAAGAGCAATTAAGCTGCCTACCCTCATTACTTTATGCTCCTGATGAACTCCTGATTAAATTTTAAATTTTCAAAAAATTCTCTCAATACAGCAGCAAGGTAAAACGAGAAGATGTTTTAAAGTATAATCCCCGTATCTCTCAATCAGCCAACGTGGGACAAAGTTTGGGGGGAAAATACCTAAACAGAACACACTGCTTTTTTAAATTATGCAAAATAGAACAACTTTTCACACACTGTACAATTATTTACTCTCAACAAAATGACTTTAAAAAAACCCCTGGCAATACCCCTCCTTTATGTTTGTTTTCCCCTCTAGCTTTGTTTTTCTTTCCTCCTATTCCATGTTTTCTTCATTTTTGCAAGTAAAATATCCCAACGGACAACCCGTGTCCTTTTTTGCCTACATGTCTACCAGTTCATTACTATAATTCACCATTTGGCTAGAGTCAGCTGCCCAGCATTTTTCCTCTGGTGTTTGTCATCCTACCCTCTTAGATCCTGCCTGCAGCTTTGTCTTGCTCTTCAACTTTCTCCACAAGGGGGAGTTAATTTCATTAAAGTGGGTTCTTCCTGCACTGTGTCATGAAGTTAGGCAGTAGGGGACCAAGAGCTGGAGTCCAGCTTGCAGCCAGAAAGCAGGGGAAGCAAAAGTATAGCATGAGGAGGGCTCCCAGGTTTGCTAGGTTATTCCAAGCTCTGAAAGATTTTGGGAAGGCAGGAATTCACCAAGGAATCACTCCAGCATACAGATCTATGCCAACATCTTTATTAACATGTACAGGGCCCTGCTTTCATTGAAAAGAACAGTT
Organism: Lepidochelys kempii; assembly: GCF_965140285.1. Classification (NCBI taxonomy): domain Eukaryota; kingdom Metazoa; phylum Chordata; order Testudines; family Cheloniidae; genus Lepidochelys; species Lepidochelys kempii. The sequence goes on from NC_136384.1 coordinate 87,979,095, forward strand.
AGCAGGAGATCCAAGATACCTAAAAGGCATCTACCGCCTTCGGTTGCAGTCTCAAGTGTCCTTTCAGCCTTGGCTCCTTAGTCCGAGATTCAGGCACCTCCTTCCTGGTGGGCTGTGGCTGATTCCTTCATGTGAGTGGAATTTCATAAGGACCACGTGTTCAGGTTGCTTCTTTGGCCTGTACCTGAGCAGAGGCCATTTGGGCTCACTGTGTCTCTACAGCTGCAATACATGCAGTCTCCTGGACCACGTGCAATCCTGTCTCAGGTGGCATCAACATGCCCCAATCAGAGGAGACCTGGCAGAAGGAAGCAAGGGTGGGAGTTCCTGCCAAATGTCCAGCCAACCAGGCTTCTGAGGCGATAGAATAACTAGCTTCTCCTTTCTGGCAATCAGGGCTCTGGGGGCAGGGTCAGCCTTCACAGTAGTATGCTTGTTTGTTGGGTTGGGGGTCTACAGTAGCCATCTGAGTGAGGAAAGCCTGGAGAAGAGCGCATCCTGAGGAACTGTGGAGACAAGCTGCTGAAGCACACCTGGGGAGAAAGAATTTATGTCTGCATGTAACCACGGGAGGCTCAGGGAGTAGAACCGAAGTGCCTGAAGAACATAATGCAAAACTCATCCTTGAAAATCATCAACAAGTTTTACATCAAGGAATATATTCAGCTATGAGCCAGAGTTGTATGTGTGTTTTTGCTGGGAATGAAGGATATTGCACAGTGATGAAAAAATTAATGTTGCCTTGGGCTTCGATAGCTGCTCCCACAGAATTTGGTCCCATTGTATCACAAAGCACACAGAGACCCTAGATATAATCATTAGCTATAATAAAGTTAATAAGAAATGACATTTCATCACATCATGGGACACAACATCAGTACAGTGAGCAGGTAGCAAATTATCGGTTTTACCTAGAAGTTGGTAGACAGTTCCATATTCAAGTAAATAGTGACAGTCATCACACAGTCTTTTTAACATCTCTACATCTGTATCCCCATAAACAGTTGCATCCATAATACAGTGTGTCACAGCCAGCCAAACAACTCTCAAATATAAGCAATAAGCACAGAATTATTTGCACAGAATGTAGGTACTACCAGCAGTGAATGTTTATCAATGAGGATAAAGTGCCTGTTTCTTTCAAACTCTGACAAAATATGCATTGTAATGTATGTAATGTAATGTAAACTTTTCCATACTTGCTTAATTCTCATCTGCTTAGTCAAACACTGCATGTGAAATCCTGCTCCCACTGAAGGCAAAAGGAAGTTTTTGCCACTGACTTCAGTGGGTAGAGGATTTCACCTTGCATGTTCATTGTAGCAGAAATCCTTTGGAGGAGTGTGGACAGAAGGTTTGTGCTGGCCAATTCCCACATCTGGCTAGGAATGTGCTCATGCTTTGGAAGCAATTTCCATGACCATGTTTTATGACATATTGTTTGTGATTAACTAGACCCCAAAGAACATGAATTGCAGGAGTGAATTCACAGAGTGGATGAAAGGACTGGCTACTTATCTGTGGTCAGTTATAAAAGGCCTAGAGTGGGGTAGGAGGAGAACTTTGGGATCGGAAAGCTGGTTTAAGGGTCAGGCATTATGATCACAATACTCATTCTCCTCATAGACTGCACTCACTTCTAATGAAGTGATGGCCAGTGTTCAACATGTTTCTATTGGTTGCTCTAATATATGTCTTTAATGCTGTACAGTTTGCCTAGGTTATACAGCAAGAACTCTAGAGTAGTCTGTCTTGGTAACACTTCTATTAGTAATGATAGGCAAGTAGGAGGAAATATACTGGATCTTATACTTTTGCTCAGTGCATCAGGAGATCTATGAGCAAAGGTAATGGAGCTGGGAGACGGGCAACTCACACCAAAGAAAGTAATAAAAGGAAAAGGAAAGGAATAAAGCACAGGCTAACCAAGCTGCTGACTTCAGGAACTGGGAGATTTGTGGACATGACCTAGTGCTCAGCTGCTGTAGTATATGGGCCATGTGAATTTGTGCTCAAAGGACTCATTGTCCAAGTGTCTGTTCATGGATGATATATCCACTTGTCCCCTCACTGCCATATGCCCATTCATAAACCTGCTACTAAGGTAATGTCTGGAAAGCATGGACATTCAATGTGTCCTATCCAGGTTCTTCATTTCTTCACCCAGCAGCAGAGCGGATAAACAGCATTTCTGCTGCTTTTAACCATAAACTGCCTGCATAAGCCCATAAATCCTGGAACAACTCCATGTGGTGTAAGCCAGCGTTTTAGTTACTCTGTCTCAACTCTCTTCCTCTGGACTTCAGTGGTCTTATATGGTGGTGATTTGGCCCAGTACAATACTATCGTTCTACAGGTTCTGTGATACCCACATCCCAGACAAATAATGTCCAACAAAATAATAGTAATCAACACAACTTCCTCGCTTTTTTTTTCCAGATTAAAAAAAAATGGCTCCCAGAGCTTCTCTTTGGAATCCCTCAGCCAACCCCCCCAAAACAACAAAATATAAACTAACTAACGTCCAGCCTTCTCAGGCTTGAGCCCTTAGTTCATCTTAAGTTTTCCCCAGTTCTCCACTCTTCTATAGAATACTGATGGTACGTCTGCTTCCCCTGGAGTCCATCTCCTTTTTCAAAGCCCACCACTGGAATTAACTCTACTTCTGTGGACTTCCCATGGGTCTCCATCTGCCAAGCTCCCATTAGGCCATTCCCACAGAGAGGGAACTACAGACCACCTTTCTCCTGGGTCCCCTTCTTCCAACTGATCTGAACTTCTTCCTTTTAACACTTCTGAGTCAGAAAAAACATCCAGGTGTAACAAGATGGTGCTAATCGAACTCACAAGTTTCAGCGAACCCCTTTTTGGCCTGTAGAGTTTATATAGCCCAGAACATGTCCATATTTTATTTACTGTACAGCAAACAGCATGGATTTTTCAGAACAATTCTATAAAAAAATCTTCATTGATATTATACACACACATAGATTGTTATATATATATACATAGCACTTTGAGGACAAATAAAAGGTAATGATCTAGAGTCGATCATTATGGAACCCAATTTTTCATCTACTGGTGGCCAGCAGTTGGGAAACGGCAGTAAAAATTGTGTTTTTAGAAGAGACTTGAAGGTTCACATATTTTCCATGGATAATGAGTTTCATAAGTCTAAGGATCAAGGAATAGAATGCTCACAAAGAAGTTATTACATGTCCCCGTGTATGGAAATGGCTTTCAAAGACTTAAGTAACTTTTTCTATTATGTGGCATGGCTGATTGCATACAATGAGATCTATCAAGGCAGTCTCAGACACACACACAAATACAATGTTCCTGACTATAACAGGGTATCAGTGGGGATAATATCAGCATTCCAAAATGTACCATATTGCTGCTGATAAGGCATGAGTGTTAACTGAATGGCTGTAGGTAAAATGTGACCAATGTGCCTCCTGTAAATAAAAGGAGTACTTGTGGCACCTTAGAGACTAACACATTTATTTGAGCATAAGCTTTTGTGAGCTACAGCTCACTTCATGGGATGTACGCAGTGGAAAATACAGTAGGGAGAGTTTATATACACAGAGAACCTGAAACAATGGGTGTTACCATACACACTATAATGAGAGTGATCAGGTAAGGTGAGCTATTACCAGCAGGAGAGAAAAAAAACCTTTTGTAGTGATAATCAAGGTGGGTCATTTCAAAAACGTTGACAAAAAAGCAGTTGACAAAAATGTGTGAGGAACAGTAGGGGGAAAAAATAAACATGGGGAAATAGTTTTACTTTGTGTAATGACACATCCACTCCCAATCTTTATTCAAGCCTATTTAATGGTGTCCAATTTGCAAATTAATTTCAATTCAGCAATCTCTCATTGGAGTCTGTTTTTTTTGTTCTAATATTGCCACTTTTAGGTCTGTAATCGAGTGACCACAGAGATTGACGTGTTCTCCAACTGGTTTTTGAATGTTATAATTCTTGACATCTGATTTGCGTCCATTTATTCTTTTACGTAGAGACTGTCCAGTTTGGCCAATGTACACGGCAGAGGGGTATTGCTGGCACACGATGGCATATATCACATTGGTAGATGTGCAGGTGAACAAGCCTCTGATAGTGTGGCTGATGTGACTAGGCCCTATGATGGTGTCCCCTGAATACATATGTGGACACAGCTGGCAACGGGCTTTGTTGCAAGGGTAGGTTCCTGGGTTAGTGTTATAGTTGTGTGGTGTGTGGCTGCTGGTGAGTATTTGCTTCACGTTGGAGGGTTGTCTGTAAGCAAGGACTGGCCTGTCTCCCAAGATCTGTGAGAGTGATGGGTAGTCCTTCAGGATAGGTTGTAGATCCTAGATGATGCGTTGGAGAGGTTTTAGTTGGGGGCTGAAGGTGAAGGAGAGGTGTCATAAATATAAAGGGAAGGGTAAACCCCTTTGAAATCCCTCCTGGCCAGGGGAAAGCTCCTCTCACCTGTAAAGGGTTAAGAAGCTAAAGGTAACCTCGCTGGCACCTGACCAAAATGACCAATGAGGAGACAAGATACTTTCAAAAGCTGGGAGGAGGGAGAGAAACAAAAGGTTTTGTGTGTCTGTCTGTAGTCGTCTTGGCCGGGGACAGAACAGGAATGGAGTCTTAGAATTTTTAGTAAGTAATCTAGCTAGGTATGTGTTAGATTATGATTTCTTTAAATGGCTGAGAAAAGAATTGTGCTGAATAGAATAACTATTTCTGTCTGTGTATCTTTTTTGTAACTTAAGGTTTTGCCTAGAGGGGTTCTCTATGTTTTTGAATCTAATTACCCTGTAAGATATATACCATCCTGATTTTACAGGGGGGATTTCTTTATTTCTATTTACTTCTATTTTTTATTAAAAGTCTTCTTGTAAAACACTGAATGCTTTTTCATTGTTCTCAGATCCAAGGGTTTGGGTTTGTGGTCACCTATGCAAATTGGTGAGGCTTTTTATCCAACATTTCCCAGGAAAGGGGGGGGTGCAAGTGTTGGGAGGATTGTTCATTGTTCTTAAGATCCAAGGGTCTGGGTCTGTAGTCACCTAGGCAAATTGGTGAGGCTTTTTACCAAACCTTGTCCAGGAAGTGGGGTGCAAGGTTTTGGGAAGTATTTTGGGGGGAAGGACGCGTCCAAACAGCTCTTCCCCAGTAACCAGTATTAGTTTGGTGGTGGTAGCGGCCATTCCAAGGATAACGGGGGTAATATTTTGTACCTTGGGGAAGTTTTGACCTAAGCTGGTAAAGATAAGCTTAGGAGGTTTTTCATGCAGGTCCCCACATCTGTACCCTAGAGTTCAGAGTGGGGGAGGAACCTTGACATGGTGGCACAGTGGTGGGATTAACCTGAAATCATTTTGAGATCCAGTTGAGATTTTTTGAACTAGAAATACAGATTTTAAAAAGGAATTTTTAGGAAGTCCAGAAGGCAGCTTTGAAACTGAAAGCAGCTTGGTTTCTCTCTGCTTTGTGGCCAAGCAGAGACAAAAGGGGATTATCTTGTGAATTGCAGGTTTTCTTTGCCTGGAGGCAGGGTACTTAACTCCTGCAGGGAAATTCACAGTCTTCCAACCCAGAGGTTTTTTTTTTTTTCTTTTCTTCCTAAAAGTAAATAGGGGGTGTGTGCTCTACCCATTTGCCTGGAGACAAAAGTGGCAGGGTTTTTTTTAGGATTTTGATTTTTTTTTTTGTTTTACAAGGAGCACAGGTTTGAAAATAAATTTTTTTTCTTCTTTGGGCTGGGTAAGCAGGTTTCCAAGTAGTTGGAGGGTTTTTGCTTTAATTTGGGCCCAGAGCAGAGACAAGGGAATTGTCTTTTTCTGTAGGCTGACAATCACTATCAGAGAATAGGTATTCTATTCCAGCACAGCAAAATTTTACAGCCAAGTTTTGTTTGTTTATTTCTAAACCTCGGGTGTAAAGTTAGTTAAAAACAGAGAGGTTAGAATGGCCAAATCCTCAGCTCGACTACAGCTGGAATTAGCCAAATTTCAGGCTGAGGAAAAACAAAGGGAACATGAAAGACAGATAGAACTCATGCGGCTGAAGAAGGAGGTACAGGTGGCTGCCCACAAGAGGGAAATGGAGGCAAGGAAGCATGTGGAGGAGGAGAAGGAAAAAGAGAGGAAGCATGTGGAGGAGATGGAGAGGATAAAGGCCCAGCAGAATATACCAACAAACCCTAGCAATCCTTCTCCAGGTACCACTTCCCATCCCAGAAAGTTCCCCACCTACAAGGCAGGTGATGATACTGAGGCCTTCTTAGAAAACTTCGAAAGGGCCTGCCTTGGGTACAACATCTCTACTGACCAATACATGGTAGAGCTGAGGCCGCAGCTCAGTGGACCCTTAGCTGAGGTGGCAGCTGAAATGCCTAAAGAACACATGAACAAGTATGAACTGTTTAAATCCAAGGCGAGAGTCAGAATGGGGATAACACCCGAGCAGTCTCGTCGGAGGTTCAGAGCCCTAAGGTGGAAACCAGACATGTCATTTACCCGACATGCCTACCACATTGTAAAACATTGGGATGCCTGGATATCAGGAGCAAGTGTTGAATCTCCAGTAAATTTGCCCTTCCTAATGCAAATGGAACAATTCTTAGAGTGTGTTCCTGAGGAAATAGAAAGATACATCCTAGATGGGAAACCCAAAACTGTAATTGAGGCAGGAGAGATTGGAGCCAGATGGGTGGAGGTGGCAGAGAAGAAGAAAACTGGTCGCAGTTGGAGCGGAGACCAGAAGGGACCACCCCAGACCACACCCTATTACCGGGGGCCGCCCAAAGCCCCACCTACCTCCCAAAGAACCCTCCAGACCCCTTATCGTCCCACCACCCCGTTCTCCAGCAACCCTCCTCGCCCCAGTGACCCGTCAGCTAGACGATGTTTTAAGTGTAACGAGCTGGGGCATGTAAAGGCCAACTGCCCCAAGAACCCCAACAGATTACAGTTCATTGCACCGGAATCACACCAGAGGTCCACAGGCCCAGATACCTCCCAGATACCCTTGGAGCGGAGGGAAACTGTGAGTGTGGGTGGGAAGAAGGTCACCGCGTGGAGGGACACCGGAGCACAAGTGTCAGCTATCCATGCTTCCTTAGTGGACCCCAATTTAATCAACCCAGAGATCCAAGTGACGATTCAACCCTTCAAGTCCAACTCTTTCAATTTGCCTACAGCCAAGTTGCCTGTCCAGTACAAGGGCTGGTCAGGAATGTGGACTTTTGCAGTCTATGATGATTATCCCATCCCCATGCTGTTGGGGGAAGACTTGGCCAATCATGTGAAGCAGGCCAAGAGGGTGGGAATGGTCACCCGCAACCAGGCTAAACAAGCCGTGAGGCCTAGCTCTGTTCCGGAAACTTCTATCAGGACCCAGTCAGAGGTGATGGACCTGGACCCCAGGCCAATGTCTGCAACAGCAGTAGTGGATCCAGTCCCAGAGACCCAGACGGAACCAGTCCCAGAACCGGAACCAGCCGAACAACCAACACCAGACCCCGTGTCAGCACTGAACCCAGTGCTTGCAACCTCAACACCAGAGGGCCCCACCGAACCTGAACTGGCAGCAGCCGATAACCCTACACAAGAGGCTCAGCCGGAGCCTGAATCCCAACATAGTGCACCAGCGGAGAGCGGTTCACAGTCAACAGAAACAGCTCCATCCCCTATATCGCTTCCAGAGGGACCAAGCCTAGGTCCACAATCCCATGAGGAACTGATGTCTCCAGCATCAAGGGAACAGTTCCAGACCGAACAGGAAGCAGATGAAAGCCTCCAGAGAGCTTGGACGGCGGCACGGAGCAACCCACCGCCTCTCAGCTCTTCTAATCGATCCAGGTTTGTTGTAGAAAGAGGACTTTTATACAAGGAAACTCTTTCTGGGGGACACCAGGAAGACTGGCATCCTCAGAGACAGTTGGTAGTTCCAACTAAATACCGGGCCAAGCTCTTGAGCTTAGCCCATGATCACCCTAGTGGCCATGCTGGGGTGAACAGGACCAAAGACCGTTTGGGGGGGTCATTCCACTGGGAGGGAATGGGCAAGGATGTTTCTACCTATGTCCAGTCTTGTGAGGTGTGCCAAAGAGTGGGAAAACCCCAAGACCAGGTCAAAGCTCCTCTCCAGCCACTCCCCATCATTGAAGTTCCATTTCAGCGAGTAGCTGTGGATATTCTGGGTCCTTTTCCGAAAAAGACACCCAGAGGAAAGCAGTACATACTGACTTTCATGGATTTTGCCACCCGATGGCCGGAAGCAGTAGCTCTAAGCAACACCAGGGCTAAAAGTGTGTGCCAGGCACTAGCAGACATTTTTGCCAGGGTAGGTTGGCCCTCCGACATCCTCACAGATGCAGGGACTAATTTCCTGGCAGGAACTATGAAAAACCTTTGGGAAGCTCATGGGGTAAATCACTTGGTTGCCACTCCTTACCATCATCAAACAAATGGCATGGTGGAGAAGTTTAATGGAACTTTGGGGGCCATGATACGTAAATTCGTAAATGAGCACTCCAATGATTGGGACCTAGTATTGCAGCAGTTGCTCTTTGCCTACAGAGCTGTACCACATCCCAGTTTAGGGTTTTCCCCATTTGAACTTGTATATGGCCGTGAGGTTAAGGGGCCATTGCAGTTGGTGAAGCAGCAATGGGAGGGATTTACACCTTCTCCAGGAACTAACATTCTGGACTTTGTAACCAACCTACAAAACACCCTCCGAACCTCTTTAGCCCTTGCTAGAGAAAACTTACAGGATGCTCAAAAAGAGCAAAAAGCCTGGTATGATAAACATGCCAGAGAGCGTTCCTTCAAAGTAGGAGACCAGGTCATGGTCTTAAAGGCGCTCCAGGCCCATAAAATGGAAGCATCGTGGGAAGGGCCATTCGTGGTCCAGGAGCGCCTGGGAGCTGTTAATTATCTCATAGCATTCCCCACCTCCAACCGAAAGCCTAAGGTGTATCATATTAATTCTCTAAAGCCCTTTTATTCCAGAGAATTAAAGGTTTGTCAGTTTACAGCCCAGGGAGGAGACGACGCTGAGTGGCCTGAAGGTGTCTATTACGAAGGGAAATGTGCTGGTGGTGTGGAAGAGGTGAACCTCTCCATGACCCTTGGGCGTATGCAGCGACAGCAGATCCAGGAGCTGTGCACTAGCTACGCGCCAACGTTCTCAGCCACCCCAGGACTGACTGAACAGGCATACCACTCCATTGACACAGGTAATGCTCACCCAATTAGGGTCCAACCTTACCGGGTGTCTCCTCAAGCTAAAACTGCTATAGAACGGGAGATCCAGGATATGTTACAGATGGGTGTAATCCGCCCCTCTGAAAGTGCATGGGCATCTCCAGTGGTTCTAGTTCCCAAACCAGATGGGGAAATACGTTTTTGCGTGGACTACCGTAAGCTAAATGCTGTAACTTGCCCAGACAACTATCCCATGCCACGCACAGATGAACTATTAGAGAAACTGGGAAGGGCCCAGTTCATCTCTACCTTGGACTTAACCAAGGGGTACTGGCAGGTACCGCTAGATGAATCTGCCAAGGAAAGGTCAGCCTTCATCACACATCTCGGGCTGTATGAATTTAATGTACTCCCTTTCGGGCTGCGAAATGCACCCGCCACTTTCCAAAGACTTGTAGATGGTCTCCTAGCGGGATTAGGAGAATATGCAGTCGCCTACCTTGACGATGTGGCCATATTTTCGGATTCCTGGGCAGACCACCTGGAACATATACAAAAAGTCCTTGAGCGCATAAGGGAGGCAGGACTAACTGTTAAGGCTAAGAAGTGTCAAATAGGCCTAAACAGAGTGACTTACCTTGGACACCAGGTGGGTCAAGGAACTATCAGCCCCCTACAGGCCAAAGTGGATGCTATCCAAAAGTGGCCTGTCCCAAAGTCAAAGAAACAGGTTCAATCCTTCTTAGGCTTGGCCGGTTATTACAGACGATTTGTACCGCACTACAGCCAAATCGCTGCCCCACTGACAGACCTAACCAAAAGGAAACAGCCAAATGCTGTTCAGTGGACCGGAAAGTGTCAGAAGGCCTTTAACAAGCTTAAAGCGACACTCATGTCTGACCCTGTACTAAGGACCCCAGACTTTGACAAACCGTTCCTAGTAACCACAGATGCATCCGAGCGTGGTGTGGGAGCAGTTTTAATGCCGAAAGAACCTGATCAAGAATTCCACCCTGTAGTGTTTCTCAGCAAAAAACTGTCTGAGAGGGAAAGCAACTGGTCAGTCACTGAAAAAGAATGTTATGCCATTGTCTACGCTCTGGAAAAGCTACACCCATATGTTTGGGGACGGCGTTTCCACCTGCAAACCTGCCATGCTGCACTAAAGTGGCTTCACACCGTCAAAGAAACTAACAGAAAACTTCTTCGGTGGAGTTTAGCTCTCCAAGATTTTGATTTCAACATCCAACACATCTCAGGAGCTTCTAACAAAGTGGCTGATGCACTCTCCCGTGAAAGTTTCCCAGAATCAACTGGTTAAAATCGTCCTTGAGATGTGGAAAATATTGTTAGTCTTTATGTACTTGGTAGTATATTTAGAGATGCATGTGTCTTATTAACTCTGTTTTCCTAGAGCTCCAGGAAGAAATCCCAGCCAGTGTTTCACCCTAGCTGAGATTTGGGGGGCGTGTCATAAATATAAAGGGAAGGGTAAACCCCTTTGAAATCCCTCCTGGCCAGGGGAAAGCTCCTCTCACCTGTAAAGGGTTAAGAAGCTAAAGGTAACCTCGCTGGCACCTGACCAAAATGACCAATGAGGAGACAAGATACTTTCAAAAGCTGGGAGGAGGGAGAGAAACAAAAGGTTTTGTGTGTCTGTCTGTAGTCGTCTTGGCCGGGGACAGAACAGGAATGGAGTCTTAGAATTTTTAGTAAGTAATCTAGCTAGGTATGTGTTAGATTATGATTTCTTTAAATGGCTGAGAAAAGAATTGTGCTGAATAGAATAACTATTTCTGTCTGTGTATCTTTTTTATAACTTAAGGTTTTGCCTAGAGGGGTTCTCTATGTTTTTGAATCTAATTACCCTGTAAGATATATACCATCCTGATTTTACAGGGGGGATTTCTTTATTTCTATTTACTTCTATTTTTTATTAAAAGTCTTCTTGTAAAACACTGAATGCTTTTTCATTGTTCTCAGATCCAAGGGTTTGGGTTTGTGGTCACCTATGCAAATTGGTGAGGCTTTTTATCCAACATTTCCCAGGAAAGGGGGGGGTGCAAGTGTTGGGAGGATTGTTCATTGTTCTTAAGATCCAAGGGTCTGGGTCTGTAGTCACCTAGGCAAATTGGTGAGGCTTTTTACCAAACCTTGTCCAGGAAGTGGGGTGCAAGGTTTTGGGAAGTATTTTGGGGGGAAGGACGCGTCCAAACAGCTCTTCCCCAGTAACCAGTATTAGTTTGGTGGTGGTAGCGGCCATTCCAAGGATAACGGGGGTAATATTTTGTACCTTGGGGAAGTTTTGACCGAAGCTGGTAAAGATAAGCTTAGGAGGTTTTTCATGCAGGTCCCCACATCTGTACCCTAGAGTTCAGAGTGGGGGAGGAACCTTGACAAGAGGTTTTAGTGGCGTTCTGTTATTTTCTTTGTTGGGCTCACGAAAGCTTATGCTCAAATAAATTTGTTAGTCTCTAAGGTGCCACAAGTACTCCTTTTCTTTTTGCGGATACAGACTAACACGGCTGCTACTCTGAAACCGCCTATAAATGTAAACTAACAGGAGTAATTGGTTGCGTGAAAGTGAAGCCTTGGCTGTGCCTTCCCTCAACCCACCAGGCAGTGTTGAAATAAGCTGTACCCTTTAACAGGGGTGCCACAACATAGTCCCTGCACACACACCTCCCTGCCAGAAAAGAACAAAGGTGGAGAAGCAGAGGAAGAACTGTGACTGCTACCTCTTGGGGCGGCACAACTACATACCATCCCCTATTCAAAGCAAAGCCTTACATCTCAGTCTAGCCTCTTAACATTTATCTCTGCCATTCCTCCGTCATTTTCATCTCCTTTTCTTCTCTTCTTTTTTATGATGTTCCAGAATATTTAATTTCATTTCTGTGTAGCCTCTTGCACTTCATTGTTTTCCTTACTGAACAGTCATTACTATGGAGATTTTCTTTAATCTTTCACTTACTTTGTATTTTATTTCTACCCTTGGTTTTTTACTTCTCTGTTCCTATTGTTTATTTGATTCAGTTTACAAAAAAATTAGGAAGTTTTTTTTAAAAATCAACAATTTATTTTTCTTCATCTTGTTTGCATTTTTATTTTATCGTTAAATTATTTTAGTTTGCTCTTTCTCCATTTTCTTTATTTTCAATGGTGTTTCATCATCGTTTTCTGCTTCCTTCACTAGATCCACATCCCCTAAATGAATCAGCTAGCTGGCCACCTTTATGGCACATTACTTGGCTATCTAACATAAATGGCTCGTTACATCTGAACCATCAGCATAGCAATACAACAGTAGGGGGTATATAATTGCTTAGCAACTACTGTTCTTCTCAGATGAAGCTAAGTCTGTCGCCTGTAGAATTCACACAGATTTCAGGCTCTAAAAAACAGAAGAAAAATCCCATGTTCCCTTTCCTATCAGGCCAGATACGTTTCACTATTTTTCTGTTTATTAGCTGGACTTATGGGCCTGGAAATAATCAAAATACAAGTGCTTAAGAAAGGCTGCAAAAACTATATCACTTAATGCCATGTTATTTTCACCATCTCCTGTGTGTACATTAGCAAGAGTGTTTTAATGGCCAAAACTCCTTGTTGACTTCAACGTGAGATATTGAAAGTTCTTGGGGGAGATCAATTCAACCATAAAATTTTACTTACAGGATTAAAACTAACACAATCAGCCAGTGGTAGTGGTGAAGTCAATATGAAGGGCATGCCAAATAATAGAAACTATACAGAAGTAGAAAATATTCCATTTAGGAATAATTCCTAACAGCACTAACCGTATAATAGTAAATAATAAACATGAACCACTGAAAGAAAAAAAGTCCTGTGTAAGTAACCTTTGCTTTCTTAATGAAGCTACACAAGCAAGGACAATAGCAGTTAAGATTATTGGCCTGTCAGAGCTTTGTCTGACCAAAAGGTGCTGGATTGATCCAATATCAATATGAAAATCCAAAAGGATGTTACTTTAAGTAGCTACATCAACCAAATGTTTTTCTCGGGGTATAAAATGCATGCAGAAAAAGTTAGTTATATGCAAAAAAGAGTTTGTTTTTAAAATTGTTTTACATTTGTTAAAATGCTTGGTAAGAAGTAGACTGGTCAGGTCTCTTATTTACATAAACTCGGGTAATTAAATCAATTCCATGTCCATTAAATTCAGTTCAGACTAAAATCACATGGAAAAAGATTGACTGCACAGGAGATGTACTAGAGTTTCAAAAGAATTCACCAAGTTGAATATTTAAATGCACTGTCTGCAAAAACTGAATGACATTTTCAAGTGCAAAATTAATTAGATTGAACTTCAACAAGAATATTTTCAAAAAGTCTTTGAAATGAAAATGGTCACTTCTGCAGCAATAAGTAGATTGTATGAGCAAAACTAAGATAAAAATAAAATAGTAGAAGGCAAAAGCTGTACCTAAAGTCATTGGACTGAATTCTAATTCTTTACTATAAAAGCCAAGGGAGATTCATTTTGAAGACAACGTGCAGGTCTAAGAGAGAAAAAAAAGCACCAGGTGACTAAAGTTTTGGTTCTCCATTGGTTTTAATGGCTTTTTCAAACCAATTATGTGTGTGTGGGGGGGGGGAAGGTGAGTTAAGAAAGGAGATGATTATTAAACATGTGAAGCTGTATTGATTTAACAGCTACTCCACTGCTGCTTTGAGCTTTCACCAATAGCACAGTGGCTAAAAATTAGTTAGTTGAGGGATGGACAAAAAGGGAAAGACGCAGACCTGGAAGTCAGTAGGAGAATGTTATGAATTCACTGCTCCAGCAGCATGAGCTTTAAAGCCCTATGTTGCATAAGCTCTGTATTCTTGAGAAAAAAATCCATCTCCAGGCACACTACAGTAGCAACTGAGATTAGTTAAAGTGCTCAAGATAATAGTCTTTAGATTTAAACATCTGGGACAGGGCACAGTGTTCTCAGTAGTGGGGCCCCCCGTGGCACTGGAATTTGTTATCACTCCCTTACCAGACAAAGCCTGATTTTTCCAAGCTTCAGGGAAGAGTGTCAGGTCGATCTAATTTCTCAAGCTTCTGCTTGAAGGAGTAGTTTCGGTGGACAGACTTTTTTTGTCTGGTTGGTTGGTTTGGTTTTGCTTCTTGGGAAAAAAAATTGTAAATTTTCTACCCAACTCCATACAGATAGCACAGATATTATAGATCGTAAAAAAAAAAAAAAAAAAAGCCATATCACGATGGTATCAGAGTACCAGCTGGCTGGTAACAGGGGGCATTGGAATCCACATCTCCGGGGAAAATTGCTTTCTTAACAAAGCTTCTTAGACTGCTCACTCAGTTGCTTCAACCTCTCCACAAGATTAGCTCATTTGCTCTAATGGTCTCATTGGCAGATGTAGGTACTGTTTGGATAGGCTCAGGTAACAGCTATTTTGGGAATGGAACTCCAGTTCTGGCTCATTTTTATCTCTAAGTGTTAGCCGCATTTGTCAGGCAGACTGCTTCTTCATTTCTTTGAGAGGTGGCTGCTGAACAAACAATAAGAAAAGGGAAGGGAACAAAGATCTCAACTAGATTTCGGCTTAAGCCACAAACTTTCCCAAAATCCATAGCCATTCTTGACTGAGCTCCATTTCAGAGCCATCAATGCTCTCTCAGGCTGTCCTCGTTGACTGTGAGTAAGCGATATGTATTCCAGCACTGCTTCTGGCACTGGGAAGATTATTTCCCCAGCTGTCTTTCCCTAATCTTCAATTGCCAAATAGGCAGTTGTTTGGGAGAGAGACCTATAGAAAGCTCTTGGGAAGGGTGAGGATTTGGGAAGCTGTGAATTATATATATATATATATATATTCTATGACCACCTGAAGATGAGGCTATAGGGACAGGAATAGGCAACTGCTAGATGAGCAATAGCTTATGTCGCTGTGAAGTTCAGGCATCTCAAAGAGCTCCTAAGGTCTATGGGCAATTACAGTTTTTGTGCCTAGGATTGGGACGTTATTGTAAATATTTGAATGACAATTTGAAATCTCTAATGTTTTGAAACTACATATGTTACTATTTTGATATCTGAAATCAAATGTGTTCCTGTCTTGAAGTCTCAGTAATTATGCTTAAAGGTTGAAGGAAAAAACAGCTTTTCATGCTTAAAAATCCTCACTTCCTACTGTTGGTGAGATTCTCATCTTTACGAGGGAAGAGTTTGGATGATAAATTAATTCTCTGAGCATCAAGAAGAGATAATACTGCATGTTGTTTGCTTGCTGTTTCAAGATAAAAAGCAGAAACTCTGCAAGCATTTTACAACTTAGTAGCTAAATTAAGTCTTACAAGTGCTGGGATGCTCATCAAACCCAATGGTGCTTTTTCATCACTGTTCATACAATGCTAGTGCACTGTTTTTAGTCTTTCAATTCAAATCAGACACTAAATTAGGATCAAACAGAGTTGCTGACTTACTTAATGTATATCTTTGGAATAACGTATTGTTCTAAGTATTGTGCAATACATCCAACAAAAATACCAGTTGCAAAATAAAGCCGCCTTCTGTTATGCACAAACTATGTTTTCATTTTTCTTTTACTGCATGCCGTCTGGAACTTTTTGAGGATATTAGCGGTTTTGAATGGTAGATAATACTGTAGTGGCATATTTCAGCTACTATTTTTTCCAATGTGCTTTCACAAAGTACCATGAAATATTGGTCCAAGTCTGTGAAATACCTGCTATCTCTACACAACGTGTGTGTCTAGGAAATGCTTTTTATGCCAGACTTTTTTTTTTTTTTGAATTGTTGAAGTCTCCTGTAGTTCTTCATGAGGTTTTATTGTTTTAAGTGTAGTGGAATACCAGGTGAGTATTTCTGCCTGTGTGGAAATACAATTTATCTTGTTGATTGTTGAGAACATTTCAACAACTCGAGTAAATGTATTGTATGCACCAAAGTGTACTGATGAATCCACTATGTCTGGTTGGAAACCAGATTACTCATTGTCGTCTTGCCTGATACAATTAAAAATGTTTACAAGTTCACTAACTTAGACCATGTATTCAGCTGTCAGGCAAACAGTAGCAAATGGGGCACTGGAACAATTTTTATAGTGGGGGTGCTGAGAGTCATTGAACCAAACTGTAAACTCTGTATATAATGGAAACCACTTCAAGGAAGGGTGTGCAGCATTACCTCCAGCACCGCTAGTTGCAGCACCTATGGTAGCAAACTGAAAATATCCCTGTTACTTCATAATGGTGCTGTGAATTGTTAATATTTATAAAATGCTTTAAATTTAAAAAGCACTATGTAAATGGAAAGCACAGCATTAGTTTCTCAGCCATCTTTTTGGGAGGAATTGAAAGGATTTTGTTTCGGACTTCAGGCACCTAATCATAGAGTTCTACTCTACCCTACAGGAGAGAAGAAGGTATTGGACCCTTTCAGATCTCTTCCAGAACCAGAGAGAGATCTCTTGAATCTGTGCAGAGAACAGAATCAGTTGCCTCTTCAACAACTGTGCTCTGGAGAGGGATTCACTCTTCATGCTTCTCAAATCCTTGAATACTGCCAGCAAAAGGAGGACAGAAGAAAATTGGGCCCAACCAGGAACACACCTCCACCTAATTCCCCTGATCACAGAACTAAGATGGGGAGAACCCCCCACTTTGGGGGACTAGGTCCCAGGAGATGCCTTCCCCTCCCATGTTGGCTGGGAAAAACTGGACCTGCAGGTCCAGGATACACATAAGGGAGATGCAGATGGAGCAATGGATGGCAAGATTATAAGCAGAAACTATCACTTTTCTGTAGCTTTCCCTCTGGGGGTTCTGTGGGATGTCATCAACTGGTGAGGTTTAGGTAACACAGCTCCTTTTCAGTCATGCTGCTGTGGGGGGTGCCCAAGGGCTAGAGCTGGCAAGGAGTCTCCCTATGGATGTACCTAACCTCCTGCAGATCCTAGGATTATATAGTCCAAATCAGCAACCTGCTCTGCAGGGTGGAAGTGGGGAGGGAAGGGAAGGGAAGAAACCCCATCCTAATGGAAGAATCTCGAAAATCTGTGTGGGGAATTTCACCAAGATTTCTTCTCACTTAGCCTCATGCAAGAGATATTTCCCTTGAAAGGGGATGAACAGGCCTACTGTTATTAGCTTTTTAGATATGGAAAGATTTCCAAAAATTTTAAGAGGGAAACCACTGATATTAATGTGTGTGCAAACAACAATTTCTATTAACTGCATTGATTTATGCATTATCCTCAAGAAGACAAGACGTCCCACACTCTGTGGCTACAAATGGCACCTTATCTAAACCTTTGCCTGCAAAGATGGGTCTGTGACAGCCTTAAGAGGATTTTGAGAAGTTTATTTGAAGGTTATGATATTAAAAAATATAAGCAGTTATTTTTAAGTAGTGAATTTGTGAATTGCTAACATGGGAAGCAGTTTTAAGTTATCTATGTCACCACAAGGCAAGAGTGATTCTGAACAGCAGGACAATTCCAGAAGTAGAGGTAATCAATTAGTCAGACATTTTTTTCTGCAGAATTGTAATGTGGCGATAATTAAAACAAATATCTAGCTTCAAACCATTTTTAATGTTACTGATGAGCATTTGCCTGAGAAGAAAATGTTGACAGGTACCATTGAGACAAACTGCTCCTACGCAGCAGCTGATTTAATAGCTCAGGTCACTTACAAAAAATAGAAAAATTATAACTGTCTCCTACATTTATTTTAAATATTATATTTTGTAACACTGACAGTTTTGAAAAGGATGAACAAGTAATTATGATAGGAATGGGTTTTATGGCACATTTCTCCAGCACTGAGAAATTGAACACTAAGATTTGCTTTAGCTAAATATATAAAACTATGACCTGAATGCCATTTCTGAACTTGATATATACATATCTGCATCACTGTGGTTTATTCACAGTGTTGTCCAGAATATTCTTTATTCTTTAACATTTTAAAGGAAGAGTGTGTGTGTGTGTGTGTATGTGTGTGTGTGTGTGAGAGAGAGAGAGAGATGGGATTTACAGCACTGGAGAATTAAATTCTGTATTTATTCACATAACAGACACAGCAAGTGCACAATATTCCCCAACTGTTCTCCCAGAGTGTCTCAACTGTGTGCTAGAGTACAGACCCCTTCATTCACTCTCCATGATTATCAAATTGTTGAAGACCGCCAACAAAGAGTGGAGGAGATAAAATGGGGCTCCACCAGGACCACACATCCCCCACCACTACCCAAACCTGTGCAGCAGAGACAGTCCACACACATTCAGGTGGTGACTCCTGTCCCTGCGAGTGGTGGAGGAAAACTGCAGGGAAGAACCAGCCAGAGACTCCAGCCAAAGGAACAGCTGAAGGTGCAGGCAAAGCAAGGACCTCCAGACATTCAGGGAACTTTCTACAATTTTTCCTGCACTGTGCCTGCCCTTAGCTTGATTAGCTGTGCCCTTCCCACACAGTCTCGTCATCTCAGTTTTACTCCACACCTGACCCGCTTACTGTCTTCTCCTATGCCCTGTCCTGCTCCCACTCCCCCTTGCACTCCATGTTCCCTCTCCATTCAGTTTTCTTTCTGTTTAGGTTATCCCCTCCTAACTAAACCCCAGCCACCCCCCCAAAAATCATGGAACTAACATGAAGTTTGCTGCCATCACATTGTTCACTCTGCTTGTGTGTTCTATCACTTCTCTTACTCTGTGTCTGTCTTCTCTCTTAGATTTAGATTGTAAGCTCTTTGGGGTGGGGACCATCTACTCTGTGTTTGTACAGAGCCTACTGCAATGAAGCACCATTCTTGATTGGTTCTTAGGAACTGCTGTAATGAACGTGATTAATAATAAAACATGTTTTACCTGATCACTGTGTGCTGCCTCCATTCTCCAGTGTGGGAAAACGGGGGTGTGTGTGTTAATTTGAAGCAGGAGCCTACAGGTACTACTACAGATGGATACAAACCTGAAGGAAAGAAAAAAACAAGTACATTTTTTAGATGAAACTCTGCTGGGTGTCTCTCTCAGCCTGCTTACTGGGGATATTTACAAATTAGGAGAGTTAGTGGAATTTGCTCACTTTTTTCAGGTAATCTTAATATGAGTTCCATAGGTGACTCAAAGAAACTGAAATTCTGCCACGTCTGCTTGAAGACAAAATCTTAAATTCACTCCTATTGAGGAGAAGTTGCCTGTGGCTGCTTGATAAACATTTAAATCAGTGTTTTCTGACTTAAAAAAAAAACAAACAACCTATTTGACCACTGCCAATGGCAAGCACTGATTAGATTCAAAATAGGGGTTTTAAAAAACAAGCAAACAGAAAATGAAGTTTTAAAGGGGACTTTTCTGAGCAAGGCTACAATTAAACTGTTCTGTAAACTAGCAAGATAAATAGTATTAAAGAGCTTTGGGCTGAGGATCTAGATAATCAAATAGCCACCATATTATCAAAGGAAACGTGCTCCCTTCATTAGAGGTTTTGGGTCCAGTTCATTCCATTGCAGAATACAAGTTGTGGCTGCAAGCAGTGGAAAGTGCATTGGAAACAAAGGCACAGTTCTGTTGGGGATTTGGAACCATCCAGTTCAGCCCACAAAATGAAAGGGCTGAAATTTGAGGAGCAAAGCTAAAGTATCTGGGACACGTGCTGTTTCAGTACATCTCCGGTAGAGCTTCCACCAGCAGAGCTCCTAGAGGCCCACAGAAGGAGTTGAAAGTCACAATCCCTTTAGAAATGCAGTGGCACCAGAACAAGATCCAGATTTATCAGTGTGCCTTCTGGAGTAGAATCCATGCTAAATCACTTCAAGGGGGGCTCTTTTTACAATATTTCTAAGCAGGATGGTAAGTGTCTGAAATTTTGGGAAATATCCAGCCCATGTGGTAAGATTTCCAGTATTTAATAGACTCCAGAGCCTTCAATATTATCCAATATACTGATGATTATCTGAACTAAATGCCAAACTTTTAAAAGGTTTGACTAGATGAGTACTCAGATCTTGATTTATGCAGAGAAAAGTACAAGATTTTCCAGTTGTTTCTCTCTCCTAAGATCGCTCCCAAAGTTATGTCATGCATGTTCAGTCTGTAGCTAATTAATGGACTTTCTACTTGTGGTAGACAGCTTTATGCACACAACACATGAGTCTTCTGAGTTGAGCTGAAATCCTTTTAATCAATTCCATGCATTCCTAACACTTAAGCTGTGCTTTGGATTCTGCAAGAACCCATTTAAACCCAAATATTTTGGAATCTGTTTGTTATTGATGATTTCTCTCTTAGAAGGCCTTTTATAAAGTCATAATATTGTGCAGTCTGGTTTTCTCTTGGCATTTTTCTATCCTTTAGGCAGTGGAATACCATAAGAAGACCACATCATGGTTTTTTCAGACCCATAAATGATTCCCAGAAACATTTTTAAAAGCCAGTGAAAATCAAACACCAATAACAAAAACAAATTTCCACTTAGATACTACAGGGAAATACAGTACTCTATGCTGCATCCTAAGACAGATGTATAGAACCCGCAGATATCACTACCCGCTACAGTAAATCAAAAGTATTCAAACCTACATTTTTATTTGGTTTAGGATTCAATTTGGGCTCTAAACTGTCAAACTTCTATTCAATGTTCCTCCAGCCCTAGAAAAAAACTCTAATATCTGAGGATTATTATTTTATTTGTAAATGCACAGTAATACTATTCATTTTGCAGAACCATAAGGTTCTCCTCCTCAACATTCTGCCAAGGGAGATTAAAAACCTCCTTAGCAGAGGTATGACATTCAAGGCAATTAACTCTAATGAGAATAAAAAGAAAAGCTTATTTGCCTCCTTTTATATACAGGCATTATCATATTGCCATCTTCATAGCAAACACAGCTAAGCCTTATTCACACACATTGTAGTAAAAATAGGAGGTCTAGTAGTTTCTGAATCACAATCCTTCTAGTTTCTGAATCACTACAAAAGTCCCAAAGCATTTGTGTGGCTTATCTCAAAGGACAGCTTTCTGGCACACACTGCAAACAGTAAAATGAGGGGTCTCTCCGGTCACTGTGCAAAAATGGATTAGCAAATGAAGAACTACAGTTATAATGTTCATAAACAAATGTTAAGTTGAGAAGAGAATAAGCTAGGTGCCAAGATGCGGTATGATGCATTATTAAAGAAGAGCACACAAAGGCAGAATTTGCTAATATACAGTAAGTTTGTTTCTGCTTTTATGGCTGAAGTTTATTCACATAAGAGAATATTTCTGGAACTGTCAGTATTTGTGATTATCCTAGAAAGGTGCGTAACAGAACCACCACATGAATGGCTAAAATATAACACGTACTTAATCCTTTTGATTACAAAGGAAAGTCTGAAGCCAACCATCCTTTCTCGCCAGAGTCACTAAAAGCATATGTTGTACAGAGTGCCTAAGAGATTACAGTATGTTATTATGTGGGACATGTAGACCCATCAGAGCTTGCACTGTATGGAGTGTTATGATGCAAACAAATACTAGCAGACAGTACATTTTATAGATAATTCCAAGGATCCAAATAATCTGGCTAGCCATTTTAGGGATTTCCTTTAGCACATGTAATCATTTTATTTAAGAGCTGACAATAATCACTGGGCACACCACCTGCTGTGTGCAAAAGAGACTTAAAATTGATTGAGCATTTTTCTTGACTGTTCAGCTAATTCTTATGGTAATTAATGTGTTGCATTTATGGATAACATGCTGAAGTGTCTGATCAATAATTAAAGCCATAATTTCAAAAGCCATAAAAAGCGCTCTTCTTATGCAGTTTTACTAAATGAAGGAATTTGCAAGCTACTGAATAATGGTGGAATATGGCAAATAATTCACTTATGATAGCCACTGCTGTAACTTCTTGCTTTTGTAATTTTGTAGATGAAGAAAGGATATTGAGTTTGTTTACTCACTCCATTAGTTTCACATTTGCAAGTAGTTCCCCCCCCCCCCCGACTTCTGATACTTCATTGAAAACCTAAAGGAGCATTTCCTTATTTTAATGTTTTATCACTGAAGAGAACGGTGTCATGAAATCTTTTAGTTCTAGCTTCTAAATTACCTAGCACCTATTCAAGGAACCTTTCACACCACTTGTTCGTGCTGCACAAGGGGCAGATATGATTGCAGTTAGAGCAGTGCAGGGAGTTCTCCAAGGACCCTGACAGCGTAAGTCACTCTGAGGGGAGCAGGTGAAGGAAAGGTCATGATTCCCCAGGCTAACTCCTTCCACACCAGCCCATGGATGTTAATAAATTTGGTGAGTCAGGTGAGTCAGGCTAAGCAGTCTGCAACATCCAAAAGGAGTGTTCACAGTGTGCATACTTTCCCTGAATGTGCAAGAGCCAAAAGAAAGATTATATCTGTGGTCTGACATGAAACAACAAGTGATTTTGAGAGAAATATACCAAACGCATGTGAAGGCAGAGGTTCCAAACTATGGGTTGCAACCCCAAGTGGGGTCACAGCATCAGTGGATGGGGGTACAATCCCGATTTATTATCAAATCTAGCCCATGAGTCACAAGATGATTCTGCCCAGCCCCCAAATATGTCTGGACCTGCTCTACAAAATGGTGTCCTCCACACAACATGATCTTGCACATACAATGCATGCAAGGTTATGCTGTATGCATGACATCATTTTGTAAAGCATATATTTCAGTGCCTGTGGAGGTACTGCAGAGGGTTGCAGGACTCAGTAAGTCTCAAAATGCAGTCATGCATGCAAAAAGTTTGGAGTAGTTGTTATGATGCCCCACACCACCACCACCCCGAGGTGCAACCTGGACATGGGATACCACTGAACCCTCTACTCACCAGCCTGGGATCCCCTTTCACACTGTGGTGCTGTGACAAGCTACAGTCCTCTCCAGGACTTGCATTTACACAGACACACAGGCAGGGACACACCCAGCTGCAGTTACATGTATGCTTCTCTTCAGCCACTCATGAACTAACAATAGAGAAGCTACACCCAGCACCCCCCACCTCAGCTCCACCACCTAGGACCCCAGAGCTGTCTTGTACTGGTCAAAAGCATGACCAGTAAAGATTATTACCCAGTCCGCCCTTTGCTCAATGTGGAGAGGACAATCACCAACTCCTGTTCCTAAGCAGATTTCCCTTTGCACTTTAAACAGCAAACTGTTTTAGGTAAAAAATATAAAAACAAATATATTAACTAGAGAAAGGTAGAGTTTAAGTGATTATAAGTAGTGAGAGTACAGATCAAAGCAGATTACCTAAGAAATAAAACAAAAACTCAATCTAAATTCTTTAAACTGGATAGGATTTGAATCAAGCAGTGTCTCACCTTTAGATAGTACAAACAACCCACCAAGCTTCCATACACAGGAAGGTTTCCTTCTTTCCCACCTGGAACCTTCCTTCCCCAGTTCAGTCTTTTTTCCTCAAGTGTTGTTTTGTAGGGGCAATGAGGCCCAGAGGTGATGTCACTACCCCCTTTTATAGCTTCTTTCATATGGAGGGAACTTCTTTGTTTCAAGCTATGCCCGCCCTCCCCCAGCCAGGGCCAGACTATGACATTCTGAGGCCTTAAACTATGTCAAGTGTAAGAGGCCCCATACCATAAAAAAATGAATTTATTATTTTCACAGAAATGACATTGAATATATAAACATGAAATCTTTATATTTGCATATATACAAAGGCAAAGCTGTAAAAATAGAATAAATCTTCATTTTCACCAGCCCTCTCTGTAACGATGACGTGACAGAAATAAATTTTAGACAAATTCTTTGAACTAATTGTATATGTAAGTAAAGTACAAATAAACAATACAATATAAAAATACAAAATAAAAAATACAGTAAATAATTCAATTTACTAGAAGAGTTCTCAGGATTTTTTTCTTCTCTGTTGGGGCAACTTAATTGTGGAATTCCTTGTCTGAATATGCAATGAGACTCTTAGAGGATATAAGATGGCAATAGAGGATACAAGAGGCATTAGAGGATATAGGATGTAGATAACCCACAAGCTTAAAACTCAACTATTGGTTATATTGATATGAATTACACCAAGTTAATAAGCAAACCATCAGAAAATTGTATGTGGGTTATATTTTTCCAATAAATGGATTTGGTTTTTTTTATAGACGCTTATGCTGAATTACCTAATATTGATACTAAAATTAGTAGCAGAAAGTTTTTATTGAAATCAGTAAAATTTAATTTTACATTATAAGTATTGAGATTTATATATCTATGCAACAAAAATAATATTTGTATTAATATATACATGCTGAAAACCTGTGATATTTTACCAGGATATTTCTGTGAAAGTTAGTGCTATTTTGTTCTCACAGGAAAACAAGAGAAGATATATATATATATATTACACCATGAATAAGGAAAATCATCCTTCTTTTCATATGAATAAATGAAAAAAAAATTGATTAATTTTGTTAGGGAAATACAAAGTTTATCCAGACTATATATAAAATACATTTACAAATGTTTATTCCAATTTAATTTTCGCTATGAAACAATGAATTGTTTGTATTTTTATAGAATGGCAAAAGAAAAATCCCATGTATTATGCATATGATGTGATTTATAAGTCTATATAACAATTTTTAAATAGCATATTACCTATGATAAAATATTATCTTGCACGCTCCAAACCCGCCAAGCAGAAAATACCAGTCTTTTTTCTAGGCAGACATGTCTCTTCGCGTTTGCTTCTGGATTCTCTGTCTACCCCAGGACCACTAATTAAGCTCCTTGGACACACGTTGTAAACAAGGTAAACACCTTGGACACACAGAGTGACAACAAGCTATATGTGCAAAAGAGAGAGAAAGAATTTACCAGAAAAAAGACTGGTAATCTCTAGACAGGCATTGAGAAAGTGAGAAAAACTAGTCTATATTCAAGCTAATATAATGAATGTTATGGGCTTTAATAGCCTATAAATCATATATGCACATAGTATGAAATAACTTGCTCACCAAGTACTCAGAATATTTTGATACATATGTATATCTTCATTCACTTCTCTCAAAACCCTCTATTTATTCTTTCATCCGCACTCTCTGATAGTTACTGTGAAGGTTCCCGAAACTGACAGAGGGAAGCCAGCACAAAATTTCTCCCCTTCAAGATCCACTGGACCCAAATCTATAAGACGATCATGTGAAGCATCAATAGCGCATGAAGCAGAAAGCAGCGTGCGCACTAAAATATACAATTGTATGTATGTACAGATCAAAAGAAGAAAGAACTCACTAAAATACGACTATGAGCTGGGCAGGATTGCTTCATGGCACTTCGGCCATCTCCGACCTCACATTTTTCCCGATTTTATCTGCAGGGAGATTATTTATTTAAATAAGTCTTGAAGGCACAGTCAGAATTTTACCAATAGCAGCTGGCCAACAAAACTCTGCCTTAGAAGACTGATAGCAGACTTACTCGTAGAAATACTCATTTTACAAGTGCAATTATTGTTTTTTTTCTCAGCCCTGGCCTCCCGCCTGTCGATAATGAACAATTAGTAAATAGTAAGGGTATTTGTGTAGCCAGATGTGTATATTTGTCTATAAATGTCTATTTAGAGAGGATCTTCTTTTTCCCATGTCTCCTTTATCAACCAATTTTGAAAAAAATTGAAATAGAGTCAGTTTTTTTCTTTTTTAGAGGCCCCTCATACTGCGAGGCCCTAAGATATAGTTTAGTTATTTTATACCTTAATCCAGCACTGCTCCCAGCACAGTTTGTGGAAATGTACAAGCAACAAGATGGAGACCATTACCATGTGATTAGTCACATGCCCTTGCATGCTTTGATGAGTCATCATGGCACCCATTACCCATATTTTGACTGAATTATCCACAGGAAAGCTTATCAGGTGAGACTAAGCTTTCTCCGTGTCCCATTATCTTCATGCATATCCCATTACCTTGAATAGTTCCTTCACAATGCGCTTGCTAAACTGGATGTAAACAAACTTTGTGTGTGTTACTCAGGAGCAAACACATTTGAAATACAGGTACATAATCAATATTCATAACTCCAGATAGAATCATAGAATATCAGGGTTGGAAGGGACCTCAGGAGGTCATCTAGTCCAACCCCCTGCTCAAAGCAGGACCAATCCCCAATTTTTGCCCCAGATCCCTAAATGGCCCCCTCAAGGATTGAACTCACAACCCTGGGTTTAGCAGGCCAACGCTCAAACCACTGAGCTATCCCTCCCCCCCAAGATACAAAAATGATACATGCATACAAATAGGATAATCATATTCAACAACCCATAATTTTCCCACTGACACCTCACGACATATTTTGTACAAGATGCATGATAATTATAGTATAACCATATCATGATCATCCTATATTCACCATAGTGATATGATATCATAATCATATCACTATGGTGAATATAGGATGCAAAGTGTCACAGCTGTGTTAAGGCATTCACTCAGATTACCTCTTAAAATGAAAATAGGGCTGCGGGTTTCCTTCTAGACATTAATGTAAGACTTGGGTGGGGGGGAGGGGAAGGTTTCTGCAGTACATTATCTACAGGCTAGACTCAAGCATAGTCTCTCATGATTTTCACCAGTGTAACTCCATTGACTACAATGTAACTATTCCAGATTTATCACAACACAGATGAAAAATTAATCATTATACAGATAATTGGAATATCCACAGTCACATTAAAATATAGGAATATAAATCCTCAGGTTTTGGGGTATAAATCACCACTAACTTATGGAGTTAGGAAGAAACATCCCCTATGGGCAGCCTATTGTTGAGTTGTTTCTTCCACCTTGCTCCAAAGCAGTGTTTCCCAAACCTTGGACGCCGCTTGTTCAGGGAAAGCCCCTGGCGGGCTGGGCCGGTTTGTTTACCTGCCGCGTCCGCAGGTTCGACTGATCGCGGCTCCCACAGGCCGTGGTTCACCGCTCCAGGCCAATGAGGGCTGTGGGAAGTGGCGGCCGGTTTGGCCCGCGCCGCTTCCCGCAGCCCCCATTGGCCTGCGGCGGCGAACCACGGCCAGCGGGAGCCATGATTGGCCGAACCTGCAGAAGCGGCAGGTAAACAAACCGGCCCAGCCCACCAGGGGCTTTCTCTGAACAAGCGATGTCCCAAGTTTGGGAAACACTGCTCCAAAGCATCAGGTCTTGGCTACTGTCTGAGACTGAACTACATGGACCATTGATCTGCCTCAGATTGTCAAGTCTTATGTTCTTACATCTCCAGTGTGGCTGAGATAAAAATTGATCACAATTTATCTAAACAAGTCCCAACCATGAAAAGTCCTTTATGGTTCCCCTTTCAAGAAGATATTGCAACCATTTTTCATTCCACTCCCTTTGCTTTCTATAACTATTTTAATTGTCTTTCATCATCTCATATTTATTCTACTTATATCATTGCCCCATAATTACCCTTCCCACAATAAATTACCAATTTGGAAAAAAAAATAGCACTGTTACTTTCATAATACAATTTCTTATCATTATGGAGAGTGCTTCTAATGGGAAAGGCAGAAAAAAAAACTCACCCATATAGATTTTAATACTTTAATTCATATTCATTCAGACCTTAAAACACAGCAAACAGAGTATAACATCTTGCCAGAGGACACCTAAAATAAATATCTTTGATCTTCTATAAAGTAAGTATACATTTCTGCCAGTAGAAAACTTAGAGGTCCCAAAGGAGCATTATCCAAAAATAGCAATTACAAAGTGGACAATACAAAATAATTCCAAAAGACTAGCTAGTGCATGTCAAAGAAATCTCCTTCTTTCACAAATACAGTAATATAGTTTTCTGGAAAATTATATTGTATGTATAGTAATGCTTGCAAAACAGCCAGACAAAGAAAAGATTATAGACACAGCAATCAGCAGAGCATTTTCATGTCTCCTTTTCCCATCAGATATGTAATAATATTTTGCTAGTGATGCTTTAAATAACTGTCAGGTTTTGCTGCAGAAAACACATATATACATATACTCATTCATAAAATGTAGGGTATGTCTACCCTGCAATGTAAGCCCTGGGTCAGTAGAGTTTGAATTAGCAGACCCTGGATTTGTTAATTTAGGGCTTGAACATCTACACTCATTTGTAACCTCAAGTTAAGAATTGCTGAACCCTGGGTCCCAGCATGTGGCTCCAGCGTCTATACTGCATGACCCAAGTCCAACCATCCATATCGCAGATTTCCTAGTGCCCTCCCAAAATGTGGCCACTCCCACCCGTTGTTTGTGTTGCAGGGTTGGAAAACTTTACTATCCAACTTCACTGTCCTGTGGACAAAGAAAGTCAACCTGTGGGATTGTAGGATACTTTTGCAGACTCCTAGAGCATGAGTCCAGTGAGGCTGCATGTATACTATAAAACAATTGGGTTTGAACCCTGGGTCCTGGCTTGACTCAGACTTGGACCCTCTGCCCCCATGGGGTCCTGGGACCCTGGGTCTGAGCCTTGGGTTAGCATGATTTGTATGTAGATGGAAGGGGAGTTCATCTTGAGGCTGAGTTTGACTCCTGGGCTTACACTGCAGTGTAAACCTACCCTTAGTTAACTTACTTAAGGTAAGTATATATCCCCCAATATAAACACTAAAAAGCAAAGAAATCATAAGGCAACTGTGACACGCAATACATTACCAATATCCAAGCATTAGCTCACTGCTATCATGATTCTCAACCACCAACATAGCAGGAGTCTGATTCAAAGCCCTTTGAAGTCAATGGAAAGATTCCCACTGATGTAACTGGGTTTTGGCTCACACCACAATACCCCCTCCAGAACAGTGTGCCTGCCTGTGAAAAGAAATTCCCATTTCCCATCCCGTTGTTGTGTGCTGCTCCCTCCATCACTCTATATGTGAAAGTCAAAATTTTTCTTATGAAATCTGCATCTCATATTGTTTTAATCACTATGAACAAAGTTTGTAATACTTTCAAAAAGTTTTCTTTTTGGTTCCTATTTACTTGTATATTTGTGTAATAAAAACATTAGAAAGTCAGAAAGCATCTGCAAAGCATGGTACACACAAAACCCACTGATTTTCAACTTACAATAGCATCATGAGTTTTTTTTTTTCACAAGAGCATGAAAGGATACAGACAGCTTAAAATAAAGACTATCACAACTTCCAAACACCCAATAACATCAACTCTTATGACAGCACCGACATGACAATGGTCCTAACAGTCAGTCTCCCCTCTCCAAACTGGATGGGTTATGGACTGGTAATAGTCGGAGTGGCCAGCTTCCAGATAGCAATGGCAACCCATTTCTCAGCAGGCATGGGAATCTGCATGTTAGAACAGTGCCTTTGCAGCTCCAGCACTAGTTCAGTACATATCTCCAAAAAGGTTGCCTTCACCATCCTGAAATTCTTTTGCCACAGCTGGTCACCCCAGGTCTTCAGAATGATCCTTTTCACCAATTGATGCTGGTTTCCTGAGCTCAAAAACAGTGCTGCATGTGTGATCCTGCTTCAGGAAAAGCTTGTATAGTAGCAGTTGCTCAGTATCCTCCTCCTCCCATTGTTGCTGCTGGAGGAGCCACTGAGGTAGCCACATCAGCTGCTTAGTGGTGCAGTGGCTGAAATCCCAAGGTGAAGCCACCCTGCACCAAGAGCACAAATAGAACCCCAACAGCATCTGCATATTCGCAGTTGCCAGCATCACAATGTGGAGCATGGTTCCATCCATGCTGGCCAACAGCAATTTGAAAATGGCATTAGCCCAGCCAGGAAAGGAGGAATCATGGGGTGGACAGAGTTATGGGATTTTTTGGAGTTTAAACCCAACTCCCAGAATTCCACTGACTTCTGCTAGGTATCTTTGCACAGCAAGAAAAATTGTAGAATGCATACGTCTCAGCAGTGAAGCAAAAGACTGTAGGATACCCACCCTGAAAGCCAGCACTTAGTGCTCCTCAAGCCCCTGCCATGTGTACACAATTATGCAAATTGAAACAGGACACAGCTTTCCTCTGTGCAGGTTATTACTGCGGCTTAAGAGCTGTGCACAAGCTAGTGAACGCCAATTCACTGTGAACTCAACTCTCCCTGTAGACAAGCTCTGAGAAAGACCCACCCCAGAGGATCCTATAGCCCAGTAGGTAGGGTATTCACCTACAAGATGACAGACCTGGTTTTACATCTATGCTCCATGACTGAGACTATGGATGTGATGGATGTGAACCCAGGTGTCCCACATCCTGGGCCATTGGGCTATTAAATATAAGGGTGGGGAGCACCAGCACCACCTTCCTTCCCCCCCCCCTCCTTTTGGTAAGAAAAGGCTGACCTGGCTTAGGCACCTAACTCCAGGAAAGGGTTGACAACTGTGAAACCCAAGCAGAGGTAGTTATCTCCCTCTGACCCAGAAGGTAGGGATCTAACTTCCTGAGGGAACATGGTTTAGGCAACACTACTTTCCTTAGCATTTCCTACTGGCTAGTTTAGGTGGATCCTCACTTAGCATGCTGGCTTTTGTGGATCTCATTCTTAGGCCCTCAACTCTCCCCATTAATTATATAGGGAGCCTGGATGCTTAACTCAGAGCAGATGATTCTGCTGAGTATCAGGGTGCCTAAACTTGGGTGTTGCAAAACCAGATCTTCTTTGTAGCTCTATCTCATTCTATCTAATTTATGGATAGAAGATTTTGGTTACCATGACTACCAATCCATCACTAATTAAAGTACTAAATTCACTTTTAGAATTAAAAAGTGAAGTCTATATTAACCTGAAGTCTATAAGCATAAATCAACAGTAAATAAACCATTGCTTGTGAACACGAGCTGCCACTGTGCACACAGGGTGCGCATAATCTAGTGTTGGACCACAGGATTCAAGAAGAGTCTGGAAAAATCTGGTTTCTACCCCTGGCCCAGCCACTGATTTACTGAGTGACTTTGGACACATAACTTAGTATCTCTACCTCGTTTTCTCTATCTGTTATTAGTAGCAGTAAACAGAACTGGATGCAATTTTTTTTTATGAGAAATGGCTTTTAAATAACAAAAAATAATTTTCACCAAAAAAATCCATTTTGGTCAAAATTTTCCAGTTTTCCAAAGAAAAAACAGAAACTGAACATTTTCCAGTCAAATGTTTTGGGTTTCAGTAAAAATAAAATACAAACCATCTTTGGGGGTTTTGATTTAGTATTTTCATAAAACAAAAATTATTTCAATGAGCAATTAAAATACAAACAGAAAATTACTGTTAAAAATTTCCCATGAAAAATAAGTAGTGTTTTTCAACTAGCTCTATCAATAAATGTCTATATTATGGTAGGTGTTGTACAAACATAAAAGCAACAACCTCTGCCATGCCTCTGAAATTAGCATAACGATGCCTTCCTTTACAGGGGTGTTGTGAAGCGTATTTTATTGTCTGGAAAGTGCTTTGAGATCCTCAGGTGGAAGGTGTGAACGAGCTACTATGTGTTGATATCCAATTTAAATTTTTCTTTTATTCATCAGACATCAGGAACTATGAATTGTCCAAATATAGAGAGAATACACATTGAATGTAAGAGTCTGTTCTCAAGGTGTTTCTGATTCATATGAAAACAACAAATACCAATCTATTCTCCACTCCAACTTAACAGATCTAAGATGTTTGGATACACTGAAGAGCATCCAAACTCTTTAGCGCTGATTAAAACTGAATACACCCACTGAACCTTCTGAGGTTCACCTGCCACTAATTCTGTTCATGAAGAAATCTCCTGAGTCACTCATTTTGTCTTTGATACTGCAGTCCTGGTGCAAGTAAAACTCCCAGATTTCAACTTTTACAGTCCACCTTTTGATTTCAATCAGTTTTGCATGCCCAAGACTGCAGGCGTGGGCCCATATCATAGCAAATGCTGGATAGGTGGTAGTGAAAGCCTTTTATTGGCCACAAATGCCCTTAATTTTACTCATGCAAAGAAAGCTGGAAAACAATAAAAGGGCATAAACTGGAGTTTTACTGAAATCTCACTCTCTCAAGAAATCCGTTAGTGCCTGCATGAAAGCAACTGGTTTAGTTAGGGTATCTGTTTCTATTGCCTTTACCTGGAAGGCATAATAAAACATACCTGATTTTACCAGTTAGTTAGACTTCCTCATGGATCCACAACAGTGAACATTTGGCTCCTTTCAGATATATGAATGCATTACATTTTGTTCTGTTTAGGTTTCCCCAAGTGTTACTTGTTAATAATGTTCTATTTGTTTTCCTCTATGTATGTGTGTTTTGTTTTATCTTTTAATTACTGGCAAACCAAAGGCCTTGGTGCTCTTTCATTATTCTCTTAGAATTTCTGTTACTTTTGTTTCTACTCTTTTCCCTCTCAATTTATTTTATTTGCAGCCTGTTTCCTTTATGGCTTCTGAATGCCTGGAGTACCTGTTGCTGATTAATTATTTCACTGAGCCGTAAGAGCAGCTGTTCTGTCTCTAATGCATACAGCCTTCAAGAGGTGCCAGAATATGCAACATATGTACTCAGCCTGGTGGGCATGCAGATTGAATAGCACACATTGAGTGGCTTCACTGCTGTTTTCCTGGGAATTCAAAATCTTCAGCATATAGAGAGGAAAGATGAAGGACTGGGTTTGATGCATAAAATGTGTAAGTTGACCAGAGGTGTAGGGCTATGGAAATAATGGATGCAGCCAGTTGGTGACACATTCCTTTAGCATGGATGAACTGTTGAATTGGTTAGGCAGTTGATGTATTGCAACCACTTCTTATTCCACTGTTCATAAATGGCTCAATGGTCCCATGTGTTCCCTAATCTGTTTGCTGTATCCACTGGTTGGCTCTTAAACTTAGATTGGAAGCTATTTCAGTCAGGGATCATCCTTTTGCAATATGTTTGCACAGTCCCCAGCACAATGCAGCTCTTGCATCTAGGTGCTACTGCAATAAATAATCATCATATTATTCCACACAAACTGAAAATCATTTCCATCATGTCACATTTGTTCTCACTATCACTAAATATTTCTCTGAATTTGTTCCACAATGTGCACCATGAGACCATTTTTTTTTCCTGAATTTCATCCCAGTACTCCTACTGTATCATGTATTCACAAGAAATTATTAGATTTATTGGGTCATTTATTTACGTTAGTAGTGGCAAACTAGTTCTCATTCACTAAGAAATAACCTTTTCTCAGAATGAGAATCAAACCTAATTCCAGTATTGTTTTGGGAGGGTTGGAAATGATTGGTTAAATTTTTGGTTTGTTTGACTCAGATGGTCTTTTTCCATAAATGAATGAGCAGTAGGCTTTCTTTACTGGCCCTCTGAGGTCTCTGAGTGCAGGAGTGGGCCAGACCCACTTCTCCAGAAATGTCCCTAGAATTGGAGGAGTATTCAAGGTTGGCCTGAAGTTTATTCTGGAGTTAAGACAAATTTCCTCAGTTTTGCAGGTACCTGCAGAAAGTTCAAGCTAAACTAAAAACAGATTTGAGTATTCATTCAAAACCTAAAGCAAACCTTTTGGAGAACTCTTAGAAATTTGGCTGACTTCTTTCCTCCCTCTGTTATTTTTCGTATTTTCACATCCATGTTTTTCCAGGTTTGAGCCTGCAGTAAGAAAAGGAGTGCCAAAACCATAATGAGGCAAGCATCCAAATCAACCCACAAAATGGTTTGAGGTTCATCCATTACCATGCTCTCAAGTGTACCATTTTTTCCTCTATTAGTCTACTAATCAGAAGTATAATTTCATTCAGAACTGTAAAGAAAAAATAGTCAGCTATTTATAGAGTCCTAAATGATATTAAATTCTCTCTATTTAGAGGCAAAGTCACCTTTTTTATGCAGTGCACACAGTTGAGAAAAAATATAGAAAGAGTAAAGTTTAACTTATTCTCCATAAGTATGCAAATTTCCTGCTCTACCTGAACACAAAGACCTTTAAACACACTCTTCCTAGGAACAAGCATTCATAAGTGAGCAGTAGTCTACACTAGAAGCACTACATTGGTGCAACTGCACTGATGCAGCTATGCCACTGGAGCATGTCCGGTGAAGACGCTCTATGCTGATGGGAGAGAGCTCTCCCCTTGGCATAATTAAAACCATGTCCATGAATCATAGAATCATAGAATATCAGGGTTGGAAGGGACCTCAGGAGGTCATCTAGTCCAACCCCCTGCTCAAAGCAGGACCAATCCCCAACTAAATCATCCCAGCCAGGGCTTTGTCAAGCCTGACCCTAAAAACTTCTAAGGAATGAGATTCTACCACCTCCCTAGGTAACGCATTCCAGTGTTTCACCACCCTCCTAGTGAAAAAGTTTTTCCTAATAGCCAACCTAAACCTCCCCCACTGCAACCTGAGACCATTACTCCTTGTCCTGTCCTCTTCTACCACTGAGAATAGTCCAGAACCATCCTCTTTGGAACCACCTCTCGGGTACTTTGAAAGCAGCTATCAAATCCCCCCTCATTCTTCTCTTCTGCAGACTAAACAATCCCAGTTCCCTCAGCCTCTCCTCATAAGTCATGTGTTCCAGATCCCTAATCATTTTTGTTGCCCTTCGCTGGACTCTCTCCAATTTATCCACATCCTTCTTGTAGTGTGGGGCCCAAAACTGGACACAGTACTCCAGAGAGGTGGTAGCTATGTCAGCAGGAGAAGCTT
Organism: Lepidochelys kempii; assembly: GCF_965140285.1. NCBI lineage: Eukaryota > Metazoa > Chordata > Testudines > Cheloniidae > Lepidochelys > Lepidochelys kempii. Next base: position 88,013,997 of record NC_136384.1, read on the forward strand.
TCCCACTGACATAGCACTGTCCACGCTACCACATAGGTTGGTGTAAGTTACATCACTCCAGGGGGGATGGGAGGGTGGCTTATTCACACCCCTGCACAACATAAGTTATACCAAAGTAAGTGGTACTGTAGGCCTTGCCTTGATTTTTCAGGGAACAGTTACAATAGTTGCCACATTTGACCCCAGAGGACAGCCAGCAAAGGACAATCTCCAATATCCATCATCATTGTCCAAACTAATCAAGGACCACAATTATACCATTTTTTAAAGTAGGCAGTGGGGCACAGCAGGGGATGGCCTGGCCTTGAAGGAAGAGGTGGGGTGGGTTCAGTGCTGGGGCACAGCAAAGGATGACTCGGCCTTGAAGGAAGAGGTGGGAAGGGCTAGGCTGGAGCAGCAGGAAGAGGTGGGGTGACCGGGGTCAGCTCTGACTTTATACCTCTGCATAGCGCTATCCCTGCTGCCACCCCAGCCCGGGCCTGGAGCCACTGCCTCGTCCCCACGAAGGGGTGGATAGAGTTCCCTGAGCAAAGCCACACCCCTCCAACTCTCTGAGCCCTCCTGTCCATTGGAGGGCAGGGCTCAAAGGGAAGGCATTGAGACAGCACATGCTGGGAGAGGGAGGTCAGGGTGAGGCATGTCCCCTGGGTGGGGCTCCGAGGGGGGCTTGGGTTTCACAGCTGCTCGTTGGTTGCTTGCTCCTGTTAGCAACACAGGGACAGGCGCTGCAGGCTCTAGTTGCTGGCCAGAGAATCTCCTAGGCAGCAGGGCCCACAGCCGGTAGAGCCCTGCCCAGAGGATCAGAGAGGTGGGGGCAGGCCTCAGGCAGAATTGTATGTGTGGAGCGGCTCAGTGGGCAGAGTGGGAGTCGGCCCAAGGGGCAGGAATTAGACTGGCATGAAGAGCAGCATGAGCAGCTGGCTTGGCCCAGGCTGAAGGGCCAAGGTATCTCCAGTAATGTAGCAGGCATTACTGAGGTGGCACAGTCCGGGAGGGGCGGGTGGGGGGCGGGAGCTGCTGAAGCACCTCTACTGGGCTGTGGACTGAGTTGGGTGGCAAGTGACTGGGGAAGGGGAGGGGAGGGTGAGGAAGGGCTGCAGGAGCCAGAATTGCCAGATTTCTCTGACTTTGCAGCATCAGTGGCTGAGGCTGGAAACAGTTTCACAATGACGCTAAAAGAAGTCTTGGAATTAGAATTGCAGGCACAAACTTGGGGGAAACAAGGTCACCTCCCCAGTTCGTGCTCAGTTTGCGTTGTGTACGTGGAGTTTGCTGTGCTGTGTCATAAGGCTGTCTTAACCTCTCTCTCCAGCACCTCCAATGAAGAAAAATGGACAAATTCAATCTGACAATATTGATAAACACAGAAAAGTGGGGGGGAGACATAGGTTCACTTAAATTGCTTTAGTAAAGAAATCTTTAAAAGGGATTCACTATAGTGTAAAAATAAATGTCATGTCATCCTTGTTGCCAATTAGTTTTGTCTAATGCAGAAATGTGAAGTTTGAATGAAAAATAACTATCCACAATCATTCTAAAATGCTCTGTAAAATCTATTGCATTAATGTGTGTTCTGGCTGCATTAATTTGGAAAGCTTCATCCTTGGCAGAGGTCCAGGAATAAACAAATACCCCAACTTTCTTATCTAAATTGAGTGTTATCTGATTTTCCTAAAGTTGGATTGTTACTTTCTCTAGCTCAACATGAAGAATAGCGTTAATCTCACTAGTCCCCTCATCAGATAGTAGCAATATAGTGTCATCAGTTTACATGTAAATAAAATATTTATCAAAGTGAGAGAGAAAAAAATTATACATATACAGGAAAAGGAGGGAGTAAACACTTGAGCAATTCTAATATTGATTGTGACATCTGAAAAACAATCCATATATGGTTTCAAATTGTTGCTTCTTTTTTTAAAAAACAAGATTGTAATCATCAGAATATTTAACAAAGAGCTGCCTTAGCAGAAATTGTGATGAACTCTTCTACTTGAATGAAGTGTCAAAGTCCTGTATTTCAATCTCTTATCTAAAGAGGAAAATATTTCATTTATAATGAAAGAGCTAAGAAGTCATTCACGTTATGAGCAGCGGCCATTAAATTAATGTGATTGAGCTATGGACAAAATTCCAGTTTGGGTTTTATCTATGTTAAAGAGAGGTGAAACACATTAACTGATAGATAATTCCAAGGAACGTGAAAGATGGATTCCTGTCTGTAGCTGGGACAGACTTTTTTTTCTGCTAATGCTTTTCTCCTCTGACAGTCACTGGTAAAACTAAAAGTAAAATTTACTACCATTCCCACCCACAGCAAGTCTCTGGAAGGGCACGAAAAAGACTGATTATTGTTAATTACACTGTGGATATGACACAGCAGGCTTCACGGAACAGGTGGTTATCACACAGAACTTTAAAAAAATATTTACTATTCATCCTATAGTCCTAAAGAATCTATAATTATGATGTGCTGTCATGGGAACTAGTACTGTGCAGAGGAATCACTTCAGCAATTTCCAAAAATATACTATATCTTCCACCTAGCAGTACTGATCTTTTTTTTATTATTATTATTTTGGAGGCTGCCATAAGTCACTTTTGATGTTTTCAACCAGTCTATCACAGATATTTATAGAGGATAAATATTTTCTAGAGTCTTTGAAAATCCAGAAAAGAGATTAAAGCAACATGAATTACACAGGAATAATGAAACAGAATGCATTCATAAATTCCACCACAACAGCGCTAACTTGCAAGTCAATGATTCAATAAGAAATATAAATCCCCCCCCCCCCAGTTAAAAGACAACACTGACAATTATTGATTTAGGAGTATTGTAAAATATTTGAGAGAGATCTATAGTCTGAGTGAAGTGTAAGTACATAGTTTCACACTGATGTAAACTCCCTTGATTTCTGAGGTTTCATTTACTGCTTTGACATATCAGTGTTTTGAGATAATATTTTGTGTTCTGGTATGAAGTTGCATAATCTCAAGAGTGTATGTGAAACTATACTTGTTTATTTGGGGCAGATGATGATACCCTTATTCACAACAAATAGCAGCTTGCTCCATGAGTAGCTGCAGTGAAGTCAATGGGAGTGTTTGCCAAGTAACTTACTGCTCACTAAGTGCATTAGAATCTGGTTCTTACATATTTTTCTTTGACACCAAAATGTTAATAATTGAAAGATTTTAAACTCAAAGGGCCAAATTTTAAACTGATTTATAGCCAGAGCAACTCTGTAGGCCTTATGAGGTGTAAATCAGCACATTGTTGAGTGTAAACAGCTAGCAGTTGAAACAAATAAAAGCAAAATTATAGTATTAATAAAAAGAAACACTGAGGAAAACATGTCATGAACCTGTAAAATAACTAGGTATGATGGTTAAATCTTCTGCTGTCTACTTTTTCATGCTGGTGTATAAAGAAGGTGTTTATCAAAGAAGAGAACTCTTTAAACACTGGGATATTTACCCAATCTGTAATCTCTTTGAAAATATTGTCAGTTAGCTAGATACATCTGTTCTTGATGCTGTTAGCATAAATATGTAAGGAAAGTTTTGCTCATAATGATTTACTTTGAGGAATCAACCATGCCAGCTAGAATGGCATTACAGGAATCAGAAAGTGATCTCTTTGTCAATATATGTCAAATTAATAACATTGCATGGGACCTCAGAAAGGAGACATCCTCATAATTGCCACAAAATGAATTGGGTTTGCTGCTTTAACTTGTTTTCAGTCTTTCACTTAGTACCCAAGTAAACTTCGAACAGAAACAGATTTTATTCAAATTGACTTTGCATAGATCATACAAAAGTTTATCTAGGGTGTAGATGAAAACTACTATAAGATCAGGCATCCTTTTTATGGGAGAGGAGGGCTGATCAATGATTATTGAGCTATGTGTGATGCATACTAATATATGGCCCAAGACATAACACCTCAGGGCCCTTAAAGTTTCAAGAAAAAAAACCCAGAAAATTTAGATCAATCAACACGAAAAGTTAATGCAACTGTGGTCACTACAGTAATCACTTCAGTTGTACATACAATTGTAGAGGATCATCATACCAAAGACTACATGCTATAACATACACATTTTGCTTTATATATTCACATATATACTAAGAATATGGTCTTTAATGGCACTTATTTACCAATCTAGCAGCATGAGCACTAGTACTGGAAACATTTCCATTTCCTTTACTATTCAGGTGTCAGTCTAATCAGTCTGCTCACATGTGGTGTCTAACTAAAAAAAAACATACATACGGACATTTACTGTAGGCAGTCAGATTGTGGTAGCTATTAAGGAGGAAGTTCAATTTTAAACATGTTTTTCAATAAGAGTTCCTCCCACAGGAGGGGGTATGAGGAATAGGATGAGAATGGTTAAGTCAATACAAGACTGACTCCATTACTCTTGCCATCTGTTTATCATGGACCTTGCTACAGCTGTTTTGCACTCTTCTATTGACTAACGGATATTAATATTGCTTGACAACTGTCTGGTGTATGAAATTAATGATTATCTCATTTTTTGCCTAACAGCTGTTGACTCATCCATGCTAACATATTTGTGGCACATCAATCATGTATTTAGAAGGTGGACAGGTCTCATTCTACATTTGGTGGGAGAATAATGGACAACGTAGAAAGGCGGATGGTAGGAGTTAATGGCAGGGCTGTACAAATAACTCGCACAGTTTTAATAAACTACACATCAATCACGTTGCAAAGATGACTTCTTCCCCAGGCTGAAGAACCCTGCAGGTGTGTAGTTAAGAGCTATTGCCAAAATACAACTCAAATAAACATCAAATTCCTAAGTTACTCCAGATAACTGTTTTCAAACTTGATGGTTGTTTTCAAAAGTTTTTCAGCTCTAGTAATACTAGTGGAAAGAATGACTCAGCAAGCAGCATTTGAGATAAAGGAGAGAAACTACGGAAGAAATTTTAGTTTGATGATGAAGGATTCTTGGCTCTGGGGGAGAAGTAGGGTTGTTCAGCCTTTTTCTGTAACTGGAAACTTTTATGAAAAGTTTTCCTTTTTTTCCAAAATTTTCTGGTTTTTCATTGAAACTAGAAATGGAATTTTTTTAATTCACTTTCCATTCTTTTCCACTCCATTTAACTCCATTAGAATGAATGGTGCCCAGGGTACATCTGGGTTCCCCCCCACCCCACCCCACCCCACCCCTTCTTCATTTTCCCTTTTTTTCCCCCACAGCCACTCTGCAACTTCTCAAAGCTTTCACTTTTTAAAAAGTTACAGAGCATGAAAAGAAAAAAAATAGAAAAATGAAAAAGTGAAGAAAAATTCAAACCCTTTAAATCATTTGTTCCATTGCACTGCATTGAGTGACAAAATGGGAGGAGGAGGAGGTACAAGGGGGAGAAAAAACCACCAAAACCAAATTTGGAATGTCATATTTCTAATGAAAAATTCTTCCATTTTGCAGTACAAATATTTCAAAATTCTTCACAATCCTGTTTCTTTTTTTCAACCAGTCTTCCTCAGACCCCACCCTTTGAGGATTTTTGGAGTTAGCACCACAATGTACAGTAGTTTTGATAGGTTTCACAGAAACCTCATATAGCTCATTCCTAAGTGTGAGCCTGGGTTCATACCTCAGTGGAACCCACAATAAGAGCTGGGATGTAAGCTGCAGGTGGGTTTGAGTCTATTTGTATACACTAATTAAATGTCTCTCACTGTGTAACTGTTCTGCCAGCAGTGGTACCAGCAGCAACAAGGGCTGGGTTCCATATCTAGGGGTTACTCTTAACATTACAAAACAGAACATTATAAAACTTGATCCCCCACCCAGAAATCTGGAAAACTGAACACCATTGGTATCTCTAAAAATCAATACTTCCACACTTGCAAGTCCTGCCTTGAGTGCAGGGGACTTTACTAGATGACCTCTCGAGGTCCCTTCCAGTTCTATGATTCTAAGTACTGAGTTTGTGTATAACAAAAGAAAACTTTTAATAAAAAGAGAGGGACCACAGCATTAATTTTTAAAAAAAATACCAAAACAAATATTTAAAGTATACAAACAATAAGTAAACACCTGCCCCACAGTAGTCTTTTGCAATAGGCCTTTGCCTCCGTTTCCTACCTTGCAGTATGATAGTCCAATGGACGAAAGCCCCTTTAACACGCCACTTACGGTTGGTTCTCTCGGATCAATGAAGTCCCAGAATCTCAGGGTATGTCCAGGTGTGTTCACCTCTCGCCCGTGTGAGGAGTGAAGGTTGCTGCCACCTCTGTCTGTGTTGCTGCCCACTGGCGTCATCGTTGCTTCTGCTGCTTGCTGCTCTTTCGTTGTGATGCCACAGTCTCAGGTTCTACCATTTAATCCACTTCTTAGTGATTTCACTCAGTAGTGGGGAACCTCACTTCTGCTGCATCCTCTGCATTGCCTTTCACCACAATACTGTCTCCACATCAGGTCTAAGGCTTAGGCCCCTAAATCAGCTAACCTGGAATATAACACAAAGCCCAAAATAATACTCACATTTTAGGGAAATATTACATGGCCTCACCAAACAGCTTTAGTACCCACTCATGTATAATGATCACACGATGCATTGTACATATGCTAGCTCCTCTGTGTGTCCACCTGCTACATGTTCACATATTGATTTATTGCACCAACATTGGCTTGTCTCTGTCACTAGCGTAACGGTTGACTATTAATATCTCCTGTTACTTCCTGTTTACATCCTTTCCTGTCTGGCCAGTGTTTTCTGTGCCTGGATTAAAGCTCTTTCTTCAAATCACAAAGAAATAGTATAAAAATTAAATTCGCAAATACTACAAAATGACATAGAAGGATACAGATTTACTGCCATGGCAAAGACAAAGTGGTCTAGAGACTCCTCTTACAGAAAATGGAGAACTAGCAAGTTAATGACCCAAAAGATCTAGAGCTTTTATGTTTCTAATTTCCAGAAAAAAATAGTTTCAAGAAAAAGCTATGCTATAAACTTTTATACAGCCTTGTTTGTTTAGCCCTTTCACTGCTGTCACACCATACATATATCTGAGCAGCAGTTCTCATAAGAGATGGTTCAAAATTAGAATCTCAACTCCAAACCTATTTACATTGCAGAGTAGTCATTTCAGATTAAAACCATAAATCCCAGACCACCTCCTTAGTTTTGACTACAGGTTAGATTAAAAAAGAACCTGCTTTCAGGTTATGATTTGGATGGAATCAAAATCTCATAAGAACTGCTGTTTTCACAAGATTCCACCCAGTTTGGTGGAAATCTTTTGATACCACAGCTGACCTTGAAAGATTTCTTCAAATAAGAGCAGGAACGTGTGAGAACAGCCTGCAAAATGTAACTGCTGACAAATCTGAATCCAAACTTCAGTTTTCAACCTTTGAGCCTTAAACCAAACCTAATATTAACCTTATGGAAACACTGCCTCTTAAGCCTACCTCTAGTTGCAATACTATCATAATCATTAGCATTGGGAAAGACCTAACTCATTTAGTTCCACACTCTGCTAGTGCAGAATTGCTTCCTCCAGTATCTTCTCTAGTGTTTCATCTATTCAAATAAATTGAATGTCAGGATGTAACTGTGGCCATGCTAGACAGAAACATTTCCTGAAAGTAATTGATACATCTAGCAGCATCCAAGGGGGTAATTTTGAGACCAATTGTGCACAAGTTCACAAAGGTTCATCCTGAATGTTCACCTTGAACTTTGTAATGTTGGTGTTATTAAGTCTGTGTCCAGTTCATTTAATATGATTTCAACATGCCAAAGCTCAGATGTCTATGACTTTTATGTTTCCAATAGTATTTAACTTTAATCACTAGGAAAAGAAAATACAAAAGAATAAAATCAATTAGCCAAGTGAAAGAGCAGCATAGCCTCGTAGTCACGATATTCTGGCTAATAAATTATCGTGAGATAAAAATCCACATCATTGTGCTCTGTTTGGAACACTGACCTCACATGGTTTCTTCATACTCCGAGGAATATTTTTTTATTCTGATTTATTCAATATGGCCTACAGCACACTGCCTCAGGCTCTGATCTAGTCAGATCTTGCAAACACGTTTGGTCTTCATTAATACTTGGATGGAAAATTTCCAGGGAAAACCCTGAGTGAATGCTGCAGAAAGGGGTGTTAATGATTAGAAAGTGGCATTCTTCCTTCTGAGAAGTATTCTTGGGGGAATATAACTCTGCTTCTGGAGATGCTGTCTTTTTGAAGAGACGTTAAAAAAAAATAATCAAGATTCTGTCCATTTGTGATCATTAAAGATCCCATTGCACAAGTTGCAAAAAGCCAGGTGTTAGCCTGGTAATATAGATTAATTCTGTATTTAGTAGATACGTCCTGCCTCTCTAATTCCCCCTTGCCATTTTAATTGGAAACTGTGCTGAACTGCTGTGCAGTGTCACCGTGCTCTGTTAAATAGCTGCTGAATTCTCAACCTTAATGAATCCATTCGTGCAGCTTGAAAAATGCTTTCGGATAAAAGTGTAAGTAATCATCAGTGCTGAACTTTGTTTTCACATTTCTCATACAAATCCAGTAGAAAAAGGTAATTAGCTATGATACAATTTGGGGACACATCCTTCTCGGAAACCTCTGGGCTAACACAAATTTGATAGATTATTGGCATTAGATTTATAAAATAAAACTCCTTTTGCTTTTCTTTGTGCATTGAGTTTGGGAGCTATACTTTCAAATATAATATGCCCAATTCACCACTGTGTTACTCCAGTTTTATTCTGGTGTAACTACATTTATTTCAGAGACATAAAGCTAGAATAAAGCAGTGGCAAATTAAGAATTTATGTCTTATTCTGGCATATATTTGCCAGATTTTTAATCAAATAGATTTTGCTTAGTTTACAAGCATTATTCCTTATTTCTATAGATATCATATAATTCATAGAAAAACTCTCTCTACCTCTGAAGTGTCAGATTGTGCCCAGCCCTACCTTGATGTGCAAAGAAAGAAAGGGGGGCCAGGGAGGAAAGAGAACAACAACAAAAACCTGGACTCTCTGGTGAAGCTGAGAGCTGTGATCCCTTTATCTCTTTTAGACACTATAGTGCTACCTAAACTGTTTGTTCATGGCTTAGATACAACTGCGATAGGAACCTTAGAAATACTTAAGATCGGCGAGATTCAGCCAGCTAGCTTTCAGCTATGCTTCAGTCTCTGTCAGACACTGGGAAATTTGCTCAGCAACTCTAGAAGGTTCACATGAGCTAGGGATATAAAGTTGGATCACATCCATGTACTGAAGGCAACCTAGTCTATAACACATCACCAACTCTTCTAACTGCTTCACATACACATTGAACAGGAGGAGTATTCTGAATTGCTCAGATAGTGTTTTGAAAAACTACCAATAGCAGATAATTAAATGACATTGAGATGATATGTCAGACCCAATCTCCAGTCACTAGTCTGACTGTTCAAAAGCAGCTAGTCAGACAGGATTCAGCATGAGGCCCTCCATTTTTCCTGTGAGAAATGAAGTGCAGTGCAATATGGGGAATTCTTCACTTGGGATTTGAATTAAGCAAAAACAGGGTGCAAAGCCACAATCATTCAGGTCAAGCTATTCTACAATAGCCATATGAAATCTTATATTAATTGGGAGACTGATTATTATGCAAAGGCCCAAGGAGCACACTGGCCTAAATTCTGCCCTCGGTTACCTCTGTGCAATCCACATGGACTTTTTGATACAATCTGAGCATTTATTTTTCTTAATTTGGTTATATCTGTTTTACATATTATAATACAATGAACCTGACTGTCCTCTTCCTTACACCAATGTAAAACACCAGTAGCTCCATTGTAGTCACTGGAGTTATTGGGTGTAAAACCCATGTAAATAAGAATAAAATCTGGCCCACTGTGATGAAGAGGCTGCATCTTCTCCCTGGTTAAGGCTGAACCAGTTTGTATTATAAATTTCAGTCTCTGTATAAACTTTAGCTTGGAAAAGTAGATTGGCTTGAAAATTGCCAGATTGACTCTGAGCCAATGAAAATCCCATCCATCCCCCTTTTTTATTTGAAAACCTATACTTTCATTGACATACAAAATGAACAATAAATAAAGAAGTAACAAACACGCACAAACAAAAATACCTGGGAGGTTCCAAAAAGAAAAGCAACAACAAAAAACTGTTTCTTTTAAAAAGTTAGGGTTGCTAAGTAACAGCACTGTAGTTACTGATCATATTTACATACCCAAAGCAAGGAAATAGCAAATACTACACAGCCCATATACTAACCATGAAACATTTTTCTTAGCAAGTGTAAGGACAGGCCAAACACAGAGAGGAAACCTGAAGGAAATGTGAAGATTCATGAGCCAATTGGAGCTGCTCTCTGATTTGCTCTCCTGAAGCAGTGAGGCAAAGCAGCGGGGAGCTCTCCCTCAGGACCAACTGTTTTCAAAAGTCCTGGCAACTGCAGTATCTGTTACATGCAGTCATGTGTTTTAAGGTGTCTTTATAAGCATAATCATGAAAATTGTTCCTTTTTTAAAAAAAGTTCAGATTCTACTGAAGGTGGCTAGCATTGGTCCTGCTTAGCTGAGAAAGATTCCTACTCTCCCCAGACAAGTGGGATTTTGTCAGGGTGGTTTAATATTTAAGCCAATGTGCATATATGTCCATGGCAAAAAAGTTGAAAAGGGGATTAAGAGGTCTATTTACTGAAAGTGCAAATGAGTAGTGGGAGACATATAAATAGAAACCTGTTTAAAAATAACATGTGGTGTGCATTAATACAAAATAAAACAGGCTTCACTTTTCTTCTCCGTCTTTTTCAATTCGCTTCCTCACTCTCTCTTTTCTCTTCCTGTCCCCATAGTTGTAAGCCAATACACAAAACTGAAGCCCCCACAACTTATAAAAATTACTATATAAGGCAAGGAAATATATTTGCAATATGAAACAGTCAACTTACTGGTGATTAAATGCTATAATTCTTGCTCCCACCCTCTTAATTAAATTGATGGTCTTTCTACTATTTTACTTAGTAAAACCGTTTAATCAATTTTATGAAAAAGAATACTGGAAAATTTATCATGACAAGTAGAGGAAATGCTATTCCTTATCTTAAGTGAGTATCGTTTTCATTATAAAGCCACCTTTCTGACATAGAAAAGTTCAGACAACAAACACTTGTGGGTATTCTTAACTTTTTTCCCCTTGTACCGAGGATATTTGATATTAGATTGGATTGTCCAATTTTGAGAGATTTGGAGCTAGACTTTGATCTCAGTTATGTTTTTTAATGTACAAGGAGCAAACAATATATTTTCAAATTGTCTTTATATCAGCTTTAGGAAAACAAAAAAAAAGAGAAAGAATGGATTAAAAACTGAATGAGAGAAAGAGAGAAGGGACAGCTGGAGAAGGGACAGCTGTGAGGAATTTTGTATTTTATTTCCGAGGCAGAATGTTAAGATCTGCCTCGGAAATAAAATACAAAATACCTCACAGCTGTCCCTTCTCCAGGAACAAACACAATAAAAAGAAAACCATCTCCTTTGACTTACATAGCTACTACATATACCACAAGCTTCACTGAAATTATTTCTAATTTACACCAGTGTAACAGATCTGGAGTGAAATCCTGGTCCCAATGAAGCCAATGGCAAAATTCCCACTGACTTTAACAGGGCCAGGATTTCACCCAAGAATTTGGCCCAGATTCTTTACGTAATTTTATTGCTGGAAAACTATAAAAAATATGAAATTTAACAGAATTCAAGTTCACTGATTCAGCTTTTATTCTCTGTGATTGCCTAATAAACTTAAGCACATTAAAGAAAAAGAAATGATCTTAAAGAAAATGGGAGTAATAAAAATTCTACACATATTTCCTTAGGGCTCAGTTGGAACCTGATAGATGCTGATGCACATCAGAGTATATTTTCAAAACTCCACATACTGTTAGTAGATTTTCAAGGCTACATAATGATGCAAATGCCTTGTACCTACAGGCAGATGTTAATCCTTTGGCTCTAAAGTAAGTATAGTCTAAATGTTGATGACAATTTTATAGACAAGGAGCAATAGTGCCACCGGAGCAGTGGCTGAATTGGCAAGCACCTTATACTTAGCTTTGAGTGGCCAAATATACATTTTTTAAAACTGGACAAAGTGAATCACGTAATTAAGAACTGATTAGCTAACTTTCATTGAAGCCTTTTTTTCCTTTTCTTCTAGGCTATCATGAAAGACTCTAAAAATAAACCCATAATTATATATTAACCTTTCTACCTGAACAGACAAAGGACCAGATTTTTAAAGGAAATCAATGGTAGTTAGGTGCTTAAATATATTTTAAAATCTCCCCTAATGCAAAGAAGTTCAGAAGGAAGTCTATCTCTTTCCTTATCTACTATGATGTACATATGTGTAGCCTACAGAAGCACTGAGACCACAGTTCAACAAAATGAACTTTTATCTGTTTATGGCAGAACCAGATTGTTTTCAAATGCATAAAAGAATTAGACTGATAACAATGATAAATTATTCACACTGGTGTCAGATAGGGATACGCAGGCATCTGAATATTGAAGTCTTCCTGTCAGTCTACCACTCATACCCATCTTACAATAGTTCTCCCAAATCTTCAATCCTCAAATAGCCAGCTCTGGCTCCCTCCCTATTAATCCCTTTTCACCTTCCAATACTCTCCTGATTTTCCACGTTCACTGTCATCCTCTAATACAACCATGCCCGTGTCCTTCCCTTATAATCTTATTCCAACTCTGGTTTCCTCAAGCTTGCTTTTTCACACCTCATTGATACATGCATTTCTAAAGTATCCAAAACCATATTATCTGACTGTCAACATAATATGGTGAGTTTGCCCCATTCCTAGTACACATGAGTTAACTAATTTCACCCAGACACCAAACCACCATCCAATGATATCAACAAACAAGTTACCAGTCCTCCGAGCCAATCAGTTCCCTCTGTTAATGCTTTCCTATGGAATATAAGCCGTTTGACTTCTTGTATTTCAGAATAATGGAAACTGTATGCTGCTTGTATTCTTGTTCCTGTAATTTTCCGTCTTTATGATCTTTCCTGTTTTCCAAGAATCTTGTAGACACTAAAGAATTGCACAGACACAATCTGACTGCCATTGTCAGCACTTGGACCTTATTAATGATCACTGTTTAAATAATGTGACCATTATTTAAACAGTGGTCATTAATAAGTAATAATTAGTAAGGATCTGTATAAACTCTCACTGTCACTGAGAGGATTATTAGGATCACGTTATCATTCATTTAGCAACATTAGCATAGCTTGAGGTATCATTGCATTCTTAACAGAAAGATCTTGCCACTGATTTGTTTGGAACTACGTGCTTCTAAATAAATCAATGGGGTTCAATGTAATTACACACTTGTGAAAGGAAACAGATTTCAGAGTGTAACACCCAATAAAAAGAGAATTGTCTTGTAAGTTTCATGAAGGTAGAAAATACCCAGGTCCAATCTATTAGCAGCTAACAAAAGCATAACATACTATACCATCTTAGTTAGCACTCATAGCTAGCATAGTTCTTGTTCAGTTTCAATGTCTGATATGGACAGAACTTTTTTAATGACAACTGTTAGCAGAAACCATTCAATCTACTATTCCCTAACAAGTCTACATGTTGGTTTCTTCTCCTTGATCCTCAATAACCCATGTCATCTCACAATTCCACATATGACCATAGACCTTTCATTGTTTGCCTGACCTCTCAAATACCATATGCTGATGCTAAACCTGATGCTAAACTCACTGATGCCAAGTGGGAATCTTTCCAGTTAATTTTATGAAATTGGATCAGGCCCTGAACTTGCTGGTGACAGTTGACTCTGAAAATCAGGTCTGATTTAGCATGAAGTACTTTAGGACTCTACAGCAGAAAGACTCCAAAAATCTCTCTGCCAACCTGATATCAACAGTATAAAGTCTATGTTAACTATACTTTTTTACTGATCCTGCCCATCATAGTTAGACATTATTGTGCAAAATTTCAGCACTCCTCTATAATATGACCACACAAACACCCATAGTTCTTTTTGGCTGACATATATAAGAAACTGCAAAGTTTGCGGATGCATTCCTGGAAATCTGGCCTTTGACATTTAGCAATTAAAACTGTCTCCTGTGCAGTGTCTCTAATTGCAAGAGCACTTGACAGTAGAACCTATGGTACGTTTCCCCTAGCTGGAAGTCACTCTAAGAATTATTTGAGTGCATATAATGTGGCAATATACAAACCAATGTGTATATTGTACCACAGAACAAATGGTGGCATCAATTTGGAGTATCAATGGCTAGATTTTCATCTGTGAATGTAAAGAAAGAATTTTTGTACTCACAGTCCAAAATTGCTAGTCCTAGTCCAAGCCCAGACAGTGGTCACCTTTATAAACATATCAGTTGTCTTAGATATCTAACTATGTTTACATTAGTAATTACAATATAGTATATAATTCATTTAACAAGTACAAGGAAGCTTAAGTAATACCACAAATACAGAGGTTAATTTAGGCAAAAATGGCACAGTTGATAGCAGCTGAATTGGAAGGATGATAAGGAACCAGAGAAGGAGTCTAATTTAATTCTTATTGAAAATGCACTAGGTTCCTTTAAATGTCAACAAGAATAATTCCTTGCCCTGGGTGAAGGACACTATAAATACTATAGAGCAGCAACCACACAGCAATAGCATGTGTATAATTCCTGCCAAACAGAATCCTTTCCTCTGTTTCTTGCAAGGTACAGAACATGTCTGCAACTACAAATGTTTCATACTTTCCAGCTCTTTTTAAGTCATGAATTAAAAGTCAGGCTAAATCCTGATGATCATAACTTGAAAGGATAAAAAGACTGAACTGATTAGAATGAATACTTAAAGAAACTCCTCTAAAATGTATGACTTTTACTATACATACTTTAAATTCTCCCTGTAACACAACATTAGACAAGGTGCAGGCAGAATTTTTCAGAGATTTTTACCCATGGCTATGTCATTTTAACTTTGACTAACTTTTTATTTAAAGAGCCAGAGGAGGAGCTTTTTAATAATATCCAGTGTATTTTATACTCTCCGTGTTTGTTAGGCCCCTCTGTTTGGTTATAAAACAGACATTAAAAAGCCACTTTTATTTGCCTTACACTTGGGCCATTATCAATATGTAACATCAATCGCAGTCATGTGTTTGTAAAATGTGGAATGTTAATACAAACATTTTTAAACAGAAATAGTCTTCCTTCTTAGCACAAAAATTAACAAATATGGTTGACATTAATTCACATATGGGATTTCTAGTTACAAACAAATTGAGCCATGCACCGTAACTTCACCTCTCTGTGACTCTGATTCCCCTTCTTCAGCATGGGGATACAATACCTACACTTCTTTGTAAAGCACTTTGAGACATATGGATCAAAAGCACCATATGGGCCTGATACAATGCCCTGTAGCTAATGGAAAAAGATTACCTCTGTCTTCAATGGGCCTTGACCGGGACGTATATGAGCCTATTTTTATTAATATCTCCCTATGGGATATCAATATCCTTAAAGGTGACAGTAATCGATAAATGAGTCTGTAATATATATTACATACCAAATATATTTGACGGTTACTATAATTTTTATAACCTTTTTTATCTGCAAACAACAGGTACCTTGCTTTGGCTCAGGGGTGGGCAAACTACGGCCTGCAGGCCAGATCCAGCCCATCAGGTCTTTGGATCCGGCCCGTGGGATTGAAATCCCCATGGTGCCGCGGAGCTAAGACAGGCTCCCTGCCTGCCCTGGCCCTGTGCCATTCCCAGAAGCCACCGGCACCACGTCCCTGCAGCCCCTGGAGGAGGGGGTGGGGGCAGAGGGCTCCGCATGCTGCCCTCGCCTGCAGCCACTGCCCCCTGCAGCTCCCATTGGCTGGGAATGGGGAACCGCAGCCAATGGGAGCTTTGGGGGAGATACCCACAGGTGAGGGCAGTGTGCAGAGCCCTCTGCCCTCCCCCGCCCTCAGAGGCAGCAGGGAAGTGGTGCGAGTCACTTCCAGGAATGGCGCGGGAACCTGCCTTAGCCCCGCTGCCACCCCAGAGGCACTCAAGGTAGGTGGCACCAGGCCGGAGCCCCCACCCCAAACCCCTTCTGCACCCCAACCCCTTTCCTGAGCCCCCTGCTGTAGCCCTCCTGCAACTCAACCCTCTGTCCTGAGCCCCCAACCCTCTGCCCCAAGCCCCCTCCCGCACTCTGCACCCCAACCCCCTTCATATCTAATGAAACAAGATATCTTTATTCTGAAATACTCAGATAGATACAACCAGGCCTGTTTTTATAGTTCATTATTTTCCTTTTTCTAGGATAATTCCAACCGCTATTTTTGAGGTCTGAAGGTTTATACACTTCTGATTCCACACTATGCCAGATTACCAACTTGGCCTTTTTTTCCTATTTCACTGAATTTTTATTTTCAGAAACTCAAGATAGGATGGCAGGTAATCAATGGTTCAATAAGCAAATGCTTGGTCACACTATAAAAAGTTATGTGATGCATTTAAGGCATTACATTGCGACTCAGGAGATCTGGGTGATTCCATTCCCGACTCTGTCATAGATGTCCTATGTGATCTTGGGCAAATCCTTTAATCTGTTTTTGCTTCAGTTCCCCAACCAGGAAAAAAAAAAAAGGAGTAATAATACTGCCTTTCTCCGACCTTTTGTCTGTCTGATCTATTTAGATTGGTAGTTCTTTCAAGCAGAGAGTATCTCTTACTATGTCCTAACACAATGGGCCCCAATATGAGCTGGGACATCTATGCACAACTGGCCCATTAATAATAATATTAATCAAAAGGTATGTTTTCATCTTTCAAGAGAAATCTATATCCTGTAACATTTTGTGTAAGCCTTCATCACCAAAGATCTAACTACCTACTTTAAGCCTCTTATTTTTACAACTTTGATTTCATGACATGTAATTGGGATAAGCTACTGATATTTTATAACACCTGCCTAGATGCAGATTATAAATTATTTCAGAGAATCTTCTTAACCTTTCCTGTGTATGACATGTTGTCTAAATGTTGTGTTATGCCTGATAAACTCTGTCTGAGGTACTTCAGTTGGTTAAAAAAAACATCTGCAATACAGAATGGAAACAAGGGCAGAAAAATGGAACAATTAAACAGAAATTTAGTGTTGGGAAATTTAAAGGTGTATGTCATACAGCTAAGGGTAGAAAAAAATCCCTCCTTTGCCTGTAAAGGGTTAAGAAGCACAGATTACCTGTTTGGCACCTGACCAAAAGGACCAATAAGGGGAGAAGATACTTTCAAATCTATGGGGGAAGGTTTTTGATTTATGTTCTTTGTGTTCTCTCTGGGCCAGCGAGGAACCAGGGCAGGGAAAATACATCCCCTAAAGCCATATCTGAACTAAGCATCTGAGATTACAAATGGTAAGTAATAGGAAGGAAATGCATTAGATTATCTTTTGTTTTAGCTTGTGAATTTTCCCTAGGCTAAGAGGGAGGTTTATTCTTTTTTTTTTTTTAATAACTTTGAAGTTTTGCCTAGAGGGGAATCCTCTATGTTTTAAATCTTATTACCCTGTAAAATTACCTTCCATCCTGATTTTACAGAGGTGTTTTACTTTTTTTTCCTCTTTATAATAAAGTTCTGTTTTTTAAGAATCTGATTGGTTTTCAGCATCCTAAAAACCCAAGGGTCTGGTTATTTTGCTGCAGGATGGCTACCTTTAAATCTGCTATCGTGTGTCCAGCGAGATTGAAAACTTCAGGACCAGACTTCAAAGAGAAACTGCTGAGCTCCAGTTCATTTGCAAATTTGACACCATCAGCACAGGATTAAACAAAGACTGTGAATGGCTAGCCAACTACAAAAGCACTTTCTCCACCCTTAGTGTGCACACCCCAACTGCTAAAAGAGGGCCTCATCCTCCCTGATTGAACTAACCTCATTATCCCTAGCCTGGTTCGTGCTTGCATATTTATACCTGCCTCTGGAAATTTCCACTACATGCATCCGACGAAGTGGTTATTCACCCACAAAAGCTCATGCTCCAATACGTCTGTTAATCTATAAGGTGCCACAGGACTCTTTGCCACTTTTACAGATCCAGACTAACACGGCTACCCCTCTGAAGCTTGACACCACGCAAGGCACTGCATTTAGTGGTATGGAGTGGAAATCCATCAACCTCATGAAGAAACTTGCACAAGTACAGACAGATATCATCTTCCTTTCGAAATGCAAATGGATGGACATCATACCAAATGGACTGAAGGTGAAAAATCCATTGCTATCTACATACTACACAGACCACAGTGAGAGATTATGCCATACACTATCAAAGAAACTGAGGAACCACCTGATCAGCATCCTATACAGCAAACATGAAAACATCAAAAAGGAGCTCTCCAACCTGGAGACTCTCATAAATAACCAACCTTCCATACAAACGGACTTTAGGAAAATAAGACAGGAGATCTACATTACACACTTCACCTCTCTACAAAGGAAAAAGGACTGTAAGGTCTCTAAAATCCTACCTGCCACATGGGGCCAAAACAGTGGTACCCCTAACTCACCCAGCAATATCGTCAGTCTATCCAGCTACACACTCAGCCCAGCAGAAGAGTCTGACCTATCTCTGGGACTCTCTTTCTGCCCCGCCACCCCCACAAACATGATACAGTTCTGCAGTGATCTGGAAGCCTACTTTTGGCATCTCCAACTCAAAGAATACTTTCAAGATAACACTGAACAGCACACTGATACACAAATACCCTCCCACCAACAGCACAAGAAGAAGAACTCCACATGGACTCCTCCTGAGGGTCGAAATGACAGTCTGGACCTATACATAGAATGCTTCTGCTAACATGCACAGGCAGAAACTATGGAAAAGCAACATCACTTGCCTCATAACCTAAGTCAGGCAGAACACAATGCCATCCACAGCCTCAGAAACAACCCTGACATTATAATCAAAGAGGCTGATAAAGGAGGTGCTGTTGTCATCATGAACAGGTCTGACTACCAAAAGGAGGCTGCCAGACAACTCTCCAATACCAAATTCTACAGGCCACGTTCCTCAGATCCCACTGAAGAATACACTAAAAAACTGCACCATCTACTCAGGACACTCCCTACACTAACACCGGAACAAATCAACGTACCCTTAGAGCCCCGACCGGGGTTATTCTATCTACTACCCAAGATCCACAAACACAGAAACCCTGGATGCCCCATAATCTCGGGCATTGGTACTCTCACTGAAGGACTATCTGGATATTTGGATTCTCTACTCAGACCCTACACCACCAGCACTCCCAGCTATCTCCGTGACAACACTGATTTCCTGAGAAAACTACAATGCATTGGTGATCTTCCAGAAAACACCATCCTAGCCACCATGGATGTAGAGGCTCTCTACACAAACATCCCACATACAGATGGAATACAAGCTGTCAGGAACAGTATCCCTGATGATGCCACAGCACAACTGGTTGCTGAGCTCTGTAACTTTATCCTCACGCACAATTATTTCAAATTTGGTGACAATATATACCTCCAGACCAGTGGCACCGCTATGGGCACCCACATGGCCCCACAATATGCCAACATTTTTATGGCTGACCTGGAACAATGCTTCCTCAGCTCTCGTCATCAATGTAACATAGGTAGAGAAGGGGCGTGAGTGGACATCTTCATCGTCTGGACCCATGGGAAGGAAAGCCTGGAAGAATTCCACCACGATTTCAACAGCTTCCACCCCACCATCAACCTCAGCCTGGACCAATCTACACAGGAGGTCCACTTCCTAGACACCATAGTGCAAATAAGTGACGGTTACGTTAACACCACCCTACACCAAAAACCCACCGACCGCTATGCCTCCCTTCATGCCTCCAGCTTCTACCCCGGACACACCACACAATCCATTGTCTACAGCCAAGGTCTGAGGTACAACCGCATTTGCTCCAACCCCTCAGACAGAGGCCAACACCTACAAAATCTTCACCAAGCATTCTCAAAACTACGATACTCAGATGAGGAAATAAGGAAACAGATCAACAGAGCCAGATGTGTACCCAGAAGCCTCCTGCTGCAAGACAAGCCCAAGAAAGAAACCAACAGAACTCCACTGACTATCACATACAGTCCTCAGCTAAAACCTCTCCAACGCATCATCAGTGATCTACAATCCATCCTGGACAACAATCCCTCACTTTCACAGGCCTTGGGAGGGGCAGGCCAGTCCTCACCCACAGACAACTTCCCAACCTGAAACATATTCTCACCAGCAACTACACACTGCACCATAGTAACTCTAGCTCAGGAACCAATCCATGCAACAAACCTCGATGCCAGCTCTGCCCACATACCTACACTAGCGACACCATGAGAGGACCTAACCAGATCAGCCACACCATCACCGGTTCATTCACCTGCATGTCCACCAATGTAATATACGCATCATGTGCCAGCAATGCCACTCTGCTATGTACATCGGCCAAACTGGACAGTCCCTACGTAAAAAGGATAAATGGACACAAATCAGATATTAGGAATGGCAATATACAAAAACCTGTAGGAGAACACTTCAGTACACACAATAGCAGATTTAAAGGTAGCCATCCTGCACCAAAAAACTTCAGGGCCAGACTTCAAAGAGAAACTGCCGAGCTTCAGTTCATTTGCAAATTTGACACTATCAGCTCAGGATTAAACAAAGACTGTGAATGGCTAGCCAACTACAAAAGCACTTTCTCCTCCTTTGGTGTTCACACCCCAACTGCTAGAAGAGGGCCTCATCCTCCCTGATTGAACTAACCTCATTATCCCTAGCCTGGTTCTTGCTTGCATATTTATACCTGCCTCTGGAAATTTCCACTGCATGCATCCGACAAAGTGGGTATTCACTCACGAAAGCTCATGCTCCAACACAAGGTTAGTCTACAAGGTGCCACAGGACTCTTTGCCGCTTTTACAGATGCAGACTAACACGGCTACCCCTCTGAAGCTTTTCCTGGATAGTAATAAGATACAGTGTGTCCATTATTAGTATTCTTGGGCGATCAGTGGTAGATCTATCTCAATATATATTTCTTTTACACTGTATTAGGTTTTTTTATATTTGCACACATTTCATATGGTAAGAACGAATGTTTTTATGTTGGCAGAGCTCTAGCAGTGCTATGAGATTGAATGTGTTGCTGACCAAAAAAATGACTGCACTTTTTAATACGGATCACTCTCTCTTATAGGGCAAAATATGTGGTCAGAAGAGGTGCATATGTGGTTACAGAAGAGCAGATATGCTACTCTGTAGAAATGCTGATAGACAGTGTACTAGGTATTTTACTGAGCATTTCCCAGAAGGAATTACATATCTCTTTCCAAATTAAATTAATTAAATCTGCTCAACAAGATTAATTTGTAATGTTTACACCACAGGCACTAGTTATTGTATTCTGAGTGAAAATCTTGAGCAAGCAAAGAAAACAGTATATCAAGAATGAAAACTTTCATCCAATATAACTCCACTAAAAAAATGTGGGAGTAGAATAGTCTCCTCCCTGCATTTAATGTAGTGAAAGCACCAATGCCCCTTGCATGTTGCAGAGCTGAAAACATGGAGTGTAATTCCCTCGGAGTGTAATTCCATAACTTTGAAGATATATGTCTATTTTATGAATTCTAAGTCACCAGTCACTGGAGTATCAAATTACTGCATGTATTCATCAACTTTCCCAATCATTTAATCTAATCTTTCTGCCTCTCCCCAAATCCAGTTTTCCCTACATCCCCCTTCTCCCATCTCTTCTCTTTCCATCCCTTCTCTCTTTCCTTTTCTCGCTCTCACCTCTCACCAATTCTATCAGTCTAAGCCCTAGCCTGAATATATTCAGCTCTAACACCTTCCCACAATAACTACACCAACAGGACAGGCCTAACAAAGAAAATAACAGAACGCCACTAGCCGTCACCTTCAGCCCCCAACTAAAACCCCTCCAACGCATTATTAAGGATCTACAACCTATCCTGAAGGATGACCCAACACTCTCACAAATCTTGGGACACAGGCCAGTCCTTGCCTACAGACAGCCCCCCAACCTGAAGCAAATACTCACCAGCAACCACATACCACACAACAGAACCACTAACCCAGGAACCTATCCTTGCAACAAAGCCCGTTGCCAACTGTGCCCACATATCTATTCAGGGGACACCATCACAGGGCCTAATAACATCAGCCACACTATCAGAGGCTCGTTCACCTGCACATCCACCAATGTGATATATGCCATCATGTGCCAGCAATGCCCCTCTGCCATGTACATTGGTCAAACTGGACAGTCTCTACGTAAAAGAATAAATGGACACAAATCAGAAGTCAAGAATTATAACATTCATAAACCAGTCGGAGAACACTTCAATCTCTCTGGTCACGCGATTACAGACATGAAAGTTGCGATATTACAACAGAAAAACTTCAAAACCAGACTCCAGGGAGAGAGTGTTGAATTGGAATTCATTTGCAAATTGGATACAATTAACTTAGGCTTGAATAGAGACTGGGAGTGGCTAAGTCATTATGCAAGGTAACCTATTTCCCCTTGTTTTTTCCTCCCCCTCTACCCCCCCCCCCCCGACGTTCTTGTTAAACCCTGGATTTGTGCTGGAGATGGTCCACCTTGATTATCATACACATTTTAAGGAGAGTGATCACTTTAGATAAGCTATTACCAGCAGGAGAGTGGGGTGGGGGGAGAGAAAACCTTTTGTAGTGGTAAACACCCATTTTTTCATGGTTTGTGTGTATAAAAAGACCTTCTGTACTTTCCACAGTATGCATCCGATGAAGTGAGCTGTAGCTCACGAAAGCTCATGCTCAAATAAATTGGTTAGTCTCTAAGGTGCCACAAGTACTCCTTTTCTTTTTGTGAATACAGACTAACATGGCTGTTACTCTGAAACCTACACCAACAGAGGCTACGACAGTTCTCTCTGTTTACAATTGTCACCATCCTAGTGATCTGGTATAGCAAAGGCGGGCTGGAACACAGGTGCTACTTTGTGAGGTCATTGGCGTTACGTGTAAATTTCTTTGGAATCAACTGGACTATTTCATACTTCAGGATGCCTGCTAGTCTGCTTGCTATGAAAGAGGCATTTCTCTTACCACAAAGGCCCTGATAATCTGCCATTGCTTTTACCACCTCTGAGGGGCAGAACTCAATGTTCCTCAAAGCCTTCAGTGCTTGTGAGAGTATGATTAATCCAAACAGTCTAAGTAGGACAGCTCTTTAGTTCAAGTTCTGTTTTCTTGGTTTTAGAGCAATTCTGATTCTATTGACTTATCAGTGAAGTACGAGGATATTTTGCTGATCAAGTAGGAAGTAGCATCCCATCATTTTTCAAGGTCAGTTGGGGCTAAGAAGTTTTAGCTGCTTTAATTGTAACAATAGGTGTTGAAATGTTGTTGGACTAGGGCTGTGTCGAATTTGCACCAAAGGTGTTCTGATCGCTTTCACACTTATGTAATTTGGTGAACTACTGAGGTAGTACGAAGGAAGGGGCCATCATAGTGCTACTGTGTCAATGCTTTCAGTGAGCAGTAGGGTTTTAGTGTCATATCAAGTCAATGTCTTGGACTGGCAGCTGAATAATTCTTTTTGCTTCTTGCATTTTCTGTAAATGCAATGGGATCAGGAGTTTCTTGGGCTAAACTAATTTGATCGCTTTGCTTAGCCAGTGTGTATATGACAATATTGGGGGTGGGTCTCCTTTGAGCTCTGCTTTAAGAAGTTTATGGTCCTATCCCACACTGAAGCTGAGAGTCAGTGTGCATTCAGCTGAACAGATGGGGCCAGAAAAGTCCATAGCAGATATTGGGGGCATTCTCTGTTTGTATATGGAAGTCTCAGGACAATGATCTTTTGGGAATCCACCATTAACAGTGATGAGAGCTGTTTTTGATCCAGCGGAAGCCTTTTGAGTTTATACACCAGTTTAAATGCTGAATTCTATATTATTTCCTTTACTAGACTGGCATATTATGTAGATGTACAAAAATTACTTCAAGTTCCAGAACCTCTTTTGCATTGGAGGTTGAATGGGAGAGAATGGCTTCTACACCTTGTTTGTCTACTCTTGGGTTATACAGTACTAAATAGGTATAGCTGGAGACAGGGGCTGAACTGGAATTTAAAATCTAAAACCCCTTGAACTGTGGGAAAGAGGAGAAATCCACAAGTGAGCTAGGATCTAATTTTATTGCTCATATCCATCTTGGTTTGAAGAGACAGCTGCAAAGTAGTTGGCAAGAGTGTTAGGAAAGTTCAATGCTATTTTTATTCTTTTCTTAAAAAATCACTCTCTGTATTTCGTATTTGTCAGAGATGTTATATTGACAACTTTCTTTAACCATAGAACATGCACAGGATGCGTCTGCAGTGGCAAGGGTGATGCAAGTGTGCCTGCACCGTCACATGAATATGCCTCACTTTTAACCTGAAAGTAGCAGCTGTACAAGCAAAAAGTTTTCCATGTCCTTCCAACTCTTGAAAGAAATTGCTGTTTTTTCAAAACCATTTGTGACTTTTGCTGATTAGAACAGATTCTCTCTCTCGTAAATCTTGAAAGTAGAGGTCAGGGTGCTTTAGATCAAGTTCAAATATCTTTCTAAAAATATATATTAAAAGTTCTACCAAAATATTTTGGAGTTGGTGCCAAAATGACTGGGTGAAAGTCTATAGCCCGTGTGGTGGAGGAAATCAGACTAGATTATTATGGTCCCTTATGGCCTTAATATATACAATAACAGGTTAAATTCATTTTGACAATAATTGACATAAGTGAAATCCCTTCCTAAGCTCTGTCAAATATATTGAGAGGGGAGGAAGGAAAGAGTTAGGTGACTCTCCTATCTCCTTACATGCAGATAGCATAGCAGAATTTCTACTAGATGCTCAAGAGAGTAATAGGAAATGGGAGCACTCCATTTTGTTCTCAAGGTCCATAGACTCTTGGCTAGGCGTTGTTCCCCAGACTGGTAGCAAATATGTTGCAGTGAGCAGCATGCATTAACTGGGAGCAGCTGAGACCAACTAAAGAGACAGGTGACAGGGCCCTTTTTATAATCTGCAAATGTGACATTGTACAATAGATGTTCAGTGTCTCATTCCGTAAAACCCGGGAAGATAAAAATGGTTGGAAAAACTTGATATCCTCCCGCTGTTTTCCCTTTATTGGGGGAGGTGGGTGATGAGCCAATACAGAGGGACTATGAGAAGAACATTATGGGTCAGGTGCTGGGACAAGAGATGTATTTGGGAGGAATAGACCAAAACATTGGGGAGTGGGGGGAAACAAGGAGGAGCAAACAAAGGAGCAACTCGAAGGAGAAGAAAATAGAAAAGGACCCATATTACTAAGAAAACAGGATCCTCTGCTTAAAAGAACAATAAGGAGAGAAGCCAATAAAATGACAACAGTCCTATATGAGTCCTGTGTCCACAGACACAAAGATCTTTGAAAGATAGTTTTCTTCCTTTGAAAGGTAGCGCTAATACTAAGATGAGCACAAAAGTCTGTCAAATTTCACTGGAAGAGCAAAAGATGCTGAACTCAGGGGAAACACTACAAGGTGGAGTTGGGGGACAAACCTAGGAAATGAGTGCCAGGTATTTGAATGGAAACATAAAACTGAGGGGCTTGCTGTTAACTAGCTTTACAGTGCCAACTAGAATTGAATGTCTGGAGAACATATGGTGTTCTTTATAATACAATATGTATACCATGTTGTTTTAGTGGATTGTGATAGGAGACCCAGAGAACATAGCCCTCCTAGTAATTCTCTTTCCAATCAATCAACTGGACAGGCAGAAGGTCTTGATAGTCGAGTCTCTCTTCCTCTCACATAGAAACCTCCACATTTTCTGGATATTTTCCCCCA
Organism: Lepidochelys kempii; assembly: GCF_965140285.1. Classification (NCBI taxonomy): domain Eukaryota; kingdom Metazoa; phylum Chordata; order Testudines; family Cheloniidae; genus Lepidochelys; species Lepidochelys kempii. Next base: position 88,040,043 of record NC_136384.1, read on the forward strand.
ACCAATCTCAAATTCACTGTCTTTGGCTTTTAGCTTTATAGAAGGTTTAGATAAGGAGTCCAAATTATTTCTACTTATTTACTGCCACAGGACTTTTTGAAGGTTTTACTCCCCCCCCCCCCACTTAAGAACTTCGGAGGTAAATCTTAGTATGTATGAGTCAATCTTGTGATTGTGTCTCTAGGCAACTTTAGGCAAATCCCTAATTAAAACGGAGTTTAAAAATCAGAACAGAGTTTGTGAAATGGAAATTAAAAACATTAAAATATTCAGTTTATGATTTTTTTCTGGAGCTCTGATCATTATCATTGCAGCCATGTTTGATCCATATGATCTCAAATCTCCTAATTTAAATCCCAATCTCAGCATATATTCTTTTTTGAAAAAAAAATCAATATGAATGTCCAATTCAGTGACAATATACAACAGGGAAAAAAAGCAGATTAGGAAAGAGAAAATAAATGTGAGTTGAATATGCTACATGCAAATGGGGATATTCTGAGAATTCATAGAGTAATTTTTCTTTTTAATTTCCTGAGTAAGATAATCAAGAGACTGCTAGGTTTGAATACAAATAGGAAACCAGAAGTGTTAATTCATTTGTAAACTGGCTTTTAGAATTCCAGGAGGGTCTTTTTATTCTGTACTTGTTAGTTTACAGTTAGCAATGATAAATGAAAATGTTAGAATTACCTCTAGTTTATTACAGCCAATCTAGTTTATCTGCATTGCAAACTAGCTGTTTGGGTGCATAGCTATAGTGCAATAAAATGCAGTACGGAAAGTGGTTTCAGTGATTGCCACCATACCAATATACTATTGTTACTGTGTGCTTTGTTTCAGGAAAATTCTTATGTCTAATTGCTATAACTTGAATAGGTCTACATTGTTAGGCATTAGTGAAAGGATTGTGAGCAAGCAATGTGGACTCTGCCAGCTGTGAGGAATAGCTGCAGGCAGTGGTAGTCTACATGGTTTAGTAAGCTAGTGAACTGATAAATAACCTTTTATTTTGATGCATTTTGAAGAGACATATGAACTCCCCCACCATTTCCTAGGGAGGTGGGATTTCACAGCATGAAACTCAGAGTTGGCAGTGCCAAAGGAGTCAGGTGATTATATCTCCTTTACCAGTTCATAAATTCATTTTTATCAGATTAGAGCTTGTTGTGTCGTGCTGTGTTAAATAACCTAGAGTGCCCCAGGTTTTTTTTTAGGAAACCACAATAAAATTTGAGCCCCAGAGGTCAGATTACTTTTGGTCGAAAGGCAAATTGTCCATTAGCAATCTTTAGCTGTCTGCTTTTAGTGTTGAGTAGCAACATGCAGGTCTCTCTCAAAACATTTTTTTGGATTGGTTGTGATGTGTTGTTCTGTTGCTAAATTTTGGGTGGTGTTACTCCTCCCCCCACATAGATGCAAGTGTACACCAAGAAATAAGCTTGTTTTGTGATGTTTTAATGTTTCCTTGAGCAGTGTACACCCACTTTTGAAAGTGTAGTCTTTATCTCTTGGAGAATAAAATGTTTACAAAAATGGGAATATTAGTCAAACACTGATTGTAACTTGTATAACAGTTTTATGCTAATTTGCATTCTCTGAGCATTGACTGTAATGAATGAGCTTCTTACATTTTTATCACTTTAGCTGATTTATTCCCTGTAGCCGAGACCTGACCTAGAAACCTCTTATGAAACTCTGATATTATTTTATTATTTATTTTAAAGCAAAAGAGCAAAGAAAGCAAAAGAAAACAAAAATAATTAAATTAAAGTTTCCAGGCCACGATACTGCCTTAATGCACAGCACCACCTACTGCCACATCTAAACCTATGTGGGGATTATTCATTTTATTCAGGTCCTTACGCAAACAAATAGTTACACCACAAAATAAAAGCAGACTTGGGCTAACAGTATGGTTATCAAACAAGAAGTGATCTTTATAATGGAGTTAATTTCACGACAATAGAAGTGGGGGAAATGTAAAAAAAAGAAAATTACACTTTGTCTTATTTTATCTCCTCCCCACCCTTTTTCCCCCTGGAGAAAAACAAAAGGAGAGGAGCATGTTTTAAGTGGGGGGGGGGAGAGGAGATTTAGGAATGAAAATTTTCCATTTTGTTTCAAAACTTGTCAGAAAATGAAATTTCTACAAAAATAAAAAGTTTGTCAACATTTTCATTTTTAGTTGAAAAGCTTTAAAAAAATCCAAACATTAACAGTTTTCAACTAGTTCTGGTGCCAGCTGTTCCTTATGGACCTCTAGCCATTTGGAGACTGCTGGAGATCATTGTCCTCTGTCCTATACACATGCCCACCCCTAGCCCTACTCCCCAACACACCCACTATGCCGATGGCTTACAGGGAAAGCAGCATAGGAAGTGGCTCTGCCAACTATATGCCTGCTAGCGACTTCTACGTTGGGAGTATGCCCAGCAGGAGATGTGCAGAAGGTGTTTGCTCCCTTTGGGTTTCCTATGTGCCTGATGATTTTTCTATTTTGTACACAGATACTCTGGCCAGGGATTCACTGGTATGCCAGCCATGAGGTTTACCCTGTGCAGTCTCCCTATGCCAGGAGGCTAGAGGATGGCATGGGAAGTGCTACAATGTTTCTATGCCACGAGTGGATTCCTCTATGCAGGGGGAACGTTCAAGTACCTCTCAAACTTGGCAAATAGCATTAGTGGGGCCAACAATCTGTCCCTAAGCATGTAAAGTCATAGCAAATCAACAGCTAAGGGAAGGTAGAGAATAAGGATTGAGAAAAAGTACACAGATGCTGAAAGGCCTCCACAATAATTACGTGGTTAAAACTCTCAGTTCAGGGAACCAAAAGCAAATACTTTAATTCTACCAGGGTTGTCTTTTTGAGCCAACAATCCAGCAGCTTCTTTTCCAATTTTGAGCTTGTTTTCTTTGGCATGCTTCACCAAATGGATGTCAAATACACACAAAACCTGTCTTCTCAAATATAATATTTTAATCATCTGGATGATATTTAAATTAGCCACAAGATCAGCACATTTAATCAAACTAGTTACAATGAACGATTTGTATAACAGCAAAGTGATACATGGGCTGATCTGTTGGTCAGAACCATTCATTACTTAGTCGATACTAAAGATACAAAGGATTTAAATGACATTTTTCCTGAAAGCAAAAATCACATACTTTATAAATGGTCATTAAAGCTGACATTTAATCTGAATCTCCAAGCACTAAAAATAAAATTTGCTGTATGATAAAGTTTCCAGGTATTTTACTTGACAGAGCGTATGTTTATACTCAGTACTTACAGACAAATCATCCCCTCCTAGTGAAAAGTGCAAAGAAGGTTCAAAATTAGACACACAAAAAATCATGGCCTTGAAGTCATGGATTCCCATTACCTGCTGAAGATGAGGTGAGGTCCAGCTACTTCTCCCATAGGAGATCAAGGGTATGAACTCTATAGCCCATGGATATCTCCACAGGATTTAACAAGAGATGGAGACCCTCAATAAAATTCCCAGGGTTACTGTGGTTCATGGCAACCTCATTCTTCTATGAGCCATGATGGTATGACCACCCCCACAGATTGTTTTTGAAGCTGTAGAGTGGACTTTTGCAGAAGTTAATACTGAGAATATCAGCTCTTATCTACTCAGTAATGTATCCTATGGTTTTCCATGTGCATGGTGTCAGGGAAAGCAGCTCTCTACACCCTGGCCTCTTACTCTTCCCCCGCTACAAAATATCTGGAAGCCCAGCCACATGAATTACACAAAAGGGACTTCTGTAGAGTTAGGAAGGATATGGGACAAGAGGACATTACCACGGCCCCCTCCCTCTTGCAGATTGTAGCCCAACTGAGTTTCTGTTCTTGTCCTCTCTCCCTTCTGTAGGAAATATTGGAAGGGATCATATGCCCCATAGTTTGCACAGAGTTTTTCTAATACATTTTTTAAAAAGCACAATAGAATGGTTACTTCAGATTTAGAGTGCATGTTTTATCTTCCCTTTTTTATTGTTGGTTTTCTAAAAACTTTTCCCCTTGTTTTCCTTTTATCCCCAGTCCTGTAATTCATAAGCAGCTGTGAGAACCAGCTGTCACAGTGATATGCATCTGAGCAGTGATGACATTGAATGCAACAGATGCCAAATATTGAAAGCAATTAATAGGGATTGTTAGGTGGAGAAAAATTAAGACAAGGCTTTACCTACAACTGAAATATACTGGACTTGATAAATATGGAGAGGCAGAGTGGGAAAACATGATAATATTAAAGGACTAAGTGCTTTTCCTGCTGAATAGGGATAGTTGCCATATTTACTAAACTATCCAGACTGAAGTGGTTTAAAATTGTTCCATCGGTTATGGTCTCTAGCTCCCTAGAGTTAACTCAATCTTCCGGCCTAAACGACTAATATGATTTCCAGAAATTATTGCCACTGCACCTTTATTTTTGGACTTTTTATTGATGATAAAGGGAACCCCACTGCTCGATCTCTAGTGTGGGATGCAATACATGCTGCTATAACTGCACTCTAGACATCCATGTGCTAACTTTATTTTTTTAATTGAGTTCCTCATTCTTGTGCCCACTTTACATTCTGTCATAAATTCTGGCAAGAATGCTTGTTGCTCCCCATAAGGAGGAAGCCCTATGCACCCTTTTCATTTTCAAGATACTTTAAGAGGTCTAATTGCAGAGATTATTTTATCTGGGATTTTGGCACTGAACTAATATTTGTGGATGCAAAGGCTGTGCAAGTCACACAGGATTTTGTTTGCAATCAGAACCCTGCAGTTTTGGTCAGAGGGACTGGAAGAATACCATCCCCTGAAGGTTCACTTGGAAATTGAAGTCCAATGAAAAAGTTAAGTTATCTTGCTAGGTAATCAAACCATGTACATTCTTGGCTTCCCAATTTTAAGTTAGCTGCCTTCCTGCTGGTGGTTAACTGAGGGGTGGTGAAAGGGAAAGAATGATCTGAGAGAGGAAATGTACACAACTTCCCAGAACAAATATGTACTGGATATTAGCACTGATGTTAGGACCCAAGACAGTAAATACAGTCATGGTTCACTCTTCACAATTATAAACTCTACAAGTTTGGATGATCTGTTTAGATAAGCACTTGAATGTTTTTCTACTTACCTACATCTTGTGTCTTTCAAAGTTGGGCTGGAAAACTTGGGGGAACCAGCATGCTCAAGAGTTCAAGCAGCATATTCCTCCTTTTGGATAGGCAACAAATACTAGAAGAATTGTACTTTTTATCAACACAGCCAAGACTGGGAGACAGAATAATGTGCAAAAAATGAAAGTTAGGAGAACGTAATTGAGACTCCCAGTCTGCTGTAGGGGGGAGCATAAAGGTGTAGGTGTCACAGCGGTCATTCTGGGATACACGGTGAATCAGATAGGCATAATGCATCCTGGAAGGCAAGAAGAGCATAGCCACTGTGCCAACTAGTGACAGGACGTGTTTTTCCCCTAACACAGGGCCAAATTTCTGGCCAGTGACTAGTTATGGGTGGGGCCAAAAATGCAGCTATGCCCAAATACCCCAAGGGAGCGCAAAGGCAAGAAAACCACTCCGCAATTCTGAAGCCCACACCAGTAGGCGGCTTATTTTTTGCTTTAGGCTGCAGGATGATATTACTCTATACCTGTTTTTCCAAGGTTGTCTTTTTCTCACTCATGCTTTTATTTTTGTCTGCAGCCTCAGATATGAGATTATGCACTGTTTGCTTTCCACACCTTCTGCTATCTTAACACCTCTTGTTAAATTCTCTGTATAACTTAACGCTGGCCCAGGTATTGATCTTTTTTTATCCTGTTGGATGCTACAGACATTAAATTAAAAAACAATCCTGTGCCAGCTGCATAAACCAGCTGTGCCTACAACAGCATGCTTTATCTGAGCTGTATAATCTGTTTCTAATAAACATGCTACTAAGAAATGCTAATAATGTTAAAGACATGGGGGGTTATCTACCTCTTCTAAATATTTGACTCTTAATTAAAACCTAAAATTAGAATTGTATCCTGATATCAATATTGATTTGACTTCCAAGACAGAGCTGAGAAGATCAATAGTAAATAGCAAAACTACAAAAGGTTTAGCCCCTTTCATTTACTTACCAAGAGATTCTTTGGAACAAAATAATGCATTTCACAGTCAGATGCCAGTGCCTTTTCTTCAGTCTGATCCAACTTCACTGTTTGTAAACTGCCTTTTTTTAGTTGCATTTTTAAATGCCTTCCCCAAAGATTGCTTAATTCCCTCTGTTCTTCACTCAGCCATTTTGCCAGAGGGCAAAGAAGAAATACTTGTCACTGATTCCTATCCTGGATGCTTTGTTACTATGTTCATTCACTTATCCTTATGACACAACCTTAACCATGTCTACAAATAGGAATTTTAGTAAACAAATTCCCATTGATCTTATCACCAGTTCAGCTGCTCCCGTGACAGTAAATGAATACTTGCTAAACATTCTGGAAGCAGATAGAGGCCTAGGGCTCAATATTAGGGCTCCTGAATATTGAAGCAACAGTAACAGGGATGAGAATTGTTTTGTTAAGATTCCCTAATGTATACAAGTCCTAAGAGAAAACCAAGGCTGCACCCCATGGCAAACTCCTGGAATGAGAACAGGGTCTCATTATGCACTGGCAATTGTATTTGGAACACTGCTTGGCTGTTACATCTAGCCAGACCTGCACTTGAGACAAATCCCACACTAGAATGGAACGGCTATGCAAGAGGGTAAGCGGTGGAGAAAGCCAGTTGGACTACCAGCACTTGAACAGAATATCTGCCAGTAGCCAATACAATATGCAGGAGAGAGCATACCACTTCTGAACCACTGTTTACTTTTGAACTACTATGGGCTAGCACTTCTGCTAACAGGCATTTCTAACTAGCACTCACTGCAATTAGGTAATATAGTTCCCAGCTCAGGCCCCTGTATTGTGGAGGGCTCTCACCCTACTATATGCATGTCAGGGAGAGAAAGAATCGTCCCTATTTCCTCAAGACCCACCCTAACCCACTCTTGAGGATCAAGTCAGCTTACTGCATGATTTGGCCCTTGTGTGGAATTCTCTGGTCACGTACTGTCTAAAGACAAATTAAGGGCACGCACCATTAAATGAGATACTAAGAGCTCTTGATTACATGCTAATTCAATATGTGTAACATCCAACAAGTTAGGGAGCACAGCTCACACCAGAAACTCTTAAAGGAAAATTGTGTTACATCAACTAAGATCCCTTGATCTTATATAGTTACATAATATGCTACATACAAACCAAAGGAGTTAACTATATGAGGACTTTTGTATTGGTGGTGCTACGTTGATACAACTTAGAATAAACTGCTCTAGTGCAAGTCACTTTTTACACCGTGCAGCATATCTAAACTAGACGTTTGAACTGCTAGAGCCACATCAGTATAGCTACAATGATACGAACATCCCTAGTGTAGACAAGTCCTCCGTTTCCTTTGTTCAGGTCTCTTTGACAGAACTGCTTGGTTCCATTATCGATCATCCTGATATGAGGAAATCTAGGTAAACCTCCTTTAATACAATCAAGATTGGACGTCCGAATAAAATTAGGACATGCAGATGGGGAGTAAAGCACAGTAATAGAACCCCATGCATCCTTTGCCTATATCATAGTATCTGGGGACCACAGTAAAGGTCTTTATTCTCCTCCTTAAAGCATTTTACCAACATTAACTAATTAACATAAAGGCAATCTAGCTTAATGGCCTTCCAACCAGGATGACAACAGGCCTTTCTTTGCCATCAGCTTCCTAGCTACCTCTCCACTAAGTGAGTATTCCCAGAAAAATAGGAAGTGATTAGAGTTTCTGTTCTAATTCAATGAAGTTAAAAGTAAAATAGCACATGGTCACATCTGGGTTTTCATGTTTTTATATTGTATAAATTACTTTATGTGCGAGTCCAAAGGCATACATAGATGGTATTGTGTATTTTTCCCCATTTTTATGGTAACATAGCATAACTGGTTCTGAGTACTGATAAGCCCGGTGCAGCTGCTGTGAAGTATGGGATGGAATACCAGTATGCAAACTTCTGGTTCTTTCCAGCCACAAATTATCTGCTTCTATTTTATGTAATTGAAAAAAAGGTATTAAGAGCTATTGTGAAATTGACTATGGTAACTCATATGATTAACCTATTACTGCTTGCCATACATGTAATTACACTCCCTGTTATGATATATCCTCTATTTATATACAATTTAGACAACAGATGACAAATAATGTATTTTCTAAATTGTTTAAGAATTTCCATGAACAGAATGCATTACAAATTCTCAGATAGAGCGGGGGGGTCTCTCCCAACCTATGCCTTTGGCTAGAAGCGTCAAAGATGGTGGGTGAAAAATGTCATAGATATTTCAAATCTTTTGAGGGGAAAAAAAACATATGAGCTGCTTACAAAAATGCAGCAACATATTTTTGGTAAAAAACAAAACAAAAGTAAACAGATATTTCATTTTTTAAAGACTATTCAACATTTCCTGTGTTAGGCCCTGATCCCAAGGGGGGGAAAAAAAATCCTGTTCCAGGATTTGACTTGCTTTTAGCTTCTCTTGACCCCTTTTACGTCTCACCGACACTATTCTTTTCTCATAGTCTGACATCAGTTGAAAAGATATTAGGGAGGATGGAGAGTGGGCCATTATATTTGATAGTGACCCATCTGTCCATCCGCACCAGATACACAATCTCCCTTAACCCTCCTGCAATTCCACATTGCCCCCATATAGAAAGCAAAGTGCACCATTTGATCTTCAGAAGGTTCAGGGGATGATATCAAGAATATCCAGAGTTATCATCATTAATGATAACCAACATTTTGGAAGGGATGTTAAACCACATTCGTTAGTGTTTACACCAATCTCTGACAACCAGAGACCTGGATTAAACCTAATGTGCGGGGGGGAGGGCAGATCCCATATCTCCTAATGTGGGTGTTCCTATACCTTCCATACCATCAGAGACACGATACTAGATGAGTCGGATCACAGCATCTGATCCAGCATGACAATTACTATGTCTTTATGCATTTGTTAATTTAAAAATTATTTCCAATCTGATTGTCCCATCTCTGCATTGGATCTGCACCCACCAGGCTGATCCTCATTTGTGCCTCTAGGACTTGCTGTAATACAAATATAAACATGAAACAATAAATAGTTTTATATATATTTTAACCATTATTATGAGGAAGAACATCACAGAGGATTACAGCAAACAGTAGCAGAGCCTGGCTTGACATTTCTGTTATTGGTTCTGTTTCTCAAGTGTTAAAGAAGCTTGACCAAGGTTGTGATAGAAGAACTGAAATCTGCAAAACTAACAAGGAATAATTCGCCTTTCATCCTTTAGAAAGAGCATTTGAAATATAGTTTTAAATACAAAGGATCAGTTTAAACTAATCTCTTACAGTATTAGGATTTTAATACCCATTTCTTTCATAGATTCCAAGGCCAGAAGGGACCATTGTGGTCATCTAGTTTGACCACCTATATAGCACAGGCCATAGAACTGCCCCCAGATAATTTCTGGAACATAACTTTTAGAAAAGCATCCAATCTTGATTTTAAAATGATCAGTGATAGACAATCCACCACAACCCTTGGTAAGTTGTTTAATTAGTCTTATTGCTAAAAGTTTACACCTTATTTCAGTCTGAATTCATCTAACTTCCAGCCATTGAATCACATTATACCTTTCTCTGCTAAATTGAAGAGCCCATTATTAAACATTTGTAGGTACTTATAATCAAGTCACCCATTAATGTTTTTGTTAAGTTAAATAAATTAAGCTCCTTGAGTCTATCACTATCAGGCATGTTTTCTAATCCATTAATCATTTATCTGAACTGTCTCCAATTATCAACATCCTTCTTGAACTGTGGACACCAGAAGTGGACACAGTACTTCGGTAGCAATCACACAAATGCCAAATACTAAGGTAAAAAAAACTCTCTACTCCTACTTCTTGAGACATTACCATACATTATGCATCAGTATACAATTAGTTTTAAAATTTAAAAAGGCAAGAAGCTCCACTCAAAGGCCTGAATATAAATTATTTTTAGATATCTGTTTCAAATGGCATAGTTCAGAAAAACTCTGAGTTTTGATTTCATAATTTTAGCATTACTTCATTTAATAATTTCTCTCATTTTAAATTTATGATCAGTTTATGACTTTTGATGTCCAACAAGATCCATGCACAGAGCCTTTTAACTGGAATGAAACTTGGGTATTTAGGGACAGATCCTCAGCTGGTATAAATTATAGCAACTTGAGGTATGACAACTTGCACAAGTTTGAGGAGCTGGACCTTAGCTCCTGCTTGGAACACTGCTTGGAAAATGCCATCCTTAGATGTCCCATTTTCATAGGTAAAGAGCTGGAATATCTCCGGCATCAGAGCTCTGCTTTGTGCTGGAGAGGTGGGGGGGCACTGGGAAAGGATGACTGTGAGGGTCAACCACACTTCAGCATCACTTAACCACTTGCACAACTCAGTTCTTAATGGAACCTTGGCCAATGAAGGATTGAAAGAGGTTGGTCCATCTCCTCAGCCTCCCAATGCCCCCCCTTAAAACCAAGAAGCAGGGACATGATGTTGCAGAGTCCAGCAGTGACATAGTAATGCCAGCAGGGACTTCCCCTCCAAAAGGGGAGTTATCTGCTTGCCTTCTGTGGCCAGATTCCAGCACCTTTGCACCACCTGGGTGTCATACGAATTCAGCATAGAAATGAACAATTTTGCAACCTTATTGGGTTGTAATCATAGGTGTCATAAATGCTGGTGTAAACTAAATGATTAAGTTATGAGGTGAAATAATAGTGATATAGCAGAAAAAACCAAGAGGCTGTAAAATGTCAAATAAAGCAGACTTATACCGTCTTTCCTGCTACAGCCCTCGCCACCAATCAATATAAGTCACACTTATTGTGAATTTGATCCATTAAGTTTTATTGAAAACTATTAAAATTATATGCCATCACTTTACATGTCAGAGGGTTTTCTACTCCTGTTTGGGGCTCCATAGCGAAGTGAGAGATCTGAGTCTAGCAGCAGTCAATCAGTCTAAAGTAAGGTGGGATGAATTATGCCTTGCTGTCTTAGGAGGCAGCCTGCTTTCTCTCTCTCTCTCTCTGATGCTACATTGCAGCCTTCTAACAAGAGTATTTCATGTTTTTATCTAACTTCTCTGTCTGTATGCTGTGAAATATAAGATTTTATTTAATTTGCAAATTCTTCCACAAGTCTTGTTTTCCTCAGTTTTCAGAGGCCCAACTTGGGAAATCTAAAGGCTCGAGTTGATGTCCAAAGAGTATGGCACCCACCCTGCCAAAAAAAAAAAAATCAACCATTTTGGAAAATGCTGACTGAAAAGTCTAAGCTGTGCTTATTTTATCATGAAGATGTAATATGCATTATCTGCTCTTTTCCCTGTTCTCTTACGGGATATATTGCAAGCACTGTAGGTATATTCTGGATATATTTCAGTTCTAAAATCAAATACAGAGATCTTCTGAAAACTTCAAAGGGAGTGGAGGTGAGCACGAGATGTACAAAGCAGCATCCAATAAGAGGATGGATTTACTTTGACCCATAGCTAGTTACATACGGAAATATTTGCCCTGGCCATGATATCCCAGCCTTTCAGGTTATAAACCAGATGACCTGGATTATAATGAACACATCACCAATGAAAACAGCGAATTAAAATGATGAAAATACTTATTGGTTGAGCAAAGAGAGGCCTTACATTTAACTCGATGGCATTTCTCTGTTCCTCTATCTGTCTGTAACGGGATCATTTTTGAAGACTCCATTTGATCAATTCCAAAATTTCAGGGAACGTTCTAGGTTTCAGTGAGCAAAACCCTATTGATTCTGGTGAAAATCAGAAAACCCCAATTTCCACTAATCCACGTGTTATGATAACATTGGCCCTGAATATAGGGGTGAGGCAGTGACCTCACACAAGCTCGTGACAGGGGATCAGAGTCTCTTTGGATACAGGGTGAGCCAATAACATTAAGATTAAAGTGAGGGTTAGGGGTTGGCATTGGGGGGTAGAGAGCTTCCCCTGGCTGCAGTAGCAAATGGGCACTCTGTGGGTCTGATTTTAGTGGAAATCAGGAAGTATATAAATCATTAGCAATTTGGAAGCTTTTTGCCTCCCCCCTGCGTCCTCAGGCAAGCCCCTCACCTCCACATCAGCCAGCCTCCCAGCTCCACCTACACACACGAACCTGGGGAGGAGTGCCTAGCCATAGTGAGGTGAGAAGGGATCCATCTTGGAATACAGTTCAGCTTACAAAAGCAATGAAGTGTGTGAACCTCTCATTTTAAAGATTTCTAAGAATAAGTGGTCTTGTTCCCACCCCCTCCTCTTTGGAATCATCAACTCGCATCTTTTCTACCCTTTTTTAAAACTTAGAGCAGAGCTATGATGACCACATGACTGTTCTGTTGATATTATTTCTTCGTGCTTGACATTTGCTCTGTTCTAGTTCGGATTTTAAAAAAAATTAAACCATTCCTTTAAGAAAATGCAGTGCTCATGGAACATTTTGAGATGACAGCGATTTAAAATGGTGACGTTCTCTATTTATCAACAGGGGAGATTTTGTCTAGTTGGCAGCAGTGCAAGCTTCCCAACAATGCCCTGCCAATTTGCTTTAATCTTCTTGACCAGGAAGGACCAAGTGAGAAAAGAAATGTAGTCTCTATACTTATTCATCCCTTGTCTCATTTGCTCATTTCAACAAGGATGTAAATTAAATCTGATAGTGGTATTTTTTGACATGCACACCAATGTGCAAGGAACTGCACTGACTGAGACCACAAACTCATTTCTTATAGATGATAAATGTAAGTGTTATCAGCTTTATACCCTGTTGCTACAAAGCCAGATGCTCACAGGGAAATTTGTAACAATTTACAACTGTAATTCCCTGATTTCTCAAAATTATTTCTCCCTATTTTGCTCTCAGTTTCACAAAGTATTTACAGGATACAGGGGCTGATTGAGTACCCAGATCCACACTTAGAGCATCCCTGAGTGTCCATTCTCATTCACCTGGTATGCAATGAGGGGTGGAGAATGGAAGACTCATCCATGGCATATTCACTCCTTCCTAGGAGCCTAAGAAGAGTTTCAGTGGTTTGGGGACCTGCTTAAAGGGAGGGAGTGACCCTTCACCAGCTGGGGACAGGGATAGGGTGATGCAACATGTCTCATTGGCAGTACAGAGATTTCCTGGGAAAGCAAATAGAACCTTGGGGCTTCCTGCATCATGAGAATCCCCTATAAGAGGATTCCAAAGGGCAGCTGCAGCCAGGGGGAATCCATTAGGGTTGTACTGCCAGGGAGTTGGAGAGGATTACTAGGGCTCCAGAGCTGACTCAGAGGCACATTACCTCTGCATGAACGAGCTTGGCTTCTAGCAGGATCCATGGATCTCTAAGGATCCACAAAGTTTGGGGAGGAGCCTTCAGTTCATCCTATGGGAGGGCAAACCATGTCCAACAAGTCAAATGGTGTGAGAAAAAATCCAAGAGGGAATCTCATGGAGTATTCCTCTCCTTCTATGGGATTTGCCCTGGGTAGGATCAATCTAGCTCCTAAAGCAAATGATTAAGTGGAAGTCTCAGGCAAGGAAGTTCTACCCTGCACATGTACAAAATAAGTTTCCCTTGAAGTGTATACCGAGTAAAAATCCCTGAATATCAAATATATATTGACAAATACATGTTATTGCCATTTTTGTGTCACAGTTAATAGCTTTGACTTTCCTCTCACTTCTTTGCAGTGAGATTTCTGTTTACCTACTTTGTGACTTCCTGTCTTCCAGGAACAGGTAAGAAGATTTTGAAGAGATGTCCATTTTACTCTTTTTTTTTTTTGGTACATTTAACAAATTACATTTTATGTTGAAGTGTTAATTGGTTGGTAAAGCAAACTAATAGAAAGCAAAGCTGGGTCTCTTCAAAATCCTCTGCTTTGCCAATGTATGGCAGGAATACAGTGACAAAGCAGGATGAAAGAAAACTCATTCTACCAAAATGGCAGCCCTCCCTCTCCCCGGCTTTAAAAAAAAGGTATGTATTTAGAGTCCAAACAAATTAGGTTTAAAAAAAAAAAGAATGTGTTTTCTCTTTAAATTAAGTAATATCTCTTGTGACACTTCCAGGGACAAACAGACAAAGGCCCAAGTTTTTAAAAAGTATTTAGGCATTGATCCACTTAGTGTTGCCATGCCTAAGTCTCATTTTTAAAAGTGACTTAGGCCCAGACCCTCAAAAGGTATTTAGGCTTCTAACTCCTATTGAATCAATGGAAGTTGGGTGCTTAAAGTCAGTGGAGGCTCAGGCTCATAGGAAGAAGTGAGACAGGCTCCTAAATCCAATATTCAAAAGCTGAGCAGAGCAATGCCTATAAATACCTTTAAAAAACAAACAACAAAAACACACACTCACTCACACACACACCTGTGCCAAAGTCTTCAATAGGCAGTTGTAGGATGAAGTGGTAGCACAAGTGACTTGGGAGAAGTATCACTTTGGAACTGATTACAAGAAAAAGGTAGTGTGGCCTAGTGGATAGGGAATCAGGACTGGCAGTCAGAGAACCTGGGTATAGCTCTGCCAATGATCTGCTGCTCTAGTGACTTCCTCTGTTTTCTACTCTTTATTTGTCTTGTCTGTTGGGACAGAGATCCCCAGGACAGGCACTGTTTCTCACTTTGTCTGTATAATGCCTAATGCAATCCAACCCTGATCTCAGTTACAGTCTCCAGGAACTACTATAAATAGAAGATGATGACAGTCAGCCTAATCCTACAAACAATTATGTTTTCCTCATATGAAGCATCCCCCTGCAGTAAATACAACATGAGTAACTCTATTCATGTAAGTGGCTGTAGGATTGGGCCAATACTTAAATCATCATAAAAAATGTCCCACTGTACTGTGTGATGACACAGGATGCAAAGTGGTAGAAGGAAAATTCTCTGGAACACACAGTCCAGTTCAGCTGCTAGGGTTTTTGTTTTGGCTGGAGGTTTTTTGGTTTGTTTTTGTTATTTTGTTATGCAACATATAACCTAAATCTATTTAGTTGTGTTTCAGACACAGTCATCTATAACAGATAATCAGAGTTAATAAATAATGGGTGCCCATAAACTGTAATGAAAATATATTTAATGTCTACTTTTGAGAGAGGCTCCCAGCTGTGTGGCACTTAACTAACCCCCAAAACTGCCAGAAGCACACTAGTTTTGGTTCATTCCTGTTACTAATGGATACACTGAGGGGTCCACATTTATTCCTGTTTAGTAGTTTTAATTGTGGACCCTGGAGTTCACAATTAACAGATTCCCCAGGAGGGTTTTCTAAACAGAATAATTGTTTTATAGATCCAACTCAAATGCATTAAAAAAAGGACTAGTGCTGCATTTATGGCACATATGGCTGCTGTGGTTTTTCCCAGTTTTATCTAGTTCTGAAAACGTCTCTAGAATCTAAACGAAGGGCCATCCAATCTCTAGCTGTTCCTTCTAGCGTTGATGGGCTCCAGAGGGAGCTACAAATATAGCCCTTCTCAACAAAGGGAAAACGTGCCACAATATGGGGCACTTGATGATGGAAGAGTATAAGTGGGACAAAATTAGAGTCCCTAAATAAGAAGGCACTCACTGACCTCAAGTGCTTTAGATCAGGCCCTTGTTAGAAGGTACAGTGAAAATTTGGGGGGTGTTTTTGGTTTTTTTGGAGGAGAGCCCTTTAAGCTGTATCTGTAGCTTCCTTGGGAAAGGCTCCTTTTGACCTCATGGCCTTTATACCAGGCCCATAGTACTAATGGGTATGTCCTTCCCTCGGCATCAGTAATTCTTTTTGTGGCTTTCCCCAGTGCTGGCCCACTCCGTGTCTAACAATATTAGAATTCCAGAACAAGCTGTTCTCAGTAGCAGCCAATTCACAGAAGTCCATCAGCAATGTATACTCTTCCTTGTGAGATTACACAGAACATCCTAGCGTAGGTCAGTGAAAGACAGAGTTTGTGTCTGGCTGTTATTCATAACACAGAGGAGTTCATGGTACAGAAGCTTTCAGCAACACAGTAGGTTTTGTAGCATATTTCAACCTATCAATACATCTGCACCTCATTAACCGAAAAGCTACTAGAAAAAAGTTTCAGTTTGCACTCTAGCTCCCTGTGCAGCGGAGTAACTGGAGAAAAGTTCACTTTATGCTCCAAGGATTTCCTGAGGATTATACTTGTGATAGGAGGATAAGGTGGCTAAGGTGGCCTAACTCTGGCTAGAGAGAGAAGTAATAAATACATCTCCTATTCTACCTATTTTAGCAATTTCTTCTGCATTTTTTAATCAAATCTTTCAGTGGGTCTGTGATGGGGCCTCTGGCCCACAATTGGCCACAAGGGAGTAACGGAAACAGATGCTGCACTGGCAGCAAAAGGGATAGGGAGAGACTGTGGACTCAGTTGACCCCACACTGCTATAGCTGCATTGACTGTCAGGCATGGGGAAGCGGGAGCTAAAAGGTGGAGATTCCGTTCAGGGCTGACCAGAAGGAGAGGAGAGCTTTGCTACTTCCTTGATGAGGGAAGCCTGGTTCCAGCTGAGAACCAAAGACCGCTTGCTACCTGAGTGAGCCATTTGGTGGATAGGATGACTAGCCCCAGGCAAACTGACAGAATGGGACTACCTGCCTGGAAAGAAGCCCAGAGCAGACAGGCAAGGGTCCTCCCAACAAACCCACAGACAACCTTGCTTCCAAAGTTTGCTGTTTTCTCTTTTTGTTCTGGACTCTGACACCCTGGAAATGGTAGGGGTGAAGCATTCCTTAGCCAGAGGGCGAAGTTTCCATGACACCTAATCCATGAGGGATGATACCTGGGAACCTGCAGCAAAGTGAATCATGCCCTGATGGACCTTGAGGGGGCTCTGCCTAGACAACCTGATTACAGGGACTTAGTTGGTGCTGCTATTATAATTATAAGATCTAATGTTCTGTCTCAACTATGCTTCTTCTATCCCATCTCCCTTTTCTGCTGACCAACTCTCCCACCAAAGTAAGGTAGTAAATAATAAAATGTTCATTTAAACATGAAAGTCTCATGTGCAATTTTCAGCTATTGCTTCTATTTCTTTAAGATATCTGTTTGCCCTAATGGCTTTGTATACTTTCTTCATTTCCAAACAAAAGGCCAGTTTTGGTTCTCCACAGCAGGAGTGCAGTGCCAGGGACAACTTCAGGGTCGAACAATGGTCATAGTGGTTCATTCAACTTGTACTGGTCACAAATGCCTACTTCCAAAGTTGATATAATTTGGAGGGATGGGAAAGTGGGCTAATGAGAACAATGAGAGTTTTGAGCAGCTACCATCCATCTACTTAAGTTCACCTCTTAAGTTAAGATTTGCACTTGTCTGAAAACAAGTGTAAACTGATTCCATCTTAAAACAAATTTAATAATGTATACACAAGGTCTGTAATGTATCTTTAAAAATCACAACAAAGGAAAAGGAACCTACAAGACATAACATCTGTGTTTTCAAGGCCTCCATGTGACTTGGCATCTCGTGGCTGGTACTCAATGTGGCATTCACAGATTCACAAATGTCCTTCATTAACTTTTACCCTTAGAGTTACTTTCCTCAGCCAAAATGCTTTCGGAGCCTTTAACTAGGTAGCTGTTTCTAGCTGTATGTTTTAGTTTTTATGCTTTGCTGGCAACTGTTGAAATACAGAGCATATAGGTTTTCCCAGAGCACTTAGTATACCTTTTATCTCCTGGAAAGATCATTATCTGATAGTTTCCTGGATGTGAGGCAGTATTACATGGAGCAGTAAACTCAGGACATTGTACAGATAGGGCGAACCATGAAGATGAATGATTGTGACCATAGCTCTCTCCTTTTGCTGGTTGGCAGAACTTTATTTTTTCTTTAGTATGGTTAAGTTAAAGTGTATTGACTCTGTTAGGACATATATTATGAGAGGCTATTATAAAAGACCATTCCCTTAAGACAACCCATGGTGTTTGTCTACTTTTAGAAGATAACTATAATCAGAATACTATAACACGCTCATACTATAGTATTATAGAATATAAAAATCTCAAGGAGACTTGGGAATTAAAAATATACCTTATTATTAGCTTGCTTAAAAAAAAAGTCACAGGGTAACTCATAGCAAACCGTTATCCAATTAATTTCATTTTCTATCATCAAATTCTCACATTACTCCTTATTTGATCTTATTTCCCAAATGATTTTGGTGAGCAGTTCTTGGCCTGTAGATTGTACATGAGCAGCTCATTAAATTGAGGAAGGGTTAACTCTCTAGCGTGCCCCTCACGGCTAGGTGTGACAGAGTAGCTTCTTCTTGGAAAGCAGTCTTGGCAATGCAGTGGCTTTTATTCTTCCAATTCAACCCTCTGGGCAAGTCACATTAGTTCCGTCCCTTTGAGGATATCAGCATTCCACACAGTCAGCACCCCATTGACACTCATCATTATTATGATAATCTTCCAGGGCTCCTGTTCCATTCCACTTCTCTGTCCTTAGTAGCCTCAGGCCTTCTACAGGGAATTTATTAACCAAGCTCAAAAGCAAAACAAAACACACCACACCAAAAGCAACTACTATCCTTTCTCTGAGCTTTAACTTTTAGTCCAGCCTGGATCCTCCCCCATTCTCTATTCTTCTGCAGAACACTGACTCTCAGGGTTTTCCTCTCTAGAGTCTTGCCCCTAGTCTCGATCCTCTACACCAGTCTATGCCCTGGGCCTTCTGTCTGTTAGTTGCCCTACTCTAATACCCACTTCAGGAGTCTCCTTCACCCCTGATGACCTCTCTTATTGGGGCTAGGGTGAAGCTACCTAGACAAGGACTATACGGTTCCTTTTCTCTCTCTCTGCAGCCCCCACCTATTACAGACTTCCTCTATTTATAGAAACCATCCAACTTATCCCCACCTGGGACTCATTTTTAATTAGACCTGGGCCACTCTCCAGGTACAACCAGTGTCTTAATTGAGCTCTTCAGCTCCAGTTAAACCTTTAAGTGCCGGGGGAGGAGGGGTGTAAAAACCCCCATCACACATGCATTCAAAACTCAAGGTTTGTTCTGATTGCACACACACTTTGTTCCTTGTCTGCATGAATACCACTCTTAGAATCGTTTCAGAGGAACAGCCGTGTTAGTCTGTATTCGCAAAAAGAAAAGGAGTACTTGTGGCACCTTAGAGACTAACCAATTTATTTGAGCATGAGCTTTCGTGAGCTACAGCTCACTTCATCAGATGTTTACCGTGGAAACTGCAGCAGACTTTATATACACACAGAAATCATGAAACAATACCTCCTCCCACCCCACTGTCCTGCTGGTAATAGCTTATCTAAAGTGATCAACAGGTGGGACATTTCCAGCACAAATCCAGGTTTTCTCACCCTCCACCCCCCCACACAAATTCACTCTCCTGCTGGTGCTAGCCCATCCAAAGTGACAACTCTTTACATAATCAAGTCGGGCTATTTCCTGCATAGATCAAGGTTTTCTCACATCCCCCCCACCCCCATACACACACAAACTCACTCTCCTGCTGGTAATAGCTCATCTAAACTGACCATTCTCCAGGTTTAAATCCAAGTTAAACCAGAACATCTGGGGGGGGGGGTAGGAAAAAACAAGAGGAAACAGGCTACCTTGCATAATGACTTAGCCACTCCCAGTCTCTATTTAAGCCTAAATTAATAGTATCCAATTTGCAAATGAATTCCAATTCAGCAGTTTCTCGCTGGAGTCTGGATTTGAAGTTTTTTTGTTTTAAGATAGCGACCTTCATGTCTGTGATTGCGTGACCAGAGAGATTGAAGTGTTCTCCGACTGGTTTATGAATGTTATAATTCTTGACATCTGATTTGTGTCCATTTATTCTTTTATCAGATTTCTAGCATGAATACTCCTGACATTGAAATGAAAACTTGCTTTCTGTGATTATCCAACATGTGCTTAAAATCCTGTTTCTGCAAGTAAACTCATTCAGTAAAAAACTCACAGAAAACTAATAGTGTAAACACATCTGAAGTAAATTTGTTTAACTATCCAGGCAAATAATCATTTGAAATCTTTTGCAGTGTCTTATCAATGCTAATATCTTTTTGGCTGTTTGCTTGGTTGTTTATGTAAAAATAAGGCTGACACTCACTCCGCTCTGCTAGAGCTCCTGTATAGGGAGAATATAGCAGGGAAGAAGTAAGAAAGAGGGATTTTACAATTTGAATGTTACTTTTACCTCTGACCTTGTCTTCAACAAGTAGCATGCTGGGAAATGTAGTCCAATGGCCATCTTTGTTGAAACATATTCTTGCGGTAACAGGGTTTGTTTCTTAGTGAAGGTATAATTTTCAGTTGCTTGTCTACAGAGTTAGGGAACATACATTACATCTACTTTGCAATTGTAACCTTTCTGCCGATCAGAGTTGGCAGCAACAAGGGCCAGGTTCAGTATCTAGGGGTTTCATTCCAATAACACAATGCAAAACCGGCTCGAGCTCCCACCCAGTGACGTAGGACAAATATATACCACCCCCACTGGGTGCCTTCAAGAGGCAATACTTCCCCTCTTGCAAGCACAGAGTCTGAGTGTAGCAAAAGCCTTTTAATAACAGAGAGAAACAATGTGGCATTATGGTGGGGAAACACCACCAACAGGATTCATAACACAACCCATGTGCAAAAGAAACCCACCCCAAGCAAATTGGGGCATGACCTTTCCCTTGGGTTCTTGAGTCCAGCAACCCAAAGTCACCCAAAGTCCCAAAAGTCCAACAACCCAAAAAGTCTCTGTCCCTGGTCAGTGCAGCACCAGAGTTTGAAAGTTTATCCGCAGAGTTTTACCTCCCAACCTGGGTGGAGATGGGGGGGGGAGGTTTAAAGGGGCACCTTACGTGGTCCAAAGCTGATTGCCCCAACCTCTCCATGGGGCTCCGCTACGCTCCACCAGCCATCCCACAAATTGCTCCGCTCTGCCAGCCATCCCATGAGCCACTCCAGCCGTCCCGCAAACCGCTCTGCTCCAAAAGCCGCTCTGCTCTGCCAGCCTTCCCGCAAACTGCTCCGCAATATATCTTCAGGCTCCCCCACTACTTAACACAACACTCAGTGATTTCAGCTCTGAGTAAGTTAAGCTCTTTTATGATTTCAGCTTGTAGTAGGAGGGGCTCAGTGCTGGTATATCATTAGCCCAAAGCAAATTCAGCTCAGCAGCCTGTAACTAGATTCTTAATACAATCAAAATTAGCTCTGATATTCCACAGTGGAGAGAGGAGGAAGTGCAATTAGCATGTAAGGCTCTCACTATTGGGCCCATACCACCAGATATTAATACCTATCCTCAGCCTCTCTACCTTCACTGAGTTTTGGAACCCATGTCCCTTGCTTAGCGAGTGGTACTTAGTTGACGGCGAGTCCCTCCATCATAACAAAAGGCCAAGTACAGTTCCACTCTCCTTGATTCACATAATCAGGATAACAACAATTTATTCTTCCTGCCCCAATATCAGAGAAACTGGGGATCCCACAGCAGCCAAAGTGACCATTTGGGCAGCTATGGGCTCATGCTAGTTGGGGTGGGTGTGCCTATGCAAATGAGATCAGCCCCTGAAGTTCTTTTCCACAACTTGCCACAACTCACCACCAGATGTCAGGGTGGAGCTCATCCTGACTCTGCTTACACAATTAAGAGTCATTCAAGGTGGAAGACACTCAATAAGTCTTGAGTCTGAAGAAAAGGTTTCCTAAATAGCCAGGCCTTTTTCCATTTCAGTACTGACAGTGTGAAAACTCCCCATCGGAGTGGGGAAAGCCATACTGCAAAATCCAATAATTCAAAACTCAAGTGTCAGGTTATAAATAAATTATGAGATTGTCTTAAATTATGAGATTTTAAGATAAATAGTATTTGGGGTTCTTTTTTAGTTGCTTTCTGGTTTTTGAGCCTTCAAGGTGAACTGATGTCACATTTACAAGCTTTTCTCCATAACTATAACGGCTAAAGCGTATTCTTTTTTAAGAAAAAAGTGCAAGCCAATATTATTCAACTACATGATTCCTGGAGCTGGGGCTTAAAGGAAAACACCTCACAATGCAAGACTGATAATATAATTGGGAGAGCTTGAGTTTTAGTGAGTCCTTGGAATCAGTGTTCTATTTTGCTAGCTCCTTAAGACCATTTTTATTTCTTAGACTTATATTTTCAAAGAAGCCAGAGGGAGTTGGGTACCATGGTTGCAATCAACAAAGCAACCTAGGTGCCTAAACTCCAGAGTTGGTTGCCTAAAGTCCCCGTTTGTGGCACCACTGTGATCCATAAAACTCCTGCTTGGCTGCCACCTAACCCTATAGGTGCCAAAACTCACTCAGCACCTAACTTCCCATTGTGAAAGTTCCCAGGGTGCCTAAGTTTTAGATGCTGGGACACACGCATTGCTACCTCCCTCTAGGCATCTTGACACCTATCTTATATTTTCTCTCTTTCTTTCTGGCCCAGTAACTACTGACGGAGTCGGAATGACTCCGTAGTCCAGTGGCTGGGGCATCCATCTGGGAGAGGGAGCCGTCCCCCTGCTCCAATCACTCTTTTGTTATTTATCCACAGTGGAACAGCTTCAACAGGATAGCACCATAACAGACTTCTCATAGCTCAGTGATTAAATCATTCTCCTGAGAGGTGGGAGACCCCTGTCCGAATTTGTGGGAATTGTCTCCCACCTGTCAGGTGAGGGGTCTAATTACAGGGCTAAAAGTTATAAGTTGGACAATGGTGGCGCCATCTCCTCCTCTGGTCATTTTACGTGGAGCAAGGCAGGTGCCTATCTCATTTCCCACAAAAAGCAATTTAGATGCCTAAGCTGCCTGACTCCAGATGGCAGGTTCCCGTTCATGGATTGCAAGCAGAGCTAGGCACCTCCTTGCAGCCTGTGTCTAGACACCTATCTCCATGAGAGGGATGGGTGTGTGCTATCTCCCTTCAGCTAGCTATGGGGTCTCTGTGCCTAGAGTGCTGTGGATCACATTCTAATGAGTCTATCTCCTCGCATTCATTGTATAGGAGCCTGGGCACCTAATTGAAACTCTGGGGATCATAAGATTGTTCCTGTAAGGTTTGGTTTTTGGTTTTGTGCTTAAAAGTTAGGTGTTGTGAGACTTCGTTTTGCAATGCCTACGGGCTTGTCTACACTTAACACACTACAAAAGTGCAGCAGCGCTGCTGTATCACTTCAGTGTGGACACTGCCTACACTGACAGGAGGGGTTCTCCTGTCGCCATAAGTAATCGACCTCCCTAAGAGGCAGTAGAATGATCAATTTCTATTGACCTAGCGCTGTCTACCCTGGGGTTAAGTCAGCTTAGCTACTTTGCTCAGGGGAATGGATTTTTCACACTCTTGAATGCCGTAGTTGTATTGACCTAACTTTTTAGTGTAGACCAGGCCTCAGTCCCTTTGTCAATCCCACCCACAACTCCCATTGATTTTCAAAGCAAAGAAAGTGCTGTTATATTATTTTCTGGTTGTTGTCCAAAACCAGGATGGTGCTGAACACCTGCTATTTCCACTGTTACTAATATGAGGTCTCAATATTAATAGGCTTCTTTCAAAGCCTAACACTTCCACACTCACTTCCCCAGCTGCCAGACAAATGCATTCTTATGACATACAAACTATCTTCATACAGGTTAATGCCATAGACCTCACAATGAATATTTATTCCATTGTAGTAAAAACAAGAAAATTATTGTGAGAGAACAAGATTACGGACAGAAGGGTTAAACCACAGGTCCAGCCTCAGAGGAGCTTGATGAGAAAGGAAAAGTAATATCTCTTCTCAGCCAAAGGGCTTTCAGTTTCCCACTGCTAGCACACTATGTCATCCAGAATAAATATGTTCAAAATCCATCTGCAGCCACGCTAAAAAATACACACTAGAGTACAGTTGCTATTATCACTAAACAACTTCCATTACAAGATAAATGACTTCAGTTTTATTTTTTGGGGGGGGTGGGGGGGAAGAGTGTTATTAGCTGAACCACCAACCCCCAGCAGCTCACTAGTTAAATATGATGTCTACCTAAATGAATCTGGGGAATTTATTCCCCTTCATTGTACTTAATGAAGGCTTCAATAATTCAAAGCAGAATATGTTTCAAAAGGACTCAACATGAACTGAAAATTACTGTTTGGTATCATTCTGCTACAGCCATCTGTCCCTTAGTTAACGGGCTGTCCCTTTTTCAGATATGTATTTCTCCTTTATATTGATGCCGCTGGGCTCCACAAATATTTTTCAGGCTTTCAGAACTATTCTCAACTCGTTCACTGCCCCACTGACAGATTTATAATGGGTGGGGGGAGCATCTTATTTTATTGTTAAAGCATGTCACAGGCCCCTGTATTCAGTGAAAATTCATTCAGGCGGTAAGATCCAGGAAGGTGCACATCATTAGGCATGCAAAAGATAAAGACAATCCTAATTTAAGTCAATTTTACATTATCAAGCCATAGACAGAGGAGACTGAAAGATCCTTAAGAGCCTACGGCTGTATTAACTTATACTATTTCTCCCTCCTTGGTGGAGACTCTCTATTGGTAGGACATGGAATTCAAGGAGCACTGAAGTAGGTAGTCCTTGAAAGCATAACTCTCCACAGCAGAGGCAACTCAAGAAAATCTATAGCTCTAGGCAAAACTTCAGTGTGCCTCTTCCATCATACCCAGTAGAATAGATTCTCAACTGGGAGTGGGAGGGACAAGTTTGAGTTTTCTGAAGGGCCCAGCAAGCCTTCTGATCATCTGGTGGTTATAGTAGAAGGCAGGGGGCAAGCACCAGGTCACAGCACCATTCACTCAGGTTTGACTCTGTCAATTTAGGCAGAATCTGTTGTCCTAGATAGCTGTCTATTTTCCCTATGGCTAGAGTGGCCCCTGCTGCAGAGCCCACCAACAGATCAGCATCACAGAGAACCAAGCAGCATCTGCCCAGTTCCAATGTAGACAAGCCCTAGATGTTATTGCATCCTGTGGAACATTTCAATTTTGTCCAGATATGGAGGATCCATGAGTTAAAGAAGAGGAGCCCTTAACTTCTTCTGCAAGCAGGGACCATGGGAACCAAATCCCCTTCATGGAAAGGCTAGTAGGAAACTCAGTCAATTGAAATTTTGTGATGTTTCATTTCCCCTTGGTGGGCGTAATTCTACATAAACTCAACATGGGCCCTACAATACTTTAGTTTTTTACTGGTTCTGGCTTATTCTTCAACGACATAACCCTTCTTAGGATTTTGCACAGTTAGTGCAGATTTTCAATGCTGACCCATTTATGTGTGGTAAACTTGTAATGCCACATACTTTTACCATTTGCGTAGAATTTGGAAATAGATGTTGGATTATGTTGCTATGCTTTTGGATATGAACGCCATGGAAGAATGTAGCCGTAAACAAAGACTGCAAGGGTTAATGTTAAAAAGGAAATTAGGAGAAATTTGCACCTAACTGAGGATGCATAGCAGATTTTGGGGAAGGGAATTCTGACATGTAATGTTGCATTGTGGATGGAAGCTTACTGGAAGAAGAATTTAATAATGATCTCTAAAAGCCAGGCCCTGCCCTTGTGTAAATGACAGATAAGAATAGTTCCAGTTAAATCAATAAAGCTATGCCAATTTTCATCAGCTGAACATCTGACTGAATCTTTATAGTTTATGAATAGAGTTAAAAAAGAATAGTGTTCATTCACCGGAATGCTTATGCCATTTCCCCCTCTCATCTTGCTTCACTTTATCAGAGATTTATTTTTTAGTTCTGAAACCTTGGAGCTGAGAAATAAACTTAAATTGATATAATGCTAATCCCATTTTTGGTAACTTGCTTGTACAGTTTGATCTCCTGAGTTTAGAAAAGTTCATTAAAAACATGTCATATTAAGAACGTTTAAAATTCCACTGCTGGAGAATCTATTAGAAACTTGCATGTTTTTATGATTTAGTTAAATAAAAAACGCTGATTAACTGTTGTCTGGAATCTTTTATTGCTGGTATTTCTTGAGTCACAAATGATAACCCTGGATGCTTAAAACTGGAACTTAAGGACAAATTCAAGTGATGAATTCTGGTTAGGTGGATGAGGTAAAACATAACTATGTTGTGTGGTAGATCCAAAACTTAACAGCTTTTGAATGGAAAGACATAATTGTTCAGCTATACTGAAAGTTGCAGCCTGATTAAAACCATATCTAGTGTCTCCTGTCCTTCTTTTGATATAGCTGGACAATGAATAGCCTTACATCTCTGTCATGTGTAAGTATAGGTGAAGGGGTTCATCCAAAGAGAATTAGCAAGATCACCTAAAGAAAGTTAATTAATATCCACTATTAAAAATTCTGACTTTACTAAATGGTAAATGATATCTAATTAAATTGGTACAAGCTATTGCATTAAATGGTAACTGAATGGCTAAAATGTTCCTGAGGGAAACAAGATGGTTGAGGTAATATCTTTTATTGGACCAACTTGTCTTGGTGAAAAAACGACAATCTTTCAAGCTCTGCAGAGCTCTTCTTGAAGTCTGGAGTTTGTCACAACAGAATGCAACTGCATATTTAATACCTTAGTAATTTTTTTTAAAAATTCATTACAGTGCACCTAGATTCTTCTGACATCCACACTGGAAGTTCCATAAGTCTTCCACTAGAACCTGCTTTTCCCAAAACAAAGTCAGAAGTCCAAGTTCACTGTTCACCTATCTTAACACTGTAGTATACAATTCCTGTACACATATGTATGTAAAAATCTGTGTACCGATCTGTATGCACACATGGTTCTGAAACACTCTCTTGTTAGCAGTTATGTGATTTACACATGCCCTGGCTTTAACTAAACATACAAAAGCAGACGTGTAGGTGAACATGCTAAATACATGCAGACCTATGACCTGTTCACTGGGAGCTATGAAAGTCAGGTCTTATATTGCACATAGAAAATCTAGGGGATTGCCACCATAGAAGGTTGTAGCTCTTCTGACTTCTAAGGGTGGCAATGTAACTTCAGCAAGTATTTGTCTGGGCTGCAAAACGCATTCCAAATTCAACAGACAAAGCTAAAATAATAATAAAGAAGCAAAACAACTCATTGAAAGTCAGTGAATCTGCATTTAAGCACCTAAGTTCAACACTTAGGTGCCAGTGGTATTCAGAGAGTCGCTGCTCAGCTACCGCCTAAGCCTATAGGCTCCTGAAGTTCCTAGACACCTAAGTTTCATCCACTAACATCCGCAAAATACCTAAATTTCAGCAGGTGAGTGAGCACACACAATTGCCTCAATCCTGACACTACCCAGAAGCTTGTGAATCTTCCCTCCCACCCCACCCCCCTATTGCTAATCTAGCAAAGCATATAAGACTTGTGTGATTTGAATTGTTTTAGTACCTCCATTGACTTCAATGTGGAGGAAGCATGGTCAAATGGAGAGGGCACTGGAGTAAGAAGTCCTGGGTTCTTTTTCTAGCTCTGCTACTGACCTGCAATGACCTCGGACAAGTCACTTCCCTTCTCTGTTTCTTGATTTTCCTTCCAGCCCCTTTATCTGTTTTGTCTAGTTAGATTGTAAGCTCTTCAGGGCAGGGGCTCTCTCATTCTGTGTTTGTACAGCACCTAACACAATGAAGCTCTGATCTTAGTTGCTACTTTAATATCAGTAATTATAATGGTGGAGATTACATATGTGCTTTGCCAATATTTAAATAAAGAACAGTACCAACTCCCACCTATGTTCAGTCAATGATCAGCTGCAGAAATGTTCTGATGTAAGTCAGCTCCCTACCATAAAGATATCAGTGGCGTCACTGTTCACATGAATCCTTTCAGCATCAGAAATGTGGAAAGCTTTCTACACGCAGTCACAGAGGAGATGAGGCTTCTGGTTCTGTTCTTCTGAGGAAGTTGCTGCTCGACCTCCTGGTCAGCATTACATGGCATGGGAGAGATTATGATTCTCGCTGCTGAATAAGAATGAGGCTTTCTGAATGAATTCCACAATAGCTAAACTCTGCACAGTATATAAAATAAATTTTGCACTGGATTTGGTAACTTCTTTCCAAGGACAAATTAACTCTTTACTTGGCAAACAAGTATCAGGGTTATAAAACTATATGTGCCCCCACCACTACTATGATCACACTTCTACAAGAGCATAGAAAAGAAGTTCCCCCAACGCAGATTGTTAAAGGCTGCCGCATTTGTTTGCTTTCCCAAGCCATTTGTTCATAAGATTCATAAAATATTTGCAATATATTATAATGTTTAATTTATTAAGATTGTGAAAAGCAAATGCTCCTCGTCAAAAAAGATCTCTCTTGTTTTATAAGATATAACACTTGATTAAGAGCATTGCTAATTAATTTTCTTTTTTTTCCTTTACTATTTTATTTTAATTGTACAGTGTTCTGTGCAAGAAAAGAGGAGGATGGTAATGGTGAATTTAAGCCACCCTTGTGGCTTCTGAATCCTGGGGCTGATTTCTGCTGGTCTGAAACCCACAGCATAATTTAGAGAAGCCAGAGAGAGGGGCTTCTATAATTTACACCTGTTGTCCACTGCCTCTAAAAGGCCAGTCTAGAAGCTAGATGTTAAAGAGTTGTAGGGAGTGCTCCAGCCCCAGTACTTTTCTGCAGACACATTTCATTTCAAGAAGTAGGAATGGCACAAAAGCCATTAAGGTAGTTCTGTGCCATCTGAAAAATTTCCCAATTAAGTAACAAAGTTTACAACTGTTTTTTACCACTGGAGTAGGGTGAAGGACCTACCCGCATATTTTTGTATAGATAAAATGTTGTGGGTGGCAAGATAATTGAATGTTTTTATAAGTGAATCTTGAGATGTACTCCTTCAACATTATATTTTATAATTTTAATTAGGTTTTGTTTTTAATTTATAGGAGGATGAGTTTCCTTATATGTATTGAATGAAAAAGAAAATTATTTTTAAAATATAGATTACATTTTTGTTGGACATAGAACTTCATAATCAACCAATATATAACAGCATTATTAGACACTAATTTTTAATTACTAGTTTGAGGCATTACATTCAATTTAATGAAAGCTGTTAATTTAAGTCGGTGGGGATGAAAATGACATAATTCAATACTAAAAAATAGACTCTAGATATTAAAGTTAGTTTGTTAACTATATCCAGAAAATTTGTATACAACTACATGACATCTATATGAACACTAGCAAGAGAATACCCTCAATTACATTCCAATAGAAAATAATTATATGATTCCTGCATCATCCTTTTCTCCGGCCTTGAAAAATGGAAACTTGCACCGCACACATCCATTCAGAACGTGGCTCCAAATATCATTTTCCGAGCCCGTTGTTTTAACTATGTCACCCCTCTGTTTCCATGTCTCCTTTGGCTCCCCTTTCTCCATTGCATCAAACACAAGCTACTTCTCTTCACTTTCGAGGCCTTTTACAGTCTCTCTCTATTCTGCCTATCATCTCTGATTCACTAATCGAGCTGTTGACGCACCTCTGATCAGCTCATGATGCCAGCCTTTCATTACTCCCTTATTAAACTTTCAACCAAGCACCTTCATGCTTAAACATCTGCACAGCTACCTCATTATCCTCCTTCAAAACTGCCTTTTTCCATGATGCCTACAAAAAAACTTGACAAGGATGAGGCTACTGCCACTTATGCTAACCAATACTATCTCATTGTTTCCCTTATTCCCTCATCTTTCTGTCTGTCTGTATCAGCAGCTCTTTTCTTATACTTAGATTGTAAGCTCTTTGGGACAGAGTCTTTTTGTTGTGTGTTTGTACAACTTTTAGTAAAATGGGGTCCTGGTTCATGACTAATACAAATAACAACACTTGCCATGAATTCATATGTATAACTTTGAGTCACATTTCATACTCAATAGTCGATAGCTACTGGCTAACACTCTGGTCTTAAAGGGACACTGATACCTCTGAAAATGTTTTACTGACTGTTAGTAATGGCTAAACATATCAGCTGAATGTTTGTTGTAGACCAGGCAGCAGTTAATAATGTTGATATTTTAAATAGTTAGTCCTCAGAGTCAAGTCACTATTGAGATGAATAGGAATGGATTCATACTCCCTGAGCTATTTTCTCAGGCTGACTGCTTGTAGACTTAGGAAGGCAACACTGCATATGTGAACGGTCAGTCCAGATTTTGTATGTATTCTTTGCTACCAAATGTGCTAGAACTGCTCTTTTTTTAAATTTTATTTTAAGGAGATCTTAAATTTTGGAGCACACATGATTCTGCAGAGAAGATTCTGCAGCTAGTTGGTTAGCTGCAGACTGACCTAAAACACAAGGTCCTGGTTAAAACTATAAAATGTGAAGGCTTTAAAAAAATATCTAACTGGAGGTAAGGAATTAGCTTTGTATAACTTGCCATTTCTTAATATTTTAATGACAAATAGTCAAGTTGCTCCACACTGATATTTAGAATTTTGTACTCATAAAAAAAAATCGCATCTGATAGTCTAAGAGAAATAAAAGTTCTTCTTCCCCTGCCCCCCGATGTTGGTTAGAAGTGAGTTGGGTTTTTTTTAATTCATTTTTCCAGCTGTTCAAACAAACCCAAGACACATTTTTTAACCAATTAGGCTATCTCAGAACTTAGCCTCATGTAAGTATGTCACCTAGGAAATGTTAGGTTTAAATTAGCTGTCAATCCTGTCTAACATTTAATTTAGCTGAATACAACCCTTATGGAATATGGCACAAAGGTAATGTTAATTTTTGTTTCTGTCAGCAACCAGTGTAAATGCCTGGAATACTATAGAAGCTAAATTTAAAGTATGCCTAGGAAAGTGATATTGTAGTTGTATAACATTTTGCTGAAATAAAATTGTCTGAAATGTGGCTTGTAATTAGAAAGGAGGAGGGGAAAAGGAAACCCAAGGCTTGCTATCATGGCAATGAGGAAACCCAGGTTTGCTAACAGACTGAGCTCAGGCTTTTTCCCTCTACCAAAGGAAAATGGAAACTGTGACTACTTTCCTTTCTAGGAGGAAGATGTAGCATATTGTGACAAAGTTCCTCCTCTGCCTTGGTGGGTCCTGCACTTATTGGTGGATTTTCTCACCTCAGAGGTTCACAGCAGCCCTCAGTTTGGCCACTTTCGTGGCTCAAATCTGCCGTTCACTCAGTTAGCCTCATCACTGGCCAGCATGGGGAAAGGAAGAAGAACAATCCCCGCAGTCTCTGCTGATCTACCTAGTGGATTGGGGAACAGGCCAGAGACCTTCCCCTCCGGTGGAACCCAGAGTTCAGTTCAACTCCTCCAGTATCAAGTAGGGAGTTGGATGGGGGTAACCCGGGCCCACCCTCTACTCCAGGTTCCAGCCCAGGGCCCTGTGGATTGAGCTGTCTACAGTGGCTCCTGTAACAGCTGTGCGACAGCTACAACTCCCTGGGCTACTTCCCCATGGCCTCCTCCCAACACCCTCTTTATTCTCACCACAGGACCTCCCTCCTGATGTCTGATAACGCTTGTATTTCTCAGTCTTCCAGTAGTATGCCTTCTCACTCTCAGCTTCTTGCGCCACTTGCTCCCAGCTCCTCACATGCACGCCACAAACTGAAGTGAGCTCCATATATATATGGAGTGAGGAGGGTATGAATATCAATATTATAGGATGCCTCTGAAAAGAATACTTAAATTCATAAAAGTATCACTATGCCTGGATCTTTATAATAAAAAAATTAATAAATCAAGAAATAATTTGTAGGAATAACGTTACACTCCCGTAGGTGACTTGGTACTTATTTTGCTTACTTTTACTTACTGCTTATATTAGGTCACACTGTCTTACAGCACCAGGAAAATAACTAACACTAAATAGTTTGACTATTTTCACTTTTTGCCCTGTTTCCCAATTATCTGTAAGCAGATCACCATTTTCCTCCTTTGTTATTTGAAACATCTACTGCACACACATCCTGCAGATCACTCTTGGTCTGTAGATTATTCATGCGCACTTGGTAACACATTCTATGTTCATAATTTCCACTGTGGTTAGTTTTGACACTCAGGTCACATGGCATGTTTACGATACTTGACAGGATATATTTTTGTTCTTGTTTTGGCAAATTCTTGCCTTTAAATATTTTTCACCTTTTCCATAAAAATGTATTAGTTTTATCTCAGAACTTTCAGTGAGTACATTTAGTTTTTGCAAGAAAAGCTCATACTCCTTGTTCATATAAAAAAAATCATCAAACTAAACCCAGGATCAAACCAACTTCAGCTAACACAGGTGACAATGTTACACAGATAACTTCACTTTTGAAACCTTTTATTCCCCTCAAGTGCACCCTTTGGGGACAGGTTTCACTACCTTCACCCCTCTTTGGGTGGAACCCTGCAGTCCAGCCACTCTCATGCTACATCTACACTTGGAGCTTGGTGTGTAATTCCCAGCTTGCATTCATGTACCTGTACTAGCTCTGCTTGAGCAAGCGTGCTAAAAATAGCAATGTAGCAGCAGGTAGCAAAGGCAGCAGTTGGGGCCATCCATCCAGTGTACGTATCCGCCCCAGTATGATTTTACCTGGCAGACTCTTTAATGAGTCACGGGGACCAGCGATGGGAAGCAGTAATACTGCTATTTTTGGCACACTACCTCAAGAAGAGCTCACGTAAGTATGTCTGTGCAAGCTGGGAATCACACACCGAACTCCAACTGTAGATACAGCCCTACACTGGATCTCTGGGCTGCAGCTCCCGCGCTCCATTTATGAACCAAGTTAATCCAACAGGCCCAACTGCGTTTGGCACATGTAAACCCTTTTCCTCTCAGATCCTGGTACAAAGGCTGATTATTAAAGCAGCTCAAACAGCTTCTCCAAAACAAAGCATTATTTATCCATCCAAAGATATATAGCACACCAAGAAAAGGGTAAAAAATAAAGGCCTATATGCCTGTTTCCCCTTACCTAATTCTTAATCTTTCCTTGCAGGCTTTGTAAATTCCCTTCAGCCCAGTTACCTTCATCTCAGGGTTGAGAGAGACGGCCTGCTTGCTACAGTTTGTGTCTTTGTCAGCATCTCCCCCATGGGCATCACCCCCAGGATAAAGTAGCAAGCATGGAATAAGGCTGTCATTTACATGACATCAGGGAGGGCATGGTTTTCCACACTGCCCAATGGACCATGTTGGAACATTTTGTTCTGACACTTGGAGTGTCACTAATGTCTCAGTGCTGAAAAATCATAGTTAGGCCAAGCTACCCACTTATCCAAGTATGGAACAATAAACTGAAGCTGGAGATCTCCTTCAGGCCCTGCTCTATAGCCCAGAATCTGCTTTATTTCTGAACAGTGACACAAAGCTAGTAGCTATGGAAACTAGGACTAAAGATCAGTTATGCTATTAGACACTTGCTTCAGGACAGCAGCTCTTGCTGACTCTGCTGCAGACTCAGAAAAGGAGGCAGATAGCAAAAGGCAACTATAACTGATGAGGTTAAGTAGTGGGGTAGGAACAATTTTTATAGTGGTGGTGCTGAAAGCCACTGAAGAAAATTGTAAACCCTGTATCTGTTGGAAACCACTTCAAGTCAGAGGGTGCTGCTGCACCCCCAGCATCCCTAGTTCCAACACTCCTGCGGTAAAGGCATTAATGCTCTGCAGTGACTGGCTTTCTCCTTCTCCATCTATCTCTGCTCAGAATCAGCAGAGCACTAGGACATTGATAAGCCTCATAAACAAGCAGGTGGACATTGTGAGTATGACTTAAGATAGTTTCCAGAAGACATTTAACTTGAGTTGCAATCAGAGAGGTAAATGGAACATCCCCAAATGTCAGACAATTTGGGGTGTCCACACATTTCCTGTTGGCTACCATTGCATGCTCCAGCATCTAAGCTTTCATCTGGGGAGGAAGTAACACTAGATTTTTACAAAAATATTGTACCAATTGTAAATCCAGGCAGTGATATCTCATTGATTCTGCAGGCAGCCAGAAGCAATAGTTCTGAAGAGTAAGAACTATACCTCCATTCATTCCAAAGGGGTTGTAACTCTGATGCCTAATACTGTTTGAATGTTAAACATTTGACTGCTGATCAGAGCACCCAAAAAAGAAGGAATGATCACATTATGAAGATTTGAACTATATATATATATATATATATATATATATATATATATATATATATATATATACACACACACACACACACTTTTATATACACACACACACACACACACTTTTATATACACACACACACACACACACACACTACATTTGGTGTCACAAGTAGGTGTTGGCCAATGGGTGGAGACTAGAAAATTACCATAACTCCACCCCCCAGTCTTACCCATGAGAATTACTGATCTCCAGTTACTCTGACTGGCAGTAAATTATCATAAAAGACAATTAATAGTATGAGATAATTATACAGCACCACAGCATGTGGTTTTATGGGTATAAAATAAGGTACAGAACCCTACAGCTAGGGATCTTACACAGAGATGTAATAAATACAGAGATGACAAACAGCTTGATGGGTAGTTGGGTGCTAGTGGGGGCAACAAATAAGGGGGTGGGAGAGAAATTAAACAATCAAACAAAAAACAATCCTTTGGCAGCCATTTGAAAGACAACTTTTTCCAAAAGAATACCAGGCAGTTATTAAGTATAGAGAAAAAATGTTGGCAAATGCTACCTTTTCATGGTGACCACTGTTTGAAGGAAAACAGTTGGCTAACAGTTTTGATTTTGGTACCTTGATTGCCCATCCTCCAGCATCCATTCAGGAAGACGTTATTCTTTGCAAGGAGTGTGGCCTAAACAGATCGGTACATAACAGGTGAAAAACTTCAGTTTTTCAAATGTCAACCTGCCCATTTGTACCTATTAGAATGATACCAGCTTTATAGCCACAGAAAAAGAGTACGTTATTTGGCACCTACACAAAACATATTCATATCTAAAATTAAACTAAACTTTTGATGAGAATTTTGAGGTCCTTATCATACAGGTGGGTGCATTCATGAGAGACATAGTTATCATATGCCAACAGATCTTATGTCACACATTCATAGAGGAAAGTCAGTGTAGCCGATCTGTTTAATTTTTTTTATTAGAGATAGAGAAATCCAATTATAGTTCTAGTATAAGCATTCATGAACCACATATTATTTACTGTTGCAATGTGGGGGGAGTCAACTACTCAAGCTGCTTTTTAATAGTATTTTTCCATAGTTACTCTGGCATGTCTTGCCCCCCGCCCCCATCTTTCCATCAGGGCCCAACAATTTCAAACCATCAGGAATACAGTTGGAGGCCAGATTTGGTATCTTTCAATAACCCCAAACCCATTCTTTAGCCTGAGTCAATCTCTTAAACCACACAGATCATATCGTTATCTTTATACCAATTTCACGTTTTGGGGGCTGTCTTTTACAAACCATCACTTGCAGTCCTTGAGCAGGGGGTACTAGCCTGAAGCAATTCCCTGGCACCAACATGAGTTTGCAAGAAGGTATGTTGCGTACTCTACCCTCATTTCAGAGCACCTGGGTAGGGCCAGGTGCAACTGGATCTCTGCTAGTTCATCCATCAATATTTTTATTATTTATATAGGAAGATAGATGATGCTGGTAAAAAAAAACAAAACAAGATCTATTTCTGCAGCCTGATCTCTATTCCTGTACTATCTGAAATTCACCCAACCTTATTAAGAATCTAGTAAGCCAGTGATTGTGACCTTGCTCTGTCAAATTTCCCTTTAATTAGTTTTTTAAACCTCAGTAAGTAGATTAATAAAAAAAATATTCTTTCCTTCATAGTTTATATAGCTTTTGTAATTTTGTAAAGTTATTTTCTTCATACCATAAGAGCATTCATCCATGTTTCTTACATTTCAAAGATATTTTGCTAGTTGAGTTTTTACTTGAGTTATTTTTGCTCAGGCATGGCAGCCAATTAAATGTCTTCATATACAATACAACTGCTTGTACTTAAAGAAAAAGACTGTTCCAAGTTCAACATTTGTAATCTACTGTCTTTTAAAAAAAAACAAAAATCTTATGCACTCTGGAAATTAGAACAGTAGATTCACAAACAATATTTACCACTGAATCAAGTTACTGGAATATATTTAAGCAGGGTATTGTTAGTGAAAGTGTGTTGATTTTTTATACAATGAATGCATCGATCATATTTACTGTATCAAATCAATTTTATTTGAAGTCTTAAGAAATAAAGATTTTTTCCATGTTTATTCTTAAAATAGAATCTTGACAGACTATCGTTAACTGCTTTCCTAAAAAAAACCCAGCAAATAGCATTTGGTCATGATGTAGAATCATCATCATCCATAGCCTAAATGCACAACTTCTGTATTCTTGCGAGTCTCTCAAAAAATGGAATAAGGTTCTATATTTTGCTCTTTTATGCCTTTTTTTTAAATTGAGGTTTACTATTAAACACATCTGTAATCTGATAAAATCCTTATAATGTTGCAATGGTGCTGTTTCTGCAGCTAGTATAATGTAAAGTAAATAGCTGAGCTGAAAAATATTAAGTTGAATTCAAGAATTGTTGATACCTATTACATACCCATAGATAATCTGGTTATGCAAATCATCCAATACCTAAAAAGCCACTGCAAAAATTACTTGCAAACAGATGCCTGGGATTTCTCATGAGCATTCAGCATCAATTTCACAACATGTTGGAGATAAAAAGAAAACATTCAGAACAAAAAATACTTAATTATTTTCTCAGGACTGGAGAAATTTCACAAAAAAACTTATCACCAAGATTTTGTTAATGGCAAGAACTCAATCAGCCCCAACCAGGTTAGCCATTCTCACAGCCATCGTAGAAAGCCTTGTTCTCTGAGAAATAATTTAGGCCCTAGTCATACAAAACATTGGACTTTTATGACTGCGCAGACTCCCTTTACTTTCACAAATATTTGTAAAAATACCCATCGTCACAAGTATATTCATTCTTTGTTACTAGTTTTACATTACTCAGTTTCCATCATTCAGACAGCAACAGCAATACCATTTAACTTCAAGGAGCAATCATACACCGCAAATAATGGATAGCAAATAGTCAAATTGAACAATTCAGTACAATTATTCCAAATTATCTGTCATATAAAAAGCTAGTTTATGGAAGCAAATACCTGCCTTACCTCCATCTCAGAGACACCAAAATGTTTTCAGAGCTAGTTAATTCCATCTCTGCTTAGTTTCTTCTATAATGATCCAACCAACATAAGGCTTTCTGGAGCTTCACTTTACGCACTCTTCGCAAAGATTGGGTATCAGCTTAGACTTTTGTAACTTCTCCAGAGGATTGCATTGAAATCTACAGAGAAAAATTTAATTATCCAGTCATTGGCAACAAGATGCGGTAGTGATTGGGGGCCAAAAATACCTTAGAGAGTGATAAAAAAATAAAAAGAGTGAACAGAGTGTGAACAGTCACATGACTAACCAGCTGTTCTGAAATCTAAAATTACTCAGGAGATTGAAATTAGCTAAATGAGCCTACCTACATAGCAGGCAAAGCATTGCTCAATTCTTCTTGAAGAATGCAACATATAAAATATACTATTATTACTCCAATATTAATTCTGGTGAAATTATAGTGTTAATGTAAAGATGATGTATCCAAAGGGGTAGTAATCCGGGGCAGGACACACACAACAAGATAGTGATTACGGACACTTTTAAATAATTGACTAACTAATTAACTTAATTTAAACATCAACTTGAAATTGAAATCAACTTGGTATCTCACAAGAAATAAGGCAATGTGGGAAAACGAAATTTCAGGACAGAAGATCACAAACTTTTTCATATTGCTGTAGAATGAAATAGCAGAGCAGTAAAATATTTTTGGTTTCAGAGTGGTAGCTATGTTAGTCTGTATCTGCAAAAAGAAAAGGAGTACTTGTGGCACCTTAGAGTTGGTATGGCAACCCCCATTTTTTCATGTTCTCTGTATATGTATATATATATACACACAGAGAACATGAAAAAATGGGGGTTACCATACCAACTCTAGCAAGACTAATCAGTTAAGGTGGGCTATTATCAGCAGGAGAAAAAAACCTTTTGTTGTGATAATAGCCTACCTTAATTGATTAGTCTTGTTAGAGTTGGTATGGCAATCCCCATTTTTTTCATGTTCTCTCTGTGTGTGTATATATATATATATATATATATCTTCCTACTGTATTTTCCACTACATGCATCAGATGAAGTGGACTTTAGCCCACGAAAGCTTATGCTCAAATAAATTTGTTAGTTGCTAAAATATTTTTGGTTTCCTAGACTATACAGTATATACTAAATTAAACTGGCATTTGTATAGCTCTCTGGATTAATGTGAGAACTTCTACCTGTTTGAAAGTTTGCTTTGGTTTCAATATTCTCCACAAAACACAGATCTTTATCCAAAGCTTATACAAACTACCCTGAGTCTGAAAAACAGGGCTAGACATTTTAATGGGGGGGGGGGAAGGATTTTTTGTTAACTTTACAGGGACCAGCAGGAAACTGGAAGTTCATAGATACAAAAATAATAGGTATTTTAAGTTAAATATTTTTGAACATTAAAATATTTCCTTTGAGTTCAAAATGGAACTCCAACTGGTTCATCCATTCCGATCAAGGATCTACAGTTTATGGTACTGCTTGGCATACACTCCTCTCAGTATTACCATTTGTCTTTCAGAAGATATGCTCTCCACAGCTAGAGTATGTTGAAGCATTTTATACTGAGACTGAAAGCATTACACAGATGGTGCTTTATGGCGCATTATTACTGGCAGTTGTTCTCTTTTGTAAGTACCATAAAGCCAGATTGGAGATGTACGTAGCACTGCCAACTGAGAGATACAAGTCTGAGTCCTGACTTCAGCCCTGAGTTCTGCAGGCAGCAGAGGCTAGAAGTGCTGTGATATCTTTTGGGGGTGCAAAGAGGAGGGGATATGTAAGGAAATGGAGGACCTTAAAACTTAGAGAAATATTAAACATATATGCTTTTTAAAAGAGAGATGTTTTAAAAATAGAGTTAAAGAAAAAATTATGAAGGAAAAAGGAAAAAAATACATTAAGGTATACTTACCAAACTTGTCCTTTAAAAAAAAAATCTCAAGTGTCCTTTGAGGTTTACATTCTTCCATTCATACTTATCTAGGGGCAGCTAATCTATTTTTCTATTATCGTTGCTTAGAGATTCCCACTCCAATTCCAATTACACAATCATTCTCAATAACACTGAATCCTCTGCATAGCTAACAGTCATATTTAGATTCAGTATGATTTCTCTTCGGTGTGTATTATGCAGCCTTAAACTGTTCAAGACAGATATATTTCAGCGGATAATACAAACAATTGTTATCCACTCTGATGGTTTCAAAAGTGGGCATATGTCTTGGAGCAGGATGTGTCTGTATACATTATTTATTTTATTACTGGGGTTGAGTTACAGGAACCTTTCTTAATACCACAAATTCTTCTGGGTTGATTAATAGTCAGAGGCTAAGGCAACCTTGTATTCACTCCTCCCTTACAGGTTCTGCCACAGTCAATCTGTGCATATTATATATCAAGAGAGACCTGGTTTAAAATTGGAACTACCAGCCTCTGGAAAATTCTGATTTTGACATTTGAGTTCATCATGCAATAGGACAAGAAGTTGAAACATCAACATTTTTTGTGTAATGGCAAGTTGACAAATAATTCAGTTTGAAACAGTTTAATTTGACATTCCTGAAACAAAATAATTTAGTTTGGATTATTGAACCAAATTTCAAAGTTTTTTTTGGCTTGGTTCAACATTAATCTGCATCCCTTTAGATGCCATGACATTTCATGGTAGGCATAGTTCAAGTGTCTCAAGATCCCATTCTTCCGTATAGGTTTAGCTGCCTAACTGGACCATTTGGCCAACTTTCCCAATATTAAATATATATTTTAAAGGATACATAATACCATTAGGAAATAACAGAAGCAAGAGTGTATGGAGAAAACAGAACCCAAATGATTGATGCACTAGAGGAGGTACACCACATGTTGTGGTAAACATGTGTAGGACCCATGGATCTTGAAGGATGTTTTGTGGGGCGTATTGATCATCATAACAGTAAAGATATGGCTGCAGGTTATGCATCTGGTGTGCTGGCGGGGTCTGGTACTACTTTGAGTTGGTGTATCCTGGTCTTTGGAGCTCTTGCTTCTGATGATGAGCTTAGCAAGATTGTTGGTTCTTTGGAGGCCAGGAGAGTTGGTTCAGGAAAGATTTCTTTCAGGATGTGGTCCCTATCAAATATGGGTTGAAATTGTTTGGTGATACCCCAAATGGGCTCCAGTGGTAGGTAACAATGGGGGATGTGCAGTCTGGGTTTTTTTCCCTGTGTATCGAAGCAGGTTTTCCTGAGCCATTTGGGTGCCCCATTCCATGATGAGATTATCTTCTCTGGTTGATTGTCCTTATTTAGTGAAAGCAGTTGTCAGCGTATTTAGGTGTGCATCCCATACTCTCTCTGTGGAACAAATTCTATTGTATCTGAGTGCCTGGATCTAGATAAAAGGTTTCTTGGTGTGCCTGGGATGGTTGTTGGATCTGTGGAGATTGGTGTGGTGATCCATAGATTTCTTGTATATTGTCATTTGTAGGCTTCTACTGTTTTAGGTTGATTTTCCCATACTTAATATGGCTCTAATATTTCCGGTGCTGAATTTTTCAGAACACACAATAACGGTACAAATGTTTGTTAAGTTAAAACAGTTAAGAATAATAGTGTTTGCACAGACTATTGTTTAAACAGTAGTTTATCACTCAGCCACTAAACTGGATATTTATGGAGAGAAAAAGATATAAATTCAATACATTAACTATGCAGCTAAATATACCTTTAAGCTAATATTTGGGTCTCAGGTTTCATCACTAAATATGTGCATCAGAAAAACCTGAGCTCAGAGCATGAGATTTCATAAGGATACCCATCCAGAGACAAATGGTTTTCATACACATTTACACAAAAATGTATTTTACAACAGAAATTACACATGGTATTTTTTATTTTACATATGGTATTTAAATCCTCAGTCCCTACTCAGTCTGTACTGAGGCAAAACTACCATTGCAATCAACATTTACAAAATCAGCCTCTGATTCTGGGTGGGTCAGTTCTCAAAGGTCCAATCTGAGACAGTTTAGGCTTGATTTACTCAGGGAATAGAATTCCTTCACATTTTTAAATTCAAGCACTGTTTTCTAAACCTTACATTTGATGGAGGTCATATCTATTTCACATTTATAATGGTCTCAAAGCCCAAGTTTCTAAATCAACAGCTTCAAGATACAATCCTTAGATATTAGCTTATCTTGAATCTATGCTTTTGACAGTGCTAGTTAATGGATCTTGAACTCCATCTCATTTTTAGTGCAATAAGTTAATGCTTTTTTCAACCAAATTTTTAAGAGCCGGAAATCTACATGCCTGATAGATTGTTGGGACTCAGCCGGAAGAAAATCAGAGACCCCAGTCCTGAGCACTGAAGTTCTCCAGCTTGTAAATATATCTTTAGCTATGGGAGTTTTTCTTTCTTCTTGGCATAGTTTTGGTGAAAGGTGAACCAAACTATACCTTCAGTTACAGTTTATGATGCAACAAATTGGGCTGCGGGGGTGTGGGGGAGATCGAACAAATTCAAGCATATAGTAGACAAGGTAATTACTGACAAACAATAAAAACTGAAATTAAAGAAATTTTTTTTATTAACAAGTAATAATGACAACAATAGCTTCCTGGAGTTTGACCAGCTTGACATGTTAAGTATCATAAGATAGGTCAGTGTTACTTCCAAGCAATTAGAAGCAGACAAACAAACCACAGATTATAACTTTTAAATGCAAACAAAGGGGTGGAGCATTCTACAAGATTTCCCTTTTGTTCATAAATTGAAGCTACAGTTAAATTGCACTTGCAGATATGATCAATTGCACTTATAACCCACTAATATTCAGATGTAAGTTACTTATATTGCAGCCCCATACTTAAAATACCATATGTTTAAGCTCTGCATTGAAGGCCCTTGCACAAAATATAGATGACTTCAGTAGCCACCACAACAGAACAGGGCTCGGCCCATACAGATAGGATAGAACCTAAATCTGAATCTGCCGTTTATTTTGTGAGTCGATAAATAGGTGCACAACTTTTGTTGATGTAACTTACATCCACAAAAATGAATGCTGGACTTTGCGACTGCTCAAAAAAATAAATGCCCTGAGAAATGTCTTGTTTTGGACATTTCAACTCAGTAGGAAGCCTTTTTAAATTACCCATATGACTATCAGACAGATGACTGGTATGCCTCTAGATACACTTGAATAAATCCTTGAACTATCGGATGGGTTATATAAATATACATACATACATAGATTACGGGTGAGCTCAGCAGTAGAACTGGCTACTGCCTTTCTTTACACGCACGCACGCACGCACACAATATCTATATCACTAGCTTTTATTGCTGTTGGCAACTAGCTGGTGCGTTTGTTAGCCTTACAGCTTTGAAATTTGGATTTTTATCTCCTCCAATCAAACATGTATATAAGATTTTGACTCCAGGCCATCTCTAAGAATGAGAATTTCCTCTATTCAATTCTAGTAATGAACTCTTTCTGATCTCAACACTATTAATAATAGTTGCTCAATACAATTAAATTTTCACCAAACTCTAATTTATGTTACTAGATTGTTTAGAAGTTCTCATTGTTTACCATTTTCTTTACCACCACTTACTCTGTCATGTTGATGGCCTTTTAACTACTATTAGATCAGCATGTGGAAATTAGTTCATTACTATTAATTTTCCTGTTGCCAACTGGTTCATGAACTTCTTTTTGATTTTTGAAATGTGGTTCATTAATTGAAACAAAAGATACCACCCATTGTGCTGAGTTAAGAATTTATGAAAGTTAGATTGTTTGATGGACATGGAAGCCATCATGCATTCAGTAATTGCTTGCACACAGCCTTGAACATTAGGGATGGCGGGGTGGAGGGGGGTATTAAGAAAGGAAATGTTCTCCAGGACACCTGATATGTTCCCTGCTCTGTTCCAGAACTGTAATGGATCTTTAGCTTGCAATTGCACAACCATCAGATATGGGTATAAAAATAATCTTATTACATTTACCCTTCAATGAATAATACTTCCATCAATTCACTATTCTCCAGTCCTACACTACAGCATCAAGCACTAGGTGCAGGGCCAAGAAGGATCAGAGTGTTAATAATGGAATTGGCTCTTTCTATGTGTTCTCATTTATGATTTCTCTCCACACAACAAATTAAAAGAATCAAAAAAACTGGAAGGTATTCTGAAATAATGAATATAAGTATAATGATCCAGATAATTTTTGTGAAGGAAACATTATCTTCCATGGTAGGATTCACAAGGTATTGTCATTTGTT
The DNA here is from genome assembly GCF_965140285.1 of Lepidochelys kempii. NCBI lineage: Eukaryota > Metazoa > Chordata > Testudines > Cheloniidae > Lepidochelys > Lepidochelys kempii. Next base: position 88,083,702 of record NC_136384.1, read on the forward strand.
ATAATATATTGATATGGATATGAAATCAATGATAAATCAGAGTCAGACAGATCTGTTGCGAATTCTGCACTCATTTCTGGTGTCAGATTCCTGTTGACATTAATGGGAGCTCCACATGGAAAAGAGACTAAAACAAGCAAAAGAGATCCGATTCTTCAAGTGTAGATTACAAACCTGTCATTCATACTGAAGGAGGTAAATTTTCCCTTAAGGTACAGTATTCAATATCTAGCCTAAGAATTGACAAAAAGTGAAATAAATATTAGCGGAATAAAACTGTTACAAAAATATTCTTACATAGAACCTGATCCAATGCCCTTTCAAACCTACAATAATTCATTTAATCTCAGGGTCAGATAGCAATGCATTTACACTGAATGATATATTACACCACAAATAGTATCAGTGAATTCAATTGGGTACTTGGGGAGAAAGATGCTACAGTGTGAGTATGTGTATTAGAATGAGCCATAATTAGAATAGTGGAGTATTCCTAGGGAAGTAGCCTATTGATTTCATTGAATTACTCACATAAATAAGGACTACTCATGGGAGTAAAGGTTTGATGGATCAGGTCCTAATAGTCAATTTCAACTTTCTACCATCTCTGTTACATCTTCCTGGCTTTCAATTTTTTTTCCTTTGTGAGATAAAATTGAAATTAGTATTGAATCATACGTATGTGTGGTTAGGCACAAAATTGGCTAAACAAAGCACTGTGATGCATTGTAATTGATATGAAAAGTTGACTTCTCTTACAATTTTTTTTATGTGAAAAGCTAGGCACATGACATCATCAAGAATAAAGTATTTGTTCAAAGAATATAGTCTTAATGCAATTCAGACAAACAGCACTTTTCATTTTATACTGCACTGAGGTTTCATTTAAACAGTGTTAGATGATATTTTTTGTATTAAGGCATATAAATAAGCCTGGCAGTCAAGCACAGTGAGTACTTACCCTGCCTAGTTAAATATGAAATGGTGTCCTTTGTTCTGAACTTCAGAAAGTGACATTTGGAAACCTTTGTCTTTCCATGAAAAACAACTAATTTGTAATATTATCCATATTTTTGTAGCTAATATAGCCCCTTCTGTGCAGCCATATGCAGTATAAGTAATAATCTTATCTCAATTTTCAATAGTATTACCATAATATGCATCTGACAAGCATACTAATGCCTCCTGGAAAGCAGGTGTGGCTCATATAAGCTACTTAGCACAAAAGCATAGGGCTTTTTCCAATTTTCCTCTGAGCCAAAATGAAAATAAATACAATCAGATATTTACAGATAACAGCAAGTAATTTGCATTAGGAACTTAGAAGAGAAAGTGGGGCAGGGCTAAGACTGACAGCTGCAATGGCATTTTGCTTGTCCTACTTTTCGTTCTTAAAAAAAAAAGACAATCATGGATAACTAACCATCAAACATTTTGCAAAACTCAGATGAACTGTAATGTTAGCACATTGTCAACAAACTGCTAAAATGTGATTTTTTTTTTTAGGTAAATCAAGAATAGAGGTCAGAGTATGATCAAATTTGTAAAAGGGACAGTGAAGTAGTTAGAAAGAAATCCTTGCAACAAGCAAATTGGGAAATGAGGAAATTGTAAATATAAAGTAGAGGTCCACATTTTTAATCTCCACTCTGAGACCATCTATTTTATCTGGTCTAAGAGAAGCAAATTTAACAACATAAAAGAGCATAAATAAAATCCATTTCAGGCTGATTTAGGTGTCTACAACAGCACTTAGGAGGTTAAAATAGGCTTTTTGGTACTAAATCCAGATTTCAGTACTTTACTATAGACCATCATTTGAAAATTGTCTCTAAATGATTGCCCTCTGGATTACAGAATAATGGTTGAGCAGTGGTATCTCAGAAGGAAAAAGTATTTGGTGGAATATTCAAAATGTCAGCTTCTGAGAAAATTTGTAAACTACCAGTATGCTCAGTTTCTCAGATTCTAATCGGATTTCATATTGTCGTGCTGGAAGGGGAATAACAGAGGTAGCCACTTCTGTAAACTTGTAAATAGAGGAAACAGATACATCCCTATTACTTGTTTAAAAGAATTTTAACTATGTCTTTAAAAGAATACATGCTTCTGACTGAAGCATTATAAGTAAACAAACCTAGATGTGTGATTGACTGCATTTAGATGCACTGCAGGAAATGCTGAAGGACTAGAGAGTACTGTGCTGGGCATCCCATACACTACATTTAGTGGGAACTGAGATCATTCACTCAATGTCTCTCAAAGGATTGGTTTCAGAGTAACAGTCGTGTTAGTCTGTCTTTGCAAAAAGAAAAGGAGTACTTGTGGCACCTTAGAGACTAACCAATTTATTTGAGCATGAGCTTTCGTGAGCTACAGCTGAAGTGAGCTGTAGCTCATGAAAGCTCATGCTCAAATAAATTGGTTAGTCTCTAAGATGCCACAAGTACTCCTTTTCTTTTCTCAAAGGATTGAGCTTACTTGACTATATTGTGGAAAAATAAGCATCTGCTGGGTGTCATTTCTTAATTGGTTTTGTAATTGAATTGGGAATAATTATTAAAACTGTTGGTTTTGTGATAGAAAATTGTTGTGGAAAGATGGATTTTTGGTAACATTATCAAATCACAGAACAGTCAAAAATAACAAGTTGGGGTGTGCTCTGCACCAGCCTTTGAGTAGACATTTGTTGTTGTTTTTTCCTCACTCCCTCTTGCAGACATTTTAAAATGTGCTATTTTTTAAGTCTTTAAAATGTTAATATTCCTCAGTGCTGTCTCCTCTACTTTATTTCCCAAAGTTTGGCTCTGATTATTTCTCAGCTGCCACAAGTGCAATACCCTCTGGGTTTCTTGTTGTTGTTGTTCCTTCTGTGCCAATGCTGATAAACTGCCTCTCTCATTTAGTTTTCCTATTCCCTCTCTACATTTTAGTTTGGTCAGCTGCTAATCTGCATCATATAACCAGACAGCTATCATAAGAACATAAAAATGGCCAGACTGGGTCAGATTAATAGTCCATCTAGCCGAGCATCCTGTCTTCTGACTGTGGCCAGTGGATGGTAGATGCTTCAGAGCAGAGGTTCTCAACCTTTCCAGACTACTGTACCCCTATCAGGAATCTGATTTATTTTGCTTACCCTAAACTTCATCTCACTTAAAAACTACTTGCTTACAAAATCAGATAGAAAAATAGAAAAGTGTAACAGCACACTCTTACTGAAAAAAAGGCTTACTTTCTCATTTTGTCTGCATGAAATTTCAGTTTCTTTTAACATTGCTAGTGTTTTTTATGTAGCCTGTTGTAAAATTAGGCAAATATCTAGATGAGTTGATGTACCTCCCTGGAAGACCTCTGCGTACCTCAAGTGGTATACATACCCCTGATTGAGAACCACTGCTTCAGAGGGAGTGACCAGAAAAGGGCAATTTCCAGTGATCCATGCTTAACTGAGCTTGAGAAATGCAATATATATACACAGCTATACCTAGTTCATATACATGTGCTGATGAAAATGTCACTAAACTTCCCCCTCCTAACAACATACCATCGATATTTGCTTATGATCAGGATAGAATGCCATGAACGGAGCTTTGTTCTTGGTATTGTTCTTTGATTTTTATAACAACATGAGCCAAGCCCTGACTCAAAACACTCTCCAATATTTAAGTATTCAAAATGCAGTTTCAAATGTTGTGGCTGTGCCTATTAACAGTTCTTATTTTTATTCAAATCACTTTGCCCACCCTTATGCAATCTTTTGATGAACCACCCTGGGCACATTCTCAGTTGCAATCAATTATTTCAATCACTCAGAGCAAAGTTTTGCTCTTGTATCTGCATAATGGATCTTGACACCAATATTCAGCTCTTCTTACATGTGCAGATCACCCATTGGCATTCTGCCTTTAATTATGAATACATTTTTGTTTTAGAGAAATGTTTCTCTCTCTGAAAAAGTTAATAAATAACAGTTGTGATAATGGTAGAAATGGCCCCCATAAATCTAACAGTATTTCACATTGTAAATGAGGCTCTTCCATTTTGATAAAAAGGAAAAAGCTTTTGTAGGCTCCCACAACCAGAATACTCCAGATGCATTTGTGTGTGCGCACGCTCACCATGCTGAATCGGATTCTTAACTGAAATATAAGCTAAGTTGCTGGGGAATTTTTGCAACATCAGAATACTGATTTTATATTATTTAAATGAAAGGGTGGTGTTACTCTGCATTTTCTTTTAAATTTTGGTAGAAACAGATGTTCAGGGCATACTGTAAGTGACAGAAGAATAAAGAATAAATGTCTCTCTTTCAATAAAAACTAAACTACATAAACCCATCATGCTATCAAAGTGGAGAATCTGACAAAAGATCATAAAGTGTTCAACAGAAAACTTTACCCTATGATTATATTAAATTACCAGTATGAATCTTTGGTTTTAGTAAGGATAGTAAATATGAGAAAATATGACAGATGATTTTTCCCTCTTAGGTTAGGTGCAGGTAGGTTTCTTTATTATTTGAGCAATGACTATAGGGTATCAGTGTGCCTATAAATTGACAATTAGTCTGCATCTTTGGTTCCTTTACATTCCCTTGAAAATTTCTGTCCAATTATGAGGCAAGTGAATAAGGCAGCCTTTTGTATTAGGCTGCAGAAGGATTGGATGGATTTCAAAACTGACAATTTATTTCTTGCCTCTAGAACTTTGGTAATTGGATGACATTTTATTCTAAAAACACTGTGGTTGCACAAAACATTTTAACAGCCACATACCATTGCTGCTGTAGTTAGAAATGTGCTTTCCTTTCAAATGGACAAGCACATAACTTGCATAAAGCTATCCTTGTTTTGATCGAGTTTGAAAGTAGTGGTTACCATGCCAATGGAGATAACTAGTTGTCTACTCACCCTGAATAATTAAACTGAATTATTTGCTTATTGTGGACAACACTGTACACGCATGCAAAAGGTCCTTCCCCTTCACCTTGGCAAAGGGGTTGGGTACAATTACAATAATTGAGCTCCTTTGACACAGTCCAGCTTCTTCTGATGTTAGTGGGAGTCTTCTCTAAAGGAATAAGGGTCTGATTTCTGCAAAACATTTCAACACAAGAGAGTTAGTTGAAGAAACTGTTCATATTTCACTGAAATCAATGAGATGAAGCATGCTCTTAAAGTGAAGCAATGTGCTTATGTGCTTTGCTCAAACAGGACCTAAATGAGTCCAGCTCTGCTGCTGGCACCAGACTTTTCACCCTGATCATCCTCTGATGTAACTTTGTGTATTGCCGTTGATGGAGTAATGCCAATTTATACCAGCTGAGGTCTTGGCCCTCCAGAATGATTTGGATGGAAAAGTGGCATGGGCCTACTCAGGCTAGGGAAGCTGGACTTCTAAGGGGGAAAGGGAAGCAGAAGAACATATTGTGCCTTGCCAAAACATGGCACAACAGCCATGCTCCCCTAATCTCAAGAAGGCGTCTAGCTCTGCACTGCCTCTACAAGCCGCTGTGCCTTCAAAAAACAGCTCGTAATATTTAAGAAACCTGCATTTCAATGCAGAATGTGGCTGCATGTTTTAAAGAATCAATGAGAAATTCACAAACGCGACAAAAATCATGCTAGGAATTATACAGCTTTGGTACCTGACTACTATTGTTTTCTTGCCTTCACACTGAAAACAAAGATTTTCAGTAATATGTATTTGAAGCACTAAATCTAAGGCCCACACACATTAGAATATTTACTATGGGAATTATTACACAAATCAGTGATATGCTTGCAGATTATGGCTTCCTGCCTTAAACAACATTTTACACATGATGGATTGTCTGTATGTAACACCATGCTCTTAAAAATATTGCCTGTATTTGTACACAATGCAGTTTCACTCTATAATTTGCATAATAGGGAACATCAGTAAAACAATTTGAAAGGACTTGTGTTGTGTGCAAAACAGAAAGCAAATCTGCATATTCTGCAAAGCAAGCAACAGGTTCCTGCCCGTGTTGCCACCAAGTGAAGGAAATGGATTCTCAAACTGGGTAGTTAGTTAATTTCCCCCTTTTGCAATGGTAATCAGTAAATGTCATTTGCTTTGTTTCCAAAATCAGCATTATCAGCCTGGAATAGAAAGCACATACTTGTAATTTTTCCCCACAAGAATTTTTTTAAAAGTTGACAACATAACCTAGTTTTCATTTATACAGAGTCCAATTCTGCACTCCTTTCTCAGGCAAAACTCCTGCTAACTTCATTGGTGGAGTTGCCTGATTAAGTAGTGCAAGACATGTCCCAGAGTTTACAAATAGGCAAAACCATAGGTGATTTATAAACTATCTATATAATTACATACAAAAATAAGTTAAAAGAGCATCATTATTAAATTGCAAAGTGAAAGGAGATGAAATTCCAGAATTAAGTTTCCCTCTGTGACCTTAATTTGGCCCTCTAGTGCATATGCATTATGATACAGTCTTCAGTTACATGATCACATGCTATTTTTTCCCCACAGGACTTCTGCCTCATTCAGCGTACAGAATGGATGGTGGTCCATTAATCAGCAGCTATTCAGTATTTTTTTTTCATTCTTATTGTTCAGAGCGTGGCCCCGGATATATTTACTGCACACTATTCAAATCCTGTTTTGAAGGCAGAATTTTTAATATGCTTATGGGATTTTCTATGATGTTCATCACCACTGTATATGAATCCTTTCCAAATATTAATGTATTTATTTTCATCATACCCCTGTAAGATTATTATCTGCATTGTACAGATAGGGAACTGAGGCACAGAGAGATTAAGGTCTCGAATTATAACCACTAATTTTGGGAGCCTAATTCAAGATGTCCAAGACCTTATTTTTCAGAGTACTTAGCATTATATAGCACTTCACATGTTCAGAGCACAGCTCCCATTGATTTCAACTGCAGCTATGAATGCTCAGAACTTTTTGGAATTTTTTGCCTGAATGATTTTCCAACAGAAAATTCCCTATTTGCAACACTGAATTTTCCATGGGAAAATCAAATTTTTACAAAAATATTCAATTTTCCATTGGGAAAATAGGTATGACTAATGCTCACTTACAGACTCTTGTCAATTTCATTCTCTGCCTGCAGGCACAAAGTGAAATTGGCTTTCAGGGAGGACTGCCTAGGCTGAGTTCACTGCCTCTCTGCCGCTTAGGCTCCCCGTTTGCTTCCCCACCCCACCCCATCAGTTCTCGGGATAGAATGGCAGAGAGTCTGCATGCTCAGCTCTGCCACCTCCTGCAAGCCCAGCTTCAGAGCTGGAAACACTGAGCATCCTATCTCTCTGCCACTCCAGCAGCCAGGCGAAAGGCTCTTGCAATTTCACTTTCTGGTTCAGGATGAAAAAAAACCTTTTCAGAAATGTGAATTTTTTTTCCAGGAAGGGTTTTCCATTTTCTAGCCAGATTGGCACTTCTACAATTCTGAGTCCAGGGTACCAGGGGGTCATCCAGTAAATGAGGAATACAGTCAGTGACTACTTCTGAAAAGTTTTGTTTAGGTGACTTGATTAGCATTACGTGGGAACTCTGTAGCACAGGTTGAGAGAAAATCCACGTCTCCTGGCATACAAGAGTTTCCTTCACATTCAACCCTGATTCATCCACACTGTGGAATACACAAGAAACTATGACTTAGCAAAGTTCTTAAGATTATGCTTAATTTTGTGAGCTCATGCTTAATATGCAAGTAGTTCCACTGTAGTCCATGGTCCTACTCAACAGGATTAAGTTTAGGCACATAATAACTTGGGGCCATACAGAATATCTGTAGAGAAAGTATTTTTAAATAGTCACTTCTCTGACCATAACTTCTCTGTATTATTTTGAAAGCCTCTTCTACCCTTTGGATGGTTTCTGCTTTGCAAGGGATGAACGACAATCTCCACTTCTTTCTGGCAATGAAAGTCTAAGAATGCCACTCAATTTTTTTTTTCCAGGAATGAGGGAATGGCTTATACTCATTCCCACTCCCTCCTACTGTATCTTGTGGTGTTGCTGCTTTTATCTGCAAGATCCTAAAATACAATAGCCATGTCCTGTTCCAATCCTTCCTAACTACCCAGCTGCTTCTATCCATCCATCTGACTGCATCCGCACTGCTATTGCTACTGGCCATAAAATCCCTACCTCCCAAGCAGAAGTAACTCAGTACTGAAATAGTGGCAAGATAAGCAATTATCTTTAGCATGCAGAAATTTTATCAAATTTATGCATGGTCTAAGATTCTACTGGGAGCTTATTACAAATGTGTTTCCATTATTTTAAACATTGAAGCGGCAGGAATATGATTTGGCTAAAGCAGCTTTCGCCATCATAGACCAAGTATAAAGAGGCATGACTTATGGACTGGAAACCAAATATTGTTAAAATTCTACCATTTACACTGGCATCTCCTCTATAACAGAAAAAAAAAGGGGGGGGCGGCACAGGCATCCACTTGAGGTTTCCTGTGGTCTTTATTGATATTTTGTGACAGCCAATGCTATTAATGTATGGTAGGCTGGATACTTTGGGATGATATCCTTCACAGTAAGTTCATTTTAAAAATAAACAGACCTTTAAAATTTGTGAAAGTTTAATGAGGATTAACAACCTGTTAATTACATGCTTACTGGAGGCATTTTAAGTGATCCATTGGGTATATGGTTTACTAGAAAAGCGAATATTGCATTCTAAATATACTGTGGTTATCGTGAACATTTGGCTTAAGTCAAAATATCTCAATGTGGGTATTTTAAAAAAAGACTATCAAAGACTTGCTCTTCGTACAAATGCAAGAGCAAATGAAGTTCATTAAACCAACGTTAGATATTGGATTTTTATTATTATAGGTTAACATGCAGTTTGATTTAAAATTAGACTGCTAATTTTGTTCACACTATGGAGATATGAGAATTTCTCCATTGTTATAGTTGCAACCAGGTTCTAATATAAGCTTTATTTTTATTCCCTTTGTAAACTTTGTCTAGCAAAATTTGTTTGACCTGAAGGTGCAGGATAATTTTTCCACCACAGGCAAAGAAAGTTGATCAAACTGCTTTTGAGTAATGCAAAAAATTGTTCTGATTTGAAATGTGAACTTGTGTATAAGGTTTCTGTGTCAAAAGGGGGTGATTGATGACAGGTCTCCAGGTAATGTGAAGCACAGATAAAACAAAAATCATAGGTGAGTAGAACTATGCTAATAACAGATTTTTGGGTTCATTAATAGTCTGAGAAATTAAAAAAAAATAAATTGGTATACCAAAAAAAATTTAAAAAATGAAAAATCTGTTTTGACTCAAACAAAACCTTTAGTTTTGGTGCATTTTTAAACATTGCTTTTTAAAAATAAAATTTTAGTAAATTTCTAAGTGAAAAGTTGTTTAAGTAGAAAAATCAAAATATTTTGAATTTGTATTTATTGCTTTATTTCTTTGACCGAAACAATTTGGCAAAATTGACATGAATTCACTAAACATTCTGGTCAACCCAAATATCCACTTTTTGGCAAAAGAATATTTTGGCCACAAAATTTCACCCAGCTCTATCGCTGAGAGTCACGTGTTTGGGGGCATAAGCACAAAGTATTCTTCTGCTATTAAAATGAGTATTTCCACGTCAAAGACAAAGTGTATTGTGGTAAGTTTGCACTACCGCTACCAATTTATAAGGCTAGCTGTCTGGCCCCTTCACAACCACTGTTTAAATAAATGTTTATATATTGCATTGAAGGAGATTATTTTTCTAGATTGCTGCTAAATTTAAATACTTGAAAAGCCATAAAAGTGTCTGGTACTGAACGGGAATAAATGTTTTCCCTTTACAAACAAAAACAAAACTGAAAATATGTACCCCAGTTAAGAGATCCATGCAAATAAAACAAATAAACCAAAAAATAAGCCCCAAAGATCCATGACAAAATAGCATAGTAGTATAGCACTATTGTATTTTTAAATGAATTGTTCCTTTTCTTTAAAGGGAGTTTTGAAATACCTGATAATGTTCTAGCGTATTTGTTCCAGAAAAGTCTTGTCAATCAAAAGCACCAGTCAGGGAAATTGCATTCTCAGGAAGGCTGATGATGTTTTATGTCTTAGGGAGCTCGGAGTTGCTTTCAGCTCACAGCTGACTGGAAAGCAAATTTCTTTTATACGATCATAAAGCAACATTCCCTGGTGGTTGCAGTAGCTCGAACAGTTAAATATAATTTTAAAAAAGTTGTTTGTTTCTAAGCCCAAATTGAGCTCCAGAAGAAAAGCCCCCTAAGAATTGAATCAACAGTACTTGATACTGTTTTTATACTCTTGATCATTTCTTTATCCTAGTTGTCCTGGTTATGTTCCTCCAGAGGATTTCAATCAGGAGATTCAAATGAGAGGAGAAAACTCTCTTATGCATATTTTTACATCAAACAAAAGTTGATCTTCCTGTGAAAACAACCCAAGCTGATCACTGAGTTTTCTGCTATAGCATTGTCATGAAAGTCACTTCTTATAAGGCCTAAATAATTACAGCTAGGCAAAATTAACTTACTTTTTGGGACCTCTTATCAGGTGAATTTAGGAAGGACACGGGAAAAATTTAGTTATTACTTATTCACTCAACACCAACACTCTCCCAGAAGGGAAAATACTTCAGAGGCGGCACAAATTGTTAAGCATCGAAGAAAATTTCTTAGTTAAGCTAGATTTGGGGCATTTAGCCACAATCCCAAATAGAGAATGGCATTGAGCTTCAGATACCATAAATGAACTACAATGGTGGCATTGTGCGTCAAGTAGCACAGTCCTTCAATAACTCCTCCATTTCATAGGAGGAGAACATCACAGTTGGGATGGTTCACTCTGCTACCTTCTTTATGAACGCCAGGAATATGGGCAGGTACAAAGAGGGACAGAGCCAGGGCTCTCTAGTAGCTTCTGCTTCTTCCTCAAGCACAGGGCTAGTGATGTTCTCTGAACTTGCATCTGGTGTGCAAGGATAGGGAAGGCTCCTTGCCCGGCTATATTGAAAGGAGGACAGGAGACATTTGGTTTTAATCAGGCTGCAATTTTATTATTAGTTGTCCAGATAGGCTAGGGTTGCCAGGTGTATGGTTTTCAACCAGAATGCCCAGTCGAAAAGGGACCCTAGCAGCTCTAGTCAGCACTGCTGACCAGGCAGTTAAAAGTCCGGCCGGCAGCACAGCAGGGCTAAGGCAGGCTCCCTGCCTGCCCTGGTGTGCGCAGCTCCCAGAAGTGGCCGGCGTGTCCAGCTCCTAAGCACAGGGGTGGCCACGGGGATTCTATGTGCTGCCCCCGCACCAAGCGCTGGCTCTGCAGTTCCCATTGGCCAGGAACTGCGGTCAATGGGAACTGCAGGAGTGGCGCCTGCAGGGCAGTGCATGAAGCCACCTGGCCACCCCTAGGAGCCAGAGGGACATGCTAGCCACTTCTGGAAGCCGCCTGAAGTAAGTGCAGCCTGGAGCCCACACCTTGAGCCCCCTCCCGCACCCCTACCCCAGCCCAGAGCTCCCATCCCACACCCTGAAGCCCTCATTTCTGGCCCCATCTCAGAGCCTGCACCCCCCTCCCACACTCCAGCCATTTGCCCCAGCCTGGAGCCCCCTCCCACACTCCAAACCCCTCAGCCCTCTGCCTCCCTGGTCCTCTGCCAATTGGTCCATGGGAGAAAATTTTTCCCCGACCCACTAAATGTCTAGACCTGCAGCATCTGTCCACCTGGGTTCCCATTCCTAGTTCAGGTGAGTAGTGTGGTCTGCTGGAATGGAGCTGAAAGAGACTCCACATGGTCCCCACAACAGGTTAAATCCTGGGAGCTGGGGAATGCTGGCCAATCAGCACCCCTCTCCCCCCAGTTGATCAATGGGTGCCAGAGACTCCCAGGGGGAGGAGCTAGTGCCCCTTAGGAGTGTCTCCCTCCCTTGTTGCTGGGACTGTCCTCCTTTCACAGCTGGCCCCATCAAGTTCCCCTACCTGTTGATGCAGGTGGTTAGCATTTTCTATTAACATCACTACACTGGAAAACAGCGGATGTTCAGTTTGGCTGAGTGAGGGGGGAGGGACAGTTCAGTGGTTTGAGCCCTGGCCTGCTGAACCCAGGGTTGTGAGTTCAGTCCTTGAGGGGTCCATTTAGGGATTTGGGGCAAAAATAAGGAATGGTACTTGGTCCTGCTGTGAAGGCGGGGGACTGGACTCGACAACCTTTCAAGGTCCCTTCCAGCTCTATGAGATAGGTATACCTCCATATATATATATATATGGAGGTATACCTATATTTCTGAACTGATATCTGCAATATTTCTGTAAGCTGACAAATAGTTTGCAACCAACAAAAGCTGAGTAATCAGTCAATCTTGGATGAAATCAAAACCATATACCTGAGGTACATCTTGAATATCTGTGTGTTACATTTGGAGCTATGAGAATGTCCATTTTAAACAATTTTGTAGCCTCTATTCAAATCTTGATTGAATACTGAACATAGTAAAATAAGGTTTTTTTAAGTCAATGTACTTATAAAATTCCTTTGCTAAATTTGGGTATCTGGGTGCATAGGTCCCTATTTGCATTTTCTTGAGAACATTTCTTTTCCTTGGAAGCTCAGGCATCCCAACTCTCTCTACCTTTAAACTTTTCTGGTGAATTGGCTCCCAGAATAAGTTGTAGCTTTCGTTTGATTATATGGACTGAAATGAATTAAGTGTCATTTTCATAACAGATTGGCCTTCTGTTGCTGAAACATCTGACCCGTCAGAGTTTCTGACAGATTGTCTATCAACTTAAAGAACTTTTGACCTAGTTCAACACCAGAAGTAAAGCTTTTGCATTAATGGCATAGGTGCTCAAATTTGAGCTTTCATTTTCAGGAACATTCTTGGCATCCATCAGAACCTCCCAAGTTATACACCATGCAGGGTAGTTCTCAGAAACTAAAGCAAATGCTTCTGCATTGAGAGTTCATTTTCTTATACAGATTACAGAGATGCCTGATGATGTACTCAACATTTCCTATTTTATGCTCAGATATAGTTTTATGACTTCTCAACACATATCACTTAGGATGGCATTATTTTTAATAGTGTCCTCGCATGCTAAATATACAGCATGCCCATAGCAATGAGTATATGTAGCTTGCGGATCGTCATGTTGCAATCTGGTTAATACACTTGATACTACGTCTTTTATATTATTACCACCATTAGTGGTTTCATCATAGTAATGTTTGTGATAGTTTTTGATCCTCAGATTTAAATGCAATATTATTACCTCCACCAATGTACATTGTACAATCCAGTGAACTCTTCATGAACATTTAGGTCATCCACCACGAGCATGTAGCAACTTGCTCTTTGTTGGGGAAGTCTCTTTCAGCTGCCATATACCACTTTCCAGAAATATTCTCTGAAATATCCTTCACCATTTTAAGATGCATGATTTCTATAATCTCATTTTGAATAACCTGGACTTGTGCATTTGTCTTGACTAGAACTGGTCAAAAAATTTTCAGTGGAGTTATTTTCTGATGAAAAATTCCTTTTTTTATACACACAACTGAAATTTTTGGTGAGAAAGCTTGTGATTTTCCATTGACAATTTAAATGAAGGCTACTTGTCTGGAAGACTCTTGACACATTCACTTTCTGCCAGTGAAATGGACAAGAGCTTTCCTGGAGTGCTGCCGAGGCTGAGAGCCCTGACTCTAACTCCCCATATGCCTGAGCTCCGGGAGCTGGAGATGCAGACAGACCCAGTGCTCTGCCTCCGACCCTCCCCTGAGTAGTACCAATACATTCAATAATAACCCCTAAAACATTTCCAAAATAGTTTTTTTCTGTAAAATATGTGGTATAAATAGTGTGGAATGGTACAACATTTTTGTCTGCATTCATGACCTGAGTAACTCACTCATTGTTTCTAAAGTAAAATTAATATCCAAAACTCCTGGATAAATCCTATCCTACCTCATCATGTATTCCCCCTCACCTTGTCTGTAATATTATAGCTATAATACCAAAATTAAATATATATTATTTAGTACATTATAGATGAAGTTAAATGCTGATTATGATTTTTATCTAGGAACTACCTAATATTTTTCAAGTGTTTGGACTACAAAGGAGAGATCTTCATTTATATTCTATTTATATCTGATATATATTAAAATCCAAAATATTAAGTAGTACCTAAATATTTTACCAATAATAGAAAGGGAAAACAAATCCAAATACTATTCACAACCATAATGCCTCCTTTCTGCATTTTCTGTTCCATCATAGTGTATCAACTATGAAAATAAATATTTATTTATTTTCATCTCAATAAAAGTAGTCATTTTATCATTATAGAGTCTATCTTATTCTCAACAAATAATTCTAGGAAGAAGTCAGTGAATTTTTCCATTCGCTCAGCACTTGAATGGTCAGAGAACTGATAATTTTTACAGTGTTCTTTTCAATAAAACATTTGATAATAGTTTTTGGAAAGACTAATCTGTGGATTATTCACATTGTTCTTCAGAATGAGTATCTCACTAATTATTAATAAGTACCGATTAGTACTTACAATTGGCTAGGGCAGTAATGAAATTAGTACAATAATGAATACTATTTTGATTATCCAGTATTCTCAATTTGCTATTCAAGCTGTGTCATTGGTTAGCTAACTTAGTTGATATTGTTTCTTATTCCTGACAATGATTTAACTTTAAACGAATTTAATGTAGTCATTACATGCAATTAATTTTTACATTAAATTACTTTAGGCTATAGGTCTGAAATTCATTTTCCATGAACTTCTGTATGCACAAAATTTCACTGGCATGAATAAAAAGCAAATGAACACAAAATGTCCAATCCTGTGCTATTGAAGTCAGTGGAATTTTTCAGTTGGGAGGAGAGGTAGATCATAATCACTCTCTTTTTCACTGCACTCTGCAGAAAGCTTTTTATGGATAAGGAGATTGACCAAGTGGAGGGGCAGGGCATGCAGCGGGTGAGGGAAGGGAGAAGAGAAGAGACTGGCCAGGTCTAGACAGGAGTCACTGTCTGGTAGCAGGGCTCAAATACATATCAGCTTCCCCCATATGCCTACTGGTGCTTAATCAGAAAAGATAATTCAACTCAAGGCTGGATTATCTTTTCTTCAGCCTGCCTACCCCCATTGATGGCGTCTAAGGAGAGGTACCATGGTCTACTGATAACACATTCACATTATAATCACTCTGGGGGAAAAAATGAAGAGGGGAAAGACAGGTGAGATCATTGCTGATTCAAAATACAATTCAAAAGCCACAAAAATATTTGTGAGTATCTTTTCCTGATAAAAGGCTCCTCAAAGACACTGCTAATGTGCCCATCAGCTACAATGGTGCAACTTCAGGGACGTTTTGCTCACCTGTAATCATTACTCATCTGCTATTGAGTTTAACTACACAAAAACAGGAAATGATTTATTTGATCCCATAGTTGTTAAACAAGAGCCTTTGATTCCAGTTTAAAACAATCTCAGAATCCATAACTTTATTTTCTTACTGCCTGGACAAAATTTTATAGCCTTCCTGCTTATATTCAAGATGGCCCTCAGGGTAATTTATTGTATCTAGCTGAGAACAGTTAAACACATTCCTGATTAATCCCTCTTTGCCATGGTTGTTGTTTCTCACTGTTTTTTCCACTTCTATTTTTTCTTGTATTTTGACATATCATCAGAAGTTCATGCCTGACAGCTCTTTCTTGCAACCATACTGCATTATATATCATTTTCTTTCTTGAAGATGTAACATAAAATTTCTCTACTCCCAGAAATACTTTTTCATTTAGTGTTAGAAACATCTGTCATCTACTGCAGGATAATATATAGTACATCCACCTCTTACATCATTTGTCTTAGAACCACTTATTTTCTCCTTATTTTGCTTCCCTTCATTTGGCATCCATCTTTCACTCTCTTCAACTCTATGATAATAAATATCTTTTCCTTTCCAATTGTTTTTCCCCTCATCCAATTGTCCTTTCCTTATTTTTGGGCTGAAGTTAACTGAAGTTGATATTTGTGGGTATAGTCTATCTAAATCCCTCATAGGTCAGTATTTATGTATCTTTCATTTTCTGTGTGCCCCTCTGAAACACTCCCCATTTGTCTTAAACATTTCAAACTAAAATTGAAGGCAGGGAAGATGGTCTTGTGGTTAAGTCACTAAAGTGAGACTCCAGAGCCTCACATTCAATTCCTAGGTCTGTTGCAGGATTGCAATGAGTCCTTCTCTCTTCTGCTTCTATATGTCATATCTCTTTAGTCTATCTTAGGATATTGTCTATATACTTGGCTGTTTAGCATGTAAGCACTTCAGGGCAGGGGCATCTCTCACTATGTCTGTATAGACCCTAGCAGAATGAGGACCTGATCTTGCTTGGGTGCAATATTTAGGTGCAACAACAACAAAACAAATAATAAACTCTTAAAAATTAGAATGGTCTTTAATTCCTTTTATAGCAAGCAACTCAACTCTTTGCCCTGTGTTGATTAAATGGCAATTTGCATAATTAGTGATCTAACTTCCTTGGGAATGAATAGGTGTTACAATTTCTGGACAATGTAGGTAAGCTTCTGAATCCCAAGCAGAGCACAAGTTGCTAGGATCTTGTACTCTTTCAATTACCCCTTCTGACTAAGCAGAGTTTCCTTCATTGGGGGCTAGTAGCACAGGTTCCTCTGACTTACAGCAAATCAGTCTCTCTACATTTTGTTTTACTTTGATTTATAGAACAGGGTTGTTATGGGAATTGTTCTATGCTTTACAGTGTTTGCTCCAAAGTACCTCCGTCATTGAATTATTCATGTAATTAATGTAGGAAGACGATGTCAATGCTGATGCAAAAATTAATAATTATAATTTTAGGTTATTACAACTTTGACTTTGTCTTTACTGACTTAAGAGATATTATTTTCATACATAAGGAACTTGGACAATATGATAGCTTGGTGCTCATGTTTTTGGTTGCTTATTTAGTGAAATTAAATCTTCAGGCTAATTAAGGGAATTCCTAGGATATTCTGCTGTCTATCAAACAGTGACCAGCACCAAAAGCGTCAAAGAGAGGACACCTCCTTAGCCTTAAAACCATATAGTTATTACCTTTATATGTATTTACACAGACTCTGGTTTTTATATATATATATACACACACACACACACACACACACACACACACACCAGCTATATAACTTATTTTGCTTGATTGTTCTATATTACTTCCTTTTTAACGACATTTGAAAGATGCAAATAAACAGTTACTGTAATTTGTGCCAGGTTTGTGCCTTATGTCAAATATAGGAGTCTTAATTTCAAAATATTGGTTTAGCTTTAGTTATCTATGATACACAAAAATAGGACACTCCACTGATTTGGGGAATAATATACTTTATTGTTATCTTACATAGAGAAGAGTGTCTCTTCCTACTAAGGTATAATCTCTGTTGAAAGCTCTCCACACAGACATACAGAAGAGATTGTAACTGAAATAACCATTGTTTATTGCTTGTGTCCTTATTTTACTTTTTTTCCCCCTTACTAATGAAATAATAATTGTGAGTATTTTGCTTGTCTTTAACAGTGATGTCCCCTAAGGCATGGCAAGAACCCCATGTGACTAAGGTAATTGGGAGCCACATTAAGAAAGCCAGTTAAGATTTTGGGCCTACCATTTCTTGTTTCTCTAGACTATATTTGTGTTAGTAATTTGTGGGATAAAACATTCCACATTTACCATATTACCAGCAGGACAGTGGGGTGGGAGGAGGTATTGTTTCATGATTTCTGTGTGTATATAAAGTCTGCTGCAGTTTCCACGGTAAACATCTGATGAAGTGAGCTGTAGCTCACGAAAGCTCATGCTCATATAAATTGGTTAGTCTCTAAGGTGCCACAAGTACTCCTTTTCTTTTTGCGAATACAGACTAACACGGCTGTTCCTCTGAAACCTTCTACCCATGTTATCAAGCCACTGAAATGTTGTGTGTACGTGAGAGAAAGGGAGCGAATTTCAAAGGCTGCTATATGTTTAAAAAAATTAATTTCCGCCATGAAAACAAATGAACAGAAGAAAAAAAATGGATGCTACCATAAGGGATAGATTTAGGGTCAATTGGAGCATGACAATGGTTGAGCGAGCATGGTGTGCTACACAGCTGGAGGCATCAAAAATGACAATCACGATCCCTTTGAGCAGGAATCGTATAGCCATTATAACAAAGCAATCTACTGGTCAATGCAAAATGGAAAACCCAAGATCTTCCTTCAAAGAAAGATCAGAACAGGAGATGACAATCAATTTAAAGGAAAAATCAAAGAAAAAAAATTAAGACATCCTTGGCTTTCCTGTAAAATTCTCGCTTTTGTTGCATACCATTGCCTGTATCAGAATGTTTGTTACACTTGATCAACATTTTACAAATATTAAATATTTTTGATGAAAAACAAATGACCATGTTCACCTTTTCGACCAGTTTAGACTAAGTTCTTTGGATCAGAGACTTTGTCTTCATGCTTCTCAACAACGTATTTAGCATACATTGGGCACAAAACAACATTTAGTAGGTGCTTTCATTTTCTCCTAGATTTAAAAATAATAATGATAATAATAAATCAAGTCACCTTAGCTGAATGAGAAATGTAAAAAATTTCAACAATTTGACATGGAAATATTTTCTTACTCATAACTTGCTCATCATATTAACCTGATGTATAAAGCAGAGAAACAACCAGCAAAACTAGGAACTGGTATAATCCATTTATACAGCATTAGTCAAACAATCGCTGGAATATTGTGTCCAGTACTGGTATTCGTACTTTAAAAAGAACATTAAAAATTGGAAAGGATTCAAAATAGAGCTACAAGAATGATGTGAAGTCTGGAGACCATGGTTTGTACCGGGGTCGTCAACCTTCGGCATGCAGCCCATCAGGGTAATCCACTGGCGGGCCGCAAGACATTTTGTTTACATTGACCGTCTGCAGGCACGGCCCCTTGCAGCTCCCATTGGCTGTGGTTTGCCTTTCCCTGCCAATGGGAGCTGTGGGAAGCAGCACAGGCTGCAGGGACGTGCTGGCCTCCACTTCCCGCAGCTCCCATTGGCTGGGAATGGCGAACCGCGGCCACTGAGAGCTGTGCAGGGGCGTGCCTGCGGATGGTCAATGTAAATAAAAACGTCTCGCAGCCCACCAGCAGATTACCCTGATGGGCTGTGTGCTGAAGGTTGATGATCCCTGCTTTATACAGTGAGATTTACTATTCATCCAAAATAAGTTTACGAAGGGATTTGATCATAATCTATGAATACCTAAACAAGGAAGAGATTTCTAATAGGAGATGGCTTTTTAATCTAGCAAAAAAAGGCATAAGATGATCCAATAATTGGAAGCTGAGGTTAAACAAATTTAGACTAGAAATAGGGTGACCAGACATCCCGATATTAGGGGCTTTGCATTTATGTATGCAACTGTAAACCACCACCACCACCCCCGAAAAAAGTGTCCTGATTTTTCATACTTGCTATCTGGTCACCCGAACTGGAAATAAGGCACACATTTTTACAGTGAGGGTAACTAACCATTAGAGCAACTTACCTAGGACATGGTGGATTCTCCATCACTTGAAGTCTTGATATCTAGACTGGATGTCTTTCTAAAAGAGACACTAGTTCAGAGGTTAGGCAACTGGTGCAGAAAATACTGAGTAAAGTTTAATGGACTGTGTTATGGAAGGAGTCAGATTATATCATCATAACGGTCCCTCCTGGTCTTAAAATCTAGTCTTTTATAGAAAAAATTAATAAGCAAAGGATTCAGTTTAACTATCTGTGAATTGTTTGCCTAGTCAGAGCATGAGTTTGCATGCACTCACAGATAAATGCATATGAAGTATATTGTATATTTCTATGGACATCAGAAACAGTTATGTGCCTTTGGCCCATATTAGCCACACAGATAAATAGATCTGACATCCTGCACAAAACCTAGAAGGCAGACAAACCAAAAAACACCCCACTCCAACCCCAGATTAGCCTCTCTCACTGCTCCACGTAAGCTGAGGAAAAGAGCTGGGCCTTGCAGTTTGCCCTGAAGGTCAACAGAGTTGGATTATTTTGGACCAAGGACAGTGAATTTCAAAGACTAACATCCTTCACAAAAAAACACCTTGGGTGAAATCATGGGCCTACTAGTGTTAATGGCAAAACTTCCACTGACTTCAGGATTTCTCCCCTCTCTGCAACTGAGCCAAGGAGGTGCCAACTCGGCTGCTGAGATCACCAGTGCCAACATATTATTTACAGCCAGTTTTAAATTATATTGGCACAACAGGCCCTAGAACCAGTAAACCATTATTTTTTCTAACCACATATCCCCCATTCTCCCTCTCCATTGTTTTGGAAGCAGTCTTTTTTTTTTTTTTAATTAATACAAAACAACGAAGGATTGGCAAACAAAAATCACAGTCTGAGAAGTTTCAGCTTGGAGAAAATTGTTGATTTATATACTGTAACAAAAGGGCTGACACAATTGTCTGTTTGGAAGAACAAGATTAAGAGAGGCAAATGCTGTTGTAAACTTCCAGCCACTATAATCTGTTACCATCCGCTATTTTTAAAATAATCCCTTCTGAAGCCTACATATGTTTATGTAAATTTAATGCAGGAACTGCAGTTGCTCCTTCATCTACACTTGTTATTGGCTGAATAAGAGTCTGATCCAAAGTCCACTTCAATCAATGGGAGTCTTTCCATCCACTTCAATGGGTTTGGGATCAGGCCCTAAAGGAGAAGTGAATACTAAGGCTATAGGTACACTGCCAGAAACTTTATTTATGCTCTGCTGAGCAAATGAGATATTTCACAGGAAGGAGGGGGCAGGGGGGAGAGAATTTGGGAATTCCACTTAATCAGCTTTACTAAAAGTGACAGGCAAAGAACAAAAAAGTTGGACTTTTGCCCTTCTTTACTTTAATATGACAGAGTGAAAGGATCAGTTTTAGAGGGATATTTGTTTGCCTGAAGGCTTGTCTACATAAACATTTACCAGTTTAGTTAAACTTGTTTAAACAGTGCAAAACCTTATACGGACACACATTTCATTTTAAGAGTGGCTGATTTCAGTCTAACTTCAGCCTGTTCAAGACTGCTCGGGCAAGCAGGGCTGTTTCATTGCCATGTAGACTTTTGGGCTTGGACTGGAGCCCAGGCTCTTGGACCTGTGCGCCCAAATTGTTTGTGCAAAGGGCCTGATTCTTCATTCTCTTCTTCCTTTTGTACTTATTCACATCTGTGCAAATTGAGTATAAATGGAGCAATCAGAATGGTAGTGTTTTATGCACATTTTTCACTGGCGTAAATGAATACGTATGGTACAGGGTACTGGTGAATCAGGCCAAAGTGTGTCCCCTGTGGATTTTACTGCATATAAACTTCACTTGTTTTTCCTAACCCCTATATTTTCCCCAAGTATGGCCCCTAAAACTGACTAATATAAACCTATTTTCTTCACTCCACATCAAATTATACGGTGTTATTTTATATAATGAATAAACTGTAATGATGAGGGGTTTACAGTAAATAAACTCCAGGAGTGTATTAGCTCAGGGTACTGGTGCTATTGAATTGATAGGAAACATCGTCAAATTCTCTTTATAGTGAAATGAAATATTTAATTAATCTCAAATGGAAAAAGACAGACATTAAAAGGCAGGGGGTCAAATAACTAAAGTGTATTGTTGTTACATTGAATTTCAACACGGAAATGGGATGGAAGGGCTGAGATTCTGCCAATGTAAACACAGATCTACTGCATGACAGTTATTCTGGGAATATGCACCTCAATGATGGGAGAGGTGAGGTTGGCAGTAGAAGGGACATGAGGGATCAGAGGAAGGATGGAAATAAGTCTACAGGATTTTCTTTCTAAAATAGTATCCTTTGCAGCAGTTTGAGGTTCCATTTTCTTTGCTTTGATTTTTTTTTCCTGCTCTTTCAAATACATTTTATTTTTTCTGATGCAGCTGAAGAGAATTTAAATCTGAGGAGGTGTTTTGCTTATTGAGAAACTGCTGAAAGTTCAGGCCCTGATTTAGTAATTGCTTAAGCAAGGGACACAGCAATGGATTTTATGCAGCAACCCTCAACTTTATTTAACTGAACACAGGGGAAGGGTGGTACCTGCCCGGTCACGCAGATTCTCACTCACCAGGCATTTAAGTGGTTCCAGTATGGGGGTTAAGAGCTCTTTCTGTATAACTGATAACTCAGGATAAACTCTCCTCAGCCTATATCTAGGACTCAGCTCACTTTTCTGAATACCATTACTCCCAAAGAGGGGGACAGATTTTACTAAAAGGGGGAACCTCAGGCCATGAAATCCACAAGGTTAACAGTCTCCACATGGGCTGCACTAGTGTTTAAATTAACAAAAGGAAAGGGACCAATCAGATCCCTTCCCCAAACAGTTGACCAATGAGTGGCTAAAGACTCTGGAGGGGAAGAGGCCACCTGTGTGTTCCCCCAGCAAGTTTCTACTGGGGCTATCCTAATCACTGCTGGTCCAGTCTAGTTTTCCACCCATTGAAACAGATGAATGGCATCCAAGTAGGTCCAGTCCCGTCAATGGTTCTACTCATTTGTTTAAAGTTAGTTACGTGTTTGAATATTATGCTGAACTGAGGCCTCATAGAACTGGAGCCAGTCAGACCTCAGATATTATATCCAAAGCACAGACATTTGCATATTCAAGCATAGTTATTGAAAACTATATACTAATTATGTAAATATCTGCACTATTATTAGCCACATTACAGAGATTTGCATAGTTTGCATTAACTACACAAATCACTCAGCCCAGACAAAGGTTAGAGCAAAACATAATTAAATTATTTTATATCTCTATGGGTGTTCAGCATACCCCACAGAATAAAAATTGCCCAGAACAGCTGACAATCTAAGGCCCTGATCTGTCAAAGATCCATTTGCATGTCTTGGTATAGTTTGTTGGGTATTTTTTGTTTATTTTTTAAGTATTCCCCTATTAACCAGATTGTCCAGTGTTTTGGTCTAGTTAAAACTAGGTCCTCTCTACCCTAAACATTTAACCATGCTGTTTTCTTTTCAAATGACACTTATAGTGGTAGTGTAGACAGGATCTAGGTAACACCATCCTCCATATGATCAGAAACACATTGAACTTCCCATTTAATTCAAGATTCTATTGGCTTCACTTAAAGTTCAAATTAAGCATGTACATATGTACCTTTGCAGGATTGAGATTTATATCAAAACCAGGACAACATAAGGAGATAGAGGAATATACTCAAGAGTGGAGAGGTGAAGGAGAAGACTATAAGATTAAGTGATCCCATGGAAGACTAAATATTTTAGTGGTTATCCTATATTTGTTTCTTTTACTTTTTTAAAAAAATATTGTTTGGATTTGATTAGAATAACTACAGCAATTAACACACAGTGGGACCCAGGCGGCACTTATAAGCAAAAAAAGGAATAGATTCTTTCACATATAAAGAAGGATCCCAGGGTACACTTGATGAAAAATTACATTATGTTCTGTGATGAGATGATCTGAATGTTAAGCTAAGTGGGCCTGATTATCTCAGCTCATGTAATGAAAACTTTTCTTTATTACAAAACCATTAAACATAATTCCATTTAATTTGCCTGACTGGTAATCTCTTCTCAGGAGATACTTAGAACAAAGCCATGGAAACTGAATTGCAGTTTAGAGATATTTTAGCACTGAATAATCCCTAATCAAAGAGACATACACAGACAGTTATGCACAAACATAAAGATACCAGACTTAACAGAAATTTTGCAAGTCAGAAGACAGTGTCCTTTTAAAAATGTGAATGTTAATTCAAGAGGCATTATCAGACCTGCACAATTTAAATGATTCAAACATTTCATATGCAGAAAAAACATTAAGAGAAAAAACAGCTCTGATTCAATGATGCAAAAGCCTGTTTTCAACTTTTCTGTACAATCACCAGTGTAACAAAACAGTGCGACAAAACAGTCTTTTTAGCAAATGCTTAAAAAAATTAAATGGCCAAATTAAACTGGATTCAATATTGGGTCAATTTGATGCTGTAATCACACAGGGCATTTAATACATCACATCTCAGCAGCCTCCACTGGTAGTGCTCTATAGAAACATTGAATGCAAACTAGGCTGCTCATCCTACAAAGATAACCATATGAGCGTACAGCTCCACACAATGCCCTTTGCAGAATCAGGACCTAAAGCTGTTCATTGCCCAGTAGAAAATCCAGACTGAGGAGGATGCCCTTCATCTGAGATGTAATTAACGTGTTCCAGTTTTACACATTAACAAGAGTGCCTGGAACGTAGATAACTGGATTCTAAAGTAACCAGTTACCATGGAAGCTCTGGATGTAACTCCACAGTTAAAGTTGAGTTGATGTTTGTACTTAAAGAAGGGATGTGACTTTTGCCCTTTATTTTTGATATATAACAATCTGTTGAAAATAGCAGCACTGTCTCATGGTGCACACATGGAATTCTCGCAGGATTTACAAGTACCTATTTTATCAAATTAATTTTAACTCAATTTTAGAAGCCAGAGTAGCCTTTCAAGTTGATGACACTGTGACAAAGCAGTCAAAGGCATATTCCATTCTATTTGCCTGTTATTTCAGGAAAGTTAACATACACACATTTCAGTGCAACTTCTCTTTGTCTGATAGACTTGCTGGAAACAGATAGTTAATAGTTAAATGTGTGCCATCTGAAAATAGAATCTTTAAGACTACAACTCTTCAGACCAGGAAATTCAACTAGACCTCACAATTTCATCCATCCATATTTGTACACTTCCAAACACAATGGAAGAAAGATGGCTAAATAGGTAAATAAATTTGCACTTCAACTGGCAAGAAAATGTCTGACAGATTCTTCCGGGTTTCCTTGCTTCCTACACAAACAAGGACTTGCTTTGAAAGATCTATCAATGCCTATGAATACATTTCATTGAGAGCACTTGGAGGACTGCTGATGATCACCACCCTGCACTTTAAGGAGGGAGGGGGAGAGAGTTGTCCTAGTGGGAGGAGGGGAGACAACACTTCTGGAAGAGCAGTCAACAGTCAATGTGGTGGATGACTCACCACATAGGAATGAGGACTTTAAAAAGATCAGCATGGGTTTGGCCCCTCCCTCATTCACTTGGAGCAGGCTGGACAGCACTTCCACTCCCTCCCTAATTAGGTCACAAATATGCTGGGTGTTTAGATATATCTGCTGTGGGTATTATGCTAGCTGCCCCGCTAAGGGGGAGCTGGGAAGAAATGTTTCCCTTATCACCATATTGGTCAGGTGCATTGGGTTCGCCTTCTCGCAGCCAGTTCAGGTAAGCTCTGTTCATTCACAGCATGATGGGCGGTAGGCCATATGTCGCAACTCTTTATTTAACTGTATAGTGGACGTTCAGTGCAGGTACTCCATAAATTAAGGCACAAAAGAATGGAAAAAATGACCTGGAAAAGGAATAAAGGAGAGGTGCTTGCTAATTGAGCAAGTTGGGGAGCAGTTGGGGACTCCTATGATTGGTACAGCAGGAAGCCAACCCCCACCCCACCGCCATCATCATAGTCCACCTTAACCCCTCCTATGAGGGAGGAAAGGTCTCAGCAAGGGAATTGCTGGAGGGACCTGGATGAAGGGGGTGGGGGGGCCTGTTGGAAGCTCCCCCCCAGAATTGGATGGAATTGGTAAGGTCCCAGCAAGGGAATTGCTGGAGGGACACGCATTTTGCACCTGCACTGCACATTTTTTAATCCACCGGGGTAGTTCCAGACATCTATCTAATAATAAAGTGGTGGCCTGATTAAACCCATATCTGATGTCTCCTGTCATTCTTTCGGCCTAGCCAGACAATGAATTACGAGCTTGATATTTGTCTTTGAAATCCCTTCTTCTTGGGCTAGAATATTTCTTTTTACTATATGCTATTATTCTGCGTTCTGGTTAGCTTCTTTCTATGAAGTTACGTACAGGGGAATGTGAATGAAAGTTTGTTTATGGCCTACAGCAGTTCATCAAGCCTTTTGAGAAAGAAGAGTAACAGTCTTTTTGGCATAAGAACATCACAGTGTTTTGTAATAGATATAATAAAATCTACACAATGGTTTAATAGTACATGCTACAGTATAGCCTGTTTTTAAAACAGACCTGTCCTGTGGGAGTGGGAACTGGTGTTTCTCTTACAGTTTTCTCATCTATTTCAGGACTGTTTAAGGGTCATTTCTTTTGAAGAATGTAAAACAAACATTATTTGCTTTAATTATCTGTCTGCAGCAGTTAGGCTAGGTCTACACTTAAAATGTTAGTGGGACAACTGCAAATGCCCTGCTGTAGCGTTTCAGTGTAGCCCGTCACTACTGTGATGGTAAGAGTTCTCCCATCACCATAGTTACTCCACCCCCTAAAGAGGCAATAGATAGGTCACTGGAAGAATTCTTCTCTCGACCTAGCACTGTCTACACTGAGGGTTAAGTCTGCTTACCTATGTCGCTCGGGGATATGGATTTTTCACCCCTCAGTAACATAATTGGGTTGACAACTTTTGAGTGTCTAGCTAGCCTTCTTTTGTTAAAATCCATGTTAGACTGAATATTTGAGACACCCAAGTGTCTCAAAGCATAAAATATAAATGGGAAGTTTGCCACTTCATAAAGAGGGCCATTAAACCTTTATTGTATTGGTTTGTGTTTTATTTAAAACTGAAGAATGTTATGTAAATATTATGGCTGGATGTTCCCTTTTTTATTTTACTTATAATTTTTTACTGTTCCAGCTGCTTCTGATTTTTTAATTTGGGATTGTTTTTTCCCCCCAATCTCTTATTGTGTTTGAGAGTGATAGGCTTCCCTGAAAGCTAATATTTTAGCACTCCAATAATTAATATTATAGAGATAAACCAAGAACAGCATCAAGCTAGCATTTGAAAATAAATTCTCTTTTTTTACACAAAGGGAAGCAAGAACGAGAAGGAACATTGCATTATGACTGCATGGGAGATGGTTGGGTGCTTCCTAAATTATGAATTTTGGGGTCACTGGACTGGGAATCAGGAGCCTATTCTCAGCGCTGAGACCTTGAGCGAATCACTCATGTCTTTGTGCCTCAGTTTCCCCTTCTGTAAAATGGAGATATGATGCTTAACTCCCTTTGTAAAGTACTCTGATCTATAGATGAAAAGCTCTATATGGAGCTGATACAATGTTCATTGAATGGGAGGCCTTCCACTGAACACTGGATCAGGTCCAGTAAGAAGAAATTATTATTTGATCATAATACGAGAATATTTTAGCATTATAAAGAAGTTCTTCTCTTTTCCTTTCTCTAGGAAAAACAGCCTGGCCAACTCAAACTGAAGAGTTTGGTTTGCGGTACATTCATCTTAAAGGAAGAACTTTCCTTTAAAATACAGCATAATTTCCTATTGATTCATGTTTTAACTGAATAGGTATAACAATCTAACTTACACATCTAAAATACTTTAAAGCTCCATTACTAACAGAAATACTCTGTACTTCGCTCTTTCAACACAGGGTTTTTTTGTTTGTTTTTTACACACTTCGTGCAATGAAACAACCAATTAAAATCTCAGCTTTGGAACACGAATGTTTGAATGTGGAATTATGTCCTTTATGGTGGTTTGGTTTTACCAACTTGTTGCTTTTCCTGAAATTCTTAAACTCGGCTACATTATCCCTGCCTCTTAAAAAGCTTCCTCTTTGCTGACTGAGGCTATGTACACACTACAGCTTATGTTGGTGTAAGTTATTTGGCTCCGGGATGTGAATAAGCCACCCCCCCGAGCAAAGTAAGTTACATAACCTCAGTGCTGGTGTGAACTGTGCTATGCCGCCTCTCGCGGGGTGGGAGTAACTAAGTCAACAGGAGAACTCTCTCCCATCGACTTAGAGCATCTGCACTAGCAGCTCTACCGTGGTGCTGCTACGCCGTTGGAAGCTCTGAAGTGTAGCCATCACCTGGGTCTTAGGAATACCTTTCTGTCATATGTCTGACTCATATAATCGCCTAATCCTATTTATGAGCAAATATTCCCATCTATAAAGCAATACATATGAACGTTTTGATATAGTTAGACAGCAAAAAACGTAAGAGCTTTTTCCTCTGTCAGAGCCATAACCCAAGGCTTCAAACCTTTTGTCAAATTGCTTAAGTGGAATTTAAACATCCCTAGTCACTAATTTTACTCTCAATAATTAAAAGCTAGCTCCATAACAAGTTACCTGCCTGAGGAAAAAATACTTTGCTGAACTTCCTCAAATAAAATTCCTTTCATTTTAACATCTCCCATCTATAGAAATCCCACTTAAACTACTATTTCCAATAACAATCCTATTTCCTGTCTTCGCCTCAAGCAAAACTCTAGACTGTTAGTCCCTCGGGGGAAAAAAAACTCTCTCAGTCAGAAGGAAAAAACACCCTTATTTTCAACTTCCAATGGGAATTGCAGATGCTCAGTACCTATGGAAATCAGGTCTTCATTTAGAAGCCTAAATATAGATTTGTATGACTAACATTAAGCACCTAAGGTTGAAAATTTGGTTCTCTCTCTCCTTACACAGAGGGAGAATAGCCCTTACACATAGCGAAAGGACTGTAGTAACCGATATCTAATTACAGGTTTCAGAGCAGCAGCTGTGTTAGTCTGTATTGGCAAAAAGAAAAGAAGGACTTGTGGCACCTTAGAGACTAACCAATTTATTTGACCATAAGCTTCAAATAAGCTACAGCTTATTCGTGAGCTACAGCTCACTTCATCGGATGCAGTTGGTTACATTAGATAGCACAACCTGACCAGGATTAATGAGTCCCAGAACATTCCATATTGCAACTGTTTATTGATGTACTAACCCAAACGTTGCTTTCAGTTACACAACAAATCCCAATCTTATGTCTAATTCACTACGCCCCCAGCCAAATCATTTAAACTCTCTCTCTCAGCCTCAGTTTTTTCTATCAGTGAAAGAGGGTCAATGGCATTTGCCCTACTCATAAGGAGGTTGTGAGGAATGCAGCGTTTTTGTAAAGTGCTGCAGGGATATATGGGCAAAACAGTCAGTCAGTAGCAGAAATTGAAAGAGACATCTTGGTATCCAACTATCCAATGTGACCTATAGGAAGGTGTACACACACACAAAATCTACTAGAAAATGTAAAAGTGTTGCCATATAGTGAAAAATTTCTGAGTTTGAAAACCAATGTTTTTCTGAAAACCTTTTCATGGTTGATGTTTTGTATCTGCTCTGCTGGGCACGTTCAATGACACCTGACCCTGCAAATCTGAAGTCAGTGAGACTACTCATAAGAGCAAGGACTACATTTGTGACTAAATATCTCCAGGATTAAACTTTTAACTAATTCTTATGAGAGGACAACTAGTTTTAGTGCCACGTCCTATGTTAAGTAGTTGGATGGAGATCACTATATATTACATATTTTGGAGGCTGAAGAATGAGCTTAACTTCAGTTAGCTAACCCACACTAGCTAAATCAAGTTAATACATTAGTGAAGACACTGCAGCTGGGCTTGGAACTTGGTTAGCAACTCAAGTTCAACCACAGGCTCCTCTAAAAGCTTGAGCTCAAGCTTCTAACACAAGTTAGAAAGACTTGCCATGTCTTCATTGCTGTTTTAACCTGGGTTAGCTAACTTGAGTTAAGAACACTTCATTTTCCATTGTAAAGATACCCAGAAGCATTGATCTGAATCAATCCCAGGATGGCAGTGACTAAAAGTCATTACTGTCTGACCGCTTAGCATAAATTAAGTTGTTAGCCTTCATCATGTTTTTAGTGGCTATATGCCTAAATAGATAAAAAGAATAATACTGTATTTGTACCTTGGAAGGATTTACATATGTGGAGACAGAAAAATCCTTTGAAAGGTATGGTCCCTTCAGTGTTGGGTGGGATGGTAAAGTCTGAATTGCTGATTCCTATTTTATACTTGTTTTGCAGTTAAGATGATACATTCCTTTCAAGAGCTACAAATTCACTTTAAAGTTTTTAAAAGAACAGCTTGAAGTGAAAAAATGCTTTTGTAGGAATGCTACCATTTGAATGTGAACTCAAATACATACTTTCACCTAGATCATTTAATTTCTTTTTTAAATGCAAAGCTATTGTGGCTGTCTTTTCCCATAGAAGTTAGAGATACAAAAAACATCTTAAGACATCTTGCCCATTCCCCTGAGTGCATAGGGTTATTCCCTATGGTATACCCTTGATTGCTTTGCCTAGTCTCATTTTATATGGCTAAGTTGATGAGGAGGCTTCCTTTCAAAGGCTATTCCATAGTCTTATAAACCTTACTATTGAGAAATGTTTCCTGATATTCAATCTAGTTTTTCCATTTGCTTATTGTCCTCCCATTAATCTTCACTATCCCATTCTTATTTCACCCTAAACCAGTCCTTTTTTCCTTCATGTTCACAACATTTGGATATCTGCAGACAATTATATTAGTGTTGTAGTTGCACCTATATAGACCCCCCCAGACTGCCAGGCTCTGTACAGACAGATAGCATGAGACAGTTCACAATGACCTGTTTATCCTACAGTCTAAGGGCTTGTCTACACTGACAGTGTTGCAGCATCACAGCTGCACCGCTGTAGCGCTTAGCGAAGATGCTACCTATGCTGATGGGAGAGCTTCTCCCTCCCGTTTACGTAGGTACTCCACTTCCCTGAGAGGTGGTAGCTATGTCAACAGGAGAAGCCCTCCTGTCGACATAGGGCTATCTACACCCGGGCTTAGGTTAGTATAATTACCCTGAGCAATGTAGTTATACCACCATAAAATTATAGCGTAGACCAAGCCTAAACAAACAAAACAGACACAGGGCTTGTCTACACACAGAAGTCTTCCCCTTGTTGCAATGACATGGCAAGGTGGCAGAGAGCAGACAGTTCAACAGGTGTGGCGGGAGGGTGGGGGGGGAAGGGAAGGGAAGGGGATTTCCCTTTTAGGACTAGTCTACATAAAAAAAATTTTAAACTGATTTAGTTAAACTAGTGCAAACGACTGCATGGATATTCTTATTTCAGTTTGAGTGCCTAATTGGTCTATTGTAAAACAGTTCCTAACTGACTTAAGCTAAACGAAAATACCTCTGGTTTAAAATGAAATAAGAATGTCCACACAGCCATTTGCACTAGTTTAATTAAACTGGTTTAAAAAAAAAATATCACACTTTTAGTTAAATTAATGCAACTTTCTCTTGCAGACAAGCTTTTTCATCAGCTCCCCATCCTCTTTGTACTGCCACAACAGTGCAAAAGAGATGGAACTATATATGGACCATAGAAGCCAGTCAGTGTCAGAAAATGTGCATATTTAAAGTCTGGTTCTCTCTCAGTAACTGTACAGAGATTCTGCAAATCCTTGCACACTAACTGGCTAGTGATGAAAGTGACTATACAGAGGTGGTGTTCTGCCTATATTTGGGCTGAATTAGCTGGGTATTTGGTGCTTGTTTGTGAACGAAGTGATTTTAGAGCTATAGTAGGGTACGTTTTGTGGTGATGTACAGACTTTGGGCCTGATTCACCCCTGTGTTTATTACAGTTTGATGCCAGTGTTATTTCAATAGGCTAACACCTCTCTCCTGTTTCTCCTGGAGAAACAGTGGCAAACAGGTCCTCTGTTTAAAGCACTGTGTGGGCGAATCTAGATGAACAGCTGAGCAGGTTGTGGATGGTTACAAGTGAAGGGATGGAACAGTGCAAGATTAAAAAAAAAGCTACCTATCTACCACTCTTTAAAACATTTTATTCATCCCACTGTAGAGACTTTTAAGGAGAAAAATTGGGGAATAACTTTAATCTCCATTTAAATATACTGGAGAGGCAATGATTATTTGGATGCTAGAGTGGGAATATCAGAAATTGCTTGCTAAAAATGGAAGCATTTGATAAAGCATCGTTGATCCAGGTCCTATTGAATTTAGCGAGCCACACACACACACACACACGGATGAGGTGCTGAGGGAGTTCAAAGAGAGGACAAGATAATACAATACAAAGACCTTGACAAATCCAAACAAGTGGGCATCAGAAGCATTCAGACCTTTTTTAAAAGTTGTTTTACTGAATAGCATGCCTGGGACAGGCAATTGCCTGCAGAACAAGGAATCCAGTAGCATTTCCAAACAAAGATATTTTCCTTGTGTGTTGATTAAGAGCATGAAGACTAATGTGCATCTAAATGGGAATTTAGAAGAGATATTAATAATTTATACACCAAATTAAGTGTGGCTCTGCTCTCATTGAAGGGTTCAGTAATGAAAGATTGAGCCGTATGGGCAAAATAAACTTGGCCTTAAGTTTAGAGACCTAAATCTACATTTCGGAACTTAAAATAGCAACTTGATTTTTTTCAAGAAAAGAGAGAGGCTGAGCAAGGAAGCTGTAGTTGCTTAGTTGTTTTGAAAACCAGGCTGCCATTTTAGATGCCTAAAGATGGCTTCAGGTATCAACATTTAGGCACCCAAATTTGAAGGTGTTTGGTGTAAGTGTACAAGTTCACCACAGTAGACACCTCAGAGATCCTGCTTGCCCACTTACCTCAGGGCTTTGGTCTCCTTCCCCCGGTGAACCTAGTTTAAAGCCCTCCTCACTAGGTTAGCCAGCCTGCTCACAAAGATGCTCTTCCCTCTCTTCGTTAGGTGGAGCCCGTCTCTACCCAGCACTCCTCCTTCATGGAACACCATCCCATGGTCAAAGAATCCAAAGCCTTCTCTCTGACACCACCTGCGTAGCCATTTGTTGACTTCCACGATTTGACAGTCCCTACCCCAGCCTTTTCCTTCCACTGGGAGGATGGACAAGAATACCACTTGCACCTCAAACTCCTTTATCCTTCTTCCCAGAGTCACGTAGTCCGCAGTGATCTGCTCAAGGTCATTCTTGGCAGTATCATTGGTGCCCACGTGGAGAATCAGGAAGGGGTAGCGATCCGAGGACTTGATGAGTCTCGGCAGTCTCTCCGTCACATTGCAGATCTTAGCCGGCAAGCAGGATACCGGGAGGAAGCACAGGCAGGAACGTCTGTGAGGGGAGGGCTCCTACCTCATACTGAGAATGAGGGGCGATCAGCAGGTTATCTCAAGTGCCTATATACAAATGCACAAAGCCTTGGAAACAAGCAGGGAGAACTGAAGGTCCTGGTGAAGGCAAGGAATTATGACATGATTGGAATAACAGAGACTTGGTGGGATAACTCACATGACTGGAGTACTGTCATGGATGGTTATAAAACTGTTCAGGAAGGACAGGCAGGGCAGAAAAGGTGGGGGAGTAGCACTGTATGTAAGGGAGTAGTATGACTGCTCAGAGCTCCGGTATGAAACTACAGAAAAACCTGAGAGTGTCTCTGGATTAAATTTAGAAGTGTGAGCAACAAGAGTGATGTAGTGGTGGAAGTCTGCTATAGACCACCGGACCAGGGGAATGAGGCTCTCTTCGGCAACTCGCAGAAGCTACTAGATCGCACGCCCTGGTTCTCATGGGCGACTTTAATCATCCTGATATCTGCTGGGAGAGCACTACAGCAGTGCACAGGCAATCCAGGAAGTTTTTGGAAAATGTAGGGGACAATTTCCTGGTGCAAGTGCTGGAGGAGCCAACTAGGGGGAGAGCTTTTCTTGACCTGCTGCTCACAAACCGGGAAGAATTAGTAGGGGAAGCAAAAGTGGATGGGAATCTGGGAGGCAGTGACCACGAGTTGGTCGAGTTCAGGATCCTGACACAGGGAAGAAAGGTAAGCAGCAGAATACGGACCCTGGACTTCAGGAAAGCAGACTTCGACTCCCTCTGGGAACTGATGGGCAAGATCCCCTGGGAGAACAACATGAGGGGGAAAGGAGTCCAGGAGAGCTGGCTGTATTTCAAAGAATCCCTGTTGAGGTTACAGGGACAAACCATCCCGATGTGTAGAAAGAATAGTAAATATGGCAGGTGACCAGCTTGGCTTAACAGTGAAATCCTTGCGGATCTTAAACATAAAAAAGAAGCTTACAAGAAGTGGAAGATTGGACAAATGACCAGGGAAGAGTATAAAAATGTTGCTTGGGCATGTAGGAATGAAATCAGGAGGGCCAAATCACACTTGGAGGTGCAGCTAGCAAGAGATGTTAAGAGTAACAAGAAGGGTTTCTTCAGGTATGTTAGCAACAAGAAGAAAGCCAAGGAAAGTGTGGGCCCCTTACTGAATG
This sequence comes from Lepidochelys kempii, assembly GCF_965140285.1. Classification (NCBI taxonomy): domain Eukaryota; kingdom Metazoa; phylum Chordata; order Testudines; family Cheloniidae; genus Lepidochelys; species Lepidochelys kempii. Next base: position 88,118,054 of record NC_136384.1, read on the forward strand.
AGGGAGGCAACCTAGTGACAGAGGATGTGGAAAAAGCTAATGAACTCAATGCTTTTTTTGCCTCTGGCTTCACAAACAAGGTCAGCTCCCAGACTGCTGCGCTGGGCAACACAGCACGGGGAGTAGGTGGCCAGCCCTCTGTGGAGAAAGAAGTGGTTAGGGACTATTTAGAAAAGCTGGACGTGCACAAGTCCATGGGGCCGGATGCATTGCATCTGAGAGTGCTAAAGGAGTTGGCAGATGTGATTGCAGAGCCATTGGCCATTATCTTTGATAACTCATGGCGATCGGGGGAAGTCCCGGACGACTGAAAAAAGGCTAATGTAGTGCCCATCTTTAAAAAAGGGAAGGAGGAGGATCCTGGGAACTACAGGCCAGTCAGCCTCACCTCAGTCCCCAGAAAAATCATGGAGCAGGTCGTCAAGGAATCAATCCTGAAGCACTTACATGAGAGGAAAGTGATCAGGAACAGTCAGCATGGATTCACCAAGGGCAAGTCATGCCTGACTAATCTAATCGCCTTCTATGATGAAATAACTGCCTCTGTGGATGAAGGGAAAGCAGTGGATGTATTGTTTCTTGACTTTAGCAAAGCTTTTGACACAGTCTCCCACAGTATTCTTGTCAGCAAGTTAAAGAAGTATGGGCTGGATGAATGCACTACAAGGTGGGTAGAAAGCTGGCTAGATTGTCGGGCTCAACAGGTAGGGATCAATGGCTCCATGTCTAGATGGCAGACGATGTCAAGTGGAGTGCCCCAAGGGTCGGTCCTGGGGCTGGTTTTGTTCAATATCTTCATAAATGATCTGGAGGATGGTGTGGATTGCACTCTCAGCAAATTTGCGGATGATACTAAACTGGGAGGAGTGGTTGATACGCTGGAGGGCAGGGATAGGATACAGAGGGACCTAGACAAATTGGAGGATTGGGCCAAAAGAAATCTGATGAGGTTCAACAAGGATAAGTGCAGGGTCCTGCACTTAGGACAGAAGAATCCAATGCACCGCTACAGACTAGGGACCGAATGGCTAGGCAGCAGTTCTGCGGCAAAGGACCTAGGGCTGACAGTGGATGAGAAGCTGGATATGAGTCAACAGTGTGCCCTTGTTGCCAAGAAGGCCAATGGCATTTTGGGATGTATAAGTAGGGGCATAGCGAGTAGATCGAGGGACGTGATCGTTCCCCTCTATTCGACATTGGTGAGGCCTCATCTGGAGTACTGTGTCCAGTTTTAGGCCTCACACTACAAGAAGGATGTGGAAAAATTGGAGAGAGTCCAGCGAAGGGCAACAAAAATGATTAGGGTTCTGGAACACATGATTTATGAGGAGAGGCTGAGGGAACTGGGATTGTATAGTCTGCAGAAGAGAAGAATGAGGGGGGGATTTGATAGCTGCTTTCAAACTACCTGAGAGGTGGTTCCGAAGAGGATGGTTCTAGACTATTCTCAGTGGTAGAAGATGACAGGACAAGGAGTAATGGTCTCAAGTTGCAGTGGGGGAGGTTTCGGTTGGATATTAGCAAAAACTTGTTCACTAGGAGGGTGGTGAAATACTGGAATGCGTTACCTAGGGAGGTGGTAGAATCTCCTTCTTTAGAAGTTTTTAGGGTCAGGCTTGACAAAGCTCTGGCTGGGATGATTTAATTGGGGATTGGTCCTGCTTTGAGCAGGGGGTTGGACTAGATGACCTCCTGAGGTCCCTTCCAACCCTGATATTCTATGAGATGACATTTGAATGTCAAATGACTTTTTCAAGCTTCCTAATGATTTTTTAAAGAGCAACAATATGTTGTATAGCAGCTGGGCATGTGAGTCTAGTTACTTTAGGTTCTTCAAATTGCACTTGTGTATGCAAATAAATAATTAAAAAATCACAATTTGTACTGAAGAGCTATCATTCTGCATATTTAAAGTATATTCTTTCACTATTTAATCTAGAATGGCTCCCAGAAGAAGTATGGTATGGAAGATTTAGAGTACAGTATTCCTATATTAGTATGAAAACTAGTAGGGCTACATATAAATGAAGTGCAAGCTGGGCTTGTATTTTGGAGAAGACGTGGCAGGGACTCAAACCGCAGCTGAATATGAGAAGGTAAACCACATAAGATGACTTGAGTAAATCACAAAGGGAGGCAGATGAAACACAGGCAGTTAAAACCATCCATTAAATCTATGTAGAGAATGAAAAAGTAAGATAGAAGAATGTGGCAATGGCAATAAGGTCAGCACGGAAATATCTGTGGAACCACTGAACCTAGATATTAGCCAGGGATACTCAGCTTTTGATAATTAGGAGGACAATCAAACTGAGAAGACACTAAGCACAAACACAGTCTTAAGCAGTCAAGGTCAGTAAGCTCCAGAGAGGGAGAAGAGGCAAATATTGAGTGATGTGATAGTGAAGAACATGTTGTGGGGTATTGATGACCCAGAATGAGAAAAGCATGGCATGGTCATTTCTGAGTGTAGGGTAAAAGCAGTGAAGAGAAGGACAATGCTTTATTCAGTATTGATTTTTAAAAGATGATAAAAATGGCATATATTTTAATAGTACCCTTTGACCACACTATTTGCATGTTGCTTGCCTTCTTTGATTGTCAGATCTTTAAGGCCAGGCACATGTTTTCAACTGTGTTGGTAGGGTGCCTTGCACAAAATGTGCCCCAATCACGACTAGGGTTTCTGGTACTACCATGATAGAAACAATAAAGATAATTGGAGCAAAAATAATGTTGGGGGAGGAGGGAGTTTCCACTTATGGGAGCCTCCCCCCCAAATATCAACAAATTCACAGACTAGAGGATGACAGTGGTGATGTGGGAAAAGAATTAAAATCAGAGTCAATAAGACAAGGGCACAAATGTACAAAGACCAAGTGATGCCAGATAAACATGCTCACTTTTATTTTTGATTGAAATACAAAATTACCCTACCTTCCTGCTGGAAAGAAGAAAAAAAACACAGTAAAGAAGAGCAGAGGGCTTGGGAAACTGAGATGAATTTTGGGGGAGCTAAGCAGACTTCATAAGCAGTCCTGTCAGCGTTTGCTCCATGACCCTCCCCTCAGTGGAGGTGGTTATATAGGACTTAGAGGATAAAAGGGAATTTGTTCAGTGTGATATAACAGGAGATCAAAAATGCATTTGATATGCTGCCTCAGCAAATCTGACTTCAATACTAAGTCAGATTCACCCGGATGCAACCAATCCCGCATTGACCGAAACTACCGGATAGGGAATATGGAGTATATGTGAGGTGCTGCAGGGGTCAATGTTAAGCCTGATTTTATTAAAGATGTGAATGGAAAAGGGAATAAATAGCACATTAAATGAACTCTCATATGATATTAAATTAGGAGGAGTTATGAACATCGGTAAGGAAAAGAAAAAGGAAGAGATGGAAATGTGAGCAGGAAATAACATGAGGTTCAAGATGGAAAAAAATTCCAGGCTAATATCTGAGGGGGAAATAATCCCAAACACAAATGTTTACTAGGAGAGTGATATATTACAAAAGCAGCAATTCAGAAAAATAACCTGGGGAAGTAATGGAGAGAAAATTACTGAGTTTGTAATGATATGGCAGCAAAATTTCAAATGCAGAGCTAAGTATGCAGAAGTATCAGGTCATGGACCAATAAGGTGATAATCCTTTGCTGTGAAACACTGGTGAGACTACACGTAGTGTACAGAATACAGATCTAGGCATTTTACTAACAAACTTTGACAATTTGAAAAATTCAGAAATTAGCGATATAAAGTAACGTATTAGAGCAGAGGTGGGCAAACTATGGCCAGCGGGCCGCATCTGGCCCATGGGATCTCCTGCCCAGCCCCTGAGCTCCCGGCTGGGGAGGCTAGTCCCTGGCCCCTCCCCCGCTGCCCCCCTCCTCCGCAGCCACGCCACCACGCACGCAGCACTCTGGGCAACAGCGTGTCTAGCTCTGGCCGGGTGGCGTGGCTGCCAGACTTGCTGCTTTGAGCAGCATGGTAAGGGGGCCAGGGAAAAGTTGAATAGGGTAGAGGTTCTGGGGGGTAGGGGCATGGGATGGTTAGATAGGGGGTGGGGTCCTGGGGGCCCCGGGAGGGGGCAGTTAGGGTACAAGGAGCGGGGAGGGGGGTTTGGATGGGGGGGTGTTCTGAGGGGGGCAGTCAGGGGGCAGGAAGTGGGAGGGGGCGGGGTCCAGGCTGTTTGGGGAGGCACAGCCTTAGCTACCCAGCCCTCCATACAGTTTTGCACCCCGATGTGGCCCTTGGGCCAAAAGGTTTGCCCACTGCTGTATTAGAGGGTCTGATTTATAAGATGAGATGAAACTAATAATGCTTAGTATTCCTGTATATTTTTATATACTGTAAATAATTTCAGATTTTACAAACTAATCCACCCCATTGGCTTGTGAATTAGATAGATATTGATAGCTTAGATAACCAAAAGTGAAGGCACTAGAGTGAGACTCAGGAGATCTAGGTTCAATTCCCAGCTCTACCAATGGCTTCCTTTGTGACCTTGGGCAAACCACTTAAGGCTTGTGCACATGGGGAAATTTACCAGCATAAATATGCCATATAGATAATGAAAGTGCTGTTTTCTAGTGTACTTACTTTGGAAGTGGTACAAGCTAAACCGGAAAGGGGCACTCTTATTTTAGAATAAGCGTGTCCACATTTGGAGTTATACCAGTATAATTATAGCAGTATAGTTTTGCTGGTAAATTTCCCCATTTAAAACAAGTCTATACTCCCTCTGTGCCTCAGTTCCTGATCTGTAAAATGGGGATAATGCTTTTTTTCCCCTTCTATTCACTCTTGAGCCTGGTCTACCCACAGAATACAGAATGTACCAGATTAAAGATGTGATTTTACACCAATTTAGGGCTTGTCTATATTGGCAACTAACAGCGCTGCAACTTTCTCGCTCAGGAGCATGAAAAAACATCTCCCTGAGCGCAGCAAGTTGCAGCACTGTAAAGCGGCAGTGTAAACAGCGCTCCCAGCGCTGGAAGCTATGCCTCTCATGCAGGTGGTTTTTTAAGAGCACTAGGAGAGTACAGACATTCTTCTATCAGTCATAGTTTGATTGGGATATTGATTAATTTCTTAGACCACAGTGGTTGATGAGGGTTCAGTCTCCTGAATGGCTGCAGCATCAGGATGATACCAGTGTTATTTAGAATCAGAGACCCGAGGAGCACATGAGAAACAGCTTCAATTTATCACAAGTCCCTTTATTAACAAATCCACTAAGCAGATAAGCAATCCCACAAACACTGACAAACCCACTGGGGTTCATACATATTCATGAAGATTTCAACCCCTTTCCCTTATTTGAAATTCCACATACCACTACTTTTAGAGTCCCCCATTTTTCATAGGCTAACTTGTTAATTCCCCTTATACTCAATAACGTGATCGTTCCCCTCTATTCGACGTTGGTGAGGCCTCATCTGGAGTACAGTGTCCAGTTTTGGGCCCCACACTAGAAGAAGGATGTGGAAAAATTGGAAAGAGTCCAGCGGAGGGCAACAAAAACGATTAGGGGACTGGCACACATTGGGGGAGGGATAGCTCAGTGATTTGAGCATTGGCCTGCTAAACCCAGGGTTGTGAGTTCAATCCTTGAGGGGGCCATTTGGGATCTGGGGCAAAAATTGGGGATTGGCCCTGCTTAGAGCAGGGGGTTGGACTAGATGACCTCCTGAGGTCCCTTCCAACCCTGGTATTCTATGATTCTATAACACAGAGGCTGAGGGAACTGGGATTGTTTAGTCTGCGGAAGAGAAGAATGAGGGTGGATTTGATAGCTGCTTTCAACTACCTGAAAGGGGGTTCCAAGGAGGATGGATCTAGACTGTTCTCAGTGGTAGCTGATGACAGAACAAGGAGTAATGGTCTCAAGTTGCAGTGGGGGAGGTTTAGGTTGGATATTAGGAAAAGCTTTTTCACTAGGAGGGTGGTGAAACACTGGAATGCGTTCCCTAGGCAGGTGGTGGAATCTCCTTCCTTAGATATTTAAGGTCAGACTTGACAAAGCCCTGGCTGGGATGATTTAGTTGGGGATTGGTCCTGCTTTGAGCAGGGAGTTGGACTAGATGACCTTCTGAGGTCCCTTCCAACCCTGATATTCTATGATTCTATACCCAATCACCATAACTTGTGGTTAGCACATTGCAGACACACTAGGTCTCCAAAACAATCTCCCTGGCTTTAACTGGTACACTGCAATATATATTTCCTATATATCAACAATTTAATGGAGGTAAATATTAAATGACCCAGTTGAGCCATATTGACAGCCCTGTGTTGGGGTGGTGAAGTCACATCTCAGCAAGAGCTCCAGGAAGCAACGCAATTAAGAGTTCTGTATCACAGCTAGATGAGTACACTCATTGCTAACCCTCTTACAGGTTGTAGCAGCTGCTCCCCTTTGTAGTTGTTAGCATCATTTTCTAGTGCTGGTGGTTGAGGCTACAGTCTCAGCCTCCACTCTCTCCCTTTTCAAGCCTAGGCACACTTAGGCCTTGATTTTGCATCAAGATTCCAACACAAAAGGATTCTACACATACCCATCTTAGTGTAGATCCAAATGCAAGATGGAGGCTGCACTCTTTATACATAGGTAAATCTAAGTAGCGTGAATACCTTCTTGCTTCCCCTTCCTCCTGTACACTTGGACTTCAGAAACCAGCAAAACCTAGCCCCAAAACTGTAGCTGTAATCATTAGATTGCAAAGACCCTTGCTTCTCTACTTTTAAAAGAGAAAGGGTTTAAAAAAACCCACCCAAAAAATCAGGTTTTATTTTAATTGCTTCATTAACATATTTCAAAATCCATCATCTGTTCACCCTTAAAACTTCTTTAGTCGAAAACCGCTTCATTTCTCTCTTGATACCCTGCCATAGAGTGAATTATGTAAATGGGATGAAAAAAATAATTGGTTGCAAAGCTGCAAACTAGTGGGAATTTGTGGAGAATACAGTCTGGGAATAATTGAAGGACATGAAATAATAGTGACTGCAGGGATAAATAGAGGCTAGTTAAAAAAGACAGACCAATTTCTATCAGTGAGTCAATCTTCAGCACACACTTTCCAGTTTATCAATGTTAAGGTTCATGTGGAAAAAAAAACTTCATGACATTTTAGTTAGGACTGTAGAGATAAATCATTTTATGTTTGATTAAAAAATAGAAATGCAAGGTTGAATTATCTGGATTTATATACCAGTAAGAAAAATGAAAGCTAAAGTTATCAAGTGAAGTAAATATAGTAGTTATTGATATTTGTCTTCAGATATCAGAGATATTGTATTTTAGCTGAATTTTCAAAACTGAGTGAACTGAAACATTATAAAAATCTGCCTTATGTAGGGGATGAGAAATAACTCATCAACCATTCAGAAGTGGATTATCTAATGTTGCTCTGTGCTAAAATACTTAGCACCAGCTATTACAATATTTGTCAAGGAGAAGTTATTGGTAATCAATGAACAGCTGAATATTTGAATAAATGAATATTTTGAAATTCTAAAGCATCAGCTAAAATTTCATTTTGATTGAAAAACCCGTTTGCACAATGAAGTCTGCAACATTAGCAAAGAGTTATTAGTTAAAATAAGCAATATATTCTTCTGCTGTGTTTGTAAAAAATAATTTTGCCATGTAAACACAATATTGTGCACTACAGTATCTGTTTATTTATCTGACGCACTTCTAATGTGTCCATAAAACTTAGGACCCCATTTTCTGGTATGCTATGATTCGTTGATCACTCAACACATTGACAGAAAGCATCTGTATGTTTGCAGGAGCAGGCCTAAGAGACCAATCTTGTAAACCCTTACTTGCCTGATTAATGCATACCTGTATCTTTATATGGTATCAGTAGGACTACTTACACAAGTTGGTGTTTGCAGGATTAGCTACAAGACACATTAAGTCAAATCAAAAAGGTATCCTTCTTCCTTCATTCCTCATTTCTGTTGCAGTTTAGAACCTTCCCCCTCCCCTTTTCATCCCACTCTCCCCCTCTTCCTCCTTTCACAGCTATCTGTCAAAGCAAAATTGAGAATGACATGCAGTTGTTCTCTTCAGCCTTTGTTACTGGGAGAAAGCTGTTGTGAAAAGATGTCATTTGCATTGTTCTGTAAAGATGGTTTGGCACAAGTGTATTCGTCTTTTTTTTTTTTTTTTACTAAAAAGAAATTCAATTGTCTTTTGAGTCCCCACAACCACTGAGAATATTCTGCCTGACGAGATTTGCCGTAGAAGTAACTTTAATTTATCCACATGGCACGTACTGGGACAAAAAAAAAATTAATAAAAGAAGGCCTGAAGTCTGCATAGAATATCAAGTGTTGTTACTGCAATTGTGGCTAGAATTCAGGTGACTATGCAGGCTGGCTACTCTTTTGTACATTCAGTCACCTAATATATACATGCAAATATAGGACGTGGTTGTTTGCAGACCTTGGGCCCTTGGTTTTAATTCGCCCCATGGAGTATTTGGGGTTTCTAGTAGTGGGCCTGTGATGGGGCAGATAGGCCCCACATTGGGGCTGAGAGTCTATGGACCCAATTGGCCCTGCCCCACAACATCTGCTGCAGCTGTCAGACACAGAGGGGATTTAAAAGGAGATTTGGCCCAATTCAGGGCTTCCCAGAAAGGAGAATAAATCTTTACTTCTCCTGATGTGAAAGGAGCCTGGTTGCAGGCCCGAGACCAAACTAGCTTGCTGGTAAGATGAGCCTCCTGCTAGAAGGGATGGCCAGACATTGGTGGACGAGCTGAAGTATAGACTGTTTGAAGACAAACCCTAAATAAAAGGATGAGGTTTGTCCCACTGAAGGTTCATTGGGTGACCTCATTTTGAGTTGAGTTTTTCTTGTTCCTGATTTGGACCTCAACATCCTGGAAGGGGTAGGACTGAAGTGTACCATGGCCAGAAGGCTAAAGCACCATTACCTCGGACCTTGCAAGAGACAGTGACCTACCAGCGGAGACCTATGGCTGGGTGAGTCTTACCATGATGTGCCAAGAAGGGGTGCCACAGAGGCAAACCTGAGCACAGGTCCAATCCTGTGGCCCTTATTCTTGAAAGCAATCCTATAAAAATAGTTAAATGCACTTAAGTATGAAGAAGAATTGTGACCTATGGTGTTAAGTTTATATAATGGACAATTGGTGCAATGTAATTCAATTAAAGTTAATATAGAAACCTTAACATTCCATTTTCTTACTTTGGAGTATTTTAAATTAATGTAATTTTTCCGATTACAACTTTGAATGTGTTATTTAATAGTTACTGGTAAGTGTATTAAAAAAAACTGCAGACATTTGCTGGTGAATATCAGCTCCCATCTAAAATTAGAAGCCCTAATTATAGTATCTAAGTCTTGGATGGGAAAAGGGTCTTTTTAACTGAGTGCTAATTGTGATTCATTAACTCTGCTATAGTTTATACTTCAGTGCATCTGCTCAAATGGTAATAAACATTCAAACATTTACCTTTTAATTCATTTGCTTTATTTATTCACAAAAAAGCTCATTATTTTTTTCAATCAGCAATCATATTTCTTATGTATAGCATTCTTAATTAGAAATAATATGCTAGTATTTAAATGTTTTTCCCCAATATTGGGACACTTCTTATTAAGTGTGCGTGCCAGAGTAAGAGAGCATATACTGTAACTTTAAGTCAACAGCAGATGTATTGCTGCCATCTTTTGGGTATGCAAATGATCAGTGCTGGAAAAAAACAGTCCTATTAAAAATAGAACTTAGTGAAAGCCATTTATGCGTATCCTGTACTTGTATGCATTATGTAATCATATTGTCAGGTTTATCTTACTGTCTATATACAGATATAACAAAAATACAATCTCAACCATCCAGCACCCATAGTATGCACATCTAAACTCATCTATCATATGGGGAGGAACAGGTAAAAAAAACCACATACTTAGCGATCATATGGGATCAGATCAGGGCTGGATCTGATGTTTCCCTACAAGGAAATAAAAGGGAATATGGAGAGTGGGAACCCCCAGAAGCCTCCCCCACTAGACTACCTTCTCTTCTTTGGCATTTACAGTTATTTCCCAGCATGTTGCATACAAGAGATCTGCCAAACAAAAATCAATGGTTCTTTCCCTCTCCCTCCCCAGGGAGGGGGAGAATCAGAATTAAAAATAAAATTAAAAAGACAAAGGTGCTCACCCCTTTGGGCAGTCTTTGTCACCCCTTTGGGCTCTGCTAATCTGTAGGCTCCAGAGTCCTGGATCAGGGTTAGAGTCTGTCTTTAGGCCCCCTCCTTTTGGTAAGCTGGCTCTGTACCTGGCCCATACAGTCTTGGTGGCAGAGTTTGCAAATCCCCATCTTCCTCTTTGCTGATCTATCCCTGTAGCCAGCTGTGTCTAGAGCACAGCAGTTTTCCCTTAGTTATTTCCCTTCCTGTGGTAGGCTTTCCCTTTTTAAGGTTCTTCCTCCAGGCAGCACAAGCCTTGCAGGTGTGGCTTGTTAGTGTTGGCTGAGCACATCAGAGTTCATATGCTTCCTTTCTGCTGAAATGAGGGTGTGACCCCTCACAGGGAATGAGACCCACTAAACTCAGACACACTGACTTGCCTGTGCAGCATATTACCATATCAGTTGCAGATGTAACCCAAGAGGAAAGCAGGCATTGCACAGCTGCTACTCCCCATCCCCACAAGGAACTGGGTGGGGAAAGGTAGGGTGCAAAGGGCAGAACCTTGACACCACCTCTGTCCCCTCCAAAGTACCAGTCAGTCAACAGAGCAGAGCTAGCCTAGGAGGGGACAGGGATTGTAGCATATTACTCTGCACCTCAGAAAGCAATAGGAGGAACCGATATTCTCTCCCTGAGTTCAGTTTGTTATGATTCCTGGGGTCATATTAATTTTTCTCAAGCATTTGGAGTACAGCTGGGTACTCTCAAAAGCATTGGTGAGCTCAGAAAATGTTTCATGCTGGTTAGCAGGAATGGGCATGTTTCTGAGGCACATGAGAAATGTGCTATATAGTAATAGTCAAAGCAAAATAGTCAAAGCAAACAAACAAGCCATGTGATGAAATGGCACCCAAACCTACGAAACAAATATTTACAATCAACACATACAAAGGAGGCTAGGATGTGTCTGAATAATTCACTAGCCAAAAATATGGGCTTCATTCATAATGAACTTTATTTAGCCTGGACACTTGCCTTGCTCCACCTGGCTTTCTAAGCAGCTAGTAACACCTCAAACTTCTCCCTATCCTTCTTGCCTCCTCTGACTCCCTCACAAATGCCTCTTGAAAAAGTTGTGGGTTCTTGGTCAATTGCTTCCACACAGCATGGCAGAGAAATAGTGTCTGGAGGAGGCTTCCATTTAGGACATGGTTTGCCTGGAATGATGGATAGTCCAAGTTTGGTCCAGCTAATCATAATTTTAAATACTTGTTTGCTTTATTATTTATATTCTTAGAATGTAAGCTCTTTGGGGAAGGGGCCATATCCACCTTTTACTTGTACAGCACCTAGCACAACATAGCACTGATCCTGTGTAACAGGGTACAGTCACTGCTGAGGGGGCCTCATTGTGGCTGGGTCTAGGGAATTAGCTCTCACCTATTCAAGCTCAGACCCTGTTGCTGCCTACTTGGGTTCCTTCTTACTTCGCATCTCTATCTCCTAACCCATCTCCAAGCTTCCTCTGTTCCCAGTGGCTGCTACTCCTTCTCTCAGCTTCTTGCTAGATTCTTCAGCCAAGGGCAAGATCCCAGGATTTGTTCTCCCACTAGAACTCTTTTTCCTTAGCCAGCTCCCTTTCTCTTTATGCAGGAATTTCAGACTTCCTGCCTGTAGCCCCCTTCCTCTTCTTTTTTGTGGCATAACAGATTCACTTCCTGGGTCTATTAGCCCCAGGCGCTCTACTTTGTAGAGTCTCACACCTTTCTCAGTATTTTTAAATAATTGCAGAAGAGGGGTTTTTTTTGTTTTTTTTTTTTATTGAGACCCATTTTCCTTGCATTCTTGATAGGTGTTCTAAGGAAAATGTTGTTACTTTAAGGCCTCTGAGTTTATTAAATAATAATCTCCTTTCACAGGTACAGCCTTTACAATCCTAAAGGATACAATCTATCATTTCCTGGACCGTACACATTAACATGCACAAAAACAGAGGTTGCATGATTAGAAATAAGTTAGTTTAATCCACAATGACCTGTTAGAATTCTCAATAGAGCTATTTTGCTTTTCCTTTCAGAGCCTTGGATTACATTAACACGTTGGTCATGCTTTTGGGAATTGTTTCCCCTTTGTTTCATTTGCTCACAGTTTTTGCTATTCCTTGCTTATCTCATTTTTTATTAGGTGTTTAAATTCAAGTTTGCTTAAGGGGATACCTAGGTCAACAGACCCCCCCCCCCATTGCTCTCAACTTCTTGGTTTTATACGAGCCAATCCTGGCTCTCCTCCAGGTACAGTCTATCAGATCAATGAGCCCATTTTTAACCTGCTTAACCTTGTATGGGGTGAACATCCTATCACATCCTGACTGAAGTTTCTAGGCATGCCCATAAAATAAATAGTAAGTAGTAGCACCTAGAGACCCCAATCAGGATCAGGAGCACAGGTATCAGTTCCAATCAAGAAATAAGGGTCTTATCCACAAGAACACATAAGGATTTTAACAAGACAAGGACAGGCATCCTTTTTATTCTATAATCCGCAAACTTTGACACACATTTGTTCAAAATATTGCCTGGTTTCTTTTGCTGTTGCACATGTGATGAAATTCTAAACTACAGCTAACCTAAGTATAGTAGGAAAAGAGTGGGCAATTTAGCTGGATGACATTCAGAAGTTTAATGTGTTGTGCACACTTATGCCTAGATCACAAATACTTCTGACCAGAGCTGGTCAACATATTTCAAGGTTTTTTCCAACATAAAAAGAAGCAAATTTTTCACAAAAATATTGTGAAAAGTTCTCACTGTTTTGACCAGCTCTGCTTCTAACCTAATTTTCAGCCAGACCGTGTGTCCATATATGAGTTTGATTATGGAATCCATCCCATGCATGGAGAATAGTACACTCCATTTCAAGATTACTTGAAAATCTGGACAATGAAGTGTCTCAAGTACATTACTTACAAATTAGGAGTTTTCCCAACCTATTGTCTTTGTAGTCATATCTCAAGCCTTAGCAGATGGTCCTCATAGAGATTAACATAATGAATTATTAATAAACTATCCCAGGTCTTTGACATATTTTAAGATAATCATCATTAACCTGAGTTGAGATAAATTCATCTTAAGAAAGAATTAGTCTTCTATCATTCTAATGCATCCGATGAAGTGAGCTGTAGCTCACGAAAGCTTATGCTCAAATAAATTTGTTAGTCTCTAAAGTGCCACAAGTACTCCTTTTCTTCTATAATGATTCCCCAGCTATGGGATTTTCCTCCAACCAGTGCTTGGCTATAGGCTGAATACACAGGATAGGCTTGCTCATTTGCCAAAAACTGGGGGGAGGGAGAATGGAAAGCTTCCCAAAAGGTAGATAAGCTTCTCATACAGAAGCAATATGTTTTACATGACAAATAGTATAACTGCTAACAAAAAATCCACTAGAATGATAGATGTATTTTAGGCAATTGATCATCTTCTGTCTTGAAGGGATTTGTAGTAATTATAAAGATTAATAAGAACCAAAATTTCTGACACATTGAAAATATGAAAAGCAAATTCCACTTCCTTCCTCTCATTTCTGATTTCTTTGCACAAATGAATAATGCATTTCTTCCACTGCACTATTTAAGGGTTTCGTCCAATGACAGGACAATGAAAAATAGTTTGACTAAACCTAAATATATAACTTAAATTCCCAAAGCAAAAGTCTTAAAGTGATTAATGTGAAGCTCTCCACTGCCTGCTCTGAAAAACACCTGACTTTGTTAGAGTAGAGGCCGCCATTTTTTACCCATTCAAATATGTGGTAATTAACACATAAAGCTACACAAATTACTGAGGTACACAAGACTAGACTATGTCAGGAAATATATGGTCTGGAAGATGTAGTAGATTAATATTGCTGTGATTGTAAGTACCCGAAGTATTCCTCAATTGTTACTGGCACATTTGTTTTGAGGGGATATAATAAAGCTCTTCAATGTCTAGAATAGGGAACATATCCCAGAATTAAGTAAGTGACAACAGTGGAAGAGCTTCTCTTTATCATGATGAATAGGGGATCACTAAAGGCAGAGTGTCTGCTCCTCTGAAGATATTTCAGACAGATGTGGGAGAAAGGGCTTACTATGGTGGAGGTAAAGAAGGCAAACAAGATACTTCCTGCTGCTTCTGGAGTCATCTGTAATAAAGGGGTTTGTAGGCCATAACCTTTCCACCAACACCCATACTAAGGCTGTTAGAAGTATAGAGCAAAAAGAACAGCTTTGTTATGAAATTGATGGATTTTAAGGTTCAAGGGGCTTCACTGGGCATTAAGTTCATATGAACTTGAAATGCCAAAGGACTGCAAGGTGTATACCATGCACACATGCATGTACACATGGGGGAACCCACTGCAAATTGAAATAACCTTTAGGCATTAACTAAAATATGTAAAACCCAACCAGTGGGCTTTACTCAGCAGTACTGTTTACAAAGACCTGTAGTAAGAATACCAATTTTTTTCAGATAGACCATTAAATAGTAATATTTGGTCAATTCTGAGTCACATTCACACCAGTGGCACATGACAGATTTCTATTTTACTTTAACAAGCCCCCGAGCCACGCAGTGTCCGCTTCTGGTACAAAATTGTTTGTTTTAATCTGACTACAGACATTAAAATAGTAAAAATCATATTGTTAGGCCCCTTTCAGTGAACTACATAACATCCTTTAAAACTTTTAAAATAACCATTCTGTACATATTAAAAGTGGTAAAAGAATAATTTATTGTTGCAATATCTTGTTACAAAAAATATTTTATGTCCATTTATGATAGTCTATCAAGGTTCTTCTAAAATCCTACCACAGTGGTGTCTCTCAAAATTACAACGTGTGCACATATAGATAGATCTCTTTTGCCTCCCATCTGAGAGGACTAGTCTCTGGGCCTTTAAAAATATATATTTATATTATTTTATGCTGATATTTTTACTGTCAGGATCCTAGGAGAAGGCATGAAGGACTCATGTCAGGAGCTTGGGATTCCAGAACTGAAACCAGGGGTCAGAGCCAGTATCAGGTCAAGAATCAAGCTGAGGGTCAAGCTAGAGTCAGTCAGGTATCAGGCATCGGGGTCTGTGTTTGGGTCTAGGGGGCAATTGGGAGTCAGAATCCAAGTCAGAGCTGAGGTCACAACTGAGAGTTCAGGAACAGAGAAGCAGAGTGATCATCACAGCTAATTAGGGATCCACATTGTTGCCTTGACACTTCCTGGTATGCCCCATGGGCTCATGTAGGGACAAGGAGAAAAATCAGGGATCGCTAAGACCACTGTCATCCAGATCACTTGAGGCAGAACCTCCCATGGCATTGAACCTGTGGGGACTGTGGGTCACAGGAAGTGGCCAGGTTGCAGCTGCTCACTGTCAGTGTGGGGATATTGGTTACCTGGCAGCCCTGCAGGACTGGATTCAAGTGCCACCAATCCTTACATCTTAAAGATACTGATTAACATGTTATATGAAAAAATGGTCTATTTCCCAGGTCTAGATATGGCCGAGGGGAACACTGACGTAGAGTGTCTTTGCACCCAGTATAAATGTTATGAAGGTAGCAGTTCCAAATGCTTTCTTCTCCCTACCAGCATCACTTCAGTCAGCTGTTCTTCACCTGGTTGCTGATCTCAGCCAAAAACCCATAGATCAGGGGAGGGCAAACTACAGCTCACAGGCCGGATCCGGCCCATCAGGACTTTCAATCCAGCCTGCAGGATTGCCAGCCGTGTGGCAAAGCGAGGCTAAGACAGGCTCCCTGCCTATCCTGGCCCCATGCTGCTTCTGGAAGCGGCCGGCTCACGTCCCTGTGGCCCCTGGGGGGAGGGAGTGGGGGGTCAGAGGGCTCTGTGCACTGCCCTCACCTTCAAGCACCACCCCTCGCAACTACCATTGGCTGGGAATGGGGGAACCACAGGAGAGGTCAGCGTGTGGCAGAGCCACCTGTCCCACCCCACCCCCAGGGGCCACAGGGACGTGGACCAGCCGCTTCCAGGAGCAGCATGGGGCCAGGGCAGGCAGGGAGCCTGCCTTAGCCCCGTGGGATGCCACTGCCAACACAAAGCCGCTTGAGGTCAGCGGCGCCGGGCCGGAGCCCGCACCCCAATCCCCTGCCCTGAGCCCCGTCCTGCACCCCGACCCCCTGCCCTGCACCCCCTCCTGTACCCACACCCCTTGCCCTGAGCCCCTTCTTGTACACTGCACCCCATCCCACACTCTGCACTCCCTCCCGCACCCCAATCGCCTTCCCCACATTCATGGCCCCGCATACAATTTCCTCACCCAGATGTGGCCTTCAGGCCAAAAAGTTTGCCCACCCCTGCCATAAATAATTGGGTGATGGTGCTGTTTGAGTCTCATGTGTAGGTGATCCAGAGCTGGAGAGTAGAGAAAGCTAGAACGCGAATATGGCATTGACATGAATTGCTTTTGACCACGGAAGGAAATAAATTATTATACCACATCATACATTGTAGCTATTAGGAGGTGCTGAAATATTGATTTTGTTTAACAAGGAACTACCGCTGCGGGAATTTATAAAGGGCATTTTTGAAACAGAATACAGAGGAAGTACATTTAGAATAAAACTA
Source organism: Lepidochelys kempii (assembly GCF_965140285.1). Lineage (NCBI taxonomy): Eukaryota > Metazoa > Chordata > Testudines > Cheloniidae > Lepidochelys > Lepidochelys kempii. The sequence goes on from NC_136384.1 coordinate 88,134,874, forward strand.
GAGGACCTTTCAGTGGTTTACCAAAGTATTTGCGGTTCCCATTTCAAGGCAGGTAAAACAGTACTAAATATTGAACAGAGAAAGCTAATTTGTATCCCAGCCATTTTAGTAAATAAAAAGAAAAAGATAACATTTCAGATATTCTGGCTCCTACGAGCTCTTACTAATTCTGAATAAAAATAATTGAATAATTATTTAGGAATATTTATATTTTACCAACTTCTTGCTAGCATAAAAAAGGAAAGGGCAGATCCTGAGGTCTGAGGATTCATTAGAAAACAACATTAGTGTAAAGAAAATTTTATATTGTGTACGACAAGTGTAAGATAGCAATTGCAAATGTATATATGTAGTGATGATCCATTGCCTCCCATCCATAAACTCCCTGTAATGTCTCCAGTTAGACAGAATATTATATACACTATGATCAACACAGGAAAGATTTCTACATTCATATATACGCACACATAAAGTCAACCTACAGATGAGCCAGAAAAGTAAAATCTAATATTTTGATATGTCAATTCAAAAGTACAGAATAAAAGAAACCAGTTTAAAACAACAAAACAAAAAAAACCTCTGGATATCATGAAGCACTAGAGTGATCAGAAACCTCTTTGTGTATGGCAAGCAAAATGCATATAACCCACTACTTAGGTTAGATAGTGTAGTCTAGGGCATGGAGTACTCACAAGGGATTTGATTCTGAGAGGTGAGGAGCCCCCACAACCTCTTCTGAAGTTAACATGATTTGAGGGTGCTCTGCACTTTGCAGGAGTCACTCAAGGCTGTGCAGGATTGGCCCTGTGGCAAGGTGGAGGAAAACATTCTCGAAAAGAAAAGGAACATGTTTGTATTGAAACTGCTCCTTTTGTCTTCTGTGTTAGTACAGTAGCCATTTTCACCACTTTTTCCCCCCAAGTTAGAGTAGTAGTAGTCATGTCTGGGAGATAAGAAATATAAAAAAAGAAAAACCAGAACACTATAAAAATTTGAACATTCATTAATTCGTCTGAGGGAGTTACTCTTCTTTCAATGTAACATAAAACATGTGTGTTGTTCGGCAGTGAGGGCTCTCTTCTCTCCAGGATCAGCATCTGATAGTCATTGCTGCCTGAAGGCAGGCAAAAGTACCAAATAAAAACAAAAACAAACAATGGGTTTATGCGGTGTGGGCTATTTTCCTGACAGATTGCTAGACAAGCAGGGTTTTTCAAAGCCTCTTGGAGTAGCTCAGTTTATTCTATTGATTGGGCAGCAGTGGCTGATTTTGCATTTCAGGCTGCAGATTTCAGAGTTTCATAACAGTTTCTTATTGAATTTTTTTGGAATTCTATTTCAAAACATAGTGGCCTACACTAGGAATGGTGGTGCTGGACTTTTCTAAAGCTCTTTACGGGTTCAGTAATGTTTCCTTCTTGCCATTCTACCATCTATATAGCACTATAAGGTTTTTCTAGCTGGGGAGTATAATTTTCTTTAAAAAAAAAATCAATCTACATTTACTGGATTTCATGTGGAGTGATTTCAAACGTTTTCACTTCTTACCAGTTTGTTACATGCAGTTGGTTACTCCCTTGCAGTTTATAGTTACTCCTTGGTTAGTTAAAGTTGGTTGTATACTCTATTTGTTTCTTCTGGGTTGCCAACACCTGCAACATTACTGTGTGTCTCACCACTTATCACTTTTATTACAGCCACAGCCCTATGAGTTCCATAACTATGTAAGACTCAGCTTTTTTTTTTTTTTTTTAAGTTTCTAGCCCTCACGGCTATGGAGAACACCTTGAAAATGTGCACCCTAAAGGGTCAGATACCATAAAGAGAACCCCAAGTTGTTGTTTTTTAAACTAGCACATGATTTTTAAGCCAGTATTGCCCGTTGGGGAGGTGGGGGGGGCTGATGATTCATGTTTTTTTCATCTCTTCTTGTTAGCAAAAGAAGCCTCTCTCACTTTTAGAGCGGGCAGAAACTTGGAATTTCGAGTTATGGGAAATCTGAACATTTTGACATTTGATTTCCCATAAACTGGAGGTTCTGGAAAATGTTTATTTCAGGACCAATGACTCATGGGATTTCCAGAACAAAAAGGTCCCCACAGAACCAGCAGCTGGTGAGTGCAATTGACATAGTCCTTGTCAGTTTGATGGCTGAGCACCCAGTGTAGCAGCAGTTAAACTTCAGGGCTTCCAAGGACTGCCCTCTGGCCAGAGAACTCTGGAAGCCCTGGTCTTCCTGGCTCTGCAGAAGAGAGCGTGGAGGTCTTAAGAGCCCTGGCTTCAGCTTCCAGGGTCGCTGCTCCAGAGCCACAATCTGAACCTTGGTTAATGGTGGAGATTCCAGTTCTATGGCAGTTAGCCTGAAAGCACTAAGAGTCCCCAGGGTTTGCAAGCTCTGGATCCACAGCAGGGAGCCTGAAAGTCCTGGGATCCCCAGTCCTGTGATGGCCCTGGAGCTGCAGACCATGGATATATTGGCTTCTGAGCAGCCCACCAGGAAACCAGGCAGGATTCTGACAGAACACAACCTTTGATTTAACAACCGTTCATTGAATCTGAGATGATTCTGTAAAACATTCCAAGTTTGACAAATCATCATTTTCTGATTAAGCTATTTTGTGACAAAATTTCCAGCCAGCTCTACTTCCTTTATTTGTTCTCTGAGGCCCTGTGTCAACTCCCATTGAGGTCAATGGAGCAACCACCATTAACTAACAGGAGATGGATCAGGCCCTGAATGCAATCAAGGCCTAGCGTTCTGTGACGCTCTCTAGCTCTGGCTCCTTCACACTGCATTGCTTTTATGCACTTTGGCTTCCAGCCTCAATCATACCCATAAGCAACATGACTGTTCCCCTAGTGCAAGGTCATAGTTTCTAAGAGCCTTCAATATTTAAAGGAGTGTCTGTCATACCCTCAATCACCAGAGAACCTAGCCCTGCCTGTAATTCATATGCATGTTGGATAGGAATTTAAATTGACTATAGCATGCATTTGTCATTACAATTTTTCACACATTTTCATTCTCTGTGCTCTCTATTTCAGCAGTTTCAGTCCCAGTCTTCAGCTCATTGCCATAGGCAACTAGACTGGAACAAAGCTCTGTGTGAAACATAACGAAAAAAGGGAAAATCATAAAAGTGAAATTTGGTTATATCCACTATTATGGGTCTTAATCCTTCAAACGCTACGGGTTCTGGAACATCAGCCAAAGAGCTCAGAGAGAGCGGTTGAGAGGAATGCGGTGCTGCTGATATTTCTCTGCTGCAGCTACAAGAACAAAGGTCAGCGGCAAACAGCCAAGCAAAAGAATTTCTTCAAAAGAACAGCTTGGGGTCAGTATTAACTATGACCTGCCAGTATGACAAAGAAGGATACCAATGAACAACATCAACCTCTAGTAACTGAGCTTTCCCATATACTATAGGCATTGCATCCTACAGTGTCATTACACTAACAACTTGCATAAGTAACGATATATGTTCTCCAATTCCAAACTCTTGCACATGACTGCACAGAAAGGCAAAGAAACAGAAAATCTGAGACTGACTCAGAATGTTGGAAAAAGGTATAAGACAGCAGCTCTGATTCAGACTGCTAAATTTCTGCTATTTCTAGCAGATAAAAGCAATACATTTTTCTCACCCAACCACAAAACATAACTGGTCTCACTATCATACGCCACACAGAACTATTATTGCAGATAACTTTTCATGGTACATGTTAATTTAGTTAGTATTTAAAAGTGAAACAACCCAAAGAAATGAAAATAGGAGGAGGAGAAGGAATGTAAGGGTTGTACAGAGGGTATAACTGGTGGCAATGGGGTGAAATTAAGAGAAGAGGAAGCTTAAGCTGAATATAAGGATGCATTTTATAACAGGGAGATTGAGGCTTTGGAATAGCTTCCCCAGGGAAGTGGTAGAAGCTGCATTGCTTGAAACATCGAATGTACAGAGTATGGGAATGTATACAACAGTGGCAGAGTGATGGACTGATTAAATACATCTCTGAGATCACGGACATCCTGTAAATACATGTCTGCATTTCATACTGTCCATACTGAAATTTGAAGCAGCATCCACAGCTTCTAGAAGGGGGCGGGTGAAGACCACTCACTGATCAACAGATTACAGAGTGGCATGGGGTGTCTGTTCAAAAGGAATGCTGTCCAGACCTTGTTTGCTTAGAAGGACTGAAGCCTGACTAGGAGGCTTTTAAGATGGGGGTAAAAAAGGGAAGGCATTTGTGAATAGACAGAATTATCCCGAGGAGGTAAATATACGTTTGCTTGCCAGGGTGATTAAACTCACATTAATAGTTATAATTTCAAATCCGTAAAAAGACAATAAAGCAAGAACGTATGAATTACTAATAAAACATGTAAAATAGACATCACCGTTCATTTTTACTTTGCTATCAATGAAATGCACGGCAAAAACTTCCCTTTGTGCTGTGCAGTGGGTATTGTATTGGAACCACTATCATGGGCAGCACGTTGAAGTATCATTGCTTTAATACCTCATAAATTGTGTTACAACTTGCATGTGACAAATTCTTTCTGCCTACATGGTAGCCCACATTGGACAAGTAAGGCTGAGCAGGAGAATGTTGAATGAATATTCAAGCATGTCCCAACGGCGTATTTCAAAGATATTGTGGTCTATATACATGTAGCACTGCCACCTGCTGAACAGTTTTCACGTTATGCCAATTAACTACAATTTCTAAAGTGTGTCCTAGCAGCTATTTACAATCTATGGGACAAAGAAGGGCTTGTTTAAACTGTTACCTCTCATACTGTTGAAAGCATAATTCCTTTCCCTATCCTATATATTCAGTTTTATAGTAGCTGAAAATGCAAAGAAAAAATATGCAGTACTATTCTGTTTTTACTGTAGCGGAATTATGTACTGGAACTGGCAATCACAGGAAGCAGAGGAATAACCTAATTAGAGATCTTTTTCTATAAACAATTTTTAGAATACCACATGTGGGAAAAGACTATTTATGTGGCTGAAAAAAAACTAAAAAAAAAATCTACAAAAGATTTAACACCACTTGACTTTTATATTAATTTTCAGACACACACACACCCCAAATTTTCTTGCACTTTTGTTGGCAGAAATTTTATTTTGACTTTTAAAACTTAGCAATTTTCTCTTCAAATCACAATTCATTTTTTCAGTGCTAAAGAAAAAAATTTTGAAGGGGAAAATCAGAATGTAAATAGTGCATAGTGTTGTACCAATAAAATAAAAACCAGCAGGATCTTATTAAAGGGAAAAAGGCAAAATACCACATTTATTGTGAATACAGAAAGAATCATAGTAAGCAGTTAGTTATAGCTATAACATTCCATTCAATCTCATGTTTATTCACACATTCATTCATACAAACACACACACACCCCCCACACCCACAGGTTCTGCAAGTTTCAGAGTAACAGCCGTGTTAGTCTGTATTCGCAAAAAGAAAAGGAGTACTTGTGGCACCTTAGAGACTAACCAATTTATTTGAGCATGAGCTTTCGTGAGCTACAGCTCCGATGAAGTGAGCTGTAGCTCACGAAAGCTCATGCTCAAATAAATTGGTTAGTCTCTAAGGTGCCACAGGTTCTGCAAGGTTGTTATCATAGTTACCAGCCTTAGAGTTGCTCATGCCAAGCCACTGGCCAGGTGGCCTGGACATGAGGAGGGAGCAGGGCCTTGTCAGATGCTCATCTGATGCTCCTGGAAGTTGGTTTGCAGAATCAGACCCCAAAGTTCTCACTTTTTAGAGTCTATTTTTATAGGAATTTCTTCCTATGCCAGTCTATGGGAATTGCTTCATCATGCTGTTGCTGAATCAATCAGCAGATAGCACATTCCTGACGGCTCCAAGATGTTATCTTGTTCTTTGGTTCTCCCATCCTTGAGGCTGTTGGGTGGATTCCAGTCTGCCCTCCGGGGGGGGGGGGTCCTCTGGTTATTTCCAATTGACGCCTTCTTCAGCCGATGGACACTGGATTCTTAGGCTGGCACCTCCCTGATCATTCAGTTATTATCCACACCAAGCATCCATCTACATACATCCTCTATCGCTATTTTAATCACAATTGTTAATACAACAAAAGGGTGGGGAGTCTCTGGGTGCTGTTTCTGTTGTTAGAGTATTGCTTTGAGTCTCTCTCTCTGTGAATTGCTTTGAGAACAGACTCTGTCTTAGAATGTACTAACACAATTAGCAGCTTGCAAGTTTCACACAGAGAGGGAGAGAAACAGTACCAAAAACCAAGAGACCTCTTAATTAGTAATACCCTGGAATTTAAACTCTGGGGAATCAAACTCATTTGTGATTTTAATACAGAACTTCTTTAATATGATCCAACAATAGCACTGTAATTTGAGTGCAAATTATTCTCTTGTATGCTTACCAGTTTAGTGAACAGGCTCTAGGTTTTTTGCCGCCCCAAGCAAAATATTTGCACCCCAAGCTCCAAGAGTGCAACTGCCCAAGCAAAAAAAAAAAGGGGGTGGCCGGAAAGCTGCCCCTGGAATTGTGCCGCCCCAAGCACGTGCTTGCTTTGCTGGTGCTTAGAGCCAGTCCTGGTAGTGAAATGAAAGTTGGTGGTTGCAGTTTCTAATGAATTACATCATAAAAATTACCCCCACTTTGGGCACTAAATAGCATTTTGTGGAAAGGCTCAGCAGAAAGAAGGAAAGAAAGCACAGAAACTGTACTGTGCTTTCTTCTCCAATAATGATCTTTCAGGTCAAATTTGATCCACAGAAGACTAGTATAAGAAAGTTGGCTCTGCCACTGCTTATGCTGAGCTAGGTCAAGCATTTTCAACTGCTCCTAAATTTGGGGTCCTTAGTTTCTGAGTGTCCAATATAAGATCAGTTTGGGATTGGTTTTAAGGGGATATTAAGCACCTACATCTCTCTCTGGAAGCTGCAGAGGTACTCAGAACTTCTGAAAATTAGGCCTTAGTTGTCTCAAGTTAGATTCTCAGGGAAAATGTTGACCACACTTCTGTGGATAAACGAAGGCAGTGGTTGTCAGCCTTTCCACATTGGGATCTCCCCATGGAGTTTATCCCAGTTAATTAGGAACTAACCAAGGCCCCTTCCCATTTAGTAATATTAGAAGGTAAAGATGATTGTGACCCCTTGATATTTCTTCACAACCTCCATTAGGACCAGCCGCGACCCTCAGTGAAAGAACTCCAGAAACATAAAGGCTCAATCGCCAAGGTTGTAAGTCCAAAACCCTTCACCAAAACTAAATTTACAATATATTTAGTAGTTTATGTAATACTCTAGTAGCTGAAGGGCTAATAACTATAGCTAAAGAGATTTGCGTAAAGCTTTGCATGAGGTATCAGTGACTTCAAAAGAGAGAATGACTCCCCTCTCCTCCTCCCCAAATTGTGTTTTATTTACAGTTTCATCTATCTAAACAAAACATTTGTCTCCTTCCCTTCCAAATTACAACAAACCTGGCTTCTCCAGAACATTATAAGCACACAAAAATTTGCAGGATTGGAGTCAGAGATTGCAAGATTTTTGGGTCAGGGTCGGTCTTTAACTCAGTATAGCACTTAGCACAGCAGATAAAGCTGGCTGAACATTTTCTATCACAACTTCTTTTTAAAAATGGCCTCTTTGGTGAATAACTAGGTAGAAAACTTTTGTTTTGTTTGAAATTTTCTGATTTTCAAATAAATATCAAAAACTGATTTAAAAAAACGTTTCAGTTTTTCAAAAAATGGACAGTATACACTTTGGGGTTTTAGCTTTTGAAAATAAAAAAAACACCACCATTTTTTTCCTTCAAAAATCCAGAACATTTCCGTTACAAATTAAGAACAAAACAAATATTTGTTTTAATTTTGGTGGGGCAGGAAATATCATTTTTGACCAGCTCTAGCAATGAGGCCATCATCCCAATTGGAGTCTTTGGGCTGTACTGCAATAATTGTGTAATACATACATGGTAAAAAAATTGTAGAGTGTCTAATTATTTAGGACCCTTAGGGTAACACATTCATGCATCTAAGTGATTTAGGCACTTTTCCCAATGTGATTCACACACCTAGGAGCCTACACAGGGAAATTAATTGGTGTAGCTCTTGTGGAATAAGATATTCCACAACAGCTATTGTGGAATAGCTCCCTATGTGGACTCTCTCATGGAATAAGCGACACTATTCTAGAGTAACTACTCTGCTCACAAAGTGGAGTAGTTATTCCTGAATAAAAGTTATTTTATTCTGGAACAAAAAGTGTCTACACCAGAGAGTTATTCAGCAATAGCTATTCTGAAACAGTTATGCTAGTCAATTTCCACAGTGTAGGCAAGACAAGAGGTCCATTTTAAAAAGCACCTAACCCCAATTTTCAAAAAGGCAAGATCTACAAAGGCACCTAAAGATGTAGGTAGGTGCTTTTGTAAACTCTATTTCATGCCTATCTCCCACTGAAAACCCACAGGTGTTACATGCCTAACATACTTAGGTACCTTTGGTGCCTATCTGCATTCTTAGACATCTTTGAAAATCTGGCCCAAAGTCCCTTTTAAAAATAGGACTTTTGAAAATTTTACCCAAAGTTCCAAAGACCTAAGTAAGTCAATAGACCTTAAGCTCCTAAGTGACTTAGCCCCTTTGGAAACTTTTGCTCATGAATATTCCCAAACACATAGCTCTGGAGAGAACAGTAAACTCAGTGCATTATCAATACTAAGAATTCAGAATGCTTGATTAGCCACAGAGCTAGCATGACCAAGTTGATCTTGCTACTGATTACCAAAGAAATGTACGTTTCTCTAAGCATAGGGCCCAGTCCTGCCAACCTTTATTCAAGTGTGTAGTCCCATGTAAGAGAGGAGAAAAGTGTGTTAAGATCCAGAAAGTAATCACAATGTAAAGGCTAAATATTATTAGTCACGAAATATAAATCACTGCTTTGAAACACCTGGGAATTAACTTACATAGGAAGACTCTGAAAGAGACTTTGAAGCAAAGGAAGTCTTCTAAATATGTCTGGCCAGAAGGGAGTAATTAGGAAGCTCCAGAGAATAATGTTTTATAGATGTTACAGAATATGCTGTAAGAAATTTAGGATTGTTTACAATGCCATAATAAAAAAGTTTCCACCTTGAGTACTATGAACCCTCACAATTACCAAACAATAAAAATGTTACAGTTATTGAAGCAGCCTGGAACAAACTGAATAATCAGATAAATACTTTACAATTGATTGTACTGACTGAAAGTAACAAAAGATGAAAGGCTAAAGAAAAAAAAAATTTCCCCTCTAAAATTAAGTGCTATTTAGCCATTTTCATGATATTTTAAAAATAAATTGTTTGATTTTCTCATTATTCTCCAAGCTTATAAAGTTGGGTGAACCATTTGTTAACATATCTGTTGAACAATTGATTTGATTAATTAGGGGAGTCTTTAAAAAAAAATCAGTGAATTATTGTATATATTATTCATCTAGGTCTAGTTTATATTTATGATGAAAATGTACCATGAACTATATCCTGCTTTCCTTACTCAATCCCAGTGGAGTCAATGGGAGTACTTCTATGAAAAAGGCAAGTATAATTTGGCCTTTTAAATGCATTCCTATTCCACTGGCTCTCAGTTTACTCGATTTTAAAAAAAACTAAAAACATCTTGATGGGCTCCAGAGCTGCCTACCACAGTCCCTATTTACACTATTGAACTACTTTTCTCCTACCCCCATGTCCTACACAGTGCCTGCAACTTCTTTGTCTTCTCCAACTCTCTACTTCACTCCTTTTTTCAACCTTTATGGATCTGATCCTCAAAAGTTTTACTCATATGAGTGGAATGTACTTATGACAGTTTCTCTCATTTGTCAATGAGACAATACACATTAACATGGGTTTTGCAGTCTTGGGATCTGTGATTGGAACAGATGCTTGCTTCAAATATACAAAGCATAAGTTCCTCTCTTCATTCAGATCCCTTGTTAAAATCTACTTTTTAGCTTCCAAATCTTCATTTCCTCTGACTGCTTCCCCATTTCCATCTAACTGTTTATCAATACTGTGAGTTAGATTGTAAGTTTTTCCATGGCAGGGACTTTGCTTTGTTATGCATTTTTGAAGTTTCCAGGACGTTTATAACACTAAGTCAATTACACCGGGAGGAAAAACACCGTACATTAAAAGAATGTTACAGTTGCATAGCCAAGGACTCAAAAGTTAGGAAATGCCAGAATTAAGACTGCCCATGCCACCTTGTTTTAGCCCCCTCTTGTGTTGTTTGCATTCTGATACAGTCTTTAAATAGATGATGATCGCACCCTATGTTCCTCCATCCCATTCCCCCACTCCCATCTGCCTCAGCCACATGAATACTTGGAGCCACTGTCTCCAGTGTTGCAGGGCTCATTATACCACCACTCTATTCTGTCTTCCTTTCGGTAACTTTTTCTTATCTCACTAGTCCAGTTTTGGGCTACCTCTCCTCTGTAAAATCCAGTTCAAAACAAGATGCATCCATGACGCAACCATCAATATGGGAACATTCTGCTCCATTAGATTCTACTATATGATCACAAACCTTTAAATTTCCCACAGACAAACAAATTAATTTCTTCTTTAGCCTTACTATTTATGGCTTACAGCAGCATTCAAACCTAACAGATGAAGACGGGAAAGCACTGGAACTTCAAAAGGCCTGTTTGATAAAATAACTGTACTTGTAAGTACACAAATTGCAGGGTTAGGTGTCCATGGTTGGAGGCCTCTGAGTGCCTAAACAAAAGCTAATTTAAAAAATATACTCATCTATGCAAAAACAAGGCCCATCCATATGGAAGTCCCTTCTTTCTGAACTGTCAATCACCCCACTTTCTGCAGCCCCTGCATTCAGATTTGTTACTGTTGTATGTGAAACAATATTGTCTTTAAATCTATAGCTATTACAGTTGTCTTATACTGAAAACTATTATTTTAATAAAGATGAGATTGTTAAAGGGGGAAACCCCTTGGAATTTTGTTATACTCATTCATATTAGAATAGGATTCGTCCGAATGGCGTTTTTATTGATCCCCATTAAAGTGAAATGAAGGAACTGAAATATAGCACTGTGTTTTTAGTACTAGCCACATTTATTGTAAATGTTTTAGAAAGATCTATCTTGCTTTCACTCAAAATTATGTGATGTTAAATTTGTATGGGTTGCTGGTGTTTGTTGCACTGATGATTATAAATAACCACTTGAACCTATCTGATGTCACCTAAAAGCAGTTAATTATTTTGTAAGTATTTCATTACTTTTCTGGTACAATGCATTCTGCTGACATGTAGCACTGCATTAAGTGATTTGTAAATCACACTGGTCCACAGCACAGGCTGGTATGGTTAGAAATCATGGTTGCAGCTCTAAAATGGGCAGTTATATGTTACTATACATATAGTATGCATAGCTTGTCCAAGCCCAGACACATCCTAGCAAAAACGGAGCTTTGGGATAGGAGTAAAGTACTAGAGGTGCTCTCTGATTTGTTGATATCATTTGGAAACTTACTCTGGATAGAATATGGTACCCATTTGCAGCTGGAGGGGAAAAGTAGCAGGAAAAACTCAGAGGGTTTGGAAAGAACAGCTCAAATAAGCATCCAAACAGTTAAATGCTTCTCCAAAGCTTATCTGAACCATTCAAAAATTTGAGGCCCATCACCAGCCTCTTTCCTATCCCTCCCCTTACATCTCATCCCCTACATTCCTGAGATTTTTCCCAGATCAAATTTGGTTAGGCAGTCCATCCTCCATCCCCCATCCCATCTGATGGAGCAAACTCATCTCAGTAAGTGCTCCAGTGAACTGTTTTTATTCAGAAGCATGCTCATAGCTCACACTAGAGTACACAGCAGGACTGTGAAAATTCCAGAGTATATAAGAAGTCTCTCTCCTTTTCTCTGAGAGACAATGTGAGGGGAAGGGAGACGGAAGAGGATCTCATGCAGTATCAGATTTTTCAATCCTGAACTGTACTCAGACTAACAAGACGTGTTTAAGTCCCAGAATGTCATAAAAATATAGAAGATAGCAGAAGAATTACTTGGTCCTGCACGCTCTCATTTATTGTTGGAGGAGCTGAAGGAGTGAGAAGTCTACATTTCTATGAAGTCCTTAACTAGAGGGAGGAATTGGCAAAATCCTCACTAAGAAGAGACCTGTTGCTAGGTGATGGGTCCTTCAGGAGGGACTTTTAAACTGGGTGGAACTGGTTAGACTAAAGTTCTATGCACAGGTTCAGTACACTCCTTATCTTTTCTGAACTGGCTCAGATAGTAAAAATCATCTCCCTGACTCCTTTTAAACATTTCCTAAATACCATTGGCCTTTCTCCCTTGGCTCTGCAAGTTAGAAATGTCCATATTTAAGTGATAAAAGCAGGTCATTTTGCAGAAATTTGCAGTGCTCTTCCTATCTTGGGAATAATGTCGCTGGCATGTGTGTTGTTATCCAGAGATCTGACAAAATACTTTGTCTTTTTTTAAACCCCATTGCTTTACAATGAGGGAAGAACACACATATTGAGATCTCAGTCTTTTCATTTTAAATCCTAGACTAAGATATAGAATTGGAGAAAATAAAATGTTCTTTTTTTTCAGTGTTGAAAAAATTTCAGATGAGACTTCTTCTAAATCAATTATCTCCAAATTTCTGGTGAACTACATTTCATAAGAGAAAGAGTCATATGTATGGAAATGGCCTACTTAATTCCTTTGTTGTTTGCATGATTAGGAATAAGTTAGTAGGGGGGACTATTTATTTTAAATGAGAAACAACATTTCCTGGGCCCCCCACAGAATTGTATAATTTACATAAATTCTTCCCAGATTTTTATTGGTCCCAGCTGTGAACTAAAACCGCAGTGATCCGTTTTCAATATTATTTCAGTGACTCAACAATAAAAAAGAACTTTAGAATTGGCATCCTCCCTTTACCCTCCTGTTGTCCCATTTGCCATTAACTCAGTACCACCCCATTACCACAGTGAAAAGAGCTGCGGCTTTACCTTCACAACATTAGTTAAATACTGCAGTAGATCCACAAACGGAATGATAATGATAGAATTTTCCAGCATCAGCCAAGAACTGCCAACTGCTATTGTCTAGGTCAGATGAAAGGACTGAGATATCTCCCAGTAGGAACAAAACTTTAGATTAAAAAAAAATTAAGGGTACCTGAATACTTTCCCTATAGCGTTGAGTGATGCAACCTTGCCATTGAGTCTCTTTCCCATTTTTTGCCTTCATTACCTGGACAAACACACATACAATCTAATATTTGTGCAGGTGCTGAAAAGACTCAAGTCTCCTAATTTATAGAATAGGATGGATTCAAAATGCTTTGTGAATTCAGTAAAACATAAGCATAGTGCTTCCTATACCCAGGAACAACAACTCTAGACTCCTCTTGTATTCCAGAGGTGGTTACATAGTGGAGGACAACTAAAAACCACTTGTACAAATCCTGAGGTCCTAACTCAGTTTCTAGTTAGTCCTCACTCAGGCAAACCCAGAAATATGTACTTTGGGCTTAATGGGAGTTTGTCTGGGTAAGAAAAACGGAGTAAGGGACACCAAGATTTGATGGTCTGCAACAAGTTGCCCATCTGGAACCATAGCAATTTAGCAATATTTGTGTTGTAGTTCAAAGTTAAGTAGAGATTCCAAGTGCCTGAACCTTCTCTCCAGCCTGCAGTCCTTGCCATCGGTTTGGCACATGGAGTTACTGGTTAACTTTGAACTGCTACAGTTTAGATAACAGAAATATTGCTGGAGAATTGCTACTGTTCCAGACAATTTATTATTTACAATATGCCTTTTCAACTTCAAAAACATTTGTCTTGATGACCTGCTCGTGTTCTTTTCTCAATGCCCAGATAAGGACTTCCTCCTCCAGCTAAGAGAATGGTAGCCAATCTTTATCTAGTTGACGATCTCCCAGAGTATCAAACCCCTACTATACCCGACTAAATTTTTCAGTGCTCATACAGCTTTTGCTTAGGCAAAATTTCCATTAACTTCAGTGTGTAGTTTGTCTGCGTAAGGGTCACAGGATTTGACCTATAATAATTGATGACTGTAAAACACCTATACACTCTTACCCTGATGACACAATATGCCTATGCATTTTATGTTAAGCATAAGGCTTAGATTACTGGTGTCCTAGTGAAGTCTGCTCCAACAGCTTTTTCAAATGCTGAAATCTATTTTAAAATTCATAACAATAAATTCAGTGAACCATTGCTGTTCATGGAGCATCTCCTATAACTAAGGTCGATAATAACAGAAGTGCTCCAGGAATTCAGCTAAGGACTTCACTATGCTGATTTAAATTTAGCTGGGAAGTGCTTGGATATGCCAATGATGGGTGCTATAGGAAACCCTGAGATATACAGAGAGACAAGTATACTATCACCATATCAGAAAGTGGAAAACATCACCAGGAGTTAAGGAGTTGGTATCTTTGTCATATTTCATACCTTCTTGCTTAATAAACCTTGGCCTCTGTATTGCAGTATTCATATGTATCTCTGTTTCATGAATCACGTTGTGATAAATAAAGGGGGGAGGCTCCCTTTTATGGGCAGCCAACCAGCCATAAAGTCCCTCTTGGCGGCTGTTCTCTGCTTGCTTTACCTGTAAAGGGTTAACAAAGTCCCCCAGGTAAAGGAAAGGGAGTGGGCACATGACCAAAAGAGCCAATGGGAAGGCTAGAACTTTTTAAAAATGGGAAAACCTTTCCCTTTGTCTCTTGGTTGGTCTCTCTTGGCTGAAGAGACAGGGGCAGCAGGAATGCTGTGTAACGTTTGAACCAGGTATGAAAGATTATCTTCCATACCTAGAAGGATTCACTGGGACAGGGAATGTTTAGATAGATGTGATCAGTTTTATTTTGGCTTGTGGATTTCCTCTGTGCTAAGCTCAGGTATTTGTGTTTTCTTTTGTAACGTTAAACTGGACCCCAGGGAGCCATTCCTGGTGTTTAACCCCTTTTCAGTTGCTCTATAATATCTAGCAAAGCCTGATTTTCCAGATGTTTGTTTCTTCTTTTTTTAAATAAAATTTACCTTTTTTAGAAACCTGATTGGTTTTGTGTCTTAAAAGATCTGTGCACATGTTTTTCCAATTAGCTGTTGGCAACAGCTGGGTTTTCCTTTTGTTGGTCTTCTTTCTCAGCTTCCTTGAGGGAGGGGTGGAAAAGCCAAGGGGCCTGAGGGAAAACTTCCCAAAATGAGTTTTTCCAGGATTTGCAAGAGGCAGTTTTTCACTTGGGTGGTGGCATCGTTTAACAAGTCAAGGTCAGAGAAGAGCTGTAACCTTGGGGGGTTTAACAGAAGCCTGGAGTTGCTAATATTAATTTTTAGAATCCTTGCGGGCCCCCACCTTCTAAAGTGCCAGACTGGGGAATCAGCCTTGACACATGTCCTAAGCCTAATCTACATCCTTTGGATGGAAGGCTGAAACAGCTTTGTTTCAGGAAGAGGGATCAGGAAACGGCCCCGCTTCTGTCTACTAATTTGCTGTGATGTATGGGCACCATCATTTTAAGACCTTATTAGGAGGGAAGTTGCTGTCTATGTAAGATGTAACAAATTTTCATATTAGATAAGATCTACGGTTTATTAAGTCCAACATTCAGTCTAAGATAGTGTCCAGCATCAGGTGACTTGAGGGGTTTCTTGCATTTTTTCCCCCTAATTGGCAGATGTAGGATGATCTGCCTCCCTAAAGACATGAAAGTCTCCTCCTAGCCCCTAATATTTAGAGATTATCTTAATCCCTGAATCATTAGGCATTTATATCAGCCAAAAGCTCATTTAAACATTAGCTATTATAAATCTGGATATTCTTGTTATCCATATAGACATCCAGTTCTTCTTTGAATCTGTACATGATATTGTTAAGACCAAGAATTTATGGAGGTCCACTGTCTAATTACATTTTGGGTTAAAAAAAGTATTTCCTTTTATCAGTTTTAAATTTTCCACCTTTCAGTTTCACACATTCTCTTCTGTTCTCCCTCTCTCAACAGAAGAGCAAGAAGTCTCCAATCTACCTTGCCCGGGCCATTTATTATTTTGTATGCTTCATGATCCCCCTTCCTTTCAAAGATGAAAAAAATCCCAAGCTTTTCACTATTCATTTGAGAGATTTTCTATCACCTTTTTCTGAAAGCCTCCAATTCTGCAGTATCCTTTTGAGATGGAGTTGTCAGTATTACACACAGTATTCCAGTTACTATGGAAAATACAAATCATTGGTTTGCCCTTAAGCCTCATCCCATTCCTTAAACATCCTAACACTTGTTTGCTTTTTGAACTGCAACTGCACATTGAGCTGTGTACAGTGACACCTGGGTCTCTTTCCATGTTAATATTGTGAATTTAGTACCTTGTAGTTTGTACGAGTAGGTTAAGTTTTCCCTCCAATGTGCATTACTTTTCCATTTATCAGAGATAAATAATATGCCTGGCAGCCTTTATGAAATATGAAAGACATTATTTTAGAGGAAGATTAAAAACCCAGAAGTTTGATTAAACAATTTCAAAATCAGATAAGTTACAGAGAAGATAGCAACTTGAAAATATTAGTTCGAACAAAGCAGACAGATGAAAGGCAGAATTTGACCGGATTCACCTTAGGCAGTTACATTCTCTATCCAGTTCTAACGAGTTGATACTTTGGGATTAAAAAAACAGAATGGTGATGCAGCCAGGAAGAAAGAACACAAGTGAACACAGGCAGGAAAAGAATGTCCAGTTGATACTATTCTCTGAAGTAACTTTGAAATTCAGATAGTATTTGTAGTGTATAGGAATAGGGGGTGCTCAAACTATTTAAAGAGATACTACCCTGTTCCTAGATACTACAATATTAAAATTTCACTTTATTTTCACTAGCAGAAACAAGCAGTGAAACAATAAGGGAGCATAACAGTAGTAGAGGAGCGAAAATGGCAATGGAGAAGAGGAGGAGAGAATACACAATGAGCTACTGAGACGTGGAGGAAGAGACAAAGAGCAATATGGAGACAAAGTGAGAGAGAGGATGAGGAGGGATAAAGACAACACAGAATGAAAAGAAGAAAAAAACTCAAATGGACAAAGGAATAGAAAACCCAGAATGGCAGGTGAGGGAAAGACGACACATGATATATCACAGCACAGAAGATGAGAGAAGACCTTTTTTCTGGACAGACAGGCATGGTGTGTACTGTGTACTATAGGAGGTAAGCTCCTTGGAGCAGGGACCATATCCTTAAGTTTTGCACATTACTGGTTCTCCACAAAATAAAACAGTAACTGAGAAAAACAGCGGCTGAATTGTATCAAAAAGTGTTCTAGCATCTTTTGAAGCGATGGGAGTAGGCCAGATCCTATTGCTGGCCCATAGCATAATGAATCATTTCCCCTCACATCTCGTCTCCTGGCTGGAAAAGTAACCCACATTGTCACCAAGGCAGCTTCAAATTGACAAAGCAGAGCTTTTGTTCCCAGACAGTTCAGAAACTTGTCAGTTTCAAGTTGCTGCAAGCATCTATGCAGAGGAGAAAAAAAGTGAAGACACAGATATTCTAGAGAAGAGGCAAAAGACCACCACAAGATATGGGGGGAGAACACAGAGACAAAGAAAAGATTTTTAAAATGACAGCTAGATAGACAGCGTGAGCACTCAGTGTGGAGATACAAGCAAAAATAAAAATATTTAAAAGGAAACAAAAAGAAGGATGCAGACTGGAGAGTTAAAGAAAGATGAGAGGAATATATACAGCAGAATACAATCAAGAACAAACAAAATAAAAGGACAAGAATGAAAAAGAAAATGGAAGATAACATGAGAGAACAAAGAATGATGGATTAAAATAGAAGTACCAGGGAAAACAGAATAAAAAGTCACATTGCTTGAATTAGATTGTTCTAGGTTTTGAAAGCTTATCCTTATTTTCAATTAATTAATTGTGCACTTGAAGCATCAGACCAAAACTTTGGACACCTATAGAAAGCACACCTTTTACTTGGAGGGAGAAATATCTGGTTAACAAAATGGGGGGAAAACAAAGAAAAGAAAACAAAAAACCCCTATAAAATCAGGTGAACGTTATTGATTTTTCTATACTGTTGTGTAAATACAATTGCAATTTCCTCAGTCAATATCACACCATCAGTTCAATATCAATGCAAGTCATTTCAGGGTTTGATCTAAAATAGGGAATGTGGATCTCCTAATGCACATGTAATTGACACATAGTTCACCCACTGTGGAAATAGGCCTAAGGCCAGGTACACATTTGCCCCTAACAGGTAGTTTGTGTACACAGTTGGAGGAGGTGCAACTGTTGCTGCCATTTCAGACTATTGCTTCTGTGTCTATTACCACTTCCAAGTCTGTTTCTTCCAAATCATTAAATTACTGTACATCCTTGCTGTTGTATAGACCTAACATTTTCCTCTCCTCCATGAATGCCATTTTCTTTCAGGTTTTTTTTAAATATTTCTCTCCCCCTTTGTGCACAAATTCAATATTGTTTGACACTTAGTTGATCACAGGCCCCCTGCCTAAAGAGTCCTTCCTCCCTTAACTATTGTCTGTGACTGTTTTCTTTAGGGAAAAATAAGTGGCAGGAGCAGCATACAGACTCTTGCTGGTGGGTATAAGCAGCTATGACCACACCTTTCTTTTTTCCTTTCAGAATTATTTTCAGTAAAATAAAACCTTGCCAACTGGTACATGAAACTTAATTAGTTCTTTTCAAGTAAGTTTCACAAAATAAGAGAGAGTATGGAGCAGCAATATGAATTTGCAGCATGTCAAAAATTGGGATTTGTAACAGAACGGCAGTGCCACACACCCCACTGGAACTTGTGTAGTTAATGTCCTACCCTCTCTCCTCTTCCATTTGAATGGTTTTGTATAGCCCCCACAGCATAACTCACTTTTGTAAGGCAAGTACTATAGCTACTGTACTCTATTCTTTGAAAGCCTGATCAGATTAACCTTTTCCAACATGACTGCAGAGAACTCAAATACCTCTATGGCGAATGTATGCCAAATTATTTTCCAAAGACCCCAACTATGCTTATCTACATTGTGTCTATGACATGGTTTCTTACCATGTCTGGAAAAAAAGTTCTATTAGAAATCTGAGTTCTGATGAGAAATCTGAGCAGATTTACAGCAGTGTACATCTGCTGAATCAAATGAACGCATTGTGGGTCTGATTTCTTCCTCAGTTGCACTCTTTACTTTTGTTGATGTGGCTCTTTAGGATTTAATCCTGTGGGTCAGAGAAGTCACAAAGGTAGCCAATAATAGATGTGTGGTAACAGAAGAAAATATAGTACAATGGAGAAGGAAA
The DNA here is from genome assembly GCF_965140285.1 of Lepidochelys kempii. Lineage (NCBI taxonomy): Eukaryota > Metazoa > Chordata > Testudines > Cheloniidae > Lepidochelys > Lepidochelys kempii. Next base: position 88,154,276 of record NC_136384.1, read on the forward strand.
AGAATAGAAGAAAGCACAAGAAAACTAGAATAAGAGGCAGTAAATATACAGCTTTCAGAGTAGCAGCCGTGTTAGTCTGTATTCGCAAAAAGAAAAAAGGAGTACTTGTGGCACCTTAGAGACTAACCAATTTATTTGAGCATAAGCTTTTGTGAGCTACAGCTCACTTCATCGGATGCATAAAGTGGAAAATACAGTGAGGAAGTTTATATACACACAGACCAAGCAAAAATGTTTACCACACACACTGTAAGGAGAGTGATCACTTAAGATGACCTATTACCAGCAGGAAAGTGGGGTGGGGGGAGAGAAAACCCTTTTAAAGTGATAATCAAGGTGGGCCATTTCCAGCACATTTCCAGGAGTTAACAAGAACGTCTGAGGAACAGGGGGCGGGGGGGGGGAATAAACGAGGGGAAATAGTTTTACTTTGAATAATGATTCAGCCACTCCCAGTCTCTATTCAAGCCTAAGTTAATTGTATCCAATTTGAAAATTAATTCCAATTCAGCAGTCTCTTGTTGGAGTCTATATTTGAAGTATTTTTGTTGAAGAATAGTCACTTTTAGACCAGAAAGCGAGAGATTGAAGTGTTCTCCATCTGGTTTATGAATGTTATAATTCTTGACATCTGATTTGTAAATATACTGCCGTTTGGGAAAGAATTGCAAAGGAGAACATCTGGGGAGAGGGGAGTTTCTCAGTCTGTGAGCCTTACAGATTTCTGTATCCCTTTCAAGATTTAGTTCAGCCAAACACCTTACATTCAGCAGAACCAGTTAAAAAAAATGCTCAAGGTTCCTTCTTCCATGTACCCATGTCATAAACGTAGGCCTGGGAAAACCAGTTTGCATGAAATAAAGAAATAGCACAAATCTTCATGTAATCCTCAAATTCAATGCATACCAACACCTCTGAATAGTCTTGGTCAGGACTAAAAGCACAAATGCCAGAACATCCCAAAGTTATTTTAGCCAAAAACTAGAAAGTCATAAAAGAGTCACAAGATGAAAGAGGTTCAGGTGAGATAAAATACTCATGTATGACTTTTGGATGTATATCTGTGAGCCATTGACAGTTAACATACCATGGACCCCATTCACCAACAGATGCAAGAGGAATACTACAGGGAATCTGAAAGCACATATTGTTTTCCAGAAGTTATTTTAGAATAACTACACTTATGCAACTTAATATTTAATTGCAAGTTGATGAAAATAATCAACTGTTTTATAAGAACTTGTTTTTGCTCTATGAAAACTACTACAGATGGGCTTTATGACCTACCTACAGAAAAATTTTGCATAATTATAGCTTTAGGGTCAAGGCTCAATTAATTTTTAAATAACTATTATAGTATTGCTTTGCACTATTGGTTTCTCAGTTATTTTACTTTCTTTAAATAATTTACCTGGTAAGGAGACTACTATACTGCTTTCTTGTATCAGTGCATACCAGTATATTACTCTCTTTAGGAAGGCTTCCCAAATGAAACAACTCCATGTCAGGAGAGAAAGTTCCTTGTGTGAACCAATATTTAAAAATCCCTCTGATTTCACAAGATGAATTTGATCTATTCTAGTGACAAGCTACTGAGTGCACTCAGTGGCCAGATTTTTTTTTAAAAGGGACATAGCTAAAAAACACTTAAACAAGTGCCCTGACTTTCAAAAGTGGTGAGCATCCAGCTGCTCCCATCAACTTAATGAAGAGCTACTGGGTGCTCAGCACATCTTAAAAAAAATTATATATGAAGGTCAGCTAGGTGCCTAACTTAGTACTTTAAGGACATAACGTTAAACTCCTATTTTTGAAATTCTTGGCTACTATGTATTAAAGTCACAAGATTCAGAGGAGGCAAATAAAACATTGTCCCTGTGAGATATCCACTAGTTTCAGTGGACATTTTGCAGTCACTACATTTGATGTGTCTCTTTTTGGAGCAGGAAACTTATCTGAAATGGGAAATATATGGATGTGCACAGCTCCAAGCTGGTAGCCCATATTCCACTCTATTCACCTTGTCACAATTATTAGAAGCACTGATGGACTCCCACTGGTGCTGCTAGCATTTCAGTTTATTTGTATGAATGACCCTTACCATTTTTGTTAATAATATGGAATTGCTAATGCACAGGACTGTCCTTTTGGAAGCTTTATGGCCAAGTCATAGAATTTAAGGACAGGGACAGAAGGAACCACTAGATCTAGTCTGACTTCGTGAATATCACAGGCCACCAACACCACCCAGCCACGAGCACATGAGGTGGTAGGACTGGGATAACAAGTACTCTCCATCCAGGGAAACATCTCTTTGCTCTCTAAAAATCTTCACTGAAATGTACTGACTTAGATAATTCAATGAGGGGAACCTCTGTGCAATAGCATTCTCTCTCAGGTAGTTGTGAAAAACCTGATGAAGTCCCCTCCATCTCATTTACTTTACATTACAGATCAACGTTAAAGCAGCCTCAGTCTTGAAACAGTATGTATTTTAATGGTTGTTATCCTACAAGTTCTCAGCTACAAACAAGGTACATTTAAAAGAAAAAATAAAAGAAATGAGAAATAGAGTAACAATGTATTTTTATTTTGCTGGATGTTTATAATTTATTAGTCTGTAATCACAAAAAAACATGTGCAAAACAACTACTACTTTTCCTCTATGGAAAATGTGTTTCCAAATAACTGTTCCTCATAACTTTCAATTAAATGTAAGGTTACATTAGGTTAGAATAACTAAAATGTGTAGGAAAATTGTACATGCTTTCAGACTCCCTGTGGTATGCCCCATAAGGGTGGGAGAGAAGGTCCTATCTACAGTAGTATGGCTGCAAAGAAGATTGCCTTTATCATCAAAATCTTGATCAGTGTAGTATAGATGATCACCCTTTTGAAGGTTGTTGTATTTTTGCAATATTCTTTTACTGTATAAGATTTCTTAAGAAATGTGTTAAATTGATAGCCCTGAGGACTAAACTTCCTTGTCTAGATCCCATTTGCACAGTATACCTGCACTTAGGGTGACCAGATGTCCTGATTGGGGGGGGGGGGGCAGTCCCAATTTTTGGGTCTCTCTTGTAAGGCTCCTATTACCCCCCCGTCCCCATTTTACACATTTGCTGTCTGGTTACCTTACCTGCACTTAAGCATGTGATTAAAGTTAAACATATGCTTCACTGTTTTGCCAAACAGGAATGGACAAGCATATATCTAAAATATTTGCTGAACTATGTCCAAACAGAGCAGGCATGGCACAAACAGTAGGATCACAAGCTTCAGAACATGAAATTCACATTCCCTTATGGCACACCACAGTTCTGAATGGGAACCCGGAAGAAAATGCTGGACCTATTGAACTTAATGGGAAAACCCCTGTTGACCTCCTTGGGGCCAGGATTTCACTACCCATGTTTCCAAAGGTCAAAGGCTTCTGTTGTAGCCTGCTGAACTATATATATTTAAAACCCATATCTATCTCTGTTGCATGCTAATCTCCTGAGAAAGTTGAATGTTGTGAAACTTGGCTGCCTGTCCTGCCTCACATTTAATAGTGATATTGATTTCACTACTGTGAATTTTCAACTAAATGCTAGCCATGACCTCAACTATGAATTACTATCATTGCTACACATATGTATATGTGGATATAAGCATTTCATATAAGCTGCAGAGAGGTTGTGTTACCTACCTCTGACCCCTGCCACAGCCTCACTTAACTTTTGAATGGGGCAGTTGGTTGCTCTCAGATTTCTCATATCTGACCTTGCAATCTCACCACTGCCAGAAGCACTTCTTACTCAACTATTTCCCTCTCTGCTTTCCTGCTCACTGTTTATCATCCTCATTTCTCCTGCAGATTTCATTTCACCCACTGCATCTAATAATGTTTTCTACTAAATGGGTCATTCAAGGTGTGCTTAGATCCTTTAAAACAGAGTGCATACTACAGAATCTTAAATGTTTAATGTACAGGCAAAACTTTTACTGTTTTTCATCCTGGTGGGTCTTTAATGTAAAAGAAAAGAAAATCTAATTTATACTGACTGGACCAACTTCTGTTCTCAGTTACATGGATGTTCCATATAAATATATTCAGATAAATAAATATGGACAAACAGTTGGCCACTCAGCTTCTTGGGTGTTACAATGTCGGTCTTATCACTAGGTGTAACTTTGAGAAATTGTATTTTTAAAACCCTGACTTTCACAGGAAATATTAAATCAAACATTTGAGTAATAGAGGTTACTAGAATATTTATAACTGATTTGCAACCTTGGAATAGGACAAAGGATTTCACTGAAATCCAGACTGGGAAAGTATGATCCTACCTCATACTTTCATGGAAGGCGGCATAGAAAGGGAAAAACTAAATGGAAAACATGCAGGTTTCAACTTTGTGGAGTTTCAAACACATGTTCCCCTCAGGGGGAGAACAAAAACACAAAAAATGACCACCAGGTGGGGTTACGATGACCATGAAGCAATGGTACTCAAGAGAAATCCTGGCTCCAACATCAGATATGTAGCAGCATTTGCCTAGACATTCAGCCTTTCTGCTTCCACCCTTCACAAACCATCCATTTCCTGCCATCCCCAAACAGTCAGACCTATCCTTCCTACTGCTGAAGTCACAACACACACTTGCATTGTTCTCATGAACAGGTTACCAGGCAGAGTTCAGTGTTAGATTTCCTTCCCTCTTTTCACACTGCCCAAACCCAATATGTATAATCTCCATGTTTGGTCACCATCTGTCATAAATATAGAGGGAAGGGTAACCACCTTTCTGTATACAGAACTATAAAATCCCTCCTGGCCAGAGGCAAAACCCTTTCACCTGTAAAGGGTTAAGAAGCTAAGAGCCTTGCTGGCACCTGACCAAAATGACCAATGAGGAGACAAGATACTTTCAAAGCTGGAGCTGGGGGGAAAACAAAGGGTCTGTCTGTGTGATGCTTTTGCTGGGAACAGATCAGGAATGCTCTTCATAGCTCCTCAGAACTTCTGTTAAATTTGTAAGTAATCTAGCTAGAAATGCATTAGATTTCCTTTTGTTTAATGGCTGGTAAAATAGGTTGTGCTGAATGGAATGTATATTCCTGTTTGTGTCTTTTTGTAACTTAAGGTTTTGCCTAGAGGGATTCTCTGTTTGGGATCTGATCACCCTGTAAGGTATTTACCATCCTGATTTTACAGAGGTGATTCTTTTACCTTTTCTTTAATTAAAATTCTTCTTTTAAGAACCAGATTGATTTTTCATTGTTCTTAAGATCCAAGGGTTTGGGTCTGTGTTCACCTATGCAAATTGGTGAGGATTTTTAATCAAGCCTTCGCCAGGAAAGGGGGTATAGGGCTTGGGGGGGATATTTTGGGGGAAAGACGATTTCAAGTGGGCTCTTTCCCTGTTCTTTGTTTAACACGCTTGGTGGTGGCAGCATAGGGTTCAAGGACAAGGCAAGTTTGTACCTTGAGGAAGTTTTTAAACTTAAGCTGGTAAGAATAAGCTTAGGGGGTCTTTCATAGAAGTCACATTTGAGCAACTCTTGAACATGGGTTTGGAGATTTGGCTGAACTGAATACAAAAAATGCTCAACATTAGGTTCAAAGTAGACTCAGGCTTCTCATGAGAATTTAAGATATGGACTCTTGCCCGGAAAAAAAAAAAACTTATTTTTATCACCAAATATAAAATGTATTTCAAGGATATTAATAGGAAATGCTGCACCATGGAACAATTTTTCATTTACCCAATCTGGACAAAGAAGCAGAAATCATAACTACTTCAAGGCAAAAAAAATTGCTTCACATTAGATGCAAAATTATAGTTTGAGACCAGTCACCTGACTAGATAAAATTGCAATCACAAAATGGGAAGATTGATGTTGAGCTCAGAAATATATTCCCAGTTTGGTTTAGTTCAGTAAAGCAGAATTGAGGAAGAAAGCTTTATGTACTGCTACTGTTTTGTTTTTAAAAGCACAAAATGAAAGATTAGCTTTCAGAGCTCCTGGAAACTAAGAAGCAGTTTCTCAGAGTATTGTTTATATTATAATTTTTTTAAACAGATTTAGCCTGAAGCCTACACTATAAAAATTACAGTTGTGTTTGGGGTAGTTTTATAGTTGTTAGCCCTCATAACAATTTTAGTAAAAATGATAGTTATCTTGCAGTTGTAAGAGTACCTACAACATCTGCTGTAAAACCATTACCATTCCCTTTAGTGTCTCTCATTTCAACTTTGTTTTGAACTATCAAGAGGAAATAATCACCTTTGAGCTACATCTGTTCAGGGTTGAGACTATCAGTTTATAGAAGAGTATTTCTGGTGGTCTTTTATAGAGTGTATCCTAAACATTTGTTTAGAGCTTGTGTGCTGGAAGATCCAGTCAAACCTTTGTAAGAGGTTCACAAGATTGCGTAAAGTGTTGGCAATAGGATTTAAAATTCTGGGACAAATATTATGGGTGTGTTGGCATATGATGTTAATGTGTCTCAAACAGAATTTAAGATAATTTAATTTTTATGGCAATAAAAGGTGCTATACTATACTAGTTAGCTGATTATTGTTGTGACTATACAGACAGACTAATTGGCTGACAGTCATTAGAAATAGTTCACATACAGTGCAGAACAAAAGGCCAGAGGAACAAGATCTTACCTGTGTCTTTACCCCAAATTTGAGCCAAGTTCAAGCCTTACTTTTACTTGCTTTGTTACTCTTTAAAATATTGTTGCCATCAAACCAATGATCAGAAATAGCAGCATGTGAACTAAATGACCAAACCACAAATGGCAAGAGATTGTCAAAGTAGGAAGTTTGTGAACAACTCACTCAGAAATTCATTCATACAAACTCTTCTGCAAATACATTAGAAGTTTGGGATCAGTTACTAAACTAAAAAAGCAAAATTCATAACCAATATTATTCATAATGTATAACTTGGGCAGCTCTACTTTTTAACTTCAGACAATTTTACACCCTACCCTAACTTGTGCTTTATTCACAAATCCTACACAATTGTATAGAAAAATTGTGCAATCTTCCATGTATTTTCTTTATGAACCCATACTTGCTTGAAAAGTGGGCAGGAAATCATTCTTGAAGAGCATTACTATGAGAAGAGAGGTGGGGGGTGGTGGTCGGGGACTTTCTCCTTAGGGGGACTGAGTCATCTATCTGCTGCCCTGATCGGGAAAACCGAGAAGTCTGCTGCTTGCCAGGAGCTAAGATTCGCAATGTGACAGAGAGACTGCCAAGACTCATCAAGCCCTCGGATCGCTACCCCTTCCTGCTTCTCCATATGGGCACCAATGATACTGCCAAGAATGACCTTGAGCAGATCACTGCACACTACATGGCTCTGGGAAGAAGGATAAAGGAGTTTGAGGCACAAGTGGTGTTCTTGTCCATCCTCCCCATAGAAGGAAAAGGCCTGAGTAGAGACCATCGAATAGTGGAAGTCAACGAATGGCTACACAGATGGTCTCGGGGAGAAGGCTTTGGATTCTTTGACCATGGGATGGTGTTCCAAGAAGCAGGAGTGCTAGGCAGAGACAGGCTCCATCTAATGGAGAGGGAAGAGCATCTTCGCAAGCAGGCTGGCTAACCTAGTGAGGAGGCTTTAAACTAGGTTCACTGGGGAAGGAGACCAAAGCCCTGAGGTAAGTGGGGAAGTGGGACACTGGGAGGAAGCACAAGCAGGAGCATGCGAGAGGGGAGGGCTCCTGCCTCATACTGAGAAAGAGGGGCAATCAGTGGGTTATTTCAAGTGCCTATACACAAATGCATGAAGCCTGGGAAACAAGCAGGGAGAACTGGAAGTCCTGGCAAAGTCAAGGAATTATGATGTGATTGGAATAACAGACTTGGTGGGATAACTCACATGACTGGAGTACTGTCATGGATGGATACAAGCTGTACAGGAAGGACAGGTATGACAGAAAAGGTGGGGGAGTTGCACTGTATGTAAGAGAGCAGTATGACTGCTCAGAGCTCAAGTATGAAACTGCAGAAAAACCTGAGAGAGTCTCTGGATTAAGTTTAGAAGTGTGAGCAAAAAGGGTGATGTCGTGGTGGGAGTCTGCTATAGACCACCGGACTGGGGGGGGGAGGCAACTCGCAGAAGTTACTAGATTGCATGCCCTGGTTCTCATGGGAGACTTCAATCACCCTGATATCTGCTGGGAGAGCAATACAGTGGTGCACAGACAATCCACAAAGTTTTTGGAAAAAGTAGGGGACAATTTCTTGGTGCAAGTGCTAGAGGAGCCAACTAGGGGCAGAGTTCTTCTTGACCTGTTGCTCACAAACCAGGAAGAATTAGTAGGGGAAGCAAAAGTGGAGGGGAACCTGGGAGGCAGTGACCATGAGATGGTTGAGTTCAGGATCCTGACACAAGGAAGAAAGGAAAGCAGTAGAATATGGACCCTGGACTTCAGGAAAGCAGACTTTGACTCCCTCTGGGAACTGATGGGCAAGGTCCCCTGGGAGAACAACATGAGGGGGGAAAGGAGAGCTGGCTGTATTTTAAAGAATCCTTATTAATGTTACAGGGACAAACCATCCTGATGTGTAGAAAGAATAGTAAATATGGCAGGTGACCAGCTTGGCTTAACAGTGAAATCCTTGCTGATCTTGAACACAAAAAAGAAGCTTACAATAACTGAAAGATTGGACAAATGACCAGGGATGAGAATAAAAATATTGCTCAGGCATGGAGGAGTGAAATCAGGAAGGCCAAATCATACTTGGAGTTGCAGCTAGCAAGAGATGTCAAGAGTAACAAGAAGGGTTTCTTCAGGTATGTTAGCAACAAGAAGAAAGCCAAGGAAAGTGTGGGCCCCTTACTGAATGAGGGAGGCAACCTAGTAACAGAGGATGTGGAAAAAGCTAATGTACTCAATGCTTTTTTTGCCTCTGGCTTCACGAACAAGGTCAGGTCCCAGACTGGGCAGCACAGCATGGTGAGGAGGTGACCAGCCCTCTGTGGAGAAAGAAGTGGTTTGGGACTATTTAGAAAAGCTGGACATGCACAAGTCCATGGGGCCGGATGCGTTGCATCCGAGAGTGCTAAAGGAGTTGGCGGATGTGATTGCAGAGCCATTGGCCATTATCTTTGAAAACTCAGGGCAATCGGGGGAAGTCCCGGACAACTGGAAAAAGGCTAATGTAGTGCCCATGTTTAAAAAAAGGGAAGGAGGATGATCCTGGGAACTACAGGCCAGTCAGCCTCACCTCAGTCCCCAGAAAAATCATGGAGCAGGTCCTCAAGGAATCAATTCTGAAGCACTTAGAGGGAGGAAAGTGATCAGGAACAGTCAGCATGGATTCACCAAGGGCAAGTCATGCCTGACTAATCTAATTGCCTTCTATGATGAGCTAACTGGCTCTGTGGATGAGGGGAAAGTGGTGGATGTGTTGTTCCTTGACTTTAGCAAAGCTTTTGACATGGTCTCCCATCAGTATTCTTGCCAGCAAGTTAAAGTAGTATGGGCTGGATGAATGGACTATAAGGTGGATAGAAAGTTGGCTAGATTGTCGGGCTCAACGGCTCCATGTCTAGTTGGCAGCCGGTATCAAGTGGAGTGCCCCAAGGGTTGGTCCTGGGGCCAGTTTTGTTCAATATCTTTATTAATGATCTGGAGGATGTTGTGGATTGCACCCTGAGCAAGTTTGCAGGTGACACTAAACTGGGAGGAGAGGTAAATACGGTGGCGGATAGGGATAGGATACAGAGGGACCTAGACAAATTGGAGGATTGGGCCAAAAGAAATCTGATGAGGTTCAACAAGGACAAGTGCAGAGTCCTGCACTTAGGACGGAAGAATCCAATGCACCACTACTGACTAGGGACCGAATGGCTAGGCAGCAATTCTGCAGAAAAGGACCTAGGGGTGATAGTGGACGAGAAGCTGGATATGAGTCAGTGTGCCCTTGTTGCCAAGAAGGCCAATGGCATTTTGGGATGTAAAAGTAGGGGCATTGCCAGCAGATCGAGGGATGTGATTGTTCCCCTCTATTTGACACTGGTGAGGCCTCATCTGGAGTACTGTGTCCAGTTTTGGGCCCCACACTACAAGAAGGATGTAAAAAAAATTGGAAAGCATCCACCGGAGAGCAATAAAAATGATTAGGGGACTGGAACACATGACTTATGAGGAGAGGCTGAGGGAACTGGGATTGTTTAGTCTGCGGAAGAGAAGAATGAGGGGGGATTTGATAGCTGCTTTCAACTACCTGAAAGGGGGTTCCAAAGAGGATGGCTCTCAACTGTTCTCAGTGGTAGCAGATGACAGAACAAGGAGTAATGGTCTAAAGTTGCAGTGGGGGAGATTTAGGTTGGATATTAGGAAAAACTTTCATTGGGAGGGTGGTGAAGCACTGGAATGTGTTACCTAGGGAGGTGGTGGAATCTCCTTCCTTAGAAGTTTAAAGGTCAGGCTTGACAAAGTTCTGGCTGGGATGATTTAATTGGGCTTCGGTCCTGCTTTTAGCAGGGGGTTGGACTAGATGACCTCCTGAGGTCCCTTCCAACCCTGATATTCTATGACTTTGTATGTGCCTGTAAGGGGATGTAGCAGGGCCCCTTTTGCTCCTGCCTCTGCTCCAAGTACTCAGAGATCTTCTGGCTCAAACACCAGTGCAGTTTATTTACGGCATGCAATGCCACCACCTTCTCACCATCTAAAGCTTGGGAGTTTCAGCTCTAAAGGTTTCTCAATCTCTGCAGCCAGAAGGGAAGTGCTTCCACTCTCCAGCTTCCCCTTTTCTGTCTTCCCCCTTGGCTGCCTTCCTCTGAGGCTTTTATGCAGCTCCAGGCTAATTAGGCACAGGTTTCTTTAGGAAAAAAGAAAGAGTACTTATGGCACCTTAGAGACTAACAAATTTATTTGAGCAAAAGCTTTCGTGAGCTACAGCTCACTTCATCGGATGCCTAAAGTGGCAAATACAGTGAGGAGATTTTATATACTTTGACAGGTTTCAGAGTAACAGCCGTGTTAGTCTGTATTTGCAAAAAGAAAAGGAGTACTTGTGGCACCTTAGAGACTAACCAATTAGAGCATAAGCTTTCGTGAGCTACAGCTCACTTCATCAGATGCATATCATGGAAACTGCAGCAGACTTTATATATACACAGAGAATATGAAACAATACCTCCTCCCACCCCACTGTCCTGCTGGTAATAGCTTATCTAAAGTGATCATCAGGTTGGGCCATTTCCAGCACAAATCCAGGTTCTCACCCTCCACCCCCCCCACACAACACCAGCAGGAGAGTGAATTTATGTGGGGGGGTGGAGGGTGAGAAAACCTGGATTTGTGCTGGAAATGGCCCACCTGATGATCACTTTAGATAAGCTATTACCAGCAGGACAGTGGGGTGGGAGGAGGTATTGGTTCATATTCTCTGTGTATATATAAAGTCTGCTGCAGTTTCCACGATATGCATCTGATGAAGTGAGCTATAGCTCACGAAAGCTTATGCTCTAATTGGTTAGTCTCTAAGGTGCCACAAGTACTCCTTGTCTTTATATACTTTGAGAACATGAAACAATGGGTGTTACCATACACACTGTAACCAGAGTGATCAGGTAAGGTGAGCTATTACCAGCAGAACGGGAGGTAGGGGGAGAACCTTTTGTGGTGATAATCAAGGTGGGCCATCTCCAGCAGTTGACAAGAGCATCTGAGGAACAGACAGGAGATTGAAGTGTTCTCCAACTGGTTTTTGAATGTTATAATTCTTGATGTCTGATTTGTGTCCATTTATTCTTTTATGTAGAGACTGTCCAGTTTGGCCAATGTACATGGCAGAGGGGCATTGCTGGCACGTGATGGCATATATCACATTGGTAGATGTGCAGGTGAACGAGCCTCTGATAGTGTGGCTGATGTGATTAGGCCCTATGATGGTGTCTCTGGACCGGCTCTACATAAAAGAATGGTCACAAATCAGACATCAAGAATTATAACATTCAAAAACCAGTCGGAGAACACTTCAATCTCTTTGGTCACTCAATTACAGACCTAAAAGTTGCAATTCTTCAACAAAAAAAACTTCAAAAGCAGACTCCAAGGAGAGACTGCTGAATTGAAATTAATTTGCAAGCTGGATACAATTAACTTAGGCTTGAATAAAGACTGGGAGTGGATGGGTCATTACACACAGTAAAACTATTTCCCCTTGTTTATTTCCCCCTGCCCACCTGTTCCTCAGATGTTCTTGTCAACTGCTGGAAATGGCCCACCTTGATCACTACAAAAGGTCCCCCCCTCCCCCCTGCTTGTCTGCTGGTAATAGCTCGCCTTACCTGATCACTCTCCTTACAGTATGCATGGAGACATACATTGTTTCATGTTCTCTATGTATATAAATCTCCCCACTGTATTTTCCACTGAATGCATCCGATGAAGTGAGCTGTAGCTCATGAAAGCTTATGCTCAAATAAATTTGTTAGTCCCTAAGGTGCCACAAGTCCTCCTTTTCTTTTTTGCGGATACAGACTAACATGGCTGCTACTCTGAAACCTGTCATTATGAGACGTTTCTTTAGGCAGCTCCAATTTACCTCCCTTAATTGGAGGTGGCATGACAGAGGGCTGGCTCAGCAGTTCCTGCTTAGCACCCTGTCACCTGGCCCCACTGTTTCATGAGAATTTTCAGAAACTGTATAATACAATGTATATTAAAAGATGGTATATTCAACATAAACTCCATGGTCCTGAGCTTGCAATAAGCTCTGTGCAAACAGATCCCTCCTTGCTAGTGAGGAGTGGAGTGCTCTGTAGAATCAAGGCTTACATCTTTAAGAAAACTGGTTTAGAGTTCAGAGTTATATTTGGAGCAATATTTAGAGAGACATTGTCTGTTGGTTAGAGCAAGGGGCTGGAAGCAACTGTGAGAACTACAGCTCTGCCACTACTTGCTGTCTGGCCATGGAAAAGGAGCTCCCTGTCTCAATTTCCCTCTGAAAAACTGGGATACTACGCCTACTTTTCTGCTTCACAGGGATGTTGTCAGAATGGATTTACATTTGCAGTGGTCTGAAGATGATTTACTTACTATTCCAATGCTATGGTCACTCACTTTAAGACTACAATAGTATGATGGTTAGTATAGTAGAAATGTTAGAAATTCTATAAATAAATATTTCATTTTGGACTTGAAATATTTTGTAGTCATAAGTCTGATTTTGTTGGTTTTAAAAAGCTTAAACATTTTTTCAACATAATATTTCTCAGTTGTCTGAGTTCCTTTTCCTTCTGACAATACTGCAGTCATTTTCTTGAAGCAAAAAACAAAAGATTATTCTTACTTGTGAAGCTTCACCAGCAAAAGCCATTTTCTTTTTGCTTTTTTTGCAAAATTGGGAAAAATGCCAAAATTTGTCATTTTCAATTTATGTCTGAAACTTTTCATATAGTTCTAGAAATTAAAGACATTATTCTCAATCTTCCATATCCTTTGTGGACTGGGAATAAGTTTCATGGCCTTCATTTCCTGATGCTTGCTTTTATTAATGCCACTTCCTAGTTTAGAAGTGAAACATAAATCACATGTTATCAACCAACAGCAGTTATATCTGAAGTTAAGCTGTTAAGCTGCAACACAGATTGTATTCCATTTTTTAAGAAATGGAGCAGCAAACTTAGGTTCAAGAAGTTTAAAGAGTGATTTTGATTATATTTTTAGCAGTGGAAAAACAAAAGAAAATGGCAATTAAACACAGTGAAGTTCACATCTAGATCAATACATTTGTTTTTAGCCAGAGAACAGCTAGTATTTATATGACCCAACACACTTCCCCCCACCCAAACATTAACTGTTTAACTATTTGAAAGTTTATCATCTATACAGCCACATGAGAAAAGTTACTAGAGCCAAATTCCGCCATCCTAATTCACTTCTGTCATAGGGAAAGTGCCCATTGATTTCAAATAAAGGTTTTTTTTCCCTGAGTAAAGCCTGCAGGATTTGACCTTTGCTATGAAATGCTAAGTTTTTACCTCCTCAGCAAAAGGCTGTTTAAAACTTTCTGCTAAATGCTGAGTATTGGTAGATATAGAATATCAATGAGCTGATCAGGCATATAGCCACTCAACTGCAATGTGGATGGCACAGAAACCCACATCCAGGAGAGAGCTTGGAAGTGACAACCTTAGACGGTAACAATTGTTCACCTGCATACATAGGGGAAGTGTGCATCATGCCCTTGGCTGATTCAGCATGCTCTAATCACTGTGGCCAGCTACTTTTGCTGAATACTGCAAAAAAGAGGGTAGGGTCCTGCAGTATCCCTTTCCTTTAGGGATGACTGTCTCTTGTTCCTCCTCTCCTCTACACTCACCCACCTTTTGCAGGGAAGGCAAGGCAAGGGGAAGTGCCTACTCCACACTTCATACAAGGGGCAGGGATAATCTAGCCTTAGAAGGTGAACATACAGAGACTGATACTGAGAAAATACAAGCTATGAAGAAATTAAATAAAATTTGAGCTAACTATAGCCACAGCAAAACCCTGATAGTAAATCTCAATGCCAGAATTATGGTGCTACCAAGTACACTGCTCATTCTGCCGCGATCCCAACATGAAGCACTGATTTAATGGTGCTTCCTTAGAGAGTTGGCACATGCTGGCTAGCACTTGCAGAGCTGGAGTGTTATCACAGCCTAAAGAAGCAGGCTAACCTAGAAGTTCTGTGGAATTTGTAATCTACCTTGCAGTATGACTAGTGGCTTGGGAGTGTGACCCCCTTATGCCACAAAGCTGTAGTTTAAAAATAAAGATTATGTGTATTAAATTAATTTTTGTTCTGTCCAGAATGGTCAGTGTGGGTTATGAGGGAAGCAGAGGTTCTCTTCCCCCCTTGAGATATGGCAGTTTCAGGGCTGGCAATGGAGAAAAAAGATAGAGCAGGAACTATGCTGGGATTCTCCCATCCCTGGCAAAGCAGAGGGAGTGTCTTCTGGGGACATGAAGGCACTTGCTAGCTGCCCTTCAGGCATTGAGGCTAGCACTTTTGCTTTGTACATGGCAGATCATGATTGTGTGAGGTGTGGTGCTCAATTAGAATGAAATCAGCACTCAGGGCTGATAATAGGACAAAGTTAAGAGGCATCAGTGGTAGTACCATGAACGTTCCTACACTGCTGCAGCAAATGGCTTTAGGAAATTTTGCATGCAATTAACACAGGTATACATAATGGAAAGTTTAAGGTCCTAGAGTGGACACCCCACTACACCTCCCTCAAATCCATCTGGTATTTCCAAATGGATTAACCCTTCCCCCTGTATTCCACCATCTCTCCTCTCCCCAGAAATACATTTTGTCTTCCTGCCTCAGTTAATCTACTCACTTGTCAACTCTGTCCTTCCCCACAGTCTATTAATCCTCCTCTCCCAAGTCTGTCAGTCTATTAGACCCCTTCCCATCACAGTTCCTACTCTCTCGAGTAGAGTCATCTTCCCTTCCTGCAATCTTGGTCCTTTTCTTCCAACCAATTCCCCAGATTTTCTACTCTTCCAGTATCTCACTTTGCCCTCACTAAATAGTTGGGATTCTTGCTCAGCTATAATATCTCCTGGGCCCCCATCTGCTTCTTCCCATGCTGGTTTCTCCAAGCTTGTAACCTTGAGCTTCTCCCCCATCCTACTAGGTATCTCAACAGGAAGGGGGAGGGAGAAAGAAGAGAAAGCAGGAGCTGACAGCAAGGAAGGTTCTCATTAATTTGCCAGGAATCAGAGCCACTGACCCTATCTGTCTTGCCAGCAGGCCAAAAGCTGGCGATATGGAGAAGGTGCCTGAGAAGTCAGAGAACAAGGGAAAAAACCTGGGCTTATGGTCAGAAGAAAGTCTAGGCAGCTCCAGTGCACTTCAAATCTACCATCATAACCTAGTATCATGATAGATATTGACACAGTCAGTGGACTTAAAGCCTTAGAAATATAAAGGAGGCACTTTACCATTTAGACTATAGGAGTTGATAGAATAAATCCAATTTCATAATTTAGGTAAAGAAAAAGAAGATTGGGACATCTTGTAATAGAATAATGGTAACATGGCATTTTCTTTGGCAATATAACCTAGTTCTTTAATAAAGTCTTGTAGGCAATTTCTCTGGCCAATAAAACAGGGTATTTGTTCTGTTACCCCATTAATCATCTCACTAATAAAATACTTAGAAAGTAGAGTGAATCACATACAGTAGCTTTGAATTAGATGAGATTTGAAATACACTAATGAGAATGGAATATATGGTGCTTGCTTTAGTGATTTATTCCATGTCACCACAACCAGATTCATCCATGAATTTGTGGTGAGTTTTAAAACCTGAAATTAGTTGGACAATAAAATTGAACACTACCAGGCAAAATTCTGCTGTGCTACACCAGTCAGGGTGGAGCTCCACTTAAAATCAATGGAGCTACTCTAAAATTGCACCACTTTCAATGAGAGCAGTTTGGCCCCACAAGTATGATTATTGGTGTGGGAGAATATTCAAACAAAAAAGCACCGAGTCAGAATTAATGTGAAGTTTGTCAAATAATTTATTCACTAAAAATTTGACCAATTATACAGGGTATTACCTTTATAATAAGTCTCAACTGCATAGGTTTGAAGAAATGGGCAGCTCTGAGCCATGGATTAAAACGTTACTTAAAAACAGATTGTGCTTCAAGCCCTCTTTTCATTTTAGTGATTTTAAAACTGTTACTTACCACCTTGCACATTGTAGCTGTGGAATAAGCTGTAATTTAATAATATCATAACAAGATTGAAATATGCCAAATACAGTCAACCAGGAAGCAATTCATATACTTATGCTTTAAAATGTTACACAATTTTTTGTAGAGACTTCTACAAAGTGTTCCCCAAACTAATGATGTTTCCTTGGTTACTGAATTCCAACCAACGAATAGAACAGACATGTCCTCATAAACTAGAGCTGAAAGCTGCAACTGGACGCACCTAGATGGACCCTGCAACTGCACAGACCCCCACTGAAGTCAGCTATTATATTACTGCTTTACAGATTGGTAAAAGTTAAGGTGAATGAACACATTCTAATATATTCAAATATTTGTGAATAATAAATAGCACACTGCTTTCCTCCCTCCCTGCCACATGAAAGCATGTAATCAAATTAGAGCTGTTTATTCACAAGTCCACTTGGTACTTATTCATACAGTTCTTTTGGGACTCCAGGTGGAGAACCTTCTGTTGCTGGTGGATGAAGAATGAATAAAATCCCTGCACTTATAGACCTGGATATTAAGGAAAATCCCACACATATAGTATGGCACTAGAGGATTCTGCACAAATCCAACAAAGGTCTCCTTACTCCTGTAGTATTTGAATTTCATTGCTCATTGACTCCAGGGACAAAGAGCATTTTGACTGCACTTTAATTTAAGTAGAGAAAAAAAGAGAAAAGAATAGAGTCCTGCAATTCAACAAAAAATGAAAGGGACTAGATGTTAGGTAAGAAATCCTTTCCTGATTTAAGGGTTTTCCGCAGCTTTTTCTTCCAGCAAAGCTATAAATAATGCATGATAAAATACTTTTGTTTTGGGATGTGACTGTTGCATAGAAATCCCTAAGGAAAATTGATTTTAAAAAGAAACTTGTCAGTGACTCTGAAAATTAACTATCTGGAAAAGAGGATATAGGCTGATGTTCCCCAACCCCCTTAACATAAGCATCTTATAACATTTGCCTTTGGTACAGTGGCCTAAATTTTAAAAAGTGATTTTGGTTGTCTCGATTTTCTGATCTCAAACTTGAAATCCATTAAAGGACTGATTTTTAAACACACCCCACCCCTCCATCTAAAAATCCCACCCTCACCCATTAAGGTGTCTCAAGCTAGGCACAATAGAATAGACATCACATGTTACTTGAACATTTGGGTTTCCTGTTAAATGCTGTGTGTTTGTGACTCAAAACTATTATTTCCCCTAACCAGATCACCTCTTGCCTCTACATCCATTCCAGTTCCTGAAAATGGTGTACAGATTTTATCCATTTTTCCCTGATATATGTTCAGTTCTCCACCCCACATTTCACTAAACAAAAAACAAAAAACCCCACACGCTAAATGCTATAGTTAAAAATTGACTTGATGGTTCTGTGGTGAACTATAATCGTGCTATACTGTGGTGCTACAGTTTTCAGATCAATAGTGTGAAAGTTACCCTTCCAAATTGTCTTAGATTGGGATACTCTTAGGAGTACACAAAGAACGAATTCAGTGACCACAGTTACAAGTAAAAAAACCTTGTTCATATATAAAAGTTACATACCCATCTACACTACATGAGAGCCCAAGTAATAGCCAAGGCCATAGTCACACTCACATACCCAAAGATATTGTAGAATCTGGTGGATCTCTCAGATGGCCTCTCAATCCAGGGGTGGTTCCTGCTGGGGTCATCCCAATGAGGATTCCCCTCTGATCTTCCCACTTTAGCTCCACTAGGGAGCCTCTTTTTGTTCTGACCATGCTTAACAGCATATGTCTAAGCATAAGGATTCCAATCTTTTCTTATCTGTACTTCCACACCCTGTAAATGTTGATGTGCCCTGCTTTTCATAGCTTGTTCTTAGTTCTCCTTTTCTTATTAGCATCTTCAGATTTCAACCTGTTTTCAGAGTGACCTATAGTCAGAACAGAACTTTCTGTGATACTACAATCAAGTGTCTTATGGTCTGAATGGTTACATTGGGACATATTTTCTGTAATATCACCTACTGGGACATCCTTTACAGTAATCTTGTAGTTTTATTGGCATAGGGTCAGTCACTTGCATCAAGTCTCCTTAAGCCTGATGCCTAGTGTGACTAAGCTGAACTCTTACAGACCTTTGCCTCTAGGCCTTGCATTACAGCCATGGTTTACTTATATGTCTGTCTAATACACACTCTTCACTCCTAAATACTTATCAGCCTTGTACTCCTATCCTACTTATTCACCACACATTTGTTAGGTCATATATAATCAAAGTTCACTATGACAACATACATTAAGTGAACAAATTGGCTACACATTTATTAAAAGCTAACTGAAATTGCCTTCTGTTTCTACAAGTGTCGCTCATGCAATTTTATTTAAACCTTTAACAAAAAAAGCTAAAGAAAAAACTACTTGAATTTTAGCCATTCATGTGAAGAAATTAAGGGGAGAACCATATAACTGACATAACAGTAGAGATCTTTATACCCAAGGCAGCAATTACAGATTTTATACCAGCTACCTTCCTAGATTCAACAGCCTTCTCTCCTTCAGTGATCTCATCCTTTAGTCACTTCCAGGGTTCAAAAGGTCTCTCTCCTTTAGCAAGTTTGTAACATCATACATTGGAAAGCAGAACCAGTTAGGATTTTAAATTAAAAAGAAAATCAAAATATGGTTTGATCAAGCTCAGCAACTAGTTAGAGAATAGGAAAACTGGAGGGAAGGGCAGCAGAATGCTGATGTATACAGGTGTTTGCAAACTTGCATAGGTCTTATATATTTGTCCTTTTGGTGAGCAAATTCATTGTTGAGCACTGTAGGTAAACCAAAAGAGATTTAAAAAAGAAAGACAGCAAAGTGCATTTGGAGTTTCCCTTTACAGACATATGCTGCCCCATGGAGGCCCCAGTTCACCAATGTACTTGAGCATACGGCCAAGTACTCAAGTAGTCCCCTTGACGACAATGGAATTAGAGCATGTGCTGAAATTCTTTGAATTGGAATCATTTTTATATACAAAATTAAGATAAGGCAGAGTAGGTAAAATAATTAATCCACCTCTGAGTGTTGATTTTAGGCTCAAATTCATCAGATATAGTATTAAATATTCTCCATGTTAATTACATGTAAGCTATTTTCAAGAAATGGGATAAGAATAGGCAAGTTTTATTCGGCTCCTGGAAGTATAGTTGAAGTAAATATGAGATCTAATTTCCATTGCCCAATACAGCTACTGACTATTATATAAAATAGTAAATAATGGGCTAACAGGTCTTAAAATTTTGACCCCACTTTTCTCGATAGCGGCTTCCAAAGAAATAAACAACTTGGCTAATATATGAGCTACCATATAATCCCAGTTTGAAAAAAAAAAATCACTTGACTGACAAATTGACATTCTGCTGAGGTTATGAGCTGCTTCTGAGCTCCTGGGGTAGGTTTTCTTCCCCCACATAAATTAGCTGAAAACAGGGTGTCAGCAGAATAAAGTATATATAAACTCACACACACAAAAATTAAATACATACACAGACACACAACCAAGCTAACTGAAAGTAATATGCAACCAAAACAAACCAAAAGTGTGTGTAGCATAGCTGCCAAGGTGAGGCACAAGCCACAGAAAAACTGGGTTGGCCAGAGCACATCTGGGAAGATAAAGGGCTTCATCAAGTGATCTCTCACTTAGTCTACAGCCAGTGTGTCCTTTATGTGATATTTAGTACATTGATCCCTTGTTAATAACATGGGTCAGTGAAACTTGAACTTCAGAGCCCATGAAAACAAAAAAAAATAATGTTACAGGATAAAAAGACAATGAATGGTGCAATATATATAAGTGGTGTTACTAGAAAGCACAAGAGAAAACAAGAAAGGTATACTGCACATTGTCAGAAGGGCAAAGAACAAAAAAAAAATAGGTACAAAAATCAGGAAAGAAAAAAGTTCTGGGGAGAGGCCAAATATACCAAAAAAGGATGGATGGGAAGAAATCTTCAGTAAGAGAGAAGGATTACAGCAAGGAGAGTAATGTGTCACCATAAACAACAAGAGAGAGTGGCAGACAAAAAATGAGCAACGGGTACACCTTTTGCATTGGGTGTGCAAAGGCTTAAATGGAGGATATTATTTGATAGACTCCCATCTCACTTTCTGGCAAAGCTCCTCAAGTGAGGCTCCAACAGAGGGTCATTACTCCCACATTTAGGGCTGGTCTACACTACACAGTTAGGTAGACATAAGGCAGCTTATGTTGACCTAATTATGTCAGGGTCTATGCTACAGCCTTCCTCCCACTGATGGAAGTGTCCTATTACAGAGGCATAACTCCACCTCCATGAGAGGCTAAGGCTTTTGTCAGTGTAGTTAGGGTGATGCCCTGTCTGTGTAGACACTATCCCTTACATTGGCTGTCTTGTCAATTTCACAGCTCCTGACATGAAATTGACAGGAAAGCCCCTACTCCCAGCTGGGAGCCACTCCCAGCTTTGGACCCCATTTCTGGCTGGGAACTAGGGTGAGAAAACCCTTAAGCCCCCTGCTGGAAGCCAGGCAACCTTGTCAATTTCAGCCCTGACCTTGACAAGGCTGCCTGGCTCTGGGCAGGGATCAGGTGCGGGGGGGAGGGGGAGGGCATGCAGAGAAACCCCGGTCAGCCTGCTGGGAGCCTGCGGGGCAGCCAGACTCCTGGCAGTGAGCTGCCAGCAGAGCTGAGCAACTGGGCTTTCAGCTCTCCACACTGCCCCTCTCAGGTCAGGGGAAGCACTCCTGAAGAGGACATGCACCACCAACCCAAGAAGGGTAGTGTGGACATGCACCACTGCAGTAATTACAGTAGTGGCTGTAAGTCAATTTAGGTTTTTAGTGTAGAAATACCCTTACATGCATTCTTTATTAATGAGAAATTTCCATACACAAAAAAATATAATTAAGATTACATGCATTTCTTAATAATATCATAATTAGAGCATGGTCTAATTCCAGGTACTCCAAGGTCTGCAGGAAATCTCAGGACTTGAAGTCCCTGGTATTTGTGTGGAAGCCAAATGCCCAACCCATCCCCACAGCACCAGGCTCTTTAGCTTCCCTAAATCCTCCCTGCAAGGTGTTTCATTATGGAGGAGGATTTCCCCTAAAACAATGCTGACAGACAGACAGACAAAATCTGGCATGCTTAAGGTAGCATGATGCCATTGAGAGTGGCTATTCCACAGATATTGTGAATTGTCTTTTGGGCCATTACATTAGATGTTATGAATGCATAGTAAAAGTACAGTTCCATTAGCATTAATGGAAGCTACCCATGTAAATCCTTCACACATCAGTGTTAGACTAAATTCTTTAATATAATGGCTCAAAATGAACATTTGCATATTATAGATTCATAATACTAGGTATTTTACACTTAGTCATTTCGCTGAAATTGCATGGTGCAAAATTGTAATTTTTATGCTTTAGTAAAACTATTCTGTTGGTCACTCTAATGACCTTATCACTAAACATTAACTGAGTTTTGAAATGGCAGGAGCACAGCAAGTCTCAAAAATCAATTCAATTGATTTCTATTTATGTAGATGCACAGAGTCTTACAGTGGAGGAAGCTCTTTTTTTCAAGAAAATTAAAGCTGGGACTAAATCCAAATTTTGCCTTCTCATTTTGTCAACTTCCTGTGACTATTCAAATAGCTCCTCCTCCCCACCGCCTGCTTCCTTTTTAGGAGATGAGGCTCAACCAAAGCCTCAGATCCAAAGTTCCTCAAAATACAGATTAGAATTTGTCATATGCCCCCATCTTTACAATGGGATGAGCCCCAATCAACATCTGAGGGAAGGAAGGGGAAAGGGTATTGAAATCTGGATCCAGATTTTGCAGTGCATCTCCAAGTCCCTCTGCACAGGTAAATGTACTATTTTCATATTTTGTGTTGCATAATTAGATTTGATGCCTGAACATCTCAATAAAGTTAGAATCTAAATAACTGAGCAAATAAGACGTGTACTAATTGGAATAATGTTCAGTGCAGTGGACTTTATTCACACATGATTCCTCATATGAGTAGGTGCAGGCAACAGTACCATCACTTTCCTCCAAAGAAAGGCAACTTAAAAACTAGCTGAGGGTTCCATAGCAGTCACACTAGTGGAGGCAGCTGCACTAAATCAGAACATTTCCTAAGTATTCTGGCTTCACCCTTTTCATGGCCAGGCTCCCTAGCAGATCAAGGGAGGACTCAGGCAACTTGCACTCCAGGCTGCCTTTGTCTATTAGAAGCAACAGGTTGTGTGCAGTTTTAGAACTTTACTGATTTGAAAGCAAAAGTAGAGACTCAATTAGTACGCTACTAAACTCATTGTAAAAAAATTTCCATTGGCTAATAGGATCAAGTAGAATAATTACTTACACTGACAGCAAAAATGCCTTCTAACATAATGGCCTGCAAGAGTCAAACAAATGTTGTCTCAAGCCTGTCATTTAAAAAAAAAAATCTGTCTTAAAACTAGTGTAAGTGAACACAGTAGTACTTTAAATGTGTTATGGTGAGTTGTTTGTAGTGCTTTAGTTGCTCATTTGTTTGGCTGCCACCCATGCATAACAGGTAAATGAAAGGATTTCAAGGAATATGGTTGCATGGTTCAGGGACTCTCCAACTGACTTTCCTGGAAAGGAAAGTCAGAAAGCAAGGAAATTACACCTCAGTTTCTATGTTGAGCTATTTGTGAACCAAATAATTTTGCATGGAATACAGAAAAATGGGGCCCTGAAAGAATTAGGAACCAGAATGAGCATATAGGAGTCTGCAGTGAGTTGAAGTCTGGCAATTTCTGAAAACCAGCTTAGCATTCTCAGAAAAGAGTATCAACTGCCTCTGATATATGTTCTTATTTACCCTCTGTTAATTACAAAAAAGGCAGGGAAGGAACATTCAATAAAATTGAAAGGTGATAAATTCTTCTTAGCATATGCACAACATGCCTCAGTTGGCACGTGAGCAGGATTCATCACCAAATTTGGTCTGCTGATTGAGTCACTAGCTTCCCTGGCTTAGGCCAGATACTGATAGAGACTGCAATGCTGAACGCTGATCTATGCTCCTGATAATAGATTTAAAAGCTGCGAAGAGGAAATACTATTTTCCACAATGTAAAATGGGTTTAACTCATTGCCCCAAGACAGAAAGAGGCCAGATGCTGAATAGCATTCAGAAGTTAGAATGTAGGAGGAACGAAAACATCCAGTTACATGTCACTGGATTTTTAGAAGGATTATAAACTCTCATATTTAAGGGAATAAGTCAACCGCTAATTGATGTGGCTTTAAAGGAAAGCTCTCCTGTGGCCAGTCACATCCTGTCTACTTTTCTTACATCTTATGAAAGATTAGCTATTGGTACTATCAAACACTGGATATCAGACTGCACAGAGATGCAGAGCTGAAGTGCATGTACTCACACTAGAAAGAAAAAAGCCAATGGTAGCACCAGCTCTCACCTACATCTTTTCCTTTAGCTTCATCATTTCAGTGTTTCTGATAACAACGAGAAAAAGTGCTGGGGTCAAGAAGCTCATGTGTATGGCCCCAGTCCTGAAACTTGTTTGCAGGTGAATACCCCCAACCTGTGCAGAACCCCATTGAAAACTCAATGGGTGACTTGCTTGGCATCAATCAGGGTCTAAGTGAAAAGCTCACAAAATGCAGGCTGGCTTTACTCAAGATAATGGTGTTTTACTTTAATTTCAATGGGGCCAGGATTTCACCTGCAAAACAGACCGTCTTTGAGCCATCTATCAAAGCACTAGGCTGAAGAGATTGTGAAAACAGAGACTGAATTACTTAAAAAACACAAATGACATGTGTGCATACAGAGATGCACATGAGTTTCCTATCACGCTCCTTCCCTAATGCAGTTTAATTGTGCTGGATATAATGCTTATTAAAATATTCAAGGGTAACATTTTCAAAAGCACTTAAGCCCCATTTTCAAAATTGATTTCAATAGGAGTTGGGTGCCTTTGAAAAATTCTAGTTGGTGACTCTCTACATTAAATATTTGGCCCTCTGGAGCTTAAATCTCATTGAAAGTCAATGGGACTTCAGGCTCTCAAGTGCCTAAGTCACTTTGAAAATGGGACACAGGTTCTTTTGAAAACTTTATCCAAAGTGCTTAAAAGCCGACATGATTTTTTAAAACCACATACAATATATGTATCTGAGTGACTCAGATGGGTGAGCTGCTCTGAAGCAATCACTAACTTTGAAAGGGCAGGCATAAGCTTGAGAAGTTAACATTTAAAAAAATATAGGAGCTTTTCTAATTATAGCACATCATGTGTTATTTGACTCTGAAAGAATGATCTCTTAAAGTTTAACTCTGTGCTTCTCTCTCTCATGTAACCATGCACTGCTAGACAATCATATCATAGTCAGGCTATTGTACATCAAGCAAGTGTCAGGAAAGCTTATTTCCTATCCAGATTATTGGAGGGAAGAACACATGTCTAAAAGTATAAGACTCACTCTGTTTCTTTTTTACATCTATTAACTAGAAATGAGTTCCTGGCCTAAAAAAGTCTATTTTATAAAGCTATTATGATCATATGCTTCAGCCTCATAAAGCAGTCCAATACTTCTACAGTTAAAAAGATAAGCAGGATTTTGTCAGGCAAAGTGGGTAATAATGCTGATGAGACATTCTAGAAGAGTTTACTGATCCAGCACTTTCAGTTCTGGGCCTACATATTTTAAGTAACTTACATGTGTTTTATTTCTGAATTATTCATTTATAAACTATAATTAGTAATGGACTATTCCAAGAAATGCATTGGGAAATTGATTAATTCTGAAAAGAGTTTTGCAGAGTTTAGTCATAAACATGTAACCAGTGCAGTCATAAAAACAAGTTGTATTAATAAAGCCCAGAGCTCAACATGGATAAGAAATCATGTTTGCCAACATAGGAAACTGGGGACAAACCCTTGGCTATCATCAAGCTTAACAGCAATTTGGAAAAATAGATAAAAAATTTCTCCCCAAGTCAAATATATTAACACTGTGTGCTTTAAACTGGTTGTTGCTGTTGATCCTAAACATAAAATTTCTAAAGGGCCATATTGTTACTTCCTGTGTCAAGCCTCACAGGAGGAAGAAATGTCTGCTGAAAATCCCCAGTGGTTCTCCTCATGAATTTTCTCCCTCCAGTGGAGGAGCTGCAGTTTGCCTCCTGTCTTGAATGTGTCATATATGTCTGTTAAGGAGCTGGATGGCTATAAACAGCCTTCCCTTGCTGTACTGTGCCCCAGCTGTGCCTCATCATTTGCTGGAGACCTGACTGTATAGATTTCCTACAAAAAAAGTCTCCATAAACTCACAGGGAAGATTTAGCATCTTATGGAACTACTTCGTTACTGTTGCCCTATACCATGAGCCAAAAGGAGCCTTTTGCTAATAAATAGGTTGACCCACTTTATAACTGGTTTTCCAGGTTTTGGTACAGAAAGGAAATTAAGTCCATCCTTACTGCTACAGTTGGAAGCATTAAAAATTAAACATTTGCCAAAAGTATCAGTTACTCATATCTCCTCTTCCAGGTATTAAGGGAAGACTTTGGTAATCTTCATTATCGGACCTTTAATACAAATGTTCTGATTTGGAGAGTAATTTTCCAACTAAAAGGGACACAATCAAAGCTGATTGTGCCAAAATTAAATCTATTTTTATATCTGTTTGCCAAGATTTTTTTGTGAGCATTTCTCCAAGCAAATACTTCAGTACTACCTTTACTGTCCTGCACATATGGGCAACAAATACAAATCCTACATAAAGAGAAGAAAATATTCCAATAAATTCACAGGTTTCTATTTCAAGCTTCCAAAGGTCTATCACATTTTTTGATCAGGCCACTTCCTCAAATATTTACTTTTTCACCCATCCCTTGTCCCACTGAGGAACAAATATTTAAAATCCCATAGGATGGGCATTCCAGATTAGACAATTAATCCATATGGACCAGAATCTAACCTTCATCCTTCAGTGACCATTACTCAATGTTTCAGAAGACTGAAATCCTGTTGTACAATTCTGTACATGTTAAACATTTTTTTTTTGGACAAGGGCTGTGATCAGTTTCACTCCTGAAGCATGATATTTGATTACCTTTATTTTAACAACCATAGTTAAAAATGCTGTTCATGGTCATAAACTAAGTTCTAAGACCATCTATCACCATGGCCTTGAGTTGTTTGCCACCAAGTCTATTCTTGATCCCATCCATTCTGATTTCCATCTTCTCAACTGCACTGAAATTACTTTCACCTAGGCCATAAAGGATCTTCTGCAAAAGTTTCAGGGCCTCTAACACCATTCTTACCTTCCTTGTTCTCTCTCTGCATTTTGACACTGTCAATGTACCATCCCTTCTTGATATCTTGTCATCCCATGGCTTTCACAACTCTGTTCTCTACCTAGTTCTGACAATTCCTTCAGTACCTCTTTCACTGAATCTCTCTCCTCCCCCATTCTTCCACTTTATTTTTCTCCCTTAATAGCCAATACAATCGCAAATCAACCAATATATCTTTGACTATAGAAGGCATAAAATATTAAAGCCTCCTATCTGTATTAAGCAATTTGTGGTACTGGAGAAACTGTGTGGTTGTCTCAAACTCTGTGTGAGCTAAACTATTGTGTCTCAAAAAATTTTGCTTAAGCAAGATCTTTTTATGCACAATTCTTTTCTGCTCTCCTTTCCCCTCTACTGGCCAGGAACACATTTTTTTAAAGTTTCTTTTAGTAAAGACTCTTTTCAGTTTCCTTACCTCCAAGGTCCAAGATAAGCTGTCTTACAGTAGGTGAAGGTATAGCCTGATGCCACAGCCAAAACCAGCACGTAGGTAAATGCAACGTCTGACAAATCCAATCCACCAGTGGGAAATATAATGTTTTGAAATATGTTAGTCTTGTGCCTAGCTAACTTCTCTGAAGATAAAGTGATTGAAAATGAGAAGGGGCATTAAGTCACACCAGGAAGTACTATTTCTATAGGAGAACATTTTCTGTGGGTCTGATGAAAAACCTCTTGCCCTGATTTTAAAGAAGTTTGAAAATGCATTCTCAGTTGCTTGACATATACCTTTGTTAGACTAGCTGTGACATCAGTAATAGAGCTGGATGAATAATTCATTATTAATCATGTAGTCTACAAATTTAGTCTCTTGTTCATGAAATTCTCTGTATTCTTTACGTAAAGTTATTCATGAATCTCTTCAGTGAAAAATTCTTGGTTTGCAGATTATTATTTACTCATTCAGAAATCCTCACAATTACTGTTGTGTTGGTTAATTACATAGCTCAAGTAATACTGATTGACAACTAACCAACAGAGGGAAAATTGTGAGTTTTATAATGAAGTTATAAATTTGCTTTTGGCAAAAAAACTATTCAAGCTTAAAATTGAATTTCATGAATATTGACACAGATAAAGCTCAGTGTCAAATATTGTGAGGGTGTTTCTGAAAGGATAAGGCTATAGGGCAAATGGTGGGGCCCCATTACTTCTTCCAGGTCACATAAATCCTAGCTGCAGTGCTGGAATCCCCTCAGAGACAATTACCACCCAAGGGACTTAACGCCTACAATATCTAGAGGATGAACAGGCAATTCTTCCTTTAATTTCTCAGACACAGCTTGCAATATCATTGGAGGACAGCCAAAAAAATTTTACCTACTCCTATTATTTAATTTTATGAGCTTTGTCTCCATCCTCCCCATATTAGACAATAATCAAAACGGAGGTTCCCTTCAGCACAACAGCCAATTAGTTACCCAAAACCTACCATATTTTCCTCACACACACACGGCACCTTTTCCCCAGTTTTCCCCCTTGATAGGGCTTTTATAGCCACCTGTTCCTACATGGCAATAGTCTGGCCATGATGGGTTAGAGGCCAACAAAGAAGGCAATGGGTTTTGCCAGATGTAATGAGGGCAGAGCCTGAAGACCACAAAAGTGCACAAGATTTGGCAGGGTAAATTGTGCTATCATTAATCTTTATTACTGATTATGCATGAGGCAAAGAAAACCCAGCTTGACTTTCAGATCTTAGGTTGAGTTTGCTGGTGTCATAAAAATAAAGGGAAGGGTAACCACCTTTCTGTATACAGTGCTGTAAAACCCTTTCACCTTAAGAAGGTGAGATAACCTTGCTGGCACCTGACCCAAAGTGACCAATGAGGGGACAATTTACTTTCAAAGCTGGAGGGGAGGGAGAGAAGAGAACAAAGGGTTTGTCTGTGAGATGCTTTTGCTGGGAATAGATCAGGAATGCAGACTTACAACTCCTGTTAAGTTAGTAAGTAATCTAGCTAGAAATGCATTTGATTTCCTTTTGTTTAATGGCTGGTAAAATAAGCTGTGCTGGAGGGAATGTGCATTTCTGTTTGTGTCTTTGTAATTTAGGATTCTGCCTAGAGGGATTCTCTATGTTTTGAATTGGATTACCCCATGGGCATTTACCATCCTGATTTTACAGAGGTGATTCTTTTACCTTTTCATTAATTAAACTTCTTCTTTTAAGAACCGGACGGATTTTTGATTGTTCTTAAGATCCAAGGGTTGGGTCTGTGTTCACCTGTACCAACCGGTGAGGATTCTTAACAAGCCTTCCCCAGGAAGCGGGGTGTAGGGCTTGGGTGGATATTTTGGGGGAAGACATCTCCAAGTGGGCTCTTTCCCTGTTCTTTGTTTAAAATGTGGTGGTGGCAGCATACTGTTCAAGGACAAGGCAAAGTTTGTACCTTGGGGAAGTTTTTAACCTAAGCTGGTAAGAATAAGCTTAGGGGGTCTTTCATGCAGGTCCCCACATCTATACCCTAGAGTTCAGATTGGGGAAGGAACCTTGACAGTTGGGTTGACATAAAATCAGACTATATCTTCAGATGGTGTTAATTAGTATAGCTCCATTGAAATCAACAAACCTATTCTGTTTATATCAGCTGAGATTCTGGCCATATGTTTCTATTTCTTTGACAAAGTATTCCTGAGACAGTTAAACATGGAACACCACACTGTCACACAGCAGAACCCCTCTTTAAGGGCCCAATCCTCTTCCAACTTGCATCATTTGCAAACTGTGTAAAACATTACTGAATCAGAATAACACTGTCATGGGGACCACTCACCTCTCATAAGCACCCCATCTCAGGGCATGTGCCTGCACACTGTGTGTTTAAGATGGGTCTTTACTGACTCCCCCTTCAGCCAAGTCACACACAGTCCATATGGGGGTGGAAACCAAGCCCCTTCTGGGATACAAGTCCAACCAGGCCTATCTCTCGATCTGCATCCCTATCCCTGGGCTTGCTCCTCAATCACAGTACCCTGGTTTGAACTGTCTTAGCCCCTTCTGGATTCTCTCAAATTGTTCCTGCTTTTCAAGCAATTCCAGCCCTGATGTGGGGCCATATTCCCCAGGGCTCAGTCCCTGGAGACTCTTTGCCTTTCAGGGCATTTCTGGCCCCAACTCTTCAGCTGGGCCACTAAGAGACTCCAGTTCCCCTTCTGAGGCATATCAAAGTCCAGACCACTTTCCCAGTGGCTAGTGGAGGGGAACCCAGGCCTGCCCTCTACTCTGGGTCCCAGCCCAGGGATCCTAGTCATAGCAGCTGTTCAGCATATACCTTTAAATAAACTGCATCACTGCTACAATTCCCTGGACCACTTCCCCATGGCCCCAGGACATTCTTTGCCCTTACCTTGGGGCCTTGTCCTTGTTGATTTCCAGCAGCCAGTCCAAAACTCCTTTGCATTCCCCCAGCCTTTGCCACCACTGCTCTGTCCAAGGCACTGTCACGCCGCCAGCCAGCCACACCATTCATTCTCCTCCAGCTCTAGCAAAGAACTAATCTTAGCCTAGCCCACCAGCTCTTCTTATACTAGCCTGTTGGGCCCCGATTGGCTGCTCCCTGCGGCCTCTGATTGGTTGCTTCCCACACAGCCACTCTGGACAGCCTGGAGGACCTCTCTACTGCCCTTTTCTGGGGCAGGGTGTGGCAGGGCCATGAGGCCTTCAACAGGGGGGCTCCGGAACTAGTCCACCCCATCACACACACCAACATTAGATTCAGTTTGCACAGGTGTAAATAATGACAAAAACGTACATGGTAGTGAAGAATCAGGCCCTACATTTTGTAAAATAATTAAGGCTGGAACTGCAGGTTATAAAGGCTTCCTGGCAAGATCACATGCTTGTGCATTCATTTCTCTAAAAAAAAATAAGTCTTTAAAATTATTCAGCCACATTACACGCATTTTTAATCACTAACCTACATTACATTTGACAGGGTACATTCTTAACTCATTTAATGTTAGTTACATGGCTAAAGGCCTATACATTCAGCTCAGATTACATGCAGATTTTTATGAAGCCATTTCACAGGTCCTATTTAGCACCACTATAATCATAATTGCTTAAGAAAACTGAGAAGCACTTAAAAATAATTGTTCATTAATTCATTGCTAAATTGTGAAATTAACTTTTATTATGTTTTGAGGTAATATACAACATACAATAGGTAATAAACCTCATTAGTTTGCAGTGCATATTTCAACAACTGTATTCCTAGTTTGACTGAATATTTGTGATTAGTGATTTTGGCATAAATTATAACATGAATTTACAGGACAAATCTATATTAAACTAGGACTGATAGGACACTAAAATATTGGTTAGGGCTGATTTGTATCTTGCTTATACCAGTTTTACACTAGTGAAACTCCACAGATGCTAGTGGTAAACGAGAGGAGAATCTGATGCCAAGTACATGTTATCTGTAGGGGAAAATAGTAAATATCTGAGGAGGAGCTAAGGTACAGTAAACACAGGACTGGAGGAAAGAATCCTTGAGTTTTAATTCCTACTTGATGTGAGATCTTGGATACGTCACTTTACGTGTCTGCCTTGGATTCCCCATCTGTAAATGGGGATGATACTACTTACCACCTGTTTCACAGAGAAGTTGTGAACTTGAAAGGGGGAGGATTATCCGAAGTGTTCAGTGTTGACTTAACCCTGCTCGGATGAAGGCAATGGAAGTTTTACCATTGATTTTTAGGTCAATGCTGAACACTTTTATAAATTCCACCCTAAATAATGAATGGACCTGATTCTCCTCTCACGCAGGTTTACAATGGTGTATCTCCATTGAGTCAGTGGAGACAATTTTCTTCTACAAATGGTGTCAGCAAAGGTCCAATTGAGCTGCATATGTCCACGTGAAGCACTACAGAGGTAATATTACTGGTAATCATTTTTATTCCAGTAAAAGGACATTTCATCAAAAGTTTGTATTTTTAGGGTCAGACAATGTGGGTGGGAAAGCTGAGCATTCCAGTCCAGTTTGGTTTTTGTCACTCAATGCAACTGTCCATAACTTTCAGAACTACTGTGCTCCCCTGACATCAGGGACTGCTCCTGCTTTGCATAAGATTTAATTCAGCACACAATTCACCACTACCACTTTTTTAAAAATATGCAGAACATAGATGTAGCTTGTGTTACTAAAATCCTCATGTGCAAGCCAATTGATTTCAATAGGGAATTCCCAGACACTTGGCTAAACCAGTTTTAAACAGATTGAATCTTCAGAAAGGGGAAAAGCAGTTGGATCATAGGGGACAATTGGGTCCACTGGGCCTGCCTCATATACAGTTCCTTTCAGGAACATCAGACCTCAATGAGCAATGGCTTAGAAACTACAACAAAGGCTTAAACTGATTGAAGGTAGTTAAAATGGGATTTATGAATGCATTGGAATCCTTGTCACTGGAAATTTTCTATTTCATTACTTCCGGGATGAGTCTGTCAGTCTAAAAAGCGGACTTTAAAGGACATTGTTCAGAACCGTGGAAGAAAAGCAGAGAGTGAAGACAGCCACATACAAGCAATGCAAAGGACAGTCAGCTCCCCAGATGCTCTACCTTTTCCCTCGGAACAAAAAGAACTGCCTTTTTAAGAGATTTAATCCCCCTCAGGCCCTGGAGAAATCCACCAAGAAAGGTTGTGCAATTACTTTCACTGGAGATATTCCTGGCTGGACTACAGACGTGATGCTGCCTATTAGGGCTGGTTTACAGATAATGAACTGAACCCTGCCATGTTGCAGAAAGATGGACCAATTAGAGTTCCTTTTATTCCAACTGATTCTATGATTTAATGAGCACATGAAACTCCCATTAACATTAATGGAAGTTCTGTGCATGTACTGAGGGGAGAATAAAGCCCTGTAGTTTATTTTTTTAATAAACAGCATGAAGCAAACAAAGAATGTGAATCTCTAAGTGAAGTCGCACAAATTGCATATTCTGAATGAGGGATAATATTTGAGAGACCAATCCTGGGGCACAGAAAGTAGAAACATGAGAGAGAGAGAGAGAGAAAGAACCAGGTCTTACTCAACACTGACACAGGCAATTTAGTCTGGGCTTATCCTGTAATGCCTGTAAAATAAATAGTAGGAAAAAGCTTTCACGACCAGATAAAATGAAACACCTGAGAAGACAATAAGGCTTAGTATTGACAAAAATGATGCCCTCTGATGTTTTGCTCTGAATGCTGACACTAGTCAAGAATTATTTTTCCCTTTTATTTTCTAAGTACTCGGATTACTGTAAGTACACAACAGTTTGTATTGCTGAGAAAAGCCATCCCACTATGAATGCCATCCTGAGACTAGAACAGATCTCCTTTTATTACAGGCAACATTCTGGGCCCCAGTCATGTCCCCATGATCTGTATGCAAGTAGGACCCTCACTGCAAACCCCTCTCACATGGAAACAAGGGTCAGAAGCATTAGTGGAATTCCCCATCCCTTGTCCTGGACCCTGTAGAGAGCACTCAACAGGCCTGAAGAGTGAAAATGTCATAATCCTCTAAGATTCCTTGGGAAACTTAATACAGACTGTTAGTTTTCTGAAACCCTCATTCTATAGGGGGTAACCACTATACAAAGGGAGTCCTGGGACAGCCACTGGTTTCTATGTGAATGAGACAGTAGGCTGTTACTGCTTCCCTGTGTAAATTAACAGCTAATCTGGCAACATATTACAGCCACTTTTCTCAGTGTAACACAACACACTCAATACAAATCAGTAGAGAATCAGGTCCAGTACATATATAGCCGTTGGCCTGATTCTCATCTTATGTAAAGCAGGTTTTATGCTGGTTTAATTGAATGGAGATGACATTCACAATTATCAGGAAATGTGTATATTCTCCTAACCTAATTCATCTGCTTTGAGACCCAAATAACATACTCAATAGATACAGTATAATTGACATACAATTATCTGAACACTTTTTCTAAGGAATTTCCATTTTGATGTGCTTTCTCATACATTACATTTTTTTTAAAAAAACTAGACGATTTATAGCTATAGCATCAAGATTATACTGGATAGTTTATCCTTAATGGCTCTCAGAAATGGTCTGTGCAAAGGTCTTTCATACTTGGCATTATTTTTTTTTCTTTCCACAATTTTGGTTTTGTGATGATTCCTGGAACTAGAATTGATTAGTACATGACTTTATATCATATTGCCTTTGCCAAAGAGATAATGCTACTGCGGCATTTGTGGTGTTCCGTTAAAAGAATATAGGAAATACTGTATTGGTATTAATTAACTGAAAAGTCAATTATAAATTTTATTGGTATAAGTTATTCTTTCAAAATTCATTGGCAACTCATGCATCTAAAACACGGCTAAAAAATCCTCTTGGGAAAGAGATAACATATGGAGAACTTCAGCATTTTTGTTGGGAACTGTTGCCTTTGTTTTCTTGACACCCTCTCTCTCATGTATGGTCTAGAACAGTGGTTCCCAAACTTGTTCCGCTGCTTGTGCAGGGAAAGTTCCTGGCGGGCCGGGCCAGCTTGTTTACCTGCCGCGTCAGCAGGTTCGGCCGATCACGGCTCCCAGTGGCCGCGGTTCACTGCTCCAGGCCAATGGGAGCTGCTGGAAGTGACGCGGGCCAAGGGATGTACTGGTCGCCGCTTCCATGAGCTCCTATTGGCCTGGAGTAGCAAACCGCGGCCACTGGGAGCTGCGATCGGCCGAACCTGCGGACGCGGCAGGTAAACAAACTGGCTGGTCTGCCAAGGGCTTTCCCTGCACAAGCAGCAGAACAAGTTTGGGAATCACTGGTCTAGAAGCCTCATTACAGCTACACTCATTACACTATTAAGTTTCTGTACTTAAATAACAAACAGTTTCAGATTTGAGAGTATTCTGGTGTCATCTAGTATATTCTGATTGACTTAAAATGGCAAATTCCATAATATTGTAATGTAACTTGAACTAAATCTGTTTTTATTTAGAATATGTTCAGATGTGGAAGCTAAAATTAACAACCTGACTGACAGTGCCTTCATTTAGCCATCCAGGTATGGGAAGTTGACTTTAATGTACTCTAACATTGCCTGTATACCCATCTCAAAATAGCAGTATGTGTAGGGAGAGAGAAAGATAGAAGGTGGATTGTGAGGAGTGGATTCCACCTTTGAAATCTTTCATACCCTGGGAATAATGTTTGATCTTAATGAGCTTCCTACTTTGGAATTAATTTTGTAATTAGCATTAATACATGCAACAGAATTATTTCTTTTCCCTTCACTGCAAATAATAAATGCATTCAAAACTTATTGGCAGATTGATGTTAATTTATCAATAAATTTATTTAATACAGATTATTATATAATATAAAGTTGGAGGGGAATTATGAGATAACATGATCCCTACCTCTTTAGTGGAAGGAAGTGAATTGGATTTAGGTTAACACCAATACCCAGGACAGGTGCCATGCAAAAGCATGGTTGTTGAGCTAGAAGAAAAAGTAAAAGTGCTTGGGAAAGAAGAATGCACAGATAGGGCTAGAAGATCACTACTATCTGAATACACTTTCAAAGGAAACATTTTACATTGTAGAAGTGATACTGGTAAAACAGGAACCACGAAGTGTTTCTGTAGTGCAGCAAGTACAGCCTGAATGGATGTAAAAAGATATGATTTACATTTCATAATGGACTGTTGTATTATATCTACATTGGTCGAAATAATATTGAGAAGGAAGTCATGATACAGTGGATCAGAGTAACCTGATTCTGAAAAGTATTGCTGGTGGAGCCCACGAAGACAAGAATGAAGGTGAAATACTTCTTTGGCAAAATGTCTGGCTAAAGGGTTTTAGGAAAAGGTGAAACAGGAGAAAGGATGCACTATTGAGAAACTTAATATATTGTTTATTCCCCACAAGACAGAATGTACCTATTTCAGTTTAAATACGTTATGCAGACATTTTGTTTTAATCTGATTTTCTATCTCTATTAAAAATTATTCTTTACTACAACCCACATGGGTTTGGACTGTTTATGAATTTTATGCAGACCGTCCAAAAGAACTGACACAAGCATCAGCTTTTAAGAAGAGGGTATGAAGGATGGGTGTTTTGATCCAACCTGCTTGTGATTCTTAATTAAAAGGCCATAGACTGAGAGAGACTTTTCCACAAGGGGTATTGCTCGTAAGACTGTGGTCCAAATGATGCACAGGAAATAGGATAGGTTCTGCTACCATTTGGGCCCTACAAGCCCACAGACAGGTAAGGTCTGTTTTGACCTTCTTCTAATAAAATGAATCTTGTCTATACAATTTTATTATGAGTAGTTTTTGGATATCCGAACATTTATATATGTCAGATGGAACAAAACCACAAACCCATTCATAAAATGGACTGAATTCTGCTCCATTTCCATGAAATTACTTCAGATTTATCCCAGTGAAATAGAGCAAAATTTGGACCAATAAAACTCTCACAGTCAGAAACTGAAAATAGGCATTATCTGATAGTTTGGCACAGTATGACTAAGAAAATAGAGATTGCATTTAAAAAAAACATTTTTTTACTTGATGTTTATATGGTAGACTGAGAAGATGACAGATGGGGTACTGGATTACAATTTTGAAGGTGTTACCAACACAGAAGGGAAAAAATATGGTTTTATCACAAGTAGCATGTCTGTTAAAGATGAAGTAATAGAAATGTTCAGTTTCTATTGAAAAAGATTAAGATCTGCATATGGCTCAAGTATGCCAACAGTCAACATACCTGTATCCACCCACCAACTGAGTCATGGAAATCAGAGATGGAAAAGGCCTATTACCTAAAGGCAAACTTTTGTTTAACTGCTAGTTACTAGTATAAACTCACTAAAAGCTAGGGCATCATACTGCCCTAGATCACTTTAAAGGTTCCCCTTGTGAAGACAAGAGTGATTAGTGGCTAAGTAACTGCAGGTTCAGAGCAGAAGGACTTAAGAGGGAGTGGGGTAAAATGTGTTCCCCTGTACTCTGCACTGCTGTTCAAAAAAAGAGCAGTTTGCATTGTGTCTAGCACCACCCGCTTTCTCCAGCATGAACCGAAGAAAATTGGTGCCCTGGTTACTTCATTCATCCAGCTTACCGTTCCTTGAGATTTAGGTGCCCCAAAAGGCACGTTAGCCCAACTCCTCTCTCCACTTCAGGCAGTAGTAGGCGTCTACCCTGCACTGCTGCTGCCCAATTTCACTGAAAAAATGAGACTCCCAATGCTGTCTGCCCCTGGCCTTGTTCCCTCACAGAACAAAGAGGAGAATATAGGCTGCAGCAGCTCAGAGATTTCTCTCTTCTTCTAAAGCACAACTCTTTACTGTTAGCTCCTATTAATTAATACTCCTGTATTTATAAATAAGGGCAACATTTACATGAATACCCCATTAATTCATTTGGAGTAACAAAGTGCAAGTGACAAAGTGACACACAGAGGCAGCTCATAGGAAGTCTTAACAAATAAAGTATCACTTCCAGATCTGAGTTTGGAAAGGAGTTCGCTGTACTTCAAGGTCATGTCCGTAACAGAAGCTCCATATAATTTGTCATCATAAGCAAGTCCGTTGGCATGATGTTATTACTGATATTTTGGGATTTTTCCCTGTACTGTCTCATCTGCTGAAGAATCATTATCGTCTTCAGACTTAGTGCAATGTTAAACAACTGTATTGCACACCTTGCCCTACTTTCTATGTCACAAAGCAGAGACACCTGAGTATCTACAACAGGTGCCTTGGGAGATATAGTCAGCAGGTAGTTCATCACTGAAAGGAGCCATTGGCTTACAGGATTTAATATTTTTGAGAGTCCAGGTGAAGCTGTAACATTCACTGTGACTTTGTTCTGCTATTCCCTACAATATATGGATTCATTAAAAAACAAACAGGCAGACAAAAACACCTTTTTAAAAGGTCATCTGAAAAAAGATCTTAAAATGAACATATATTGTTGGGCTAAGTTTGTTTATTTGAGTAAAAATCCCAGTACCTTCAAGAGAATCCCTCTGGGAACTGCTGTGGAAATGTGCCATCTTTTCAACAATAAACAAGGGAAGAGGGACATAAGACTAGAGATTATTTACTAGCTGGAAGTGAGAAAAATGCAGTAGCCAAGTGCAAAATAGCCACTTCAGGGCTGCAGCTACTTGCCAGTGCCCAATTTAAAGGCCCATCCCCAAAAAGGGCTGTTGGGGGAAAAAAGGTTTTATAAGAGGGTAATCCTGAGTTGAGGAAAGTTGAACAACATTTAGGTTGTGATTCATAACCTACTTCACACAACTTGCTTAGAAAGTAACTCATGATAATTATACAAAAACTAAACTACATTTCAGCCAATAAAATAAAATTGCACTTAGCAGGGTGGGATATGAAGTGTGTTCTGGGTAGAATCAAATTACAAAGTTTAGATATGAGGATTGAATGAACCCTTAGTCCAGTTGTTCATTGGTGCAACCAGACTGAAGTACTGTGTATACTGCTCCCTACACCTTTTGTAAGGAGCAATAGGCCAGATGCTAAGTGGGCTCTTAATCTTTCCCCTCAAGCCCTCTCATTTCTCCTTCACCCACGGACATCACTATCAGCATCTGAAGCTAATAATCTGAATGCAGGGGTTTATGTCCGACGTGGCTCTGGGTGGGGAGGGAGCGTGATGGGAGTGGGGATAGAACACAAGACTCCTCACCAATCCCTAGCCAGCAGGCTCATCCGTAGGGCATTGTTCTAGCTAGTGACAAGTTAGCATAACCAATGGTTGCGCATACAGAGTGGATGCCAGGCCCCACTAAAAGAAAAATGATTCCTTTTTGAACACTTCACAATGAAAACAAGTTTGCAATTTCAATTATTTATTTATTTATTTATTTATTTAGTGAAAACTCTTTGGGATTTTTTTTTATTTGACCAGCTCTAATGGGCAGAGAGGAGAGGTAGGGAATGACATGATGAGAGACAAGGCTGGAGAAGCAGGTAGAACTGAACATATGGAGGTGCTTGAAGGAGAAGACAGGAAGCTTAAATTTGAAGTGATAGAGCAGGAAGATCCATGGGAGAGATGCAAAGAAGGGTCTGACGTGGATACAGTTACAGTACATGTATCTATTGTCCCTTTAATAGTTCTGACTGGGACAAGTCTAGCTATGTAGAAGTCGGTAGAGGCATCGTCTTTGTATTTAAATCACTGTCTTCACTTGCCGACGGCTCAGGGAGAGGCATTTCTTTCTGTGAAAGGCAGGCTCCACATATTAGCTACGTAGGCAAAGTGAGATGGTAGCTATAGAGCCCTTTCAATCACCAGAGATGAGCCCATCAGCGCTACAGCATATCTGGGAGATTCTGGAATACTCCTCTCTGGATGGGCGTACCTCATTCCAGTTTTTCTATGTCTGCCCATAACATATTTGCATCCTCTCAAAACAGACACTTAACCAAATGCAGGAATGATTGTTGGGGAAAGAATATTGATTTTGCATGGGAGCCTAACTGTCCTTTGTGTCTTTGAAAATCATCTTCTTTATCTCCAAACTGCTAAATGGATATTACAAACAATGGAAAGCTAAAATTAAAATGCAAAAATGTAAGTACTGCACTTGACCTTTAGCAAAATAAACATTAATTTAACAAGATTTCACAGTGGCTTTGTGTTTACATAGCACTAGAACTGAAGTGAACAATCTGTTCACAGGCGATTCTTTAAAGGACAGATTCTGATACATTTACTCATGTTGCGTGCGGCCTGACTACACAAGTAGTCACACTGATACAGGGGTGATTTCAATGGAGTAAGGTACCATTCATCTTGACTGAGAATATCAGAATCTGGCCCTCACCACTTACTAACCAACTTTTGGCTACACTGTTTGGGGGCGGGAGGGAATAGAGGGTATGGGGAAGGGTGGAAGGAGGGATAGGTTGGGTGTTGAGAATTGCTTCCCGTAAATGCTGCAGTTTTGACAATTACAATAAAGTCTGAATAGCTCTTGTATGCTGTAAAACTACATCAGATGATTCACACTTTAAAAGCACGAATATGCAGAATTACACTTTATATAATGCTCCTGTAACACTTGAAAACTAGGAAGGAAGCAATTTAGAGCTGTTATCCTCTGTAACCTGCAAATTTTGCAGGAATAGAGTCCCTCTCAGTCCTTCCTGTGTAGCCTATGAACTCCATTGAGTTAGAGAGTGCACATCTGTCATCACTTCAATATGATGATATAATAAGTGACCCCTGGAGGATCTAATTAATGACCTCAGTGGCTACTTAGCTGCATATCTGCATCATTGTTATCACTTGCCCATGGCTCAGAAAGAGGCATCTTGTAAGGTAAAAACAAAATAAAACTGTTCAAGGTCTTTCCCTACCTCTCCACTCTGCCGATTAGAACTGGTCAAAGAATAAAAATCCAAAAGAGTTTTTAAAAAAAATTGAAATGGCAAACTTGTTTTCATTGTGAAATGTTGAAAAAGGAACCATTTTTCTCTCAGTGGGGCCTGACATCCACTCTGTATGCACAATCATTGATTGCACTAACTTGTCATTAAATAGAACAATCCCCTATGGATGAGCCTGCAAGCTAGCGATCGGTGCGGAGTCTTGTGTTCTGTCCCCACCCCAATACACTCCCTGCCTACCCATAGCCATGACAGATATACACCCCTGCATTCAGATTATTGGCTTGAGAAGCTGAGGGGATAGTGATTGTCATAAATATAAAGGGAAGGGTAAACCCCTTTAAAATCCTTCCTGGCCAGAGGAAAAATCCTCTCACCTGTAAAGGGTTAAGAAGCTAGCATAACCTCGCTGGCACCTGACCAAAATGACCAATGAGGAGACAAGATACTTTCAAAAGCTGGGGGGAGGGAAAAACAAAGAGTCTGTCTGTGTGATGCTTTTGCCGGGGACAGAACAGGAATGGAGTCTTAGAATTCAGTAAGTAATCTAGCTAGATATGCGTTAGATTATGATTTGTTTAAATGGCTGAGAAATTAAGCTGTGCTGAATAGAATGGATATTCCTGTCTCTGTGTCTTTTTGTAACTTAAGGTTTTGCCTAGAGGGATTCTCTATGTTTTGAATCTAATTACCCTGTAAGGTATTTACCATCCTGATTTTACAGAGGTGATTCTTTTTTACTTTTTACTTCTATTAAAATCCTTCTTTTCAGAAACTGAATGCTTTTTCATTGTTCTTAAGATCCAAAGGTTTGGGTCTGTGGTCACCTATGCAAATTGGTGAGGATTTTTACGAAACCTTCCCCAGGAAGTGGGGTGCAAGGGTTGGGAGGATTTGGGGGGAAAAGATGTTTCCAAATGGGCTCTTTCCTAATAAAATAAACCCAGATAAATGTTTGGTGGTGGCAGTGGAAGTCCAAGGGCAAAGGTTAAATAGTTTGTACCTTAGGGAAGTTTAACCTAAACTGGTAAAAGTAAGCTTAGGAGGTTTTCATGCAGGTCCCCACACCTGTAACCTAGAATTCAGAGTGGGGAAGGACCCTTGACAGTGATGTTCAAAGCTAAGGATCCAATTTACAAGAAAAAAACCAAAAACACAAACCCCCAAAACATTCAAAGATATTGAAGTGCCCAAGTCAAGGTCACTCAAACAACTAGAACTCTGCCATGGTAACAACATCCTGAAAACAATTAAAATTTCTGAAACAACCTTATCTAGGTATCACACATGTCCACCTCATCAGTGACCACAAAAACTAAAATACTTTATTCCTAACTCACAGACTCCAGTATACATTCCATGGAAAAACATGTACTTTTAACAATGCTACAATTAGACTAATAACATACCGAGGGCATTTCTCACTTTTCACGAAGATTCTGTATGCAACCAATTATACAAATGCCATATGACACCGGGCTCTTGACATATGACATATAGGGCCAATTCATAAGGTGGGCTTAGGCATCTAGCTTCTCCATTAGGTGCTTAAATCCAATATTTAGGCACCACTGGCATACACAAACCCCTGTTCAGCTGCCACCTAAACCTGTAGGCACCTAAATTCCCTAGACACTTAAGTTTCTGCTGATGGGCATGTGGCTAGCCGCCTCAGTCTTGACACCACTGAGCAGCTTGGTGCCAAACCTGTGCAAAGCACCGGTGGGATTCACAAAGTAGAGTTTTCCCCCTCCTATCTCACCTCTGAGACCCAATCCAGTAGGCATCCTATATAGATATACAGACATCCTATATAGATATCACTTTGACCTTGTGGCTTAGGTTCTCAAGCCCTGCGGAAATAGGCTGTGCTTGAGAGCCCAAGCTCCAGCCAAAGCTACAATACCTACAGAACTATTTTTCAGGGCTTTGGAGCTGTGTTCCGGCTCTGCTCCAGCTCCAGGCAAAAACCTGCAGCTCCACTGCTCCGGAGCTTCTCTGCACTCCAGCTCCAGGCTCCACTCCAAAGCCCTGCTATTTTTAGCACGCTAATATGAGCCCCACTAGCACAGGTCTGTTGACTCCCAGATGAACTGTAGACATAACCAATGACTTGGATACGTGGAAGCCAAGTTCCAACATTGAGGCTCTTCTGAGCTGTCAGTGCAGTGGGAGCTCCAAGAGTATCAGAAATAAGACTAGTACCCCATACAATCACTGTAATGACATTAGATACTGATGCCATCAAAACACTTGCTCTTCATAGTCTACTCCAGCAGTTTCAATGCTCACACCTCCTGCAATTATATCACATTCTGCAAAGTCTGCAGAGAGAAGAGGGATAGTCCAGAGAAAAAATGATCAGAAGGGCTAAGTGGACAGAGAGGAAGTGAGGGATTCCTCTACAAATAAATCATTTCTTCACTATACAAGAGGGGATACCCAACACTTCCCTCCATCTCAGAGGATCTGAGCTTCAGTCTTTTTGTATAAAAGACTACTTAGACCAATGTACTTGGAAGTGGCTCTCTTGTCCACCTTGTTAAGGAAGTTTGGTAATACTCTAATACCAATCCAGTTATTCAAATGCTGGTACATAGGAACTATCTATTATGTAGGGACACCATTGTTACTCCCACTCCACCCACAACAGCCTAATGCTGGAGGCTGTTATTTTCAGAGACAAGACTGGCTAGACTCAAACAC
Source organism: Lepidochelys kempii (assembly GCF_965140285.1). Taxonomy (NCBI): domain Eukaryota; kingdom Metazoa; phylum Chordata; order Testudines; family Cheloniidae; genus Lepidochelys; species Lepidochelys kempii. Next base: position 88,197,529 of record NC_136384.1, read on the forward strand.
CTGATCATGACCTGAAATGCTGGGAAGCCCTTAGAAGATGAGTCAACCAGTAAAAATGTTCTCAAACTCACACTGGGAACAATTTGTTTGATGAGGCTCCTGATTGCAGCCTGTGTCTATATGTCATTATCACCATCATATATATCTTTGGGTTACTGAACCATACCTGGAGCCTTTTAGTCTCCAAGAGGGGAATCTGACAAATCTATATCTTTGGAGAAGAGCAGATTACTTAACTGTAATTGCTCTTCTCTGAAGATATATGTTATGACAGACCATTATTACCCTCCTCTCCTCAGAACTGAGGGTTCTGAAATCCTTTTGTCGTTATACTTTTCAAATTATTTTGTACATATGAAAGTATTTCCACCTCTCATGAGATATGAGCTGGTAGCTGGAAGCATTAAGGGCTTCTAAGTTCTACAGTGGGCCTGAGTCATGATGCCTCCTGCTTGAAACGATGGCTTAAAGTTTTTATTTGAGGAGTTCCTATCTTGCTTTTGTACTGGAGCATCACCCAGGAGTGGGGGTCTATAACAGCTTATATATTCAGAAAATGGTAGTCTGAATAAGTTCTCCCCTGACAGCTAGTAATGAGCTGGGGAGGGGGGAAAGGCTTCAGGACCAGACTGTGTTTACATGAACACACCTACTCTGCCTAGTTATCTAGCAGACAGAGCTGTGTTGCCAGTTTTAGCTGGCGTTGGGTTACAAATCACTTTTGAATGCAAAGATAATGAAATATTATTGTATGAATAAAGGGCAGCAGGATTGTACTAACCTGTCCTAATTGAGGGGTCATCCTCATCTGAACTGAACTTGCTAAGCAGGGGACTTGGATGCCAGACCTCTGCAAAGGGTCAATGGGGGGTGGGGACAGGTGTTCCTGCCTGGAGGTGTGGGCTCTGTTTAACCTGTAGGCATGGTTTAACCTGCCCCTCCTCACCATTCAAATATAGATCTAATTAAGGCTTCATTAGGAGTGTTTTTGTTTTGTTAAGTGATCACTAGAGCTAAAATCATCTGTTGTAGGATGGCGTTTCTGCACTGTCTGCTTCAGCAGTGAAGTTCCCCTCTTAAACCTGAAAGTCATTGGGAGTTGGGTAGAACCTTAAGAAACCAACCTGCAGAGGACACAGTAGAGAGGTAGATGGTAGCAGAAAGTTGGTGGTGGCTGGCAGAGAAGAGAAGCGAATGGCCAGCAGAGCAGTTGATGCCAGAGCAAGCACCTGGATGGCAGACCGAGCCAGGTGTATTCTTACTGTGACGGGGCAAGGCCAGGTGGCTATAGAAAAGTAGTGGGAGATAGATATATTAGCTCCAGGCTAAACAAATCCCTAGTACCAGGATAAGTGAAATGGCAGCTGCTCCAGGTCAATTAAGACACCTGGGGCCAAATAAGAACTTTCCAGAAGGCAGGGAGAATGCTAGGTTGATTGGGACACCAATTGGGAAGCCAATCAGGGGCTGGCTGAAACTAGTTAAAAGCCTCCAAGTTAGTCAGGTGGGCATGCATGTCAGGAGCTGTGGGAGGAAGCTGTGCTGTTGGAGAGACTGAGTAGTACACACCATACCAGGCACAAGGAAGGAGGCCCTGAGGTAAGGGTGAAGTGGAGCTTGAGGAAGTGAGGGCTGCTGTGGGGGAAGTAGCCCAGGGAATTGTACATGTCATGTTTCTAAAAGGTCAGCTACCATAGCTGATACTATTAGGGTCCCTGTGCTGGGCTCCTCCCCCGCACCTTTGCCCCATGATTAATCACTGACACGGGAGACAACAGAGACTGTGCAAGGAAGGATAACTTCTCGTTACCTCCTTTTCTGGCTTATGACGAAAATGGCTCAGTAGACTGTGACCCTTGTCTCTAGAGAAAGAAGGGTTACGTGGAGGATCACAGTGAGCCTCTGAGGCTAGCGAAATCCACCAGGAAACATGGGACCCACGGAGGCAAGGACAGAGCTTTGTCACACCACACACACACACCAGCGTGGGAGGTGAACTCACGCAGATGCACTTCTGAACTCTGGGTCTTGAACTGACCAAGAACAACACCTGTGAGTGGGGTGCAGTGGAGTGGGAAGGGCACGTTAAAAGAACTTTTGATTGTTGGACTCAAGTACCTCAGGCAAAAGATAGTGCCTAGCATATTCTGGAGTGGGTGTTTTGCTCAGAGCTTTCTGTTTATGAATCGTGCTTGGGGTGTTTTCCCCAAATGAATGCCTAGTTACTGCACTCCTGCTGTTAAAAGTTTCCTTTTTACACTCAGACTGTGCTTCGAAGAGGAGAAGTATTGCCTCTGAGAGGCGCCCAGGGGATGATGTGTAACTTTCCCAGATTACTGGGTGAGGGCTCGAGCCAGTTCTCTATTGTATTGTTATCGTAGTTAAAGATAATGTGGAAGACAAATGAAGATTATGTGGACTTGTTGAGATGTGGTTGTAATGTGAGTTGCCAGTGCTGCCGAGATTTGCTGACAGACGATTTGAAATGTTATAATCACCCACACTGAGCATCATAGAATATGTTTCAATGACTGGGAAGCTGATGTATCATTACCCTTACATTACTATTAATATAGTACATTATTAATGTGAAATTTTAAAGGCAGGCCAAATAATATTTTAATATACATTGGTCTGGATATACAAAATGACTTAGGTGCCTAACTGCCACTATAGGGGATAACATCCAAAATTCAAATCTTCAAACCCCCTGCTCAGCTGCCACCTAACCCTGTAGGCATGCAAATTCTCTAGTTGATGTGTTTCCACCAATAAAGTCCCCTAAAAATCTGCCAGTCAGCATGAGCACTCCCCTGTATCACATGCCTAAGCCCCACTGGGAATGTAACATGGGGTGTCCCCCCACATATTTCACCTGTGATCTGGTAGGCATGCTTGCCTAAGTGGTTGGTTATATCACCACCTTTTGGAAGAAAGGACTTAGGTGTCCAACTCCAAGAGAGGATTTATGGATGTGAATCCTAAGCAGAGATAGGTGCCTCCTTTTAGACTTTAGGTGCCTAACTCCCACTGAGAGGCGGGGCTTAGGACCCATACCCCTCCTCAGCATTTACTATTGGATAGCGTCAGCTAGTCCCCCACTCAGCATGTTGGCTTTCGTGGATGCCATTCCTAGGCACCGAGGGTTAGAGTCACAAAACGAATTTAAGCATTGCCATGCCAACCTTTTAGATGCCTCGACAATCAATGAGATTAACAAAGCCTGAGTCAGGCACCTAGGCTCCCTATACTATGAATGGGGAAACATAGGCACCTCCGAATGGGATTCACAAAAGCCAGCACACTGAGTAGTTCCTTACCTAAGCTAACCAATGGAGATGCTAAACCTCACCCCCCTCTCAGAGATGGAGATGTCCAGGCAGCAGGGAGGTGCCTCCCTCCACTTGGGATTCTCAGCTGCAACTCTTCTCTTGGGGTTACATGCCTATGGTGTTTTTGGTGGTGGCCGGAGGAGGCCCACCCACAAAATTTCTAGCCTACTGGATATGGCACTCGCCTGGGATATGGGAGAGGTCCAGATCAAGTCCCCACCCTCTGCCTGAGGGGGAGAAGGGATCTGAACATGGATCTGCCACCTCTCAGGTGAGTTTGGATAAATATTTTTAAAATTACTAGAGAAGGAGCCTGGACCCTGAGTCTCCCACCTCCTAAATGAATTCTCTAACCACCCAGCTACAGAGTCATTCTCATGCTTTCTTTCTCTCTAGCCCAATGACTCTCTCATTATTTATTCATAGTGGCACAGGAGAGACAGAGCCCCACCTCAGAATATCCTATAGTCCAGTGGTTACAGCATTCACTTAAGAAATGGTAGATCCCTGATCTTCAGGAAGAAGATGGAATTGAATAGAGGGTCTTGCATGTTCCCTCCCCAGCCATTTTGTGTATGCTCACCTATAGGGAATCAATCCAATAGCTGAGGTCTGAGCACGCTCAGCGGATCGGGCCACACCCACAAGTCAGTTGCAGAACAACTATCTTTCTTTGGTTCACGCATTGCTCTGGGGCTTAGGTACCTGTACACCCAGCCTGGGGCTACAGTGTGCATGCCCACAGGCAGAAAAATAGGTGCTGAAGAAACTCTTGCTGCAAAAATTTTGGTGCCAAGTGAGTTTGAGGCACCTACAGGGCTTGGAGGCAGCTGAGCAGGGGCTTTATGAATCTCAGCGGGGCCTGATTCTGGGATTTAGGTGCCTGAAGTGGCAGTGAGGCACGGAAGTCCTTTTGTGAATACAGACCCTAATTCTCCCCATGTATTGTATAGGTCACCTGTGCACACAACTTTAGGCTGTGGATTCCATTAAGGTAAGCACTGAAACCTAAGTGCCCCTCGTGGCTCTTGCCAACTGTATTAATCTCTCTTAGATACTATTTTTGCCCTGATAGTTATAGACATCTTGAAAATCATCACTTTTGAGCATGTTATTTCAAATTCTCTGACAATTTAAAGGAAGATTTGAATTTCAATTTTGGGTAATACTTGTCTCAGCCATTCCACATTGTTCTCTCTCTCTGCCTTCTTCATCTTTTGCTTCCCACATACTAACTCATAACACCTCTAAAATTTCTGCTGTGATAAGATATGCATAAACATATGTTAAGTACTAGAAGCAATGAGCTGGAACCTCTGGCTTCATCTGATGTTGTTGCAAGCTGCTTTCTCTGAGGAAGTTCAGTCAGCAATGTCACTAGTCTTGACAAGAAGGCTGTAATGAATAGGTTCATATTTTATGGATCACTTCTGAACATACAGTGTTTTGAATATAGCAGAGAAATATGTTTCATGGTTGGGGGTGCTGTGTTGATCATACATTGATCCCAAAATGTTTTATTGGACTAAGGAAAATCAGTCATATTTCTGTTTTAGATTTCTATTAGAACCCTTCCACTGATACAGGGACTGTTTACAAAATTAAAAAGTATTGATATTCCATCAGCTAACGAGGAGTGCTGGGTGAGGAAGGTTTGGAGATTTGGTATAGCTCTGTTTTTTTCTGCTTTCAGTTGAGTTTGAATGTCATAAGAAGAGTTGTTGGATTTTTTTTTCCTTACTCATAATTATTTTATTTATTAAGCACTAATGTGCTTGGCTCTGTACAGGGCATAAAATGAGATGGTCTCTATTTTTAAAAGCAATTATTTCAGTGCTTCTGTTACTGGATTTGGCTAAAAGGGATCAGAAAATGCGGAGCCATCAAAATGAAAAATAAAAGTTACCCAGACTATTTAAAAGCTATCAGAAGCTTTCATTGGGGTTCTGAACAAATTTTGGGCAAAGATTTGGGCCATCTTCTTTTTTATCCAAATCACTTTGCCAATGCGAACAATAAATTCTTCCAGTACATTTAAACCTTGAATATGACATCCATCACATTACCTAACCTTTCAAGTACAGCAGGACAGACCATATGTAAGTGCTAGATGCTCCATCCTACAGTTTTTAAAGGTTTAAAGGTTAAAGTTTTAACATGTTGCAAGTTGAAAAATTCCAATGGAATACATTATGGGATAACTTAAAGGTGACTTTCAAAGGGGAAAAATGTACTGTTCCCTTTGCTCTTCTTTATGATTTATACAGATAACCTTAAAAGCTTTCTTCCACTACTCAGTCCCCCAAATGCCTAACTACAGAAGGGAGCTTAGATTGAGCAGAGCATGAGCATCCCAGTAATATTTTAAACAGAGATGAGCCAAAGTGCAAAATTTAGATCCAGATCAAATTTTGCTGAATTTCAGCAATGCTCAGATCCAGGGTTTTGGTTTGGATCTCTCTCTTATTTTAAAGACATAGTCTGCTTTGACCTAAGATTGCAAGGACCACTTTAGCACAGTTTAATTCCCTGGCAGTCTTCACTCTAGATATTCTAAAATAAGACAACTGATCCAAAGAGCACACAAAGATAAGGGGCAAGAGTATTATGAAAGCGCACAATAGCTTGCCCTAAAATAACTCCCTCCTCTTTTTCCACCAAATCCTTACATACATACTGAATTTCTTTCTTCAGAGTAGTTCATTAATGATTTCACCAGAAATAGGCAGAAACTCCAAGTTACCACACTGAACAGATATTGAGGGGATACAGAAACTAAAGTTTTGTGAGCATCTCAGATTCTCTCCTCTGCGGATAATTGAGAACATTGCATAGTAAAGTTTTGTGACATTTCTTACACACCCCTTACTTAAATAAACATGACTTAAGATATAAAATCACATGAAATACTAACATGCACACAATCTGTTGTCAACCTAAATGTTAATAAAATGTTGGGCCTTTCTAGGATCACACACAGATGTCCTGATTTCAAGCTTGAACCTTCAAGTACAAAGAAATACGTACAAATAACAAAATAAAAATAAAGCATGTTGAACTCCATCTACATTTAGGATCAGGACAATCAACTAATTATTCCTTTTTCTGGAGGACTTAAATAAAATGGTCTGTCATCCATTGTAAATTCAATGCCATGCACATCTTATTCAGATGCATTGTGTCTAAATTTCCTGTCATTTAAAAGAAAGAGAAAACGTGAAGCTTTTCTTCAGGGAAAGTGAAAATGTTTCTCAGAGTTCTCTGTATAATCAATGAAACAATAAAAATACAAACAATTATATGTTAAAACAAAAACTGCAGCACAATCTCACCAATTTTCCATTTTAATTAGGTTTCCATTTGAGGGTTGCAAAAATGTTAATAGCAATCAAAGATTCATAAAACAATTATTTGGGCCTAGGTTTATATGTTGTTCTTCAGACAGTGAAAGGAAGACTACCACTCTCACTTTTTCTTTTTTCCTCCCCTCCCCACTTTTTTCCATTATACTACATGTCTTTTTGTCCTCTCATCCAAGTTTCAGTGTATTAACCATTGAAAGAGAAGAATGGGGAAAAAGCCACTAGGGACACGAAGAAAAAAAATCCTGACTACTTTTCTTGTATTGCAACTGACTTTTAATAAGAAAGAAAGAAGACCACATGAAGAACATTGTAACACATTGTACATCCACCTTATAAAGCTCCTGATCCAAAGTCCATTGACATCAATGGGCTTTGGAATCAGTCCCAGATAGGTCATGCTATTTTGGCACTACGCTGGGTAGGAACTGTGCAGATATGATATTGTAAGGATTACGTTTTTGTTAGTCTCTAAGGTGCCAAAAGTACTCCTTTTATTTTTGTATGTTGTAATTTTAAATGACCCTTTCACTATATTCTTACTCCCACAGTAGTTTGAATGTGGGGTTTTGTTGCCAGACATTTGGTTTTGCTTGTTGTACATATTTTTGTCATTAAATACAGATAAGAAGTAAAGGAGGTGAGGAGGAGCAATTAGTTAAAGGACTAGTTACTCATCTGATGTATCCAGAGTGATTCTGTGGAAGTCAACTGAAAATCTGGCACAACACATTTAAAATCAAACTTAAAAAAAGCAAATAAACATCCCTATTGTTTCTTGATTTGTATAGAGTTTCTGAGAGAGTAAACCCTTGCTTAGCATGTATAACATGGCTTTCTTGTAGAAAGGGGGAATCAGTATTAGGTGTTAGCACTTAGAACAAACCCTAAAGATAGAAAAATTGATCTACTCCCTAGGGTTTCTGAGCCTGCAAAGAGATATTACAGCTGGAGCCAGATAATTGTGGGGGAGGGGCAGTAATTTGGGGAGAGAAAAATAGACGTTAAATATCAAGAGCCCATCTGTCAAGTAGCTGATGATTTCGTCAAGGTAGTTAATATCTTTCTGGCCTTAGAAAATGAATTATTTCTCATGGTAGTTTGTCTTGAAATGACTGTCATGTTAAAGTAGACATGTTATATTCTGCTATGCACAAGCTCAGTGCTCAGGTTCTGAGCTCCACCAACAGGCACAGCCTGAGAGTACTTGTCAAGGCTGATTCCTCACTCTGGCACTTTGAGTGCAGAACATGGGGGCCCGCAAGGATTCTAAAAATTAATACTTGCCACTCCAGGCCTGTATTAAACTCCCCAGGTTACAGCTATTCTCTGATCTTGGCTTGGTAAATGCTGCCACCACCCAAATCCCAGAAAGGAGCACTTGGGAATTCCTCCCTGTGGGGTACCCTCAAGCCCTTTCATCCCCCTCCGGGGAAAAGCGGAGAAAGAAAACCAAGGAAATTATCTGTTGCCACCAGCTAATTAAACAACATGTGCACAAACCTCTTAGGACACAAAATCCAATCCTGTTCTTAAAAAAGATAAAATTTATTTAAAACAAAAAGAAAGGAAATACATTTGGAACTTAGGCTTTTTGCCAGATCTTAAAAGAAACAATTACAAAAATTAAGCATCAAGATAGCTCTCTTGAGGTTCAGGTTACAAGCAAAACAAAAGCATCTGGGGTTAGCACAGAGGAGATCAACAAGCCAAAATAAAGAAATAAACCGGATCATATCTATTTAAACATTTTCTGTCCAATGTTTTCTTCTAGGTATGAAGATGAATTTTCATACCTGGTTCAAACCTTCAACATTCCTGCTTATAGCATTGCTGCTCCGTGTCTTCTCCAGAGAACAACAGACAAAGGGGAAGTTTTTTTCCCCATTTTAAAAAGTTCTAGCCTTCCCATTGGCTCTTTTGGTCAGGTGCCCACTCCTTTTCCTTTATCTGGGGAACTTTATTAACCCTTTACAGGTAAAGCAAGCAGAGAACAGCCACCAAGAGGGACTTTATAGCTAGCTGGCTGGCTGGCTGATCATAAAAAGGGAGCTACACCCCCCCCCTTCATCTATTACAGTACTACAGAATCATTGGAGAAGCTCTTTCAGTGGCTAAATGAAGGGATAGAGGTGTCTATGGCATAGAGCTTTTGCAGGAATGGAGGAGATAAAAAAGGAAGAAAATAAGAAGTATCCTTAAAGAACCTCTGAAAATAAAAAGTGAAGAAACAACTATTTACTAGTAAAGATTGAGGCAAGTAAGGAAGTTCTCTAAGACCACTAATGTATAGGAAGGAGCAGTGAAGTGCTGAATCTGTGGTTAGGGAGAAAAAGAGTAAAAAATCTGCTGGATCGTTCTGTAATTTGAATATCACCACTTAAGATTAGAAGAAGGATAAAAGCTGAATTGCAAGTTCCCAGCTGAGTATAAAGCCAGTTATGGGGGCATAGTAAGTTTTTATTACCACACTACAAGGATCACAGAACAGGGAGAAGTGTTCAAAGTCTGGTAGGTCATTTGGAAGTTGTATACGAGTGAAGATTTATTTCTTTTAACCATTTTATTTTCCTTTCAAAGTTGGTAGGAGCTAGATGAGGCTGAAGAACTACTAAAAATATTATTTAAATCAAGAACTAGCAAAAGTCAACAGGTCTAGATGACAGGTTTCAGAGTAACAGCCGTGTTAGTCTGTCTTTGCAAAAAGAAAAGGAGTACTTGTGGCACCTTAGAGACTAACCAATTTACTTGAGCATGAGCTTTCGTGAGCTACAGCTCACTTCATCGGATGCATACCGTGGAAACTGCAGTAGACATTATATACACACAGAGACCATGAAACAATACCCCCTCCCACCCGGTATTGTTTCATGGTCTCTGTGTGTATATAATGTCTACTGCAGTTTCCACGGTATGCATCCGATGAAGTGAGCTGTAGCTCACGAAAGCTCATGCTCAAGTAAATTGGTTAGTCTCTAAGGTGCCACAAGTACTCCTTTTCTTTTTGCAGGTCTAGATGGATTCCTGCCCTTACCACTCCCCCACACCACCAGAAAAAGAAATATCATTTAACCTATTAAATTGTTGTGGATATAAAACTCACTTTATGTCAATGTTTATTAATGTATCTTACCATGAAATCTGCAAGCACTTTGATAAAAGAGCTGAAAGATTCTCAGACTTCACTCTAAGATCTCACTTTGTGTATTTCACATACGTATTTTTATACTATCTTATAGCAATACTTTCTAGTGAATCACTGGACATATTCCTACACCTCTTGCAGCAAAAATACATTAGGGGATACTATTGTTTTACCTTCTTCAGAAGCACAGGCAAGAACTTGTGAAAACCCCAAAATGACATATTTCTCACCAAATCAATCTTCTTGTAAGTGTCCGCTTTAACTTCTTGTAAGTGTCCGCTTCATTGTGGGAGGACTGAGAAGGTAAATTTGAAAGAACATATTTTAGAATGTTTTAATATTTTTCCATTATAAATTGAATTTGAATTGTTTTAACCCAAGCAATCTGTTATTATTTCTTCTTTATATTGCACGGTTGCACCTGGAACTGTGCAATAGGTGAACTGAGCCAAGAGCTTCTGGGAATAAGGCCTTGAAATGAAACCCACAGAAACCTATTAATAGTCATGATGTGACTATTAACATCCATATTATACAATATAATTAACATCTCATGCCTCAAGATGAAAATGAAAGAAAACCAGGACCAACACATTAAAAGGGAATTAAGAAATTGAAAAAATGTTAACATTTATACTCTTCATTTAATGCTGGTGTCTAGCATATTTCCACCGTCTCCTAAACCGCCATTGCTCATACCCATCTGCTTCTGAAACTTCACCCAGGATCTTTCATAGTTGATAGTTTTGCCACTTGAAATTCAGAGTACTAGGGAAATGTAACTCAATTTCAAATAGCTTTTTTTTGTTATGATTCACCTGAATGATCAGCCTACCTAAATAATACTTTTAAGATACTGAATCACAGACGTAGTCACAAGATGGGAATCATATTTATCTGCAGTAGAGAGAGACAAACTGGTATCATTAGTCGTAGTCAGAATAAATATCCACTGCCCTGAAAAAAAAGTGATTTCCTCTGCCTGAGTTTTGAAAAGATACCATGAATGCACTAATTCAAGGAAGCTTAGCATTAAACTGCCAGCCAAATATCTGTTTTACCAGATAGACACATACAGTAATGTTGTGGATATTTATTGTATCATTAGAAAAGTGGCCTCATTTGTAGACCAATTTAGTATGTTTACATCACTTTGAGTAAAATTTCTCTCTCAGTTCTTTAGTTACACTTTAATTTCCTTATTGCAGGGTAATTCTTTGGCCCAGTACCAAAGCAAAGCAGCCTAAAGTCCATCTTCAATACACAACTCATATAAATGAAATGGTGAGACTTTATCCAAAATGATCAGGCATGATCTATCTGTTGCCTCATATATACATTAGCTGGGCAGTGGTGACTTTAAAAGTTGGGGCCAGATTTTCAAAGTTAGGTACATATAATTCCATGTAGACACACATCAATACCTGATCTGCAAGTATACATTCCATATTTGCATCTATAATCTAGATATACAAAAATATATGCAATTGCACATAGTTGATGAGAGAGAGAGAGAGAGAAAAAGAAACCTGGGTATATGAGTTGATCACAAGATGTCTATTATCCACCAATGTGATGCAGTTGCAAAAAAAGGCATGCGTCAGGCAAGCCATTTCTAGTATGGATGGAGAAGTATTAATGCCATTATACAAGGCACTATTAAGACCACATCTGGAATACTGTGTACAATTCTGGTCACCCATGTTCAAGGACAATGCACTTAAACTAGAACAAGCACAGAGAAAAGTTACTAAGATGATCAGGGGAATGGAGGACTTATCTTAGGAGAGGAGCCTAGAAGATCTTGGCTTGTTTAGCCTAGGGGGGAAAAACGGGATGTGAGGGGATACGATTGCTGTACATAAAGGGATGGGGGGGGACAGGCTAGAAATTAGATGAAGGTTTCTATCTGTGAGAGAAGTCAGGTTCTGGAACCAGCCTCCCAATATGAAGTGTGGGAGAAAACAACTGAATTAGTTTTGAAAGAGATGAGGAAAAAATATGAGAATGTCTGATAGAGTTGCCTGTGATGAGGGCAGGGCAGGGCAGGGCAGGGCTCAGCCATCCTGTAAGTCTCTTCCGTCTTATTGCTTATGTTCCTAAAAGCTCATGCTTCAGGGCTTCAGCCGGTCTCCTGCGGGGTCAGAAAGGGATTTCCTTCCCCTATGTATTTCTTCCCCTCCTTCCTCTGACGCATCAGAGAAGGCCACAGTTGGAGATGGGACACTAGACAGGGTGTATCAGAGCTCTGAGCTGGCACAGAGCATTGTCTCCCCCAGGTGCTTAGTGGTCTTGCCCCCAACACAGGAAAGTGCCCTAGCCACTGGGCTATAGGATATTCTAAGGCAGGTCACTCTCAGGGTCTCCTGCTGAAACTGTTCCACTTTATATAAATAATTAAACATGCACGGGAGCAAGGGAACTGGAGTCTCCCTCTCCCAAGTGAAACCTCCAACTATTGTGCTGTAGAGTCATTCTCACTCTGTTTTGGACCCATCAATCATTTGCACACTGTGGAATAGCTTCAAATAGGAGAGATTGAAAGACCTGCCCCCCAAATACTCTATTACCCGTGGTTGGAGCATTCTCCTGGAAATGGGGAGAGGACAGTGGCAGCATCAGCACCACCTCCTCCTTCTTCTTGAAAAAGGGTTTACCTGGCTTAGGTGACTACCTACAGGAGAATGTTTAACAGTCATGAATCCTGAGTGGAACAACAGACACCTAACTCCAGGTCAGAAGGAGATGCCTAACTCCTTTGAAAGGAGGGGCTTAGGCCGCACTTCTCTTCTCCCCTCTTTCTAGTGGCACCCTGTTCAGCTTGCTGGATTTTGTGGATCCCTTTTTAGGTGCCTAATTATCACCCCTACATTGCATATGAAGCCCCAATGCCTAACTTCTGTGGATTCCGCTGAGTGACAGAGCCCCTTAACGTTAGATGTTGAAAAGCTGAGTGTTGCAATGGGTAAGTCCCTTTGGGTATGTAGCCCACTGTGAATATAATGTAAGGGACAATCCAAATTAATTCTTCTAATCAGGAGAGGTTTGTTTGGATTTTTAAAACATGGGCTGAAAATAAACTTCTTTTTACAAACAAACACCAAGGTTTCCTGAATGGAATAGTTTTAGGAAAGCTAGCTAAAGAAATGTCAGTCAAATCCACTTCATCCTGAACTTCAGTATTGATTGATTGCCAGTAGGAAAAGAAGAAAACTAAAAAAATGAAAAAGGGCTATTCTCCCTTCAACAAAATAAAAGGCTCCACAGTGGAATACATAAACACAATAGCCAAAAAAGTAATGTGTCATAAGATTAACTCCTGAAACTATTGTGATAGACCCAGGCCAGTTGGGTACAACAAAGTAGTCTTATTGGGATCCAGGAAGTGGGCGGGCAAAGCTTAAGGGGAGGGGGGGTCCACAGGACCTGGAAAACCAAATAATTACTGGGGACAACTAATGAACAACAGGGACAGGAGTGTGGTCAAAGGGTCAAACGAAGAAAACCTGACGGGGACACCGAGCAGAGAACCCTGGTCAGGGCCCACTGCTCCTCAAAGGCATCTAGGGAGTCAGTGGACGCCACCCAGAGGAACTCCGCCCGGAGGGATGAAGGGACAGAGGATCGTAAATAGGCCCCACAGTCACAGGAGGCTCCATCGGCCAACCTCCTCACCCTGGTTTTATAGATGGCCACTTTAGCCAGGGCCTACAACAAAGTAGTGTTTTTTGGGGTTTTTTTGAAGCAGAAAAGAATTTTATTTGCATAACACTTACAAAGAATCACCAAAAAGGATAAAGCAAAACTATGCAACAAAACAAAAGCAAACACAAGTTATAACACAGCAGCCTTCAGGAGGGAGAAGTGTTTAGGCTAGCCTGGGCCCAGAGCGGGGGGGCTTCCTCAACACTCGTGGTCTTCCACCCTCCTGAGTTACATAGTGCCACACCCAGTGTCACCGATTATTCCTCTCCTGAGAGTGCCAGACAAGATGGGCATGGCTGCGGGGTGGGCGGGTTGGGGGTGGGGGGGGGTGTACACCATGTGTGATAGGACCCCTCCTAGGTGACAGTAATGATGGTATCCACAGCGGCAACAGCTGGGGCTGGGGTCTCTCGCTCTTCCCCTCAATCAAAGGGTCAGACAGAGGGAACCGGTTGGGGTCACCGAGCAGAGAACCTCAGACAGCGCCCACCGCTCCTTGAAGGCATCAAGGGAGTCGGTGGACGCCGCTCAGAGGAACTCTGCCCGGATACGTGAATGTACTGAGGATTGGAAAACGGCCCCACAGTTACAGGAGACTCCATCGGCCAACCTCCTCACCCTGGTTTTATAGATGGCCACTTTAGCCAGGGCCTACAACAAAGTAGTCCTATTGGGATCCAGGATGTGGGCGGGCAGAGCTCGTCCACTACAAAAGGATCCCCCCCGAGCCTAAGGGGGAGATCCACAGGGCCTGGAGAGCCAACTAATTACGGGGGACAACTAATGAAAAACAGGGACGGGAGTGCGGTCAAAGGGTCAAACGAAGGGAACCGGACGGGGACACCGAGCAGAGAACCCCGGACAGCGCCCACCGCTCCTCAAAGGCGTCAAGGGAGTCGGTGGACGCCGCCCAGAAGAACTCCTCTTGGAGGCGTGAACGGACAGAGGATCGGAAATAGGCCCCGCAGTCGCAGGAGACTCCATCGGCCAACCTCCTCACCCTGGTTTTATAGATGGCCGCTTTAGCCAGGGCCTACAACAAAGTAGTCCTATTGGGGATCCAGGACGTGGGCGGGCAGAGCTCGTCCACTACAAAAGGATCCCCCCCCAGCCTAAGGGGGAGATCCACAGGGCCTGGAGAACCAACTAATTACAGGGGACAACTAATGAAAAAACAGGGACGGGAGTGCGGTCAAAGGGTCAAACGAAGGGAACCGGACGGGGACACCGAGCAGAGAACCCCGGACAGCGCCCACCGCTCTGCAAAGGCGTCAAGGGAGTCGGTGGACGCCGCCCAGAGGAACTCCGCTCGGAGGCATGAACGGACAGAGGATCGGAAATAGGCCCCGCAGTCGCAGGAGACTCCATCGGCCAACCTCCTCACCCTGGTTTTATAGATGGCCGCTTTAGCCAGGGCCTACAACAAAGTAGTCCTATTGGGATCCAGGAAGTGGGCGGGCGGAGCTCGTCCACTACGAAAGGAGCCCCCCCCAGCCTAAGGGGGAGATCCACAGGGCCTGGAGAGCCAACTAATTACGGGGGACAACTAATGAAAAACAGGGACGGGAGTGCGGTCAAAGGGTCAAACGAAGGGAACCGGACGGGGACACCGAGCAGAGAACCCCGGACAGCGCCCACCGCTCCTCAAAGGCGTCAAGGGAGTCGGTGGACGCCGCCCAGAGGAACTCCGCTCGGAGACGTGAACGGACAGAGGATCGGAAATAGGCCCCGCAGTCGCAGGAGACTCCATCGGCCAACCTCCTCACCCTGGTTTTATAGATGGCCGCTTTAGCCAGGGCCTACAACAAAGTAGTCCTATTGGGGATCCAGGACGTGGGCGGGCAGAGCTCGTCCACTACAAAAGGATCCCCCCCCAGCCTAAGGGGGAGATCCACAGGGCCTGGAGAACCAACTAATTACAGGGGACAACTAATGAAAAAACAGGGACGGGAGTGCGGTCAAAGGGTCAAACGAAGGGAACCGGACGGGGACACCGAGCAGAGAACCCCGGACAGCGCCCACCGCTCCTCAAAGGCGTCAAGGGAGTCGGTGGACGCCGCCCAGAGGAACTCCGCTCGGAGACGTGAACGGACAGAGGATCGGAAATAGGCCCCGCAGTCGCAGGAGACTCCATCGGCCAACCTCCTCACCCTGGTTTTATAGATGGCCGCTTTAGCCAGGGCCTACAACAAAGTAGTCCTATTGGGATCCAGGAAGTGGGCGGGCGGAGCTCGTCCACTACGAAAGGAGCCCCCCCCAGCCTAAGGGGGAGATCCACAGGGCCTGGAGAGCCAACTAATTACGGGGGACAACTAATGAAAAACAGGGACGGGAGTGCGGTCAAAGGGTCAAACGAAGGGAACCGGACGGGGACACCGAGCAGAGAACCCCGGACAGCGCCCACCGCTCCTCAAAGGCGTCAAGGGAGTCGGTGGACGCCGCCCAGAGGAACTCCGCTCGGAGACGTGAACGGACAGAGGATCGGAAATAGGCCCCGCAGTCGCAGGAGACTCCATCGGCCAACCTCCTCACCCTGGTTTTATAGATGGCCGCTTTAGCCAGGGCCTACAACAAAGTAGTCCTATTGGGGATCCAGGACGTGGGCGGGCAGAGCTCGTCCACTACAAAAGGATCCCCCCCCAGCCTAAGGGGGAGATCCACAGGGCCTGGAGAACCAACTAATTACAGGGGACAACTAATGAAAAAACAGGGACGGGAGTGCGGTCAAAGGGTCAAACGAAGGGAACCGGACGGGGACACCGAGCAGAGAACCCCGGACAGCGCCCACCGCTCTGCAAAGGCGTCAAGGGAGTCGGTGGACGCCGCCCAGAGGAACTCCGCTCGGAGGCGTGAACGGACAGAGGATCGGAAATAGGCCCCGCAGTCGCAGGAGACTCCATCGGCCAACCTCCTCACCCTGGTTTTATAGATGGCCGCTTTAGCCAGGGCCTACAACAAAGTAGTAGAAGGCAGATATAATGGCCACTGGATTAGCAGTTTTCTGTTCCCTGACTGACCAGATCAGGGGCTGCTCCAGGCTAATGAGAACACCTGTCTCCAATTACCCTGCGAAGAGTCAGGGGAGGCCATTAAGGTAATGTGAACACCTGACTCTAGTTAAGGTCCTTCTGATACTATAAAAGTGCTCACTCCAGTCAGGCTGAGGAGAGCCAGGGAGTCAGAAGAGAGGAAGTGCAGCTGAAGGTCTAGTTAATGAAGACACCCTCAAGCCATAAGTAAGGGAGCCCTAAGGTAAGGGTGAAGAAGGGAGAAGCGGGAGAGCTGTGGGGAAGTGGCCCAGGAAAATGTAGCGACTCTGGCAGTGAAAGGTCGGCTGCCAACAGCTGCTACCATTAGGGTCCCTGGGCCGGAAACCAGGGTAGAGGGCGGGCCTGGGTTTCCCCCAACCTGCCACTACAGAAACACCTCCTGGGAGGGGAAGACAGGCCCCTGTAGGACAGGAGGCTAAACTGTTCTGAAATAAGCCCGTAGGGACCACAGAGACTGTGGGAGTTCTCTCACCAACCTCCTTGCTGGCTTATGATGAAAAGGGCTCAGTAGACTGTAACCCTGGCCCTAGAGAGAGAAGGGCTACATGGAGGGTCGCAGTGTGCCACTGATGCTAGCATAAACCGCCTAGAAGCGTCGGACCCACAGGGACAAGGTCGGAGCTCTGCCACACTATGTATAATGAGAAGAAATAGAAAATTCATTTTATAGAATGAAGTTTGAATAATTTTTCCACTAAGGAGAAAATACTGTTTCCCCTTTTTCGCCTCCCCCACACACTAAATTTTATCATGCAGCAGAGCTGGTGCAATGTTCCTGCATGGGGGGCCAGGGAGAGAATTTGGGGAGCTCATGCAGAAGAGTAGGTGCATATCCTCTGAGCAAGCAGAGCTCTGACCAGCCCTGCCATTCCAATGCAAGCTGAGGCACTTCACCCTACCTACTGTGTAGTCTAGCTACTCCGGTTCCATATTAGCCTCTTAATTCATCATGTTCATTTAACTTGTAGACATTTTTCTGACATATTTCAGACACTATGGATCAAATTCCACTCTTATTTGTATCCATTGAACTGAGTGGTTTAGTATTGTATGGAGAACATAATTTGGCCTAATACTTATTAGTTAGTAATTACGGTAAATATTTTTCAGAGGCATGGAAAGAAGTGGTGTTCGCAGGCAAACCCATAAAATTCCTATTGTGTGGATGGGTATTACTGTGGTTGAAAATGTCTGAAAACAGTAGCTGCCAAACGCATATTTTTTCCTGCTCATATGATTTTGTGTGTGTGTGTGTGTGTTTCCAATAGGGGATAAGATAAGTGGATACAAATAATCTGATCTAAAATTATTACTAGTGGGTAAAATGCTATGTGAATATTAAATGTGTCCTATTTGCATAGTGGCAGATAATTTGGATAGTCAGGCCTACTAGGTTATTTTTAAATAGCTTAGTGTAACACAGGGGACTACAGTAACACCTGTCTTGATAAAAAGGGGATCCTGAGGGCTTTTTCATCATTACATTTCAATTTCAGTTGGAGGGAGAGCAAATGCAACCAGAATTAAGCCCTTTTACAAATGCATAAGTTTGTAGCACTTCCCCAGATGTTCATTACATTTTAATGACCTGTCATATTTCCAAGCTTATATAGCAGTAATGTATGTCTAGATGTATTAGCTCAGGAAAAATATATTACGAATTAATTAAACCCTGAAATTTACAGAATACAAAAGCAACATTTTTCATATGCCAGGTATGCTATGTTGGCACATTTCACATTGCAGGTTTTGTTTGGTGCACTTTTCAGTTTGTAGGACTTTACACACAGTACGTTCTCAGCACGTTATAAAATATGCAGCACAACACCCTTAGTGATGTCATGTGCCAATAAAGCCAATAGGAGAGTACACTAAAATGTTTGTTTTAGACATAAACTACCATTTTACTAGCTTCTAACATAAGTACATTTTATAAAGCTATGACTACACTGCCTGCAGTTCAGACTACAGGGGTGTGAATTACAGCGCACATCAAAGTGCTTCACTGTTACTCCCCCATGTGGATGCTGCAGGCACAAACTAAAAGGTACCTAGTTTTCATTAACATGGACCTCTTGAAACAGGACTACATTAATACAAACTAGGTACCTATTAATTTGCGCCTGTGGTATCCACATAAGGAGGTACAGTGCACCACTTCGGTGTGCACTGTACCTCACAATCCTATAATCCAAACTGCGGAGTAAGGTAGACAAGCCCTAAGACTGCATGGCAATGACTGCCTTCTCTCTGGGGCTCAGTGTTATTTTCTGTCTTCCTATAAACTCACTGAAAGTGCTATGAAAATAAAACTATGTTGAATATACGTTTTGGATTCAGTAAGTAGAATAAAAGATAAGATCTTGAACACAGTAGAGTAAATACACATACAGGAATGAAGAATACTTCAGGGTTATTTTTCTCACCTTTCTATTAGTACCTTGAAAATGTGGCATGTTCGTATTGCTGATTAAATTTTACCGTAAGTACACAAATGAAATTCCTATTGAAATCAATTCAAGCTGTGCCTGTATATCTAGGGCAGAATTTGACCCATAGTGTTTTACATAAACATAAAAAAACAAAGTTGATTCTAGGAAAAATCCTATAGAGTTATCAGAAATACCCAGAATACCAAATGTGTCATGGAAAATGAGCTCATCGGACAGGCGAAAATGAATATTCATTTATTTGAGGTATGGCCCAGCTATCATCTAGGATTTTTTCCTTTAAAAATTCAGAATGGAACAATAATTAATACATTGCTGAACTACTGCACAGTGATAGTGCGTATACACCTTTATATTGCGCCAATCAAATGAGCTATAAAAGGCAGTATACTGCAGTGTTGCTATGCCAACCACAATTCTGATGACTGTTCATGGCAAAAACCCACCATCATCTTTCTTACCCCAAGACGTTACTATTTTAATTAACTAGAAACAGTTTCCCCCTTAGCTCCTTCAAACAATCACTTGGCAAGAGTTGGGCAAGAGATAAAGATATATGCAAAAATGTCTTGCTAATCCACTCCATAGGTCCACAATGCCAATGAATGTTCCATATGCAGCACTCTGTAGAGACATATGAGGTGGACAGACCGGCAGATGCTTTTCCGACCTCAATTTCAATCACAGATACGTCTCCCAACTGAGTCTGTAGTTCATTACACATTGGCAGCACTCAGAAACCCTCAGCTAGCTTTGTAATGAGTTAATAGGAATTCAGTTAATAGAGAAAAGAAATAAACTCTCCCAAATCAGGGAGCATTTCCTTTTGAAAGCCCATGTTGGGACACAAGAAAAAAATTTAGTTTATCACAAGAGAGCAGTGTATGCTCAGCGAAGCTGTTAACACTGTTATTTTTATAGTCATTGCCAATTTGTTTTCCTTGTTGCTGCATTTCTGTCAAAATACAAGGTTCAACATGCCAATCTCCACAGGAACTGAATGCAGTACAGAGCCAGCAGCTCTCCATCGGTGCAGCCACATACTGAGCATAAATCTAATGCACAGGTAATGGCTGGTATAAAATATGAAAGGAGAAGCTTCCAACTGAGACAAGCTTAACTCAGCCCCATATGGTATCTCTATTCACTGTTAATAAACTGGCAAAATTGCGTGAGCTGGACAGGAGGGCTGGGATACCCAAGAAGATTACTTTGCACAAACTACAAGCTTGACCATCTTAAATTTTACATGCTCAGGATGGTATTTTGCACTTGGAAGTCAGCTGCCTTCCCAGTCATGATGTGATCCAATTTATTATTAAGGGCAAATTAAGATATGGAGGATTTATTGTGTGTTAGACAATCCCTTAACCAGTGCAATAGGGTTTCCCTGAAGAGAAACTTGGATGCCAGAATTGGACCTGAGTTTATTTGAATGCATTGAGAGTGGGGAATCACATCTCATGCTTCCACCAATGCTTGGATCAGCAGGCACTGGGCATATGGGCAGGCAGTGAATTCTCCTGGAAGTTCACAGCAAGGCCTTTGCGGCAAGGTGATTCCAAGGGGCATGGTAGATCCCTGCTAACACTCTGGCAGCCAGGAAGCACCCACCTGAAATTATTGTTGTACCTCTGGATGAAAGCTATTCAGTATTTTGTAAAAGGGTTGACTTAATCATCCGGGCATGTCCAGAAGTTCTTCCCAGGTATGACTGTAAACTGGTCTGAAATGCTGCAGCTGAGGCTCTGGCAGGGTGACAAGGCCAGAAGATGTGTGAATCATTGAGAATGGGAAGGATGGGTAATTTCTTGTCAAAAGTATCGTATTTGGTATCTGAATCATTCAGGGATTATGGGATACAATTCTGTGACTGAGGAACAGCTGATATTTGAGAGGGAATTTTTATCTATCTGGAAATCCAGCTGGGTGTGAGGTGAAGGCAGCTAAGCTAAATGCTGGGGCCTACTTGTGGCAAGTGTCCAGTGGGGGCCCATAGAGGGTCACTCGAGAGAGGGTTCTGGTTTCCTGATACACTGGAATTAGAAGTAAATTTAAGGAAGACATCCCTAAAGAAGCTGAGGAATGGGGTGAAGTTCCTAAATAGAGGACAGCCTCTCCCACTGCTGCCATCCTCATGGCTGAATTCTATTTTTTAGCACACTAGCTCAATCCGAAGGAACAAGAGTATGCCTCCTCAAGTGGGGAATTACACTCCCAGCTCGAAGTGTAGCCATACACTAAGGAAGGAATGTTGTATGAGCCAGATAGTTCACAGATGAGTTCATAATGTTGCAGCTAATTAAACCACATACCTTGTCTTTCTTCTCATGGACAATGCACAAGTAATGGCGGGTGTAAGCTATGAAAAGACCAGCTGCCCTATGAGACCAGCTTAACAAGCTCCATCAGATTCAGTGAAAGGCAGGCTCCATTTTAATCCTGAAGGAAGAGCCTCTATCTACAAACCAAAAAGATCCTACATATGTGCATGTGTGCTTACTCTCTCACATCCATGACTCCTACCACACGATGACTAGCACTCCATGAATTTTTAAGTTCATACTAGCATCCTGTCTACAGATTGGTAGATGACAAATGGACTCCAGAGGCCATTCTACCAACCCTCAAAAGGAAGTGAGACTGCAAATCACACACCTTGAGAATTGTATATTTAGCTTATCTGAACTCAGGCCTGTGAGAATTGGGGCCTGATTTTCAAAGGTTCTAGACACTCACACGTCCCATTAAAGTCGATGGAAGTTATAGATGTAAGGCAGCACAGAAAACCAAAGCTTTAAGAGAGAGAGATTTTTTCCTCTGAGTAAGAAAAGGAGTTGTGAATTGTGAAAAAGGATAGCAAACTTCACAACCAAAACAAAAAAATTAATGAAAAAGGCCAAAAATGTAGTGGTTTCACTCTACACTTCACACTTCAAAATGTTTTACACAGCTTTAGGTATAAATCCATGATCAGTCTTGACATTGCACTTGTATGGGCCTGTTAGTTTACTCTTTTGAATTTCTATACACTCAGTCTCCTGGAGAGTTCCATCATTACAAATATGTGTACACAGCTTTTTCTTTTCGGTTGGTGGCAGAGGGTGGAGAAATACAGGAGGGTTATAATATATTACCACCAAAAATAATTCTAACTACATTTCTAGTTAATCCTTTCACTGGGAATGATTTACTTTGAGCTGTGTACCCACCTCCAGCAGTTTTTAACTGACGGATTGTACTAGACTCATACAGGAAATACAGAGTAAGGGGTAGATTAAAAAAATTTTTACATTGCTGCCTTAAATTGGTAACAGACATGACAATTTATTTGTTATTATCGTCCATGTTTACTAGTTTTGAATGTATTCACTTTAAAACACCAAGCTCTCTAGCACCTCTGAAAACAAAAGCATTTTGTAATTTAATCTAAAGACATAAGAGGCTGAGGGAGGTCTGGTACTATTAATTGCAGACACATTGTGTTACCAACAATGGCAGCCTCATTTCTGTAAGTTTTACAGCAAAGCTGAGTTCTTTATGTAGTCTGTATAGGAATTCATGTCAGATTGTGTATTTGTCTTTAAAAATGAAAGATGGACAGCTCTTGTAGTATCTCAGACTACAGATGAAGATGGTCTTGTGGTCAGGACACACAGGAGAGCTGAGTTCAATTCCTGATTTTCTATTGTACCCTTTCTATGTGATCTTCGAAAAGTCACTTAGTTCCGTCCCCATCTGTAAATAGACACAAAAAAACTCCCTTCCTCCTACCCTTATCTGTTTAATCTGTAAGATATTTAGGGCAGAGAATGTCTCTTTTTATGTATTTGATGGTGCTTAGCTCATTGGGACTTTAGGTAGTAATACAAATAATATAAAGTACTCAGAGGTTAGAAATTAATAAACATTGGTATTACTACTTTTGAAGTGTCATAATTATATTATCATTTTTTACCATAGCTCTATTTTCAACACCATCTCCTCTTTCCTTCACACCATTTTATGGACATGGGAGGAAGCAGCAGCATGATCCAGCTAACCAGATCCATTTGTTTTGAATTTAAGATAACTAGTAACAAAGAAGGAAGCAGCATAGCCCAGACAAAACTCAGGATACTCAGTGGTCCACTGAAATTTCATTAGCCTGATTTTTAAAATGCTGTCAGGGCTGGGATGTAGGTGGCCATGTCTATTTGTTAGCTTGAGGTTGGGGGCTGAGTCCATGCACAAGCCAAGGTTCAGAACCAGAAGGTCAAAAGTTGAGATCAGGAACTGAAAGTCTGATGCCAGGAATCAGAGTGAGTCATGAAACCAGGAGGTTGGAATCAGGAGACAAGAGCAGTTAGCGCTGAGTGGGTATTCCAAAACAGGGTGGAGCCCAGTTGTACAGACAACTTCTTGTGTCTCCTTCTGGCTTAAGTAGGGGGAGCAGACCAACCAAGAGCTCAGGTATTCCACCAGTAGGGGCCAGTGGAGGAGCCTCCTGTCTGAGCTGGAGTCCTGGTTCTAGCTGATGCCAGTAAGCTGTCAGTGGGTAGGCTGGAGCATGAGAATGCCCAGGAACCATGTGCACCTGTGTTTGGGACCCAGACTGTTATAACAAACACATGCACACCCTCAACCCCAGTCAGTGTGTGAAATTAGTGATTGTTCACACAAATGGCTAGCAATTTGTATATGCAATTACCTGGTTTGCAAACATACTCGGGTGATTTCATGTGCAAGGTAGACAGAGAGATGTGTGTGAGAGAAATTGTGCAAGGGCATTTTTAAGATCAAGCCCTATATTTTCTTCTTTCGTTTGAAGACAAATTAAATTATGGTATGGTTTAAGTACCCATGTCCAAAGCCCATTGATATATATTTTAATGGTTTTCATATATTGTATTATAAAAGACATATTGTTAACTGTATATTTTATATTATAATTTGAAAATATTATATAATATAAACTATATTGGCCATAAACTCTTCTATGCCAAATTCATCTTACTGTAGAAGAAGGGTGTGGCAGGGAACCAGCTCTGGCCCAGACACAACTTTACAGCTGCTGTTGGCATTGACCAGCGGTAAAGCATTGAGATAGGGTCTGTGATAGATATGCCAATTACCTGCAATATCCTTGAAGAAACCCTATTAAATTAAGTGGAGGTAGCTTTGGAGCCCACTGTATTAAATATATAAAGTTTATGTACTATTGTGTGTCACTTCTATAGTGGGGAGACATGACTGATTCATCATTGTTCTTGTTCTGAGCTAGAGCTGTTATGAGCTTGTAACTATAGAAAAAACCCTGTGTGGGGTTTGATCATCCCATGTTGGGGGTTGAGGGTGATCTCTCACGAGCTATTAGCATGTGTGTACATTCTTTTACTGTTTTAATATGTTTTCTCTGTAACGCTTTCACCTTAAGAATAAATGTTCTTGCTTAGAAAGGGCTGTGTGGTAACTTATACCTGTGGGTTATTACACTGTTCACAGCCTCTGGAGAGAAAGCAAAGTGCAGATACTGACTATTTAGGCAGTCTGGCTTGCTGGGGATGTCACAGTGAAAGCAGGGAACAGTGCAGTCTGGACAAACCCCAGTCAGGAGGGAGAAAGAGATGTGAGTCTCTGCCCAAGAGAGGTAACAGCTGGGGAATCAGAAACCTAAAAGTGGGTGCTCTTACTGGGCCACAGAAGGGGAATACAGGTACAGTTGACCTGAATTAGGACAGAGTCCCTACACCTTCTCCCCACCCCTGACATATCCCCTACCCTGGGAGAATAAGGGCAGAAGTTCAAGGCCCAGATTCAGCACAGATGCACCATCAGGCAATTTCCTTCTGAACAAAGAATTCCCTAATGGGCATTAGTACCTGCAATGCAGCACCTTTACACTACTTGAGTGGTGCAAAAGGGCCATAATTTGACCCTAAATTTTTATGTTATAGTTGCATTAAAAACACATCAAAATGATTTATGAAACTTTTGATGTAGATGTCCGCACTATACCATGACTTAATTGTTGTCGCTTGTCAACAAACTATATCTATCTCCCTAGAAATTCTACTGGAGAAAATGGAAGCAACAAAGCAAATACTGTAATAGACCAGTCCAGATTATCACAGCTGCAAATCTAGAGGGCGAGCATGTGTGTAAGATTTTTTTTAAAACTACATATTGCAAGAGGAAACATGGCACAACTGAAATGTTTCCAAGCCAGGGATTTCTAGGTCCATAGTTGGAGCTGGATCTAGCTTCCACTGAAGTCTATAAGGAGTTTTTTAATTGATCTCAATGACAGTTTGATCAGGTCGTACATGCTGTAAAAGGGTAATAATCATTGGCTTGACAATTCTGGATGGGATGTCAGGTGCTTCAAAAGATGAATTCCTCTACACCCATGAATAGTGGAAGTGGTGGACAGAAATCTAAAGCGCTGAAATTTGATGTAAAAGCACTGAACTAAATTCTGTACTGAATTTACACCATTGTGCAACTGTGTTGCAATATATGGAGTAGTATTTTAGCAAATAATTGAGCCCTGTGTGTGCCTGTGACCCCAATGGATAACTAGAAAATCTCAGATCTGAATAGATAAGGAATAAAAAAGGGGGAGTAAAAAGTTTTCCTTGGGCAACTCCCCCTTGATTCACCACTGAAATCTATCCTTTACAAAACTCATATCATGCAATTTTCTTTACCTACCATTTTAACAGAGGAAAATCACTAATTTAAAAAGTAGACATATATATTTCCTGAGAGAGTTATTTAATAGCCTTTGAAAGAGAGGTGGGCCTCTCAGAGGTCAAACAGGGCTTCATTCTCCATTTACACGGGTTTTTATGCCTTTTACATTCCTGTAAATTTAGTGTTATGGTTCCTGGTTTATACCAATGTAAAGGAGAGGAGAATCTGGTCTATAATGGATATAACCTTTTGGCTTGTGATAGCTTTTCTTATTTATGCTACCAGCCGGAATGCTGCTGATGTGATGGAATGTTGTTGTTGTCTTGAATATGTGTCATTATTCGCAATTTTGCTGTTGTCAAACACTGGTCTCTGTGAATGTTATACATATGTTAACTCTTTTTGGTGTGTGTGTGTGTATGTGTGTATTCCTTCTGAAGCTTCTGGTCAGAAAATTTCCAGAGAATTTGTGACATGGTACTAATCAAAATAAATAAATAAATGCTAAGCAACAAAGAGGGTAGAATCAGGCAACATAAAATACTCAACTGTATACCATTTAACAACTCTGAAGTTTTACACTTTGCCTCATTTTGAGCCCATGCTCAAAAACAACAAGAATTTTTCTATACAAAACAATAATACAACTTGTTATATAGGCCCAGATCATCAAAGGTATTTAGGTGCTTAATTCCCATGGAAATCAATACCTTTGAACATCTGGTCCAGAGTTCCTTCCAGCTAAATATCTTTACTCTACAGAACTGTGAGAAAGGTGCCCCATTAGCCCTATTTTACAGAACTAAGGCACATAGTTCCAGATTCTATCTCCAGTTAAGTCAGTGGTTAAACAGAAGAGTCACGACCAGAGAGGTTAAGTGACAGAGGTTGACAAAAGTTATATAGAGACTCAATAACAAGGTCAAGAATAAAACTCACAAGTTATGACTCCCAGTTGCCTGATCTATAATTTATTAAACTATTACTGTACAGTACTAAGTAAGACAATGACACCCAGCCTTACAAAGTTATATTCCCAAATTAAATCCCTTATACAAAGTTAAAGAGAATTTTTCTCTTAATTATTTATTCAAGATTGTTTTATATATTAAAACAAAATGTTAGGTGAATATGTCCTTTATTGTTACTTAATTAAACTAACATATTTAGACTGCAGACCAAATTTTCAAAAACTGGATGCTAGCAGGACTGGACTTACCATGAGGTGAACTGAGGCAGCTGCCTCAGGTGCCACAGTGTGCGGGGGCACCACTAGGACCCAGTGTGTAGAAGATTGTGTCTGCTGCTGGTGCATACGTATTCTCTCTGCTCTAGATGCACAGAGATGGTGGAGTGCTGTGCTGGAGGAAGGAGGGCACAAGAGACATAACTGGCAGGTAGGCGAAAAGGTGAGAGGGAATAAGAGAAAGCAGCAGGAGCTGCAGGGAGAGAGAGGAGGAGGAGCCTCTTAGGTACCTCTCTAGCACCCCCAGGAACCTGGACTGATTAACACCAGCTTCTCAGGGAGCTTCCTGTTTCCTGCTGCTTTCCTGAACCCACTTGAGGAGAACAGGCAGTCAACTGAAGTAGTAGGAGCCAGTTAGGCCCTTAAGACGCTGATATCTTCCCTCACTCAGGCCCTGCTACCAGCCTGCTTATTTGTCCCCTTCAACTGAGTGTTGAGAACCACTATAGCTGGCACAGAACAGCAGTCATGAGTGAAAGAAGAAAACACCCCTCTGGGGCAGCATTCAGAAAAAGAAAGAAAGCAAAGGAAGCTTTTCTATCTAAGCAGGAAGGAGGTCTACTGAGATACATAGACACAAATGTTCACGGTGAGCCTTCTGGCCCCAGTGAGGATGTGAGTGGTGAGGAGATGCCTGATCTTCCAGTTAGTCAGAGTGCAGGTGACCTGGCAGCTACTACAGCATCCATATCTCCATCTCAATTGGATGTCACCATGCACATTCCTGAAGAAAAGTGTAGATTAGAGAAGAGTGTGTTGGAGGTGCAAGAAACAGCTGCTGCTGAGTTTAGTTCCTTAAGTCTAGATGATCCAGGACTGTGGACCCACTTGAGCAGTAGCCTGAGGGATTTCCTTGTACTGCATGGGCCACAGCAAGTGAAAAACTTCATGTTCCCCAAAGACAATGAAAATAGAAGTTTCCATCCAACACATTACTGGCGTGAAATCCCCAGTGGTGACAAAGTGGAGAGGCCATGGCTTATGTACTCAAAAACCCAGGATGCTGTATACTATTTTTGTTGCAAACTCTTCCAGTCTAATGTTCCAGCCACATTGGGTTCTACAGGAAAAAAAGCCTGGAAAAATCTGGCTAGAAATCTGGTATGCCATGAGAAGGCAGCAATCACTAGAGAGCATTCCATAGGTGGAAAGAGCTTGAGATGAGTCTAAGGTTAAAGGCCACCATAGATGATCAGCATCAAGAGAAGATTGCATCAGAGTCTCTTTACTGGCAAAATGTTCTGAAAAGACTCATTGCCATTGTGAGAATGCTTGCTATCCAAAACCTAGCACTGCGTGGCACTTCAGATCAGCTGTATGTGCCCAATGATGGAAACTTCCTTAAAATTATGGAGCTGATGGCTGAGTTTGATGCTGTCCTCCAGGAGCATCTAAGAAGAGTCACCACTCAAGAAATGTCCA
The DNA here is from genome assembly GCF_965140285.1 of Lepidochelys kempii. NCBI lineage: Eukaryota > Metazoa > Chordata > Testudines > Cheloniidae > Lepidochelys > Lepidochelys kempii. Next base: position 88,225,916 of record NC_136384.1, read on the forward strand.
CACACCACTACCTTGGAAAAACAATTCAAAATGAGATCATACAGTTACTGGCAACAAAAGTCAAACAGAAGATTGTGGCAGATCTGAAGTCAGCAAGATATTACTCTGTTATTCTGGACTGCACGCCTGACATCAGCCATATGGAACAAATGACTTTAATGGTGCGTTTTGTAACAACAACAGAACCTAGTGAAAATGTCCCTGCAGTGGTGACTGTCAGAGCATTTTCTAGAATTTATTGACATTTATGATACTACAGGAGCTGGTATGACAAATGTGCTTCTTAAAAAGCTGTAAGATACAGGAATTGCGATAGCTGACATGAAAGGTCAAGGCTACGATAATGGTGCCAACATGAGCGGAAAGAACAGGAGTGCAGACCTGGATCCGAGAGTTAAACCCTCGAGCTTTTTTTGTCTCATGCAGTTCTCATTCATTGAACTTGGTGGTCAGTGAGGCAGCATCAGCTTTTAGTGAGGCTGTTGAATGTTTAATTTCAGGTTTCAGAGTAGCAGCCATGTTAGTCTGTATTCACAAAAAGAAAAGAAGTACTAGTAACACCTTAGAGACTAACCAATTTATTTGAGCATAAGCTTTTGAGCTACAGCTCACTTCATCGGATGAAGTGAGCTGTAGCTCACGAAAGCTTATGCTCAAATAAATTGAATGTTTAATGTAATTCAAAGCATCTATGTATTTTTCTCTGCATCAACTCATCGATGGCAAATTTTGAAGCAACATCTGGGAACATCCTCTCTGACACTGAAACCACTGAGTGCCACATGATGGGAAAGTCAAGTGGAGGCAATAAAGCCTATCAGACACCAAATTAGGATGACAGATGATGCCATAGTTGTCATTATGGAGGATAATGCTATGACAGGAACTGTTCGTGGGAGAACAGTGGCAGAGGGAAATGGAATCACCAGAAACATACATAATTTCAAATTTCTGTGTGGCATAATTTGTGGCATGACATACTGTTTGAAATAAATGTTGTAAGCAAGAGACTCCAAGGTATTGACCTTGATGTATCTGGAGCAATGCAACAACTGGACAAAGCAAAGTCATACCTACAGTCTTACCGGTCAGATGAGGGATTTCAAAATGTTCCGAAGAGTGCACAGAAGTTGGCAGAGGAACTTCACACTGAAGCTATTTTTCCACCCATTCAAGAATACAAGAGTCACCGAAGAAGACGACACTTTGATTACACAGCACAGGATAATCCCTTAAGAGACCCCAAACAACAATTCAAAGTTGAACTCTTTAACCAGGTGCTAGATTGTACAATACAGTCAGCTGAACATTTCATGCAGCTCAAGGAACACAGCAGTATATTTGAGATGTTGTATGATATTCCAAAACCCCTCACTATACCTGAAGAAGACCTACACTAGCAATGCAGGGCACTAAAGACAGTGTTGACACATCCATGATATTGATGCAAGTGATTTAGGTGATGAACTGAAAGCCCTTTCAAGATACATTTCAGCAGGATCAACTCCAAAGGCTGTTCTGGAATATATGCGCACAAATAAGATGACCACCCTCTTTCCAAATGCTTTTGTTACTCTGCGCATACTTCTAACACTTCCTGTAACAGTTGCCAGTGGAGAAGGAAGGTTCTCCAAGCTGAAGTTAATAAAAACACATTTACGCTCCACAATGACACAGAAGAGGCTGGTCAGCCTTGCAACCATCTCAACAGAGCATGAGCTGGCCCAGACTGTGAACCTTCAGGAAGCAGTTCAAATCTTTGCAAGGAAGAAGGCACAGAAAGCACCACTTTGATTATTCAAACAGATTAAAATGCCAGTGTTTATTATGCAGACAAGAAAAGTTAACTTTTACATTTGGTATTCAGGCATTTGAGTGTTACTTAAAATTTTTGAACAAGGCATTTTAAGTTGTTGGTTCTCCTTTATTGGGGTAGGTAGCAGAGCAGTACCATGAGAGGAGTAGAACGGGAAGAAGGCAGAATTGAGACCTTTCAAAGTTTTGGCCCAAGCAAGCAGGCATGGGGGCATCATTTGAGCTCCCCGCCTCAGGTGCCAAAATGTTGTGGGCCAGTCCTGGATGCTAGTTTTGCTTATGGAGTTCAAGTGGTTAAATTTCCAATTATTTTATACATGCAAATACCCATCTGGAAATGCAAGTGGCTAAAACAGAGCGCCAATAGAAGTTGGTTGCAACCTTATCCATGGAGAAGGTCTTTAATGTTAATGAAAGTTCCACAAGTAAACTGAGAAGAATACATCTCAGTTAACTATTACTGAGCTGAACTGTGCCTTATTTGCACTGGCCTATATTAGGGATCATACGGAACCATCCTGCCGTGTGGGGAGATCTGGAAGGATTTAATCCTCAAGGTTGTATACTCCCTCCCAGAGTTACACAGATCCCTCCCATAGCTCTTCAGCACACTCTCTGTTAGACCCTTTCATCATATGATCCTCTGCATGCACAGCCAGCTTCACCACCACCCACTCTGGAAAATAGAAGGAAGTCACCCCAGCAAGCCAAGAGCAGATAGAATGAATAGTACACTAGCACCTAGTTTGTTAGAGTACTTTATAAATAACAGTGTTGCAGTGCCTATGCAATAATATTTAATTGCTCCAAAAACAAATGGTACATTGGAGAGGTCTAAAGAAAATATTATATTTGTGTGTTAGCCTTATGTGGATTGCGGTTTGCTGTTCTTTAAAACAAATTTCTGAGAGAAAATATGTTTCAACAATAAGTGAGCTGTACTTTTTCCATTCTGTTTGCTGTGAGAGACACACAAAAAGATAATGTGAGTGAATACTAAGCAGATACATGTTTCAGCGTAGATACATAAATTGTTTTGATTGATTACACTTTTCAAGTCCCCCCCCCCAACACAATCTTTTAAACTGTGATGAAAAGAATGCTGTTAAATATCTTCTCCAGTAGACCCTATGATAAAATTCAGGGTGCCTTTCATAGGACCATTATTTTCAACCCTTAAAATAACTCATTCTAAACCTAATCCTTATACCATACATACTCTAGCTGTAAAGGAAACCTTGGCAGTTCACCCCATCAGTCTATCCAAATTGCCTCTATAATATGTACATGCTCTGAATGCTTTATTCGTTATTTGGACACTGAAACACATTTTCATATATACTCTATAAAAACTGTGCTTTTAAAAGCTGCATTGTACTCTACCACCACGATTAGCATTTTGTTGGCAGCTCCAGCAGAGAGATCTGGACACACTCTGAATCAGCCTCTCATCACTAGAATCGTGGGGCTAAATTCTGGCCCCACTGTCACCCATGCCACCCCCCTGGTTTCAGGTCAGCAGTGGCGTGTGTGGGTACAGAGCGTATAAGAGCAGTTTCTGTATCTATTCACAAAAAAGGGGATTCAGCACTGGTCTCTGTGAATCTAGCACCTTGCACAGCACTAAATTAGTTTTAAAATGTTATAAAGCAAATACCCTCTTGTCATAAATATAAAGGGAAGGGTAACGACCTTTCTGTGTACAGCGCTATAAAATCCCTCCTGGCCAGAGGCAAAACCCTTTCACCTGTAAAGGGTTAAGAAGCTATGGTAACCTCGCTGGCACCCGACCCAAAATGACCAGTGAGGGGACAAGATACTTTAAGTATTGGGGGCCGGAGGGGGGACAAAGAGTTTTGTCTGTCTGTGTGATGCTTTTGCTGGGAACAGATCAGGAATGCAAGCCTTACAACTCCTGTAAAGTTAGTAAGTAATCTAGTTAGAAATGCGTTAGATTTTCTTTTGTTTAATGGCTTGTGAAATAAGCTGAGCTGGAGGGAATGCGTATTCCTGTTTTTGTGTCTTTTTGTAACTTAAGGTTTTGCCTAGAGGGATTCTCTATGTTTGGGATCTGATCACCCTGTAAGGTATTTACCATCCTGATTTTACAGAGGTGATTCTTTTACCTTTTTCTTTAATTAAAATTCTTCTTTTAAGAACCAGATTGATTTTTCATTGTTGTTAAGATCCAAGGGTTTGTGACTGTGCTCACCTATGCAAATTGGTGAGGATTTTTATCAAGCCTTCCCTAGGAAAGGGGGTGTAGGGCTTGGGGGGATATTTTGGAGGAAGACGTCTCCAAGTGGGCTCTTTCACTGTTCTTTGTTTAAAACGCTTGGTGGTGGCAGCATACTGTTCAAGGACAAGGCAAAGTTTGTACCTTGGGGAAGTTTTTAACCTAAGCTGGTAAGAATAAGCTTAGGGGGGTCTTTCATGTGGGTCCCCACATCTGTATCCTAGAGTTCAGAGTGGGGAAGGAACCTTGACTCCTCTTTTCTGAGAACCACTTTGAATGCTTGGACAAGTTCTGCTTTCAATTACATCCATGCAACCTACCTGACTGTCTCCAAGGTTTGTCTGAATATAACTAACAGCAGAATTTGACCCCCTCTGTTGATATTCTGTTGAAATATATTTTTACTACAATGTTACTGTATCAGTTATTACAAGTCTAACTACAATGCATTCAAGCCCCAGTGCAGAGCCCCATCCTGCATGAGCCCTCTGGGTACAGAGCGCCTGAGATGTCAGGAAGGCCCCAGAGGCAATAAAACCAGTGTGGTTGTGCACAGGACAGGAATGTGGCCCTGGATCAGTATGAATTAGGGATGTCCTGTAGCACTCTGTTTTTGTATCTATCTCCCATTTAAACTCTACACCACTGCATGATCACCTTTCCACCAGGTGATCCTTAAGTTCATGACCAGATTACTCCAGTAGTACAGCACAACCTGGTTGTATTTCATCCAAGGACTTGATCCTCTGTTTGTAACACTAATCAACAAATATGCTCCTAATAAGGATGCAGTTGCCTTCTTTGGATTTCTTTGTTTTGTTCTTTGTTTGCTCTGATAGCTACAATTTGTAAGATGTTGCAATGGCTGAAGATTTTAATTGTACTCTAACTGAAAATGACTATACCGCACCCTAAGGTAGGGGGACGGTTGTCTTCCTTGCCAGGGGGAGGGGTACATCGCTTTTTTGAGGGGATGGGAAGAGAGAGGCTTGGCTGCTGCTGCAGAAGCAGAGTGGATCAGTGTGGTGATTAGGACTCATCCCCCAGGTATCAGAAGGGCAGGGAGTTGATAAAAGGTAAGCCCAGTGGGAGAAGCCCCTTTTTCCCAGTCCAGGCAGAGCAGCACCCACCCTTGGAATCATATGCTAACTTGTGATATTGGACATCTTAATTAGGTGCTTGGTGAAAGTGCACTGCAATGCCACACTATGCAGGAGATCTGCTTGAAAATGAGCTCAGTACTCCTCTTCTAGCCAGTAGTGGGTATTTCACTCATCCCAGCTGGGAGACCCAGTTGGTGGAGTCACTGATCTACACTGATTGTAGTTCCACACAACAATTAATTAGATAATCATATCTGTGTCCCTGATTGCATATTTGTAGAGATGTGTATAGAAGCTTACATAGCACCTGACTCCTTTCCAGGCAGATATGTGTTTTACTTCATTCATTCCATTTAAGGCACACCATTTTCTCTCCATATTTACCATCTCGAGTACCTTCCTAAAACATTCTTCCAGCCTGAGTGTCCAGATGGGTGGTAGTCTTGTCTCTTAATCCTTTTCAGAACAACAGTCAAAGAAGATCAGTGAGAGCTTCAACTCTGCCATGTGTTAAGGGCCCACTGTTAAGCAGATGATCATTAAGTATGTTCTTTGGAAATGACTACACCTGCTATGAAATCATTTCTCAATTGATTGTATTGATATTTTAATTGTAAAACACTCTTTCCTCTCTAAACTAAGCAAAACATGCACTCCTCAAAGATGACTGGTTCATGTTCAAATGGATTTGCCTTCTGTGCCCTATGGGACCACTCATGCATTAAAGTTAAGCATGTTAGTATGTTTTTCTCAGATTTGGGTCTAAAAATCTAGTCCATCTGCCTGTAAGTGGGGTTATTTTACATTAATCAAACAATATTTGGCTATTTCAGGCCCCAGAGTACTACTACTATTATTTTTGAAGCCATGGCCTGAAGAGTTGTCATCTTTTAACACCTGATATTTTCTTCTACTTTTGCTTTTTCCCCCCACTCTTCTCCCATGGGTACTCCCTCATGTATTACAAAAAGGATGTTGGGACAAAAGATCAAAGTAATCTCTGTATTGAGATTGACACGCTCTCAGGATCATTCAGTGATTATGTTTGAGATCTCGATTTGGACTCACACTCTATGTTGTCTCCTATTTTAGGATACAGAGAATTGTTTTTTGCCTTTTTGACTCCATCTTTCTTATTTTTCCCAATATAGAAGCATACAGACTTGCTAGATGAAAACTTATCAGAGGTAACAGGGATATGCACTGGGATTTCCTTTGTCTCTTGTCTGTCTTCCTTCTACATTAGTAGTGTGTTCGGTTATCTTTTAATTTTTTATTTTTGTTTCCTTGCTAATAATTTACTATATACAGGTGTGTTCTAAAAAGTAATTACCAAAATTCCACTGTATTTCAAAGCATTTTTGCCATAGATTTTAAGTGTATTTCTCTCTCTCTAAGCTCCATTCTACTCTTTATTTACTTTTCTGATTATTTATTTCTACACTTTGTTCTGTAGTCACTTTTTAGATATGCCAGAGATTTTTTGTTTGTTTGTTAAAATATTGATTGTTTTCTTCATTTACAATGAGCATTTGTCCACAGCTGCTGTTTCTACAGTCAGTAGCAGAGTTGGCTACAATTTTAGTTTTTGGCACTGCTCCTTTATGAAGTAAATAATGAAACAAGGAATTTTTTTCGCATTTATGACATTGCATGTGTACTTAATACATGTGAAAGTGAAGGAGGACTAATGAAATCTGATTGATCCAGGAGTGGGCAAGAGCTGTGTGAAGAATTCACCTCAATCCTGACCTACAACACCTCTTCTTTTTCAGCTCAGATATGAGACCCTCTTGTACACAGTCTGCCAGTCATGCTGAATTGTGCCAACCTAGGTGACAGTGGCATGACTGAGAGTTCTCATGTGTGGATGCAATACTACAGAGCCATAAGGCAGTGTCCCAAACTGAGTGACAATTGCAAAAAAAAAAAACAACTAGAACTGGCCTCCAGTAGTGGACCACTAAAACTACCTGCAAGAAGTAAACCAGGAGTTTATTTAGGAAAGAATGTTACAGCTTAATGAGAAAAGCATAATTACAGTAGTGATGATATTTTTTCTCACAGATCTGAATCAGCTCTAATTTTGTGGGACTTGAGGTAAAGCAGGAAAAGCTGGGTCCCATATAGTAATAATACAAATAATAAATAATGAGCGTTCTTTCTTGTTAACAACCCATATGCCCATGACCCAAATATCTAGGTCACTAATCAAGTCCAAAGGCTGAGGTGCAGATTAAAATTTAGGACCTCAGCAATCAAAAAGGACAGGGTACTGTCCTTATATATAAATATAAAGGGAAGGGTAACCACCTTTCTGTATACAGTGCTATAAAATCCCTCCTGGCCAGAGGTAACATCCTGTTACCTGTAAAGGGTTAAGAAGTTCAGCAAACCTGGCTGGCACCTGACCCAAAGGACCAATAAGGGGACAAGATACTTTCAAATCTTGGGAGTGGGGGAAGGCTTTTGTTTGTGCTCTTTGTTTATGTGTGTGTTCTCTCTTGGGACTGAGAGAGGCCAGACAGAAATCCATCTTCTCCAACCCATCCTAATCCAAGTCTCCAATATTGCAACCAGCATAGGTAAATCAGGCAATGCGGATTAGTTTATCTTCTGTTTTATGTGAATTTTCCCTGTGTTAAGAGGGAGGTTTATTCCTGTTTTCTGTAACTTTAAGGTTTTGCCCAGAGGGGGATTTTCTGTGTTTTGAATCTGAACACCCTGTAAAGTATTTTCCATCTTGATTTTACAGAGGTGATTTTTACCTTTCTTTAAAAAAAAACAACAACCCTCCTTTTAAAAACCTGACTGATTTTTCCATTGTTCCAAGATCCAGGGGTTTGGGTCTTTGATGATTTTGTAACCACTTGGTTAGGATATTATTCTCAAGCCTCCCCAGGAAAGGGTGTGTGTAGGGCTTGAGGGGATATTTTGGGGGAAGACATCTCCAGGTGGTCTCTTTCCCTGTTCTTTGTTTAAAACGCTTGGTGGTGGCAGTATACTGTTCAAGGACAAGGCAAAGTTTGTACCTTGGGGAAGTTTTTAACCTAAGCTGGTAAGAATAAGCTTAGGGGGTCTTTCATGTGGGTCCCAACATCTGTACCCTAGAGTTCAGAGTGGGGAAGGAACCCTGACAGGTACTTTACTAAACTACTTCTTTAACAGCTGGGCCACAGGTATGTATGGTTGTACATGGCCATATGTAATCATACAGATTACACAGGCCTAAAGCTGCAACTTGATTATGTCATACAGGTCTGGATTGGGAACAAAGCATATGTCACCCTAACAGGAAAGCATGGCTGCTGTACCCCCTTCAGAGAGGACACGGTCACTACTCATTGCTAACCAGAGCAAAGGAGGGGCTTGCCACAGCCCCAAATCTTTTGGAGAGACAAGTGCTGGCCATGTGATGTCATTGAGCTCCGAGTGAAATCATTTCATTGTGCCCAGCCCCTGTGCGTGTGGATCCAAAAGTGGGGTTAGACTCGTTTCTTTCCTTTCACACCCATGCAGGGATCAGGAAGAATAAGTACATTAACCATATGCTGCTTTTTATTGTAACAATATATTCTAAATCAATTCATTTTCTTAGTGCTGTAAGAGTGTGTGTGTAGATATACATACACAAACTCACATTATATATTGTGTGCATTATAGGCAGGATTGGTAGCACTTCCCAGAATAAGACCCTGATTTCAGTTGCTTATGACTTTGCCAAATTTTAACTATTTCAGCTGAAAATTTGCATGCCAGGTGTCTGCTTCAGGCTGAATGTTTCTGGAAAATTTCAGCCAAAATTGTTCAACCATTTCCAAGAACAAGACTATGGCAAAATATGTTGTTTTGTCCTTGTTAAAAAAAAATGGTGACCTTTTATTTGAAAAACTTTAGCACACCAACTCTTTAAATGTGTCAGGAGGACAAGAAGGACTTTATGTCAGACATGTACCTTTTGCCATTCCTGTGAAGATCCACCAAAGTCTGGCCAATTTATAAGCCTTTATTGAAAAAAACAAAACCAAAAAACCCTACCATTCATACATGCTCAGTAGAGATTTAGATTTTAGCAGCTAAAGTTCCCAGAGATTCTGTCCACACTGGGCATGCTCCAGCCAAGGGCTGAGCAGGACTTTCCCTACAATTGAAGCTCTGAGCTTCTGTGGTCCACATCCAGGCAGCTGAAATGAGAGCAGGGAGATTGTCTTTCCTGTGTTTCTTGGCCCACACATTCTGAATTTATAGCTGGGTTTGAATAGTGTGCAGTAAATAAAGCCTAGAGCCATGTACTGAACAAAATACTAAATAGTTGCTCATTAACTGAGCAACTTTCTTCCTGCTCACAGAATGAGGCGGAGTTCTGTGGAAAAATAGTAAGGATCATGTAATTAAAGATTGTATCAGAACCTGTATACAAAAGGAGGCCAGATTAAGGTAGCAAAAGTCACTTTAATTCTGGTATTTCCTAACTTTTGAGTGCTTGATTTTGCAACCCAATTAACGCTGTTTTAATGTAGTTTGTATGTATATAATATGTATTTCTATGGGCTTCAGGCATAAGTCCAGAGAGCATTTAAGCAATCTGAGAAACTTTGCAATATCATATACAAAGATAAATATAGAGTTTAAGCAACCTAAAACTTCTCTGGTATTATGCCTGAAGACCATAGATTTGGGGTTTATCCAGTAAAAGACAAGGCTGGCTCTGTATCCTAGAAATCTGTGCAAGAAAGAGCAGATCACCTATGCCCAGATTGTGGGTTGCTTTGAGAGTGTTCTGTAGTGTGGAAGTGAGTTTTTGCAAATAAAGCTTTCTTGAGCAAAACTGAAGATATTTTCTACAAAAGTGAAAGAGTATTTTACAATGCCCTGAAATTTAGAAAGACAATCTGTTAATTTCACAGTTGTTTTGCCCCATAGTTCACTGAAGTGACTCATACAATGTTCCAACCACAGTCACGGCAAATTGCCTGGGCAGAAAATGGGAGTTTTAACATTTCATTTTATAACAGTTTTTAACCTCAGGGGAGCTAAATGTTACTCCATACAGAAATGCACTTGAAAAGGAAAACAGTAATAAATAATGAGACTATTGATTAAATCCACAGCAGAACAGATTAATATTGTGAATCCTAGATAAGTAATGAAATACTTACCTTTAAATATTGACAAACTCAGAGAAAGCCAAATACAAGCCCCTGAAAATCAAACAATCCTCTCACTCAATAAGAGAGGAATCCAGGCATAGTAAAAATAAATCCTCTTTATTATGGGGAGATGTTATATTATAGCTAAACAAATCGGAAAAAAACAAGTGAGAGGAGGGGACACTAGACAACAGAATAAATTCAAACTCCTGCAACTCTGAAGCATGTTTCTGGATTCTTCCCATCTCAACCAGTGAATGGGCACCTCAGTACAACATATCATATGTCTGATCCTCAGCTGGTGTAAACTAGTGTAACTTCAGTGAAGTCAATGCAATTATGACAATTTAAAGCAGTTGAGGATCAGGCTCCATGTTTATAATTAAGCACTAACGTACAAAGTGGCGTATATTTGCTGGACATTAGTATCTACATAGCCTAAAGTAAAGCAGAAGGCCATTAACCCTAGGTCATGTTAATGTATCAGTAAGTGCCCGAATGCAAGCTTGTCAGTAATGTTATAAATAGACATTTTTAAAAGGTATAGTATTACATCTTGCATTACATTTTAAAGGCACAGTATTACATTTGCCTACCATGGGGTGTTTATAACTCCCTCTGAAAAATGTGGCACTAGCTACTGTCAGAGACAGCATACTAGATTAGATGAACTGATCCACGATGGCAATTTCTACACTCCTATGAGGGCAGGGTGTCTTCAATTTCTAATGAAATAATTTATTATCCATTATTTGTTTCCAGTAGGTTAAGTTCCGTACAACAAAAGGAAGGCATGGTCTGCGCCCCAGATTGTTTACAATATAAAGAAGTGGAGAGGTGGGCTGAGGGCATTAGATCTAGATTTTAAATACCCCAAAGCATGAAAAATGGTCAGATCTTGAGTTTTGGTTCAGGCCAATCTCTAGTAGAGCTATTGCTTTTACTAACTTGCCAGTTTTGTCTTTAATAAATATACATGGGAATATCATTTTTAGTCTTCCCTGTTCTTAGAGCAAAAATTTTAGTTATTTGAGATGAAGTGTAAATGGAGCCTGGACAATTTATTTGCTGGGTTTATGTTTCTTGCTTTGTCTGGCTTATTTGTGTCTTATGTTATGCACAATGATTTCTTAATAGTGACACTGTGGGCCAGACACTCAGGAGCAGTTGAGCTACACATGTAGAAGGTCCTAAGAAGGGGAGGAAAGATGGCTTGTAAGTCACCTTCCTATTCTCCAGATCCTGGGGCAGGTTGGGGAGGGGTTTGGCCTGTGTTACATAACTTAGAGCAGCCTACCCCTCTCCATATTAGAGAAATATGCACTGATATTATTAGATCAATGTAATTACTAGAGCTGGTCAAAGTTGGAATTTCCATTCCACAGGAAATTCTGGGGCAGTGCGGGTGAGAAATTTTTTTGGAACAAAAAAAATGGAATTTGAGATTTCCTGAGGAAGGGAAAATAAAAAAAATAAAAAATATTTTGAAACAAATGTTTTGTTTAGAAAATTGTGAAAGAAATTGAGCCTGGAAAACTGAGACCTGAGGCTCCCAGGGTCTCCCATCTACCTCAGGGGACTGACAGGGAGCCAGGAGTCTAGAAGTCCTGCAAATCATGCTGGGAGCCTTTGAGCTGAGGGTTCCCATCTTCAAGGCAGGGATCCTGGAAGCCCTGAGAGCCTGCCTGCTGTGGAGTTGGAAGCTAGGTCCTGAACTATAGTCAGGAAGACTTGGGAGCCTTGTGGTACGTGATCCTGGGGCAGTACCAGAGCCAGAGATCCTGGAAGCCCAGGCTCCCCAACAACCAACCATAGAAGCTGGCAGTAAGCCAAGAAAGGAACTCACCTGTGATTTTTCAGAAGTTCATCAAACCAGACACATTTCCATAGTTTTTCAGTTTAAACAAATTGGCATTTTCCAACAAAACTCCTGTTTTTTCAGAAAATTCCTGACCAGCTCTAGTAATCACACAACTCCAAATTCCTCTAGTTTAATTAGGACTTTAGTTAAGCCAGCAGTGATGTTCCCCTAGGGAACATTCCACCAGTTTGGAACTGCAAGAACATTAGGAGCTCTAGCTACATCTCCTGCCACTACTGCTACCCCAAGGAACAGGTGGTCTAATACTAGACAGAGCTAGGTCAATTGGAGGGCTTCTCTCATTGATATAGCTACTGCCTCTTGGGGAGATGATTACCTGTGCTGATGGGAGAAGCCCTCCCATCAGTGTACATGGCATCTTCACTGACGCGCTACAGCAGTGCAGCTGCACTGAGGCAGTATTTTAAATGTAGACAAGCCCTGAGTAGCACAAAGCTGCCAGTCAGACTGCTAGGGATCTGGCACTACGTTCTATGACTCTTTAAGGGCAGGGATGGATATAATTGGTTGTAACAAAAATCACCATTTTATTGGCTTACAAAGCAACTCCAGCCTTTGTCCCACTTGTCTTGAGGCCTAGGTGTCTGAGTGTGCGTATCCAACAAGTGAGAGGGTTCAGTGACCAATTAAGTGAAATGAATGTTATGAGGCAGGGCACATTAATTTCTCATTCAGTTTTTGAAAATATTTAGAAACAAGTGTCCAGTTCTTGAATTTACCCCTTGGCCACTTTATAGTTAGTAGCCTATTAATTTTCTTAATTAATTATTCAGTAGCTTAAAGTACTATTAATTTAAAATCTTGTGACATGTTTCAGAGGGGTAGCCGTGTTAGTCTGTATCAGCAAAAACAACAAGGAGTACTTGTGGCACCTTAAAGACTAAGGTTCGTCCCTAAGGTGCCACAAGTACTCCTCATTTTTTTTAAAAATCTTGTGGGGATTTTAATTTTCATTCACCTTTATTTCTTATTATAGCAGATTGCTAGCTCTGCTAGAGTTTCGCTTGAGCATGGCTTTCTGCTTAAAGGTGGACTGTTGTAAGTACTCTAACATCCACATGCTTACTCAGCGATTTTTTTTAAATCTGCCCGGCCTTGTGGTGGTGGGCTGTGTGTTAGTGGTCCAGATTTGGGTATGAGGTTCCTGAGGTATAGGTCCCCCACTTACACACACACACTCACTTTTAACTTGGAGCTCGAACCATGGCTCTGATCCTCCCCAGTCTCATCTCAGTCATTTGGGTTTTATCTAGCCAATGCATAGCACCCACTGCCCCTTTTGAAAGGAAGCGGGTCATATTGAAGTTATTCAGGGTTAAGTTAGGAACTCTGAGCATCAGTAGCTGTAGCCAAAGAGAATGAAATTTGCATGTGCAGCAAGACTAATGGCTTGTGTACACTTACAGAGCTGCAGCAGTAGAGCATAAGGCCTGGTCTGCACTAGAAAATTTGATTGGTTTAACTAGGTCATTGGGAGAATCCACACCTTGAGCAGCAATGTTAAGACAACCTAAGCCCCCAGGTTGATTCTTTCATCAACCTAGCTACCACCTCTCAGGGAGCTGGATTACCTATGGTGATGTACGGGCGGGGGGGTCTTGTCATCTGGATTATCAATAGTGAGGTGGGATATGAAAGTGGTCTGTGGGTTTAAAGACGGGTAAATGAAAGCAGAGTGTTAGATGGAATTCTGTGGGTGGAGGGGTTGTAAAATTTATCAAGTATGGGGTTGTTTCTGTGGAGTAAGCTCAGTGTTTGAGTGTAGGGCAGGATCAATGGAAGAAGAGCTAACTAGGGTCCATCTTACAGAGTCCAACAGTAGCCCTTCATAGAGGAGCTACCTCCAGCTGGTTGGCTTGTAGACATCTTTTCTGATGTCCCCTCAGAGAAGCTGAGGAGAACTCCTGCAGGGGATGAAGACACATTCTGAAAAGGAATCACTGCTTTTTATGGGGGAGCACCATAATCAGGCACATCTACTCTCAAGACTCTTTTAATCACTTTAGATCAGTCTTAGTATGGGTTATTTTCTGCAGGGGGGTGTTACATTTTGTTTAGTCTTTATCACAGAAATATTATCTACTCCAGTGTATGTCATGGGGTGTTAGGGGTTAGTGGTGTGCCTGGAGAGTCTCCTCTGAATGCCCCCATTTTCCTTTCAAAAATATTGCCATCTCTCTTCTTTCCTTAAGTTCGTTGGGTGGGGGAGTGATTCCTATATACAGATAGGCAGTTTTATGAAAAGGCAAAATATAGTCCAACACAACAGCATAAAACTTTATCCATCAGCATAAGAGGTGCGATCGCAATATACAATATTGGTAATTATTGGTAATGAGTAGAGTACAAGGTTATGATCCTGCTAACACTGCTGAAGTAAACAGAACTCACATGTGCATATGTTTGCAGGATTGGGCCTTAGTTTACTCCTATGGCTTGGATTGAAGTTGAACCCTGAACTGATACAAAACATACTACAGTGAGCTATTTTATTCCACTCAAAAAATCAAAAGCAATAATTTTAACTGTATTTTATGTTCTTCGCTGTAACAAAAGCAAGGAGCATTTGATTATTTAGTACAATTAGAAGCAAAAGCAATTCATCCAACAATATAATTCCATTCAGCAATGTTTAAGATTCTAAAAACAAAAATCAATCAATCAATCCTAATGCTATTCCCTCCAAAAAGGGCAAATTCATTCACTAATTTCATTCTTATTTGCAATAAAAACAAATTAATTAGCACAAGCTCCTTTGGAAGAGATCAAAAGCAATTCCTTCAATAATTCCATTCTGATTTGCACTATAGAATTCATTAACTTCAGTTTCATTCGGAAATTCCGCAGCAATTTATTCAATAACTTAATTCTGATTCACAAACAAATTAATTAGCCTAGGTCCATTCCATAAAGTTTTTTAAAGCAACTGTTTCCCTTAACTGAACACAATATGTCTTTCTATATCTTGGAAAACTAAGTCAGCCTCCCATACCATTTGTGATGTTAACCCTGAATCAGAGGGCTAGAGCTTGAATGTGTTAAGCACTTGCAGTACCCAATGGGGCTTAACAGGTGCCTAGTACCTCACAGGATCAGTGTAAAACTTTGGGGCTCTTTCAAAGCATGTTCCTCAGCTATTGGCTCAAAAGCAAAGTTTGCACATGTTTTCAGCAGCTCACAATTGCAGATAAAGAAGTCAGTGTTCCTGGCTGAATGAACGAACAGCAAAGCTAGACGCAGGGATTCGATCTGCCATTATCTCACACTACAGAGCAGATGTGCTGCAGGGTCAATACTGCAATTCACCTTGCACTCTGTCATCTGCCACCACTGAGAACAGCCGAGCTCCATCTTCTTTGGAAACCCCCTTCAGGTAGTTGAAGGCTGCTATCAAATCCCCCCTCATTCTTCTCTTCTGCAGACTAAATAACCCCAGTTCCCTCAGCCTCTCCTCGAAAGTCATGTGCCCCAGCCCCCTAATCATTTTCGTTGCCCTCCGCTGGACTCTCTCCAATTTGTCCACAACCCTTCTGTAGTGGGGGGCCCAAAACTGGATGCAATACTCCAGATGTGGCCTCACCAGTGCCAAATAGAGGGGAATAATCAGTGATGAGGGGCCAAAATCTTAACAACGGGTTCCCTCCTCACCCCACGAGGGGGTCGTTGCCCACCCCCGCCCCCTGGAACTCCCACCCCATCCACCCCCCTCCCCTGACTGCCCCCAGAACCGGGCAGGAGGGTCTCGTGGTCCACCGTAGTGGGTGCCCACCCCACCCCTAAGAGTCAGAGGCACCTGCCAGGGGGCGAGGTGGGGAGTCCCGGTGGTGTTTACCTGGGGCAGTTCCCAGGAAGCATCAGGCAGGTCCCTCTGGCTCATAGGGGTGGGAGAGCATAGCTGGGGGAGAGCAGGGGGAGCGGCTGCTCCCCCACTGATCACATCAAAAGTGGCACCTTAGGTGCCAACTCCATGGGTGCTCCAGGGCTGGAGCACCCACAGGGAAAATTGGTGGGTGCAGAGCCCCCACCAGCAGCTCCCCGCCCCACCCCGCGCCCGGCCCCAGCTCACCTCTGCTCCACCTCTGCCCCTGAATGCACCGCCCTGCTCTGCTTCTCCGTCCCCCACCCCGGCTTCCCGCGAATCAGCTGTTTGGTGGGAAGCCGGGGAGGGCTGAGGAACAGGCCGCGGCTTCCCACTCAGGCCGAGGGTGGCGGAGGTGAGCTGGGGCAGAGAGTGGTTCCCCTGTGCACCTCCCTCCCCCCCGGGTTACCTGCTGTGGCGTGGGCCGCCCTCCTCGCACCCCCCCCCCACCCGAGCTCACCTCCACTCTGCCTCCCTGGGCTGAGTGCGAAGCTGCCGCTTGCTTCTCAGCCCACCCCGAACAGCTGATTCCCGTGCAAACAGCTGATTCGCGGGAAGCTGGGGGGGGTGGAGAAGCAGAGCAGGGTGGCGCGTTCAGGGGAGGAGGTGGAGGCAGAGCGGAGGTGAGCTGGGGCCGGGGAGCTGCTGGTGCGTGCTCTGCGCCCACCAAATTTTCCCCTTGGGTGCTCCAGGGCTGGAGCACCCATGGAGTCGGTGCCTAAGACGCCACTTTTGGCTGATTAAATTTAGAAGCCCTTTTAGAACCGGTTGTCCCTTGTGGAACAACTGGTTCTAAAAGGGCTTCTAAATTTAACAACCGGTTCTAGCGAACTGGCTCCAGCTCACCACTGGGAATAATCACTTCCCCATCACTGTTGGCAATGCTCCTACTAATACAGCCCAATATGGTGTTGGCCTTCTTGGCAACAAGGGCACACTACTGATCATATCCAGCTTCTCAACCACTGTAATCCCCAGGTCCTTTTCTGCAGAACTGCTGCGTAGCCAGTCAGTCCCCAGCCTGTAGCAGTGCATGGGATTCTTCCTTCCTAAGTGCAGGACTCTGCACTTGTCCTTGTTAAACCACATCAGATTTCTTTTGGCCCAATCCTCCAATTTGTCTGGGTCACTCTGGACCTTATCCCTAAACCCTCCAGCGTATCTACTTCTCCCCCCAGTTTAGTGTCATCTGCGAACTTGCTGAGGGTGCAATTAATCCCATCATTCCATGATAAAATAAAACTTATTTTTATTCAGTCTCCCACAGTAAATCATAACCTAGAACTAGGGTCATGTCTAACATTATACATCTTATAAATCTTAAATAATGAGTGTGAGTCAGCTATTATGGTAGCAAAGGTTGGCCACTGGGAGTATATTACTAAAGTGTGGGAGTGTGAACTTTTTTATTGCTATCTTATGGTATCTTTTTAATTTCAAATACTTTGCCAGTGGACAGTGGCAAAAGGTATTTTATTTTATGTTAATTTTGTACTGGGGTATATTTCAGGATATTCGTTCACTATCACTTTGTCTTCTCTCATCTTCAGCTCACCAGGATACTCATTCTTGTCTCTCAGACAAAGACCTAGCCATAACGATCCATTTATTTGTCACCTCCAGGCTAAATTATTGTACTTCTCTGTATCTGAAACCGAATGTGAAGACAACGCACAGGATCCAGCTGGTCTATAATTCGGTTCTCAGCTTCTCAATAGATTATAGCCACCATGAGCACATCAGGTTTGTGCTAAAGTCCTTCCACTGTCTCCCAGTCAGCTTCTGATACCAGTTTAAGGCTGTGGTCCTAATATTTAAAGCAATTAATGACTCAAGCTGCAGCTACATTAAAGCCCAAATTTCAGTCTATGACCTACCAAGACTGCTGTGCTCCTCTGAGACAACACAGATCACAAAGACAAAGATGAAGTACATCAAAGCTGGGGACAAAACATTCTTTGTCGAGGGGATCCAAATAGGGAACAATTACCAGAGCAGATTAGGTGAATCAAGAGTCCGAATCCTTCCCGCACCATCAAATGTCACACAGGGGAAGAGCTGGGTGGGAATTTGACATGTTTTTTTCTCAGAAAATTCCTTTGAAAACAAAACTTTTCACAGACACAAAGTGGCTTCAGTTAAGTTTTCATTGGGAAGGTTTCTAATGTCCTGCATGGAATTTCTGTGTGTGTAGAACATTGACTTGAACCTGGGTCTCCCACATCCCAAGTGAGTAGAGTGCCCTCACCACTGGTCTATTGGCTATTCAGAGCACTTTCTCTTGCTGTCTTGAAAATTTTTTGAAAAGTCATATTTTTGTTCTGATGTAGAATGAAAACCAATGCCAAAACCTCCAAATTTTTCACAAAACAGAATTCTGGTTTTCTGGTCAGCCCTGCTCAGGGTACAATCAAGGTTCAGCTATCCCTGTCTCTCCTGAATCACTCTTTGCATGTCCTCTATATTGTCAGGTCTCTGAAGTCTTCCTTCTCTAAGTACTGTTTGAGGGAGGAATTCTTTCAGTTGACCCCTTTTACCTGTTCCTCCAGCAGGTGAATTCAGAGGATGACTATCTAGGAAATGCTGCAAAACCTTCTTCCTTTAAAATGTCTTTCCAACATATGAATGACACTCTCAACACTTTAATCCCCTTTTACCTGAAAAACCCAACCAAAAGACCTTGAAAATAAATCCACCAAAAAGACAAAAATCTCATGGCAAGTAAATACATACAATTTTAATAAAACAAAAACCTTACCCCAAGTGGAGTTTTGCTCCCAAAAGGGAGACATGCCAGAGACTCCATAACATCCACTAGGGACTTTATTCTTGCTATCAATTTTATATGGAAGGAGTACAAGTACAGTACTATGGTGATGGGTGGCTGTATAAAATGGCGGGATTGATATTCATACCACAGTTTCCACTGAAAGGGCATCATTCCTAATCAGAAATGCAGATTCAGGTTGGAATCAGGTGGGTAGGATAATTAAGGATCACAGCTTTGGAACATTTTGCAGCCATGCTTAAAATTCAGTGAAATAATATTAATGTGGCATCCCCACTGTATTTGCAATAACAGTGTGGATATTTTTTGTTATGCATTTACATTTACTTGTTCATTTAAGACACAGCCTTAACATCCTTTTAAAACTTTACATAAATAAATTTTAAAAAGGAAAAGATGAGGTGTAATTCTATATTTCTGTGAAAGACAGGATGAAAGTACTGGTTTCCTAGGACAAAAAGCTGAAGGGAAAAAAACCGTGAACACATGGACATAATGATTGATGGAAACAACATTAATCTAACTGAGAATACTAAAAACTAATGTGTTGAAGAATCAAGTTGATGACCTATAAAACAAGTTCTGCTGTAGAAATGGCAGCTTGTTAGAGGTTCCTGGAGACACGGGGGAAAAAAAGAAGGCCAGTTTCTAGGCTGACTCACACTTCATAAAGTCCCCCTCAAATCACGGGGGCTGTGAAGGGTGTAAACTGGCATAGAATTTTATCTTGAGATACTACGGGGAAGTATTGTGGGTAAACAGTCTTCCAAACCAAACTTTATTTACAGGAGCACATGTGAATGAAACTTCCCGGTGCAAACAACAAACAAATAATGAACAGAGGAAAACACCACAGAATCCACAAGGACACAGTGCATTCCTACATAATATCACTGCATACTAAATAAGTCACCCAAGTCTTTACTGAAACTCCTAAGAAAACATGAATAACTCTCCCAGTAGTGCTGATGATCCTTTGGAGTCTCATTTGCTTCTGACCAGGATTTCAGAGATGTTTCTGATTCCAGGCTAAGCAAGCGTTCAAATTTCTTCTTCTAAACACTTTCACATTCCGTATATAAGCTGAAGAGTCCAGATTCACTGAACCTAATGAAAGAAGGTGTAATATATGCCTCCATGAGGCAGCTAATAGCCTTTCCAGCTCAAGAGGCTGGGAAGAAGTGGTGTAACCAATGTCTTAACTCCCACCATTCTATGACAGGTGAGAGCAGCTTTAAAAAACAACAACAACAACAAAAACTATCAAGGGCTCCAAAGTCAGTAGAAGCAGCTGAGGGGATATAATCCCTCCTCCCAGCCCTGCTTGAGATATGGTGCCCCTTGTTGAACTCTCCTGAATCAGACTACAGATGATTTCCACCGCCACCACCTCTCCTGGCTCTTTCCACTGGTGAGTCCTTCACCTATAGTTGCTAAGTTTTATTCAGATCCAGGTGTGACACATTTTATGCAAACTTAATGAGATCACATTTGCAACTAATTTGTATAATAATAATAATAAATTTAAGCTTATGACCAACACACACTCTGCCCAAGCAGCGTTGGAGTAGGACACAGCTGTACATAACTTGGCAGCTGTGGCTTGGTGTGCAAGAGCTTGCTTGTGTCTGGCTAGGTGAGAGGAGTCTGAGAGGGAAACAGGAATAACTGGTTGTGTGGCCCCTGGAGCTGTTGTTACTGCTAGGGGCAAAAGGGATACTGGGAGACAGATCTCCTGGGTGGCAGGTGGGTGCTGGAGGCTCGAAGGTGCGTGGGGGCTGGGTGTTGGCAGGAGGTAGAGTGGCTGTGTCTTTGTGCTGGGGGAGCCTGGTGCTGCATGTGAGGAGGTAGGGTGTGGGGACAGCAGTGGACCTCTAACCTTGTACTGTTTCCTCAGCCGCCTTCTCCAGCCTTCCATTGACTCCCAGTGGCTGGCTCCTGTGGAGAAGGGACAGAGGTGCTGGCTAATCTAGCTCAACAGCATCCCCTAAAGGCTAAAACTAGAACTGCAGACAAAGGTCTACAGCCTTCCTGCAGCTCAGCCAAAGTGTGAGACTCTAGTTGAGATGAAGCAAAGTGTGACATGGCTGCCAAATGCTTGATAGATGTCATGCATTTGGCCCCCTGTCTGCCATAGTCTATACTAGCAGAAGATAGTGTAGAGTCGGGGGTGAATTTATCCCAATGGAAACCTATTAATAAAGTTCTCTGTCATTCACTCTTTATCATAATAAAATAGGTTCCAAACGCTACTTTGTTGTATATTTTGTCAGCAATGTCTAGCTGTAGTGATATGTAGCTATGTTACACTTCCTCACATGGGGCCTCTGTTACATCCGTGCAAATCCAAATTACTGGCTTCAGTAGCATAATTTCTGGATTTACACTGGTGAAACTGTGATAATAATCACATTGTTGTTTCACTGGCAACAATATGTCTATCATTATTATTAAAGGTGCATTGATTTACAGTTTCTTACTACAAACCATACAGGTAGTAACAGGGATGAAATATTGTGCAAAGAGAATTAAAGCTGCTATCACCACTGAAAGGCTTATGACAAGGTAACTGTATTCCCCCAAACGTGAAGGAGTGATCCACACAGAAAGTGAATGAGCCATTTAAACACGGTTGATTAAACCACTGCTTGCTGTGATCATTAAAACTTATCACCGTCAGCTACTGTGTCTCTTTGGTCAGAAAATGGCCAAGGCACCTCTTCATGCTTTTTTTGAGGCTTATCTGAATTCTGCATGTACTGCAGCTGTCAGTCACTGTAATGACATGACATTTAAATCTATGAACAACTTGGGGTAGTGGTTCTCATAGTCTACTGAAAGTAAAAGAGGAGCCTGGCTGGGGCATAATTTGCAGTGGGCCACGGGGGTGCAGCTGCCATGCGTTGTTGCCCCCCAGGCCTTGGTTTGCTTCCCCAATAGTTGTCATAGATCTCTATGCTCCACTATGTCTTCCATTCCCCCCCTCCACCCCCAGACTTAGGATGTGGTCATTCATTAGGAAAACAATAATTGCCTAGTTTCTCATTCGGGAGGCTATTTTGAACAGAAACTGTTCTATATGCAGATACAACTTTGGCTCCCCAAAACTTCTTTCCCTGAAATTATGCCCCTGGAACTTGGAATTTAACCCAATTAAATCAACATTCAGCAACAGTATTTCCTACATTCTGATATTTACTCTCACTGCATATTCAGTGCTGACAAGCCCATTTTTCATTCCTATGTTGAATGATTAGTATTTAGGAAAATGAACATGTAAAGTACACAGGTTATTTGTACCTGACCTCATTTGTCAGGAGATGAGATCATTCAAAGCAATTAGGATGATGACAGAGACAGATGGTAAACTATCATACCAGAGGATTGTTATAGATTCTTCTGAGTAGTGGCACACATTATGCAGTAAGATGTCTTTGGGAATTACAATAATAAAATGTCAGTTATAAGGTCTTCAACATAAACCTAGTTTTCTTATTACCAGACAAATACTCCTACTACAAACTGTCAACAAAGAATAACATTTGGGCAACTCTCAAAGGAGATTCATGCTTGAAGGTTTAGAAACACTGAAGATCCAAATGATCATTTACCTGTGACTCCGCATAGTGCTTCATTTTAAACATTTTCAGCAAGCATTTCAACCCCCTTCCCTTATTATTTCTTACTAGTGTCTTCTCTAGTGGTGCTAAAAGCCAGGCCTAGGATGGAAAATGGACACAAAGACTGTGTTTGGAGGATTCAAAGTGGGATTAAGCAAAAAAAGTTACCTGTTTACTAGGCAAATTAAAGGCTCACAGTGGCAAGTTTGTTTTTTTTAAATGTACAAGTACGATACACATTTGGTTAAAGTTTCTAAGAAGCAATAAAATTGCTATTTGAAGGAGCCAACAATGGAGTTCAATGAGTGACTACTTATCCACAATCAGGAACTTTTTCATTCCTGCTTATGTTGTCTCTCATTTCTTCTGACCCAAAAGACATCTTGTAATTCATTATCAGGGGTTCTGCTTAGGTCATTGAGGAAGAAACAATCACAGCAGCCAACATTCACTGCACCGAAGTTAGTAGGAGGAGTGGGAAAAAATTGTGAATTTGAAAGTTGAACTCAAAATCAAATGTTATTGGGTTCATGTTCTGTTTAAGACAGATCCTAGCAGTGGGAGGGGGAAGCAAAGGGGGGACAGAGAGAGAGAGAGAAAAAGAGAAAGAAAAATCCAATAAAAAAATAGGATGAATGATAGGGTAAAGAGTAAACAAAAAAACAGAGTGAAAAGCAAATATAGGTAGGATGTAACAGAAGAGATTGAGAAAAGGAATAATTCTAATTAAAAAATATATACAGAATATATGCCCCACACACAGTCCCACAGTTTTGGCCAGGTCCCCTTATTTAGGCCCACGTAGTATATTGGGCCATGTCTTTCTATCCCTACTACATAGTACAGGCTTTTCCCATAGCCACTTCCCCTCAATTCTTTTGTGGTTGGATTCAATGGTTTTAGAGCTACTTGGCACCCTTAAAATGGCAGAAAGTAACGTACATCCTGTTATATTGGGGTCATAGTCTTTACATCAGAGGATTGCCAAAGCTAATTGACCTGACTATAGTCCATCTTTTGGATGAACTTTTTCCTGACTTCACGATCGTGGAAAGTGTCACCAGGCCAACTGATACCACTCAGATCTGGATGCTAGCCTTGGACCACAAGCAAAAATCTCTATTCCGCGCCCCCCCCTCCAAAAAAAAAAAAGAGTCGCCACTGACTCAATCTCCAGCAATCTCTAACATTGCATATCACTGTCCCATGGAAACAGCTGGGTCTGGTCTCCACAGTTAATGCTTAAACCCTTCACTGAACTTTTCACCAAAAACTGGGCTAAATATTCCTCCTTGTAAAGACTGCAGAACACTTATCAGTTGTCATAGTGTGATTGACGCAATTTATAAACCCCAACACGATCTTGAACAAACAGAAAGTAAATTCAGAAGTTAGTGGCAAGAAAATAGAAGTTACAAGAATTCACTGAAACAGCCCCTCCACTTGTTGACTGGGAAGGATACACCTACTGCAACTGCAGGAGAGGCAAGAAGTCACCCCAAGTTCTCTCAGATAGTTGCTTCAATATCCTGGTCCTAGGCCCACGTATCACACTACCTAACACAAATCAGACCCTAAACTGTAGGGAGGGTTAAGGATGCCTCTGTTTCTTCCCTTCGGAGACTCTGGCAAAAAAACATTTGCCTAGTGACTACTCTTATCGGGGAAGGGAACAGGGCGCACTGGCCTGGGACAGTTTATAAAACTACACTGGAAGTTTCAGAGTTAAAACACATCATATAGTAATGCACTGAAAAGTATTAATATCCTTATCTTCTCTTGCAGTCAGGTCACAAATACTTACTCTGTCTTGTTGAACTAAGTCTTAACCTTGTTTTTGCTTAATCTGTTGCAGACTATGTATAGCCACTTCCCCATTCTTTCACAAATCAAAGAAAAAGAAAATTACTTAAGATAGACAGGGACGTGGTAATAATCGTACTGAGCTTCATGGCGTATTCAGTTATCAATGTCACCAGCAGTTTAATGGAAAAATCAATCTAATACAGGTCTTTCTGGTTTGCTAAGAATAGTGGATAGCTAAGTAGGCATGCTGGCTTTCAATCTCACATGTCCTGTAGTTTCAAGTGAAGGGGAGCCCTTTTATTGTTGATGATGATGTTTCTTCACAGTCTAACAGATTACAAAAAAAAATTGACAATGGTTAGGCAGCTGGTGAGCTATGACCACTACCTGTCACGTTTTCCAGCATTGTCTCTTTGTGCTCCCTTATCTGTCAGTATCCACCTGTTCTCTCTTTTCTTATACCTAGAATGTAAGCAGTTTGTGATAGGGTCCATCTTTTTATTCTATGTTTTCACAGCACTTAGGACAAAGGGGTTCTGGTCCATCACTAGGTCTCTGAGTTGCTACTGCCATACAATAATAAAGAAAAGAAGGGATAGCTCAGTGGTTTGAGCATTGGCCTGCTAAACCCAGGGTTGTGAGTTCAATCCTTGAGGGGGCCATTTAGAAATCTGGAGCAAAAATTGGGGATTGGTCCTGCTTTAAGCAGTGGGTTGGACTAGATGATCTCCTGAGGTCCCTTCCAACCCTGATATTCTATGAACTATGTCTCAGAAGTAAGTATGAATGCTGCTTGTCATTATTGATTAAATTCAACTTTTAACAACTGTTTACATGATAAATATAAAGAAAATGACAGCCGTTACAGATATGTAGAGGCAACTCTCCTTTGGGCCCTAATTCAGCAAAATACTGTGATAGAGTTCCTCCTCTGCCTTGGTGGGTCCTGCACTTATTGGCAGATGTTCTCACCTCAGAGGTTCACGGCAGCCCTCAGTTTGGCCACTTTCGTGGCTCAAATCTGCCATTCACTCAGTTAGCCTCATCACCGGCCAGCATGGGGAAAGGAAGAACAATCCCCACAGTCTCTGCTGATCTACCTAGTGGATCGGGGAACAGGCCAGAGATCTTCCCCTCTGGTGGAACCCACAGTCCAGTTCAACTCCTCCAGTACCAAGTAGGGAGTTGGGGGGATGGAGGGAACCCTGGCCCGCCTTCTACTCCAGGTTCCAGCCCAGTGCCCTGTGGATTGCAGCTTTCTACAGTGGATCCTGTAACAGATGCATGACGGCTACAATTCCCTGGGCTACTTCCCCATGGCCTCCTCCCAACACCTTCTTTATTCTCACCACAGGACCTTCCTCCTGATGTCTGATAGTGCTTGTACTTCTCAGTCTTCCAGCAGTATGCCTTCTCACTCTCAGCTTCTTGTGCCACTTGCTCCCACCTCCTTGCACACACACCACAAACTGAAGTGAGCTCCTTTTTAAACCCAGGTGCCCTGATTAACCTGCCTTAATTGATTCTAGCAGCTTCTTGATTGGTTGCAGGTGTTCTAATCAGCCTGTCTGCTTTAATTGTTTCGGGAAAGTTCCTGATTGTTCTGGAACCTTCTCTGTTACCTTACCCAAGGAAAAGGGACCTACTTAACCTGGGGCTGATATATCTGCCTTCTATCACTCTCCTATAATCCTGACGCTCGCTCAGCGCATAGAGCTCTCCAGGCCTTGTACTCCCTGACGCGTACTTCAGGAGGTGAGGGCCGCTTTGCCGCCCGCTGCTCGGGTTTACCTCGACCGGGTCCTGCGAGAGGGCGCGCCCCGCCCACCCTCTACCCCAGGCCCTCCGGACCTTTTCATCGGGCCCCTGCCCCGTGGACCCGACTGACCCCCCCGCCCCTTCACCGTGAGCCAGCTGCGTGAACTGCAGCCGGTCCGGTTCCAGACCGTGCCAAAACGACATCTCTACACGCTCGTGCTCCACACCCTTCGTGTCCTCACCCTCGCGTCCCGCCCTGACACAAAGTGGCGGGACCTCCTGCCACCTCTAGAGGGTGAGGAGCCCCGGTGGGCCAGCCTCTATTCCACCTTAGTGCCGAGGCCCGCCGGGGATATCAGTTGGCGGCTCCTTCACGGGGCCGTGAGCACGGGCGTGTATTTGGCGCGGTTCACCCCGATTCCGGACACCTGCCCCTTTTGCGGCGTGAGGGAAACCCTGGCGCACGTCTATCTGGAGTGCGCCAGGTTGCAGCCCCTATTCCGGCTCCTCACCAATCTTTTGTTACGGTTTTGGTTGCACTTTTCTCCTCACCTTCTCATCTACGCACTCCCTGTCCGTGGCCCCACTAAGTCGCGGGACCTCCTGGTCAACCTCCTCCTGGCCCTGGCTAAAGCGGCCATCTATAAAACCAGGGTGAGGAGGCTGGCCGATGGAGTCTCCTGCGACTGCGGGGCCTATTTCCGATCCTCTGTCCGTTCACGTCTCCGAGCGGAGTTCCTCTGGGCGGCGTCCACCGACTCCCTTGACGCCTTTGAGGAGCGGTGGGCGCTGTCCGGGGTTCTCTGCTCGGTGTCCCCGTCCGGTTCCCTTCGTTTGACCCTCTGACCGCACTCCCGTCCCTGTTTTTCATTAGTTGTCCCCCGTAATTAGTTGGTTGTCCAGGCCCTGTGGATCCCCCCCTTAGGCTGTGGGGGGATCCTTTTGTAGTGGACGAGCTCTGCCCGCCCACGTCCTGGATTCCCAATAGGATCACTCTCCTATAATCCTGACGCTCGCTCAGCGCATAGAGCTCTCCAGGCCTTGTACTCCCTGACGCGTACTTCAGGAGGTGAGGGCCGCTTTGCCGCCCGCTGCTCGGGTTTACCTCGACCGGGTCCTGCGAGAGGGCGCACCCCGCCCACCCTCTACCCCAGGCCCTCCGGACCTTTTCATCGGGCCCCTGCCCCGTGGACCCGACTGACCCCCCCGCCCCTTCACCGTGAGCCAGCTGCGTGAACTGCAGCCGGTCCGGTTCCAGACCGTGCCAAAACGACATCTCTACACGCTCGTGCTCCACACCCTTCGTGTCCTCACCCTCGCGTCCCGCCCTGACACAAAGTGGCGGGACCTCCTGCCACCTCTAGAGGGTGAGGAGCCCCGGTGGGCCAGCCTCTATTCCACCTTAGTGCCGAGGCCCGCCGGGGATATCAGTTGGCGGCTCCTTCACGGGGCCGTGAGCACGGGCGTGTATTTGGCGCGGTTCACCTCCATTCCGGACACCTGCCCCTTTTGCGGCGTGAGGGAAACCCTGGCGCACGTCTATCTGGAGTGTGCCAAGTTGCAGCCCCTATTCCGGCTCCTCACCAATCTTTTGTTATGGTTTTGGTTGCACTTTTCTCCTCACCTTCTCATCTACGTACTCCCTGTCCGTGGCCCCACTAAGTCGCGGGACCTCCTGGTCAACCTCCTCCTGGCCCTGGCTAAAGCGGCCATCTATAAAACCAGGGTGAGGAGGCTGGCCGATGGAGTCTCCTGCGACTGCGGGGCCTATTTCCGATCCTCTGTCCGTTCACACCTCCGAGCGGAGTTCCTCTGGGCGGCGTCCACCGACTCCCTTGACGCCTTTGAGCAGCGGTGGGCGCTGTCCGGGGTTCTCTGCTCAGTGTCCCCGTCCGGTTCCCTTCGTTTGACCCTTTGACTGCACTCCCGTCCCTGTTTTTCATTAGTTGTCCCCCGTAATTAGTTGGTTCTCCAGGCCCTGTGGATCTCCCCCTTAGGCTGGGGGGGGATCCTTTTGTAGTGGACGAGCTCTGCCCGCCCACGTCCTGGATTCCCAATAGAATCACTCTCCTATAATCCTGACACTCGCTCAGCGCATGGAGCTCTCCAGGCCTTGTACTCCCTGGCGCGTACTTCAGGAGGTGAAGGACGCTTTGCCACCCGCTGCTCAGGTATACCTCGACCGGGTCCTGCATGAGGACGTGCCCCACCTACCCTCCACCCCAGGCCCTCCAGACCTTTTCATCGGGCCCCTACCCCGTGGACCCAACCGACCCCCCCACCCCATCCCTTCACCCTGAGCCGACTGCACGAGCTGCAACCAGTCTGCTTCCAGACTGCGCCAAGGAAACATCTATACATGCTCATGCTCCACACCCTTCACGCCCTCACCTTTGTGTCCCACCCCAATACAAAATGGCGGGACCTCCTGCCACTTTTGGAGGGTGAGGAGCCGCAGTGGGCCAGCCTATATTTCACCTTGGTCCTGAGGCCCAACGGGGATATCATTTGGCTGCTCCTTCATGGAGCCGTGAGCACGGGCATGTAGTTGGTGCGGTTCATCCCTATCCCAGACACCTGCCCCTTTTGTGGCGTGAGGGAAACCCTGGCACACATATATTTGGAGTGTGCCAGGCTTCAGCTCCTATTCTGGCTCCTCACCAATATTTTATTATGTTTTTGGTTGCACTTTTCCCCTCACCTTCTTATTTATGCACTCCCTATCTGTGGCCCCACAAAGTCACAGGATCTCCTGGTTAACCTCCTACTGGCCCTAGCTAAAATGGCCATCTATAAAACCAGAGAGAGGAGGTTGACTGATGTGGGGCTGTCACTGTGGAGCCTATTTCTGATCCTCCATCCATTCACGGATCCAGTCAGAGTTCCTCTGGGCGCCGTACACTGACTCCCTCAATGCCTTTGAGGAGCAGTGGGCGCTGTCCGGGGTTCTCTGCTCGGTGTCCCCGTCCGGTTCCCTTCGTTTGATCCTTTGACCACACTCCTGTCCTTGTTATTTCATTAGTTGGCCCCCATACTTATTTGGTTTCCAGGTCATGTGGATCCCCCTCTTAGGCTTGGGGGGGATCCTTTAGCACTTCCCAGGTCCCAATAGGATCACTCTCCTATAGCCATCTGGCCCTACCCTGTCACAATACTTACACAAATTCTCAGTTTTAAGCATGTGCATAAATGCTTTGCTGAATAGGGATAGATTTAAGCATATGCTTAAGGGCTTTGCTGAATCAGGTCCTTGAAGAACACATATGACATGACTGAGGAGGACTCAGAAGATTTTTTAAATAGATGAAAATAAACAAAAAAGGCAAAAAAGGATGAGAAATAGAAGAGAGAGAGATGGAGGGAGAGGGAGTAATGTCAAGAATTGTTCACAGGCTCAGTGTTACTCCACTAATCCACATCCAAGCCATAGCAGCACATTTTCAAAAGGTTTGACTTTCATTGCCCTTTGGGTCTGCCATAACAGATACACATGGTATTTATGCCCACTGCGCATTTTCAAAGGAGGACACACATGGCATACGACATCAAAAATGGCATCTGGTAGGAGAGGCCTGGCCAAAACCTGCATCCAATAAAGAATTTTCAAGCAAGCACAACTGATCACACAGGTGCAAGTCCATTGTGCCAAAATTTGCACTCAGTTGTCTGCAAGGGATGAGTAGCCAGCACTCCAGCTGTATTGTACCACCTCATAAACCCATCAGTTAACATAGGGCAGCAGAGGTGAACATACACACGGATGCCCAATTTGTTGTGAGGTGAGAGTTGTATTAGGCATTGGGAAATGTCCTCGCAAACTGAAGGGTTGAATTTGGTCTAGAGTAATTTGGCCAATATCACACATCACAGTGACAGAGCTAGCATTAAAATTACATATTTCTGGCTTCTCAGACTATGCTCAGTTCACTAGAGCACACCAGCCACTGATATATTAGCGATTGTATAACCAGTCAAACTTTCTTAAAGTGTTTATGCAATGCAACTTCTGTATTACTTTTGGGTTCCATTAATATATAGTATCTAGGCAGAATGCATTCTTAAATTGTCTAATGTTGAAGTTGGTATTGTGTTTATATTCTTTAATTGGATTTTGCTCTAAACAGTTTCTTCCTATTGTTATTTGATTGTCATCCACTATATTATTTTCATGTACACTCTTCCCACATTTATATTGCCTGGCAGGAAAATTTGAAAGGGGTATTTCAATACCACATAGGGATTTCAAATAGAGTAGAAGTCTTAAATGAACATACTTGTGTCTGCCAGTTTCAAATCAGTTTAATGTTTGTATGCAGTTTTTTTGTTTTGTTTTGATTTTTAGTATATTGATCAAAGTAGCCCAGATAATAAAAAGTTAGAATTTTTTATATATTTGGGAGCTAAATATAATTCAAATATTTAAAAAAACCATAAAACTCCTTCTTAGGTTATAGAGTACATTTGCTGTTTAAAAGGATGCAGCTGTTCCATATCAGATGTTTCTATTGATTCCTAGGATCTTGCCCATACACAGACTTACACTTCATTAATTAAACCACTTCAGTTTAAACTGATGTAAAATTCATCGAGACACTATAATTTCATTTAAAGAATGGTTTATTTTACACCTGTACCTAATTGATTGAAATAAGATTGGTTTAAAGTAGTGTCCACATAGTCTTTCCCACCAATTTAACTAAATTGGTTTTAAAATAAGACCTTAATTTAAATCAGCACAACTCTGCATAGACAGCCCCTCAGATAAATGATACCACATTCACTGTGTTAGAGAAAACATTAAGAAGACTGAATTGCATTTCAAGCCTCAAATCAGAGAAGTTACTGATTTTAACTAAATTAATATAAGCAAGGGTTACACTGATTTAAGTACGATAATATTAGGGGTTTCCACTGGGATAACTAGACTGATTTATTGGTGCACTGGTCCAGTTTAGATAAGGCTTTAGGCACCAATGCACGTGTGAGCAGTTGTGCATGTTAAAAAGGTATCTATGAATTCTACATATTGATTCTGTTTCTTTAACTGTATTGCACACATTTAGGGCCAGACTGTGTCACTGTCCCAGGAAAAGTACTGTGAAGACTGTTTTCCTGCATACCAAGGAAGTGTATTTTGTTCCAGCCATTAGGTTGGCACAGAATGGTCTTTCCCCAGAGTACCAGTCATATTCAAAGGGCTCATGCAGCAGAGTTTGGTGGCTTATGTGTCAGAGTGCCCAGAGCATGCGGTATTCCAGATTACAGCTGGGTGAATAATGGAATTTTTTGGACCGTTGGCAATTTTGAAAAGTCAAAAAAAAAAAGGCATTTTGGTCACAGAGCAAACAAAAATTTGAAGGTTTCAGAGAATCACGAAGTCTGAAGATTTTTTTTATTTTGGGTCAAATGAAAAGACATTTTTAAATGTTGTCTGGATTTTAAAAATTAAAATTAAGGGGAATTCTTAATGAAAAGTCAAAAGAAATAAAAATGAGCATTTTCAAAATAAAACAAGTTACTCTAACTTCTGCTGCAGAAAGGGGTGAGAATCAGGGAACTCTACTGCCTGGCAGCCTCCCCTGCATTATGCTGTAGCCAGCAGCTGGTCACAGCAGTGAATCTGGCCCTTCTCTTGCCATTCCATCAGTCACTTTGCCATATGGCAAAAGCAGACTGGAGTGATCAGAATTTCTTGGAGTTCTTGTATTCAATTTAGATCCTCAGTTTTTCATAGTTTACAAAATGCTGAGCACCTTAGTTTAAGAGGTTTTTTTTTTTTTTTCCCTTCTAAGGTAAGCTCACTGATTATTCCTATGACTTGCTTTAGTGTATTTTGTAAACACATACCTGTATGAAATAATCATATATATATATATATATATATAGACACACACACACACACGTGTGTGTATGTATGTGTATACACACTTATTATTCCAAAATGATTCCAAGATCTAATATGGGCTATTGTGCAGTTCCATAATGTATTTTTAAAGTGGACTAATGGCTTCTGTAGAACAAATTTAAGACTGACTTTTTACTGATGAAATCAATTTTTTTGGAAGCTGAGAATCTCAAATGATGCCTACCTAGATTCCAGAGATTCCACCAGTATGATTATAATCATAGAAAGGGCAGATAGAAGTGCAATTTTAAAATGTCCATCTGGAGAAAATGTCATGATGCAATCTTATGACAGCTGTGAATAGCAGCGAGATGAAAGGCATGCTGTTGACATGGCCTGTTTTAAAGAGAATGTGCTCAAGAATTCAGACAATCTACTTTGCATAAGAGACATTTTTGCACCAAGCTTTGCGTGATCACGCAAGCTTGTAGAAAACAACCATTCTGTTATATGAAGGACGGGGCACTGAGAGGAAGAAGTCTGATGTCACTACTGCAACTCTATGCTAGAAGGGATGAATGAGAATGAGGAAGAGTCAGAGAGAAAAGAAATAGGCAAAGCTTAGGAAAAGAAAAATCAGTGAAATAAAGGACACAGATATGTAACACATTTTTTAAGAAAGATTTTATCATTACAGTGCTGTCCTTTACCACTCCCCTAAGTCCCGAAGGCCCCAATGCCACAATTTGACTAGAACCCTGCTAGTGTGATTGTAGGGCTATCGGGCTTCTAGAAATGTTTCACTGACCAACGTGGACAGGTAGTGTACCTAGAGTAGGGGCAGTGTTCAGAAAACAAATTCTTCCCACACTGGCCAAGCAAGACCGCTAGAATCTTGTTTGCTCAGCCTCAATGGGGGGGCTAAACCTTGATGGATATGCCCTATACCTCTTTATGTCTCTCTTCCTGTTAATCACCTTACGATTAAATGCTTTGTTTCTGTAATGATAAAACGTGTGCCTATATTTGCTGAATCACTTACCCCCCCCCCAAGTCTGGTAGGTGGAGAACGGTGGGGGGGAAGGGGGAGGTCTCTGTGAGCCACACTTTAACTGTAAAAGACCTGCATGTGGCCCACGTGCCAGAGTTTAGCCACCCTTGTTGGATTACTTTCCGCAGAGGAATTATTCCTAAATAAATATCAGATATAAGTAATGAGCCCCCTATAGTTCTGTTTCTATAGAATTCCTGCCTACAGATCTGCATTAAACACTTTTATTTCCATCCTCTTTTCTCTGCTCTAGTTAGGCTTTTTTCCTCACTGTTCCCTTTAGAGTCAATGCAACCCCCATTAGTATGAACGGGAGTATTTCCACTGACTTCAGTGAGACAGAAATATCCCACTCGAGCTCCATCACTTATTTCCGATATTAACCTTCCTGTCACACAATATAGGACAGGGACTAGTTATTTGTTTGGCACTGTTCAGCTATGGCAAAAGTACAATCATATTTACAGCACCATATTAATAATTAATAATAATCCATGGGAGAAAAATGCATAATCACTCTAAAAGTTACCAGGTTTCAGCTAGTGCTCTTTGGAAGGGTTCAAACATTTTTTTAAAATGGGTTTTAAAGTTAAAAAGTTTTCTTTGCTTTTTTCTTAAGCCTCTCCATTTTTTTTAAGCTATGATTCAGAAGGGATGAAACAGAATTAAAAAGGTAAAAATCATGAGAATGTGTGCTCTCTGATCTCTATGGTCGTAGGGCCACTGTTACCACTAAAGGAGGAAAGGAGTAATTAAACAAGGCCCCCTATGTATGTGAAATTATTTCTATTCCCTTTTAATTCTGATATTCATACATAACAAGAGTTATTAACTGAAGCAATATATTTGTTTTAAAGAACATGAAGGAACAGTCACTGATTTTAATGTAACCTGAGGTCCTCATCTTGCATTCGGAACAAACTTGGAACTTTTTTTTTTTTTAACTGAATTTCTTCTCTTGCCGGCAAAAAGCAGCGCTGTTCAAATGTTGCCAATAAAACAACTCTTTCACACTTTTTAAAAGGTAAGGTACTCTAAGTAACTTTCAATTCTCTACTGTCTCTCATTTGGTATATGTGTTATAGCTTGTGTCCACATTAAAAAAAAATGATGACTGATTGTTCTATCTGGGTATCATTTGCGTTATTTTAATGCAGTGATATTTTGTTGCCTAATTATTAGAGCTGCTCAAATTATATAGTGAAAATAATTTATTCAATTAATTTTGGTGAATAAACTAGAAAATTAGTTTTATCATTCACCATTATAAAATTTACAAATATATCTTCACATTATTTGACCACTTCTATTAATGAGGGACCAAGTGCAAGAGGTAGAGTCAAGCTAGAGACAGAGATGCAGGTTCCCAACAGAACTCTGGAATAGAGCTGGTTGGGAAAAATTTCCCAATCCTGTGAGAATTTTCCAAGATTTCAAAACATTTTCCCATCCCAAATTGGGACAAAAAGTCAATCTCAAATTTTCCCAGCCAAAAATAATTTGGATCAGATCAAAATGTCTCATGTTTTTGAAAAAAAAAATTTTGATTTTGATCTTTTTTTATTTTTACTTTATTACATTGTATGTTACATTTCAAAATGATTTTTCATTTTGAACTGAAAAATGGAACTCATCAACATGTAGGACTTTAATGGAATCTTCCTTTCCCTTCAAACTTCACAGGAATCAGGATTGAGACTTAATTATGTAAAGAAAGACAGTGGGTGAGGTCATATCTTCTACTGGACCAACTTCTGTTGGTGAGAAAGACAAGCTTTCGAGCTACACAGAACTCTTCTTAATTACATAGTTGTCGGTTTTATTCCATAATTCTTTTAAAGCAAATTAAGATGAAAAACATACTTGTGATTCAAAACCAGTTACAGTGAAATTAGTGCAATTCACAAATGAATCCTGATCAAAGGGACTAGATCTATTGTAAATTTATAACGAATCTCTTTACAACAGATTCAATTTACTTTGACAATGTTAAACCACAAACCTGTTAAATTAAACAGTAGCTGCTGGGAATGTACATTAGCTACAATTAAAAACTCAGCATTTCCTAATGGTTACCATAACTTTGAAGTGTCTGAGATGCAAAAGTATTTCCTTATTTAGTGTACAGAAATATTGTGGTATCTTAGTTACTGCCATGTGCTTTTTTTTTTTTATAATGCTGACTACTGTAGAGTAAGAACTTTTCTAATGTCAATTTCTCATTCACTTTAAAAGAGTTTCTTCAATTTAGCAAAAAAGTCAGAAATGCAGATTAAAAACTGGATGCCAAATTCTGAGCCTCATTCCTCTCTCTCCCCTTTCAAAAGTATGAGAATCATGTGGACTGAACAAATCTTCAAATCCTCTATCATCTCCTCATATAAATCTGTTTTAAGAACAATTCCTTCAGAATGCTTACAAGAAACTGTCCAATAAAGCTACTGAATTTATTAAAATATACACTTACTCCCTCATACTGTATTCTTGCCTTTGATGAATAACCACATCATCTTATTGATATTATCCCTGTCCCTCTTTCACTACTCGTCTCTGCTGCCTTATTAGTCAATTATTTGCATCAAGTCTGTAATTAGTCCGTAAACAGCTTAGTAGGCAGAGATCATGTTTTTTTATTTGTATAGCACACTGTTGGACATTATTAGTATTGTATAGTAAATACAAACAGTGTATATTATACGCAGCACATAGGAGATTGCAACTCCATGACATCAATAATTCCTGCTGCTTCTTCCTGAAGAGAAGATCTCTTGGGCTGCATTATGAGCTCAGTTACACTGATGTGAATCTACACTAACTCTGTGGAAGTCAAAGTTACACCAGTGTAATTGAGATCAGAATCCTGGAAGCTTGTTATGGGTAGATTTCTCCTCAACAGCTTGAGTAACTCCATTGCTGCAGGTCTTCATTTCACCTGATACTTCACCTATCCTATTCTAGACTTCAAGAGTGGATTCAGATTCGGTCCTGTAATTGAAACTGAATAGGGGTGAGCACTTAAGCTTTGCAATCATGCAGAGGTGATAGACTACCTATAGCAACAAAAAGTATTATCTATAAAAAAAAAAGTAATGGCAGTTAAATGGCAAATGAAAAATTGGCAGATGAGAGTAATTTATTTTTTCATAGATTCTGTGTGACTAGCCTGATAACAAGGGTCCAGATGCACCATATATTTTTGTAGGAAACATGTACAGCAGGTGAAGTTGTTGTGAAATGTCATCAACTAGTGTCATTATCTGGGATTGTCATGGACTCATAGCACAATTTTTTACATCATTCCTTGTTTGTCTGTTATATTTTAAAGCTTCTTGCACAGCATTTGTACCTCACCACTGTGAGATAGTCAGAAAATAGGAATATAAAAATGTTCATGAACCTGTTGAATGATATTCTGTTCTAAAAGTAAAGTGATATCAAACTCTGTTACTTATACAGGGACATACTAGAAAATATCTAGATAAGACGTTAAAAGAATGTCTTATTAAATCTCATTCTTAACATTATTTCATCACTGATTGGCTAGACAGAAATCAGTTGTACGTACGTTTTCAATACTAAATCTCTAGTTCATCAGGTAAAAAGAGTTCTGAAAAAAGGGAGTAACCTCCAACTTTCCCCAATAGGAGAAATCATCAATGTGCCCTGGCACTGGAATAGAAGGGAATGTCCATAAGCATATCTCACCATAATAGGATTAGTTACTGTACTGGATCTACAAATTTATGATTAGAGAGATTAAAATATTCCAACCTTTCAGATACACCAAAAGTACTTATAATACTGTTCTCTTGATGGTAACAAACATCCTGTTGTTCTGAGGGCTTGAAATCTTTCTAAAACCATGTGATACATATCTTGACATGAATAAATTGTTGAAGACATGATATAAAGCCGGAACCAGAGATTTGAGGAAAAGTTTTTGTGGCATGAGAATACCACAACTATGGTATTCAAATACCAGAATCTAGTTTCAGGCTGAAATTAAAAAAAAAAATACAGTTTATCAGCACTTCTGTAAACTAGTTCATAAAATGTTTTTGATTAGAAGATTAACCAGGACTATCTCCATTACTATGGATACTTGGTTATTAAGATTACCACCAAACCTGTAAAATTGTATGGCCTTCCATGACATACTTGATAACTCAGAAGGACAGTAGGAAACTACAATTCTAGGATTTAAAGAACATGATTATCCTTCTTCAACCACGACTTATACATTCACCTTACATTGTATTATGCTGCATTTTAAGATGCCTGCCCATAACTTTGAAAAGGGAATGAAGTTATAGGATGCATTTATCTCTAAATTCTTGGAAAACTCCCGCTGATTAGTAAGTGCCTATCCATTTAAAAACAAAAACAAAAACAAAAAAAACAAACAAACAAACCCCACAAAAAACACACACAAAAAGTTCCTGGAAACATCCTAGTCTGAAACGATAAAGGTCTCCAGTTCCCACTGAGTCTCCTAGGAGTGCCAAGTACCAGAATTGATTACTTTCCTGTAACTAACAGCTCTAGAGAAGTAAAGGAAACCTGTGCAAGAAACTTCCCCAACTATATGCCACTTCATAGAAGAAGACTTCAGTCCATCATTGGTCATTTGGCTAAAAAGTATCCTCCAACATCCTTTTCTCTTATGAAACAAAAGTTGTGGGACAAATACAGTACATACATTAGGACTGAAAAATATTGTCCTGTAAGGAGGCTAACTTCTTATAAACAAAGTCCTGAATTCATCTAATCTACTATAATAGGAAGAGTTATGACCAGGTGGCAGGAGATTAATCCTGTCGGGAGGGCTGTGTTTTCATTGCCATTTGCTCATAGTTTGTACCAGAATAAGCTTTAAGTTCTGTCCAGGGATTCATAAGACCTTCATCTGTGGAGGATGCCTTAAGAATGTACTTGAGGAATGAAGAATCCTCCACCAGCTCTGCCCCATTTTGGGCTGCACCCCTCAGTTCTAGGTCCCCATATATGGACATTTTTACCCATGAACACATAACCCAGAGAGTGAATAGATCCCAAGACTTCCAGTTCAATCTACTACAACTGCAAAAGGTTTGTTAAGAAAGTTCTCTTGCAAACTCTAAACCAACTTCCTGACCCCTCGTGTTAATTAAAAGGATATCTTAGGTACTTGAACCTTTCAACTTGTGCCAGTTTATAGTTTTACAGGAAATCCATGTGAAAATCATGACTTTTCATGGTTTTGACATGATAGTTAATGGTGCCATTTCAGATTTGGGAGTGTGTGAACCCTCATTGAAAAAGGCCAAAGAAAAGCTTCATAAATATCCTGTGAAAAGAGCCATGAAGTTTCACGTAGTCCTATAGCTTACCACAGTTGATCAAAGCCTACCATGAAAAAAAAGTGATACTGAACTAGGTTACCTTTCCTTCTCCCTTCAGGGGCCTCCTATACAATGGAATTCAAAATCTTGTCAGCTTCCTGCAGGAAAAGAAAAAACAATCACTCCTGAAGTATCTTTGTTTGAACTTCAACTATTTAAATTGTTCATTTTAAGGGGTCCTTTATATATTCAGAGAAAATATAAGGTCAATTTATCAAAGTGAGTTAGAATGAATTAAATATTCTTAATCATAATTAAGCCCTAAATGACATGTGAGATCAATGTGATTGCTAAGAAAACATGATGAATTACTTTATGCTACCATCTAGATATTTAAGCACTGGGATATTGTAGCCTGTGAAATATTTTATGGAGCATTGAGAATTATTTTTCTAGAACAATAGGTATAATATAGCCATGCTAATAAGTGTATAGAAAGAAAAAGGTAGAAGGGCAATTACTCCTCTTTTTACAAATTCTGGACTAAATAGTGTATGCTGTCAGTAGAAGGCTGGAATTGAACATTCAAGTAATGAACCTGTCAATGGAAAAACAAAATTTTATACTATGTGATTACGCTGTAAAAATAATCTGCAGTGATTGAATTTTAATGCTCCAGATGATGAGGAGAATTTCAGCATGCATACGGCCTGTCTGAAGCAGTGCTCCAGAGCATAAAGTCTTCTCTTCTTATTTCAGACAAGAAAAGAATTAGGGAGATAATGTTGTGGAGTGGATAGAGCTGGTTGGGAATTTTCTACCAAAAAAACTTTTTTCCACGGGAAAATGCCAATTTGTCAAAAATCAAACTGTGCTTGGAATAGTGCTGCTTTTGACAAAACTCCCAATTAAAAAAACAACATCCAAAAGAGAACTTTGAATCTGTTCAAACATCCCTTTCGGATATCTTTTAAATAAACAGTTTCATTTTCAATCTGAAACAAGTTTATTTGAAGTGTTAATTTACACACACAAAAAGTTTAAATGTTTTAAAGTGTCAAAAATTGAAACAAAACAGAATGATTGACCTGATTTTTTGTTGTTGTTGTTCTGGAGGGGAAAGATTTTCAGTATCTCAAATTCTTGCATGATGGGAAAACCATTTCTCCCAGCTGTAGTAGTAGATAGGGCACTGAGACAGAAGTCCAGAGAACTATTCTATTCCCAGATATGCTAGAAGCCTACTCTGTGACTTTAGACAAGCCACTCTCTGTGCCTCTGTTTCCCCTCCTGCCCACTGCCTGTTTATCTATAATCAGCTCGGGGTGGTGATTATCTCTGTGTTTGTATTGCACTTAATGCAATGAAGTCCCCATCTTAGTTGGGGCCTTGTCACAAGGAGAACTCCTTTGCCCCAGATTTCTCTTTGCAAGGAGTCCTCACACACACACACTTATGTAAGTTCACCAGAGTACTTTAGTTACAGAGTCTTATGCAGCTTCATATCCCACCACCACAGGACTTTTCCCAAGCAACACTGTACCCTCATGTCACAGGGTCCAGAGAAGAGTAGTCTGAACTCTGTTAAATAAGAGACAGGAAGGAAGAGGGGAAGGCAGGAAAGAAAGGCAACGCAGCTCAGGTTCTCAGTCTGCAGCTGATGAGCCAAATCCCCTTGTTAACTGGTTAGTCAGCCAGCCATAATCAATTATCTCTTAATTTGGTCCATGCAGACACTCTTACAAAGTGTAGTGTAGTGAACAGGCCCTAGGCTACTTCCACTCTGTCACAGGTTTCTTGACACTACTGTAATAATAATTTGTTTTCAAAATTCACAAAATACTCTTCCTTTGCATTCAGAGTACATCTGATGATTTTCAGGCCAAGCCGATTTTCCAGCGTGAACTTAGAAGAATCAAGAGGAGACTAGGAGATGAGCAGCCAGTAATAAAAGTGGGTTGTAGTCATAACATCTGAAGGTAAGTGTCTAAGCTGGAGACAAAGTACTACTCTGCCCAGATCATCTCTCCACTCCTCAAGAAAAGATGCTTGGGGGTTGGTTTTGGTTTTTCTTGGCCCAGGTATCAGTGTAGATCTGTGGTAGTTGTGAGGAAGAGGGTGGTAAAACCTGCTTAGAGGAAACCCTTTCCTCTCTATACCAGATTTAACAAAAGGCTCTGCCTTTAGCACGTTGCTATTTCATACTGTGTTTTCCTATAAACAGCATGTGCATTTTTAAAATAAATGGTTTCATTTATAAAATATTCATTGCAATCTAGAGCAGTTACATATTTCAGAAAGCTACAAACTTATTTCCAGTCTGATCCTTATAATACAGTTCTTGTCAGTTGTCCCTAGAAGAAGATTTTTCAGATAGGAACATATTTAAATATGACATGCACAAATCTACATTCTTTGATCTATGTACATCAGAAGCAGTTTTGGTTTTTCAAACCAGTCAAATGGTAATCAGCTAGCATGATTGAATGATCACATAATTTCTCATTTGGAAGGAACTCTGGTAACTCATGCAACTTGCTTGAACACAAGTTTCCTTAGCAAAGCCATCGAGGGTGTTTAAGTGGTATTCATTTATGCACTAACTTACTTTCTCATTTCATTTAGATATTTCCATAGTTGAGATTCTAGAAGCTTTGGAGGGGAGGGGCGGTTAAGCCAACCATACATAACCATTGATCATTAAACACTCCACTGTGCACTAGTTCCCCATTTGTAAAATGTGTTTACTAATACTTTACTCCTTTAAAACATTGAGATCTATCGATGAAGAGTGCTATGCAAGAGCAAGCTATTAATTATGCTTAGAAAACTTTCATTTGTCAATAATAAATAACCTACCAAATTTATGGGAATAGTTTAAGAAACATTTTTAACTCCATTTTAACTGTATCCAGGATAGCAAGATGGGTTACTCAGCACTGGCTTGTGCATTGTCTGTGAAAATTAACTCGTATTTCAAAATATCCAATCATCACAGACATCAGATTTGTAACTATTTTATTTAAACTGGAAAACATTTATAACTTCGGGATTTTTGAACTAAATCAGAGTTAATGCTTTGGCGTTGGAAAGAAGTGACATCTCGACATGCCACGCCTCATGCACTATAAATTAACAACATTTAAATTACAGAAGTAGTTTACAGTGCTCTGCAAAACATTATTAGCAAAATAGAACACATTGTGATTTGCCAAATATCCCAGTTACACTTAGATAACGCAACCTACTTTTGTTTGGTCAGAAACTGTTGTGCTGTTGATTGTCCTCTAAGCATAAGTAAATTCTGAATATCTAACCTTTACCATGGAACATCCTTGAAGCAACTGTTTCACGTGCAAAATGATTCTATTTAAAAATAATTATAAACCTACAAACATATGGCAATATAAACACAAGCACAAAATAAGTCCATAAGGAAAAAAAAATCTTGCACTCAAATATCTACATTGAAAAGGCAATTATATACGATTGCTGTAATTCTATAAGCAGAGAGAAGTGAATACTCATCAGCATTTTCCATAGCCATCTCTACTCACTGGATGGAAACAAAGGCAAAAGATGTATTCTAGGGGAGAGATTTTCAACAGTGCAAAGATTTATCTACATGACTGAATGCAGGCTAGGGGTGTGATTCCCCTGCTCGTACACGCATATTTGCACTAGCTTCCTCAAACTAGCATGAGAATAAATAGCAGAGTAGCCATAGAAACCAGTGGGTATGTACCTGGCACACCTTAATCATGCCTCTTGCGACTGCTACAAGTATGATCACAGCTGCACTACTATTTATGCTCACACTAAATAGTACCACTCAATGATATTTGAAATACTGCAGTATTTCCCTCCCTTATTGTGACATGGACTTCTTCCTTCCTTCCTTCTGCCAGCTATCCTAGCCTCTGACATTTTCTTGTATGCCTTCATGCTTTCTCTCCTACAGCCTTGAACATGTGAGAAAAATCTTTCAAATTACCTATATCCTTTTTATTCTCCTTCACCTCTCTTAAACTCATTTCTGCCATTATGTTACAAAGAAACTGCCATCTGACAGTGACTATGCAGGTGAACTGAGACTACTGTCTATTATGGAAGACATCCTCATTTATTGTTCTCTCATTTTCTACCCACTTCCTCTGGTAATCTTTTTCATCTGCCTCTTGCATTTTGCTGCTAACCTAGACTGTAAATTTTCTGTACAATGCCTAGCATTATGAAACCGCAATCCCTGACTGGGTCCTCTATTATAAGACCCTATTTTTACTTCTTATAATTTTGCCAAATATTAATCATGCAGTCTGCAATTTTCCATGCTGAATGTTTGCCTAAGGATGAATATTTTTAGAAAATTCTAGCCAAAACAGCTTAGCCATTTCTGAGAATGTGGCTAAGGAAAAATACGTTGTTTTGCCCATGTCAAAAAATTCTGGTGACCTTTTCTTTGAAAAGCTCTAGTACATCCATGTTTTGGGGCAGAAATTTGGAAAAGGATGGTCATTTTGTCAGGGCTGTGTCTTTGGCGATCCCTGAGAACATCTGCCCGAAATTGGTCAAGTTAAGCTTTGAAAAAAGCACATTTTGCACATGCTCAGCAGATACTTGCTAGAGCTTCACAGCTAAAATCTACAAAGATTCCATCCTCACTGAGTATGCTAGAGCTTCTCACAGCTATGAGTGCTGACCAGACTGCAAATGCACCATCCCCACAGAACAGAGGAGCACACTCCATCCCTGGGCTAGGCCCCAAAAGTGAGATGAGGAAGCCTATCTCAATGACACCCCCCGCCTTGGTACCCAAGCAGTGTGGAGGAGGAAGTGGTTAGATCTGAATGCAGAAGAGACAAGATAGACAGGAAGGAAGGAAAGGAATAAGTACATTGAAACAAGCTGCCTAGTAAGACTGGCGCTGAAGGGGCAGAGCAAAATTGTGACTTGGCGAGAGGAGTGGTTGGGACTAGTTGGATAAAAACTGGAAGCCAGGGGTGCACTGGGAGTTGGTGAGGGGAGACTGGGAACCAGTTGGCTAGGAAGAAGGGGAGAATGAGACTGGGAAAGGAGAAGCCAGGGGTGGGAAAGAGACAAGATTGGGGAAGGGATATATTGGAGGGGATGAGGCAGAACTTGGGGAAAACTGGCAGAAGAGTCTGTACACACTAGAACACACTCCTCTCCAGACTCTGAAGTGGAACCCAAAATTCCTGAATCTCATATTCCTCTGCTGTCAGCAAATATCTGTGAAACCCACTGGCAAAGTGTGTATGTCATCCCCTTCTAGTGATGGTCCATGTAGAAAATGACAGCGTACTAGGGCTATCAGTTACTCCATTAGATCAAGCAGCAAAGGTCTGTGCAGTGGAGCTAAATGTTCCAACCCTGCTGATGAACTATGTGGCATCGTATTGTCGGCCACATGATGGAATTTGTTTTTTCAGTATCCTTTTTTCAAACCTAGGAATTACATTTAAAAAACAAACACACACATCAAGAGATCATTAAGGTTGCAAAATCAAGCATTCAAAAGTTAGGAAAAGCCAGAATTAAGGTTGCCTGAACAACCTTAATTTAATCCACTTACATGTATGCATTATGATACAGTCTTTAATCATTTTATATTTTTATCACAAGATCCCTGCCTCATTCATTAATAGCAATCACTGTATTTTCAGAATAGCCTATAATCAGCCTCTCATTTGTATGTTCTTTGCTAAACAAGTGAATTATCTCTCAGTCATTCAAAGTATCCAGTTATCAGATACCATCTGGAAGAACTGATCATTTAAGTCCAAACTCAGCATGCAGGTACTAACGTAGTTGATGCGGATTTCCTATTGTAACCAAGCTGATGGGGCATAACCTCAGTTTCTTTCATTGGGATCCAAACCCTCAAAAATTAAATCTCCTAACATTGCATTACAACAGAATAGTGTATGGCTTCTAAAATTATTTACAGTTGCTTGATAAATTTTGGACTGTGTCATCTCAATAGTCTAACTGTTCTACTGATTCTTTCTCCTCTTCCCCCCCCCCTTGCCCTTTAGTGGCACATGTATAATGTGCAGGAAATTCATTTTGCACACAACTTATTCCAGTAGAAAATACAATACAAATCACCTTAATAATATGACCCACTTTTCTGTTTAATCCTTGGATGGGGAGCTCCATTAACTTTATGTATAAAGCTTGAAATGCAGAAATATCAATGCCAATGGCATGAAACTAGCAACCATCAAATTATGCCTAAGTATTTGTTAAAATATTGCATTCTATACTGTTATCTTT
Source organism: Lepidochelys kempii (assembly GCF_965140285.1). Taxonomy (NCBI): domain Eukaryota; kingdom Metazoa; phylum Chordata; order Testudines; family Cheloniidae; genus Lepidochelys; species Lepidochelys kempii. The sequence goes on from NC_136384.1 coordinate 88,270,447, forward strand.
TTAAACAAAGTCCCAAATAGGTGTGTACGAATGTTTTCATACTTTGAAATAGTGCAGTAGTAATTCTAATAGTTCTTGAGCCATGAACTCATAGAGCTGAGACTTTCAAAGTATGAAATTAAAAAATGATGGAAAAACAATATTAATGAAAATTAGAATTATTTTGGGGCCTCTATAGACTATTACTTTGAGATTACATGGAGAAGCTATTCCAACGTGAGTCTGCAGAGGCCCAATTCTGAGTCAAAATGAAATTAATATAATATCAATAGAAGTTTTGCTACCAATAAAAATAAACACAAAAACTAGATACTATATAAAATCTGACTAATACAAAACTAAGGAGATAAATCTCACCTAATCTCCATTTTAAGACTCCTCTCCTCTCACCTTGTCCCAATTTAGGATCTGATTCTGTAAAGTACTTTAAGCACATGTAAAGTCCATTGCTATTCAGACTATTATGCCTAAACATGAACTTAAATCCCATTATTTCAATGATATTTAAGCATGGAATTAAAACTAAAAACTCGTTTAAGTGCTCTCCTGAATAGGGATGCTTCCTGAATGGAGGTCCCAATCCTTTTATTCCTATACCTATAAAATCTGCTTCTGAGACAGTACTGTCAAAATGAAAAGTGCTCTACTTCCAATATTGATTATTATAGTGTGCAGCCAATCCAGGCATATAAATACATATTTATCTTAGGAGGACTTAGAACAATGTGGTATTTTAGATGCTATGGCTTCTTTCTGCCCTTGGATGTATGTTCTATTTCCATTGACGTAACTGGTGGCCACATGCACATCCATGCAAACAGCCAATTATGTATTAATAAATCTTAATTTCCATAATGCATGCAACAGAGCTATAGTGATGAATAATAAGATCCATAACAGAACAATTTTAAATGAAATATAAATATAAATACTGTATGATCTTGAACCACATTTTCCTAGTCATAAAATCCTTTTAATTAAAAAAAAAAGCCTGTCCTGGAATGTCGGGGTTTTTTTAAAAAAAAAAAAAAACACCTTCAGGAACGTCCAAGGTTTCTGACTACATTGATGTGAAGTGTGCTGTGCTAATGCACAGCATCCTTTTTCAAAAAAACATTATCTTCCATCATGAACAGTATCATAGCACTTCCAGCAGGTACATGCTGAACCTGGGTGTCTGAGCAGATCTCCAAAATTAGTTTCATAGTTAGCCTACAGCACACACAAATGCTGCAGAGACAGACACAAGCTGAAGGATTTAAAAAGACTAAAATTCCATGACTGACAAAAAGGCAAACCCAAGCTCTAATTGTATAATTTTTAAGTGAAAACATGCTTATTTCTTCTTTTTCACTGAGTAGTGATTTAAAGAGTCTATTACATAATCCAGAATCAGCAGGATGATAGACATTCCTCTAGTATATATAATAAATTACAAATGCAAAGCTAATTATAATCACTCCAGATGGTATCATTTGACAAAATTCACATGGAATTACAAGATTTAGTATTTGGAAAAAAGTTTCAAAGAAAACCCTTAAAGGCAGTCAAAACTTTCAATTATTCTTTCATTTGTTTTAAAGGTTTTTTTAATTAAAATAATAATCAAGAATTGAATCCTGAAGTTCTTATTTGGCCATATTGGTTCACAAGTTGAATTTCATTGGTATCTCTGCCTGAACAAGACTGGAGAAAATACTGAAGAATTTGGCCTGAATTGGCATGCAAGCAATGTCCAACGAACAATATACAGACAATAATGGCAGTATTCATCAAACAATAATAAAATGATTAGGCCTTGTTAACCTTTGACCAATGACCTGATCTCAGGTGATCAGGTAAATAATCATTTATATCTTAGAGTTGAGATGCTTGCCAAATTAGTGAAAATGAAACTAAATCTATAATACAAGGAGTAAGCAAAGAAACGGAAAGATTTATTTTACAATAGACCTAGCATTTAGCCTGAAGCTTAGTAATAGATTGTAAAAGGCCACATTAGGTCTAATATACATTAGCATAAGTAACCGGCTTTGAATCAGAAGATTTAGCCATATATATTTTGTGTCAGGCTGTTTAAACCACAAAGGCTTTATTTAGCTAGACTACTTTAAACACATTGTCTAGAGAATCAGCTATCTGTCCAAATACTTATGAAAATAGTCAAGTATGGACAAGAGGCCATAACATAATCAAATATAATCTCAGAAATAGGTGGGTGGAAGGAACAGGTGCATAAAAGGGAACTTAATCCATCCCTCTGAGGGATCTCAGGCTGGCTGGATGGTGAATTTATGTTTGTCTCTCCTTAAGGGGAACCCACGGTCCTGCAGATTTGTGAGTATTCACGATGCAGATTTTGCTGTTTTTCTGATCTTTTTCTAGATTTTGTTTATATTGCTTGTGGTATTAATAAAACTCATGCAGTCTTTGTGTGTCTTACCAATCATCTTCTTCATTATTAATCTCTGGGTACCCACCAAAGAATGAAACTTATTAGTAACAAGTGCATTTTCCTGTCCAAAGTAATCATAAGGCTACAGACTTTGCTAATGAACCTTTCAAAATTTTAATTAGCACTCACTAAATTGAAAGTGGGGCAAGGATTGGATTGTTCCATAACATAATGAAATAAGACAAGAAGTCTAACTTTATTTTTAAAAAATACCATAAAATACTAGGAGTTTAGTTTTAGACTGTTTTGTATCCTGATAAACAATCTAAAACAAGATTCAAGCAAGGGAGTACTCTATCTCTGATAATGTCTTTGCTCATTTGCATACTACGGGTATTGAAAAAGTACTAAAAGAGATAAGCATTGCTAAATGATAGCTGATGATATAAATCCAGTTCTTAGTGAATAGGTATCCAAATTACAGTTATACCGTGGACTAGTGCACAAAATCGACCACAGTGCTTGTCACTAATTAGCATCCTGTTGGTAGCCTCACAGAAGCCAAGGACTGAATAGGAATGGAGATTTAACAATTCTGTACCTAAAGATGGTCTGTCTGCTTCAGGCTTAAAGCATAATGACAGAGGATTGTGAGGAACTTTCGATTCCAAAAGCCAGCATCATACCTATTCTGTAGATAAATTGAGGGCTTCAAGCCCCAGAGCTGTCAACATAGCACCTTTCATTAGTGCAGCGTTCACTTTAAAGAATTAAAATATATTTTCAATTTCAACTTTAGAATTTGTTTTGTATTAGATCTTAAGTACATTACATCTGTCTGAGATAATCCTGCTGTTGTTGGAATCAAAACAGCTTAAGCAGATAGAAAGATATAATGGTCACCTAATAATGTGCATTGTCTGATATTATATGATAGACCGTAGTATTTTCAGTCATGTTTCTGTAGGTAAATGTTACATTTAAAAATCAATTACATGATGTAAAACTCAACACTAAACGCTGGATTTTGGTAAATGTATTAACTCAGATATTACCATTGACTTCTAAGGAACAACAATACCAGAGGCAACCTTATGGCTCTGTGAAGTCTGTAGCTTTAGAGCTCCTGTTTTATACCCCATGTGATCTCAGCTTTCATCTTTAGCTTACAGTCAAGTTTCTAGCCCTTTTCTGGATGAAGATTTGTTTACATTTATCAAGACTATCTCTACTTAGGAAGGTTTTTCACTATCATCCTTAAAGACCATTGGTTATTCAGGACTTGCCTTTGGGACCTACAAAATCCATAGTCAAATACACTCGAACCAATTTGCTGGGCTGCCACTAATAGTGCCAGAGTTACCACAGCTTCCCTCCTAGCCACTGCCTGCCTGCCTGCAGCTGAACTGGCTCTTGTGTTTGATGGATAACATTACTTAGGTCTAGCCACAAGGAGGAAGAGATTATAGCATGAAATGCAGTATGTCCTAGTGGATGAAATGTTGGACTGAACACTGAAAACATGTATTTTAATCCCAGCTCTCTCACTCACTTCCTCTGTGGTTTTAATTAGGTTATTTAACTTCTGTCTCAAAATATCCATCTTTTAAATGACAATAATACTTAACCTATAGTACCTTATTGACGAGGGGTTTACAGCTAGCTAATATTTGATCAAGAGCTACAATACACAAATAAACAAACATTCTCCAGAACACACACTGTCCATGCTTATCAGGAGAACTGCTCCTTGAAATTTTTCTCAAAATGTCAGTAACTCTTCAGTGATCTCAGAGCAAGCAGCTGAGCTTCAGGTTTCCTGTAGCAGCAAGATGATGATGACATGAAGATCCTTCCATACCCCATTTCTATACAACATAAACATAAAAATGGCTATACTGAGTCAGACCAAAGGTCCATCCAGCCCAATATCCTGTCTGCCGACAGTCGCCAATGCCAGGTGCCCCAGAGAGAGTGAACCTAACAGGTAATCAACAAGGGATCAAATTGCATTAGTTAAGTTTTGAGGTGCCCCAAAGAATCATTTCACTGCTCTGTCCCCAGAGCCTAAGCTTGTCACTGTTCACCGTGGCGAACATCGTGGTGAACAGGAGTTAGTGAATTATGGGAGGGCAGGATTTTTCTGTTGGTTTGTTTTTAACAGACCTGCTCAGAGATGCTAAGCTAAGTTCTGCTATGAGCATAAACACGGTGAACAGTATTTGGCCCTATATAAAGAGTTACTTTGGGCCAGATCTTTAAAAGGTATTTAAATGCCTAAAGGTGAAGATGGCACCTACCGGGATTTTCAAAAGCACTTGGCACCTAACTCCCAAATCAAATGGGCATTAGGTGCCTAGGCACTTCTGAAAATCCGCCTTCACACGTATCTTCATCTTTAAGTACCTAAATAGCTTTGAAAAATCTGATTCTTTGTGCCTGCCTAATTGGAATGTTAAAACCAAACCTCCTGAAACAGAAAGTACAGACCACCAGGAGAATTTCTTTAAATCCTTAAAGGAAAATATTTAGATTTTAAATATAAAAATACTCAAAACTCTACATGTGTGTAAACCAAAGTGTAAAATCTACTAGTGTATTATGTTATGTGATGGGGAAACCAGTATATAGTTAATGAAGAAGTGAAGTAACATGGTCTTTTTCTCCAAACCAGTTAATATTTCAGCAACATAATTTCCAATATGTTGAAAAAGATGCACTTTCAAGTGTGGTGACTCAGCAATGACTAATTTGAAATAGGTTTCAGAGTAGCAGCCATGTTAGTCTGTATCAGGAAAAAGAATGAGGAGTACTTGTGACACCTTAGAGACTAACAAATTTATTTGAGCATAAGCTTTCATGGGCTAAAACCCACTTCATTGGATGCATGCAGTGGAAAATACAGTAGGAAGATACACAGAGAGAGAGAGAGAACATGAAAAAATGGGTGTTGCCATACACAATATAACTAGAGCGATCAATTAAGGTGAGCGATTATCAGCAGGAGAAAAAAACCCTTTGTAGTGATAATCAGGATGGCCAAAAGGTTTTTTCTCCTGCTGATAATTGCTCACCTTAATTGATCGCTCTAGTTATAGTGTGTATGGCAACACCCATTTTTTCATGTTGTCTGGGTGTATATATCTTCCTACTGTATTTTCCACTGCATGCATCTGATGAAGTGGGTTCTAGCCCACGAAAGCTTATGCTCAAATAAATTTGTTAGTCTCTAAGGTGTCACAAGTACTCCTCGTTCTTTTTAATTTGAAATAGTGACCCTGTTGTGGTGTTACCATCTCAGTTTGTTTCCTTTCCCAGGAGCTAGATATGCGTCCATATTCTCCACCAAGTTGTGGAAAGGTAGGGGCAATGTAGAGGCCTTTGTGGCCTGTCAGGGCACTATTCACCCTACCTCCATTGCCCCCATCCCCAGGAATCTTTTCCAGGCAGCAGTCTTTTTTGCACTACTCACCCAGGCACTGGTAACAAGCTTAAACTATGTCAACACTAGAAACATACAGCAGCAAAACTGCACTGTGCCTACTGTAATGTAGACACTTATTACAGTGACAGAAGAGGTTCATCTGTCACTGTAATAAATCCACCTCCCTGCGAAGTGGTAGCTAGGTCCATGGTTGAATTCTTCCATCAACCTAGTGCTGTCTACAAAAGGGCTTAAATTGGGTTAAGACTGAATCTCTCAGGAGTTTGAATTTTTCATATCTCTTAGTGACATAGCTGGGTTGACCTAACTTTCTAGTGTTGTCCAATCCTTAGACAATAGTCCCAAGTGCAACATAACAAAAGGGTCTTCTGTCCCTCCCAGGCTCAGCTCTCAGTTCTTTCCCAATGTCTTTTCCCTTCTGGGAGTCTCTCTTCTTCCAGGGCTAGTCACAGCAGTCAGCCTTGCTCCTGAAACTCTCCTCATCCTCCTTGAGGCCATCTGCCTGAGACTACCCTGCTCCAGGGTCACTCCTCTCCTACCTGAGCTCTGGCAGTCCTTTCTAGGCAGTCTGTGATCCCTTCTCAGCTGGGTATAGTAAATAAACAGGACCATCTGATCCATAGCCAATCAGGATCATCTGAGAGGGTAGCTGATCCATCACAGGCAAAGCTGGTCCCAACTGCCTTTAAGGGATCAGTCAGCCTGTAACAGACCCATCCAAAACAAAGCATTTTGTGTTGTAATATGTTCCTGGGTCAACAAGTTGATGATCTGTAGGAAAGTCATTGAAATGAAAAAAAAAATATATAAAAATAAATGTCCAAGCCTGAAATTTCTAAATCAGTGATGTTGGATTATAGTACTTTGATTAATCTGTTGTAGGCATTTCTAATGTGTGCATCACATTAATGCCTATGCTCTAGTTCTTTGCACGGAGGTGAAATATGTTGTTAATAATGATTTAACCAAAAAGAATCCTATAAAGAATCACTCCAAAGAGTATATGTGGTGGTTTATTTCTCCATAACAGGTTTAAACGTAAGTGGTCATAGTTTTGGTCAGTCTTAGTACATAGTAAATTCTTGATACAGTGTATAAATCAGCCTTTTCACTAGGAAAATACTGAATAATGCATTTCTGGTTCAACTATTTAGACAAACAATGAGTTGTGTAAAAATTTTTGAAACTTGGAATTTACAAATGTTTTAATTAATGTTGTTACATTGTCTAAATATTTTGATCCAATTATAATAGGACTACTTGTAGGACCAAATTTCACGAAAGGAAGTTGGTTGTCCACATGCAATTACCACAATTATGTACAAAATAAAAAAGGTAGTTGTGCATCTAAATCAGTGATACTCAGACTGAGGCTTGACAGTCGCAAGTGGCTTTTAAATGTCTCTCCTGCGGCCCTTTGCAGCACATGATATTAAAGTTATTAACCAGTCAAGATGCTTTTACTAGGTTATTATCCAAGTTATCAACTTGCACTCAGTTATTAACTTATTTGCTGTGAGAATAATACATACATACATATATATCTATCCCATCATACTGTTTAACTATGAATAGTACTATAGTTAATGAAACAATGAATTCACACTGCTGTGGCTCTTTTTGGGTAATCTTGGTCGCTAATTTGGCTCCTGAACCACAGAGGTCTGAGTATCACTGATCTAAATAGTTATTTATATATTGAGCTCTTTGCACATGCAGTTACTGTAATTGCAGTGCAAACGTAGGCATGAATGCACGCTACCTTCCTTTACGAAAAATTTCCCTTGAATGGTTGAATGATTCCATAAATACTTAAATAGTTGCTAGTGTGAACTAAAATCCATAAATGTGCAGCGTTTCACACATATCCTCATTTTTAAATAGCATATATCTGTGGGATTGTGTAGATTTTGGTGAATCTCAGCGGTATTTGTTAAAACATGTTTGTATTTTAGATCACCTTGGGAGGACACACTCTTCTCAAATCATCATCATCTGATTCTAGAGTCAGTGGAAATTTTGAGGGAGAAAATTAGACAACACTATTTGCATACCTCTAATTTTACCTACATAGTAAATTAGGTCTCATGTTCTCAGGGAATGAAAAGAAGACATGTAAACAATAGTTTTCTGAAAGGTGAGTAATTGCTGTTTTGAAAAATCACCCTTTTGTTGGTTGCAGATCGCATTTGTATAGCTGGGTGGTAAACAGTTTTCCCATTCTGCATTGTGACAAAACCAAGACTTTTCAACATTGGGGAGGTGGGCGGGGGGGAGAGAGAGAGAATAGTCAATAGCCTGTTGTGGTGAGGGCACTTACCTAGGATGGGGGAGACCCATGTGCAGGTCTCTGCACTGAAATGGTATATAGCCTGCATGAGTGTCTCAGATGTGTGGCAAAGCTGTTATCATTGTCTAAAGTTGTGGCTGGTACAGTGAACCGTTCTGTCTCAGGTTTCAAGCAATGTCACTTCCCCCATTTCCGAGAGAGGCTGGTACATAATCTAATACATCTCATTGATATTAAACCCAAATTTTCCCTTCTTGATTTCAGCCCATTATTCCTGATTATACTCCATCTATGACAGTCAATAATTCCTCTCCCTTTTGGCTCATGTGGCCTTTATATTTGTAAATTTCTATCATAATACCCTTTATTCATTAGGCTTTAACATATTACAGAACTATAAAGAAAATAAAAGTTTGGGGTTCTGTTCCATTTGTTACATGTAATTTTGAAAGGCAGCTTTGATAGAAAAGTGAATTTTCTGAGCATCACTAGGTTTTGGCCTTCAAAACAGAGATTTGATTTTGAAATGTAGCCACCTTCTCCATACATGCAAGTTCTTTTGATAATTATTGTTAATATGCATTTTTATCATACACAGTCCTGATCTGAATTATATATCTGTGGAGAACAAACTTACAATATTCCTTTGTAACAGCCAGTAATTCAAGAGTCCTCCTTTTCTCTTTTTACTTTGGTTCTTCTACAAAGATCACACATTCCGAATAAATATATGACCCAAGAAATGCAACAGTAGGGTCCCCTAGAAGCCATTAGTCTATTAAGTAAATAATATGCATTTCAAAATGTCCTTAAATAAAAATTTGCCTGATGCAGTGCAGTGGCTCTGAGACAGCTGTACTAAATCAGAACTTACACATTGAGATTTAGTTGCTTGAATTTTCTATAAACATTTCTCTCCAATTTACATGGCAGCTCATATGTAAGCTGTACAACCTACTCCAAGCACATGGTAGATTTCCTAGAGGATATGCTGCTGCATGTTATCAAACTGGTATCCTTTGCTGGCATGTTTAAGGCATCATTGATGTTGGTGAATAATAGTGAAATGACAAGACAATATAGATATTAAGGGGTTTGGGTGAAACAAACCGTAATGAGCCATGACAGCAAAGTATGAGTGGTTCATACGTCTCTACAACTGTAACACCAGAGACATACAGATTTGATAATTTTTCTATTTTTTATTTGCTATAGATCCGATAACACCCCATTCATTTTATCTGCCTCTTCTCTCTCTGCCCTCATGATCTATTTTTAAAGCTTTTTTGCCATTGCTCAGCTCGTCTGTCCTCTCCCTTCCCATTTGCATGCCTGTGGGTTTTGTTTCATTGTCTGCCAGATGATAGCCTAAGTGCCTTAACCAGTTAAAAGTGTTCCCATCTGGTGGTTGCACATAGCGTGTGCTATGTGTCCCGCAGACAGGCAGGAATTGAACCAGAACTCTTCTTGTCCCTGGGGCAAGAGACTAGGGTTACTAATCTAATAAACAGAGATTCTCCTTCACTGAGAGCTCTGGTAAGCTTGCCTCACTTGGCAAGTGCCCGATAGCAGGTTTCAGTACTGCACATCTCTGTGGCTTGGCTGAATTTTAATGTATTTTGAAAAGCTGAATAAGATTTTCTCAATCAAGATTTTAGTTCAGCTGTTTTCTTACATGAAAATCTTTTTCAAAAGCTTAAATGTTGGCACTGGGAAGCCTTGCTGAAAATTCTGGGTGACCAATAAATTTGGTTTTGCAACATTTGGGGCCAAATTTTCCAGAGTGTGCATGAACTGTTGCTCAGAAACTGATGCACACAGACCCTGATTTGAGCATGCAAATACCTAAATGTGTGCACAGATCAGGATTTCTATGCCTGTATTGGAGAACCCTCACACAATTTTGGGAGAACTCTTTTGAAAATACAGCTCATGATTAGATTGCTTTAACATAGGTTTGCTATTCGGATTATGTAACTGATTTAGCCATCTAAATAGGTGCAGCTATTGAAAACCAGGTTCCAGATCATTCCTTATGTATTTTTAACGAAGAGGGTCTGGACTGGAAAATGCAAGGTATCCCTTAGTGAGTTTCAATCAGATTTTCTCCCCAGGGATTCCGCACAGGAAACAAAAGATCAGCTCCCATGCCCATCAAATTACCTAGTGTCCTTGTAGACCTTGGTACTACTCCAGAGATGAGGGCCACTGCCCTGGAATATTCACCAAGTTCCCCTTGCCCCATCAACTTCCTGACAATTAGCTTCAGCAGAGCTGCTCTGCCTGGGCTTTCATCGTTGTCTGCTGTCCCCAAAATGTCCTTCTAGTGATGGAGGGTGGATTCCACAGGGGAGTAAAGTATCTCATTAATACTGACCTGAGGACTACCAGGGGCTCCTGGGGAAATGGGAATGAAAATACAGAGGAAGCACTTCCCCGACTTGTGTCCTTTCTGCCAGGTTTTCATTCCCTCTCCCTGCAGAACCAGATGGAATAATCACACACTGTATTATCAAAAAGAAAAGGAGTACTTGTGGCACCTTAGAGACTAACCAATTTATTAGAGCATAAGCTTTCGTGAGCTACAGCTGTAGCTCACGAAAGCTTATGCTCTAATAAATTGGTTAGTCTCTAAGGTGCCACAAGTACTCCTTTTCTTTTTGCGAATACAGACTAACACGGCTGTTACTCTGAACACTGTATTATGTTATCCATTATGGGTTTATAAACAGCATACAGGGTTTCTGTAATATATTTTGCCTTAAGCATGCGAAGTATAGTATAATATATAGCAGTACAGAACGAACAAACATTCTGTTTTTCAGTGAGAATTCTGGACGTATTTTGACAAAGCAGACGAAATGGATACACTTCAGCATAGCGAGGAGTGTGTTATTTAGGCTAAGTGGTGTGAACAGGGACTGCTAACAGGGAGTTTCAAGAGGAAGTTTGGAAGAGGACGAGGTACACTTGCCATTCTTTAAAACCTTTAAACTAAACTATAATCAAAATTCTTGATTTAAACAAAAACCCTATCATTAACCTATGTAGCTGTAGGAGAGAATGCACGCAGAAGCCCAGCAGCAGAGTGGGGGCTATCCTGTTTATTGTGCTCAGTGTAGCATGTGTGATTACCTGCCCTGTGGGCAGGTGGCGTATGTGTGCATTCGGTGCAAGGAGCTCCTGGCCCTCAGAGACCACATACAGGTTTTGGAGGCCAGGGTGGCGGAACTGGAGGAGCTAAGGGAGGCAGAGAGGTATGTTGAGACTTTCCGGGACATTGTAGATTTGTCCCACCTCTGCTCAGACAGTCCCTGTGCTGTTAAGGAGGATGAAAGGCTCAGGAAAGGAGAGTAGTCAATGGGAGCAAAGGGAAACCTTCCCATAGTTGGGACCCTCCCTCCAGATGATGTTGGGGTATCCTCTCACACTGAGGTTACCTTTCCGGGGGAGGTAACTCCAGTCATTAGGAAAAGGCAGGTGTTAGTAATGGGAGATTCAATCATTCAAAACATAGATAGCTGGGTTTGTAATGACCGGCAGAACCGTATGGTGACTTGCCTGCCTGGTGCGAAGGTTGCAGATGTCTTGAGGCATCTAGATAGACTTTGTGTAGTGCTGGGGAGGAGCCGGTGGTTGTGGTACATGTAGGTACCAATGACATAGGGAAGGGTCAGAGAGACGTCCTGGAGGCCAAATTTAGGCTGCTGGGAAAGAGACTGAAATCCAGGACCTCTAGGGTGGCATTCTCAGAAATGCTTCCACTTCCACGCGCAGGGCCAGGTAGGCAGGCAGAGCTTCAGAGTCTCAATGCGTGGATGATAGGGTGGTGTAAGGAGGAGGGGTTTAGATTTATTAGGAACTGGGGAAACTTTTGGAATGGGGGAGCCTATACAGGAAGGATGAGCTCCACCTAAACCAAAGTGGATCCAGGCTGCTGGCACTTAACATTAAAAAAAGTTGCAGAGCAGTTTTTAAACTAAGGGATGGGGGAAAGCCGATTGCTGCAGAGGCGCACGTGAATCAGACAGACTTCTCTTAGAGGAGAGTCGATTGATAGAGATTCTCTAGGTTTTAGTCAGGAGGAGAGGATGGAAGAGGATAAAGTATGGGCCAGATCAGACGAGAAACATTCACATAAAAAAGAATCTGACACATCAGAAAAGGGCAGACAAATAAACAGTGACAAGTTTTTAAAGTTATGCTAGAAATGCTAGAAGTCTAAATAATAAGAAGGGTGAACTAGAGTGCCTCATGTTAAAGGAGGATATTGATATCATAGGCATCACAGAAACCTGGTGGAGTGAGGACAATCAATGGGACACAATCATTCCAGGGTACAAAATATATCGGAAGGACAGAACCTTCGGTCCGGCGGGCAGGGGAAGGAGGTGGTACTATATGTGAAAAAAAATGTAGAATCAAATAAAGTAAAAATCCTAAATGAATCCACATGTTCCATAGAATCACTATGGATAGTAATTCCATGCAGTAAGAAGAATATAACAGTAGGGATCTATTATCAACCACCTGACCAGGACAGTGATAGCGACGAAGAAATGTTAAGGGAGATTAGAGAGGCTATCAAAATAAAGAACTCAGTAATAGCGGGGGATTTCAATTATCCCCATATTGACTGTGTACATGTCACCTCAGGATGAAATGCAGATACAAAATTCTCAATACTTTAAATGACTGCTTCTTGGAGCAGCTGGTACAGGAACCCACAAGGGGAGAGGCAACTCTCGATCTAGTCCTGAGTGGAGTGCAGGATCTGGTCCAAGAGGTAACTATAACAGGACCGCTTGGAAATAGTGACCATAACATAACAACATTTAACATTCCCGTGGTGGGAAGAACACCTCAGCAGCCCAACACAGTGGCATTTAATTTCAGAAAGGGGAACTATGCAAAAATGAGGAGGTTAGTTAAACAGAAATTAAAAGTCACAGTGACTAGAGTGAAATCCCTGCAAGCTGCATGGACACTTTTCAAAGACACCATAATAGAGGCTCAATTTAAATGTATACCCCAAATTAAAAAACACAGTAAAAGAACTAAAAAAGAGCCACCTTGGCTTAACAACCATGTAAAAGAAGCAGAGATAAAAAGGCATCTTTTAAAAAATGGAAGTCAAATCCTAGTGAGGTAAATAGAAAGGAGCATAAACACTGCTCAATTAAATGTAAAAATGTAATAAGGAAAGCCAAAAAGGAGTTTGAAGAACAGCTAGCCAAAAACTCAAAAGGTAATAACAAAATGTTTTTTAAGTACATCAGAAGCAGGAAGCCTGCTAAACAACCAGTGGGGCCCCTGGACGACCGAGATACAAAAGGAGCACTTAAAGATGATAAAGTCATCACAGAGAAACTAAATGAATTCTTTACTTCAGTCTTCACGGCTGAGGACGTTAGGGAGATTCCCAAACTTGAGCCGTTTTTTGTAGGTGACAAATCTGAGGAATTGTCACACATTGAAGTGTCACTAGAGGAGGTTTTGGAATTAATTAAGAAACTTAACAGTAACAAGTCACCGGGACCAGATGGCATTCACCCAGGAGTTCTGAAAGAACTCAAATATGAAATTGCGGAACTATTAACTATGGTTTGTGACCTGTCCTTTAAATCAGCTCCTGTACCCAATGACTGGAAGATAGCTAACGTAATGCCAATATTCAAGAAGGGCTCTAGAGGTAATCCCGGCAATTACAGCCGGGTAAGTCTAAAGTCAGTACCGGGCAAAGTAGTTGAAACAATAGTAAAAAATAAAATTGTCAGACACATAAAAGAACATAAATTGTTGGGCAAAAGTCAACATGGTTTCTGTAAAGGGAAATCATGTCTTGCTAATCTATTAGAGTTCTTTGAGGAGTCAAACAAACATGTGGACAAGGGGGATCCAGTGGACATAGTGTACTTAGATTTCCAGAAAGCCTTTGACAAGGTCCCTCACCAAAGGCTCTTACGTAAATTAAGTTGTCTTGGGATAAAAGGGAAGATCCTTTCATGGATTGAGAACTGGTTAAAAGACAGGGAACAAAAGGTAGGAATCAATGGTAAATTTTCAGAATGGAGAGGGGTAACTAATGGTGTTCCCCAAGGGTCAGTCCTAGGACCAATCCTATTCAACTTATTCATAAAATGATCTGGAGAAAGGGGTGAGGTGGCAAAGTCTGCAGATACTAAACTGCTCAAGATAGTTTTGTGAGATCTTTTTGAAGTTCTTCACAGTCTGCTTTGGTCTTGACTAAGTGATTGGGCAACAAAATGGCAAATGAAATTTAATGTGGATAAACGTAAAGTAATGCACATTTGGAAAAAAATAACCCCAACTATACATACAATATGATGGGGGCTAATTTAGCTACAACTAATCAGAAGAAAGATCTTGGAGTCATCATGGATAGTTCTCTGAAGGCATCCACGCCGTGTGCAGCGGCAGTCAAAAAAGCAAACGGGATGTTAGGAATAATTTAAAAAAGAGAGAATAAGACGGAGAATATCTTATTGCCCTTATATAAATCCGTGGTATGCCCACATCTTCAATACTGCGTACAGATGTGGTCTCCTCATCTCAAAAAAATATACTGGCATTAGAAAAGGTTCAGAAAAGGGCAACTAAAATTATTAGGGGTTTGGAATGGGTCCTATATGAGGAGAAATTAAAGAGGCTAGGACTTTTCAGCTTGGAAAAGAGGAGACTAAGAGGGGATATGATAGAGGTATATAGAATCATGAGTGGTGTGCAGAAAGTGAATAAGGAAGAGTTATTTACTTGTTCCCATAATATAAGAACTGGGGGCCACCAAATGAAATTAATGGGCAGCAGGTTTAAAACAAATAAAAGGAAGTTCTTCTTCACTCAGCCCACAGTCAACCTGTGGAACTCCTTGCCTGAGGAGGTTGTGAAGGCTAGGACTATAACAGGGTTTAAAAAAGAGAACTGGATAAATTCATGGAGGTTAAGTCCATTAATGGCTATTAGCCAGGATGGGTAAGGAATGGTGTCCCTCGCCTCTGTTTGTCAGAGGGTGGAGATGGATGGCAGGAGAGAGATCACTTGATCATTATCTGTGAGGTTCACTCCCTCTGGGGCACCTGGCATTGGCCACTGTCGGTAGACAGGATACTGGGCTGGATGGACCTTTGGTCTGACCCAGTATGGCCATTCTTATATGTGTAGTATTGCCCATAAAGAATGGAAAAAAGTGCTTAGCAAAATGTTAAAAGGTGAATGACAGCTTAATTTATCCTTGATCTGCCCAACTTAACACAATTTACTTTCCTTGTAGCCACTGGCTTTAGCAATGACAGATGGGTGTAGGCTAAATCATTGTTCTGCCAACAGTTCCAAAAGCCATGAAGGAAGTTGTCATTTTGTCCTTGCTCGTGAATTAACTGAGTTGACAAAGTATGGAGCATTATTGGTGGTTTATTCCCTTTTCTCATTCAAATAATTAATCATATTGTGTTTTAGTAATGCTTAATTATGACATGTGGGTTCTTAAATTAATATTTCACATGCAATTTGGATTCTTTGTAAGGCCATCTTCTGCTTTATTATACATGATGATCAGATATCATCTACTAGTTTCGCCCTTCCCCATATACCTTTAAAAGCCTGGGAAATTATTTCAAACACTGAACAACTCTCCGTATGATCACATTTTGCTCTTTGCTAACAAAACCATATTTTATATGTTCATTTTTGTCGTATACTGTAACAGATTTTAACTGCTTTCAGTTCAAGGAAATCTTTCCTTTACTCTCCTCAAAGCAACCCCAAAATAAATTCTCCAAGCTCTCAACAAATTCAAAAAAATGCTCCAGAGGATTAGTAATAGTGCAGAAAGATGCCTAAATTTATAGTTAATAATAAAGATTAAGATAAAGAGTTCAATTTCCCCTTTGTTCTGCTGCTCTGAACCCAGTAAGCTATTACTTTGATTTAACAGGGGTGGGCAAATTGCAAATGATAACACAGCTATTCATAACATGATACAATTTGATTTTGCATAACACTTTCTGACAATAGTGCAGAATTTGACAGCATAAGCCATCAAAACACAAAAACAGATACAAAGCTGAGAAACCCTATAATGACTATGATAACTTACATTTAATGTGCACTATTGAATACTAATAGCCAGTATTGCCTCTGAAAGCATATCGACGCATGGAATGTTGAATAAGGTCACAACAGAAATTGTCAAGGAGAAATTAGAGAGACATAAGCCGCACTCCCTCTTCCCCCATTTATTTGGTTTTGAATTTATTATACCTTATGACCATCATATCATCAGTTAATTACCTAATAAGGTAAGATGGGAAATCTCATTCCCTCCTCTATCCCAAACACACAATAAATTCCAAGAACAATACCTCTTCAGTTTTATGTTGACATTGCACAGGGATCAGTATATGACTCACAGAGCTTAAACCTTCAAATCTTTCTAAAGAGTTTGCATTCTTACCGGCCATGCACAATCATTGCATGCACAACTGTGCTCTGGCAAACATGTGTGTACACCTTTGCAAATCCAGCCCCTAAAACAAAAAGTTAGTAGTTCTAGCCTATTTGACAGCACATTAACTTTGCTCTAAGTAAAAAAAGGATTTTTTTACACGATACACTAAGCATTTTCTACAAAGTCTGAGTAGTTCTTATTAGAAAAGAGAATCTACTAAAATAACATGCTCAAAACTACTGAGGGAGTCTGATTCTGTAAATCTGCAGTCACTCCAAAGAAATCATAGAGTTACTCCAGAGTAAATCTGATAAAGTCCAGGGAGTTCAATATCATGTTAAATAGAAAAATATTAGTAAATGAGAATTTAGGAATGGACGGTTGGAAAGGACCTCTTGGGTCATTGAGTCCAATCCTGTTATCACAGGCAACACAATCATATAATCCCATGTATAAATATATCTAGATGCATTTTTAAACTAATTAGGTTGTCTGCCCTCACTGTTCCTAGGAAGACTATCCCAGAACTAAGTCTTCTGATGGTTAGAACCTTGTGATTTTCAGCCTAAATTTTCTCATGGCCAGTATTAACCATGTGCTCTTGAGCCAACATTGTCCTTTATCTTAAATCGCTCTTTCCTCTAGCAGCTGTTTAACCTTCCCCTCAATGTATTTATAAAGAGCAATCATATCCCTTCTCTGCCTTTGCTTTGCTAGGTGAAATAAGCCAATGAATTGTATTCTCTTCTTGTAAAATAGGTCTTCCATTTCCTGATCATCCTAGGATTGCATTTGCCTTTTTCATGGCCACACCACTTCAGTGGTTCATAATCGTCCTGTAGTAAACTTACACATCCTGGTCTTTCTCCTCCTCCAGCAAGAAGGTAGGGTATCCACTACATACACACCTAGTACTGTTCATTTACTGCTGATTTTTCTTACTATTCATTCAAAAGCAAAATAATAGGTGAAAAAGCCACTGTTTCAAGGACGTTATTAAAACTGGGCAAAAAATGGATTTTCAGTTTACTGGCAAGTCTGAAAAACTGAAAAAAGTTTTGTTTCAGATTGAACTGAAAATATATATTTTTTAACATCTGTCAAATTGAAAATTCTGAGTCAGGTGAAACAAAGTGATCCTCTGCCTTATACATGCTTTATAGAGTGTGCCTCTGTCTGAAGCATCTTTTTAAATCATGCATCAGTCTGTGTACTTTTAAAACTATGAAAGGACTGCATAGACTTTACTATGTGAGGGCACCCATGTTTAGGTTAAAAAATGAAAAAATTAGAATGTCTCATTTCCTCAGGCAACTTTATATTTTGGGGACTATATGGCCCTTTTGAGTTACACAGCTGCACGTAAATGTGGTGTTGAACCTGCCCACCCATACTTATACACAAAGTGGAGTCCCTGTACTCCCTGTGAAGAAGGGAAAGAAGTGTGCCCTAATTTCACTAATTATGCATATATTCTACATTCATTATTTTCTGTATACAGATGAATGGCAAAGTGTTCCTACTGCATACAGAAACGTCTCCTCCTCTTTCCTGAATAGGGGAAGCTGCAGGGAAAAATCACAGCTCAAAATCTTCCAAGAGGGAAGGGGGTGGGAGGAAGGTTTGTTGTGATATTTTAAGCAGCCAATAGTTTTGACAGCATTTTTTTATAGCATTTTGGCATTTTTGCTCCCTAGTCCTGGACAACAGAGCAAAGTTCGAAACAGGGTTCATGTTTTGGGCATAGGCTTAACAAAGTATTTTACATTCACTATTCTGCAGAATCCACTAGAGCTGGACATGTGCTTAAAGTCTAATGTATTTAATTTGGATTGTGGCAACATGGCATCAAAAATAAGGATAAGGGCCATACAAACAACTAAAAGATGGCATATCTGCCTTGAAGACTGAGAGCCTGCAATGTGCCCAGAAAATAAGGAAACAAAAAGGCTCTCTTTTCTGTCCAGAACACTATATTTGAACATGCATTCGGATTTTCTCCTCATGATTTTCTGAACTACTTGCTCACCCCATAACAACAACTCTGGGCAAAACTGTTTCAGGAAAACCATTGCTCTTCTAAGTGGTTTGCAAATGTGCAGTTATTCCCTCCACTATTATCTTTCCTTTTTGAATGTTTCCCCATTCCCTAATTCTGCCTGGGTCTGAAGCTAAAGGTGACAAAACACCATGTAAATAGTATTTCCCTCCCACCTGGAAGCAGGAATGACTAGAAATCTCTCAAGAAAGCCCATTCTCATTAGATTTCCAGCCACATTTTCCAGATAGACTTTCAATAAGCTCTCGGATTTGGGGTATTTACCCAGGTGCCAAGGCTTTGGCAGTTCCTCTACACTAGCAACATTTTTCTTCAGTGATTGGTAACAGTGAGCATTTAAGGGGCTTGATCCAAAGCCAACTGAAGCCATTGGGAGTCTTTTCATCAACTTCAATGAGCTTCATATGAGGTCAATATCCATACCCAACTGGGTTCTAACCAAATCCATTCCAAGGTGTTTATTTTAAAAGCATTTACTACCAGTATTCTGTTATCCAGCATGAAAAGTCATATCAAAGTTATATTATTGATTCATGGCCAGTTGCCTGCAGCTGAGGAAATCCTAAAATCCTGCAGATTCATCCTATTGCTTAGGAGGCTGAAAATTCAACCTATATAAGTAACATAAAAAGAAGAGGAAAAATCAATAGTTTGACTAATGTGTTTGTCATTTATGAACAGAGAGAGCCCATGCGATCACTGTAAATTATTTAGCACTTAATTAGAAGGAGTAACAAGTACCATCATTTTCTCAGGTAGTCAAACTAATATGCAAGGTTTCAATGAAACTACAGTGAGAAAGGTCAGCATTGACTGAGACCCAGTTTCAAATTCAAAATGAGTTAAGGAGTCCCAGGTATTACTCTAACATTAAAAGTTAATTAAGGGAGTAAAAACAGGATGAGGAAAAAACCCATATTTATTTCGAGATGTTCCAGTGGTAAATGGATTTGATGAAAAATGCTGTTGCCTTGATTGATTCACTTGCTGCTTTATCGTCTGTGTAAAACTTTTTTTCGGCACTTCACGAGTATATTTTCTTTCTAACTCCTAGTTCTAGAATCTGATGTTTCATTCTGTACAAAAGAGTACAATGGAAGCAGTGTAGGAATCTGGGCTACTAAGAAAAAGATTTTCAGGTTGCAATTGGGTTTAAACCCTGTCACACTATTCCATTGCTTTCCAGCTGACAGTTTTAAGAAACTGATTTAAAATTAACTTCTTTGCCTATGAGGACAACTGAAGACACTTCTGCTGAATAAATTATCTTATTCTGGGAACAATGTAATGCATTTCTGCTGCTATGTTGGCAATATCATAGGCAAATTACAGTTTGCCCCATTGACCCTATATTTTAAAATCAGATTTTTTATATGATATAAAAGATATTCAAAATGCAGTCTTTGTTTTAAACTTAGTTCTGTTACAATATCTAAAATGTGAAATATGTCCGTTTCTGTGCAATCACAGATACACACTTTGGTATGCTGAAATTTGTATCTGATGACCTTTCCAGGTGAATCAGAAAAACACTTGTGAACATATTTAAAATAGTTACAAAAGTGGAAGGAACAAAATGAGACCAATTTGTATTTCAGAACTGGAAATTCACCATGCCAACCTACCCTATAATATAACAGAACATTACAGGCAGTGACTAAATGTTATGATATACTGACCATCTCTCCTTCTATAGTATTAAAATTTAAAGAAGGATATATTTATCTTTTTTTCTGATTTACAACATAGGGAAAAAAGTGCCAAAAAGGTATATGGGTGATAGTGGACAAGAACCTGGATATCAGCTTGTACTGCAGTAAACAAACAAAACAAAGCCAATGTAATCTGTGTGCTGCATGCACTTCATGGACTAGGGAGAAAACAGACCATGTCTACTGCACTAGAATATTACTTACATTTTGCAGTGCCTCACTACCTGAATAGAGTGGACAAACTGGAGGAAAATCAGAACAATGAAATGAAAATGATTAAGAAGCTGAAAGGATTTTATTAATGAGGAAAGTTTAACAGAACTAAGCATTCAGGTTTGGGTAAATGATGATTACAGGGTATATAACTGGCTACATACATTTGAAGACTGTAAACACCAAGAAAAGAGAATAACGGTTTAGTGTGGTTGAAGAGGTTATAAAAAGGAGTAATCAAATTAAGTTAAGCAACAAAAATTGTAGCCTGAATATCAGAGAAAATTACCTAGCTTTGCAGTAGTCTCCCAAGGGAAGTGGTGGAAGCATCATGAATATTTTAAAGTAAATCCTACAGAGCGCTCAAGATCATACTGCAGGGAACATTCGGCATTGTTAAGGGGTTGATAATCTAATAAAATCTTTCCCAGTATTATCCTCTCTCCTTCCAATAAAAGTATGTAACTGTATAAGCATAAAAGAGGAGCATGGAAATAAACTTGTGGGAATGCTCCTCTTTAAAAAGTGACTGACTGAGGCACAAAAATTAGTATCCTCTAAAGCCATCAAAGTTCAAGTCCCCTCTCTGTAGGTTTGATCCTGTACCATTATGGGATCAGGGCAAATCCTCTCTCCAGCAAGCAGCTTGAAGAACTGTGCACTGGAGAGGTCCTATAACAATGACTAAACAGTAGTAGGAAAACCATAAGGATGTCCTAGCCATAGCTAGATCTAACTTAGAGTCTTGAGTTTGAACAACTGCAAAGGATATCCATACCTACGTTCGATAACATTAAGAACAGGCTCCTCTGCCTTCTCCAACAATAAGGCACTAGGACCCTCAGTGATAAATTCCTGCAGTAGCATCAGAAAGACCCACTTATTCATCCACGCTGAAGGGGAAATGGGGTTATGGAACTGAATATACACTAGCGCTGGTTGAAAACTAAAGTTTATATCTCCATCAACATTTGCACTGGAAAAGAATCACATTTCATCAGCAAAATTTTCAAACACGGTCTAGTACTGATAGACTTGATAATTTAAAATGTCATAAGTCCTAGCCATGGAAGACCTCACTTTCCATTCTCTGAGGGGGAGGAGGGCTTAATGTAATATGTACCCAAATCACAGGGCAGAACCCAACCTTGGGGCAACAACCCATCACTTTGTTCTTTACTACACATCCCAGGTCTTTAATTATAAAAATATATTTTCTCAATTTTTTGTATAACATGACATCTTAGTCTACTTCAAGCACTTGTTTGGGGCCCATTTACCATGTTACCACTGTAGTTTATAAAAATTACCATAGTCTACATCTATTTTATTTAATTTTCTGGCTCCATATTGAATAAGTAAAATTGTTTTAGCAAAATTATATTCATAGCGAGGACATTTTTTCCCCTTTTCCTTTTAACAACCACAAATATAAATAGAGCCAGACCATTACCCCCAAAAAGGGCAATCAAGTCAGTACTCCCAGAGCTACCACCATACACTAAACAGAAGGAGTACCAATGAATTTCATTTCATACACATTTGGACAAATTGCGTAATGTCATTTCTGAGGAATGCCCATATATTCTAACAAAAAGACTGTTCCAACAATCCATACTACTTTCTTATTCCTTCTTTGCATCTGTTTTGGAAAAACACGAAATTAATTTGACCTAGCTTTTCTTTAACACATTGCTTGTGGATAAGAATAATTATTTGTCCTATGAGAGCTACAGCATTTTGTCTAAATCTGTGTAATATTACTTTAATTCCAGAGAATAATTTTCACTCTCCATCTTTAATAAAAAATTAGTAATTGAATTTGCATTAGAGCAAACCTAGCAGTGAAGCCAAGAAGACCATTCCATTCCTAAAGGACTATGTACAATAATTTAGTCAAACCTGCTCAAACTGAAATGGATACAATTTAAAGTTCTTAACTAAGAACACACAAAGAAAAAAAATACCTTCTGTGAAATATATTCATCTATAAGCAGAGAGAGAGAGAGAATCTGCTCTGGACAATATAGAGATTCATAGCTCTTGAGTGGATGAACTCTGACACGTTTCTTTTTTCCTTTGGCCTATCTTCACATAATGAGCACTGCATTTTTTAAACTGAATTTCTGATTGCTGTCACTACCAGCTGAAATCCACTTACCCACTGGACAGATACAGTATAGCATGATGCAAACTTCATGGTGTCTTGTCAGTGTGCCTCACCCCAGACCTGTATAAAACACCTTTAAGGCTTTATCTACACTTACAGCAATCTGTAGAGTACATATGCCGCCGCCCCGCACCCGCCGGGTATAAATAGCAGTGTAGATGGTGAGGCATTGCTTAGGTAAGCAGAATAAAGACACGCCAGAACCACAGGCTATGTAGCTTACTCGGCTCTCTATATGCCCAAGCAGAGTGCCTCCCACATTTAGACTGCTATGCAGAGGCTGATTACAGGGTTGTGGGCCCCTGGGCCAAAGCAACTGGGGGTCCCTCCCTACCCCTTTGCCCTACAGTCCCCCCGCCCACTCCTGCCAGGGAGCAGGGTTGACCATTTTTCAAGGGGCCCCTGGACACAGGGCCCCCTTAGCCCAGTGGCTAATCTGCTACTGCTGCTATGTTTATCAGTGTAGTGTCCTGCCGGATCCCTGCTACCAGATCCTTTTCCCATTGCCTCCTTCCTGCCAGAGACTTTCACTGCCACTTGTAGCTATACATTGCAGTGTGGATGCAGCCACTGCTTTTCACAGCAGCATGTAGCTACTCGTACCCTACATTCCGTCAACACCATAGACAAGGCCCATGTTAAGAGAGGCTGGTTTCATAATCAGTGGGTGTATGTTCTGCCTTTTATTACTTAAAGACAAGAGAGCTTAAACTAACGTTCCATTTAAATCAGTGTTTGCATTTTATAGAAATCTATGTGAAAAATAACCCATTCAAGAGTAAATAAAATAATGGACTTTAAATAAATGTTTAGTTATCAGTTGACTTTCTAAAGTAGGACTTTAGTTTTTAGGGACCTGGTCATCTTCACATGCACAGAGAAGTATGTCAGAAGGAGGAAAAATGACCTACAAAATGCACAATCATGGGTAGCCAGGTTAGGCAATAATACAGAGCACAATCAAACAGAAATAAATAAGTCCTGAGAAGGATCTTCCAGAGTCTGGAATGCAGCAGCGAGTTGGCAAAATGTTAAGCAGATGGACAGATGGAAATTAAATCACACATACAAGGTTCATACACATACAAGTAGCAGTATGCAAATGACCTGAGTCATATACAGATCTCATTAGCCTGGGCAGATGACAGCTGAGATTCATCTGACTGCCTGTGATGCTGCTTACTCCCATTTCCTGTTAGACAAAGGGTTAAGAGCCAATTAGGCAATCAATCGATCATTGGTGCACTCTTGGTCTGGGGAAGGTGGAGGTAGGTGGTAGAGGGTCATTTGGCACCTGGGCCTTAGGAGGAAAGCTGAGGGATCTTGAGGGGTGGGGAAAGAAGATAGGACTCTCCTATGGAGAGAAACTGACAGGGAGCAGGCTGGCTCAAGTGTCGGGAATAGTTCAGCGGAGAAACCAGGAGGAACTATGGAGAATCCAGAGACCTGAGAATCAAAGGGAGACTGTTTAAGCACAAGTCATGGGGAAGCAGCCCAAAGTTAGTAACTGGCCCAGGAAAACAGTTGTATGTCTGAAGAAGCAGATAGCTGCTTAATACAGGTTCCTGTGCTGGAACCCAGAGTAGAGGGTGGACCTGGATTCCCTACCAGCCCTGGAAGAAGGGGCATGCAAGCCCAGTGGAAAGAACACTGAGCCCAAGATGAGGCTGCAAAATGACCCCAAAGGATGGGCTGAGGAATAGCCTAAGATGGGGGTTGAAGTCTCGTTTGTGTTTGGATGTTTTGTGAATTTTCAAGTTGGACCTTTTTGTTACCCCAGAAGGGGACTGAACTTTATGTGACTGTCACAGAACTGAGCCATGGAAGACCTGTTGGGAGGCAGACTTCCTGCAGGAGTTGCTGGAGACAAGGACCCCTTGCAGCATTGCACCCTGACACAAAAGGGCATGACAGGTTGTGAATACACTATCCTGAAAGCAATTTCTATTAGGCAATACTGTTGAAATGGGTAAGCCAAAGAAAACCCTTTCCTACAGAAATGATGGGCATTGCAATAAACTGAAATCTTACACTCTGCAAAAGCATCTTCACACTGCTTCTGGTCCCTTTAATTTGCACCTTCTTCAATTCTGTGCTACACATGCATTGTCAAAGGAAGCCCACAGCAGTGCCTTGGCTTATGTAGCCACACACCGACATTTTTCACATTCCTTTTTTGGGTGGTCCATGGCATCGCTGTGCACAGCAGCCGCACTTTCAGGCTGCGCTGGGCTTTGCTTCTGGGCAGCATACTAGCACACAACTCCCTTTTGGGGCAACCAGCATTTTTTAATACCATGTTGGACCTACTGTGCACCATCTGCTCCAGGGAAAAGCCATAAGTTTAAAGTGTCTGGAAAAAAAAGAAAATGAACTGACTGAAGCAGAAGCTGTCACTTCTGTATAATTAAAAGAGGAATGTTTGTAGGGCTTTTTGGTGAACAGTTTTCCAAGGGCTTGTTGTTCTCTCAAGTTTCTGCCCTTGTCTTTATTATCACTCTTCTTTTCGGATACCATAGGTACTGCAGGTTCAGAGTCCTCAGGCACTGTTTTGTTAATGACACTCAGTGTTCTAGGTACAGATGAAATGATACTTTTAAAAGGACTAAAGATAACTTGTAAAGGTCAAGAATTAAGGGATGAAGTGTGTGTCGGGGGAGGAAAATGTTTCTAGATCATATACAGAAATTTTTTACATTTATTTTTCATCCATATCTTATTTTTGAAATAAGAAAAATCACTTTCTACATTTACAGTTTTTTATATCTCGTCAAACAAATAGAACAGCAAAGGGCTTATTTGATATCTATAAATAAAGTGCCAATATCAGCTAGTTAAACTGGTAGCTGCAAACCAGCTGACTCATTTCTTCTAGTAGAAGTGCAAAATACAAACAGCTTTTTGAAGCTTTTGATTAGTTTAATACTGGTCTGACAACCTTGGAGACCAAAATCATCCATCAAAAGAACAGCTATGACTTGGGGAGCTGCTGTATAAAATGCGCCATGCAGCTTCACCTATGTAGTTACAATGGTCACCATTACCTTCTGCATCTGTTGCAGTTACTAAATTATAGTGTCCTAGGTACTGTAGCTTTTTTTCTTATACATAGAATAGGAAATCAATGATCACTCTATGGAACTTACTGATACATATTGGCTTTTTTAATGAAAGCCACTAGAACTATCTGGGTCACCGATGTCTACGCCCATAGCGGCACAGAGTACGTATACTTTCTCTGTATATATAAAGGCATATACAATGCCTTTCTCTCTGAAGCATCTGTCATTGGCCCCTGTCAGAATATAGGGAGCTAGATGGACCTTTGGTTTGACCCAGTATGGCCATTATGTTCTTGTGGCTGTATGGTTTTACTATACTCAGTATGGGTATAACTAGCAGCATAGACAGTGAGGTACTGCTTAGGCAAGTAAGAACAACCCAGAACCTCAGGGTACGTACAATACACCAGAGGTTCTCAAACTGGGAGGTGTGTCCCCCGGGAAGGGATGGAATGTATTCTGGGTGTGTGTGAGAAGCTTTGAGGTGGGGGTGGGGGAGAGAGAAACTTACTGCATACATTCAGAGCTGGGTGGCTGGAGAGTGGTGGCTGCTAGCCAGGCAAGAAGAATTGAGGGAGGCATGGTATGGCATTGTTGCCCTTACTTCTGCAGTGCTGCTGGTGGTGGGGGTGCCTTCAAAACAGGGCAGCCAAAGAGTGGTGGCCACTGGGCTGGCACCCAGGGTGGGGTGGGGAAAATTACTATGGACACAAAGAAGGGGGGTGTGAGAAAATAAGTTTGAGACCCACTGCCCTGCACAACTCTACACACCCAAGCAGTGTCTTCCTAGTCTACAAGGCTGTTTTTTAGCAGGATAGTGTCCTGCTGCCAGAGCCTTTCCCCGCTGCAGGGGAAAGATTTCTGCAGCAGGGAAAGGCTCTGGCAAGGGTATACTGCCTTCTCCCTGCCAGAGCCTTTCACTGCCGCATGTAACTACAGATCATAGCATAGACACAGCCTGCGTTTTTTTGCAGCATATAGCTATTCATACCTCCACACTGCTGCCCGTATAAACAAGGCCTTAGAGTGAGAAGGTAGTTCAGTCTCCCTGCTCATTCAGTTACAAGCTTCTCCGCCAAACAGACTGACAGTGTTACTGATGTGGATATTTTATCCTCTAGGCACTATAGGCTACAGAGAAGCCTAACTCATGGTCTCTATTTAGCTAAGCTCAATGAAAGCTAAGGAGTTTCCATACTCCATTACTGGTGGAAGCAACATGGTCCACTGGGCACACTGGGGTAATGAATCTAGATTCTCTTCCTGGCTCTTTCATTAACTCAGTGTGTGACATTGGGTGAGTTACTTCACCTGCCAAGTCTCAGCTTCTCCAGCTGTAAAATGGAGATAATACCTTCTTATTTTTGTACCATACTTTGAGATTTATTGATGAAGAATGTACACAAATACTAAGTATTGTTATTACTATTCCTCTTGAATAAGACAATTCATCCCCCTGCAAGAACAAAACTCAATATGTAACTTCTGGTTTCATAGCAAGAAACTGGCTGACCAGAATTGTCCAAGCTCTCAAACCTGCAAGTAGAACCATGTAAGCAGATCTATCCATCGATACAGTTTTCCTTGAAGGACTGAGTTCTGGAAAGTAGTCTACAACATTGATTTTTAATGTGTCTAAATTCTGTTATTTTTGCAGCAGTTTAAAATAGCAAAGATTCGAAACAACTTCTGATTCATTCAAAAATACAGCATTTCATTTCCTTTCCTTTCTAAGAAACATTTGGGTAAAAAGTCACTGGGGTGTCTATTTTATGCCTTCAGTGGCTGCCCAGAACACTCATACAGGTGGCTCTCAGATGTGAATATTAATTACAAGGGGAATAGTTTCTATCCAAAGGCCAACTTCTCTTGACCTCTAAAAATAAGCTGTTCTGTTGACAAAACTACTACTGACAGGTTTCAGAGTAGCAGCCATGTTTCTAAAAGTCCTAAAAGTTACTATTAGTTAGTCTGTTTTAAAAACTGTTGTGAAGACAGCCCCTTATCTTTTAAGACCTTCTTCCCCTAGTTTATACTGACAGAAGCATTGGTAGTTTTCGCAAAAAGAAAAGGAGTACTTGTGGCACCTTAGTTAGTCTCTAAGGTGTTAGTCTCTAAGGTGCCACAAGTACTCCTTTTCTTTTTGGAAAACTACCAATGCTTCTGTCAGTATAAACTCAGGGAAGGATGTCTTAAAAGATAAGGGGCTGTCTTCACAACAGTTTTTAAAACAGACTAACTGATAGTAACTTTTAGGAAGAGATAGCATAGCCGTCCATTTTAGGAATAAAGACAGTTAGCTAGCCAAATGCTAACTATATATTTTCTCAACACATTCACTTCCATGAATTCCTTTAAAAAATGGATATATATGAACATTTAAAAATGAATGCACCATATAATACACAAATCCTTCCATGGACTCATGTGGATGGCAATATAAAAAATTCTAATGCTTTAAGCAAGAGAAGACTTTCAACTGCCTTTTAAATCTTCTGTTTTTATTATTTTACACCTCCAGGCATGCCTAAATGTTCAGTTATTCATTATGTTATGTTCAGTTTCTTGCATCTGTCCAATCCCTTCTCTACCTACATATGTGGATTTTTTTTATTTGAGAATAAAAAGCCCTTGTCTATTTCTTCATGCCATAAGCCTTGTGATGTTGGTTGGCTTTTGAATATTTATTTTAAAGGACAGAAAGACCTAACAAGTTCATTTCTATAGGCCTCCCATCTGTAATAACATGCTATTATTTATTTCTCAAGAACTACACACTATACTAAGCTTATTTTATGTTTCGTGAATGAATATATTTTCCTAGCCCATAGTTATAGACAATTAAGTTAATTCAAAATTAAATTCATGCTGTCTTCCTATGCACTTTACACTCAAACATCAGTAATTGCTCCAAATGTAATTGCTTAGATTCTAATTTTAGATAGTTAAAAAGACAAACTGTATATTGTTTAACCATGTAGCCATTTTAAAAGAATGCTTTACTAATTTCATTATTAATAAGGAGGATATGATAAATTGGCTAATAATAAGTACCAGGAGTGGCGGTTGAAGTTGCATATTAATTTGAAACATTGATCATCATGTAACTACTTTTGTTGTTTTTGCAAATTGCCACTTAAGGGAAACCATCAACGGATTCAGCCCTGTTTTCTCTGCAGACACAGAAGTCTAAATCCTACCAAGGTTTATATAGAAAGGCCAGGGTGAATAGAAATTTGATACCAATATTTCTTCCTGGCCAATTAAGCTAATTCCTTCCTAACTAATTCAGGATAAAGCTGTTATTTGCTCTATTTTATAGTGTAAATACTGGGTCCAATGGAGCACACTTTAAAGCTGAGCAATTGGTGGAAATAGGAGCCAAGAGCATGAATACAAGATGTCCAGCCCAAGTGTCTTAATTTATGCTCCAAAAGAAATCCAAGCCAACTGACAAGACAGCAAGTGCAAGAAACTGTAAACTGAGACAGAAAAATAGAAGTCTGAAATACGTTTACAGCATGTGTTCTTTTTGTGCATTTGAATGTGTTTGGACATTGAAAATGGACAGTTTCTCTTCTGTTTATACTCAGAGCAAAATCCTACAATGACATTAAGGAAGTTGCATGAGATGGAGGATAGCTCCATCAATGGCTATTGGTCAGGAACGCAATCCCATCCTCCAGGTGTCCCTAAACCTCTGACTGCCAGAACTGGGACTGGACGACTGGGGCTGGACCATTTGATAATTCCCCTGTTCTGTTCATTCCCTGTGAAGCAACTGCTGGAAGACAGTAAACTGAGCTAGATAGATCATAGGCCTGACCCAGTATGTCCATTCTTAGGTTCTTAGATATAAGTAAGGGGAGAATTTGACTTGGTTTCCAGTCTTCATGCATTAATAAATATCTGAATTCATAATTCTGCAGACACATGTTTGAATCCAATTTTACAAAAATATTTTCATTGCCACTGAAATAAACTTCAAGAAAATATTTCTATTTATGGTTTCTGTAAAACTTCTTTCCCTCCCCTCAACTTAGGCCCCAATCTTGCAAACACTTAGCCACATGCTGGATTTTAAGCACATGAGCAGTCCCATTTAAGAGAATAGGACTGCTCGTATGCTTCAAGGTAAACACATGGATCAGAGTTTGCAGGAACTGGGCCAAAATGTTGAGCATAAAGCGGTGATGTATTACTTAGAGCTGAGTGAATAATTGATATTGAATAATTTGATTAATTTTACCTTGTTTATGAATTTATCAATTTTTTTCAACATTTATTCATATTTACTAGCCTAATCACATCAATGAAAAATTCGTGGTTTGACTTTTATTTTTTTTTTTGCAAGTAGTTCATTATGATTGGACAAACAGCTTATGATACGTTCTGGTCCCTGACCTGATTAACACAACTCCTAAAATCAGTTTTTTGTTGTGTGTGGGAAAATATATGCCATAACAAATTAGAATTTCACTTTTGAAATCCTGCAATATTTGCTTGTAATTAATTATTTCAGTGGTCATTTTTGGTCTATTTAGTATTTACTATTCAATAGTTGAGCTGATTGATTGTTTATACGTCGCATCATATTTTTGTTCCATAACAAACCTTTCAAGATGGTTGCCTGAGCACTTCCAAGGCAAATCTTCAAAGTAAAACATTAACATGGGCATTCACAAGACTCACTTTCTACTAATATTCCTCTGACCCTACTTAATAAATGTTCCCAGGTAACAAACGAAAAAGGTCATGAGTACAGACAGACTTTATTTAGATTTCACTGAAATAGTCATGGGAAATCTTCTGTCACATTCTGCCAGCTGTTCTCATATCGCTTCTCTACTATTCTCAGTTCTTTTAGATCAGTCACTCAAATGCCTTACTTAGAGCAAACATGGCTGAACTGAAATTTTGGTTTTCAAATTTTAGACTTTCAGCTCTTGTTCTAACAAACACAACATATCTAAAAATAGAACAAACAAATGAAATTGGCCTGAAAAAAAACACCAAATAGAACTATTTGAATAGTTTTTCTATATATTTGTATTTGCTTTGCTGGCAATTCCAAAAAATAGTTTCACATCAACTCAAAGACTGAAATTTTTCAAAATATTCAGGAGTATTTGTGGCACCTTAGAGACTAACCAATTTATCTGAGCATAAGCTTTTGTGAGCTACAGCTCACTTCATCAGATGCATACTGTGGAAAGTTTAGAAGATCTTATTATATACACACAAAGCATGAAAAAAATACCTCCTCTCACCCCACTCTCCTGCTGGTAATAGCTTATCTAAAGTGATCACTCTCCTTACAATGTGTATGATAATCAAGTTGGGCCATTTCCAGCACAAATCCAGGTTTTCTCACCCTCCCCCCCCCATACACAAACTCACTCTCCTGTTGGTAATAGCTTATCCAAAGTGACCACTCTCCAGGGTTTAACAGGAACGTCTGGGGGTGGGGGGGGTTAGGAAAAAACAAGGGGAAATAGGCTACCTTGCATAATGACTAAGCCACTCCCAGTCTCTATTCAAGCCTAAGTTAATTGTATCCAATTTGCAAATGAATTCCAATTCAGCAGTTTCTCGCTGGAGTCTGGATTTGAAGGTTTTGTGTTGTAAAATAGCGACTTTCATGTCTGTAATCGCGTGACCAGAGAGATTGAAGTGTTCTCCGCCTGGTTTATGAATGTTATAATTCTTGACATCTGATTTGTGTCCATTTACTCTTTTACGTAGAGACTGTCCAGTTTGACCAATGTACATGGCAGAGGGGCATTGCTGGCACATGATGGCATATATCACATTGGTGGATGTGCAGGTGAACGAGCTTCTGACAGTGTGGCTGATGTTATTAGGCCCTGTGATGGTGTCCCCTGAATAGATATGTGGGCACAGTTGGCAACGGGCTTTGTTGCAAGGATAGGTTCCTGGGCTAGTGGTTCTGTTGTGTGGTATGTGGTTGCTGGTGAGTATTTGCTTCAGGTTGGGGGGCTGTCTGTAGGCAAGGACTGGCCTGTCTCCCAAGATTTGTGAGAGTGTTGGGTCATCCTTCAGGATAGGTTGTAGATCCTTAATAATGCGTTGGAGGGGTTTTAGTTGGGGGCTGAAGGTGATGGCTAGTGGCGTTCTGTTATTTTCTTTGTTAGGCCTGTCCTGTAGTAGATTTCTGGGAACTCTTCTGGCTCTATCAATCTGTTTCTTCACTTCCGCAGGTGGGTATTGTAGTTGTAAGAACGCTTGATAGAGATCTTGTAGGTGTCTGTCTCTGTCTGAGGGGTTGGAGCAAATGCGGTTGTATCGCAGAGCTTGGCTGTAGACGATGGATCGTGTGGTGTGGTCAGGGTGAAAGCTGGAGGCATGTAGGTAGGAATAGCGGTCAGTAGGTTTCCGGTATAGGGTGGTGTTTATGTGACCATCGTTTATTAGCACTGTAGGGTCCAGGAAGTGGATCTCTTGTGTGGACTGGACCAGGCTGAGGTTGATGGTGGGATGAAAATTGTTGAAATCATGGTGGAATTCCTCAAGGGCTTCTTTTCCATGGGTCCAGATGATGAAGATGTCATCAATATAGTGCAAGTAGAGTAGGGGCGTTAGGAGACGAGAGCTGAGGAAGCGTTGTTCTAAATCAGCCATAAAAATGTTGGCATACTGTGGGGCCATGCGGGTACCCATAGCAGTGCCGCTGATCTGAAGGTATACATTGTCCCCAAATGTAAAATAATGTAAAAATGTATAAAATGAATTATAACATTCATAAACCAGTTGGAGAACACTTCAATCTCTCTGGTCACGCGATTACAGACATGAAAGTCGCTATTTTACAACCTTCAAATCCAGACTCCAGCGAGAAACTGCTGAATTGGAATTCATTTGCAAATTGGATACAATTAACTTAGGCTTGAATAGAGACTGGGAGTGGCTTAGTCATTATGCAAGGTAGCCTATTTCCCCTTGTTTTTTTCCTACCCCCGTCCCCAGACGTTCTTGTTAAACCCTGGATTTGTGCTGGAAATGGCCCACCTTGATTATCATACACAATGTAAGGAGAGTGGTCACTTTGGATAAGCTATTACCAGCAGGAGAGTGAGTTTGTGTGGGGGGGGGAGGGTGAGAAAGCCTGGATTTGTGTTGGAAATGGCCCAATTTGATTATCATACATATTGTAAGGAGAGTGATCACTTTAGATAAGCTATTACCAGCAGGAGAGTGGGATGAGAGGAGGTATTTTTTTCATGCTTTGTGTGTATATAATAAGATCTTCTAAACTTTCCACAGTATGCATCCAATGAAGTGAGCTGTAGCTCACAAAAGCTTATGCTCAAATAAATTGGTTAGTCTCTAAGGTGCCACAAGTACTCCTTTTCTTTTTGCGAATACAGACTAACATGGCTGTTACTCTGAAACCTGTCAAAATATTCAGAGAATTGAATAGACAGAAAATTGTTTGGGGTCAAACTTTTGTATGGATTTTGAGGGATTATTTTTTACTTTAATAAAATTGAAGGAAATTTCTAAATTAAATTTTTGAATTGAAAAATCAGTGTTTTGTCTCAAATATTGAAATGAAATATTTGTATTTATTTATTTTTAACTAAAACATTTTGCTAACTCAACATGAATTTGCAAAATATTTGTCAACCTGAATCTTTTTGTTGTTGTTGTTTGCCAAGCTTTAGCACCAAAACTTCACAAATGAACATTATTTTGCTTTTTCAGAACAATTTTTGGCACATCTGTAACCAACCATTGTGTAACTGTCACAAACTGTTACTATGTGATTTATCAGTTTTTGGAAGTTTCACTTGTAATATGAGTGCTGAACTCTTTCAACCAGAAATATGGTAGACTTAAACTCAGTTGAAATTGACAACATACCTGAATTTTAGCAATAAGTATTTTATTCCTGTACATGATTGACTCAACTTTTATAAAAGGTTATCCTCAGTATGTATCTCAAACATGTTTTATTCTGCTACTAATCACTATACTAAACTACTTTTCTGTGCATTTCAAGGTAGAAAACGTTGCTCTTAAATGAGCTACATTCATCTATGCATACACCACTGTATAGAAACATATGGTCACATTCTAAACTCTCAGTTGTGTAAATCCAGACTAATTCCGTTGCAGTCACTGGCATATAGTCTAGATATGCACAGTTGTGAGAGCAGAATTGATCTTTTCTACATTTGTGTCTGCAGGGTGATCATTCAAGCATGAGTGCAAAAGCCTTAACGTATGTTTGCTGCTTATTGTCGTCTTGCTTCTGACTAGTCTAATTTGGGAAGAAATTAAATTCAGATCACCTTTCAACTCAATTTTGTCTGCCTAAATATGTAGACATAAAATCTTCTAGAATCATATTTAGGCTATGTTGTACTGCAAAACAGTGAGACATGCTGCCACTGATATCTACAGGAACTCTATTTATTTATTAATAGCAGGAGCCAATTAAAAGAAAGATACAAAGGCCTAGATTCACAAAGGTACTTGGTTGCCTAAACCACAGATTTAGGCAACTAAGTCCAGTTTAAGGCTCCACGGCAATCCACAAAACTCCCCCGAACCCTGTAGTTACCCAAACTCACCTGGCACCTAATTTTCCAGGGTAAAAGTTCCCTGGGTTTCTGCCTCTGGGTGTATCTGCCACCTCAGTCCCAGAATGATCCACAAACAGGTGGCCAAACTCCTGTCTTCCCCCAGTCTCACAGACAGGACCTGATCCAATAGACCTTCTCAGATTACACCTACAGGATCAGGACCCATTCAAAATCTGGCCGGCAACAGAGCTGATGATGGCTAACTTTTATCTCAGTCATTAGAGCACTCACTTGGGATGCAGGAGACCTTGATTCAATTCCCCCTCAGGTAGAGGGGGAGAAAGGTGTGGGAGATCTCTTCTGAGAGGATTTAAACAGAGGTGTACCCACCAGACATGCCAAACCCATGGGGGGAGCTGAAATTGGGCTTGTTTTTGTCTTAGTTGGCTTGTGAGTTGCTTGTTGACTAGTAGCTTGTTGGGCTTGTGGCTCTTTTTTTGTTTTGATTGGCTCCCAGAAAGCAGGGGCGGGGGGGGGGAAGAGAGTCAAGGGTGCACAGCGGGCCCACCACAGTCCCAGATTGCTCGCTGGGGGGGATCTAGTCACAGAGTGTCGGGGTTCTTAGGGCTCGGGTTGTTTTGAAATGGGATTAGCTTGATTTTTGGCTTTGAAAGTCGGGGTGCTTATTTACTGCATGAAAGTTGGCAACTGTGGTTCCCACCTGTGTTTAACAAGCAGAGACAGGTGTCTTCCTCCAGCCTGGACTTAGTTCCCTAACTCCATGGAAGTGGGGCTTAGACACAATTCTCATTGGCATCTTGCAGTGGCTAATTTAGACAGCTCCCTGCCAAGTGTGCTGGCTTTTGTGGATTCCATTTTTAGGCACTTCTCTCACCATACATTATATAGGAAGCCTAGGTGCCTAATGCAGGCTTTGTAGGTGTCAGTATTCCAGTGATTTTGCTAGGCATCTAAAAATTTAAGTGTTATGAAGTTAAGCTAACCTCAATGGTCTTATATGGGCTTAAATCCCTCTGTCAGTCTGGCCCAGCCAGCCATTTCCAATCATGTCATTACATCTATAACTCAGAGTCTCTGACTCTGATTTTTATGTTCTTGCCTGGAGAGTGGACGTTGGAGTAAACATGGAAGAGTGGAAGAGGTGAGAGTCAGAGCAAGAATCAAGAAACTCAATTTGCTTACCTGAAGTTCCTACATTACACACACCTTTCCTTTCCACCAACACTGATCAGCATCCAAAGGGTGCATTTGGATTACTTGAAACTGATCTAGAACATTTTTCTAATAATCATTGATTGTCTATATGTTTTTCCTCCATAGACAATTTTAAGGTCAATCGACTCTAATTGTACTTACAAGTATTACACGTGGCAAATTTTATACATGTATTCAGAAAACTTACTTTCTAGACAGGAGTTCATTCAACTGTAACTATGGATTCCTGCATAATCACCACACCTGTTAAAAAGGGTACTTAGAATTTTAAAAGTGAGGTTCCCTTATCTTGAGATGTCTGCTAGCTCAGCAAGGCTCCCTCTGAAGTCTAAGCTCTTCCTAGCATAATGCAGCAATTAAATATGTATTACTTTTAGATGGGGTATGTGGTTCATTTGTTATTTCAATCTGAAAATCAGACAGAACTAAAAGATTTAAATTATGTTCTGACTCCTGGAAGACCTCCAGGGAAGTAAGCAACAAAGTAATATGAGTAAATAAACACACTAAATGAATTTCCCAATTTATCTGAAAAACAAATTTAAAAGTTGGGGTTTTTTTTTTTTTTTCCCCTGTTGCTTTTCTTTTAGATTTATAGTCTAGGAGAAGAGAATCAGATTCATCAAGCATTCCTCATTTTAATCCCCAAGCTACCTATGTTCCACACAAATTTTGTGTTATCTCACTTCTATTGTTGAAAAATGTTTATCAAAAATAAAGAATCACAAAACTGAGGCTAAGACAAAAACGGTTATTTAGACATATATATTAAAAAAATATACAACGTGTGTTTATCTTCATTTGGGGTCTTTGCCATATATTGTGTTATATATTGGAGCCTTGGCCAATTGAGAGGTATGAAGAAAATTCAATAGTAGGCATTAGACGAGAATTTTTGAAAACTACTCAAAAGTAGGCACCTTGGCGAGGCATCAAATGTTGGGTTCCATTGATATTTATAGGAATTTTTGCAGTGGGAAAAAATGGATTCAACTCTGCTTAGAAAATCTTGCCTATGTTTTTTTGAGCACTTCCCTGAATTCCTAGGAGCTCAAAGGAGTTTAAGGCCACCTAAAGGTATTTAGGCACTTGCATACACAAATAGATGCCTACTGGGATTTTCAAAAGCCCACGAGACATCTAAATACCTTTTGAAAATCTGGCCTTATTCCCTGTGCAAAATAGGGGTTTTCAAAAAGGTATCAGTCATCCCTACACTAGTATTACTGTGGTGCCTCTAGTTTGCCACAACATGGAAAGGAGTTGGTGAACTAAGGCAGTTTCTGGAAACAATCAAATATTAAACTTTTTGCCCTTCTTTACACTTGGGCTTGTGCGTAGGGTATGCGTAGCTGCACACTGCAGTGAAAGGCAGGCTATGGCTGCACTTACCGCAGTACGTAGCTATGTGTGGCAGTGAAAGTCTCCAGCCGCAGAAGGCAATGGGGAACTGCCAAAGCCTTTTGCCACTACTGGGGCCTTTCACTGAAGCAGAGAAAGGCTCTAGCAGTGGGACACTACACAGCTAAAAAGACCAGTGTAGATGTGGGAGTCACTGCTTGGGCAATAGAGAGCTGTGGGGGGTATATTTCCTAAGGTTCAACCATGTAGGGCACTCTATTCACCTAAGCCATGCCTCACAATCTACGCTGCTATTTATATTGTGTCATCTGGGCATGCAGTGTCTGTTCTCCACATGCTACCATAAGTGCAGACCTACCCTTAGTCCTCAACTAAGCTGCTAAGTCTATAGGTTGAAGCCTGATCGATTATTACAATTATAAAATTTATTGGGGTGCAACATGCACTTTTCAAAAACAGATTCTTTTCCAGGCATCTACTTAGAGTTCATTAAGAAGATGAAATTGATGAAGTATGAAGAAACTCAGCTTTAATTAATACAGACAAATAATTGAAGTCATAGGAAAAATATACATAAATATAAAAATAAGATAAATACAGTAAAGTGGTTTCCTGCATTGTTCATACTTGCAATTCCATCCATACATCCAGGATCATACCTGATAAGGATTCAGTCCCTGCCTACGTGTGGTATTCTGTCTCCAGCTAACCATAGTTAAAACTTCTGACCCCTGACGCAAGCCATTTCTGTCAATTAAAGTCTCAATAGTTTTGATACATCAATGCAGTTAGCTCCGTGGTTACCTTATCGCA
Organism: Lepidochelys kempii; assembly: GCF_965140285.1. Classification (NCBI taxonomy): domain Eukaryota; kingdom Metazoa; phylum Chordata; order Testudines; family Cheloniidae; genus Lepidochelys; species Lepidochelys kempii. The sequence goes on from NC_136384.1 coordinate 88,308,220, forward strand.
AAAGTACGATATCGCAAAAGTAAGATGCTACTGCATTTTCATTTGTGGTTTACCTATTTATCACACAATGCATTACTAAACTCTCACAACATACTGCTAAATTTTATAATGTTAGGTCAAGCACATAATATTCACATTACCGTACATATGCCAACTCCTACTGGATCTCACACTGAGCCCTTAATGCTTAATACTTAAACTCTATAGCCTAAGACTATTTTTATACATATATTTTGGTTCTTCTACTTTCTATTTCAGTTTCAGTAACTTTCTTTATTATGTCTATATGCATGTATAACAAATAGCTTACATTTTATTGAAAACCATATACCCTCTAAGATCAAGTCAGGGGTCATTAGTCAACAATGTGGTATTATTTATTCTTTATATTGCAGTCGCACCTAGAGACCTCAATCAGTATCTGGGCCCCATAGTACTAGGTGCTGTCTGAACACATAGGAAGACATAATCATTGCCCAAATAGCACTTACCAGCTAAGGGATATTTTGTGGCCTGGCTTGTGCTTATGTGTAGGGAGGCAAGGAAGCATAAGGCACTCCCTTATATCTTTGGGCAGGCTGCCTATACCATGGATAGCAGCAGAAGGGGATACAGACTCCACAGAGCCACTACATCACTTCCACCATGCATGTGGGCAGGAAAGGTGGGGGACTGAGTGGAGCCTTGGCACCTTTCACAATATGCTAACGAGAGTCACTAAAATGGCACTCTGGGGGATGTATGCTGTACCAGTTATAGGCCTGGCCCAGGGTACTTCCCCTCCAAGGAAACACACAAGAGGCAAAAAGTGACTTCCAGTCACTTTCTATCTTTCACTCTGCACTGGGGGCAGCACAGGAAGCCCGTCCATCTTGCTAAATTGTGGCTTTGCCACAAGACAGATGGAAGTAGACAAGACAGACAAACATACTTCAACTTTCAAACTTGCTAATGTGTAACACAAGCTATTGAAACGTGACAAAGGTCCGAAACGTAGAACACCCGAGTTTTGTTGCACTTCATGCCATAAATAACTGGTTATAATGGTATAGTGTTTTTAAGAAAGTTTCTCTCACTGTGAGAGTCAAGCCAGTTTCTCAACCCATAACAGATTAAAAGGAAACAGTGGGGGGCCTATCCCTAGGCACACAGGGTTGTTGGGCATCCATAAAGTTCCCTTTGAAAACAGTGCAGTAGAATAGCCCATATAAGACCATTTAAGTCCTTGAATTATTTAAAAACTTCTAGTCTTGGATTTCTATATATCCTTGGGACTATGCTGGAACCTTGGGAAAATTCAGATTCAGATCCCTATCTATCACTGGCCAAACTAGAACACCAAATCCAAACAAACTCAGAATCAAGCAGAAGTTTGCATTTTAATCCATCACTGGTTTGGGCACATTGTCAATTTCTTGTACTTCATTAAATTAGAAAAATAGTATCCACATTAATACTACAAAACACCAGGGAACAAACACTGGGTCCTTCTGTATGTTGTAGTTAATGTTTTTTTCATAAGATCACAGTTAGGATTGTAAATTGTTGTTTAGACTTCACATGCCATAATAGTGAACATTTCACATCTCACTCCTGTCTCAAATTAACTAGTTCTCTTACTGCTTTCACTTCATTACCTTAAAAGAACCTTTTAGAACATTTAGAGCATAATAAGTTTACTATAATACAAATACATCATTAAAATTCCATTTGTTCTGCAGGAAAGGAATGTCTCTTCTATGTTTTAGTTTACTAGAATTCAGTTCACCCAGCAGGGCAGGAAGTATCCCGATTTCAAAGCTTAAAGACTATGTTTGCTTTTGCTTTCTTCAATGCTAGTTCATTGAAATGTTTCAGTTATTAGTCAATGAATCATTACCATTTCCTGAGCTTTCATTTCCTTTTCCTACCACTTGCTGTTTCATTAATATTAAACAGCTTGTCCTTGACAGACTGCCATCAACCTCATTTTGAGCAATTTCTTTTTCACATGGATCATCCTGATTTGCAGCCCTCTAAAAAGAGACCCCTTCAGAGGTGACATTTGGTAAAGATATGCTTTCATTACAGTCCTCATTTTCCAAGTCAAATTATGATAGACTAGTCTCAGGGCTAGAGCTGGTTTTCTAATAGCCCCCAAATAGTTTATTTGATGAATTTTGATACTTTTCTAATAAATTATTCAACTAGTATTTTTTCCCATTACTTGTCCAACTCTACTAAGTTGTCAGTTTCTCCTCTCTGCCTTTCATTAGCTTTTGCAACTGGACTGATTTATATGTGCTTTCACTCATCTGAATAACTAAATAGATGTCACATATTTCAAATTAAATAAGAACATGTTTTATTTACAAATAGGCCCATTTGGCTGGATTTCATCCTTATATTCAGCAGTACAAATTGCTGAAAGTTAATTTACCACCTTTATTTAAATATACTATGATCCAATATGTATTCTTGATTCTGCAATGAGATCCACATAGATCCCCAAACCCATGCAAAAACCCCACTCAAGTCAATGGGGCTCAACATAGGCACAATGGTCTGCCCAAACAACACTCATTGCAGAATTGTTGCCTTATTGCTTTCAGATGACATTTTGCTTCTGATGCACTAAGGGTTTGTCTACACAGTGAGTTACTGGGCAACAAGCCATGGTGTGACTCTACAGCACATGAAGTTACTGTGCAGTAACCGCCTGTTTGGACATTACTACAACATTGTGAAGGTCTTAGAGTGCAGCTTGTTGTTACTACATGGTCAATTAAGCTGCACTCCAGGGCTTTCACTGTGCTGTAGCAGAGTCACATGGGAAGTGATTGTGCAGCAAGCTGTTGTGTTATAGATTCACAACCTGGCTTGCCACGCAGTAACTCACCATGTAAATAAACCCTAAGTGATGTGCACTCTGAATGAAGTCAATTGGAGCCACATGTACATGTTTAGTGCAGACTTTTACCTTTTGTACCATATTTTCTAAGGGTTCTCTACATTTTTTTATGTGACCAACATTTCGTGGAAACAAATCACTTTCACGTGAAGTTTTAGGACACTCATTTGCATGTGAATGATAAAATACACTTGCATCACGACAACCTCCATTTGGGCTCAGCATGCATACTATTTGCACACAGTCGTGTGGTTTTGCATTGGCAAATGATGTCATTTATGTACAACAGCAGAAATGATTGCACTCAAAAACCAATGATTCAGTTAAAAATGGTCCAAAGCATGAGACCTGTCAGTCTTCTGCATGGTATGCCCACAGCAATCTTTCTTTGATGTGGTTGCATAGCGTAGTTCTCATTAATCTTAATGAGATATAGATGCCCATCAATCAATTTTCAAGGGGGTTCTAAGTAGGAGCAACTATTGACTCTTCAGGAGTTCAAATTTACTTTCTTGGTTTCCTCAATAGCAATTTACAGCATGTTGACATATTTTCTCTGTTATGCCAGCAATTTTTAAATATTGCCTCATCGGTCATTGTTTCCCATGACATTCATCTTTCTGGCATGACTTGCCACTTTTTTCCCTCTTTTTATATAGATTTACTTTCAGAGGAAGCGCCTCAGTTATGTAGTTTTCATATTTTAAGACATCTGGGAAGATCACTGTCTCCTTGATGTTCAAGTAAGGTATCTTTTACAGATGGATGTATTCTTTGATTTGAACAAATGATTTTCCTTTTTGGGACAGTGTGATGCATTGTTGTAACAGAGTTCAGGAAGTTACATATATAGAGTATTACTTGACTGATTTTAGCAATAAATATTCACTCCTAAATCTGCTAGCCCTTTAAAATGAATGCACTTCATTGTGTGCACAACTGCTATAGATGTGTATACTTCAGTAGAGTTGAGTAATCTGTGGAAAAATACTCAGCATGCTTGTTCATAAGAAAAGCAATTTTTGAACCAAATATGATATTGCTTTTTTGTTTACTCCTCACAGAGGCCTAAAGCATTACTAGCACAAATACTTGCAGAATGCTAATTTTTAGATCAAATGCTCAAATATTCAAAGAAAGCAAATGTCAAATTATATATTTGATTTTAAAATTTACACACCACAATTAACAATTGGCTTTGTCTCAGCACTACATCCTACAATAGGTTCCTTCAATTTAATGGTGTTCTGCATAGGCCCAGGGATAGGCTTGTATGGATCAAGTTGGAACATCTGGCCCTTGGCTAATTACAAAAGTTGCATGGCATTTATCTCTGTTCTCTGATTGGATTTATGCACCGTGTAAATTGCACTTCTCCAATATTTTCCACCTGAATACCCATTTCAAAAGCTCAAGTTATTCTGGTCAGTTAATTTATTATCATAAATTACATAAGTTACAAGTACAAAAGTTACATAAAATTATAGTGGAATGTGTAAATTGTATATTTGAGTGTAATATTTGCTGTACACAGTTCAATTGATCTGGAGACCAAGAACTATTTACAGAAGAAATTAGCAAATAATTTACAATAATGAATGCATCTGAGAATTTTGTGAAGTGTTTGCTGACAATTCGCCTGGCATGGGAAGTGGTTTTTCTGGACATCATCTCTGCAAAGCATGGGAAATTAAAGCAGTCCTGAAAAAGCTGACTGAACAACAAATGCATTGGCAGCAAGGAGTTATACAGCACCAGTCAGAAGCCCAAGCTGCAACCAATAGGTCTTATTAAAAAGATATTTTCCCCCCAATACAGAGTAACCATGGGGAGATGGTCTGACTGATGTCTGGCTCCCAAGGGTTGTACTGTGATCATGCATAGGACATGAATAACCAACCAGACAGACTCATGGCATAGCCAAACATTATTACAAGAAGGTTTACTCAGAACTTTAACCTTAACCAAACTTATTCATATCACCTGTTTCATGGGAACATGTAGACATATCCCTCAACTGTTACCTTCTGACTAAGAGTTCAAGTGGACTGACTGCGTGGGACATGTTTCCATACATTGTCACAGTGAGTAGTCACTGTGATTAAATTTGGGCATTCCTGGACTCTAGGAGATTTTTGCTCATGGCTGCCCAAAGGCAAATGACACAGGTAAGAAGGAAACCAGATCCTCTGGCAACAACAGAAGTCTTTTCAAATTGAGCCTTGGAAAAGTGTCACAGTTGAAGAAAGGAGAGCATGCTGCATAGGAAGGTATGTGTCGGAGAGGCAGAGTCTTCTGCTAACCACCCCTGTTAGCAGGTATTGGCAAACTTCATGGAAATGATGACTGATTCCAAATTCCCTTTGGCAAGTGTGGTTCATTAGCCCCATCCTGAACATAAAGGAGATGAGTCTGATTCTTTAGTAAGTGGCAACTAAAGTTTGGGACACAAATATCCCAGATTCATAGGATAAATTAGTTACTTCCCAGCACTACCCAGTTAAAGTTAGCTGATTTACTTATCTAACTTTCAGTATTCTAATATGTTTGAGGACTATATTCAATTACAGTAGTGTTGTTACTAAGACTGAGCTCAAAACCATATTAGATATAAATGAGATACTATACTCCAGTATCTGTCTAGGTTTTTATAAAGTGCCCATCAACAAGTAACAAGAATAGGGAGCAGTATCTCTCTTCCTTCTTCTAAATGGGGGAAATTAATTGTTTTGGTTTAAAGTATTTGGTTGGGGTTTTTTATTTCAAGAGGGTTCAATCTAGTAGTTTTTCATTTGAATTGTCTGGCATCAAAAACGTGGAACAGAGGTTAAACAAGATGGATATTCTGTACTTAATGCCTGTATATTCTGTGATTGCTTACAGTCCAAAGCAGACACAGACTTTGTTCCAGAGGAGAAAGTTTCAGATAGTTAAATGACTTTCCCCTAGTTTTTCAATGTGCTCAAAGTTTAGGTGGGAACAGAGCCAAATTAATTATTTTATATGGGTGTATGTCTGCCTCTTATAACTAATATTTATATGCACATATATCAAGCATTCATTGCAAGAGGCAGACAGCATTTTAAATAATATACATAATATATATAGCTGAGTTGCATCTCCAGCATGGGTCTGTCTCTTGCAACTATGTTCTTGGATTGTGATTGTATGTATTAACATCTATAAATATGCAAACAATACACACTATTTTCTGAGTGATGAAGAAAGAAGCAATACATAAAATTACAATCTAAGCACACAAGAGGCAGACTGTAAGTAGTTATCTGTAGAAGTAGAATAAATAAATGTAAAAAATGGTTAAAATACCTACGTGTTACATATGAAATCAGCATGGTGCAAAGAACTGGATGTCTTAGCAGCTAGATTATTAGGAAGCCAAATGGCGAAGCCTGTTTCATATCCATAAGACTTTCCATGTAAAGAATATCCCACACTTAACTAAACCAGTTACCCAGTACAGCTTGTGAGACTTTAAGGGTTTTGTATAAGTCATGAGCTTTGTCACCCTGACCAGCCTGTAACTCAGTAAGATTCCTCCATGAGTTTTATTTTCAAGTTTAGTATTATGTATGCCCAATGTAGAATAATATTTTAATAGTTTTAAACCATTAAATATTAGTAAATAGCTTGAAATATTATTGTAAAATAAGGGAAGCTTGATTTTCCCCATAATTTTCTCACAAGAATCAAAGGCCATAACTTTTCTTCCCCCCCCCCAACTAAAGACATGACTTCCCCAATTTTTACCATGACAAATAAATACAGTCTTACTCAATATCTACCTTAAATCAAGCATTAGAGATCTTGATTTGTACAGGTAAAGCTAAAATTAAAATGTTATATCTTGTTAATTGTTCCCTAGAGATCTGAGACCTGATTCTCTTCTTACATTGGTAGGAATCAGACTATACTGAAGTCAGGGTGTACAAGGGTGCAAATTTCTATGTAAAAGAAAAATCAGATCCTTGGACTCCAGAGCAATCCAGTCACACATCTGAAAGTACTAATTGCTGATTTGTGTCCCCAGGGCAGGTCTGTATTAATGATTCCCTTTCTGTATAATCGTATCTGTACTCTTAAATAGCTCCCATGTAGGACTTGATACTGTGTGTTAGAACCACTAGTACAAACAGACATATTAGAAGTTTGCCTCTATTCTCCTTTAACTGATCTCTTCAGTTGTGTGCTCAGCTTCCCAATGATCAATTTATCTTTGATTTGCAGTTCTGACTCTTCAAATAAGCTACCAAAGACTTTACATAATCTGCTGTTATCACATTTTAAACAAGTTCAAATAATTATTTTTAGGAAAACAATTAAGCTTGAAAAACTGGAACTGAGTTATTTCTATAAAACAATTGAGGAAGCAATTTTATCATGTGTTGACCCCTGTTTATCCAGAAATTGTGTAAAACGTTCAATGTTATATATCCCAGTCTTCATTCTAGGAGATATAATTCACCTGAGGAATAGAGGATTACTGCAAAATGGGACTAAGAGAAAGGATTGGTCAAACTACTGGAACCATAAATAGGATAGACCAGCTCCATATATCTTTGCTTATACACAGATAATGTTTTCACCTCACAGAAGTTAGTAGACATCCTTCAGAATTCTAATGTGGGGAATTTTGTGGCTTTGCAGAATATTGGTGGGGGTGTGTTCTGAACGTCTGGTAACTAAGAAAACAGCATTTTTGTTATGACAGAACAAACCAGGCATGTAGCTTAATCTCATCTGATAAAATTGTACCAGAAGCAGTGATAATTCCCAGATTTCACTGTCTTTGGCAGTCATAAGTGCACATATCTGATCTTAAGCCCAAGTGGGTTTTCTTTTTTTAATGGTACGCTTGTCAGCTATACAATCTTTTTCTTTTTTTTTTTTCCTCCACTGCATGCATCCGATGAAGTGAGCTGTAGCTCATGAAAGCTCACGCTCAAATAAATTGGTTAGTCGCTAAGGTGCCACAAGTCCTCCTTTTCTTTTTAAGAATGTACAAAATAAGTTTAGACAGCGGAATGACAGTATGTATAACAATGCATGCATGTGTAACAGTGTTTTTAAAGGATCTCATCCTAGGGCACAGAGTATTCTTAAGGAGGTTGTTCTTGCTGTTATAAAGGAACCTCAAGTTCTGTTCCTTTCCACACTTTAAATAAGTTTTAAAGTAGTTAATATTGGAGTTCTTTCATTAACCATATACCGGACTCCTGCCAAGAAAGAAACATTCACCTACTACAGGCTTCAGAGTAACAGCCGTGTTAGTCTGTATTCACAAAAAGAAAAGGAGGACTTGTGGCACCTCAGAGACTAACCAATTTATTTGAGCATAAGCTTTCGTGAGCTACAGCTCACTTCATTGGACGCATAAAGTGGAAAGTCCCTGGGGGACTAACTTGAAGGGGAAAGGAGTCCAGGAGAGCTGGCTGTATTTCAAGGAATCCCTGTTGAGGTTACAGGGACAAACCATCCCGATGAGTCGAAAGAATAGTAAATATGGCAGGCGACCAACTTGGCTTAATGGTGAAATCCTAGCGGATCTTAAACATAAAAAAGAAGCTTACAAGAAGTGGAAGGTTGGACATATGACCAGGGAAGAGTATAAAAATATTGCTCGGGCATGTAGGAATGTTATCAGGAGGGCCAAATCGCACCTGGAGCTGCAGCTAGCCAGAGATGTCAAGAGTAACAAGAAGGGTTTCTTCAGGTATGTTGGCAACAAGAAGAAAGCCAAGGAATGTGTGGGCCCCTTACTGAATGAGGGAGGCAACCTAGTGACAGAGGATGTGGAAAAAGCTAATGTACTCAATGCTTTTTTTGCCTCTGTTTTCACTAACAAGGTCAGCTCCCAGACTGCTGCGCTGGGCATCACAAAATGCGGAAGAGATGGCCAGCCCTCTGTGGAGATAGAGGCGGTTAGGGACTATTTAGAAAAGCTGGACGTGCACAAGTCCATGGGGCCGGACGAGTTGCATCCGAGAGTGCTGAAGGAATTGGCGGCTGTGATTGCAGAGCCACTGGCCATTATCTTTGAAAACTCGTGGCGAACCGGGGAAGTCCCGGATGACTGGAAAAAGGCTAATGTAGTGCCAATCTTTAAAAAAGGGAAGAAGGAAGATCCTGGGAACTACAGGCCAGTCAGCCTCACCTCAGTCCCTGGAAAAATCATGGAGCAGGTCCTCAAGGAATCAATTCTGAAGCACTTGCATGAGAGGAAAGTGATCAGGAACAGCCAGCATGGATTCACCAAGGGAAGGTCATGCCTGACTAATCTAATCGCCTTTTATGATGAGATTACTGGTTCTGTGGATGAAGGGAAAGCAGTGGATGTATTGTTTCTTGACTTTAGCAAAGCTTTTGACACGGTCTCCCATAGTATTCTTGTCAGCAAGTTAAGGAAGTATGGGCTGGATGAATGCACTATAAGGTGGGTAGAAAGCTGGCTAAATTGTCGGGCTCAACGGGTAGTGATCAATGGCTCCATGTCTAGTTGGCAGCCGGTATCAAGTGGAGTGCCCCAAGGGTCGGTCCTGGGGCCGGTTTTATTCAATATCTTCATAAATGATCTGGAGGATGGTGTGGATTGCACTCTCAGCAAATTTGCGGATGATACTAAACTGGGAGGAGTGGTAGATACGCTGGAGGGGAGGGATAGGATACAGAAGGACCTAGACCAATTGGAAGATTGGGCCAAAAGGAATCTGATGAGGTTCAATAAGGATAAGTGCAGGGTCCTGCACTTAGGACGGAAGAACCCAATGCACAGCTACAGACTAGGGACCGAATGGCTAGGCAGCAGTTCTGCAGAAAAGGACCTAGGGGTGACAGTGGACGAGAAGCTGGATATGAGTCAGCAGTGTGCCCTTGTTGCCAAGAAGGCCAATGGCATTTTGGGATGTATAAGTAGGGGCATAGCGAGCAGATCGAGGGACGTGATCGTTCCCCTCTATTCGACATTGGTGAGGCCTCATCTGGAGTATTGTGTCCAGTTTTGGGCCCCACACTTCAAGAAGGATGTGGATAAATTGGAGAGAGTCCAGCGAAGGGCAACAAAAATGATTAGGGGACTGGAACACATGAGTTATGAGGAGAGGCTGAGGGAGCTGGGATTGTTTAGCCTGCAGAAGAGAAGAATGAGGGGGGATTTGATAGCTGCTTTCAACTACCTGAAAGGGGGTTCCAAAGAGGATGGCTCTAGACTGTTCTCAATGGTAGCAGATGACAGAACGAGGAGTAATGGTCTCAAGTTGCAGTGGGGGAGGTTTAGATTGGATATTAGGAAAAACTTTTTCACTAAGAGGGTGGTGAAACACTGGAATGCGTTACCTAGGGAGGTGGTAGAATCTCCTTCCTTAGAGGTTTTTAAGGTCAGGCTTGACAAAGCCCTGGCTGGGATGATTTAACTGGGAATTGGTCCTGCTTTGAGCAGGGGGTTGGACTAGATGACCTTCTGGGGTCCCTTCCAACCCTGATATTCTATGATTCTATGAAAATGCAGTAAGGATGTTTTATACACACAGACCATGAAAAAATGGGTGTTTATCACTTCAAAAGGTTTTCTCTCCCCCCACCCCACTCTCCTGCTGGTAATAGCTTATCTAAAGATTTTTTTCATGGTCTGTGTGTATAATACATCCTCACTGCATTTTCCACTTTATGCATCCGATGAAGTGAGCTGTAGCTCACTAAAGCTTATGCTCAAATAAATTGATTAGTCTCTAAGGTGCCACAAGTACTCCTTTTCTATTCACCTATTAGTATTTCACACCTATTTAAAGTTAAGCCTCCTTTTATGCTGATAGTATAGATCGTTTCTTCCTCGGTGGAAGAAGAGAAGAAAAAGGAATGTCTTCTTCTTGAGGTTCATGACACAAGAAAGAGCTCTTGAGCATGATGACTCTGCTACAGAACTTTATCACCTCTGTTGTATGTGTTCCTTTAAAAAATGTATACGTTTCCACTATTATTGCTGTTGACCTTATTGAGTTTATGCTTCCAGATAATTTTCTTATCTCATATGTGCTGAAAAACAGTGTATTTGCATCAGAAAACACAAACAGAGGGTGATTTAAATATATTTCTGTTTCAGGTTCCTTATTTTAATCTGAAGTGGGCCTTCAGATCTGAAGCCTATAGGAAGTCAATCAATTTCTTTTCATTTACGTCAATGGAGTTTGGATCAGGAACTTGATGTTGTTTAAGGGGAAAAAAAAGACATTTTCAGCCTAAGTCCCTTTTGAACTATACATTAGAATGCACTTAAAATTAAAAAAAAGGGGAGAGGGAAGGGGGGCTTGAAACAAATTGAGAACTTGGTAAGCAATAAAATCCCTCCAAAGACTGTGTGATCAGAATCAATCACGCCCCCAACAGAGGTAATCAAGATTAAATGTAACATTAATTCAAGAAGAAATACCCAACCCAGGAGCAATTTGCACTCAGTAAGTGTGTCAACAGGGATTCTGCAGTAAAAACCTTATGTATCCTCCTCTAGATTGAGGACTGAAGTTAATTTAATTGTAAAAAGAAGAAATCAAAATGTAATACTGTAGTTAGTCTTGAAATCAGTAATCAGACCTGTTAAAAACTGAAAAAGTAAGTTGCTACATCCTTGCAAGAAAGGGTAGTTTGCTTGAGTGACAGTAAATAAAGCATTCAGAACTGGGACTACCTATCGTAGACTTGATAATAAATTATAGAACTTTAATAAATGAGTATTTTCCTTCCATAGAAGTGAGAGTCAGTATTTTGTATTCTGCAGGTTTTTCTCATGCTTGTGGAAATATGTATGGCAAATCATAAGTAGGCTACAAAACTTGTCTACTAATCTGACAGCTTTGTCTATAGCTCAAAACATGTAAACAAAGTTAGGCCCTGTAAGAGGGTAGTCTATTTGCTGTAGACCTCCCTTTGGCCAGGAGTGGCTCTTGAGTACCCTGCATCAGTCTCCCTTCTTCCTATGCTCCTCAAACTTCACATACAGTATTTTCTCTGTGCCAACATCGCTTCATCTATTAATATCAAAATTGCAAACAAAACTCAAAGTCCAACTCAATTTCCTGCTTCTGGAAAGCCACTTCATGGCCAGAGTCTTGTTCTCCTGGTTTCTCAAACTGTCCTGCAGACATCTGTTCTCTGCAGCTTGCAGGAGCCTTCTAATTCTGCCACAGCTCCTTCCTTCATAAAGGCCCAGATGCCTTCCCTGAAGCCCAGCTGAACAGCAGGTAATCAGTAACAGGTTCATTGGACCCAGCTCCCTCTTAAAGGGGCCAGACACAGCGTGACAGGCCCCAACCCTGCAATAGGAAACATGCAGATGTAGATCCCTGCACCTACATGGAGTCGCATTGTAAAAATGCTACATGTCACCAAACAGTCTTTCCTAGGATTTATGCCATCTGCCAACCAAACCAGCCTTTGGTAAATCTAGGTGTGCTCTCTTTTTACCCCAATCCAAATGCCATTCACTAAAAAAACTGTTCTTGTAACAGGTGTATTTGTGTCTGAGAATGACAACTCCAAATTCAATAAGAACTCTGATATTTGGAGAAATCTCTCTCTCACACACACACACACACACAAACACACAACCACCTATCTATCACAAGATAGTGCCTTCAGTTCTTGCCAATCTTTCAGCTTTATATCGGTCTCAAAACAGCTTGACACAAATGAGTTCAGACTATTGTCATCAATTCCCATGCTTTACATTGGCAACATTCTTGATAACAAAATAGTCCACTTCTTCCCATGATGAAACATGTCAGCCCAGCAGAACCCATCAAAATGAAAGCTACTGTCCAACAGTTAAGGTATTACTAAAATCATATTACTAAATCATAAAAAAATCCACCAGGTTTACAGTCATGACCAGAACAATATCCCCTTTTCAAATCTTTGAAGATTTTTAACATGTAAAACAACTTAACATGTCATCACTTACATCTCTTTTGCTGTTGGACAGCAGAGAGACTGCTAAATGGTTATATACAAATAAGATCAAAGCAAATGGCTCAGTTAAAAGGTAAGCTGTGACTGCTGCATGATCAATCAAGTGTTTTTATTTTTAAATAGCTCTAGAGTTACAAAAAATGACATGCAATCTTTGTTTTAAATGTAGGGCAAGATTTTCTGGCCTCCTCCATTCCCTTGCATTTCTGTGTTGCATGCTTCAGAGATGAACTGTGGTGGAAGTGTGTGTGTGGCTGGATTTAGCTGCATTTTGGCAACCTTTTACTTAGTGGATTTTTCCTTGAAGATCATAGCCAGCTGGTGAACGTAAGAGCAGCCCCAGGCTTCTCTATATTCATATGGTAAATTCATAAACTCAGCATTCATATGTTAGGGCTAGTGTACCACCAGCTTCAACATCAGTGAGCAACAACTAGCTCTCCCCTACTTCACCCAAAAGAAATTTAATGGAGTAGAGAATTAAGCCCATGATTTTCTGGCCATTTAATGTGTTTTGGGTATTTTGAAGTTTTAAAATAGTCCAAAAGGCATTTGATGCATCATTTTAATTGTTGACAATACAGCTTCAACACTAAGAGGAATCTGACTGCAAAGTCTACTGATTTGTATGGAACATCACTTGGAAGTTGTAGAGACTAGGAATTATTTTGTATAACAGGAAGTTTGTGTTCTTGACTTCTGTCATAACAGGGAGAATTGAAGCTATTTTACAGCAGCATTATAATTTTTTGATGATTACTACAGAAGTTTCTTGTTATCCAGTTCTTGGACATGGTAACCAACACTTAGTTTTTGCTTTCTCCCAGTTAGTCCCTCAAGCTACTCAGGACAAATAGACAAAGAAGGATTCTAGAATGTGCTAAAATGAAGAAAAAGAGAGATGGAGAAATGGGTCTCTTCTCCCCAAACTCAGATACAGAAGATGTCCCATCCCAGAAATAAAACTTTTAATGCACTTGCGTAGTCTAACAAGGCAAGGACAAAAACAACCTAGGACTTCTAGTGGCCTACATGCCTCCCACTGAAGACCCTGCTGACTTCTTGGAAGAAGCACAGTAAGGTTCTGATCACCGAAGTTGACCACCATATAGACAATACCGAAGCCATTCTAGCATTTAATCATTTGACCAATATAGAAACCATGAGCATCTCACCTGCAGACCCTCACACTCAGCTGGGGACATGTGCTAAATACCATAACCATCTACTCTCTTGCTTGATTACCTCCGTGTCCAGGAGATCCTCATCTCATTTAAGGAATGAACTAGACAATGGATCAGTGTCAAATTTCAACAGATTGCTGATGTTCTAAAATCCACTCCAAATCCCTCTATTAACAGCATGACTCCTTACTGGATACTACCAATGCAGTAAAAGAGGCAAATAGAAACTTCTCCTCAACCATTACAGTTATAAGTCACAGACAGCAGAATGGTTCTGCATAGTGAAGTGGATAACCTGGACTGGATAATACAAACATCAGATCCAAACACCAACCTCTGCAAAGAGCTCTCCCCCTACTTTGTGGAAGGGATCAATCAAAAACAAGAGTGTCATAAAAATAAAGGAAAGGGTAACCACCTTTCTGTATACAGTGCTATAAAATCCCTCCTGGCCAGAGGCAAAACCCTTTCACCTGTAAAGGGTTAAGAAGCTAAGGTAACCTCGCTGGCACCTGACCAAAATGACCAATGAGGAGACAAGAAACTTTCAGATCAGGGGGAGGGAGGGAGGCAAAGAGTTTTGTCTGTCTGTGTGATGCTTTTGCCAGGAACAGATCAGGAATGCAAGCCTTACAACTCCTGTAAAGTTAGTAAGTAATCTAGTTAGAAATGCGTTAGATTTTCTTTTGTTTAATGGCTTGTGAAATAAGCTGTGCTGGAGGGAATGCGTATTCCTGTTTTTGTGTCTTTTTGTAACTTAAGGTTTTGCCTAGAGGGATTCTCTATGTTTGGGATCTGATCACCCTGTAAGGTATTTACCATCCTGATTTTACAGAGGTGATTCTTTTACCTTTTTCTTTAATTAAAATTCTTCTTTTAAGAACCAGATTGATTTTTCATTGTTGTTAAGATCCAAGGGTTTGTGACTGTGCTCACCTATGCAAATTGGTGAGGATTTTTATCAAGCCTTCCCTAGGAAAGGGGGTGTAGGGCTTGGGGGGATATTTTGGGGGAAGACGTCTCCAAGTGGGCTCTTTCACTGTTCTTTGTTTAAAACGCTTGGTGGTGGCAGCATACTGTTCAAGGACAAGGCAAAGTTTGTACCTTGGGGAAGTTTTTAACCTAAGCTGGTAAGAATAAGCTTAGGGGGTCTTTCATGCAGGTCCCCACATCTGTACCCTAGCATTCAGAGTGGGGAAGGAACCTTGACAAAGAAAAACTAAGACAGAAAGCCAAGGAACTAGACAAGCCCCATCCCTGCTACCCTTGTCAGAGTTTGGCTCCATCACATTCTCTGAAGCCAAAGAACCTTGAGAAATATTTGAATATTGAATTTTAAATATCCCTGCTACCTGCAAACAGATTTTTGCCCTTCCTAGCTCCTGAAAGTCATCAAAGTCCAACCATGCTCACTGTTAACAGGAATTCTTATGCCTCTTTCTTTGAAAAAAAGCAAGTTGCCTTAATCGTCAAAGCCACATTCAATGCAGATGACCTTTCAGACACCCAGGAATCTGTGGAGTACTTTAGGGATCATCTACTTCTTGGATTTTCTCACCTCCAGCTTCTAACCCCTAAGCATAGAGTCCCAAACTCTATGGCATTTGAGTAGAGGGGCACCTGCAAGAGAAAAAGGGGGAAGCATGCCCCAATTAGACACTGGGCATCTCCAGTCAATTGTTGGGCTCCCTCTGCCACTGATTTCATTCCTTTGTTTTCCTCCGAGGTGCAGAACAGAGGGGAGCACAGACCTATTGTCTATTGCAAAGCCATCTGCTTAACAGGCTTGTACATTGACATGGCATAGTTTAAAAATCATTCAGTTTATTTTTGGCTCATCGAACTTTAACTTTAATTTATTTGATAAATGAGGTGTGTTTAGACTAATTATTCTATAAAAATCATTTTCCCTAATCACAGTTTACAAGCATACCATTAGAACTATAAATGAGAAGTAAATATGAAATGGAGATTCTGCTTTGATTGAGATGTTTACTGCATGTTTTTGAAGGCATTTATACTGCAAACAATCAACATATTAGTCAATAATTTTGTATTCACTTGGCCATATTTTACATAATATGAAAAGCACTTCTGCACTCCAATGAAGACTTTGTTCACCTCAGCTTATGGTGAGCTCTATGACTGGCAGATAAAGGAACATAATGTTGACCCCAGGCTCCACCCCACAAGCCTTGGGAAAGAGAGTAGCAAGTAAAAGCTGTGCCCTGCATTTCCCATCTGGTCATGCCATTTTGGGCATGAACCTATATGTAGTCTGAATTTGACACAGAAGTTTATTCATGCATAACAGCTACTCCACTCTTAAGCGAGAAGGATTTGCAAGTAAAAAAAACCTGTTAGCATGGCCCAAAATCTGTTGCAGGGATGGACATATCTCTTCTCCTTCTGACCAAACAGAAGCACCTCCAGTCCATATCTAGAGCTCCACGGGTTTAGGGTAGCTTGATTGTATGGATAGGTGGTAGGGATGAGGACTGGCTACTTTAAGAAGTATTGTTCCCTGGCAAACACACAGGAAAATACCTGAGGTAAAATTAATGCTGAGCCTGGAATCCTCCTCAGTGCTATAAAATCCTGTTGGAAATGATATGATAGGGAGGGTGTGGGCATGGACACAGAGACTTTGACACATGGTTTTTATTGGATCCAGGGAATTGGAGGCAGAGGCTCCAAAGCGTATCCACACGAACACCCTAAGATCCACAGGATTCCACACATGAGCATAATTGCCCAGTCTCACTGACCATTCCAGTCTTTGATTTAGCTTTCTAATGGATTTCCCATATTTAATTAACTCATTTTGTTTAAAATGTGTGTGAGTTGGAGAGGACTTTGGGTCATTCTCAGTCTCTTCCTGCTGAAGAAATAGAGCCCAGCTGCTGATGCTGGGAGTCACTGCAAAGATGCCAACATTTTAAAAGTATTTTAAGGGAAATTCTTCAAATATATTGAGCTATCTGGGTTTTGTCTGTATTTTGGTGCATATGTAGTAGTGCCTAAACACTGACAAATTATCACCCGTGCAGTAGGCAAATGTTATTCTTCCTGTTAGTTCCACTCCTCACCGTGATCAGCATCCACACAAGAGAATAAATCCTCTGACTCTGAGTAGTTCTTGCTCCCTCTACCCTCAGCAAATATTGTCAGGGCTTTGGGGAAGGCTAGTTATTTTTTAAAAAAAAATCTTCCAAAGGATCCGTTTTTAAGCTGTTTGTGAGTAAAATTCCCTGTGCGGGAATTCTTCTGTGCGGATGGATGGATAGACAAAGACAGACAGCTTCAGCACCACTACCTGGTACCACAGAGTCTACAAGGAATAGTTCCTTTACTGGAGCACTGCAGTGGAAGAACCAGAGATCCATGTAAGAACTAATATCCATGGTCATAACACAATTTATTTACTTCCAGCTTTTTAATATCTAAATACAAGACCAAGAAGATACTTGATGGAATTAAAAGGCAACAATTTTCAAATGGATAAAAAGACGTTTTCATGTGCAATCTATAAAATAAAACTCATTGCCACAGGATATTATTGGTATTAAATACATTAGTAAGATTTTTTTAAATATTAGGCACTTAATATGAATAAGAATGTCCTCTGCAGCTACAGTAGTTAGGATAAAATTACAAGTACTAGGTGCATGTTTGCAATATAGAAATATGAAGGAATTATTGTAATAAAGGGTGTCATGCTTCAGGACGTAAACAAATCAACAGCCTAATCAATAACAAAAATCAATAAATTAATACACCAGTTGACTGGTGACCAACCCCTCTGAAACTCTGGCTTCCAAGAGAAACTCCACTTACCTGTAACTCCAGTCCAAGCTGCACCTTGCAAGGCCTTCCCTCAACCACAGACTTGCTTCACTCCTGTCATCTGCTGCTGAGCTGGTCAATGGAGTTTACACTGCTCCAATAGGAGGAGACTCCAGAAGAAAACTCTCTTCTCCACAATAGGATTCCAAAAAGATACCTGTATATCTCTTGTGCTTCTTTGGCCTGAATACCCATTCTGAGCCCATGGCCTTTCAGACTGGGGGTGGCTCACTTCACCCATTGAATAAACCCTATGTTAGTTATACTCAGACATATACTTTAAAATTACACAGCATATTTATTTTTAAGTGTGGTACACAGGGAAACTCCAGACTGTGCAGTTTTGCAGACTTTATGGAACTCCTGAAACATATGCAAATTAAACCTGACAGCTGCCACTCTGATTTTCCAGTTTACTAACAGGAGCCGCCAGACAGCTGGTAGGAACACTTCTTTAATTCCCCGACTTATCATCTAGAGGGAGGCAAATAACTTATTTCCCTACATTTTATAGGCCTCAGGCTTAAATATGGACCAGTGGTCACTACACATTTATTTTTATATTAGTATTTCAAAACTCAAGGCATGTACATCTCATATTCAAGTGCTTACCTATGGACTGCATATTACCCATCAAAACATTCTATTTTACAAATATACTTGATTAACTATGGCAAAAGTAACAAAACCAACTCCTGCAAAACCAACAGAAATAGCCACTACATTAATTTAACCACACTTCAGGGATTAAATACAGGCTCTGTTGAAGTCAGTGGGAAAACTCATATGAATTTTGGTAAGGCAAGGATTTCACTCAATATTTTAATCTTTAACAAGACAAAAATAACCAGATACTCTCTACTATTAAGTGAGTTGTAAAAATGCATTACAAAAAAAGGAAGAGGGAAGAATATATAAAAATGAGATCCAGAAATAGGAACAGTATAATATTATCTACAGTTATTTCAGTTCTTGTCTATATTATAGGATTGGTACAAAACAAAAGCCTGATATTTTACCAAGTAGGTATGTCTAAAATGAAAGTTTAGGTTAATATGAAGAAAAAAACCATATTCTTCCCCACCCCCTCCACACACACACCCTCTTCAAGCTCTGTTCTTCCATCATCTTAGTCACTAATGGTGAGATTCTCCCCTGGCAGAGGAGATCTAGCATAAGTGGTGCATAGACCTTGTGCTGACTCTCTCCACAGGAAAAGATTTAATTTCTTATAAATATTTAATGTCTTAGTAAATAGCTCTGAGTTTTGCAGGATATAGTATGGCTGTTTCAACATTGATTGTATAATGAAGTTCGTATATCAATGAGCGACCTGGAGTATATCCGGGGAGAAATTGTCCTTTGTCCTATTCAAATTAATCTCCCTTTTAGTTGCCTACAGTATCCTTCTAGCACTTAGTGGCAAATCCTGTTCCCAGTGCCCAGACATAGTAGAGTAATCTACCAGATTTGGTTTGTCCATCTTTTAAAATGGCTGTAGGTACTTTCAACAAAACTTTGGGCACCCAGCAGGCTTCATTATCACACTGCATGTCTCGCTGAAATAGTAGTAATAGTCAGTATCTCTTCAACTGGAGCACCCAGCAGTTAAGTTACTTATAACTTAACTGCCCATGAAGTAATTGCAGTGGACATTATTACTCCATCAATTCTAATTTTGTCTGAAAAATCAGACAGGAATATTTCTGTGGACAAAAGCTCCATCCATCCTTATTATTTCTCAATGAACAAAAATGTAATGGTCTTCACAACAGGAGTTAGTGAAGTTAGTGAAGAGTTATTAATCCGTGCTTAATACATCATCACAATTTTTGAATATAAAAAAGGCTTGAGTTCTTTTGAAAACTCCATCACACTTCATAGGAGGTCTTCAGAGTCTCTCAGGAAGCTTTATGACTATTTTAATGTCTAGGTCTTGCATATTCTTCTGCTTACAACCCATGCTATCAATGCCTCATTCTCAATGATAGATATTACAAACCATGCAAGTTGTTTTAGCTGAGAAAGGGAGAACACATTTCCAGCAAAGGCCAGTCAAGATTAAAGACAGGCCTGTTTAATATGAATGTGTTGAATTAATTACTGATGAACCCTAGCAAACTCCAACCGTCACTGCAGCCACACCTTGCTGATAATGAATTAGTGTGTGAGGCAAAGCAGTATGGTACAATCAGATTGTCTTCAGTGTTATTAAGATGCCTTATTAATTAGAGAACTCACAGGGCTTTAACTCTAATTGCTTTCCTTATCTCTGATAGCGTAAAGAGGATATCTGACTGATCTTCTATATTGCTTATCTTTAGCGAAAAGTCCAATTAAATACTCTATGTAGAGTAAAAGTTCTTGGTAGTTCAATAGACAGCATTCTTGCCTCAAGCAACATGGTTGTATGTGGAAGCTTATGCTGACTTTAAGGAAAGCTTTTGGCATTTAGGATTTTCCGCATAAACTTCCACATACAACCATCTTGCTACTTCATACTTGCCCTTCTCCTTCCCTTCCACCTTGCCCATTTGTTGACCTTTCCTTCAAAGCCTCCAAGGAAAAGTGCAACATTCTTTCATCCTTGAGTTGTCTGTCCACAATGGAACTGTGGTACCTGACAACCACGGGTACTTCCTGAAGCCTTAGTAAACTTAGTTTGAAGATGAAGTGTTTTTAAATAAGAGTGCATTGTAGTTCTGAACTGCTTTGTGCAAGGAGCAGAGCCATTATTATTTTTGTGGTATATGAGTTGCATCCTTGTGTGGTGAGTAGAGTGGAACAAGGAGGGTGTACTTGGTCGGCAATAGTAGAGCAGGCTGGCTGTGATGCCTGGAAAACAGGAAAGAAGCAAGGGAGCAATTTATTTTTTAAGAATGTAATTAATAAGACATGTCCCTCTGACGTTGTGCATGTACCCACTATATTATCTATTATTGTTTTTTCTGTGTTTTCTAATTAGATTGTAAGTTTTTCAGATAGGGACTGTTTCTATTTATGAGATTGTTTGCACAATGCCTAATGTAATAGGACACTGAACTAGGCACGAGAGTAATTCAAATAACAAAAGTAAACATTTCCACTCAGTACTTTATCTACTATATTTTTCCAGATGGTGATCAGGGTTTTTGCCATAAATTAAAATGACTGTCACGGAAACTATAATTTAAATCCAGTGACATTTAGAATGAGCCCCAGAAACACTGGTCCCCTGCTTTTTTTTTCCCCTCCTTCTCTCTCTCTCTCTCTCTCTCTCTCATCCCCCTTAGTTTCCATGGTCTATTGCTCCATAGCTTGTATTACAATATTGTGAATCAGTGCCAGGGCTGTAGTATTCTCATATCTAAAGATGAGGGTGTTCATTATGTGCTTTTGAATGTTTTTTGTTCTCCTTCTCCACTTTTTCATTGGTAGTTTTTTGTTCCTCATCAAACATATACTTTTCCTGGTGAAACCTTCTGTTTTCTCCATAACAAAAATTTGTAAAACTGCATGGTACAAATGGATACGTGTCTTTTCTTGTACATCTTTATTAACTACCAACATACAGTGTGAACATCCACAATATGAAAATAAGTGGCCACAGTGATTGACTTCAATGCAAGAAAGCATCCCTATCCACAAGAAAGCACATGTTTCATGTGCTTAGGAGCCATCATGAATAGTGATGGTCATAAGCACATGTTAAAGAGCTTTCCTGGCTCAGGACCAAACTATTGTTATCAACGTTGCCATGCAAATATTTTATACTTCTGTTGCTTGTCCTTACACTAAATGATATTTACAGCATTATGTACAGTATTAAGCACCTAGGAACAGTTATTATTAATATGTAGCAGAGCCCAAGGTCCCTGGTCATATTCAGGGCCCTTTTGTTCTAGTCAGTTTACACACACATACTAAGATTCAGTCTCTGACCCAAAGAGACTCTTTTCAGACAATATGTACGATATGAGAGTAACAAGCTATTGACGGGGACAGAGAGGGAGGAGGATGGTAACATCGATAGGAAAATGGATTTACTGAGGCCAGTTACATGCCCCAATAGATTTTTTCAGTCTAACAAAGGCAAGTTGAGTCATGTCTTCTCTGAACCATCACTTCTGACTGAAAAAAAGAAAGGGAGGACTTGTGGCACCTTAGAGACTAACAAATTTATTTGAGCATAAGCTTTTGTGAGCTACAGATAGTTTGTCAATACACAAAGCATACACTTAACTTGTAAAAGTTCCACAGGCCTTACATTAAGACCAGCACCAAACCACAAAAATCTCTCGTAGAAGATCTCAGAGAATGCAGTCTACAATTATGTTGCCATTTGGTTCTGAAGCTAGGATGATCTTCTGCTGGATGACTTTCCCCCTTTCTCTATTTTCTTCATGACTAACTCCTGAAGTCATGGTCTGGCATTAAGCTGGAGAGAATCGGGTCTTCAAAGGTTGAATACAAATTCACTCTAATACTGCACTTACATGGAGTTTTATGATTTATGGCTATCAGCAGAAGCAATATATAAAACAAATATTTTTGTGCATTCACTTGATAAAAACCTGATATTGCACAGTTTAAATCCAGCTTGATAGGATGAAAGTTTTAAACACATTAGAACACTTTAAAAAAGCTATTGTGAAATGCATGAAAGTCTTATATGCACTAAGTTATAGCACTGCCATTCACATTACTGCAGTTAAGGTGCTGTGAGCCTTTCCATTAAAAAAAATCTATTTTCAGCTTTTTATAACTCAGCTCTAAAAATTCACGCTGGACTGAAACTTGGAATAAGAGGTTACAACCTGGAACCATTTCAAGTAAAGATTCTTTTCAAACAATCTATTGGATTAGCTTTGATTGGCAAAAGTAGAACAGAAAGAAAAGTTCATTCTGAAGACTTTTGCAATTCAGAAAAGTCACAAACACCCTTGTGTGAATTAACCACAGTCAGTGATTGGAAAAGCACAATTTCACATAGCTGTGTTACTGCATAATTTATGGCCAAATTCATCCCTGGCATTGAGACCTCTTGCTCCAGGGCTGGATTTCATACACACCCTCACACAAACAAACACACACACACACACACACGTAAATTAACAGTAATGTAGAGGATATGTTTACATAAATAAAGTTAATCATCAATTACTTGTGTAGAAATAGTTATTTGATTTCCATTTATTAGCGAGACAACTCCCAAATAAAATGGATCTCCACAGTCAGCTGTTTTTAAACAGGTTTCACTTTGTCTTGTCTTTAACTTTTCCTTGATGGAATGTACAGTCCCTTTCTCGTCTTCTCTTCAGGTGGTTTAAAGATAAGAATTAAGAAGCAATGTAGTGATCCTTTATGTGACAAGTGAGGATCAGCTCAAGTAGTTTAGGTTCCAAAGCAAAATCTTACGCTGCGGATTGTCGTCTGATATTTTTAAGGACAGTTTGTGAAAGCTTTTATTGTTAACACAAAAATTAACATTGGGAAAAATGAATTCCACAATTGACAAAAAAAGTTTAAAGTGACTTCTCTTTCAGAGCTGAGATGTTCTGCTGATGCTTTTCAAGTTTTGAGAACCTCTTTCAAAAATGGAATGACGATGGTAAGAAATCTAGCCAGTAGTCATTTTTAAGATTAAGGTAATAGAACATAGGCAATGCCATATTGGGTGAGACCAGTGGTCCATTCTAGTCCAATACCCAAGGAAGTGCCCTATTGTCTATTATAGGATTTCCTGCAAATTTCTTCCAAACCGCAGACAGTTAGCGATTGGTTTATATCTTGAAACATGAGCATTCACATCCCTTGTCTAATATAACTCCAGATACTTTCCTTATCCACATAAACATCGAGGTGAAATGCTGATCCCCTTGAAGTGAATGTCAAATCTCCCATTGACTTCAGTGCAGACAGGATTTCACTCCATAATTCTTTTAAAAATCCTGCCAAGATCTTGACTGCAGAAATGTTGCAGCAGTGAGTTCCGCAAGTTAATTAGTCATTGTGTAAAAAAAAAAATACATTTCCTTTCCTCAGGTTTTAAATGTATTGTCCCCTTGTTCTTGTGATGAGAAAGTATAAACGAGAACTCTTGCTTCACTTCATCTTCACAGTCATTCATCTCCTTTCAAAACTTATAATTTCAAACTCTAAGGCTTTAATAAGTTTAGTCAACTGTTTTTGGACCAGTTTTATTCCTGGTGTACCTTTACTGAGATTTTAAAATATCATCATGGGACAGATGCAAAGGTCCAAATTTAGCCACAGCTACTGCCTGTTTTAAACACTCTACTCAGCTACATCTACGCCTTGAGTTTTGCTATTTGTATGAACAGATAATGAAAGTACCATTTAAAATATATTAAAGATCTGAAGTAGTAGCACCACAACAGGCATGCAATGTGTCCTTAGTTCCAATGTTTGTTACACTCAGAGACCTGTGGCCACTTCCATTCTGGTTCCACGATATGATGATGATGCTATGAAAAGATTCAAGATTGTATTGAAAAGTCTTCATGCAACCTGGAATCAGGATACATCAAGGCAGCCTTAAAGCACGATAAAGCATTTATGAGTGAATGGAAGTGGACAGAACAGTGAAGCAAGTCAGGGATCAGAAGGGATGGAGCAGGGAGGGCAGAAAAAGGGGAGCATGAAACAAATATAACTGAGGCATCACATGTTCACATTGAGTTTTCCAAGAGTACTGTATAACTTAATGACTAACCTGGATTTTGCTTCTGTCACTGCAATAGATGCATCTCTACTTGTATTATCCTGAAGAATATAATGACAAAGTGTTGAGAGGGAAATTGAGTTGAAGTTGTGTGTGTAGGTCAGGTATTTTTCTAGTTGGTCTCTTTTAGGCGATTGTCCATTGTCTTTCCCAATTCACTTATCCAAATAAGGCATTTGGACAGCCTTTTGGCTATTCAGTTATGAACCAGACAGCAAAAATAGTTCTTATGGCTACCAACACAGTCAATAAAAAGCGGAAGGACTCAAGGAAACAGAAAAAGGAAAGATTTGTGAGATTTGTGTTCTGCAGTAACTCTCCAATTATCAGGAAGACATAATGGGGGGAAAAGAAAAATGCAAAAGAAAATGTAACATGGGTCCATTTATTTTTATTTTGTTGGGTCAGTTTCAGTACAAAGGAATGTTGCTGCCCGCTCTTCCACTGCCGCAATCCCTGCTGCTAGTCTTTCTTCTGTTGTTGAAGAAGGTGTCTCCTGTCTTTTCAATGTTGCCCGTTTTGGTCGTCAGATATCTACTTACGGTAGAAGGTCTTAAATATTTTGATCATCTCAGCATAAACTGGTTGTAGACAGAAGGTAAAGTTTACTGGAAGTCATTTTAGTTTCACATTCGAAAGATTCATAGCCACCATAGTATTTATAGACAGTGCCTCTAACCCTAAACATGACCAGCTTTCATTTTTAATGGAGATTTTCTTTACAATCACTCATGTCCGATATTATATTGGAGACCATTAAAAAGTCCATGTAAGTAGAGTACTTGGAATGAAAATGGTATGGAAGGCATTACTTTTCACATCCAGTTAACAGCTGCTTTTCTTTTTCACTTATCATACTACCACGCGAGCAGCACATTTTGTGTACTCTTTGGCCAGTTTTTCACCTTCCACCTTCAGCTTTGTTTAACTGCTTCCACAAGCAATTATTTTATAGTAAACTACGGTAAAACTATTTTGTTGAAGCCATATTCTATAAGCAGTTCAACTTTCTGTCTTGAACCATTGTGTTTTGATGCAATGGGCTGCTAAATAACTGCTAGGTTTCCCACTAGGGGTAGCTATATTTCACTGAATGATTATGTGAGCCATTTATATATAGCATTAATATCAGCATTAATATTTTCTTTTTGGGCCTGTGTGTATTCACACCTTCACCAAGTTTTCTCTTCTGAATTTGCTGACAAAGGAGGTGCTGTCGTCATCATGAATAAGTTGGGATATGAACAAGAGGCTGCTCGGCAGCTCTCTAACTCCACATTCTACAGGCCCTTATCCTCTGATCCCCACTGAGGATTTACCAAAAGAAACTACACCATCTGCTCAAGAAACTCCCTGAAAAAGAACAAGAACAAATCCGCACAGACACAACCCCTAGAACCCCAACCAGGGGTATTCTATCTGCTACCCAAGATCCATAAACCTGGGAATCCTGGACGCCCCATCATCTCAGATATTGGCACCCTGACAGCAGGATTGTTTGGCTATGTGGACTCCCTCCTCAGGTCCTACGCTACCAGCACTCCTAGCTATCTTCGAGATACCACTGACTTCCTGAGGAAACTACAATCCATCGGTGATCTTCCTGAAAACACCATCCTGGCCACTATGGACGTAGAAGCCCTCTACACCAACATTCCACACAAAGATGGACTTCAAGCTATCAGGAACAGTATCAGATAATGTCAGAGCAAACCTGGTGGCTGACCTTTGTGACTTTGTCCTCACCCACAACTATTTCACATTTGGGGACAATATATACCTTCAAGTCAGGGGCACTGCTATGGGTACCCGCATGACCCCACAGTATGCCAACATTTTTATGGCTGACTTAGAACAATGCTTCCTTAGCTCTCGTCCCCTAACACCCCTAATCTACTTGCGCTACTTTGATGACATCTTCATCATCTGGACCCATGGAAAAGAAGCCCTTGAGGAATTCCACCATGATTTCCACAATTTCCATCCCACCATCAACCTCAGCCTATACCAATCCACACAAGCGGTCCATTTCCTGGACACTACTGTGCTAATAAGCGACGGTCACATAAATACCATCCTATACCGGAAACCTACTGACCGCTATACTTACCTACACGCCTCCAGCTTCCATCCAGGACACACCACACGATCCATTGTCTACAGCCAAGCTCTAAGATACAACCTCATTTGCCACAATCCCTCAGACAGAGACAAACACCTACAAGATCTCTATCAAGCATTCTTAAAACTACAATACCCACCTGCTGAAGTGAAAAAACAGATTGACAGAGCCAGAAGAGTACCCAGAAGTCACCTACTACAGGACAGGCCCAACAAAGGAAATAACAGAACACCACTAGCCATCACCTTCAGCCCCCAATTAAAACCTCTCCAGTGCATCATCAAAGATTTACAACCTATCCTGAAGAACGACCCATCACTCTCACAGATCTTGGGAGACAGACCAGTCCTCACTTACAGACAGCCCCCCAACCTGAAGCAAATACTCTCGAGCAACCACACAACAGAACTACTAACCCAGGAACCTATCCTTGCAACAAAGCCCGATGCCAACTCTGTCCACATAGTTATTCAAGTGACACCATCATAGGACCTAATCACATTAGCCACGCCATTAGGGGCTCCTTCACCTGCACATCTACCAATGTGATATATGCCATCACGTGCCAGCAATGCCCCTCTGCCATGTACATTGGCCAAACCGGACAGTCTCTACGCAAAAGAATAAATGGACATAAATCTGACATCAGGAATCATAACATTCAAAAACCAGTAGGAGAACACTTCAACCTCTCTGGCCACTCAGTAAAAGATTTAAGGGTGGCAATTTTGCAACAGAAAAGCTTCAAAAACAGATTCCAATGGGAAACTGATGAGCTTGAATTAATATGCAAACTAGATACCATTAACTTGGGTTTGAATAGAGACTGGGAGTGGCTGGGTCATTACACATATTGAATCTATTTCCCTAAATTAAGTATCCTCACACCTTCTTGTCAACTGTCTAAATGGGTCATCTTGATTATCACTACAAAAGTTTTTTTCTCCTGCTGATATGTCATCTTAACTAATTAGCCTCTCACAGTTTGTATGACAACTCCCAACTTATATGTATGTGTATATATTTCTTCTTACTATATGTTCCATTCTATGCATCTGATGAAGTGGGCTGTAGCCCACGAAAGCTGATTCTCTAATAAATTGGTTAGTCTCTAAGGTGCCACAAGTACTCCTGTTCTTTTTGTGGATACAGACTAACACGGCTGCTACTCTGAAACCTGCTCTGCTTTGTTGCACCTAGTTAGTTTACACACAAAAACAAAAACCTTGAAAGCTATACCCATAAAATGTTCTTTTTCTGGGAGAGGTAGAGAAGTGGAGAAGGGGAAAATAGGATTTACCCTTTTTCAAAAACAGCAAAAAAAACCCTACATTTGGGGGTTATTTTACCATGCAAGACATTTCACATACTTTACCACACCACACAACTCTATTTCTTGACGTAGCTTTAAAGTTTCTTGACTAATGTATTTCTTTTTCAGTTACAGGATTGATACTAACTATTCTTGTTGATTTTACACCATGTGTGGAAGTTTTCTATTAAATATATTAGCATTGTCTGAGAGAAAGCATGTGAATGCATTTATGGATTATATTATAGTTGGCTTGCCTGACCTATAGAAAATCAAGCTGCATACTTATTGCATTCCAATTTTAAGCACGGAAAAAGCAGTTCAAGGTAACTGTATATTTCATTCGGCTACCTAAGTATCGAAAGAAATCAAAGCGGTTTCAGGGCACTACTTATAATGCTCTGCAGTGTGCCTTTGTCAGATGCCGAAATGAAATATACAATCATCTCAAACATGGAAAAGGTTGATTGTAAGCTTTTGCTAGCAACATCAAACCAAATTTATCCCTGTAACAGCTCTGATCATATCAAAGAAAGATACACCTGTATCTACACAGGCTGAATTCTACGGCAATTACTCTATATACAGGACCTAAATTGTGGTATGCACCTCACATCCAAATAAAATACACAGTACCTGAACGGAGTAGTTTACAATCTAATTTTAGACATTGCACAACAAAAGCAACAATCAATAAGAACAGAAAAGTGGAAAGAGAGACCAAGGGCTACAATAATAAAATAAAATAAAATGGTACCTCTTAAGTTCAATGTGAGCACAGAATGGTGCTGAGGTTTCCTTTTTATTTAAGTACTTTACATATGAGTGGGCTAGTCATTAGGGCTGGGTGAAAAATTTTGGTCACATATACATGTATATTTTAAACAAAAAATTGGGGGTTTCAACCCAAAAGACATTTTTAATGCAGAGGGTCTGTTTTCCTAAAAGAGCTAGGAAACTGAAAACCCAAAAGACAAAAAGTGTCATTGAAAACTGAAAATTGTTCAGTTTTCACCAGAATTGGGATGCCAATTTTTGGGTTTTCATCTTTTTTTAAGAAGAAGAAAAAATCTGACTAGCTCTCCCAATCATATTCTTCATTTGGTAACACTAGACTCCTGCCTGTGAAAAGCCAGTAATTCATCTCCCTTTGGTGACCAAAACACTTAGTTGCCCATTGATTGTTCACATCTGTGGGATGAGTTTAGCCACTCCAGTGTCAGTCAGTTATGTGAAGTAACTCATTTTTCACCGTACTGGCAGTTCTGAAAATTTAAATAAAAAATCATAATTTTTCCTGCATTTTTGTAAGTCAAAAATTCATGTTGGGTCGAACTAAATGTTTCATTCAACTGGCATGATTTTGTTTCTGAGCATTTTTAAAGGGCTAGATTAACACAATGGAGGGAAAAGGTGCCCCTTCTTACAACTTTTAGCTAGGATGCTCACCTGGGTTGTGAATTGCTGCTCTGGGGAAAGGTTTGAGCCTAGATTTCCCCTCTTCTGGGTCATCTCCAGCCGGCTATACAGTCAAACAGGCTCATGCTGGCTCTCTGACCCAATGACTAGTCAAGTATTTTATATACAGTAGAACAACTTCAACAGGAAAGCTCCAACTCAGAATAACCACTAGCCCAGTGGTTAGGGCTGTCATGTACGAAAGGCCTAAACCCAAGTTCAAGTCCTTACTCCAGAGCAGGAATTCAAACCTGGGTGTCTCATATCACAGATGAGTGCTCTAACCACTGGACTAAATATTATAAATCAGGCAACCACCACCTCTTTTGCAAATTGTACCTACGTGCCCTGGTGAATCTAGACTAAAACTTTTTTTTTTATTGAAATTATTTTGTGTCAAATTCATGAATAGTTTTGGATCAGTTGAAACTGTATTTTTCAGCATATACATTATTTAGCACACCACACACCAAGGAACCCCATTCCAATCTGACCAAAACATGATACAATAATCATTTATTATCATATGTATCATTTCTAAGACACCCTTCATTGCAGTGCCTGGGTACCAGGTGAGGTAACATGTATTTAAGTCAGGAAGAGGAAGATGACACTAGGCAGACTGCTGTGTCAATTCACAATAATCACACTTTGTTCTATGCAGAAGCAAAAAGTTATTTTTATCTGCACTAAATTACATGGTTTAGCTCTCATTCATATCACCAGAGTAATCTACATAGCCATTGTACTAAGTGAATTAGATTTCTAGCATTTCCCAAATGAATACAAACTAACAATTCCTAAGTAGATCTTTTTGCATAGATGTTTTCTCGCTAATCCTGTTTCAAATAACAATCGCATAAAGCTAAAAGAAAACATCTCACCAGTAATTCTTCAACTGTGTAATTGGCAGGGCTGCTTCTACTATCCAGGAAGAACAGGTGGTTGCCTAGGCCAACAAAACATTCGTGGCAGCAAAACGGTCAGTACCCTGTCTAGAAGTTGGTAGAGAAAGACTTTTGCTTGGGGCAGCAGAGCTACTAGAGCCAACCCTGGTAATAGGTAAGTCTAATTTCATTCATAATTAGAGTTGGATGGAAACGGTTTCCCCGTCCTGCAAAATGTTTCCCATTCCACACTGGGGGACAAAACCCAGACCTTTCAAAGTGTTTTTTTAATGAAAAATAAAGGAGAGACCCTCCACCCTACCCCAGAATAGCCAAGGGCTTGGTGGTCAGGACACTCAGCTAGGATGTAGAAGGCCCAAGCATACGTCCCTGTTCTGAATCAGACAGAGCAGGACTTAAACCTGGATCTCCCTCAATCTTCATTCAAGCGGGTAGGCATGGTGGTGTCCCAGCAGCAGGTTGGCTGGGACCAGGGTGGAAAAGGGTTGGGGAGAAGCTGATAGAAAGCCCCTGGGATATATATTGAAATGATTATGGAGTTACCTGCACTGTACATTTTTATCTCCTGGGTACTCCCAGACATTTTAGAAGAAAGTTGCAGCCTAATTAAACCACATCCACTGCCTCCTTTCCTTCTTCTGGCACAGCCAGACAATGGGATCTAAATATAAATATGATGAGTGAAGGAATAAACCCTTCAACCATAGTTAAAGGCAGGCTCACTTCTATGTGAAGGTGACGGCTCTCTGGAATGGCAATTTATTTACTATACTATCAAAATCAATTCTGTGTATATTGCCAACTCTTTATGCTAGTGACTAGCCTTTTAGAGAACAGAATATATTTAGGCTAATAATAATAAACCAAACACAAAGAAAATCAGTAGCCTATCAGATGCATAAGACATTGCTTTCAAAATGCAACCGCACTGCTGCTGCCTCCAAAATATTTTCTTACTAAAAACACAAATTCGGATCTGAAACTTGAGTGTATTATATATATATAAATATATACACACACACACGCACTATAGTATATATGTATATATATATGCAGCAATAAAAAGGAAAATAAAGTACTATCTCTGCTTTAGTAGCTTCTAATGAAATCAGAGTCTTGTTACAATACCCCAAGGCTATACTTAGTTTCCAATTAATGTTTGCACTCTTGGAATCATATATAAATAGTTTATATGTGTTCATGCATAGCAAATTTGTCTAATGATTTTTACCATGTTCTAGTCCAGATAAAAGTACTTCATTGCTGTATCATTAACTTTACAAGAAGTCTGTTATTTGCAACTAGATGTTGCTTAAGCTGCACTATCACACGCAGAGAAGAAAATGTAAGCGCTGTAGTAAAAAGACAACATTGCAAAAAATGCACTTTAATTTTAGGTCTATTCATTACATACTGCTAAAACCACTGGGGAAAAATAAAAACAACAAACGGACTTAGGAATCTTATTTGTAACTTTCACTTGAGTTCATAATTATCTCTTGAGGGTAAAACAAGTGAAAAATATATTTCTAACCATTAAGAAAAGGAGGACTTGTGGCACCTTAGAGACTAACAAATATATTTGAGCGTAAGCTTTCGTGAGCTACAGCTCACGCCACCAGCCATCACCTTCAGCCCCCAACTAAAACCTCTCCAACGCATCATGAAGGATCTACAACCTATCCTGAAGGACGACCCATTACCCTCACAGATCTTAGGAGACAGGCCGGTCCTTGCTTACAGACAGCCCCCCAACCTAAAGCAAA
Organism: Lepidochelys kempii; assembly: GCF_965140285.1. Lineage (NCBI taxonomy): Eukaryota > Metazoa > Chordata > Testudines > Cheloniidae > Lepidochelys > Lepidochelys kempii. The sequence continues at coordinate 88,340,405 of NC_136384.1, forward strand.
TACTCATCAGCAACCACACAGCAGAACTACTAACCCAGGAACCTATCCTTGCAACAAAGCCTGTTGCCAACTGTGTCCACATATCTATTCAGGGGACACCATCACAGGGCCTAATCACATCAGCCACACTATCAGAGGCTCGTTCACCTGCACATCTACCAATGTGATATATGCCATCATGTGCCAGCAATACCCCCTGCCATGTACATTGGTCAAACTGGACAGTCTCTACATAAAAGAATAAATGGACACAAATCAGATGTCAAGAATTATAACATTCAAAAACCAGTTGGAGAACACTTCAATCTCTCTGGACACTCGATTACAGACCTAAAAGTGGAAATACTTGAACAAAAAACCTTCAAAAACAAGACTCCAACGAGAGACTGCTGAATTGGAATTAATTTGCAAACTGGATACAATTAACTTAGGCTTGAATAGAGACTGGGAGTGGATGGGTCATTACACAAAGTAAAACTATTTCCCCATGTTTATTCCCACCCACCCACCCACTGTTCCTCGGACGTTCTTGTCAACTGCTGGAAATGGCCCACCTTCATTATCACTACAAAAGGTGAGCTATTACCAGCAGGAGAGCGGGGGTGGGCTGGGGTGGGGGGGGGGAAACCTTTAAGTGATCATTCTGGTTACATTGTGTGTGGTAACACCCATTGTTTCATGTTCTCTATGTATATAAATCTCCCCACTGTATTTTCCACTGAATGCATCCGATGAAGTGAGCTGTAGCTCACAAAAGCTTATGCTCAAATATATTTGTTCGTCTCTAAGATGCCACAAGTACTCCTTTTCTTTTTGCGAATACAGACTAGCAGAGCTGCTACTCTGAAACCTTTCTAACCATTGTACTTTGGGCATTTTTGAATGGGCTTTCCTTCTGTTTATCAACATAATTTTTGTGTTACCTCATGAGAGAAGCTACCCAACTGTCGCCCTTCCACAGGTACCCTAACAGTTCTTAGGAATATCACTGTTAGCTCTGAGCCCTCATTCAGGACTTGCCACCACAGATGCCTACTCTATCTCTTTTGGGTGCCTCCCAGCCTGAAGCAGAGATCTTCTCTAAAGAGCCCTTTTTTCTTCCCCACTCCCAGCTAAACAACTTTTTCCTTTCTACTGTTTTAGCAGCCACTTTCTAGCTCAGCTGCTCCATTACTAGTTAGCTAAAGGAGCACCTGATTCCTCCCATGTGTAGCCCACAGTGTCCTTATGGGCAAGTTATACCCTTATTCTCTTGAAGAGCCAATGATCCACTAGAACTCCTCTACATAAACAAAAATGTGTTTCCCACCATACATCTGAAATCCCCATAAAGGACTGTCGGAATGTGTCAAAACTCATGCTCCCATGTCTGAGGGAAGTCAACCATTTTTCTATCAAAAAGAAGATCTGAGAAACTGAACCTGTAGCCTTTGAAATGAACAGTGGCAAAAGTATTACAAGTCAATCAGTTCCATTCAAGAGCCACAATGTAATAGGCCAGGGTGCCTATTTTATACACTGAAGTTGCGTCTCTGTTACACTCATTTTTCAAAATTAGGTCCATCCAATCAACTGGTAAACACCAACACATTCAGAGAAATGGAATTAGAGATTTGTCTGCTAAAACTGATGAAACAGAAACATAAGCACCTCTTCTGCTACACAAAATCTCCCTGGTTTAACAATTAGTTTGTTTTCAAATTTCTGCACCACTATCCTGACAAGATCAGCATGCATGGGCTTTACTTTCAGCATTTAACAAGAGCATGTTTGTGTCTGCTCAGGAAAAAACACTCCAGAAGCTCTTATGTAAAAGAATAGCCCCATCATATTTTTAAAATCAAATTCTTCCCATACACGCTAAAGGTCTCTGTTATTATTTATTGCTAAGAGATTGTGAAAGTATGTCTGTGTCTGGTTGTGCAGCATACTTTCTATAGAAAGGATCCAAACCATTTTTAAAAACTTGCAGATGAGAATTGTGAAGGTAGCCTGTTTCCTCTTGTTTTTTCCTACCCCCCCCCCCCCAGATGTTCTGGTTTAACTTGGATTTTAACTTGAAGAGTGGTCAGTTTGGATGAGCTATTACCAGCAGGAGAGTGAGTTTGTGTGTGTATGGGGGTGGGGGGGATGTGAGAACCTGGATTTATGCAGGAAATAGCCCAGCTTAATTGTCATGCACATTGTGTAAAGAGTTATCACTTTGGATGGGCTATCACCAGCAGGAGAGTGAATTTGTGTGGGGGGGTGGAGGGTGAGAAAACCTGGATTTGTGCTGGAAATCACTTTAGATAAGCTATTACCAGCAGGACAGTGGGGTGGGAATAGGTATTGTTTCATATTCTCTGTGTATATATAAAGCCTGCTGCAGTTTCCACGATATGCATCTGAAGAAGTGAGCTGTAGCTCACAAAAGCTTATGCTCTAATAAATCGGTTAGTCTCTAAGGTGCCACAAGTCCTCCTTTTCTTTTTGCGAATACAGACTAACATGGCTGTTACTCTGAAGTACTATTAGAATATCACTTTATAAAGAATTTCTTTTATGGATACACAGAAGAAGGGTCATTTGTTCTCTAAGTGAAATATCATTGTTCAAAAGAGATGGTTTTAGCCTGAGAATTTTGCATTTTAACATGTATCCTCCCAATTCATTTTCAGAAGTTCTATATACAGGCCTGATGTTAGACTTTTGTATATTGATTATCCAGTTCATATTGTTTCCGTTCCCACAACTGGCCTATGAAATCCCTGCATATCTCAAGCACTAAATTCATAGGCCTACTTCTGCCCTGATTTTCCTCAAACAGTCCTTCAAACTCCAAACCGGAGTTTTTCTGTGGTCTCAAGTTCATAACAGCTGTTAGCTTACAAAAAGCACACAAACTGGGCCAAGTCCTTCCAACCCTTCTCCGGAAGAACTGGACCCAGGGCACCCCTTGGACAGAAGGTTCGGTCCATTTGTTGGATCAGAAAGAAGGCCCTGAGTCAGTTTTTACTCAGGCTATTTAACCAAGTGTCCTTACTTTGTTGGTTGGTTCCTGGAAAGTCCAGTTTGAACCAGCATACGCTAGCCCCTCGCAGGGGTGGTAGCTCTCCAGAGGTGTTACAACTTGACGGAATTTGCCTAACCATCCCCCCGCCCCCTCCATTCTTTATTCCAGGAGGGTTGTGCTGTCCCTCCCATGGCCCACAGTGAAGCTTAAACTTAATTCAATAAGTCTTGTCTAGTATGTTGAAGGATACTACCATATCTGTCACAAGGGGGGGACGTTCCTGCTAAATAGGCACAGTCTCCACTTGTATTTGCAAAATATATTTGAGGCCAAAGTTCTACAACATTAGTGCTAATCCTCCCTCCTGAAAAAGTTTTTCCAGTATCAAAATAGTGGTGAGCAAATTAGGCTATGTGTACAAAGGTTGGTGTACAAAGGAGGAAAGAAGGTTGTAGGGGGCTGGCTTGTTCCCAGCCCACAAAGGATCCACTGCCACACCCAGAATCACTTTCCAAGTACAGTTTTATTTCCCAAACACAAAAACTGTTTTCCAGCACATCCAAAGCTATAGCTTCCTTTCCCCCCTTAGTTCCTCCTGCTTCAGGCCCTACTACAGTCTTCCATGTTCTTTTCACTAAGCACCACCTCCCAAGGCTTTCTCCTTAGAGACCCTTTTTCCCCAGCAGGTTCCCACCATCACCTCCTTCCAGGGAACTCTAGCAGCTTCTCCTAAGGAAAATCCCTGCTTCTGCTTCCTTACGAACAGCCTCTCTCTTCATAGCCCCAGCAGCTGCCACAGTTTCTTAACTGGAAAAACGGGAAGCACCTGTTCTAGCATAGGTACACTAGATCTGCTTCATTTAAAGTGGCCCTTGTGACAAAGGTGTTATTTTATGTTCGTACCCATAAGATTTCGTCATAATCAGGCCTCTAGTGTGCTAGGTGCTGCCCAAACACAAAGGAAAATATAGTTCCTGTCCCCCCCAAAAATGTATGTCAATGTACTCAGATTCCTTTAGACTCACCCCAAATTTGTTCTTTAGAGGTTGATTCTGTCTACCATCAGTTAATACATAAAAAATAAAATTAAAAAAAACTAAGATACTAAAACTCACGGTTTTTTTTTGTTTGTTTGCAATGGAACATTTAAAATGCACATTCCTTGAAATTCCATGGATTGTTCAGCCAACTCATGTACAGTAAAGGAAGCCAGTTTTTTAATCACTGAAATTTAAGGTATGTGGAAAAACCTCTGCACACAGTAAGAGGACGTGCAAACGTTCACTAGCAGCAAATCTTAAAGCTTTATTGCCTAAAGAAAACTGTGCAGAAGCATGACTACTTTAACATAAGTGGCTTATCACAGAAATTCATTTGTTACTCATGCTAATAAAACTAATTCTGATTAATGTTTTGTTATGCTTAGCAATATAACAAATACTTGATTTAGCATAAGTTAATAAACATGTCAATTAAAAGCAGGGCAAAAAGAATTAGATGTTAGCAGTACTCAGGCTCCTCTGGCATAATATAAATGCACGAGCTTTTAAGTTTGAGAAAATCTGTTTTATACTGCTTCATTCTTGTTGATTATTTTCACTAATACTTCACACTTATGAACCACCATGGCTCTGAACCAAATTAACACACTTGCATAACCACAACAAGAAAAATGCAATGAAGGGGTGGCTCAGCTATTTACACAGTGCAATTTGAAGAGGCAACATAGCTTTACCTGAACAGCTGATCTGACATAACACTGAACTACTCTGCCAGTAGGTTTGGCTCCGTGATCTTCAGAGCTTCACCCTTTATGACAGGTTTCAGAGTAACAGCCGTGTTAGTCTTTATTCGCAAAAAGAAAAGGAGTACTTGTGGCACCTTAGAGACTAACCAATTTATTTGAGCATGAGCTTTCGTGAGCTACAGCTCACTTCATCCGATGCATCAAATAAATTGGTTAGTCTCTAAGGTGCCACAAGTACTCCTTTTCTTTTTGCGAATACAGACTAACACGGCTGCTACTCTGAAACCTGCTCAAAGAGAGAAAGATGTAGCAAGTGGCAATCATTTATTTTTTTTAAAATGGCTACTTTAGTGCTGCAACTGCCTGGCTCTGCCAAATTTCTAGGGCTAGCCACAGAAAAGCAAGCTGGGGGGGGGGGGGGAGTTGCAATAAGAGGACAATAAATAACAATCCTTTACTAGAGGAAGTTAGTAGAGCTCACAAATTAACAAAGGAAGATGATTCTGGGGAAAGATTGATTATATGTGATGTATATCACCACCGCATCACAGTGAAGAAGTGTCAAAATGAAGGATGCCTGTACAATCTTCATTCTATCCTCTTTGTGTGAATGCATTGAAAAACAGTATATAATCATATGGTTGCCTACTGATGTCTTTGCAAAACCCTGCATCATTCTTTGCACAGGTTAGACAGTACAAAGTTAATGAGATATACTCCTTTTGCTTCATCTTCCTTCACTTCTACCTCTTGTTAGGCCACAATACCCTTTAGTAGAGACTATGCAGTAACAGGTGTAATGTTAGAATAGGTGTATATATATATATTAATTAAAGGGAATACACTAATGACTCATATTAATAATGCTTAATGTTTGTGATTCTTATTAAATGTCTTTATAGTGCTTTGCACAGAAAGCACTATGAAAAATGCAAAGTACCCTGAAAAATCAAGCCCAAAGTGTCTCAGACTGGGCACTCACTCACGAAAGCACCAAAAATGTGAGAGCAATTTTGCAAATGTTGGCCTTAATCCTCCTGTGCCTGAGTTCTCCATCCACAAAATGGAGATAATACTTTCTTATCTCAAAAGAGAGTTGCAAAGACAAGTTCATTAATGTTTGAAACACTTACATATTATGATGAGTGTCATAGAAAAGCCCAGGAGGAAATTAACAATTCTATATTCAGTGCAGAGTTCAGAGGATTTGTAATAAATAAGCTACAAGTCCACACACTGAATAATGAGAATCAGACAAAATGCCTCTTTCAGGGAGACCCTCCATCGGATATCCCGAATGATGTAGGGATCTTATGGAAAATGCAGTGTGCAATCATGTAATTAAAGACCATGTCATAATGCATACACACAAAGGACAGAATTCAGGTTGTCTGTACAAATTTCATTTAGCATCTTTTAATTGTGAGTGCTTGATTTTGCACCTTAATAACATTTTAATGCAGTTTACTAGCTTATGTTGTATGTAGTCATATATAGGTAACTCACTCATGAATGTGTGATACAGGCCTCCCTCTGTGTCAAGCTGCAGAGGATATGAGTTTTTACAAGACTACCCCTTTTAGGGCTGCCCCCATTTCCCTCAGCCACAACTAAAGAGCCTGAGCTTTCTAGCTCAATCTTTTAGCAGCTTGTGCTTTGTAGCTCTGGAGGTTTCCCTGTTCAAACCCCTGAGTCTCCCCAGAGATGTCAGCCTCTACTTGAGCTGGGCACAAAAATTTTGATTAATTGTTTATTGGTTGAAAAATGCAATTTCGGTCAACCTGAAACAATTCATGAATTTGACTAAAATTTTCTGAATAATTTTGATGAAAATCTTATCTTGGGCTAAATTCACAAAGAGACTTAGGATCCATTCACAAAATGGCCAAGAGAGAAGATTTCTCCTCCCCTGCCCCCCACCCCATCCCTTCACCTCCAATAACTTTTAGCTCAGTGGTTAGGGCCAAGTTTGAATCACTGCTCTTGGTGATGCTGACGGACCGGGTGCTAGCTCATGCCAGTGCCCCAGGACTCACTGAATACTCACAAATACATAGCTGGATACCAGTCTGGCTTACCTATGTGTCAGTATTGTTAAGATAAATATTAGAGTTGTATGACTGTGTTTCATGTCTAGATCTTATGAATATTGTAGAATGCTGCATGTAATGATCTCACTTATTTCTGTAGCCCATGGTATAAAGTTAGACTGAATGTTTGCATTATAAACCTCTGTAATTGTATAACTCACCAAACAGGAAAAGAAGCATTAATTATCCTGCATACAAGATGGCCCACTGAAGGCAAATGAGGCATGTTTAGCATTAAAGGACAGATCTTGTTGATTGCATTCCTCACTCCCTCCAGGAAAGTGAAACCTGCGCATGAACTCATGCCGTTAGCTTGGATTCTGGGGTAAGAGGGATAAAAATCCCTGACAGGGAGAAACTGGGATGTTTATACTGTCTGGACTCTGAGGGACAAAGATGCCTAAACATAAGCAAGAGATCGCCATGCTGCTTGGCATGGGTCAGCCCTAAAGGACATGTAGAGCGGCTTATTATAGAAGTTTATGTTACCTTTTTAAACCTAAGACTGTAACTCATTTGTTACATTTGTGTGTGTATATTTCCTGTTTCAATTATGTAAATAACTCATTTCTTTTTAGTTAATAAATCTTTAGTTAGTTTATTACAGGATTGGCTACAAGCACTGTCTTTGGTTTGAGATTTGAATACAAATTACTAGGAATAACTGCCTGGTTCTTTGGGACTGGGAGTAACCTGAATATTGTTAAAAGAAAAGGAGTACTTAGAGACTAACAAATTTATTTGAGCATAAGCTGTAGCTCACGAAAGCTTATGCTCAAATAAATGTGTTAGTCTCCAAGGTGCCACAAGTACTCCTTTTCTTTTTGCAAATACAGACTAACATGGCTGCTACTCTGAAACTTGAATATTGTTGTGATTTTTGGTGTAAAGTGACCATCTAATCACATAATCCATTTTACCTGGGTGACAGGATAGACTGGAGTGCCCTAAGAGGGCTGTCTGTGACTCCATGGTAAGACTGTTACAGTGCTGTAGTGTGCTTGTGACTGGGTGAGTGAAATCTAATTAATTATGGAAAATACTCTGTGATTGCAAAGCCATTGGCCATTATCTTTGAAAACGTATGGTGTTCGGGCGAGGTCCCGGATTATTGGAAAAAGGCTAATGTAGTGCCCATCTTTAAAACAGGGAAGAAGGAGAACACTGGGAACTACAGACCAGTCTGCCTCACCTCAGTCCCTTGAAAAATCATGGAGCAGGTTGTCAAGGTTCCTTCCCCACTCTGAACGCTAAGGTACAGATGTGGGGACCTGCATGAAAGACCCCCCTAAGCTTATTCTTGCCAGCTTAGGTTAAAAACTTCCCCAAGGTACAAACTTTGCCTTGTCCTTGAACCCTATGCTGCCACCACCAAGCGTGTTAAACAAAGAACAGGGAAAGAGCCCACTTGGAGACGTCTTCCCCCAAAATATCCCCCCAAGCCCTATACCCCCTTTCCTGGGGAAGGCTTGATAAAAATCCTCACCAATTTGTACAGGTGAACACAGACCCAAACCCTTGGATCTTAAGAACAATGAAAAATCAATCCGGTTCTTAAAAGAAGAATTTTAATTAAAGAAAAGGTAAAAGAATCACCTCTGTAAAATCAGGATGGTAAATACTTTACAGGGTGATCAGATTCCAAACATAGAGAATCCCTCTAGGCAAAACCTTAAGTTACAAAAAGACACAAAAACAGGAATATACATTCCATCCAGCACAGCTTATTTTACCAGCCATTAAACAAAAGGAAATCTAATGCATTTCTAGCTAGATTACTTACTAACTTAACAGGAGTTAGAGAGTAGCAGCCATGTTAGTCTGTATTAGCAAAAAGAAAAGGAGTACTTGTGGCACCTTAGAGAATAACAAATTTATTTGAGCATAAATAATTTCGGGAGCTACAGCTCACTTCATCGGATGCATTCAGTGGAAAATACAGTGGGGAGATTTATATACTTTGAGAACATGAAACAATGGGTGTTACCATACACACTGTAACGAGAGTGATCACTTACGGTGAGCTATTACCAGCAGGAGAGCGGGGGGGCGGGGGGAGAACCTTTTGTAGTGATAATCAAGGTGGGCCATTTCCAGCAGTTGACAAGAATGTCTGAGGAACAGTGTGTGTGGGGGGGGGAGGGAATAAACATGGGGAAAGAGTTTTACTTTGTGTAATGACCCATCCACTCCCAGTCTTTATTCAAGCCTAAGTTAATTGTATCCAGTTTGCAAATTAATTCCAATTCAGCAGTCTCTCGTTGGAGTCTGTTTTTGAAGTTTTTTTGTTGAAGAATTGCCACTTTTAGGTCTGTAATCGAGTGACCAGAGAGATTTAAGTGTTCTCCAGCTGGTTTTTGAATGTTTATAATTCTTGACATCTGATTTGTGTCCATTTATTCTTTTACGTAGAGACTGTCCAGTTTGACCAATGTACATGGCAGAGGGGCTCATGATTGTGAGCCACTCCAGATGGTGTCCAATGTGAAACAAGGATTTGAAATATTCATTAGAACAGGTGAACTGGAACCTGGGTTTCCTTCCTCTCAGGTGAGCACCTGAACCACCAGCCTAAAAATTCATTCTCACTTTCTCTTTCTGGCCCAGTGACTATTCAGGTATTTGATACCAAGTGGAACAGCTTAAATAGGGGCGACAGAGAATGCCATGCCAGAATTCCACGTAGCCTAGTGGTTAGGCCACTCAACTAAGACAGAAAAGACATAAATTTAACTCTCTCTTCCTAAACAATTATTCAAACCTGTGTCTCCTATATTCCAGGTGAGTGCTCTAACCACTAGACAAAAGATCGCTAGTGCTACCATCACTGGGCTAAAGGTTGTAAGGAAGGCATCAGATCCTCTGGCTGTTTCATTAATCTAGCCCTTTAAAAATGAATCATAGAATCACAGAATATCAGGGTTGGAAGGGACCTCAGGAGGTCATCTAGTCCAACCCCCTGCTCAAAGCAGGACCAATCACCAACTAAATCATCCCAGCCAGGGCTTTGTCAAGCCTGACCTTAGAAACTTCTAAGGAAGGAGATTCCACTACCTCCCTAGGTAATGCATTCCAGTGTTTCACCACCCTCCTAGTGAAAAAGCTTTTCCTAATATCCAACCTAAACCTCCCGCACTGCAACTTGAGACCATTACTCCTTGTTCTGTCATCAGCTACCACTGAGAACAGTCTAGATCCATCCTCTTTGGAAGCCCCTTTCAGGCAGTTGAAAGCAGCTATCAAATCCTCCCTCATTCTTCTCTTCCACAGACTAAACATGCTCAGAAATGAACTGTTTCGGCTCAAATGCAATGTTTCATTCAATCCAAAATGGACTTTTTTGATTCATCAAAAATTCTGAAAAATTCTCTGATTTAGTTGATCGAAATCAAATATTTTGGGACTGCTATCAAACTGAAAAAATCAGTTATTTGATTAACTGTAGCCCTTACATGTATACCAATAGAGAATTTATATGGTTAACGTGTGTGTGTGTATTAGCTGAGTGTATGAGACAGATATTAATTTCAGTAAATGTGAATAGTCCACTGGCATTTAGAGATGGTTTGCGATACTTGACCAGAGCCTTGTGTCATAGGAGTGGAAAGAAGCAAATTTCCTGGTATACAACAGGACTCAATGAAGTTATATCAGCATAAAAGCAGTGTAACATCAGAAAGCATCAGACTTAGTCTTTAGTTTAATATTGAAGTTCTATTTTTGGTGCATAACCTTCCAAGTTTCATTCCATTTTTGTTTGAAGACTCATGGCTGAGATTATGTTTGGCATGCAGAAACTTTCTTTCTTTTGTTATTCCTTTTTAATTACATTGCCTCTGATTGCCAGTGAAATCGTTGTAAGAATTGAAAAGTAGCTTCCCCCGCCTCATTTTAATGAACAAAAAACTTGGTGAAAGCCTATATTGTTGTGTTATTGGATCATTACTGCAGTATATGTTCAGCTGATGAACACTGCTTATTCAACGAGAAGATGATTAGACTGGTCCGTGAGCCAGCAATGATTTACTATAGATGGCAGACAGCAGGCAGAGCTGTGTGGCAGCAGATCTTAATTCTCTCATTTGTAAAAAACATCATTAAACTAACAAAGCTGTCCATGAGTGGTGTTGTCAGTACCTTACTATTAAACTGTATTTTTCTACTTATATTAAAGTATTAATTTCATGCAGTGCACTAATGATGGAGGATGTTCATAACAAACTGTGAATTTCAAGTTCCCATTAAATGCTCTGCCAGTAGCAACAAAGCCAACAAATGCAAGTGAAACTATTCTAATTACACTCTTTTCACTATGCAGCCCATGTCAGATGGCACAGGATCAGGGATTGGAAGCAGATTTGTTGACAAAGCTTCTTGACCCAGGAGAGATCATTGCTTTTGCCCTTGAATGTTCTAGGGATTGATCAATACAACAAATTAAGATCTCCCAAAAGGATGGTTCTTGTCTCTTCTGATTAAATATGATATTGCCATGTAGTCAGCAATCTATTCCATGACTGCTCATTTGGACCAGCTTTTAGAAAGACCCTTTAGCACAAGAATGAGGATATGGCTGTGAGTTTGAGAGCTAGGGAGCCACACAGTCTGTGTGTGCCCAGCATCCTAAATAAAGAATCTTCTTTCACTTCACTATATTCAGATTGTGTCTCTTTTCCATCAAAGGAGAAACAATTCTGGCAATGAGCCCACAAAGCCCACAGCATGTGGAGACTAACTCCTTCCCCCCAACAACAACAACAAAAAATCAGATACAACACAAAAGCTTCCAAAGTAGTAGGGGAGGGAGAAGAAGGGGGTGAAATTCAAACCAGAAAATCCAGCTTCACAGGATGCAAATAGATATCAAAACAGTAGTAATTGAAAGGGAATAAGGAAAAAAATTAAACTCTAGCCATTGCAAGGAAATTAGTTCAAAACAAAATATAAACTGAACTGGTGACATCCCAGCACTTTACTCACCCCCATGCCCTAAGCCACCTGAAGATAAGTGCTCCCTTGTGTGCCCCTCTGCAATGGAAAAAAGGCTGCAGTCCCACCCAGGCTTCATCTTTGTGATGGTAGAGACCTTGGAACCTGCACAGGACAACATCAGCCATCTTGAGTTACTACAAACAAGCCAGGAAGGCCCACCACACTTCTGAGTATGGCTTCAAAAGTTATTTTAAATGTAAAGAAATTATATCCTTTAACATGTACATTCTGCAACAGTTAAATAAACAGAAGAAAGGACTCAAAAGATGAGGGGAAAGGAAGAAACTGAAATTCTATTATAATACACTATTATGTTTATACTGTAATATAAACACACAATATATATATAATACATATATATCATGGGTTTGTTTTTCACTCCATAATACAATGAATATGTTAAAGTGGAAATGATAATCTTAACCAGGTAGAAGCTTTGCCTGGGAACTTCAAATGCTTTGAAATCTTCAAAGACATTTTTTATCTGTGAATTAAAGATCACGACAAGAAGAAACGAGTGGTGTCTGAGTCTTTGAGCGGGGACTTGTCACTGAACTCTCAGTTATTTAGATAGGAAACTCATGAAAAGGAATGCGAACTCTAGAATGGGCTCATCTGGCTCTAAGTGAGAGGTATCCAAAGAAGTGCAGATGTAAATACACATAACTTCAGAAACGTTTTTATTTATCAACTTTTCACTATTGGAGGCTGTGACATACCAGGGCACAATCCAGCCTAGTGGGGGCCTGTGTCACCCCTGACCTGCAACCTTGGGTGTCTTACAATTCTTTGCTGTAGTAGCTCCCACCTGGGCTGCTCACAAACAGCCTGCCAGCATGCAAGCCACACCCTGAGTGTCTGTGTCTAACTGCAGCCTACCAGCTATACCTTGGTTCTCACCAGCCATAGTTATACTGCAGGATGACCCCCAACACACGCCAGATCTTCCCCCGGAAATGTGGGTCTTGTACTGCCCATTCCTTTCCTGGACAGTGCAAATATATTAAGTCCGTTATTCATTTAAGGAAATAATATGCCAGTTTATTATCTTAAATGGAGTTACCCAGACACTTCAGTTTAAACACAATGGATTAGATAATAAACTTTTTTAACTACAAGGAGATAGATTTTAAGCAAGTACAAGTAATGAGCCATAAAAGTCAGAAATCGTTACAAGAAAAATACAGATAAAATGCTTATTAGTATCTACTTAAGAAATTATCTTATTTGCAAAGAAGACTCTCTCAGTGCATGCTCCAGCAGATTACTGATCAAACTTTCAGGCCAGGACCCCTTCCCCAGAAACCAACAGCTGTTTCCTTTGGTCTTCTGAGGTGCAGACAATGAGGTGGCCAGGGAGAGAAAGAGGGGTGTCTTGGGGTCTTTGGCCCTGCTTTTTATAGTTCTAGATACCTTGAAAAACATTTCCATCTGAGAACCGAGAGACAAAGCGTCTGTGTGGAAGGACATTCCCTGCTGTTTTTCTTCACCTGTTTGAGCTTCCTTTCTTTCCCTTCCTGCTTGATTACTCTGTTTATTGATTAAATGCAAATTAAGGCACGCACACATTCCTTTGTCTAGGACAGACCTGTGTGCTGACTTCTGTTTGGGCAGGGCTGTACTGTTTGAAACATGTTTTTAACATCATACAGGGAAATCTTATAACTTCACATACAGTGTTGCCACACATTTTTTCAGGACAATACTGACCAGCAAATTATGAGTTTTCTACTTGAGGGAATTCTGTGCCAAAAAATTAAAAATTCTGCAAAATTCTGTATATTTTATTTGTCAAAATAAAACAATATAATCACTCTAGTTTCAATTAGTCTGGTAATTTATGTCAAAATACTTGTCAACAATACAGACAACAACAAAAAGATTCCTCCAGGAGTAGAGAGTTAAAGAAACGCCTATGAAAGTTGGGGAGTGCTGCAGGGGGCTGCGTGGGCCGCCCCAAAGCCCACCTACAGGGCACCCCCAGAGCCCAGACACCGCTCCACCCACCCACTTACCCCAGAGCCTTTACTCCCCCCAACTTCTTTACTGTCCTGCTGGGGGACATGGTACAGTGCAGCCCAGCCCTTCCTCACCCTTTGCCAGAGCCGGGTTTCTCAGACCCTCTCCGGTTCATGGGTGGGAGAGGATCAAGCTGGTCAGCTAGGGCATGCAGAGCCTCCATCCACACTGGACTGGGAGGTCCGTTCACTGTGAACTGGAGAGCTGGGCTCTGCAGAGTCCAGCAGCCCCTAATGGCCACCAGCTGTTCTGCAGCCCCAGTTCTGAAGGGAAAACATGAAATTCTGCACAGAACATTAATTGTATACAAATTCTGCATTGTGCAGTGGCACAGAATTCCCCCAGGAGTAGTTTTCAAATTATACCTTACAAGGCAAACCTTGTACAAAGATTATTACAATAGCGTGTAAGGTGTGAATACAGGGGTATATTCCGTCACAGAGGCAGCCCAAACTATTGGTATGCTTGGCTACATGCTTCTGTACACTGCTTTGATCAGTGGCTTGAGGGTAGAGTAATTAGGGTACTTTCCCTAACTTATCTGTATTCCAGATCCATATACCACAGTTTTACATGCCATTCATTAATACATATATAGAGGGGAAAAACTAGTATTGCCTCCCTAAAACCCACACTTCATGTCCTGCTAAGTTCAGAGGTGGGTTTTACATTTTCAGGTGGTGATCCCAAATCTCACATAATCCAAATAGAACAACGTCTGAAAATTACATTATCTACAGAGCATATAAACCTCTTCAGTGTTGCCTACTATTACACAGTGCCTAAAAGACCCTGCCAAATTACGTTTCAAGGAACATGAACATTTATAGGGCACAACAAACTTATCTGGAGGTATGCAGAAATCTTCTAGATAGAGCTCCCAACAATGAGTTATAGGTATTAACATTACATATTTATCTTTGGACTGGAATCTCACTTGCCAACCACATCCTCAACTCTTACTTCATCACTTCAGCCTGCTCTGCAACATGCCACCCCCTTTTCTCCACTAAGCTGCTCGTATCTTTCATAGACCATGCCTCATTTTCAGCTTCCTTAGACCAGGACTTTGATCTTTCTTTGGACGTTTCTTATCAACCCTCTAAATCCTTATCTGTTTAGGAAACATGAATTTTATATCTGTGGCAATTACTGCCAGACAAAAGATGAAGTGAGCTAGCAGCACACATCTTGATTTTTCATTGCAGAGGTCCCATGACGAGAGAACCAGGTGGCTGATCCACTCACAAGCAGAACCTCATCTCCTGCTGTCGGACTGAAGACATTCAAGACACCCTAATTTATTGTCTTAGAGCAAATAATCTACGTGCACTGGCAAATGACTTTCTGCAGTAGATATTTCTTTTACAGAGGCAGAAAGAGAGGTCACACACTCGGGCTCTGAGGCTCATAGCACCTCCTTCTGAGCCATTTGAAATGCTGGAGAACCACAGATTTTGGAATGCACTAGTAAAGAACAGGAATAGTCCAAAGAGAAGCAAGGCAAATTTCCTCTCAACAACCCATAAAAATGCCTCTATCCTGAAAGGGTTACATCAAGAGTGAAAAGGCAATTCAGTCTCCATATTTATCAATTCTCTGGCCCTTTAGTCAGCTTGTGACAGTGATTTTTTTTAAATGGACCTCTGGCAATTAGGCTCTAGAATTAGACTAGAGTTGGTTGAAAAATTTCAAACAAAACATTTTCTCATCTCAAAATGGGGTCCCAGCAAAATCAAAATTTTCTGTGGAAAATATTTATTTTGGTGGACTTCTCTGTCATGGAAACTCTAAATGAAAGGTTTTATTTCTGGTCAGGCGGACAATAATCTCACCAGATTATAAAACTGGGGCATAAGGGACCTGGCTCTACATCTCACCTGAGGTACAGCTGCAACTCAGGCAGACACAGAGATGAACCCTTCCCAAAATGAAACATTTAATTTTGGATCAATAATCAACAAGCCAAAACAATATGTTTCAATTCATCATTCAATAGCACTGAGCATCCTGTGAGTCAGTGGGAGTTGAGAGCACTCCGTGTAATAATAATGGGGTACCCAGGAGTACTGGTTAAAGACAAATGAATTTTATTTCCTGTTCCTAGTCACCTGACCTGAGTCAGGGTTTCTTAGGCTAAATCCCCTGTCACATAACAGGGGTCAGTATCAAGTAACTACAGTGGCTTCTGTCATGCTCAGTACCTCATAGAAGGCACTCAGCACCTTACAAGATTGGGATTGCCCTGTGTACATAACATGAATCTGTATTTTTTAAGCATTCTGAAAGTTTTCAAAAGCTTCCACTGAAACGAGTCATTGCTATTCAAAGTAAGATGCGAATCCTTTCTGTTTGGAGGTATAAGAGAGTCTTTTTTTCCAAATTCCTATGTGACATTTTATCTACATACTTTACAGTTTCAAAAGTATGTTCAATTTTGAAGCAAAACTCTTCTGAAGGTTTAATTTTTAATGCAGTCATTAAATTTGTATCCACAGTCACAAGATGTGTAATCAGTTTTGTTTTTCTAATTTAGAGTAAAGACCTTTTCATAGCTTATGCTTAACTAAAGCAATGTGAAAGAACCAAAATAATTAAGTTGACAACTGTCCACAAAATTATTTTTTAAACACTCTCTTTTTGCTGTGATAAATAGTCCCAGATTATATTTGATTGACAATATTAAGTCTGCACATCTGGACTAGCATTCTTGCATTAGAATGTTACTTAATGCTGACAAGACAGGATATTTCTATAACTCTTCAAATGGAACCATTATTTGCACAATCTTGCATAACATCCTTGATTATGATTTACAATTATTGTATAGGCTCAAAACCCGTTTCACCAGCTTCTGGGTCCCAACCAGCTAGACTTCAACAGAAATATAAGCTTTTGCCTTTTTTTTTTTTCTCTCCTGTCAATATTCAGTCCTTGCTATGGAACAAACAAACCTTCAGAGAGATTGTAAACAACTTAGCCATGAAATACAAAAACCATGCTAAATGAAAAGCTCTGCAACTGTGAAACCAGCACTAGATAAGAGTCCTTTTTGGAGAGAAAATCTTTCGTATTAATTTTAGAGCTCTGTAGTATCTTTCATACCTTTTCCCCATGGGCATCTTAAAATTGCCTGACAGCTTTTTATGCTTAATTGTCTTTTCCAGAAGTACTGCATCACCTGCAGAAGGTGACACATGCTTAGCACCAAGAGGACATGTGATCACACTTTCAAAACAAGTGCTTCTACAAACGGTAATTCTGCAGTGAGTCACGAGATCATATAGACAGCTGAATCCCGGCCCACATGTACATGTCAGTGTTTAAAACAGCACCTGAATCTTAGGAGATGAGTAAAGAAAAAAAATCTCAAACTCATAAGTTATAGGTTTCAGAGTAGCAGCCGTGTTAGTCTGTATTCTCAAAAAGAAAAGGAGGACTTGCGGCACCTTAGAGACGAACAAATATATTTGAGCATAAGCTTTTGTGAGCTACAGCTCACTTCATCAGATGCATTCAGTGGAAAATACAGTGGGGAGATTTATATACACAGAGAACATGAAACAATGGGTGTTACCATACACACTGTAGCTCACCTTAAGTGATCACTCTCCTTACAGTGTGTGTGGTAACACCCATTGTTTCATGTTCTCTGTGTATATAAATCTCCCCACTGTATTTTCCACTGAATGCATCTGATGAAGTGAGCTGTAGCTCCCGAAAACTTATGCTCAAATAAATTGGTTAGTCTCTAAGGTGCCACAAGTCCTCCTTTTCATTAGTTACAGTGGTCAGTCCTATAAAGTCAACATTTAATTAACAGCACTGCCACAGAAGCCACCAGGTAAACAGAGCTACATTTCATTGGCACACCTCTTTACAGTGTTGGGGGGACGCTCTGGAGAAGAGATACATAAGATGACAAGTGTTTGATTACTAAAAGCACTGTTTAGCATGTAGCACAGTGTTCTCCACAGGGAGGAGTTCAGAGAGAGGGAGCCATTGTAGCCAACTTAACCCCAAGTTAGGGAAAGGTAATATAAAAAATATATTAAAAAAATTTATTGCAAACTACTGCAATAACTTATTGAAGTAACTGCATGCAAATAGTGGGAGAGACATGGAGGAGAGATGCTGCAGGAAGGCACTGTCAGTTTTAGTTTCTTAATCTGGGAGGGAGGTTTTTTCTGTCCTGGAGGTTAGAAGGCTATGTTTAAGGACAGGCAGACAAAGGGCTGTGATCAAGAAAACAAATGGACAGTTAAACTACAAGAGTGGTTGGGAGGGTAGCAAGAAAGATGAAAAGGGTGGGAAAGACTTGTGTCAAATTATCCACTCATTCCTTCCTCTGGGAAATG
Source organism: Lepidochelys kempii (assembly GCF_965140285.1). NCBI lineage: Eukaryota > Metazoa > Chordata > Testudines > Cheloniidae > Lepidochelys > Lepidochelys kempii. Next base: position 88,358,606 of record NC_136384.1, read on the forward strand.
TGAGAAGCCAACTTGCTGCTGGAGAAGTTTAACAGCCCACCTCCTTTTTCCCCACACTGGTTGATGGGGCTGCAGCACTTTGCAGACAAGTCATGGAGCGTCTCCACAACAGGGAGCTACTGCACCACCGTGCAGTGAGGGTGAGTTTTCCATCCAATACACCGTTTTAGTGCCATCCTTCAAAATAAAAGGAAATTCATAAGGCGCTAGGTTCTTCTTTTAGTATTCCATGTATGGCCCAGTCTACACCAGAGTTCAGACTAAGTGGAATTGGTTTGTGGCAATGTTTGGCCGACCAGCCAGGCAAGGCGAACCTGTACCACAACAACACTTAAACTATGCAACATCAGGACCTAGACTGGAAGAGTTCTAAATGCACTTATATCATATGAGTGGGCCCCATCCAAACTGGTTAGCAAAACCACATATGTAGGGCAGGTTGAAAGTTTTCTATTTCATTGCAAGAAGTGTCTCCTTTCTGCAGAAAATTACAACTTCCCGCCCAATCACCAAAAATCTTCAATCTGGAAATGTTAAAACTCCATTTTTCTGTTTTTGGTTGAAACAACATTTCAACATTCCAAATCAAAATGTTTAGTTTTGTCCCATTTCAACATTAAACCATGTCCTTCTGAGCCGCTGATGCAGTATGTCATGGGAGTTGTTCTCAGTAAATATTTACCATTTAATGGCAACTACTTACATTGGTAAACATTTTAAATCTGCTACATTTGCCTTAGATACAGTTATCTCAGTGTTTACATACTATAGGGAATACTGCAAATACTGGAGTGACATTATTTGAATTTCTAAGGTAATTTGCATGTTAAGGATGACTAGTATCCTTGAGATTAGACCTTTGAATCAGTCTCTAGAAAGTGGAATTCTCACAAATCTTTCCAATCAGGTATTGACTGAGCTTTCACTGCTGGGATTAGCAAGTGAATGTAATAGAAGTTTAAGGTTTAAAATCAAATTGGAATTCCTGGAAAACAGATAGTGCTGCATAATAAAACAAGATAAATCTCTAATAGTGAATTTAAATGCTTCAATCAATGTATAGTCCTGACTTCTTGTATATTCAAAGCTCAATCTGAAAGCTTATTTTTCAGAGAACATGCCTGATGTCAACTCTGTGAAAATCATTATTGCAACTTCATTTCAAACTCTTCCTTGTTGAAGCCATAAAATGTGTTAAAGGCTCCTGTGGATATTTAAGTAGAGACATGCAGTCAGTGGAAGGGACATCCCAAGGCAGATGTTTTTACAGCCTATTGTACTTTTCTAAATTCATGGGACCATTATCACATGAGCATCCAGGCAGGTTTTCCAGGACCTATTCAATCAACACTAGTACATTTCCAACAACATCTTTATGATACCAAATTTTAATGGTGTCACCATCCTATTTGGAATTTGGTTGTAACACTGATGGAAAAGTTTTGCATACACCTTCTTCATTACATCATTCAGTGGGAGTGAATACTTTTACGTTTTTTTCTCTCTCCCAAAAATAGGCATATATATTTTCAACACACACAAATACAGACAGACTCAGATCATCCATGCAAATAGGTCTGATATACGTTAATAATCAGAAAAGCAGTAAGCATGTATCAGCTTTAGTGGGTTTTTATGCTCTTACAGATGCAAAGAATTAGATGCCTACCTGTACTAGATGCGCGAGTGAGACTGCTTGCTACCTTGTGATAATTGATGTTTAAAATGACCTTGACAAGAAACATTAATAGCCTTTGCAAGCTCTACAAAGTAGTAAGGCAAACATGTTCTTCCATCTTGATCACTCCTACTATAAGTCATCCAAACACCTGACCTAACATTGCGTGGAGATGTAAGTACACTGCAGAAGAATTATTTATTTGATGGAAATGCAGGGCTATTTTCTTTATATTTCCTTTTTAAAGGAGGACTTTTCTCTGTGGAGTAGTTTTCAAGCTGAACTCAATATAGTGATGGACAAATTTCAGTCATATGATTTGAATTCAGATGCAACAACCTTGGAGGAAACTTTTATATTTGTGTTCCATGACACACTAGAGAATTGTTTTTTCTCTTGTGAACTGGCTACATATAGACAGTGCAAGGAATTTCCATTAATGAGTGAAAACACAGTCTGGAACCACTGATTAGATTTAAGTTCAAAATCTGCAGTACAATTGTCTAGCTATGTGGGACCTCCATAATTTGGGGCCACAGTCATAATGCATCTTCCCCCAAGGACCTGTACACCCTGTCATGTACAAGTACAATTATTCATGGACACAAATTTGTCCTTGAAAAATAAGAGCACTGGTTGAGGCTTGACCAAGTATCAAGTATCTTAATTCCTTAGCAATTTTTTCCCCAAACACATTGGCTGTGGTACCCGTTGCAAGAAGAGCCCTGTCAAGATCTGATATTTTTTTTAATTGCAAGTTATTTCAAAGTACTGTGCAATTGGCTGGAAACACTGCATGACCTAAAACCATTGACACTCCTGTTTGTTTAAACCCTAGCATGTTGGAGATATTGTATGTCGAGAGAGTAGAAGAGGCTGTGATCCTATTATAGTAAACATCAAAATAAAAGCAATAATGATCTGGTTGATGATAACCTGGGAAGTCTGGACAGTGATGCTGTATCTGATTCAGTGCTTCCAGAATAGGGAAGGAATACACAAGGACAATAACCTGGACTATCTATGTTATTCAGAATAGCTTGGACTACCTGTGTTGCTCATAAAAGATTTAAGTAAAACCAGAATACCTTCTTTTTCTAAAAAGTGGGACTGACACCACTACCTTGATGCTTCTGTAAGGTATTTACAACTGTACTTCATGAGTATAGAGTGGGAGTAAAATGCTACTACATCAGAATTCTATCCACTTAGTTTTCACCCTCCTAGTACTCTGCATGTGTAAATTAGCATAGCTCTATGCTACTCTCCCCACAGTAGTAAACCTCCTAGGCCTTGTCTACTCTGCACTTTCATCATTAAAACATTTGTCGCTCAGGGGTATGAAAAAACACCCCCCTGAACGACAAACGTTTTAACGTCGAAAAGCGCCAGCGTGGACAACACTTGGTCGGCTGGAAACACTCTCCGGCCAAGGAAGCTACCGCCCCTCATTGGGGGTGATTTTCTTTTGTTGTCAGGAGAGCCCTCTCCTGGTGAGAGAGCGCAGCTACAATGTGTGCCTTACAATGGCGTGGCTGTTGTGCACAGCGTAGACATAGCCCTAGTAAAGCCTGTCAGGACTCCTGGGCATTTAGGCCTAAATCCTCAAAAGGTATTTAGGCAACCAACTCCCATTGATTTCAATAAGAGTTAAGCGTATACATATCAGAAGATCTGGACATTAAGTCCTGCTCCAATTCCCATTAAGATGAAAGGGAGATCGATTAGATGCTTAATATCCCACTAAATGACCAAATTCTCTGCTGGTGTGAACTGGTTAATGGAGCAACAGCCATTTACACCAGTAGATAATCTAACCAAAAGCCTCAAGCATGCGTGAAGCTCTCAGGATTTATGGTCATATTCTGATTTCACTTACGTGGGTATAAATGAAGTCAGTGTAGTTATTCCAGACTTATGCCAATAAACATAGATCAGAATTTAGTCCATTAATATCAATGGGATTTACAAATACACAAGGAGAAAGAGGAAGACCAAGGACAGGGTAGGTTCATTACTCAACGAGATAGGAAAAACAATAATGGAAAACGCAGGAATGGCCAAAGTGTTAATGTCTTTTTTTGTTTCAGGTTTCACCAAAAACGTTAGCAGTGATTGGACGACTAGCATAGTGAATATACGTGTAAATGGGGTAGGGCAAGAATTCAGGGGCACTCATGTATGTACTACTGAAGTAGATGTGGGAGAATATAATGAGGATTCTGGAGTTTTTTGCTGGAGGGATTGGTTTTGGTGGCTACCAGTAAATTTTATACCTTGGGGAACTGGACAATACGCTCTTTAGTGTCCTGTGATTCTTATAATTAAAATGGTATTGACTTCATACACACAGACATACATACCCAATGGTTCGCATAGTTAAGGATGGAAGCAATGGAAATATAATAGAGTGAGAGAAAAAACGCTTTGTCTTCTGAACTCTGATCAGTAATAATCAGCCTGATGTTCTGGAAACAAAGAAGCATGCAAACTCAGGTGAAAAATTTTAAATACTGTAAGACATGCCATAAGTTTTGAAGTCTTAAGAAAAACCCAGCCCATCTGATCTCTGAAATGAACAGAAGGAAACATTCCCCTTGCCTTCTCTAACAGGTTCTATATGTATTACCAGGAGGTGATAATTCAGGAGATATCTTTAATTCTAACAATTGGAAACAACCTGAGGGCTGCAAATATATTATTTTTGGAAACTGCATCCCTGTGTTATAAATAAATCCCATTAATTTATGGTCACATTCCCAACAGCTGAGGTGCACAGTCAAATGCAGTTAGTGAACTGTTTCACCATAAATCAAGTCTTGGTTTGCAGTGTCAATGGTACTGTTGAAATGGATCATTTTAATGGTTAAAAAACATTTTAGAATATAGCTGCATTTTACAGTAATGATTATTGTTTTGTCTCTGATATTTAAATGGCAAGGATTTATAAACCTTGTTAAATTTCCCAATGCATAAATAGTTTTTAAAAAGATAAATTTTAATGAGACTTTTAACAGAGAATAAAAATTCACTCTCTCAGAAAATTGTTTTCGTACAGAATAAATAGCAGTTGTTATTCTGAATTATAACGATCATTACCATTACATTGCACAAATCCAAGGCTTGTTGGCTTTTACCACATCTGAATGTTACCCCCACATGAAGATAATTGTTCTCTAAGGCACTATCTGTGGTAGGGCCAATGCCGAAATGCACTGTCATAGCAGCACTCTTCTTTTGGATCATACAATGGGACTGATCTAACTCCCTGAGATCAATGGGAGTCTTACCATTGACTTTAATGAAAGCTGAATCAAGCCAAATGCCTGTGTGAATGCAAGAAGAGCCCAGCTGTTGAGCAACTCCACACTTTTGACATGTTGAAGTGTGGGTTTCTCCTGCCCAATGGTGCCAGCACCACTGGCCTGCACAGAATGGGTCCCCATTCTCTTCCACGGAGGGAAGGAGTCCAGCGCTCTGGACTGAGAAGTCTGTGTTCTCCCTGGGCATTAGAACTGACATTGTGCCCAGCCCAGACACAGACACAGACACAAGTGGTAGGGAAAGGTTCATTATGCTCTTTTCTCTCCCACCTGGGAAAGGCTGGACCCATTCAACCCCAAAATGTTTTTAAATTTAAATTTTAAATTTGAAGCAAGTGGAATGGCACTGGGCTCAAGGTTTCTTTTTCAGCTTTATTAATTATAAGATCAAAGAAGCTTGTGTATTGTGACCTTCTCTCTTGTAAACCTAATTTTATATTATTGATTAAACACTGAAACCTAGTTAAGTAAATTTTATTAAAACTGTTTAATTGTGGGATAATTTTCACTTCTATCTTTTAATCGTATATATTATGTTGTTTTATAATATACCACCTATGCCTGTGCAATGATTTCCAAGAGGACCAGACCAATCTAGCAAAATCTGATCCTTCATTCATTTGAATGGACATTTCCTATGTTGTGCCACCATCATACTTGCTCTTACCTGTGGCCCCGGGATCAAGGGCTATAGACAGGTGCCTTAAAGCAACCTATGCCACCCCCTCTTCAGGTGCATAATACAAGCATACCTGAGGATCTGACCCACAATAAACATTTGTCACTCTTGTGAATTTTAACAAGAAATATGTTACTTTGTATGGAGTGAATCTTTTAAAAAATGTTTTGATTAGTCAGAATGTATTAATGTAAGTATTATAGTTTAAAATATATATTTAAAGACAACTATTGATCAATCAATTGATTTCATTCTTTGACAGAGGACCCAATCCTGTAATCTTTGCACCTGCAAAAATATCACTATAATCACTGACGTTTCTAGTATGCCAGGAAGACAGGTTCAGATCCACAGAAAAAAAATCTATGCTTTAATGCCATGTTCAGAAGATATTCTCTTTATTATGACATTTTGAAGACATAGAAGAACAAATATCCTTTTCGTTTTGGTACTAAGATTGGCATTTAGCAAATTTCTCCCCAATCCAGTCCAATTAAAGGGAAAATAGTTATTTTTTATAAAAACTATTATCCTGTGAAATCAGTGTCAGCCTCATTCCTGCTTGCTTTCCACTAATTTGCTTTCCATTATCTTTTATTTTTGGTATCTTACAATGATGCCAAAAATAAAAAAGGAAAGTTACACAAATTTCTGCATGATATGACACAAAAAGTGCATATAAAAATTGTGTGGGTAAAAAGCATATCATATTCTAGGGAAAAAGCAAAAGGATTGGAAGTTTGGTTTGGAATTTAGTGCATTTAGCTAAAGTATCCAAATATCTTAGAGGCTGATGATGTTCTATGAATTGTGTGGGCAGGGGGAGAGTGCGCTTTTGGCTAGTGAAATTTCTGTTTTCTTCTGGTTAGATAAGAAATGCTACAGACGTTCATTTTTTGTATTATGACAACACTTCAGAACCAGGAAATAGAGAAGCAGATAAAAACACATACTTTTTTTTTTTTTAAATGAAACCGGAATTTTATCTAGCTTGAGACAGGTTTGTTTCAGGTTTAGGTTGGCTCTTAATTTGTCTGAAACAGCTCACCTCTCCCTTATTTTATTTGTGTGTCTATGTTTTTCTTCACTCATCTTACAAGATCGTTTTGGTGATTTTTTTTTTTTTTTTGCTTGATTGACTACATTCCATTTGCTGAAACTTGCTTGTAACAGATTCTGGTTTCTGCTTTTCACTCTCCTTTATAACTGGGGATAATTCACAATAGCATGAGTTTCAGCATGATATTGATCTGCCTTCCATTTATACTTTGGCTCATGTTGCATTTCAGTAACAGTGAGGAGTTTGTCAGTGACCAAGTATTGATCTAAGTTATATTTGCTGTTGCCACAACACCTCATAATAAGTTATACTCTGCTTGAAAATGGTTCAGCCAGGATGGGTCAAAATGCATTCAAACTGTCAGATTCTCTAGTTTGTCATACGTTTGCTGAACAATCTTCTGTCAAAGATGAACATTGTTTATAGAAAAAATACTGCCTTCTTCTGCCCCAATGATCCAGACTTCCAGTCACACACCTTTAGTCCATATACACAGTTAAGTGTCATCTGGATCCAGTTTTGTCAGTTTTTATGCTAACATGCAGTGCCAAAACCATTGGACAGTGAAAGATGCACAGTGATGTACTTTGACATCCTGTTACTCAATTTGCATGCTGATAACTGGTTTTCCGAGCTTCACAACTAACCCTTTTTGGAATGTACATTAAACCCTTTCTGGAATGTACAGGAGTTGTGCAGTGGTGTTCTGGGGAGATCTAAAAGCTACAGAACAGTTTTGGTTTCATTTTAGGGAAAGAGAATTAGGATATTTGCTTGTACAACAGTCAGTAGTAATTCTTATCCCAGAAAGCATTTATTAACACTTCAGGGAGTTAAGTGCAAATTGTCAAGTTTTGGCCTCTATTTGTGACTGCAGTTTTTACACATTATTACCTGAGCACACAAATAATAGACTTCACACACACACAACCCATTTCTGGGCATTGATTAAATGCATGTAAGATTTAAATATATAGATTATATTATTTACATAGCTTTTGAGGCCAGAAGAGAACATTATAATGTATATAATTTATCCTGATACCTGCATAACAAAGGCCTTAGATTTCATTCAGTGATTCCTGCATCTAAACCAAATTGTGTTTGAACTAGAGCATATCTTTTACAAAGATATGCAGCCCTGAGTTAAAGATTCCATGGGATGGACAATTTAACATATGTAAGTGATAGTATACAAAAATGCACACACAAAGTTGTGCATGCACTAATTGAAAAAACTTGGCCCTTCAAACAAATGCAGGTGATAATGACTGACCTGGGTGAATGGGTAAGTGTGATGGATGCTAAGGAGCCTCACTCCAACAAGGAAGCAAGTGAGCATCTGGTACAGGTGCTTAATGGACAAGGCCTTGTGTTGTAGAAGTGATCCCTGTGGTGTTCCTTACAGAAGTGTTTCTCAAGCTATGATGCTGGACTCCTTGTGGGAGTGCAACCCTATGAGAAATTAGAAGAAAAAAATTATTTTTTACTCAAGACTTGCAGAAGCAAACCCCATCACTAAATATTCAGAATTCAGTGCAGATAACAGATATTCAATAGAAGGTTTCTCATGATAAACCTAAAGTGGAAATGACCCATCAGGAAAAAAAACAGACATTTTACCCACAGGGTTAAATATTCTTCCCCAAATGTAGAATATTCTTTCGAATATCAGTCTCTCTCTTTTTTTTTTTTTTTTAAACCGCACTTAAAAAATATATGTTTTCATTACGAAGGCTAGACTACTTAGTCTCTCCTTAAAGGAGGAACTATGGAAAGATAGGAGAAACCCTGTGTTAACTTCCATTCTACAGTCATTTAACTCTTTCTGCAAACATGCGGTAATCAGCCCTATGAAACTGCATCTGACTACAGTATAAGTGTTCCTGAAGGCGTCCGGGAAAGTTCCACAATTTACAACCACCACCACCACCACCCCAAAACAAGAGGAGGTTCCAATCTAAAGGAGACCTAGGGGGATTGGGCCAGAAATTGTTTCCCAGTCTGGTCCATATGTCAGAGAGGAAGATTCAATTAGTTGCTTCCCATTTTTATCCCTTGTCAAGAGAAGGGATTGGAGTGATCCAGGAGTTGCTGAATAAACCAAGACCACTGGGCCTGAGACGGTTGGTTGTGTTGCTTGTGCCTGAAGTCAGCATTAGAAACCACTCGTTCTTTCCCAGTGCTCACCCTTTCTCTATTGTCCTTGGTCTGCCTGCTGCTGTAGGAGGTTGAGTACAGATAGTCATAAAAATGACCATACTGGGTCAAACCAATGGTCCATCTAACCCAGTATTCTGTCTCTGACAGTTCCCTGTCAGTTGTAGGTTTAAGGATACCCTAAGCATGGGGTTGCATCCCTGACCAATTTTGTTAATAGCAATTGATGGACTTATCCTTCATAAACCCAGTCATACTTTTGGCCTTCACAATACCCCATGGCAATGGTTGATTGTGCATTGTGTGAAGGAGTAATTCCTTGTGCTTGCTTTAAACCTACTGCCTATTCATTTCATTGTGTTCCCACTATTCTTGTGTTATGTGAAGGTGCAAACACACACTTCCCTTTTACTTTCTTCATACCATTCATGATTTTATAGGCTTCTATCATATCCCCCCCTTAGTCATCTCTCTTTTCTAGGTTGACCAGATCCAGTCTTTCTAATCTTTCCTCATCTGGAAGCTGTTGCATACTCCTAAATATTTTCATTGCCCTTCTTTGTATCTTTTCTAATTCTAAAATATCTAGTGTTCTTTGTTTGCCAACACCCTGTGTTGAGTTTTAACAGCTGGACTCATGTCTAAATATTATTATAACAGACAAATAAGTACAGTTGACAAACATTTACAAGCTGTCCTGATGCTCTAATTAAAATGAAGGAAAAGGAGGTACTCTGCTGGGATTCTGTGGAGGGCAACAACAAAATGGAACAGGCAATAAAACAACCATATTTCTCATTTTCCTTTACTGAAAACTTCCTTATAGGATTGCCACCTGTTCAGGGTTTTCTTTTCCCTTTGTTTCCTTAGTTTGAAGGCATTCCCATCACTCCCTAGTTGTTTGGGGGAGGGGTGATTGTTGATTTGTTTGTTTTAAGTAAAGTATTTGGCTTTCCACCATGCTGCTCTTATGGACTGACAGCTAAATCAGGCCTGCCTCTGCTGCTTCTAATATAGATTAATCTACTTCAGATTAGGGTGACCAGATAGCAAGTGTGAAAAATCGGCTGAGGGGTGGGCGTGGGGGGTTAATAGACACCTATATAAAACAAAACCCCAAATATCAGAACTGTCCCTATAAAATTGGGACATCTGGTCATCCTACGTCATATGCGATTGAGGTCTTTCAACTCTGGAGCTGAACAGGAGAGGAAGGACTGCTGTGGAGCAAAATATTTTTAATTTTTTTTTAAAAAAATCTTTTCTTTGTGGAGAATATTTCCCTCCCCATCCCCACCCATCTAGAAAAACAAAATCTTCAAAGAGACCATCTTTCCACAGAATGAAACATCATTCCCTCAGAAAAAACTTGAAATGTAAAGCTGTTTGAGGCTTCATTTTTCCAGCACTGGGTGGATTTCACTGTCCTTAAGAACGACTGGATAGTGATGACAATCATTGTCTGGTATAGGTTTCAAAGTAGCAGCCGTGTTAGTCTTTGAAAACTATTTCTCCAAGTTAGCCAGAGTAGCAGCCGTGTTAGTCTGTATCTGCAAAAAGAACAGGAGTACTTGTGGCACCTTAGAGACTAACAAATTTATTTGAGCATAAGCTTTCATGGGCTACAGCCCACTTCATCGGATGCATAGAATGGAACATATAGTAAGATAGATAGATAGATACACATACTGATAAGTTGGAAGTTGCCATACAAACTGTGAGAGGCTAATTAGTTAAGATGAGCTATTATCAGCAGGAGAAAAAAAAAATTTGTAGTGATAATCAAGATGGCCCATTTAGACAGTTGACAAGAAGGTGTGAGTATACTTATCTTAAGGAAACAGATTCAATATGTGTAATGACCCAGCCACTCCTAGTCTCTATTCAAGCCCAAGTTAATGATATCTAGTTTGCATATTAATTCAAGCTCAGCAGTTTCTCATTGGAGTCTGTTTTTAAAGCTTTTCTGTTGCAAAATCGCTACCCTTAAATGTTTTACTAAAGTGACCCATGCCCCATGCTGCAGAGGAAGACAAAAACCCCCCAGGGCCTCTTCCAATCTGCCCTGGAGAAAAATTCCTTCCCGACCCCAGATATGGCGATCAGCTGAACCCTGAGCATATGGGCAAGATTCGCCAGCCAGATACCCAGGAAAGAATTCTCTGTAGTAACTCAGATCCCACCCCATCTAAAATCCAATCACAGGCCATTGGGCCTATTTACCATGAATATTTAAAGATCAATTAATTGCCAAAATCATGTTGTTATCTCATCATATGAACTTTCCTTAGGTCATTTTAAATTATAGAGAAATGGACAGTGTCACAACATAGTTATTTTGAACACAATGCCATTCTCTTCTAAAACCAATACACTGCTTCCATGATGCGTAATAAAGATTCTGAGCCATGAGGTTTTGCTTGATCATTTTGTAATAATAGACCATTTATAATATCACTCCTCAAAATGGATCCAATTTTGTTCACCTTTGGTGCAAAGTCAACGGCTTGAATAGAGTTGCACCAAGGAGGAATTTGGAGCCTTATGACAGAATAATCAACAACACAGCATAATGAGTGACTAGATTGAAAAGGAAAAGTCATTTATTTTGTACTGAATCGAAGTGCATTGATTAAGGGCTGGTCTTCACTATGAGGAAATTGACACTGCTGCAATCAATGCAACAGGGATCAATTTAGCGGGTCTAGTGAAGACCCGCTAAATCGACGACAGAGCACTCTCCGATTGACCCCGGTACTCCAGCTCTCCGAGAAGGGTAAAGGAAGGAGACCAGAGAGCATCTCCCATTGATGCAGCACAGTGAAGACTCTGGGGTAAATTGACCTAAGCTACCTCGACTTCAGCTACGTTATTCACGTAGCTGGAATAGCATAACTTAAGTTGACTTACCCCTGTAGAGCAGACAAGCCCTAAATGCCCCTAATGGATTGTTAGTTAATACAATGGTGTACTGATTACACAAGTTATTCCTAAACAATTTGGACTATCTTGCGAACAAGAAAAAAAATGCATTCTATTCCTTCAACACCCTCTCCCTCAGCTCTTGCTCTTTTATAACAACATCCTTCTCGATTGAGAAGGAAAGCAATGGTGTTTTCTTCAGTGGCTCACCAGGGGATATTTTTATAGTACTTATTAAAACATTGCTATGACTTGGGTATTTAATATTCTCATGCATATTTATCCCTTTCTAAAGATCATCTGATGAAAATTGCCTCTCACCTTGATTAAAGAGACCTTTCAGGATCTAAACTTGTACTAATAAATATTAATCTGCATCCCAACAGGAAATCAAAACTGTCATCTCATGTTTAATGTGGTTTTTTACCCCTTCCTCTAATTGTTATTTTGTAGACATTCTATAAATATTTTTTATTAACAGACTGATAGCATAGCCTTCAAGCAGACATCTAGACGTCTCTTCTGGTACCTCACACCCTCTTCGTTATGTAAACAACTCAGTCTCAGTTGTACCTTCTTAATTGGGTTCATTTGTAGGCTATAAATGTTGTTTACATGTTTCTTTAAAAGGAAACAGATTTTAAATGAAGTGACAAAAATGGACTAAATCTGAACTTGCAGAGTAATCTTCTTGCTCCTTTGGTTCTTACCTAGGACCCAATTCTAGGAGGTACTCTGTGCCACCAATGAATTTTGAAAGTATTCTCTACTACACTGAGGTCAGAGGGATTTGAAGGCTCTCAGAACCTTGTAGGAGGGATTCAACACCTTGCAGGACTGGGCCCTGAAAGCTCTCAGCAATAGGCTAGCTGATCTAAATGTAGCTAAATGTCTACACAGCATGTAAGTGCAGCATTTGACAGAATATGTTCAAAACTAGTAAATAAATACAGGAAAGTTTTCTTCGTTTGCTCCCACTCCATCCTCCTCCTTTACATCTCATCTAATTTTTTTTTAAACCAAGAATATCACTGAAAGTGTTTCCATAATGATTTTATACAATTTAAAGGGACAAATACAAGCCCACCCTACATAATCATAGAGGCCCAAAATGTAGTGTAAATGCAACCTCACTAGGAAAGCTAGGCCACAAATCCCTGCATATTGGAGAGTACAAAGGCCCTATGTGATGGAACATGCTGGTAAGTGTAAGCAGATGGTTAAGTTAGTGATGGGTGTGGGCTGAGATAAGCCATTACTACCAGCAGCAGAAAGGCAATGGAGAAATAAGCAGAGCCCCTCAGCCTGCACCTCATAGTGTCAGGGGACAGTAATTCCCAGTGGCTTAAACACCTATGTGGGCCCCTCCAGCCAGGGCAGCAGAAGCTGCTGCTGTCTTTCATGGGCATTCTTTCAAAAACCCCTGTTGGCCCCATCAGAGCCCTCATGAGCCCCAGCACCTACAGGACAGGATATCACCAGGGCCATCAGCAGAGAGAACCCTCTGTGACATCTTCTCTTTTCATTAGCCACCTAATTGGACCAGTCAGTATTCATCCCCCACCAGGTACCTAAACTTATTTTCTTAGTCTCCTTCGCCACCATTCTCCTTCCACTCCTCCTCTCCTGTTTATATGTAACCCACTGATGAGTGTGTGTTACAGGTCCCCCACTGTGCCAATCCACAGATATGAGTGGTTACAGCCCCAGCTTGGCTCTAAACTCATGCTTGTAGCTCTGGAAGTCCCTGATTCAATGCCCAATGTATTGGCCACGAAGGGAGCCATCACACATAGTCTGTTCCTCTGTTCCTGACCATGACCTGCTTTCCCTTTCCTCCGCCCACATGTGCCCTCCAAAAAAATGCAAGCCATGGTTAATTACTTAGAAATTACATACATTATGTATATTATTTTAAACTGGGGGAAAAATCAGCAACTAGGAGATATATAGAGAAGGCATGAGAGACTGTGACCTTTCTCTCCCCAGCAGGGGGCAATGCCAGGAGCTGCGGAAAGCTACCTTAGCACATTTGAAACTCTTAAGGGTTCTCTCTGTTTGGCTATGTCCTTCTCTCTTCATTCACACACAGCTACCTGTTGCAGAAGGCTGTGAAAAAGAGATGGCGAGAGAAACATGCAGTGTTTTCGTAGCCATGTTGCTTCCAGGGTGTGAGAAAGATAAGGTGGGTGAGCAATAGCTTTGGTCCAATAGAAGATATTACCTCACCCACCTTGTCTCTCTCATGGAGAGAGAAGGAGATATACTTGAGTTTGCTAGGCTGAAAGAGAGGAAAAGGGATTGGTGGTAGGAAAGAGAGGAAGGAAGCTAAAATCCTATAAAAATTATGAATCCTGTTCTTATCATCGCCTTGTTTGGCTTGCTTATATGTTGCAACCCTTTCCCTTTCGTCTTTCTAGATTATAATTTCTTTGGAGCAGCTCTGTAGTTTTGTATATGTTTAGAAAGCATTCAATACCTATTGGACACTTCCATAAGCTAATTTATAATTAAATCATCATCTTTGTGAGGTGCCTTGTGCACTATAAGCACAAGAGAAAAAAATAATACTTATGAGTTATGGCTGATGGGACAGAATTAAAGGAGACAAAGGAGGAAGAAAAGGATGGTGGAAAAAAATCAGAAGACCAAGCGCTCCAAAGCAGGTAAGGCCATGCATGGTGCCCAGGCATCAACACCCATCCAGGCCCACCAGGCTACTTTTGACATTTAAAAGTGTGGTAGGTAGTTACAGGAAGAGAGTGTGGAGGAGTAAAATAACAAAAACAAACATTACAAACATGACAAATATCCTGGACCTAATTACATGATGCAGCATACATCACACTAGCAATAGGCTTATTGACCAAAGCGTATCTAAAGCAGATCTCTGACAATCATATTATTAGCAGGAGCTGCTTTAATCTAATTTATTATGGTAGATAATGTTGTATCTACTATTATAGGTGAGATTGGGAGCACTGCCCATTATTAAGGTTGCCTGACACTTTCCATTGTAAGATTTATCAGTTGCTTATAACTTTGCCAAACTTCAACCATTTGGGCTGAAATTTTCCATGCCAGGTATCTGCCTCAGGTTGAATGTTTTGGGAAAGTTTCATCCAAAAAATATTAGCCATTTCCATAAATGAAGCTGGGGAATATATACTATTTTGCCCATAATAAAAATGTATGGTGACCTTTTGTGGCGTTGGAGCGGGGTATTGAAATTTGGCAAGGGAGTGGCCTTTGTGTCAGGGATGTGCCTTTTCTTGTCCATAAGAAAATCTATCAAAATTTGGCAAACTCATATCTTTGGGGGAAAAAATCACAGTTTATACATTCTCAATAGAAACTTCTTAGAGCTAAATACCTCAAAGATTCTGTTCACACTTGGCATGCTCCAGCCTAGGGCTGAGCAGAACTTTCCCTGCAATTGCAGCTCTGAACTGCTGATCCACGCTGGGTCCTGGTCTGGGCACTCAGATGGAGAACAGAGACTCTGTCTCTCCTGTTCATTCAGTGACTCCTCACACATAGTTGTTCCAGGCACTGTAGAGGAGGAAGCAGCCTCATTTCAATGCCGAAGTCACAAGAGCCAGACCTATGGGGGTGAGGAGAGCTGAGGAGAGACTGGGCCTGGGACTGAGAGCCAAAGAGGGGATTGTGACTGTCTTGGCAAGGAGACTGGGTGCACGGGAGGAAAATGGGAGAGGGAGAAGGAGGAGCCAAGGGAGATTGACAGGATAAGGAGACTGAGACTGAGAACCAATGAGATGGAGGGAAGGAAATTGAAGTGGGAGGGAAGACAGATCTCATGAGCTGGGGTACTTGGGGAGAAATGGGACTGGCAAGGCAAAGGAGACTGGGACAAGGAGCCTGAGGAGAGGGATTAGGACTGTGAACAAGTGAAGATTAGGAATGTGGGTGGGGGGCAACTGGAGGGATGGTTTAAGTGAGAGAAAAAACAAGGAGCTGGAGGTGGCAGAGGAGTTGGGAAACTAGGAACGTCTTATTGGATAAGACAACTGGGACTGGGGGGAGACTGGACATGGAGGATCCACAGGGGTGAGACTCGGACTTGCTGGGAAAGAAGACCAGGATTGGAGTGAGAAGTATCAGGAGTAAAGAAAAAGACTATCTAGGTGAACAGAATGGAACTGAGATGAGGAGCCAATGACTGGAAGACAGACAAGTCTGGCACAAGGAGAGGGTGAAGGAGAAAGGGCATAAAGGAGTCACACTTCCAGGGGGGTTCTGCCTTTTCAGTTTGCTTTTTAAAAAGACTTAGGAAATTACATACACACACTATTCTTGTTGCAAAATCAAAGCAAAGGAACTGCCAGAATAAGATTGTCTGATCCTTAATTTAGCCACCTTGTGCATAAGCATAATGATACAATCTTTAATCACAGGATATTAATGCTGGTTTTCCTCGTGTGTGTGTCTGTTTGGAGATCCTTTCTGCCAGGCACCAAGTGAATTTAGCCTCATATTTGAGACAGTGAATTCACTATTAGTCTTGTCATGTAAATATAGGTAGAAAATGTGTTTTATAAAACTAGAGCTAGCCACAGGGCTCAAACTGGGTGAGTATACAAGCATGCAACTCTGAGCGAGACACCTTTTTGCTGCACTGTTTCATAGCTCCCACAATCACAAGCAGCAGACAATTCTGAAGTGCAGCTGCTTAAGACTAGGCATGCAGTTCCAATTCAAGCAGCTGCTTCCCAGCGCTTTGACACCAGCCAGCAGAGGGGACACAGCCAGAGCCACTCACAAGGAGCTGCCGTTGCCCAATGGAATGGCTACCATGATCCTTTACCCCTGGTGCATGTGATGCCAGTAGAGCTGCCAAAAGAATGATCAGGAGTACCAAGACTTACTTAGCAAGGAGGAACACAGGAGCCCCAGCAAGGGGTAAACACAGAGCTTGTGAAAATGAATGGGAGCATCCTCATGAATTCAGAGCTTCCAGTTAGACCAAAAATACCACAAGGCAAGTCTTTTTATGTTGTTTCTTGGCACATTTCTTTCCAGTTTTGGCCATAACCAAAAAAGCACATGAAAAACAAAACCAACCAACCAATGGGAAAATATTATCTGAACCTCTTTAGAACATCAAGAATGGTTCAATTATGGCTCAATTAAAGTGTGTGGTAATCCTGTATGATTCCATATAGGAAGTCCCTGAAAGTCTTCAATTGATTTTGGATCAGGCTTTGTGGTAGCTGATCAGGAGCAGGCTCTGTCTTTACTTGGATTGGAGAACTGTAAGGAAGACCTAAATACTGAAGCAAATAGATCTGGTGATATAGTGACATGCTTTCCTCTGGATCAAGACTGAACCTGCATTCTACTATAGGATGAGGGATATGGTCTTGCCGGATATGCCATCTTAGAGATGATATGTAAAACCAAGGTCCTTACTAATCGTGGCTATTAAAGGAACCATACCACTTTTTAAAAACACAGTGTAGGATATTCGTTAACTCAGGTGTGCCTATCTAAATTATACCTTCTCTGTGGAGAAAACACTGTCTCTTTAGCTGTGTTTATACAGTGCCCAGCCAGTCATGAATGGGATCTTTGGGTGCTACCATAATAATTCACTTAAAGTATAGAAATCTCTTGCAGGATAGGTAGGAAACTATTTCTCCAGACAGTCTAGTTTCCGGATCACATTTTTCTGAAATGTAATCCAGACATGACTACAAATTTTAAAATAAAAATCTGCTGCCTTTTCAGATCTCTTGGCTACAGCTTCCTGGTCATGCTCATGGGTAATTAGAGGATCAGATCTGAAAACACTTGCACTGTGGGGGAATCAGCAGGTGACCCTCAAGTTCTAAGACAGAAAAGCTTTGACAGATTCATTAGCACATCTTTACTTGGAATATTCTTAAAGATCAAGAGGACATTGCTGTTTTAAGGAGCAGACACCTCTAGCCACCTCTCAAAGAACAGAACAGAGCAGTGGATAATTGATGCATGCTTGAGAGCATGATGCGTAGACAGAATGATTTATTAGCAATTAAAACAAAGGAGAAGATAGTGAACTCAATCGTTGTGCTACAAAGCTTGCAAATACCAAAATAAAACAAACAAAAACCAAAACCACATCAAGCGCTCACAATGTTTTTGTCTCTCCCAGCCTGAAAAACATTTGCCTTACAGAAGGGTGTAAAAAATAAAAAATCGGTGCCTCAAGAGCAGCACATTTAGCTGCCATGCAAGACCAGCGATAGGAATGCTCAGATTATGTTGTTCGAGTTGTGGGTCATTTTAAGAAATGCTTCCTCTGTCAAACCCACAACAGACCTTGTGCTGGGACACTACGTGCCCTGTTGTTCCATATGGAAGGATACAGAGTGAGAGAAATTACAAAGTTGCAGCCGTGCAAGGGAGGGAGTTGCCAAGGTAAAGTGTGTGAAGAAAATAAAACCTAAAGGTAAAGGAAACTACTTCTCTTTCAGGGATCCAACACTTAAGAATCAAATTGCTGTATTAGGAACAAAGGTTTCTGGACCTCTTTTGCCTGGTTTAATTAGACATGGAGCTGAACATTCTGTAAGACTCTGAAAAAAAAATATCTTACATCTAAGCAAACCAAGACTAGTTCATTGTCCCACAGCTGCACTTATTCTATTCAGGTTCTTATACCACACCCATTTTTCTAGTATGGGAGGTCCTTCCAGCACTGTTGATTCTTGTTTAATTTTTATTTTTTTAAATCTCCCAATTGTAATGGTGGGTGTCACTTAACCAAAGTCATGACAGTGCTGGGCTATGAAACTAGTATCATGGGTAGCAACCTCCCCATGCCATCAGGCCTCCAAATTCCTATGGATTTCTAAACTCTTTAAGCTTGTGTCTGCTCTTGATCAACTTCAACTCTTTCAGTATGTATGAATACAAAATGCACATCCATCAAAATGGAACACATGTAGTCTTTAAAGTACATGTGTCCATTCTATTGAGATTTATTTTTCAACACTGAAGCATTTTTGCCTGCAATAAAATAATCATGTGTATTTTAATATAAGCATATATGGCTTTTCTCTCATAGCCGTACATTCAGGACCAACACTGGCAGGTGAAGAGTGAATACAGCATTTCCTTAAGATCATGAGATTTCTCGTGGGGGCGGAGTGGGACCAGTATATTGTAACCATGTTCTGCATCTACCCTATAAGGAGCTGCTGAAAGCATGACACAAAGAATATGTGATAGTGGGAATACCTGCTGAACCTTCCATGGTGTGAAGTCTTTGTTCTCTATTATTATCCAAATTGCTTTCCAGTTATGTGGTAGACTTCTAAAATCAAGCATATGAAAATCAATGTCCCTTTAATATCATGTAGCCAGGATAGAGGAACCTTGTGCATTTTACTCCTACATTTTTATCAGGTCAATCAGAAACACTTGAATGAGTACACTTTCACTCCAGGAAGTTTTAAGTGAGAGCTTAGAACATGTATACAATTAATAATTCTGTTGTCTGTGCCTGAGAGAGATCGCTTATATTTCTTGGTGTATTTCACGTCTTCCAGCAATACAAATAAAGTTTAGGTATTTGATGAAATATTTGTGTTGATTAGAAAAACTCACTATTTGTAACCTCAACTCTTAATCAACTATCCAAAACTCTTGTTTTTATAAAAGTGGTCATTTCTCTAGCCCCCTTCCGCCCTCTGCCCCCAGCATTCCCAATGCATCCAAAGCCAGTTTTAACATTGACTGTAGAGCACTAAAATGGCCTTTTAGAGGGTAGTTTGTGTAAAGTTACTCTCAGCTAGCTATAGCTCCATCACACTACTGTACCCCTCTTCTTTGACCTCACTGCTGGCCACACCATCCTACTGGTATACTTTGAAGGTTATGCTGGTGTCTCAGGTCCCTTCTGCGCCTGTTATGCTTATATCTATGGTATCTAATTGCTCATTTTATTATTTGTATTTACTTGACATCAGATCATTCCTCTCTCAGATTTCCTAAAACTCTGTTCTCAGCCCTTGTCTTTTCTATCTTCTGCCTTCCCACTCAGACATATCATTTGAGAATTTAACCTCAACTACCAGTTTTATGCTGATCATACATGTGACTACCTCACCTTTAAACCTTTCAGGGATCCCTCCCTCAACAGAATCCCCATCTGTTTTAAGCATATCAATACTTGTCTTAACTTTTGTTAATTTAATTATACCTTTCCACTATCAAGAGAAATACCTTTCAGTCACACCCACTGCACAACTCCCTTCTGAATTCTGGCGCACCTTTTAGCTGTCTTGTCTGTAGTCTTGAAGTCAAGTCATCTTTTATTTTGACTGTTCTTTTGCATCTCATATGGCTGCAGGCTGCAAGTCTGCCTTTCACCATCCTAATATAACCAACATATGATACTTCCTTGCTGCTTACTCCTCTGGAATTGCAATTTCATGCCTTTGTGACTTCACATTTTGTCTACTATAAACAGCTTCTCCTCTGTGGTCTCCTAGTGTCACCTATAACTACAGCTGGTTGGGATTTTCTGGACAAAATTTGAATGCCAATTCATCAAAACAATTTCTATAGACCAGGATGAATCTCTGGTCAAAATGAAAGAAAGAATGAGAGCCAGAAAATAGCCAGTAACCCAGTGATTAGGGCACTGACCTGGGATGTGGGAGTCCCTGGTTAAAATCCCTACTCTGCCTAATTCAGTGTAGGTATTTGAACCTCGTCCTCTCCATTCCAGGTGAATTGCCCAAACACAGGTCTATAGAATCTCTCTCTCTCTTTCACCCCCACAATACTTCATTATTTATACAAACTGGAACAGCTTCAACAGGAGAGACTGAAAGTAAGACTGAGGCTATGTCCTCACTTACATTGCTCAGAGGTGTGAATAAAGGCTTGTCCTCACTACCGGGGAGATCGACACTGCTGCAATCGATGCAGTGGGTATCAATTTAACGGGTCTAGTGAAGCCCTGCTAAAATCGACAGCAGAGAGCTCTCCAGTCAACCCTGATTCTCCAGCTCTCTAAGAAGAGTAAGGGAAGTCGACTGGAGTGCCTCTCCCATCAACACAGCGCAGTGAAGACACCGCAGTAAGTCAACCTAGTCTAGGACAACTCCAGTTACGTTATTCACATAGTTGGAGTGGCGTAACTTAGGTCAACTTACCCCGGAAGTGAAGACAAGCCGTAAGCCACCCCCTGAGCAATATAAGTTACACCGAATTAAGTGCTGGTGCAGATAGAGCTATGTCAGACGGAGAGTGTCTCCCGCCAACATTGCTGCCTCTGCTCGTTCAGGGTGGATTAAGTCAACAGAGGAGCTCTCGCCCATTGGTTTAGAGAAGTTACACTAGAAAGATTACAGCAGCGTAGCTGCCCTGCTGCAGCTGCGCCATTGTAGAGTCTCTAGTATAGCCATAATCTGAGTCTACAGCCTGGTGGTTAGGAAATTAACCAAGGAAGTGGGAGACCCAAGTTAAAGTCCTGGATCCAATTCAGGCAGAGCAGGGACTTTAATCTGGGTTTCCCACATCCCAGGCAAGTGTGCTGATCACTGGATTATTGGCTTTTGGGGGTGTGGTGGGAGGGGTGATTTAATGATTTGTTTTAATGCAGAACAAAAACAAATTGCAAAAAAAAAAACTGCAAAAGAGAATTCTTGTTTCCTGGCCAGGCCCACTTATAACCAGATGGGCATCTCTTCAGAGTGCTGCAACACAGTTTCTCACCCATACATGCAAATGCAGCTACATCACCCTGCTCATGGATGACTGCTCCCTATTATTTCATATACAATACAAAAACATTCATCATTCAAGATCTCTTGCTTTCTCCACTCCAATGCTTTTATCCTACCTTAGGTTCCCTATTTCCTTCTCTCTTCCCATGTTCTTGCTCCTGTTCTTGCACCAGCTATATACCGGTCTCCATTTGCCTCGCTGATTCTCTACCCTTATTAAAATGCAGTTTTGAAACCACTTCCTCTATGCTACCTATAAGTAGTAAGCTGTCAACCTGTTTCATAACCATGCTTAATATATTATCAGCCCTTCATACTTCTAAGATTTCTTTCTACTCCCATGCTCATACCTTATAACTTTTGACACTGCCCATTGTTGCAACGGATGTGCTTTGTGAGATATGTATATGAGCTATGCTTTATACAATTATATTTGAATGTACTGGACATCTTCTGAAAGGAAATATGAGCGTTCACAGAAAAAGGGTCTCAATTGTTCAGCCCCAACACACTTTGAATAATTGTCAGTGTTCGACATTTCTTCTTCAGGGTGTTGGCATTAAAAAAGGCAGATTGACAAGGAGGTAGGGAGATGATTTGGATTCAGAATGTAAGAGCAAAGAAACCTTTAGGATAATTGCATTAAATATTATTTCCCCCAGGCAGCTAAATGAAAGTTGTTAGATCTGCAGGACTTGTATAAAATGAAATGAAATTCTGCAGCCTCAGAAATCAGTTTTTGAGTGAATTGGAAAAGTATCTCTTTGGTACAACTGTTCCATAATATATTTCCTTGTGGCTCTCTCACCCCATTCCCTTACTGTAATGAGATTTATATACTTCATTCAGTATAATCAATAATAAATTGACTTCTTTAATCTTAATAAAAATGTGTAGCTGTTTCTCTTTCCATATTGAATAGAAAGTCAGAGAAAACTGACTTTTTTCACAGAAAACTGGAGAAAAGGGGAGGTCTAATCTTTTGCTATGCACAGACTTCAGCACTTAGATACTAGGCTGATAGGTATTATAGAAAACCCTAAATTAGACAGACAATTAATTCTGTCTGCGGATTAATCAGCTGTAAATATCTGGAAGAGATACAGAAGTCTGATTTTATTGTTGCTTCCTGGTCATATCCAAGGTGCATGCTGGGGATCTGAATAATCCATGTTTTCAAATAAAGGTGGTTAAATCCAGAGCTACCAATGCTCCTCCAACAGGTTCAGTGCTTAATAGCATTAACCATATCATATAGTAATCCACACACTCACATTCAACTCTTTCTGAAGGTTTCCTGCGGAGGTGTTTATTGCCAGTGATATTATTTGTTTTATAAAGTTACTAATACAAAAGTCTTGCTAAAATGATATACCACTATCAGAGTTCTTAACATTTTTCAAAAATGAATTGCTATGTTTGCTAGGAAGTACTCTGGACAAGAGTTTTGCATAGCACGTTCACACAGAGCATACTTTAGTCCATTGGAATGCATTTAAAAAGAAAAATGAGTTAAATGAATATTATTAATCAGAAGTAACGGATGGACAAAAATCCCAGGGTCAGATCTTCATCTAGTGTAAATCTTCTTAAGTGCCTTGAAATCAATGGAGCTACACTGATTTATACCCATTGAGGGACTAATCAAAAAGGTGCTTTGGAAATGTTTTAAAAATAAGTTTTCTAAAGTGAGTTTAGCGCTTATTGAAAGTGCGAGATTGACATGTCTCAGGACTGACCTCCTAAGAATGTTACAGCATGGCAATGGCAGGCAAGTTTCCTCAACTGCTGCTTTGATGGTGTTTCTATCTGAATTTTAATGGATCACCTCATTAAGAGAGACAGAGTAGTCCGCTCTCCATACTCATTCAAATCTTTGGCCTCTTTGCTGAAGCTGTTAATGATGGTGCTTACCTCTATTGGAATTAAAGGACAAGGATCATATTATTATTTAGTATTTAGTTTTTGTAGCCTCCACAGAGTGTTAGGCACATTCAAAACAGAGAAGATAGCAAAATCCCTGCCCCAGGAAGCTCATAGTCTAAAGTTGGAAAAGTAAACAAGTAAGGAAACAGAAATTAGGGAAGAGGAACAATGATAGTACAGTTCAGTTATCCTCTTTATTTTTGTTATATAAAATACACCCATGTCACTCCTTAAGCAAAAAGCCAGTTATTAAAGTTTCTTACAGGCACTGGACAGATTGGCTTCAGGAATGATTTCCAAGATAAGCCACCAAGATAGTTAAGTCCAAAGCAGAGACTCACAAAGGGATCTCACAAAATGTGACTGGGCAACAAAACAGCAGATGAAATTCAGTGTTGATAAATACAAAGTAATGCACATTCAGAAACTTAATCACGACTATTCATACAAAATGGCAGGGTCTAAATTAGTTACCACTCAAAAAAGAGATCTGGAGGTCATTGTGGATAGTTCTCTGAATACAGCCTCTCAATGTTCAACAGCAGTCAAAAAAGCTATGTTAGTAACAATTAGGAAATGGATAAATAATAAGACAGAAAATATCATTATGACACTATATAAAACTACGGTATACCCCCACCTTGAATACTATGTGCAGTTCCGGTCTCATCTTAAAAAAAGATATATTAGAATTGGAAAAGATAGAAAGGACAACAAAAATGGTAAGGGGTGTGGAACAGCTTCCGTATGAGGAGAGATCAGGACTGTTCAGCTTGGAAAAGACATAACTGGGTGGGTGGGGGATATGATAGAGGTCTATAAAATCATGATGTGGAAAAAGTGAATACGAAAATGTTATTTACTTCTTCAAATAACAAAAGAACCAGGAATCACACAGTGAAATTAATAGGCAGCAGGTTTAAAACAAACACTAGGAAATACTTCACACAAGGCACAGTCAAGCTGTGGAACTCATTGCCAGCTTAAGTCGATATAACTTCCATCACTCAGGGGTATGAAAAAGCTCCCCCCCCCCCCCCATGCAACACAAGTTTTGTGCTGTCCACACTGACAATATGTTGGCAGGTGATGCTCCCCCACTGACATAGCTTCTGCTTCTCACTGAGGTGGAGTAATTATGACAACTGGAGAGTGCTCTCCTGTCAGCATAGTGCATCTTTACCATACATGCTATAGCAGCATACTAAAGCCAATGTAGTGCTGTAGTGTAGACTTGCCCTAAATGTCTTACGTCACAGTATAGGGTCCTACATCTGCCCTAACTCGACTGTTTCCAGGTACATTACTGGGGTGACTGTTTCAGTACTATCCTCTCATCCTTCTTGAGAAACATGTTTTATGCATTCCCCCCGCATCCTCCATCTCCTTCAGATAGGAAGCTCTTCCCTATCCTCTTTTATATGAAGAGTTGTAAAAAGTTTAAGCCTGCAACAATTTAACTGGCTGGCAATGACATATTTCCATTAGCAAATCAGTGATTTAGCTTGATCTTATTGTGCCCCTACTTAAATAATAGACAAGTGCTTCCTTCGAGTCTTCAACTATCACAGATAGATTTGCCAAATAATACACAATAGCTAAAGAAAAACAGATCTCTGTTTAAAACTGTTGCCTACTGTGACAGCTGCTTAGTTTTCCTTAGAATACCACCACTTATGCCATTCTTCAGCCTCCCACTGTTTCCCACTTAATGAAATGGAATAAGCAAAGCACCTGAAAATTGCTGTCAGCCCTTGATATCCACAGCATAGCAACTACAACAAATAGGTCTGTAAAACTGAGGTGGGGGAGGGTGCTCTCTCTCAAAAAAAAAAATTATGTGTTTTGTTGTCTCAGGTTTGCACATGAATTTCCCTTCCAAACCATTCTCAGCAACACCACAGAGCTGGTCTTTGGAAAACATCAAGAGAGATTGAGCCCTATTTTCTCTCTCACTAAATTTTCACCTCTTTAACACCATTGTAACTCCACTGACTTCAGTGAAACTTACACCAGTGTAAGGGAGAAAAGTATTTTTCCCACCCACTATTTAGCTGGATAAGAGTGTTTCTGATAGTGAGAGGTAAAGATGGTGGATCATTTAAATGAGTGTCATTAAATCCCAGAACATGCTCTGGTAAATCTGTTGCCAGTAGATCACCAAAGGGAACTCAGAGCATGTTGAAGAAGAAAAATTGTTCAAGCAGTCTTCACTGAGATCCTTCCTAGCCCATAAGCAAAGGAAGAGAAAAGACAGAAGATACTGGAAGTGAATCACTGGTGAGGTGAGTGGTGTAGTGTTTTATATTTTTGTGAAACATTGGTTCACCTTTTATGGGGAAAGAGGCTGTACAGTTTGGGTGGCCTCCACTTCAGTAGACTGGGGACCAACATCCTCAGGGACAGGTTAACTAGAGGAGTCAGGACATGATTAAATCAATAGCAAACAGGGAGAGCTAAAAAGAGAGAAGATATAATCACTTAGCACAAAATTGAGCTGTTGAGAAGAAAATTAATCAAGGAACCCAAGGACATGAAAAGATTACATGAATTGTCTATTGTAACCTGGGATTAATCTAGGAATGCACCTGTCACAAATAACAGGTTATTTTTAGGTAGCTACTTAAAGTTATTTAAGAAGATGAAATTAGTAAAGCACATACAGAAACTTTATGAGCTTTAGTTAATACAGCCAGATTTAATTGAAATCGTAGGAAAAATCTATATACGTAAGAATAAGACAAATACAATAAAGTGGTTTCCTACATTGTACATATTTACAGTCTTATGGAGACCAATAGAAACAAAATGGAAGGAAACATACGTGAAGATCATCCTGAGAGAAAGGCATTGGGGCCAGGCTTCCTACTAGAGTGTCCCATGTTGCTTTGATATCCCTAGTGCCCCAACAATACATTGGATAACCCCATCTTCAATACACCTTTTCCTATACCACATACATGTCTGCAACCATATTTTATAAGGATTAGGTCTTCTGGCTAACCATGTGTAGTATACTGGCTAACCATAGTTAAACTTCTGACTGTTAACACTTCACTTGCATCAGTTAATGTCCCAATAGTTTCAATATGTCAATACATATTGCAAAAGTATCTTAAGATGCTACCATATGTTTATTTGTGGTTTATGTACTAATCACAAGATACATATTGCTAAATTTTATAACCTTAGATCAAGCAAACAATACTTATGCTAATTTATGCCAACAGCCAACTTCTACTGGGTCTCGCTCTAAGCCCTTAACACTTAATGTTTATAACTGATAGCCAAGCCTACTTTTAATACATATATTTTGATTCTTCTACTTGTTGTTACAGCTTCAATAGCTTCCATTATTATTTCTATATGCATGCTTAGCACATAGATTATATTTTACCCAAAACCATATACCTTCCAAGATGAGGTCAGGGTCAACAGTCAACTTTATGCACCAATGCAAGGAAACTGGGTAACAAACAAGCCAAACTGAAGTTGCTCATTTATGAGCAAAAATTTTATCTAGTTGATATTACTGAAACCTGGAAGGATAAGTCACACAACTGGAATGTTTAAATCAAAGCTTATAACTTATCCTGGAAGAACTGAGGGGGCAAAAGGGGAGGAGAGTAGCATTCTATGTAAAAAATGAGTCACTGATGACTTGGAAGAAAATGATCTTGGATTCTTATGGATGAATGTCCTAATAGATAAAAGCACAAGTTAGGGTACTAGTTGGTGTCTGCTACTAACCACCAAACCACACTAGGGAACATGAGGACTGCCTCCTTACACATCTATCTATAATGTGTAAGAAAAAAAAACTGCATGATCCTGGGGGACTTTAGTTGGAGTGACATATGCTTGAGGTCTCATGCTGCCAGTACTATGACATTTCTAAACATTATAGATGTCACTTTCCTAACAAAAAAAGTGATAGAGCCAACACAGGGTTTTCAGATCCTTAGCACACAGTAGCACTCTTCCACCCTTCCATGTTCACAGTGGTCTTACAAAAGTGCGTGAGTGTGTCTATGATTTTTTTATCTAAATAGAAGTGACATCATACGTTAGTTCTGCCCACTCAGCCTCACCTCTGCTCCTCCTGCAAAGCTTGGGGTTCTTCACCCCCAACCTCTGAGGCTTGGGTGGGGCTGCAGCAAGATTCCTTCTTCTCCTTCTCAGGCCTGGTGTTGCAGGAATGGATGAGGAAAAGAGAATCCATCCTGTAGCTCATAGGAAGGGAGGGGGAAAGAGGGAGCAGAGCTTCTCTGAACTGTTAGTCTCCTTCTTCTCCCTTCTTTCCCTTTCTGTGAGGATGGTGGTTCTTGAAGTTGGGGAAAGCATTATCTGAGTCTTGACTGGCTGTTGAACCCCCAGCAGGTGGGGAAGTAGGGGAAAATAGCCACTCAAAAGGCGTTTCCTCCCTACAGGCAGGGCTGAAATTTGCATCCCTCAGCAATCCAGTTGGAGTTGTAGAAAATGTATTTTTGGGGTCTGCAACCCATTTTGACCAAGCAAACTTTAACCACGGTCATCCTCTCAGTGATCCTACAGCGACTATCAAAGGGCTACAGCTGTCTCTCTTGAGCAACCAAACTGAACTTGTAGAGCAGACACAAAACAATCTGCAGTAACACATCCACTCCCTTCCCCAGCCATCAACCCATAAACTTTTCCATATCCCATCCATTTAAAGCCTAAAGTCCCTCAAACTAAAAAGCTCCACTTCTCATAATTTCCTATATCAAACAGACTTCCATGTTCTGCAGGCCATTCCTTGCTTCTTTGTTCGCTTTCTGTCATGTGGTCTCTGGAGTTAGAAATATCCCAGATTCCCAGTATTTTGCATTAATGGTTTCCAACAAAGTTTCTTCTCCCAGTTGTGCAGGTTTGAAAATGCTTAGCTTGTTCTATCTAAGAACCAGTGGTGGCTGTTGCCGTCAGTCACATGGTTACAGATGGAAGACTAACCCCTTACATTGAATTAAATATTCTTGGAGCTGGCAGCTACTAACGGAGTATAAGATTTCTCCTTTTCTGTTAACAATGATTGAAAAAGATTCTACAAAGATCTTCTCCTTTTCTACACTAGAGTGGATATTTGTTTTAAAGTGCCTGTATCAATATTTCTTATGTATGTGTTATTATATTTCTTGATATTAAATCAAATATTATTATGAGATACACTTGGAACTGAAGAAATAACATTGTACATTGCCTACCTAAGAACCTCACTAAATTTCACTGGGTTTTTTTTAAAAAACAGCATTGAATTCTGAAGCAAAGCTGATGGTTTGTTGATTCTTGATATATACACATACAGCTTCACAAAGAAGCGTTTGCACAGTAGGGTTTTCACGCTTCCTGGATTTCTTGATGAACCTATATAACCTGAATCCTGTGTGAATTATTCAGTTTATCAGCAGCTTTCAAAGCACAATTGCCTTTAATGGTGTACTGAAATTTTAAAAAGCAGCCTTCTACCTGCAGTTGAGAGCTATAAGCCTCAATTAGCAATAACCTAGCAAAAGCCTCAAGTCAAAGAATAACCTAATTTAAGAAACAGGCCATTAGTATGATACACCCATAGTGCCATAGTGCTGGTCTGATTTAAGAATCATAAATGCAGGGAATCAGACTAAAAAGAAGGGAAAATCGTTTTTTAAACTTAAGCATGACAGTAAAGAAACAAGTTATGAGCCTTACAAATTTTCAAATTGTCGTTCATTACAAAGCTTCTTAAAAAGCATATTTGTGTGAAAAGTACTATATAAATAATCTGCAAATATTTTAATTAATGACTGACTACCTAGCAATTAATACATTAGTGGATTTGCTACTCTTTCTTTGTTTGTGGTTTTCTGGGCTTCATGCAGGCTGAACGTAGAGAAAGTTGTTTTTGTTTTATAATTTTCCCTCTATATGTGGAATTGAAAGGATAACTAGAATTGGCCTTGAAGGAAGGCTTGAAACTTTCATTACATTTATGCCCCTCCATTCCCAATTTTTATAATAGTATGATGGACAGTGTGCATTACATCATATGTGGTGGCTAAAAATTAGAGATGAGCAAATTCCATAAAAAAAAGGTTTTCTGAAAATTAGTGTGAATTTTTAAATGAATCCAATTTGACTATGGTTGCACCCCTTCCATTTTCCTGAAAATGCAAGCAAGAAAGGTTAATGGCTGGAATGTTTCTCAAACAATGGATTTTAAGCAAATGTAAATATTCAAGAAAAGCTAAATTTCAAATTCACATGTAAGTATTCAGCCAGAATGCAGAGCCTAAGAGTTATGCTCATCCAGACAGGGAATAGAAACATAGCATCTATACTATGTGTCCAATTGAAACGGCTCAAATTTCATGTTTACCAAATGTGCACAACTGTTTACAAGAAAATTATTTTCAGAAATTATGCAAACAAAACTGAATAATGAATACATTAAAAAAACAAGCAAACAATCCCTTGGGGGTCAATTTCTAAACAGAAAATGAGGCAAAATTATTTGGTATGAATTATTAACTCAGTTCTGCTGAAAATCTATTTTCAAAGTTGGGTTTGTGCTTTAGTGGAATAGGTTATGACTTTCCTTCCTTGAAAGCTTGCAACCAATCTTTAACTTTAAAAAAAAAAAAGCATCAAATAAATGGAAGATTAGCCTCAGCTACATTCTCTAAGTGTATACATTCCATAGGCCTCTTGTCTAAATGTCAGCGTTGTAGACAATTACTAGACAAACTGTCAACAAAGGATGAGGGTTTGCTATGGTTGAATGTCATCTGCAAGCTGTTAGGATTCTAATCTCCCCATTTGACAGATTTTGATGCCTTATGAAGGCAGCAGGATCCATTCAAGTAAGAAACCTTTTCTCTGACAACAGAAAGCTGAAATGAGACCCCACAGTAATAACTGTTAATATGACTTTCATGTGCAACAGCAATTTCAATCAATCTTTATTAAAAAATTATTGGTGCAAGCATTTACAGTTTCCTTATTTTATTTTGAAAGGCCACCAATATGAATCCAAGAAGAGCAATTTATTTGTATTCAGTTCCTGGGCTAGAAAAGTTAAATCAATTGTTTTGCTTTTCAACTCTTGCCTTTTTCCAACTTGCTACAGAGACAAACAAACAAAAAATAAAATTACTGTCCACTGAAGAGTGAAGCAGGTGCAAGCTTTGCTCTTTCATAGTTCCCATTTAATTCAATGTAGATTCCTTGTTAGTCTTTATCAAAAATGTTCTAGTGGCTCTGTAACACACCCGTGGTTTATTTTTCTCTTTTATGAAGCTTGTTTTTAAATGAATATAAATAGGGTGCTCTCTTTCAAAGCCATTTTTATCAACATAATGACTTAAGAAATGAACCTGAATGGATTATAATAATTATTTTAACATGTATACCTATTGATGGGGATGGAGACAGAGGTTGATAGAAACAGAACTACAATGCTGAATACTCTCCATTTGGCAATAAATGTTAACTGCAATAAATTGATATGAACTTTCTTCATCATAATTGTGCTACTCAGCAAACACCATCATTACAAAATGTTTAATTTACTGCCACTGTTTATTTTTCATCAGAAAAAAACTCATCAGATGCCTTGTTCTTTGACTCTTTGGCCTGGTCTACACTACGGGGTTAGGTCAAATTCATGTTAGGTCGATTTAAAAATGACTGCGTCCATACAACCAACCCCGTTCCGTCAACCTAAAGGGCTCTTAAAATCGACTTCTCTACTCCTCCCTGATGAGGGGAGTAGCGCTAAAATCGACCTTGCTGGGTCGAATTTGGGGTAGTGTGGACACAAATCGACGGTATTGGCCTCCAGGGGCTATCCCAGAGTGCTCCATTGTGACTACTCTGAACAGCACTTTGAACTCCGATGCACTAGCCAGGTACACAGGAAAAGCCCCGGGAACTTTTGAATTTCATTTGCTGTTTGGTCAGTGTGGCGAACTCAGAAGCACTCAGCGGCACAGGTGACCATGCAGTCCCCCCAGAATCGTAGAGTGTTGAATATTTCTATGCTTCCCCTATCATCTCCATCCCTGAGGTTATCGCAGATTAGAAGGCAAAAGAAAAAAAAAAACGCTCTCGCAATGACATGTTTTCCGAGCTCATGCAGTCCTCCCACACTGATAGGGCACAGCTTAATGCATGGAGGCATTCAGTGGCAGAGGCCAGGAAAGAATTAAGTGAGCATGAAGAGCAGAGGCAGGAAGCAATGCTGAGGCTAATGGGAGAGCAAACGGACATGATGAAGCATCTGTTGGAGCTGCAGGAAAGCCAACAAGAACACAGACCCCCCGCTGCATCCACTGTATAACTGCCTGCCCTCCTCCCCATGTTCCATATCCTCTTCACCCAGATGCCCAAGAACGTGGGGGGTGAGGCTCCGGGCACCCAGCCACTCCACTCCAGAGGATGGCCCAAGCAACAGAAGGCTGTGATTCAACAGTCTGATTTTTAGTGTGGCTACAATAAGCAATGTGGCCTTGCCTTCTGTTATCTTTTTTTTTTCAATTAATAAAGAAAGAATGCATGGTTTCAAAACAATAGTTACTTTATTTCAAAGAGGGGAGGGGGGATGGCTTACAGGGAATTAAAATCAACAAAGGGGATGGGTTTGCATCAAGGAGAAACACACACAACCGTCACACCGAAGCCTGGCCAGTCATGAAACTGGTTTTCAAAGCCACTCTGATGCACAGCGCGCCTTACTGTGCTCTTCTAATTGTCCTGGTGTCTGGCTGCTCAAAATCGGACACCAGGCAATTTGTCTCAACCTCCCACCCCACCATAAACGTCTCCCCCTTACTCTCACAGATGTTATGGAGCACACAGAAAGCAGCAATAACAATGGGAATGTTGGTTGCATTGAGGTCTGACCTAGTCAGCAAACAGCACCAGCGAGCTTTTAAACGTCCAAAGGCACATTCTACCACCATTCTGCACTTGCTCAGCTGATAGTTGAACTGCTCCTTATTACTGTCCAGGCTTCATGAGCCACGGGAGCAAGGAGTAGGTGTGACCGCACAGTGCTGCCGTCTGGGAGGGCAGCCTGAGGCAGAAGCCTCCAGCTCACATAATATTCCAGGCAGGACTGAATCTCCATGAGACGAAACTTAAAGAAGAGAATGACCTGGAGTCTTGGCTCCCATTTGGTGCTCTAAGAGGAGGATAGCCATGTCTGTCCAGGCGCCCCTGATCGACCACACTGAGGTCTGCCAGGAGCACCCAGGAGACGTACAATGGCTATCAGTCCTACTGCACCGTCTGCCACGAAGGCAAGGAGCTGCTGCTGTGTAGCAATGAAGTACCGTGTCTGCCAGCAGCACCCAGGAGACGTACGGTGACGGTGAGCTGAGCAGGCTCCATGATTGCCGTGGTATGGCATCTGCACGGTAACCCAGGAAAAAAGGCGCGAAATGATTGCCTGCCATTGCTTTCATGGAGGGAGGAAGGGAGGCCTGACGACATGTACCCAAAACCACCCACGACAATGTTTTTGCCCCATCTGGCATTTGGAGCTTAACCCAGAATTTCAATGGGCAGCGGACACTGCGGGAACTGTGGAATAGCTACCCACAGTGCACCGCTTTAAGTCAATGCTAACCATGGTAGTGAGGATGTACTCCGCCGACTTAATGCACTTAGTGTGGACATACACAATCGACTGTATAAAATCGACTTCTA
This sequence comes from Lepidochelys kempii, assembly GCF_965140285.1. Taxonomy (NCBI): domain Eukaryota; kingdom Metazoa; phylum Chordata; order Testudines; family Cheloniidae; genus Lepidochelys; species Lepidochelys kempii. Next base: position 88,391,799 of record NC_136384.1, read on the forward strand.
GAAAATCGACCTAATTTCGTAGTGTAGACATACCCTTTGTAATGAAACTATGAAGATGTTGGGTGCATGCACAATTAGTTTAACTAGGTGAGAAAATACTGCTAATCATTTTTTAACTATAATTTGAGATTTTAAACAGAACTTTATTTTAATTGTAATTCATTTTAAAATATCCTATTCACTTAGATGTAAAGACTTTTACAGCTTTATAGAGACATTTATATGCTTAGAATATCATAACATTTGCTATTAAAATTTCTCCCTGTAACTAATCTTTTCCCATTTTCCTACCTCTCTGACTGATCCGGTTTTCTCTTTGCTTTATTGAAATTTTATAGTTTAGCTCATTCCCTTTAGTTTTTCTATTGGCTATCTGGGGCCTGCCTTTACTACTTAGTTCTTTTTCTTTACAATTTTTAGTTGAAGAATAATGTACAATAAGTAAATCTGATTTTAAATGGATGTTTTAATTATTGTACATCTTGGTATGAACTTGTAGGTGCACTTTCTTTGAACTCTGTCTGCAGCCCTCTGCTAGTGGTCACCTTCTGCTTATTTCTTTTCTGCAATTTTAAATGAATGTTCACTGAAATCAATGGAACATCAGAGTGTATAGGCCCCAGATTTTTTTCTGTAACATAGGAAATATTTTTCTATTATTGGTTGTAGTGGTCAGTTTATATAATAGTTTGACTTGCTCTTGTGAAGTGCAGGTAGGGGGCTCGCTAAGTATGGTTTAGAAAAATACTCCTACAGGTGTGTTCGCTAAGAAATATATTTTATTTTCCTGTCTGATAATTTAACAGACTAAGTTGTATTTGTTTTGGTTTTTAAACAGAACAAACACCAACATTATTTCACAAGAAGCAGATGTGTTACAACAAGTAATAGATGGAGAACAAAGTCTAAGTTGTATTAAAAAGTTGTTGCCAGGATTTAATTGCCTGTAAACAAAATAAAACTTGTATATGAAACATCACAATCTTCGCAAGCTTTTCTAATAGTTTTTTTTAAGTTTGCTTTATCAAGTTAACAATCTGAGATTAATTACATGCAGAGAGAAAAGAAAGTATATAACATGATCCTTTCATTATAAAAGGAGTGATACAGTCAACTTCAGCTGCTATAAAAATGCGCCCATCAGTATCGAACCCAGAGTTTGTATTTCTTGCTTTCCTGTTCCAAACCTCTTCTAGGACCCTAGGCCACAACCTACAGCAAAACTCTGCCCACTGGTTTGCTCCAGCCAACAACAGATATTGTGCCTTTATGTGGTACAAAAAACAAACACCCCAAAACAACAACAAAACTACAACTCCACGCATAGTAGTGACAAGTGCTGACCATCCTTACACCCTGCAATGCTAAAACACTGGTTCTCAACCTCATTTTGCTGGTGCTGCTCTTGTGATGGGTTGGTGGCTGGGTGATCCATGCCATCCACCATAAGTCTTTTATTTCATGGTAAAGTTGCCACTGTCTTTCCTTTTATCTGTCCATTTTGTCTGTTCCACCCCTTTTGTCTCTGCCATCTCCTTTTCCTCCTGGCTTTCTTGCTCTCCCTCCTGCTCCTCATCTGCCTTCTTCCCGTCTCCCTACTCACCAGAAGGATACACATGCTTTTTAGCTGGTTGGTTGTTGGAGACATTTGTTGGGAGACTGGGTTCTCATCATTGAACAGATCCCCACAGGAGCACCAAGCTATTGTCAGAGCACACAGGCCTGTTTCTGAATTGTCCCCATAGCAGATTGCATTATGGGATACCAAAGCAGCAAGAAGCAAATGTGAGTGGCTTTCAAGGAGTCATCCACACTTTACTCAGAATGTGGGAATATTCCTATCTTGGGAAAGGCAGGGTTGATCCAGGGAAAGGCAGCTTTCTCCAGCTGCACCCTACCTCTCCTCTTCTCTAAGCCCACCCTCCCACAGTAATCTGATGCTCCCCAATTCCAGAAGACACTAAACTAAAAAGAAATGGCTTAGCAGTTAACCTTTCCCCATCCTGTCTAATGATTACTGCTGGTGGGTTTAGCCAGAAAGAGGACGTTCCAGATAGAAACAGGCACACTTCCTTAGGTTTTGTATTCTCCAGCCTAAAGCTTGTTTTAATTCCCATCAAACCCAAGAGAGTTTACACTGCCCAAGTCGCACTCTGAAGGCAGTAGTAACCTTAGGCTTATTATATACTTCCAAAAGCCTTGCATACATACATTCAAGGGCTGCTCAGTTTTCACATGCTCAGAAAGGGGCGATAAAAAGAAAAAGGGCAGGTGACTAAGTAGGGGTTTAACGTTTGTATCTTTCCTCATTCACTCTCATTGTTTCAGAGGGAAGTTACGCTTCAGTGAATGGTAGCTATTTCTATCTTTGCTCCTTCCCTTCCGCAAGTCCTTTCCATCTGACTGCACAAAACAGAGAAGATGAGGAAACTCTAGTGCTGACAAACAATGGTGTAGGCATGTCGTCCACAAGTCCTAGTATGCCACACTACAGCATACCAGCTTTTTTCTAGCCCTCTGTGTGGTATAACTAATCCACTACTGTTGCAGGGAAAGCGTGTAATTGCTGTTCTTGGATTGAAAAGGGAAATGGCAAGAATTGCAGATTTATGCTTGAATAATAGACTTGTCATTTATGGATTTACAAAAAGAGAGAGAGATTTGTGAAGGTTGAGTCGTGGCAGTGTCTCCAACTGAGGCAGTGCATGCAAAATATGTTAAATGCCAGCTTAAAACTTTCATCACAGAGCCCTTTGTATAGAACTCCATTCAAGTAGAGCTGTATTACTATATACATCAGACATCTGCCCTCTATAACCTTCTAGTAAAAACTAATGAGAATGTATTATTATACTTTAAATCTGAATAGGAGAAATATATAGAAGCAATAAATACCGTATTGAGATTTAATAGTTGATGGCAGTTGATGGGAAAAAAATTATAGATCTGTCAGACTCAAAGGTGAAATGGCAACTGGTACTATTATATTGGACATCTGTGAGCATGCTTCAGAAATACTGGGACAAATTGATGTGTACCTGGGAATGGAGATCACTGAGGAGGCCAGGCCACTGAGGAGGCCACCTGCCTTTGTGCCCTCAACTGCTCTGGCAGCATAGCTTCACTGGAGTTGAATTAATAGGCCCTCCCCTTAGCCATGGCTACTCTAGGGAATCTCTTAAGCAGGCATAACTACCAAGGAAGGAACTCAATGGGAATAGAACCCTCATCCATCCATTACAAGAATCCCCCAAGTCCAGAGGCAGGATTTGGCCATAGAGGCAGCTGACCTCTCTTCTGTACAGGCAGAGGAATAGCCACATGAAGAGTGTATCCTTCATATGCACATCTGGAGGGGCACAATCTCTACTGTGCATTGACAATGTGCTCATCACCATGCAATCCGAGTGCTTGTCACTGAAAACTAGTTCTAAGAAGTGATGAAAAACTGGGGCAGTACTAAAAGACTGGAGAAACAACACATGTAGTACAACTTTTGTAAAAAGGAAAACATGATCCTCACAATTATCACGCTTTACTCATCAGATAAGTTGGGCTCAAAATAAAAGAAAAACTTTTAAGAAAGAAAAAATAATTAAACGGTTTGATGATGAACGGAACCAAGAGCAAGCTAGCTGGAGGCTCTGATCCCTTGCTTTGATCCCTTGCTCTCCCCCAGACTCTCTGTGTGACCATGGGCAAGTCATTTAGCCCCTCTGTACTTTGGTTTCCCATCTTGAAAAATATGGGGATAATTGCACTTCTCTACTTTACAGAGGTGTTGTAAGTATAAATACATTAAAGAAGTGAGTAGCACAGAAACTATAGTAATGGGTGCCGTACAACTACCTAAGATAGAAAAGTAAAAAGCAGTGTGGCTTTATAAAGACTGTATCTTGCCAGAAAGCAATAGTGAAAGAAGAATTAGTATAGTTTTTGGGGTCCTATCTAAAGAAAATCTCCTGGCTGAAATAAGAACTCTCTTAAGAAAATCAGATATACCAAACAAAAATATATGTCTGTAAATTTTAATAACAAATCAACTCATCCCCTGCAGATCAACTAAATGCCATTTAAAAGCATGACACTAGAAAAGCCTATATTCGCATTTAATTAATAAAACTCTAGGAAGGAAATTACACTGCTGTGAAACATTTCCAATTAAAGGTATACAGCTGTGAGGAGAAAAAAAACACCACCAAATGTGCTGGATGCCACTTCAGCTGCATCATTTAAATCTGAGATATTCTCACTTCTACCTGATGTACAAAGGTGGAGTTTTAGAGCTGTGAAATCATGAATTTTGGCAGAAAATACTTAGTGCTATAGATAGATTACAGGACAGATCAGTTCCTTTCCCCAGAACTGCCTGTATTAAAGGACACTAAAGAGAGACTGTACTTGGTGCTTGCTCTGTAAATAAAATTTGAGTTAAAATAACATTAATAATAGATAGAAATTTGATATGAAGACACTAGAAAAAATGATAATCCCCTCATTGTAGAATGGATATTATCTTAATGAAACTCAGTAACATAAAAAGGTACTATATCTTACAAACTTCAAGATGGGCTTTTATTTATTTATTTGAGGTCATTATTGCATATTAGGGGACCTTTAGTCCACGCTAGCAGGGTCCACACAGGCCAATTGGTGCTCCACATGCGAGTGTACGCTATAATTTACACCACTCTAGTGAAGACTAAAGCACCGTGTAGACAAACCCTGAGAAAATGTGTGCTTGTTACATTGCTTATTTGATCCGAGACCTAGCACAACTTTAAGTGTGAAAAGATTGTTTATTTCAGAAAGGAATTTGAGAAGAGAGGTAGGAAGTCTAACCCCTTACATTGAATTAAATAGGTAGGAACCCAATAAGTGTCTTATTATACTACATATGCTGAAAATTTTGTTTCAGATCAGATTAAACATTGTGTTGCGATTTTGCCTTTTTTTATTTTATAATATACAATATGAAACAAAATTTTTAAAAACCCCAAAGTTGTTTCAAAATGAAAAATTGAAATGTGTCATTCCAAAAATGTCAACATTTTTTTCTAGTTTTTCTCCAAAATGGAATGTTGGCAAAATTGATACAATTTTGTGAAGTATTTCAGTTTCAACGGAACTATATTTTCTGATGGAAAGTAGTTCTATCAAAGTTCTTCAATCAGCTCTAGGTGTCACCAATATTCCTCCTATGCCCATTGCTGCAATCTATTAGCAGCTCTTTGGAATATCGCTTAATTGTACCTTGTTATTTTCTTGTTCTCGTCTCTTTTTGATATCTTGTCATAGTTTGATGTTAATCTGAATACTCTTGAAAAGAGGTTGAAAAAGGTAAGCAGAGAATATATAACTTTCTATCAATTACCCAGCTCAACCAATTAATTTCCTGCTCTCCACTTAGATAATATATAGTCTCCAGACTAGTGCATATGACAGAATCTTTCTGATCCATGCAGTCATTACAAAGGCAATTTAACTATAATCCTTGTTAGCTTCAGGCTGCCACCATGGAATAGAAATATGGTCTTGTGTAAAACATGCTCTGGAGCAAATCAGATGTGACAAAGAGGAGACTCAGCAGAGTAGTCTTGAAATCGTAAGAAGAATGGTTATACTATGTCCCATACTCATTTCAGATTTTGCCAGAACAATAGATGAATCAGATGTCATTTCCTGTTCTCTTCACTGTCTCTGTCCAGTACAGGAGGCATTAAAAATTCAATTTCTAACAATAGCATGTCAAATATAACAGAATACTTTAAGACACTACTACTTTGATCTTTTCAGTTCTCTGCACTTTGATTGGCTGGCCATCCCACTCTTGCCTGACAAGTCAGCAAACTTGTAAAAAGATAAAGAATTACAGCTGCCAGCTAACCAAATTACTAAAAAGGTCCGTGCATTATGTAGGACACACTTACTCGCCATTCTGCTTTTTCTTGTGATGAAAAATGGGAATAGGAACTGAACATTACCTATTTTTCCTCTACTGACATTAATTGGATTAAAGGTATAACATTGCCTTAATTTTCCCTCAGTCCCTGATTTGTTGATCTGTACTGTCTCCATCATGGATGAGAAACTTCTATGGCAAAATTATCATCTTTTTATATCTATTGCCTCTATAGTTAAAGATAATACAGTCTTCTGCTATTTCCCTCAAAAACAATGACTATTCCCACCTGTTCCCCCACCACACCATATATTAACATGTCCTTCTATCAAGACCCCTTTATAAATTATTACAATTTTTCCATTATTTGATAGTTTCCAAAAAGAGTGCTAGGTACTTCACAGAAGACAGAGAAAAATAAACATTGTCCCTGCTCTAAAGAAATCACCCTGTGAGGCCCCAATCCCACCTATACTTTGGATCATGAGCATAACTTTACTCTCATGATTACTCATGCAAGTAAATTGCACTGTATGCTAAGTGCAGGATCAAGGGCACAGTTTTAAATGTGGCAGAAGTGTGAATAATAAACAGCACAGAGAAAATCATGGTTTACACTGACAGACTTATAAGCTCAATCTATTTAGCTTTTTGAAGTGACAGTAAGAGGTAACTTTATCAAGGAGAAGATATAAGACACAGATGTTTACCACCAAGTGTAATTAACCACTGGAATACCTCCCCAAGGGATGTGGTAAATACTCTAGGACTTGAAGTCTTGATATCAAGGCAGAATGCTTTTCTGAAAGATATGCTCTAGTTCAAATATTAGTTGATGGGCTAGATATAGGAGTCAATGGGTGAAATTCCATGGCTTCCATTATGCAGGAGATCAGACTAGATGATCATAATGGTCCTTTCTGGCCTTAAAAATCTATGAAGCTATAACATTTTCTTCTAACATTTCAAATCCACTTTAACCAAATCTTCTTTGGGCTTGAAGAAACATACATTTTTATTTCCCCTTTCTGGACAGGATTGGAAATGCTGCAGTAATACAAGAGAAGATATTCTCACAACTTTTCTAGCCTGATCAGAAGCCATTTAAAAAAAAAACTGAACAAAAAACAAACAAACAAAAACACAGAACTCTCATAAGAACTTATCCACATGAAATTTCCAGCTCTGATTTGAACGTCGCTAAGTTCAGATAACTTATCTTCTTGGAGTTGATGCAAACTGAACCTCTAGACCTTTTGAAATTTGCCCATCGCCTCTTCCCTGCATGCTGATAATACTCCCTAATCTCCAAGGGTTTTGTGCTTCTCACATTCAAGTCAGTTGTAGAGCTCCCATTGATGTCAATGGAAGCAGGAATGAGCAATGAGAAAGGCTGCTGTTGGGTGACAAGAAATGTTCCCTTCCCATTGAGGGATCAGCATGCTGCCTTTATGGTGTTTGTCTTTGTTGGCCCAGGAAGCAAGAGGCCAGGCCAGGGAATTTAGTTTCCTGTATGGTCCAAGTGAGTTTATTTCCACAGTCAGACTTAGGAATAGATGAGACTTTGTTATGAATTTTGTTTTAAAATATCACTCCCAGGCTTGGTGCCAGGTTTTAGATGAGAGCAATCTTTTTTTCCCCTGCTAAATTATAATATCTTAAACGTGGCTGAGACTGGAAGTGCTGACACAATTTTGATTATAACAGTTTGAATTCTGTGGCTATAATATAGCTGTGCAAACATTTTCATTATCATAAACGTCTTCTGCAATACAACTAAACTAAACTCAATGTTCACTGAACACAGAGCAATTCTGTGTCCTTCAGCTTTAATTTTATCATCTTTGATTCATGAAAGACAGATCCAGACACAAACTATCACTCTTGCCAAAATAAAACAAAGGTTTCAACAAATGGATTATGAAGTAATGTAAACCTGGATTCAAGCACAGGTGGTCTGCCCAGGGTAAGAACTGAGGAGGGGGCTTTGAGAGGGGACCTAGCAAATAACTAAGGGATTGATTTGTGAGATACAGGCTTTACTGCTATTTCCCAGAAGCTTCTTTCTGGTGAATAATTAAAGAGACCTTAATTGTGTTAATATATTTAACGGTGATCCAGTGTTTCCCCTCTCCCCGCCCCAGTTACGGAGCTGATAAGATTCTGGCTCCCATTCCATCGCTCCCATGTTATAACTGGAGATGAGCTAAAATTAGAACCTCAAATCTAAACCCGTTTGAATTTCAGTTGCGGTGGAGGTCAGAGAGGAGAGAAGCAACAGCAGGGAAAGAGGGGAAAGTATTTCTGATGATCTTCTTAGCTATGCGCAACATGCCTCGGGTGGCACGTGACCAGGATTCATCACCAAATTTGGTCCACTGGTTGGATCATTAGAATCCCTGATTCCAAACCTGCCGCAGTAGTTCATTCTGTAGGGACTCCCGTGGCTAGACCGGAAGAAACATGGTTGTGCTCTTAGGAAAACCCCATCCAGCTTTACTCACTTGAAGGAAGATGACTACAATGAAAGAAGGATGGCATTGGTTGTTAAGGCTCTGGATGGAAACACAGGAGGAGATGAGATTTCAAATCCAAGGTCTGTCAAAGACTTCTTGTGTGACATTGGGCAAGTTACTCAATCTCTTTGGCATAGGTCCTCAATAGTATATAGGCCTTTGTGGATCTGAGCCTTTGTGGCTGAGTTCCCTTGTGTAAAATGGGGAGAAAAATACTTATTTTATTTTTCTTGTCTGTTTAGCTTGTAAACTCTTCTGGGCAGAAACCATCTTTTACCATGTTTGTACAGGGTCTAGCACATTGGAGCCTCTAGACACTTCTGCAATACAACCACTACTATTAACAATAATGCAATACACAAATTCAAGTTAGCAGAGAAGACAGATATAAGCCAGGAACAGAAATAATCTCTGTCAAACTGTAGAATGTATATCAGCAAGAATGAGGTTTTATCTAAGTTCTGTTAATGTTTGATTTTCTCACTTTCTTTCCCCTTCAAGTCAGATTTCAAAGTTGCTGGGTGTTTACATTCCTTGGGATATGAAAGATCCTGTGTCACACACTTTCCAGTTTTGTGAAAAAGATGGACTGGAATAAAAAACCCTCAGCCTAGAGCAGGGGCTCCCAAACTTGGTTTGCGGTTTGTTCAGGGTAAGCCCCTGGTTGAGCGTCTGCAGATATGTCCACTCGCAGCTCCCAGTGGCTGCAGTTCACCATTCCCAGCCAATCGGAGCTGTGGAAAGTGGCGCAGGCCAGGAACGGGAAATTTGAGAACCCCTGGCCTAGAGCAAATCTTTTCCTGTTGTCAAAAAAAGAACAACAATTTATATGACACATTTTGTCTGCAAAACAGAGTGTCCAAAATTTCTGCATGTGTTGCAGTTTCACTTTAACATGCTGCACAACTGTAACCACCTGTGTATAAACATGAACAATCTGATGTATCCAGCATCCTCAGGGCACATGAAGGGCAAACAGAAAAAACTTCAAACATTTATAATTGTACATTTTATAGAATAGAAAGTAGAAGGAACGACCTCAAAGCAGAAAATGATTGCTAGGTTACAGAGGCTTGTCAGTTATTTTAAGCTTTGACCTTCAAGAAAGAGTAGTGATGACAGCTGGAGTGATTTTCTGGAGTGGATACTGCAGGAAGAAGTTTTGAGATAAATTAGGGGGATGTAGAAGAGTTGAAAATAATTATATGAATAATATGCAATTACAATAATTAAACACATTAGTTTTTTGTAAATGAAATGAATGAATATTGCTATATACTCGATCTTCCATTCATTTTGATGGTGGCGGGGACAGGGGTGGGGGTGCACGTACACATGCAAAAATACAGTCTCTCAGTAATATCCTGGTTTTTTTTAATTTTTGTTCATCACTTTTACTATTTACAATATATCAAACCAACCATGTGAGCTACCATCAAAAAGCAGCAAACAACAAACAGAGCTAGAATTCTTTGTGGGGGTAACAAGCATGTGGACAAGGGGGATCCAGTGGATATAGTGTACTTAGATTTTCAGAAAGTCTTTGACAAGGTCCCTCACCAAAGGCTCTTAAGCAAAGTAAGCGGTCATGGGATAAGAGGGAAGGTCCTCTTGTGGATAGGTAACTGGTTGAAAGATAGGAAAGAAAGGGTAGGTGTAAATAGTCAGTTTTCAGAATGGAGAGAGGTAAATAGTGGTGTCCCCCAGGAGTCTGTCCTGGGACCAGTCCTATTCAACATATTCATAAATGATCTGGGAAAAGGTTTAAACAGTGAGCTGGCAAAATTTGCAGATGATACAAAACTACACAAGATAGTTAAGTGCCAAGCAGACTGCAAAGAGCTATAAAAGGATTCAACAAAACTGGGTGACTGGCAACTAAATGGCAGATGAAATTCAACGTTGATAAATGCAAGGTAATGCACATTGGAAAACATAATCCCAGCTAATCATATAAAATGATGGGGTCTAAATTAGCTGTTACTACTCAAGAGAGAGCTCTTGGAGTCACTGTGGATAGTTCTCTGAAAACGTCCACTCAATATGCACTGGCAGTCAAAAAAATGAACAGAATGTTGGGAATCATTAAGAAAGGGATAGATAAGAAGACAGAAAATATCATATTGCCCTCTATATAAATCCATGGCATGCCCACATCTTCAATACCTTATGCACATGTGGTCATCCCATCTCAAAAAAGATATACTGGAATTGGAAAAGGTTCAGAAAAGGGCAACAAAAATTATTAGGGATGTGGAACAGCTTCCATATGAGGAGAGATTAATAAGATGGGGACTTTTCAGCTTGGAAAAGAGACAACTAAGGAGGGATATGATAGTGGTCTATAAAATCTTGACTGGTGTGGAGAAAGTAAATAAGGAAGTGTTATTTACTCCTCATAACTAGGGGTCACCAAATGAAATTAATAGGCAGCAGGTTTAAAACAATCAAAAGGAAGTATTTCTTCACGCAAGACACAATCAACCTGTGGAATTCTCTGCCAGAGGATTTTGTGAAGACCAAGACTATAACAAGGTTCAAAAAAGAACTAGATAAGTTCATGTAGGATAGATCCATCAATGGCTATTAGCCAGGATAGGCAGGGATGGAGTCCCTAGCCTCTGTTTGCCAGAAGATGGGAATGGATCACTTGATGATTACCTGTTCTGTTCATTCCCTCTGGGGCACCTGGCATTAGCCACTGTCAGAAGACAGGATACTTGGTTAGATGGACCTTTGATCTGACCCAGTATGGCCATTCTTATGTTCTTATGGTGGAAATTATAGGTGGGGCTTCTGGCACCTCCTATTATTAATGTTGCACAACATTTCTCATTATAAGACCCTGTTTTCAGCTGTTTATAACTTTGCCAAAATTAAACAATTTAGACTTACATTTTCCATGCCATGTGTCTGCCTCAGGCTGTATTTATCTGGAAAACTTCAGCCAAAATCATTCAGTTGTTTCCAAGAAAACAAATACCTTAATTTCTGGCAACCTTTTCTTTGAGCAACTTTAGTGACTCCATACTTTGGAGTAGGGACTTGAAATTAGACAGGAGGGGTAGTTTTTATGTTAGGGATGTGCCTTTTGCTGTGCCTGTGAAAATCCAACCAAATGTGGCCAAGTTATAGTCCTTGGGGCAGGGGCAGGGCCAGGGAAGGGGAGAGCACAGTTCACTTATGCTCAGTAGAGATTTCTTCAATTTTCTGCTAAAATTTCTGATGATTCTGAGAATGCTCTCTCTCCCTCAGAGGTCCTAGTGTTAACCAGACTGTGCATGCATACAAAGCATATGAGCATACTTCCGCCCAGAGCTAAAGGAGCTCAGCAGGACTTTCCTTCTATTGGCTGCTCTAAACTAGAATGGGGGCAGGCACCAAAACTGAGAGCAAGGAGCACTGGATCTCCTGTTATCACATTGAACTCTCCCACAACTCTCTGTCTCTCTCACACACACACACACACAGACACACTAGCACCCAAGCAGTACAATTTGAAAGCACTGGAATTGGGATAGCACCCTGACAGCATGGAGGAGGAAGCAGTCTGATTGCATGAAGAGGGGACAAAAGTCAGAGTGTGGGAAGAGAAAGGAGTAAATTGGGGAAAGGAAACTGGTGAGATGAACTGGGAGAAGGGAGAGAAACTGTGTGTGTCTCATTCCCCTCCTAATGCTGGTCCACATAGAGGATGATGACAACCTACTTTTGCTATCAGCTATTTTGATAGCTCAAGTGGCAGAGGTCGGTACGGTGGAAATAAAAGGTTCCAACCCTGCTGATCATAGAATCATAGAATATCAGGGTTGGAAGGGACCCCAGAAGGTCATCTAGTCCAACCCCCTGCTCAAAGCAGGACCAATTCCCAGTTAAATCATCCCAGCCAGGGCTTTGTCAAGCCTGACCTTAAAAACCTCTAAGGAAGGAGATTCTACCACCTCCCTAGGTAACGCATTCCAGTGTTTCACCACCCTCTTAGTGAAAAAGTTTTTCCTAATACCCAATCTAAACCTCCCCCACTGCAACTTGAGACTATTACTCCTCGTTCTGTCATCTGCTACCATTGAGAACAGTCTAGAGCCATCCTCTTTGGAACCCCCTTTCAGGTAGTTGAAAGCAGCTATCAAATCCCCCCTCATTCTTCTCTTCTGCAGGCTAAACAATCCCAGCTCCCTCAGCCTCTCCTCATAACTCATGTGTTCCAGTCCCCTAATCATTTTTGTTGCCCTTCGCTGGACTCTCTCCAATTTATCCACATCCTTCTTGAAGTGTGGGGCCCAAAACTGGACTGATGTAGCCATATGATGCCACATATTTTTTCACTTTTCTTTATTAAAAAGCTAGGAAATTACACACAGAAACTACGTTAAAAAGCACATTTTTAAGATTGCAAATCAGGCAGTGAAAAGTCAGGAAATGCCAGAATTAAATTTGCCTGAAAAACCTTAATTTGATCCCTTCTGTGTGATATAATAAAGTCTGGAATGACAGGATCACATACTGTTTTCTCTTCACAGGACCCCTGCCTCATTCAATGCACAGACTGGACCTGCTTTAGGAATGAATCAGGGCTGTGTGGTAAGAAGGCTACTGTCTGTAGGACCTCGGCCTCATTTTTTGCAGAAATTGGCAAGTGAATGAGGTAGGGGATTGCAGGAAAAAAAGACAATAGTCTCGTGGTTAAGGCATTTGAATGCTGCTCTGCAGATCTGGATTTTATCCCTGCTTCTGTCCCAGAGTTTCCATGTTTCAAGTCATTTAACCAAAATTTTCAAGGTGGTCATTAATTGTGTGTTCCTCATTTTCTAGGTGCCTGACTTCAGACCCTAAGGGCTGTTTTGCAGAAGTGCTGAGCATAGTGGCAGGTTTCAAAGCTGCCTGGCAGGAGCTTTAAGTTGCACAAGGGCTGGCCCCAGGAATCAGGGAGTTCAGTGTGGGAGAGAATCTAGCCCTATAACATTATTTCTTGGTCCCAGTCACATGACCTGAGCCAGGCCATCCAGTGACTACTGCTAAAGGGTACTCAGATTTTAGAGTGCTGAGTAGTAGATGCATATGTAGTCTAGTAAATAGCTAGAGTGAGGCACTTAGCAACTCTCAAGGTCAAATTGTACATTTGTATAAGTTCTTTTGTACATTCACTCCGGCCTTGTGCACAGGCAGATCCCTAACTTACTTACCCACATAGCAAATAGGCACCTGTAGGATTTGTCCTGAGAAAAATACTGTAGTATTAATTGCCCCAAACACTGCAATACCATTATAGAAAGCCATAGTGTTTGGAGCAATTGTGATAGAACACAGCAGTACTTTTTTAAGACACGGGTAGCCCTGTGTGCACAAACTGCGGATTTGTGCAGGTAGACCCAGTAGCATGCACACAAAGTAGTCACATTTGCCTGTGCACAAATGCAGATCTACAAAGTCAGCGAACATCAGGCTTATAATTTTTGAAAACAAGACTTAACTTTATACAAACTTTAGAAAGCGCATGATTTTTGGATGAGTGTTGGATAGGTTCTCATTTTGTTCCAATTCACCAGTCCCTTGTATAGTGACATAGCCGTAACAAATTCACTCCCCAACTCATCCAGGGAGAGTAATTTTTCTTTGACAGACAAGTAAAATATTAGTAGTTTCATCATCAATCAATCAAGGTTTTGTGCCGGGACTGGTAAAATTTCATGAACATTTGCAAGGCAAGTATAATATATGTTAAGCTCCTTTATGCTTGGTGAAAGAAGAAAACAATTATTTTTGTCCATCATCCACCGGGGTAATATACTGCACAGACATGAGTCAATGCCTTCTTCGGTTTACATTTACATCTGTTTCATAAACTGCACAAATTCTGCAGGTTAGCATTTGCAAAAAAAGTTCAGCTGAAAGTGACATAAAAGAATAAGATCAAATTGCCTTTGTTGAAATTGATGAGAGTGGGTAGCAGGGGGGGAGGCAAGTTTGACACATGACATCCTAACCCTGTACATCAAAACATAAACTATAAATAAATAGGCAGGCAAGAACTAATACATTCACATTGTTTCCCTGCTTATCAACAGCTGACTTGCTTGACAGCATCAGCACATTTCTAATTCCAAAGGTAACTAAGATGAAAAAAAATATTTATTCAATATTTCTGTCTGAAATGCTGGCTGTATTACATTTAAATCAGAATTTGTTCCCTCTACTTCATACATCTAAACAAAGGAGCTTCCTCGGGGCTGCTTTTGTTTTAGGGCTTGCACCTATGAGATCCCGAGAGCACTCTAGGATACTAATATAGCTCCCATCTCCATAGCACCCGAGTGCCTCACAATCTTTAATGTACTTATACTCACAACATCCCTGTGAGGTAGGGAAGAGGGAAGCTAAGGGGAAATATTATCCACATTTTACAGATGGGAAACTGAGGTACAGGGAAGCTAAGGGCCAGGTTTTTAAAGGTATTTAGGCACATTAAGATGCAGATAGGCACTTAGTGGGATTTTCAGAAACAACCTATGTCATAAATATAAAGGGAAGGGTAACAACCTTCCTGTATATAGTACTGTAAAATCCCTCCTGGCCAGAGGCACAATATCCTTTTACCTGTAAAGGGTTAAGAAGCTCAGGTAACCTGGCTGGCACCTGACCAAAAGGACCAATAAGGGGACAAGATACTTTCAAATCTGGGGGCGGTGGGGAGGCTTTTGTCTGTCTGTTCTGTGTGCTTGCCGGAGAGAAATCAAGAAAGCAAGCAATCCAACTCCATTAGAATTAGTAAGTACTCACAAGGAAATGCGTTAGCTTACTTTTGTTTTGGCTTGTGATTTTCTCTGTGCTGAGAGGAAGGTGTATTCCTGGTTTTCTTTTTGTAACTTTAAAGTTTTTGCTCAGAGGGAAATCCTCTGTGTTTTAAATCTGATTGCCCTGTGAGATTAGCTTCCCTTCTAATTTTACAGAGGTGCTTCTTTTACCTTTTTTCTTCTAATAAAGTTCTGTTTCTTCTAAGAGCCTGATTGATTTCTCTATTGTCCTAAGACCCAGGGGTTTGGGTCTGTGATCACTTTGTAACCATTTGGTTAGGATATTATTTTCAAGCCTCCCCAGGAAAGGGAGTGTAAGGGCTTGGGGGAATATTTCGGGGGGATAGAACTCCAAGTGGTCCTTTCCCTGATTTTTTGTTAAATCACTTGATGGTGGCAGCGTACCCTCCAAGGGCAAGACTTTGTGTCTTGGGGAAGTTTTAACCTAAACTTGTAGAAATAAGCTTAGGGGGGTCTTTCATGCAGGTCCCCACGTCTGTACCCTGGAGTTCAGAGTGGGAAGGGAACCCTGACAGCCTATCTGCATTTTTCAGACACCTACATATCTTTAAAAATCTGGCCCTAAGTGACTTACCCAAAGTACACAGCTAGGGCCACTCCTCCACCCATCACCATCCTGTACCCAGAACTGTGCAGGGGAGACCATCACCCCACATAAGATCCAGGTGTTGCATCTCCTCTCCCTTCCTCTCCTCCTGCCACTATGTGGCCTTGGGATAATACTGCAGAGTAGAGCCAGCCGGAGACTTTAGCCAGGAGAAGCAGCTAAAGCCGGGACCTCTGGATATTCCAGTCAAAACTGCAGAATGTTTTGCTGACTTTCTCTGCCCTGCACTGATTGTCTGTTTGTTCCGACCCTCTTCCTCAGCTTCAGTCCACATCTGCCCCTTCTTACTCCCCTCTCCCCTACCCTGTCCCTCCTCACTCGCCTTCCCTTGTCTTTCTATTTAGCTGATCTGCTAGTAAGTAAATCTACAAAAGGGGAGGGGGAAAGAACTAACATGCCATTTGCTGCCATCACATAGCTCATTCTGCATGGGTGTTCTCTTTCTCCACCCTGTGTCTGTCTTGTCTATTTTGATTACAAGCTCTTTGGGGCAGGGACCATCTACTACTGGGCCTCCACTGCTAGATGGCCCTTAGGCACTCTCATAATAAACATATTTTAAAAGTCTGTGTCAAAACAGGGAACCCCCAAGCTAGCACTGGACTAGGTTTCCTCTCTAAAATACATTCTATTATGTGCACAGTAATAACCCCCCATCAGACATCAGCAGCAGGATTTGAACCTGCACCCTTCAGCACAGAGTCCTACCACTTGAGCAACAGGATCACTACATGTCTCTTCCCTTCACTTCAAAACTTCACACGGATTCTAATTAATTCCCACTCTAATCAACTTACCAAGAAAATTAAAATGTCTGAAAATATGGAACTGACCAGATCTGACTAAAGTGTATTCCAGTGATACTCAGACCTCAGTGGATCAGGAGCCAGACTGATGATCAGCATTACCCAAAAGAACCACAGTCGGGTGAATTCATTGTTTCATTTACTATATATAAAATTGTTATGCTCACAGCAAAATGACTGCCAAGTATTATTTTATCAACTACAATTAGTTAATAACAAAGTAAAACCCTCCTGACTGGATTATTAACTAATCTAAGTTATTAATCAATCACACAATGTTTTAATATCATGTGTTGCAAAGAGCTGCATTAAAGAGCCACTTGCAGCTCACGAGCCTCAGTTTGAGTGTCACTGGTTTATTCCAATTTTCTCTCACCATCAACAGCTAGTCTTCTCTTTATCCTGGGGTAACAAAGAGGAAAGATGTACATCTTTGATATGTCAACTTTTTCTTATTACTTACAAAACTAAGCCATGCAAATGTGACATTGCTTACAGCTGGCCTAATGTTTTTGGCAAGAATATACTGAAGAGAACATAGTGAAACTCACACAACCTTCATAATGTTTTCTTTCATGTCTGCTTACAATTCAAATCTTCAGCAGAAAGAACCTGGGTCAATCACACATGACAGGATAGTTGATTCATCAAAACTATTACTCAATATTTCAATATGTTACTATCTCAACAGGTGGAATTAGAAAACAAATATAACTATCATACAAAAAAGTGTCATATTGTAACATTTATTCTGCTTAAATGAAGCTAGTTCATTTCTCTTTCACCCTCCATTTCACTGCATTTCTCACAGGTTTCTTGTCACCCTCACTTTTATTTGTATGCACTTTATAAACATATTCAGATTACATCTAGTAACATATTTTCAAAAGGTGGGTCTTTCACTTATGAGTGAAATTGCACCCACAAATTTTGTGCCCACGTTTTGGCACCCAAAACTCATTTACGGGCTCAGTTCTGAGTACTGGCACATGATTATTGGCATAAATCAAACAGTGAAACATGCAAGTAGTACATGTTCACCCACAACTCATTTTGTGGGGGCAAAATTGAAGGTGCAAACCTTGTGGGGTTAAAGAGAGAGGCAAAGCCTCTGCTCTTCTGAAAACATGTCACATGTTTTCTTATCAAATATAAGAGTAACATGGTGTAAACGTTTCTCCAAATCTATCACTAACAGGAGCTTTGGGGATTCCTGTTGAATGAAGATGATATTGGTACTATAAAAACCCTACTGAATGTTTGGGGGCTCAAATACCAGATCAGATTTTAATGGTGGGAAACTCTGTCTCTCTAAGATCTGAATTTCCCATTTGGTCCAGATCTCATATTAGGATAAACCAAACTCCCAGTCCTTTGGGGGTTGAGAGAGGTGTTCAAAGTCTGAATCCAGGTCTCATTTTTGCAAATTGGGCTCATGTCTAATTAGATCCTTGCAGAGTTGTAGCCAATAATCTTACTGATAAGGCTGCCTGCATGTGAATCAATTCTTTTTTCCCCCTTTTCTTTTGAAAAGGAGCATAGTCTGGCAGGACTCTTCATATAAGGCTATTTTTCCAACCAATTTCAAAGCCTAGATCCAAACTCAGATACTCACATGAAAGGCATTTGAGTTGAGCAAAATGGAATCAGGGATTTTCCCAGAATTCAGTAAAGTACAATTCAACACATAGTTTTGTCAATCAATACAAATATTTTTAAAAGTGTATTTTAAGGATTGCTCAGGTGAGGTCCTGAGATGCCCTCATCTCCCATTGATTTAAATAGAAGTCTAGATGCTCAGCGGCACCTCACAAGATTAGTTCCTTGGTGCCAATGCCAGAAGTTTTAAATAGGGGTGCCAAAAGTCAGTTAGTTTCCAGAGGTGTTGAACTTGGATGGGTACTGTTGACTTCAACCACTGAAAATCAGGTTACTTATTCAGGTGTCTATATCCAGGTCTGAATTCCTAACTTTGGGCAGTCACCTAAGTCCCCTCTAAGCTGCACGGCCGCACAGCAGGCTATCAAGGGCTGTGCAGGGCGAGAGGCACCTCTCCCCTAGCTCCGGAATCAGCCTGCCTGGGGGAAAGGTACCTCTCACCCGGCCCCGGCCCCAGAGCAGCTGCAGCCTGGGAGAGGCACCTCTCCCCCGGCCCCAGGCTGCGGTAAGAGATGGCAGGAGGGAGTCCTCTCTTCTCGCCACAGCCCCGGGGCAGCCTGTACCCCAAACGCCTCATCCCACCCTGCCCCAGAGCCCGCACTCCCAGCCAGAGCCCTCACCCACCCCCCCGCACCCCAGCCCTCTGCTGCAGCTCTGAGCCCCCTCCCATATCCCAAACCCCTCATCCCCAGCCCCACCCAAGCCCGCCGACAGGTTGGGGCAAAGGGGGAAATTGCCCAGGGGCCCAGGAGATTTAAAAGGGCCTGGGGGCCCCTGGCTGCTGCCACCACTGCCACAGTAGCGATGGCGGTAGTCAGGAGCCTCAGGCCCTTTTAAACTGCCCGGGCAGGCTGCAGGACTCCTATGGACATGTGTGACTGCTCTGGGCTCCATGCTTTCGGGGACCCCATGGGCCAGCATGGTTGGTCCCGGAAGTAATGGTGTCCTGGAAGTGACGAATCCCGCCACCCCCTGCCCCCCCAGGGATGGCCCTGGGGCCTGGCCCCACCCCAGAGCCCACACCCAAAGCCTTCTACTCCTGCACCCCAGCCCTCTACCCGAGCCCTGAGCCCCCTGCTACACTTTGAACCCCACGACCCCAACCCCCGCCACACATCACCTCTATATTGGTGCACATAAAAAAATTCATTCCGCACATGGATGTAAAAAATTAGAGGGCACATTGCAGTCACATTTGACAATTTGCATCCTGTGCAAGCTCTTAACATAAATACATGACCAACTGAATATCCAGACTGAAGGAAAAACCTATGGGAGGGGGCCATGGGGATAAGATCTCAGAGTGCTCCACCACACATTGTGCCACTGGGATATGGTGTTTGGAGCCCACAGAACTGGGATCTGTGGACACCCTGGGGATGCATGAGTGGCTTGAGCCATCCAGAAGAAAGCCCTGTGTCTCCATACTGGCTCTGGTGCCTAAGGACCCTACTGAGCTCCATCCCCAGACACCGTGCAGAGCAAGTCCATTTGAGCTGCGCTACCAGGCACTCCCCGTGACTGCAGCTTTCCCGGAGATCCAAGAGAAGGGCCACATAGGGAAGATAATATAGCCAAAGGGCTGAAGCAGATTAAATTTGCATCCTTCCTCCCTCAGCCTGCTCTCTACTCAGCCCAACCAGTCTCCACCTCCTTCCCATGCATGAACCTAGACTACACTGTGGCCTCTTTGTGGTCTCAGGATTGGGGGAAGGGCAGAGGAAATGAGAATGGTGCTGATACCTTTCACATGTGGAGAATCTTCTCCATGCACAGATCTGGGAGCAACCTGACCCCCAAATAAGCAGCCAGTTACCAATTTTAGGCCTGAACGTAGGCAGATATATCTGAAGGTATAGCCCTAGATATACACAGATATAGATATATTTGCTATGGAATGGGTTGAACCAGAATTTCTGCTTTGTTCAGTGGTTCATAAAATATATATATTCAGCTGATTAAACAAAAGTGCAGCATCAACACTATAAAATAATTCTTTAGCAAGCTACATACAGAAATGTTTGATTCAGAGTTTTGGGGAAATGATAGTGACTTTACAGAAGCGATCATTTGTTTTACTTCTGTTCTCAGTGACAATAAAGAGGAGACAGCACAAGATGGTTGTATATGCAGTGGCATAACTAGTGCATTGCAGTTTTATGCTCCAGAAACGACTGTGAAGGGAAGATGTAGAGACGAATGGAAGAGGATAATGATGCTAATAAGTCTCCTGGAAGATTATCATCACTAGAAATACATCCAGAAATACTTTCTAATTAAACAGTTGTTTTAGGAATCTCAATCAGCAAGCAACAATCACAAGAAAAGTCCTAGAAGCACTTGATCAGCAATTCCCACACTGTGGTAAATGTAGTCTGCAGAGCACTTGCTGCTGTCTTAGACAGCTGTTTCATCACATGGCACTAGCCCTCCTGTATGCTTCCAATCGCTATATTGAACTAGGAGAAGCTATGAATAACTAAATGTTTCCTAATGTTATGTCTCCAGTGTGAAGAAGGGCTACAGAATCAGGATCTATGGCATCAAGAGCTATGGATTTTAATTGAGCAAAATTCCCATTAGTGTTGGAGCTTGGATTTCTATGGGAGTTTTGCTTAATTAGGGATCCCAGAATTCAGCCCATAATATTTAAAACAAAAACAAAAAAGAAAAGCAAAACATACTCCACTACATCAAGTTTGGGACTTCAGTGTGTCCCTTTGTTTGTTCTACATAGGTTTAATTTAGACCCTGATTCCATGCACGCAGACCCTGTGCTCCACTGAAGCCAACTTCACCTTCAAGATCAGTTTCCAGATGTAGTCCTATGTAGTAATCGAATACCAAAATGTCAAAGGCACTGGGTGCTGTATCTGCAATGCTACTTTTCCAGTCCAGATATTCTCTCTTAGAACTTATAAAGGCCACCTCACTTGTGCATGTTCCAATGCTTGCTGATAACCTGACTTGAATTTCAAGGCTGTAAGACCTTGCATCAATGAGTTGCAATTCAAGTGACTCGGGGGGGGGGCACCAACTTAATATTTTTAACTGATTTTGCAGAGGTATGTCAGTCAACTTTTGCAACCAGCCTCTGAAATTGTGCACAGAGCTTTTGAATACACAGCCATATACCTGAGGCCACTTACAATGATAAGTTCCAGAGTGTGTTCCCCTCCCTCCCTCTCCCAAGTAAGCCACTCAGAATGTAACACAGACAGGTCACATTAAATGACAGAATAGCAAAATTTACCCCTCTGTGACACTCTTGTTGTGTCCTCCCAACCTCTACCCCTTTATTGCTATTTTTGATTTGTAGTATGATAGCACCTAGGAGTCCCAATCAAGGACCCTCATTATATTTTGTACTATACAGACCAGTAACAGAGAAGACGGTCCCCAGACATCTTAGACTCTGAGGGTGAGATTCTCAGCCCTACTCCAGCCACTTTATTCTGGATAAAAGGGACACACTAAACGAGTCCTAAAAGCCCTGGATTCAATCCTAGAAATTCCTCTCGTGCAGAAACAGAGGCAGACAAAGAATGAGGCACAAATCTGGCATCGGGAGCTTACTAGGGGAGGGGCTGAGGGAGCATCACTTGATGCTGTGAAGATTCGGGTGGTGCTGCTGCCCATTGACTATAATAACTTAGTCCCGCAATGCTATCTAAAGTTATGATGAGGGCTACTCTAGCCCCTACCCTACCACTTCTTGCTTGCTTTTCTGCCTATATCGTGCCCTTCTCATTTTTGGCCTTCCACAGTTTTTGTGCCATTACCTCCTCTCATTCTATGAATGTGAAATGGGGCACCTGATGAAATGAACAGCCTCTGTTGGACAGTTTGGATGTGATCACTCACTGTTATTTCTTCATTCTTTTTACTCTGTCTTAAAATAATGAGTTTGCTGTAAAAACTCTTAATGCAACCATCACAGATGAGAACTTAAATGCGCCAACTTCAGGCAATTCAGACTCCTGCTTCCCAGAACAACAATAACTCGGCTACATTACACATATATATTATGGGATCATAGTTCAAGGCAAATACTGCAATATAAAAACTGTACTGCATATGCACAAGGGAAATGATGAGTTATGGTTCTTCTGGGATCTATAACTTTCTATGTCCTTGTTTTCATGTGCTCCCCATAACATTGCACACAGTATAAGTAACATTTTCAGAAGGAAATTGTTAAGGAAACCAAAAGGGTTTCATTAGTCTTCGCGGTGAACAATCTAGAAAAGGAGCAAAATACACCTTGGGGATCCTGTGTAACAAAAGGTCATTAACAATTTAAGACACTTCTGAGACATCAAATGGTGGTATGCTGTTACAGCTTTCAATGTTGGTCTGACTGGGGATATTAATGCTAGGTCTGAAAGATATACAAAAGCAAATTTAATAACTAAATCCTTCCTGTGTTTCAATAACAGAAAATGCATTGGAAATGAAAGCCTTACAAATAGCAGGATGTAATGAAGGCAGACACAATGAACTATGATAAAAGTAGGCTTTTGACCTTAAATCTGATTATAATGGGACTTTACGGTAAGGGATGATTATGTTGCTTCCTATTAGACACAGCCAATCAATAAGCAAGCTGCTTTCGATTCTAAAGTACAAGTCACACATTTCTATCATGTTTCCTTAGATGGCCATGTGAAGAGCTGAAGTTGGAAGCAATGTATTCTTCTTACTGGGAGAAAGAAATAGTTTAATAAATGGCACATATTAGTTCAAGCCAGAGCACTTTGCAAAATCAGGCCTGTAATCTTTCAAAAGGGCTGACAAGCTCTTCTGAGATGCTAAGTGCTCCCAGCTTCTAACACAACCTGGGGGCAAAGGCACACTGTGACACAGGGCACGAGACACTGTCTCCCTTCCCCCCCCCCCCACATACTTGGCATGGTAGTGGCTGGGGCCTACTTCCCCTCCCAGAGAGCCAGGGCTAGCAGCAGTTTCTCTCTCCTCTCTCTCGCTCTCTAAAAAGAGTGGCAAGAGGGGTCCTTCTGCCTTTGGAGCTTTAGGGCTCTTCTCTCACACCTACAGATGCAAGTGTAACAGTGTGTGTGGGGAGGGGGGCCATTACTTATGTCAGTAGTTGGGGTATATCAACTTGGATAGGTGGGTCGCTCTTCTCGTCCTGCCACACACAGAATCCTGTACTGGGATGGTAGTGGCACAGCTCCATAAAGCAGTGAGTCTTGCACTTACCACCTTGTTGCATGGGTAATAAAATAATTGTTTTCTCATTCAACATTAAGCTTAAAACAACATTTTTTGGTTTTATTATGCACATTTGATACTATTGGGTTTCTCAAGACAAGTCAGAGATTGTGGCACCATCTGCCCCCTAATCCTGGGTGCTTCCGTGATGTGCGGTTTTGGTTCAGAGCCCTGACACCAGCAGCCTCACAACACAATGGCCTCACCCTGGTTTCCACCAGGCTGGTTACTCCTTGCCTGGTGACACCAACAGCCCTTCCAGTTCTGAGTCTCCTCCAAAACCATCACCCCTGCAGTGTCCAGTCTCTCTCAGTGTCCAGTCATCTCACAGATGTTATATTCTGCCTCCACACAGACAGAGCACACACCAGCCTGTTCATTTAGCTGAGGATTTCATCTTTCAGGTTAATACACAGCACTGAGATGGTTTTGTAAAACAACAAGAATAAGTTTATTAAGGAGCAGATATTAATGACAATAATAGAAGACACAGCTATGGTTACATGTAAAACAAAACAAGAACTACTTCAGCAAGTTACAGTCTTTGTCTAAGCAGGTGTCTCACCTATAGTCAGTCCCAGCTCCTCTTGTTCTTCAGGCCAAGAGGATCCACTTTTCATGAACTCAAGGGGTGCTGCTTCCCCTTTATCACCCAGGTGATGGATGCAAAAATGGCTTTCTGCCTTTGCTTATATTTCCCAAAGTTCATTGTCTCTGTTTCAAGAGCCAGGAAGGCTTCCTTGGGTTGCAGGCTCCATCCCCCATTGTGATTGTTAAGTGTTCTTCCCCCTCACTTGTTTAGCTTAAAGAACAGCCTGTTCTTTTTGCGGATACAGACTAACAGGGCTGCTACTCTGAAACTTGTTTAGCTTCATTACTTTGTTTACAGTATATGTAGATTTACGTTTCACTGTCCTCCTGGCTCAATTTACATTGGAGACACAGGAAACCAGGTGAAACAACATTCTTTGTCTAGGACAAGCGGGGCTCACGCACTGCTTGCAAAATCCCTTTTAAGAACAAATCTACATCACATACTACAATTCTTTATACACCACCTATTTGTACATCACACAATAATATTAATGATCAGCATGTTACCAGTTTGCATAGGATTCCTCACCACACCTTTTAGATACAGATTATCACAACAGTGTGTAGGGACAATGAATGTATCAGGCCTGATGTGAGTTTTGGTATGGCCTCAAGTTGGAGCGGGGGAGATTTAGGTTGGATATTAGGAAAAACTTTTTCACTAGGAGGGTGGTGAAACACTGGAATGCGTTACCTAGGGAGGTGGTAGAATCTCCTTCCTTAGAAGTTTTTAAGGTCAGGCTTGACAAAGCCCTGGCTGGGATGATTTAATTGGGGATTGGTCCTGCTTTGAGCAGGGGGTTGGACTAGATGACCTCCTGAGGTCCCTTCCAACCCTGATATTCTATGATTCTATGGTGTGTCCTCTGCCAGTTGGCACTGAAAGGCTCCCAGGGTCACAAACTGTTTTCCCATACTTATTTGGTCCACCTCTACTTTCCATTCTACTAGATAAATCAAACCAAAATTAAATTGAATTAAATTAATTCTGGGCCAGAATTTAGCATGTAAGGAAAGAGAGACACTTGCAAATAAACGGGTGAAATGGCAAATGGATCAAACTGCTTATGTAGTCAGCAAAATCACAATATAATCTGATTCACATATAACAAATTTCTTCATTAGATTTGCTCCCTTCTTTCTCCATTAAGTGTTAGCTATTCTGCAATGCAACATCAGCATTACAAAGTTTAATTTACTATAACACTACCCAATTGTGCAGGAACTATGAGAAACTCTCAGGGCCTTTTTACACCGTTGCAGGTCAAACCATATAATAAGTAAGACAAAGGAAAAGATTTATAAGACATGACAGGACACATACTATCAGGAGAGAAATCAAATTTACGTGTATAAGGCGGCACAAATCTGAAGGCACTAGGCAATAAATGCACCTAAAAATGTGCCTGTAGCAGATGCAAATGCTTGTTTTATTAGACATTTTATAGGGTGGGTTTTTTTGTAGGGTTGTGTTTTTTAAAAAAAAAATGCTCCTTATTAGAAGTTAACAATATGTATCATCTGTATTTAAACAAATATTGTTCTTTTGGAAGGAGTGTGTCTGTCTGAACTGAAGCACAGAGGGACTAAGTGACTTGCCCAAGGTCACACAGGAAGCCTCTGGCACAACAGAGAACTCAGCTGTCTCCCAAGTGCCAATCAAGTGTCCTAATCACTGGGAATTTTTTTCTTCTTTCTAAAATTTCATGAGGATTAAGAGTTGGGACCCTGACATCACTTCCTGCGTGACTTGAGCAAATCACTTAATTCTGTGCCACAGCTCATTCACCTGTAAAATGGATACATCCGTTCCCTGCTACCCAAAGTAGTTGAGGATTAATTAATAACTTTGGATTTAAGGCTTCTAAGAGCTAAATTCTGTTGCAGAATGTAAATCAACGGCTTCAAATTACATACGCCCGTGAACAGAGATGGATGTAAACCGCATCAAAACGTACAGAGGTGTCACAGCACATTCCGAACTCCTGCCAAAATGTGCTCTGAATTCAAGTTCAGTCAGACTGTCATGTCTTTGTGTCTTAACTCCTACCCAATCTAATAATATTTTTAGAAGGACACATCAATTCAAATGACCACCTCATCAGCTAGGTAGTGTGGGTCACGCAGCCTATGTCCACACTTAAACACTGCAGCTGTACTGCTAAAGCACTTCAGTGTAGACACTCACTACACCAACAGTAGAGCTTCTCCTACCAATGTAGTTAATCCACTTCCCTGAGAGATGGTACATAGGTTGATGGAAGAAGTCTTCCATTGACCCAGCGCTGTCTACCCTAGAAGTTAGGTCAGATTAACTACATTTTTCACACCCCTGAATGATGTAGCTGGGTCTTTTTAATGTATACCTGGCCTCAGTGTCTCCTCACTTCCACTGTATTTGCTAACATTAGACAAAAGACAACACCCTACCTGCCTATCTATGTGATATACAGGAAGGCCATTAGAATTCAATGAACCTCCATAAACATAAATGCACACGTGCCAACTACTAATTGGGCTGTGAGCATGAAACTAGTATTAATAAGATATAGAGTTGGGATGGAATCTAGTAGTTGATGTGACAGTTTGGGGGTTATACCTGCATTCCCAGTCCAGTTTTGTGAAAACCATGTTGTATTTCAGCCTTCATTTTGAGTGCAGTCTTGATTATATCCTTCAACATACATTGTAATCCAACATGACAGTTACATCATCACTTTTCAGTCACTGAGTCTGGTGCCTAGGTGTCTGACCCTGAATGAGAGAGACCAAGGGGCCATCAACTTGGAATGGTTTTCCTCTAGGAGAACAGATGATTTGCTAAAAAAGGGAGATGAGGCTAAAGGCAGCTGGTTCTCTCAGCTTGTCTCCAGGAAAATAAGACTTTAATCAACTGACTAGGGCTTTGAAGCCAGTCAGTGAGTCACCTGACAGGGGAGGAAGTGAAACTTTATTTAAGGGCAGAGTCTGTCCTAGAGCCTTGTGCTCTCTCACCAACTAAATATACCAGGAAGCAGGACTGCAAGATCTGCTCCTTCCTGTCTCTGCCACGTGTCCCCCAGAGAAAATTAAACTATACACAGCGTGTCCATGAAGGTGGAGCTCTGGAGAGTACATGCATAAACTATTGGGGAGACTTGGGAAATTCAGCACTGATCTTGGGGCAGGGCAGCTGGACAATAGGGTCCTGTAGGAGTGCCACCAGGTGGGCAGTGTACACCCTGAGAAGCTAGATTTGGAGAGAACATCTGGACTCTACTCAGTGGTTTGGAAGCACAGGGGATCCAAAGGTTGGGTCCACTACAGCAGTCTGATGACTCTCTATGGGGATAGAGGGAGGAACTGAGGGGAGATTCAGTCAAGGCCATAACAGTTGTCACTTATATTTCACATTTAAATAATTTTAAGTAATCAGATGGTAATCCTTCACTGACCTATGTACATCTGCAGCAGCTATTAACCCCTTCTGCAGATTCCTATTTCATACGTCCCAACCCATCTATAAATATTTCAGAAACATAATTACTACTTGTGCTACAGCATTGCTAAAATTGATATCAGAGGCTGGACTTTTTTTTTTTTCCCCCTCTTCCCCTGAGCAATTGGAATTCTGATGGGTAAATGTACAAGTACTGCAGTACAAATAGTTACAGATTTTCAGTGTTGGAATTACTCAGGGAGTCATGTAACAATTGTTTCACATAAATTACATACTGATTTATCCATAGCAAATAGTAAGTGAAGGCTTAGTCTGCAAAGTAAGCCTTTATTGTTGGGCCTGACCCTGCAGTCATTCTGGGTGCAAATCTTCCATGAGATTTCACTGAGACAGACAAGTGTGCGAGGACTGCAAAACTCAGTTTGAGACTGCAGATTCAATCATTCCCTCTTCTAAAACGATTTTACCACCAATGGGTTCAGTTTACCAGCCTGTGCTTTTTTTTTCCCCCTTTTTTTCTTTTACAATCTGATTACATACTGTAAAAGTGCTGGAGTTGTGCCTCTGTACTGTGAAACTGGTATCTGAGAACCTCTAATGAAAAGTAACTTCTTGGCCTTCTGAAGATAACTGTCATTGCTGAAATATTTATCAGATCTAAAAGCTGCCCAGCACACGAACATGCCCAGAGATACCTGCAGTGAATTGGTTTTGGCACTCTGAGTGGTGTATAGCCATAAACGAATATAAATTTGAATTTAGTGGCAGTGATTTAGGTTTTCCTACCAAGAATCTTCTTGTTTATTTAATATATCTTGGAATCCAGAGACAACTGCAATTGTTTCAGCTGTATTGATTGCCCTTATAGCACTGAGTACTTCTTATCTATTCACCTCAGTTGTCCCGTAATTAACCGCTCATCATGAGAAATAGAAGTGTGTCATTTAATTAGCTTTTAAAAACATCCATATTAATCTGTTGATGTTTTTCCCTGCAGAATGCCCACACAGATTTACAGAGATATGATTTTGCATTTTTTGTTTGCTTGTTTGTTTTCTGCATCATTGGCCTGGAGAAGAATCACAGCTGCTCACAGGTATTATTCACTGAAAGATTTTGCTTAAATGATTTAATGTCTTCCAGTTTGAAGGAACCCAGATTAATTATTTAATTAGCATTCTGCTATGATTAATTGAATGTTCACAAATTAATTAAAAGCTGCTTACCTTTTGTCAGTTCAGTAGCTTCAATGGAATCTCCTGCGAAATGGCAAAATACACATAGTTCAAAAAAATCTCATCTTCACTTCAGAAGTCATGCCTAGGACAGAGGTTTCCGATATTACACTGTAGTTCAGGGTAACATGGCGGATAGCTTTCCAGCATTCTGAATTCACAGGCTGTGCTTTGTAAATCCAATAATCACAGCAAATTAATTTGGCATTCAGGCAGGTGTTGTCTGTTCTTCCATATTTATACCATGGTTATTACTCCCATTGAAGGAATATGTGGGAATCCAGTTACTTATTTACGTATGACAGTTCTGGTACCCTATGTTAATATTTTAAACTCTGTGTGTGTGTATATATATAAATAGATTTGGACTGACATTTTCAAAAAAGTCTAAATGAGTTAGGCACAAAGATCCCATTGAAATTCAGAAATGAGTAGGGAGCAGCATGGAACGACACTGTGCCAGAAAGGCACCGCCAGCCCCAAACTCCCCAGTACAGACCGGATAGGCAGGATTCACTGGCATACTATCTGGGCTGGGGTCATGAGATTTAGCTGTCATGGCAACTGGGCAAAGCACTACAGTTACAATTATTATATATATATATTTGGATTAAAAAGAATTTAAAATCTCTCTAAACTATTTAGACTTTTCATTGGCTGGCTTAGTAGAGAAGAGAGTTTGTATACATTTCCCAAACCTATTGCTATTATATATTGTTCTCCTGGGCAACCTGGAAAAGCATGTATAGGACTTGCCAAGCCTGCTAAGATTTTTGAAGTTTTAGCCCTGAAACAAGTAGAGATGCCCTGGGACCCATTAGCCAAGAAACCTTTCTTTTGACGCTAATGGGGCTGACACTTGTAAAAGCCTTGGCAGTCAGTGATTTTTAGACTTTGTTTGAAGGAAGAAATAAACTGAAGATTTGAAATAGTAAAAGCAACCTCTTTCATAAGTGTTGATTAATTAGCAGTGTTGAGAGTGGTACGGTACGAGGGGCAGAAATCAGCAATGCTTTCAATAAAAACAATTGGCTAGATTCTCTGAGATGCTGTCCTCCACACCTATTGAAATCAATGGGAGCTGAGGCCATTCAACACCTCACAAGAGCTGCTAAGTGCTACAGATCAAGCCCCATAAAATAAACTGTGTATCAATATTATAGTGTACTTACTGTCATGAGAATTTTGTTATGCTGTGATATAAGCCACTAGGACATGCATTGGATAAAGAGATATGTTTTATGGGTACAGTCTCCTATATCAGCCATGGGCCTCACCCTTCCAGTCAGCTTTTACTCAAAACAGAAGTCACCTAAAGCAATGGGGCTACACACAAGGAAGGAATACAAGATCAAGCAGCGTATGGTTACTTCTGTCAATCCTTACTTACTAGAAACTTCACTACTTGTATTGACTTTCTTGGTTTCTTTTAAGGAGGATAAAATAATAGGGCCATCATTCTTGCTCAGGTCACTTCAACTGAGCCTGGGACCCTTTGATAGGAAGAAATATGCTCTCTGTAGTTGCTTAAATAGCACACAGCAGCCAATATATTAAAACGGTTGCACAAACAAATTGCTTTTTTTCCCCCTGTTTCTTTTGCATTTAATGCCAATAAGAGGCTATAGTGACTGGGATAATAAATGACTCCTGTCTAACATGACAGGTCCCCTTAGTTTCTCAGGGTACCATATGTAGTTATGCTGAGCACAGCTTTTGGGGAATGCATAAGCCATAAGCGGGCTGTTTACAAATCTATCGGTAGCTGTTCTATAGGACGTCTACCAAAAAGTGTAATTTGGTAGCCTATTAGATGGTTGACAGGAAAGAACGTGTGAAAAAAATATAGATCATTAACTTTCTTTGCAGCATATACGTTTGAGAAAGCAGAACCTTTCTTTGTATTGTTATGCTGGGGTTTGGGTGAAAATTCATAGAAGCTGGTGGGCGTAAAAGCCACCCGTCATTCAGAACAGGTGTCAGAAATAATTAAGTTCCTTTATGGAATATATTCATTAGCTATGGAGTATTCTGAGCTGGGTCTCTCTCAAACTTTCCTGCTGGAGTTGTTCCATTTTATATAAACAATTAAATATTCATTGGAGCAAGGGGAGTAAAACCTGAGTCCAGGAGTGGCCCTAGCAAATTTTCCATCCAACCCAGGCACACCCCAGCAGCTGAACACAAAAAAACCCCAGCCAATCAGCAAAGTGAAAATAGAGCTGGCCAATCAGAGTGGAGCATAAAAAGGGGGGGCATAGTTCCCACAGGAAGAAGGCGTCCAGGGCAACTGCTCTGCTTGCCTGCCCCTAACCAGCCCTGCCTGGGTCTCCCCCTTTCCCCAGGTGAGAGTTACCTAACCATTGGGCTATGGAACCACTTTCACACTTTCTCTGGCCCAGTGACTAAGTATTTTTATACAAAGAGGAACAGCTTCAACAAGAGAGACTGAGAGACCTAACCCAAAATATCCCACTACCCTGTGTGTGTTGCTGGCAGACCAGGTGCCAGCTCATGCCAAGGCCCCAGGCCTCAACTCAATGCTGACCAATACAGAACTGAGTTAGTCAGGCTCTCCTGTGTATCATTTTTAAAATACATGTTAAGTTGGTAAGAGTGTGTTTGGACTTTATAAAAAGAAAAGGAGGACTTGTGGCACCTTAGAGACTAACCAATTTATTTGAGCATAAGCTTTCGTGAGCTACAGCTCACTTCATCGGATGCTCACGAAAGTTTATGCTCAAATAAATTGGTTAGTCTCTAAGGTGCCACAAGTACTCCTTTTCTTTTTGAGAAAAAAGACTAACACGGCTGTTACTCTGAAACCTTTGGACTTTATGAAATTCTTGTAGGATGTTGCATCTATTAATTTCCCTTATAACGTCTGCACCCTATATATATGTATGGTTTTAAAGGTAATTTGAGGTTTGCATTGTAATCATCTGTAATTGTGTAAGGCCAGATCTACAGTGCAAACTTATATCAGTATAACTATGTCGTTCAGTTATACCTTCCTAACCCCCCGATGTAGACAGAACTATGTTGATGGGAGAGCTTTTCCCGCCTCTCTGGGAGGTGGATTAACTATGCCAAAGAGAAAAGCTCTCCCATCAGCATAATAGCGTCTTCACTAAAGCTCTGCAGAGGCGCAGCTGCACTGCTGTGGCGCTGTACATGAAGACAAGCCCAGAGTCAAACAGAAAGGAAGCATTTATTCATGTAAAATGCTGGCTTCTTACAGAAGGTGTTAAGCCCACCCCATCAAGAAGGCCCATTGAAACCAAATGAGCCATTGTGAAACATTAAAGAACAAAAACTTTGTTAACTGCATTCCTCCCCACCCTCCACCCACATAGAGAGGAGGTGTGTGCATGAACTCATCCTCTCAGCTTGAACTCTGCAGGGAAGGGAATAAAAATCCTTAAGGGCAAGTCTACACTGAAAACACTGCATCAGCGCAGCTGCACCACTGTAACACTTTAATGAAGACTCTCTACGCTGATGGGAGAGAGCTCTCCCTTTGGCGTTGTTACGTCACCTCCCAGAGAAGCGCTAGCTATGTGGCAGAAAAAGCTCTCCCCTCGACATAGTGTTGTCTACAAGGGGGCTTACATCGGTATAACTGCATCACTCAACAAGAAGACCTAACAGGAAGACATTATATTTCCATACTTCTTGGATTATAAGAACATAATAATGGCCATACGGGGTCAGACCAATGGTCCAACTAAGGCGCATCAGTAGAATTCAGCTTAACTCATCTGCAGCAAACCAGGCAATTCAAAAGCTCAAATTCCCTTCTTCCTCCTGTAATAACCAAGCATTACAATACAGCCTCCACTCCCAATTTTCAAAAGCCTGGGAAAAGAGATAAGCTTTGCAGCATGTCCTGCAGGTAATCAGATCTGATTATCTTGGAACAACGGTTTACAAAGCTGTGGGGTCTTCACTGAGCACACAAGCAATATCCCTTTCTTGTGTATGCCAGTGGGGCCTCAACTTGAGTACTGTGCCATCTCAACTGTATTGGTAGGGCACCGGGAAGAGGTGATCTCTGCAGGAGATAGGTCTTAAGCCATTTTGGACTTCATAGATCAAACTCAACACACTTGTACACAGAACTCCCACTGAAGCTAATGTGTGTATGTATCTGAGAGCAGTGTTTTCCCTGTATGTTCTGGTAACACAGTTAGGTTTGGGTTAGAGTCTGCCACCCTTACTCACCTTGAGTAGTATCTTACTCTGCAAATAACATATGCACAGTGCAAGGCGAGTAAACTGGTGGTAGAATTTGTCTCTTAATGAAGATCTTCCTTAGTTTTTCTACAATCCAAATAAAAAATGAGCTTATCTGTAGAATGTGTTGAGTTGTACTGTAGGCTCAACAATAAGTTCAGCCAAAGGGCATTTTAAAGTTATACTGCTATGGTAGAAATCATATGCAGTTACAGACGAATGGGATTTCATGCATTTTACTATACTAATATTTTCTGAGATTTCCCAAACTCTACGAAGTAAGTACATCTAAGTAAGATCATAAATGTGTCTTTGCATATAAAAATTGCCTGGTTCAGGCTAGATTTTGTTTTCATTGTAACTCCAATTATATTGAGAAACATAAAAAGTTTAAAGGGAACATCGAAAGGCGACAATGAAATAATTCCCCATTAAACAGTAAAATAAAGTAGGTCCTCAAAGGCCAAAGTCTGGTCTCATTGAAGTCTATGGTCAATGGCAAAATTGTTAACTTCATTGCTATCAGGATTTAGCCCCTAGAAAGAAACTAATAGCACCAGTTAGAGTCAGGTGTAATAGATAAGCTGCTCCATAC
Organism: Lepidochelys kempii; assembly: GCF_965140285.1. Taxonomy (NCBI): domain Eukaryota; kingdom Metazoa; phylum Chordata; order Testudines; family Cheloniidae; genus Lepidochelys; species Lepidochelys kempii. The sequence goes on from NC_136384.1 coordinate 88,425,432, forward strand.
AACTCTGCTAATGCACCAGATTCAGACTAGCAACATGTTTATTGTAACTCACAGGGATCTTATTTTTCACCATAAAAGCAATGGCAAATTATATGATGGCTTTGGGACATGCACAAATAAAGACTACCCAAAAAATGATAAAACTAATTATCATTTGTATGATCCAAGCTAGGACACCAATTCTGTTCTGGGCACTCTCATTTAGTGCAGAAAAGTGGAGAAGGAGGGTGGCTTTACACCCAGTGATGTGCGCCTCATATGCTGGAGCCTGTTTGGCCCCCTAGTCCAGTTATAGCAGCCTCAGGCTCCACCTACCCTCTACCTCAAAAGACCTTACAAGTAGCCAGGATTAACTGGGTCCAGACCACTTGGGGAATTCCCTGTGCTAGGCAAAATCCCATGTAGGGTTGCCAGGTGTCTGTTTTTTGATGGGAATGCCCAGTCTAAAAGGGATGCTGGCGACTCTGGTCAGCACTGCTGACCGGGCCGTTAAGAGTCCAGTTGGTAGCACAGCAGGGCTAAGGCAGGCTCCCTGCCTGACATGGCTCCGCATGGCTCCCAGAAGCAGTGGTATGTCCCCCCTACAGTTCCTACACATAGGGACAGCCAGGGGGCTCCACACGCTGCCCCCGCTCCAAGCGCCAGCTCTGTAGCTCCCATTGGTCAGGAACCACAGCCAATGGGAGCTGCAGGGGTGGTGCCTATGGATGGGGCAGCATGCAGAGCTGCCTGGCTGTGCCTCCGCATAGGAGCTGAAGGGGGGACATGCCACTGCTTCCAGGAGCTGCTTCAGGTAAGTACTGCCTGGAGCCTTCATCCCTCCCATGCCCCAAGCTCCTACCCCAGCCTGATCCCTCTCCCACTCTCCAAACCCCTCATTCCCAGCCCGGAGCACCCTCCTACATCCCAAACCCCTCATCCCCAGCCTCATCCCAGAGCCTATGCCCCAATACCAAGCCCTCACCCCCCCCACGCCCCAACCCCTTACTCCAGCCCTGATCCCGCCTTCCAAAGACCTGAGCCCCAGTCTGGAGCCCCTTCCTGCATACCTCATCCATGGCCCTACTTCAGGGCCTGCATCCCCAGTCAGAGCCCTCACCCTCCTGCACCTCACCCCCTGCCCCAGCCCCCTCCTGCATCCCAAATTCCTCATCCTCAGCTCCACACAAGAGCCCATACCCTCAGCCAGAGCCCTCACTCCCCCTGCACCCCAACCCCTGGCTCCAGCCTGGAGCCCCCTCCTGCACCCTAAACCCCTCATTTCTGGTCCCACCCCAGAACCCCCAGCCCATAGCCCACACCCCTCCCACACCGTTACCCACTGCCTCAGCCTAGAGTCCCCTCCCATACTCAAAACCCCTCGGCTCCACCCCCCAGCCCGGAGCACTCTCTTACACCCAAAACTCCTCATTCCCAGCCCGACCCCAGAGTCTACACCCCCAGCCAGATTCCTCACACTCCCCCACACCATTGATCTGAAGACACCAGAATTTTGGATCCTTAATGGGGCTCAGTCCCAGTCTACATTCAAACATTTTAGCATATGCACACATACACACACTCACACACTCACCCTTTACAAAATATCTTCAAGTTGTTGTACATGGAAGCCTATTTGGTAAAGAGAAGCCATATCACAACCGACACATGGGAAATGCACAACTAAAATAATGAGATTTTTATCAAAGATTTAGATGATTATGGGAAAAGCAGAGCAGAATGAAAGTAGGTAAATCTGTTCTACAAACAGTCAGTGGCAACAGAAGAAGCAAAATCGCCAGCACTTGTCAAATGAAACAAACAATAAATCATCTGTCCTGGAACATAATAATCTAGATGTCTAGGTAAAGTATGAAGAGTTTAATCAGGCAGTCACATAATCATAGGAGGCTCCTACCATCAATAGAATATTTACGAGGAAAGCAATGACCTTTTTTGTTTGTTTTAAAAAATGATTTAAAAAAAAAAAAAAGTTTGGCAACTAGGACATATGCCACCATGTTGTTTGAATTCTTTGAAATCTCAGGACTATTTATTCAAGAAACTGAGAATTACAACTGTAAGAAAGACATACATCAAACCTAGCACAGTGTGACAATATCTCATAATAAATTGCCTGATGGTCATAGAAAAGGAAATCATACATATTTGTACTATGTTTTGTTAATCACAAACATGTCCTTGTTTGAATGACTTTGTTTATATTTAATACAATTCCACTTCATCTTTAAGGCCAGAGGCTTCAGCTAAGACTTCTCATTTCAGAGTCCCAGAACTTCATAGTTAGATAAACTTAGTATTTTTTAACTATTGTTAACATCGGCCATTCAAGGAATTGCTATTTTCCTGCTATTATGATAGGATTTGGAAAAATATGGCATATTTATATTTCAGTATTTGTATTTCCATAACACGTAAGAGCCTCTGTCACATACCAGGACCTCATGGTGCTAGGCGATATATAAAAACGTAAGAGTATGATCCGGACGCATGGAGCTTATAATTTAGTGAGAACATCCACAGTTGCTTTAGCTAGGACAAAAATTTATAAGGGATATAAATCCCAGTGTGTCAGACCATAAGCCAAAACCAGCTGTCCAAAATTAAGAAAGAACTTTCCTTGTGGGCAGGTCATTCCCTAATTGTCTCGATCCAATCCAGTATCACAATTTCTACATTTCCTTTATTATTCAGGAAAGATGGGCTGAAAGATTTGGTCTTGGATATAGCTCTCACGTTTGAGGTGGTGGAGAACAACTCTAAAACAAACTGAGATGTTTACTTCTGAATCCAGATCCCAAATTCCTCAGAATCTGAAGGGATAACATGTTTCAGTTTAGACTTATCTCTATTATCAAGAAGCTTGCAGCATAGTCTAAATTTTGGAAGAATTAAGTTTGTGGCCTTGTAACTAAGTAGATTTAGCTACACAAAAAGCAGAGAGAACAAAAATCATGCTTTATCAAAGCAAGTACTTTTAGGTACAACTACCACCATTCAGATTCAACATGAAGTATTTTTCCAGTTGTTTTCCTAGGGTTAAATGTATTACTTATAAAAAAATAATCCCAACCATTTCATTTCAAATTGTTTATTTCTACATTGTAAGAACTGGCAATGCTAAATCATTCATTTAGACACTCAAGAAGTGTAGTGAAACATTTATAAAGTGTGGAAATCAGATTCATTTCTAGCAATCCAATGCATAAATTTAGTCAATAATATGCCAATAATAATGCCCTGCCCACTGAGGAAGGGTCACAAGGGAAATTCCAGCAGCTGGGCTACAGCATGGAGCAATTTTGAATTTCTCTTATTGATACCAGATGAAAGCAACTCTATTGTGCCAAATCAGATGATGCCAAGCTGATAATGGGTGTCAAGAAAGAGAAGCGCTGCCAGCAGATTCTAATGAAGAATCTCAAACACATATTTTAACATCTTCGCAATGGATATGAAAGTAAAATAGCATTAAAAAAATATATGGAACACAATTAGTCATGCTGTATAACAAAGGCACAGCTACAGTATATGCACTATAAACAGCTAGATAAGTGATCTCTCAAAGAAATTGCTGCATTCACTGGAGAAAAAATAGGTTAAATAATTCATCAAAGCATAAACTCATCTGCGTTTTATGTTCCTTTGCTCTGCATGTTTTGAAGTTCTCTGATAAACATTTTGCTCAGCTGCTGTGAGAAAGAAATTGGAAGTGGTTGTAGTCCCTGTCTCTTGGTAGCTTAGTCTTCTCTGTTCATGCTTATATATATATATAGAGAGAGAGAGAGAGAGAGAGAGAGAGAGAGAGAGCGCAATACAGCAAACTCTTTAAGATCTACCTACTGAAACTGCACCAAAAGGTAAAAATTTTAAACCAAGAGCTCAAGGACAATTGCCACAAATCCAGGCAGTTCACTATAATTATATACCACAAGACCCTGTAATCTACATCACACAAGATTTTATTGGGCCTCAGGAAGGCTTGGTTAGTTAATTATGGGAATTACTGCTGTAACTTACAAATATCTCTCTAGCCACCAAAAAAAAAAAAAAATGCTCCTGCACTGAAAGAATCCCCACAAGCCCAAACTAGGATAGTGTCTGTCATATTTAAACTAGGTATTCTTGGATCTCTTCTCATCTGCTCAGCTTCTCACTAGAGTGATCTTGTTGGTGCATTGGAGTTGAGTCTCAAACTAATCTCAGGAAGATGTAAGCTAATTAGCTACACCAATGGCAGAATGTTCTTTCATATCATATTGCTGTTAAACTATGATTTTGTAACATTACTTCCATGCAATAGTGATTAAAAAAAATATTACCATATCCAATAAAATCAGTCATTATTGGCTTATTTGCTGAGTTTGAACATACTATAGTCCATGGTAGTGCAGCATGAACAGGAGTTGATGCCAACGTAGCAGCTGCTGTATGCAAATATAGAAACAACTGTACTTAAAACTAAAATAGATAGGCAGAAGCCTCAAAGCATTGAGGTTTAGTTCTCCCTTTCCATGCTCCTTGTAAAAAATGATCAGAATATACAGACCTCAGGCAGAGAAGTTTGCTAATGCAATCTATAGGGCCAAATTTATTCCTGGTGAAAATCATCAAGGGATTATACAGTGTGAATTGAATTTTGCCCATTTAGATGGCCCACTTACACCATGTCAGGATGAAACTCTCTCTAACACAGATACATAGACACACTCAACAATATATTTCTCTTTCAATAGTAACACGCAGCAAGTATTATTAACATGATAATTTTTCCTAAGAAAAAGGTATGAAAAAACTAAGATAAAAATGACTGCAGGCATGAGGACTGATCTCGAAAAATACTGGCAACAAGACAGCACTAGTGCCATACAAAACATCAGTGAGTTAAGAAAGCTGCATGTTAACCAGGAGATACATTGGAAGAGTCATAGTATTAAAAATGAGTGAAGTGCAAGACCTAGCATGCTGCTGTTCCTCTCACAATTTCCTTCTAAGGCAGCATGATTTGCTCTGGGGAATTAATCCCTTCTGGGGATGTATATACTGATCAACTGAGATAAATGAAAAGCAGAAGATTAAGGAAAAAAAATTAGGCCCATGCCTAACTTCAAGCACTTGAGTAGTCTATTGACATTAATGAAACAACTCACATACTTATAGTTAGGCACTTGCTTAAGTCTCTTGCTGTAGCAGGGTCTAAATCTCCCTGGTATTAAGGTTTCTGATGAGTTATTCCATTTTAAAATTCAGTTGGTTTTGGATTTTGACTGTAGCTGCTTCCATTTTAGGACCAACAGGCACTCAGTGCATCATCACAGAATACCGTAATACCCAAGTCAATTAGCAGGCCACTTATTTTATTAAAAGAGGAATTGTTCTTGTTATTTGCATTGTAGGAGAGCTTATAATATGCAAGGTGATTTTCAAACACATAAGAAAAGAATTCCTGGCTTTGTTTAAGTGAATGGGAATTTTTCTATTAACGTCAATGGGGCCAGGTCACAGGCTGCCCAGAAGAGCACAAGGCAGGCAAATAATAAGTGACAAACAATTTACAAGCAAAATCTCAATGGTACACAACTTGGTCGTTACCTTTTCTAAAAGTGATTACCCAAATCTCCTTTAGGAGATAGTAGCTGTTCAAAGCCACAGTCCTGGAAGTGAGTCTCTGTGAGCAGTCCCCCGCACCCATGCAAGTCTCCTGGAGTCAGTGGTGAGTTATGTGGGTCTAAGGAGGGGTCCACCCATAGTGCTCTGATTGCAGGATCAAGTTCAAAGGTTAAAAATGTAGGTCTATTTTGTAGTAGCAGCTGTTTGATCAATGTGCATGATTTGGTGTTCTTTTTGTTTTGACTCCTTTAATTGTGGTGGCCTGTGGACTAGCCTCCAAACTCCCTTGCTAAAATAACACGCATAGTCCAGTATTGCAATTAGCTTTTCCTTGTTTTGTTTTGTTTTTGTTTTTAACAAGTAAAACTAATCTTAAAGTTGTTCAAAATACATTTGTCCTCTTATCAACTGTCAAGGACAAGTGGGAATGCATATAACCCCTGCAAGTACCATAAGGGGGAAAAGAAATAAATATTTAAGACTAATTGTCACAATTTAATAGCAGATATTTCACACAACTTTACTAATATACCAGCTGAGCCTTCACTGAAAAGAATGAAATTGAGGATTTTTTTTAGATGTTATTGTTTTTCACTCCCCATTTTTGCCTGTTTTAGATACTTGAAAATATATATTTTCAAAATCCCCCTTTTTTGGGGGGAGGGGTCCCTTTCTATTTGGCAAACATTTGTTTGTTTGTTTTCGCTTCCCCATGCTTTGAAAAGATCTGAAATCAACATGCTTGTTTTCCTATAGCAATTTCAATTTAGCTAGAACCTTATCCTAACAAAACACCTTTGTTTGTACAACAGCATCAATGGCCATCATAACAGTGCTAAAAAGTATTCAGATTGCCAGGTACACCAAAGCTGGCATTTTCAGGTAATATAAACACTGCAAAACATCTGTTTCTAGCACTTTACTTATAGTCTTTCAAACTAAGCCAAGGTGTGGCAGCTTTTTTTTCCGCCTGAATAAATGTAAAAAGCCTTAAAAGTAAATTTTACTTTATTTATTCAGCCTGAAAACAGTGAAATAATGTGATTGGTCATCTGAACAATCTGAGATTACTACCAATTACAGAAACATTAAGTAGGACTGTTTCTTTATACCCAAAGGCACCCATTTAGAATTAGGGGAGAATTATTATACAGTATATTAGTATGCATTTGAATGATCATAAGGCTAGGAGTGCAGTGTTCTGGGAATAATTCTCTTTTATTAATTTATCCTGCAAAACTTGCAAAGGGAACACAAAACTTTTTGTCAAAAAGAGCAGCTATTGGTTTATATCTGTCAGCAACGAACTGGACATTTTAAAATATATGCAGGGGATACATTATTTAGATATGGAGACACTTCCTCTTTAAATTCTACCCATTTAAAGTAGGTTACATTTGGGTTCTCAAAGCCTAGATACTTTCCTTTTAAATGAAAAAAAATATCAAATTTCATTCTAAAACAGGAAATATGGCTTGTATACACAAAATAGGGCTGAACATAAAAGTTTTAATAAGGAAACTCTCTAAAAGTAGCTAGCCCCTGAGTATGAACACATTGCAGAGACTTTTACCTACAAGCATTAATTTAGGTTATCCATACCACAGTTGTTTAAAGGTATACTTCTAAGGGTCCAAATCTGATATTCTTACTCAAGCAAACTCTAACTAAAGGCTATGGGAGTTCTGCATGGTCCCAGATCTTGCAGGGAAATGGAGGGGAAAGAATTCCTCGTAGGCAGGGGTGCTGGAACAATTTGTACAGGGGGGTGCTGAGCACCACTGAACCAAACTGTAAACCCTTTATAGGATGGAAAACACTTCAAGCCAGGGGGTGCAGCAACACCCCTAGTTCCAGCACCTCTGCTTCTAGGCAGTGGTATAGCAATGGAGCCTCAGGAATATAGTACTGCATAGTTTCTAACTCCTACAGAGGAAGAAAGGGCCTGGTGAATCCTTGTAGTAGTGGAACCACAGGCCTCAAACCCCCAAATGCCTCTGTATTGGAACACAGGGACCACACCTCATTCAGTCCAGATCATATTCATTACACCTTTGGCTCTCTTTACAGTTAGCACATTGTTCACAAGCCAGTTGTGATTTTTCTGAGTATATGTTTGTACAGCCATGGAAGAATGAGGCTGTATTTTTGCTAATGGTGTTTATTTCCATATAGCGATGATTATATTATAAAGTGAAAATGTACCATGTCTTTAGTAATGAGAAAGGGTACACATAAGAGGTACTTACCAGATGGAAGCGAAGATATAGTAGTGACTGCCAATTGTAAAATGGCCACTTTAGACCTGGTGCTGCTTAGCTCTCTCAAACATAAAAGGCCAATTCCAGAGAGGCATGCTGGGGGAAAAAACTTCCCTTGGAGAAAGTAAGTAAGGGCTAGGAAATCATCAGAAAGGCTGCTTTGGTGTTGTGCCAATCACACATATTGTAAAAACATGTTTAAGTCAATGTTAAGCAGAGTGTTGTGTTCCAAGGGATGTCAAGGTTCCAACCTGGAACAGGCTGGCAGGGAACTGCTCATTGTGAGTCCCGTATGGCAGGCCAGTTGCACCTCCCTAGGAAGCAAACATTGTGGGCACTTAGGCAGGAAAAAAAGGTAATGAGATGCAGGTGCTATTGAGGACTGGGTTCCTCAAAATCACTGGGATACTTTTTTTCCTTTCTGGGGTACACTGGCCATCAAAGAAGTGCAGTCCAAAGAAGGTTCAAGGCAAAGCAATCTGTAGAAGAAAGAAGAGATCTAAACAGGGATGTTAAGGAAGCATCAGGAGGAGATAATGTAAATGACTATTTTACTCTCTTTGCTCTAGTGTTCTGGTCAGTTTCTCAAGCAAGTGATTCTGTGCATCTATATTCCCTTCTGCTCAAAATCCAACATAGCTGTTTTTTGTAAGTATTTTTCTGAAGCAGTTGGATGAATAATTTTCAGACTCTGGGCTGCTCACCACCTGCTTGCTTTCATTATTTCATGTCCATGTTCTGTGAGTGGTTTCCTTAGTCACAGTTCTTTAACATATACAGCATACTCCCCTTTCCTTCACCAGATGGCCAGCTGTACTAGCTAATACAGAGGTGGGCAAACTACTGCCCGCAGGCTACATCCAGCCCGTGGGATTGTCCTGCCTGGCCCCTGAGCTCCTGGCCCGGGAGGCTAGCCCCCAGCCCTTCCCCCGCTCTTCCCCCTCCCCCGCAGCCTCCGCTCACTGTGCCGCCGGCGCCATGCTCTGGGCGGCAGGGCGGCGAGCTCCAGAGCCCGGTGCTCTGTGCTGCACGGCGCGGCTGCCTGTCCTGGTTAGGGGCAGGGAGCCCAGGGCTGGTCAGGGGACAGAGAGCAGGAGGGGTGGATGGGGTAGGGGTCCCTGGGGAGCCATCAGGGAACAGGGTGGGTCGGATGGGGCAGGAGTCCCGGCGGGGCTGTCAAGGGGCGAGAAGCAGGGGAGGTCAGATTGAGGGTGGGGGCCAGGCCATGCCTGGCTGTTTGTGGGGCACAGCCTCCCCTAACCGGCCCTCCGTACAATTTCAGAAACTCGATGCAGCCCTCAGGCTAAAAAGTTTGCCCGCCCCTGAGGTAGTATGTAGGGTGGAGGGATGAAGCTATGGTTCTGCTCAACCTCTGCCCTTAGTCTTCATTCCAATGAGTTTCGCCCAGAGGAGCAGCATGGAAGTAGCCCCTGTGGCCCTCCTAATACAGGGGCCGTGATTGTGGGCAGCCTTTACATGTCCATAAAAGGGGGAAAGCTCATTACTCCCTCCCTTGTGGGGCCACACAATCCAGCCTGAAATTATTAATCTGCAAATCAGGTTAATACTGACAACTATTGTTATAGTCCACACAATACTTCACAATTAGTGGACATTTCATATGTATCCTAATCTCTGCGTGTTAACTGCACTGCCAAAGCTCAGTTACTTAATGTCAGATAACTTGCTTGGTGGAATGGCACACTAAGAGTTGTATTTTAGGGTAACCAATAATAGCTGTAACAGAGATGCTTGCTAGTGTGAGTAAGATAGCAATTAAGTTTATGAAATGTGTAAAGTACTCAATACATTTTATCACAAAAGGCATGGAGAAAGATAACTTTTATTACTCTGCAGTTCTCTAACTGGTCCATCAATTATACTTTTTGAATATTGTTGAGGGATAAATCACCATGTACCAGGGAAAGCCTTCATGGCATTTTTATTGTGAATTTATTATCATGAATGATTAAACATGGAAAAGTATTTTGGCTTTATCTCCTGCCTGTACTTTCTCAGGTTCCGTACCACTCTGCATTCAGTGAAATGCTGGGCCAGATCCTGGCCCCATCCCTTTTCTGCTACTCTGGTAATGATGGACAGATGCCCTAACAGGGCAGCCAGGGATTCCTCTAATGTAGGGGGAATCCCCAGCTGGAATAACACCAGTGTAGTTGGCTCTATGCCTCATCTTGGATATAGCTGGGTTGGCTCTTGCGTCCCTGAAGGACTGTTCTCTGTGCCATAACTTAGAACAGCATCTACAAGCACTCCTGAGTTACATCAGTGGCTGAATCAGCCCCTAGTCTGGCCAACGATGAGAAGAGTGGAAAGTTGGTTTAGAGCCACACCAGGTTTTTTGCCAAGCACAGCTCAGTTGAATCAAGGGAGCTGGTCCACTGTGTATAGACTGGTTGTGAGGGAACAGTGTACTCCATAATAAACTGAAGTACTACTGAACGGGGAAGTGCATGCATATAAGATGCAGTTATTTACCTTTCTTCCTCTACTTTGTGTAGAGGGGATATGTGTTACTCTGCTGGCAACCAACAGTGAATTTATCAAAAAGGTAATGCAACTCATGTGGGCTCTTAACAGAGTTTCGCCATAAAATACCAGGTCAAACTTCAGGACTAGACCCTCATTTTCCAAACTGTACAAGGGACAGGCCCAAATTACTTGAGGTACGATTGTCCTCTTTTCGATCATGAGCTCCAATGACTGAAAGCATAGAATTGTCACCCTGAAGGATAAGATTTTTAAGTGTAAGAGACAGAGCTTTGTAGTGACTGGTCCATCAGTCTGGAACTCACCCCAGGAAGAGCTCAACCCTTCCCCCTACCCCCTTAATTCCTTTGGATTGAACGGAGTTTCTGAAGTTGTGAACCAATCCAGACCAGACCACTAAGTAGTTTCAGGTTCTGATCAGGCTATAGGCTAATATTGGGACCAGTGCTTCCTTATCTTCCCCAATCAATTCACTCCTCCCTAACTGTAACCTCAACTGTTGTTTCGGTTCAGGTCCTATGTATGTGTAAAATTACCTGTCACTCACATGTATACAATGTATTCATCCTCAGAAGCACCTGTGCTGTTATGCCAAAGAAATGAGCTATCGAATGTGTCCTATAGACTAAGTGTGGGAAAGGCTCTGCCCAGCCCTTGCACAAGTGTGCAAGGAGGAGGCGCTGCCTGGCAGTTAGTCACAAAAGGCATTCTCTGTGTTTCTCTAAGCAACATCTGAACTCCCGTTTAGTGCTGAAGTGCTGTATCTTCACCATCACGCTATCCGGGCAAGTAGTGAGGCATGCATGCAGCACCTAGTGCATGCATAGCACTCTGGGAGCAGAGCGTGTGTAATTCATGGACATACAATGCCTCTTGCATCTCCATTACAGCAGTTCTCAGCCCTCTGCACCGCTCAGCTCTACCTCCTACTGCTGCCTCCTTTTGTATTGACACAATTTAATCCTATACAAACTAAACCTGTCCAGTGATGTCTTATTTTTCTTGTATATTTTAATTTAACTGTGAGTAAAATTATGTATTTTATTTATTTAGAGGCTGATCGCAGTTACACAGCCATAAAGCTGGAGTTCTCCACAAGGGGTAAGTTGATTTCCCACCAAGATCAGAATATGGCTCACTTTTAAAAAGTCATTGTCAATCCAATACCGTAGGACTCCCAATTATCTGCACAGTACTGGGGACATGAATTTTACTTGAATAAACCGGAGCTTAGGTAATCAAGAGGGCAGCAGTCATTCAGCAGCCGGGTGGCCTGCCCCATGGCCAGGGGCTTCTCCTCCTCTCTGCAGTCCTGGCTAGGCATCTCTGCTGTGCTCCACTCACTCACTCCGTTGACAGTGAGGCTGCTTCTTGTGCTGCTGCAGGAGCCACACAGTAGCAGGGTGTCTTCTCCTCTGCCTGGGGCTTGTCCTTCTCCTCACAGCCCGGCTGAGATCTCTGCTAGACTATCCAAACCGCCACATTATCTGAATCCCTTACACGTCCTCTGCACCTTATAGCTCACACTGGGGGACAAGGCAGGGATTTGGCTAGCCCGGCAGTACGGATAGGAGAGTATCAGATAAATGGAAGTATATTCCACACCAAAATAAAAATACAAATAATGTTTAGCTGGTAGGTGAGCAGAGAATGGGACAAATGTTAATTGTATACATAGGTCCCAGTTTAGGTTTTCTTCTAACATGTGGGTTTTGACAGTCTTGCTAAGGGCAATAGCCTGCTTTTATTAAACGGGTTTGACAGTTGTCAAAACAGGATTTGAGATATCAGTGCTTCATGATGACTAAACCATGTGAAATGCAGAGCGACTTTGTCAGGTACAAAAGCAAATTGCTCTTTTTGAACTTCTTTATTACTATGAACTTCAGAAGACAGTGACAAGAATTTGTAATTAATACCATGTCAGCCTATGCACCCTTTGGAAAGGGAGGAGTGTGAGCAACTAACACCCACCGATTCTGAACCAAAGATGTTTCTGGAAAAGAGAGGCTTTGCTGAAAAACACGATTCACAGTGACATGGCAACACATGGTACTCATACTGAGTACCCCAATTAAGGACTAAATTGCAATATTCATCCACAGTTGTGAAGGGGGGGAGGGGCTCGGTATTAACACTTCTGACAAAGCTAGGTGCCTCAGAAGTGATGATGAGCCATAGCACCCCTCCTGGCTGCTGGCAGAACTATTTGCTATTGTAATTAAAGAGGTGTTGGAGAGGGAATCTCCCCTTCACTTGCCCGCACCGTGGAGATATTATGCATTTTAAAGGGTTAGAGCTCCAGCGGTGCAAGTCTTTCCCCTCCTCAGGAAGGCTTAGTGGTAGGAGAGGTATAATTGAGCCCTCACCATATTGCAAGCAAAATTTCATCTGGAATCTAATCCAAAGCCCACTGCAGTCAATAGAAAGAATCCCACTGATTTCAATGACACTTTAATCAGGGCGTCAGTGTCTTGAAAATTCTGCTGAAAAAACACTGAAAACCTTGTTTCTTTGCAATAAAAGAGTGGAAGAAGAGATAAATTGTAGGCAGAGATGTTTGGGGGGTCACAGTGTTGGCCCAGTTGTAATACCACCCGTGGCTGGTTTCCTAGTATCTCGGACAGCATGAGTAACAAGCCCTTGGAACTGAGGGACTCAACACACCAGGGAGTGGGGGCGGGGTGGAGGGAGCATATCTCAGTCATGTAGCAATAATTTCTCAGATTGATTAGAAAGCAGTTGAGTGACTTAAAACATAGAGACGGATGGAGCATTCATTTGTCAGAGCTTGGCAAAGGAAGAAGAGGATCTCACGTAAGGCAGGGAGGAAAAAAGAGAAGGTGGAATATTAGTAGACATGCATACATGAGCTTCAGTAAGAGGTAAATCAGTGTAATTTGAGATGAAATTGGTAAGGAGGAAGTAGTCTGGAGAATAATTTAATTCAGACCAAGAAAGAAAGGGTAGTCTCTGGCTGCATTGTAATTCTTTGGTCTAAGTTTGGTTGTGGGTTTAGTGTGTGGGTATTGGATGGTATTGGCATCCTGTGACATACAGGAGGGCGGACTAGGTGATCGGATGGTCCCTTCTGGCCTTAAACTCTAGACCGAAAGAAAAATATTACAGAAACAAAAAAGGAAGGTGTGCCTGATAGGGTAAAGAGAATCATAGAATCATAGAATATCAGGGTTGGAAGGGACCCCAGAAGGTCATCTAGTCCAACCCCCTGCTCGAAGCAGGACCAATTCCCAGTTAAATCATCCCAGCCAGGGCTTTGTCAAGCCTGACCTTAAAAACCTCTAAGGAAGGAGATTCTACCACCTCCCTAGGTAACGCATTCCAGTGTTTCACCACCCTCTTAGTGAAAAAGTTTTTCCTAATATCCAATCTAAACCTTCCCCACTGCAACTTGAGACTATTACTCCTCGTTCTGTCATCTGCTACCATTGAGAACAGTCTAGAGCCATCCTCTTTGGAACCCCCTTTCAGGTAGTTGAAAGCAGCTATCAAATCCCCCCTCATTCTTCTCTTCTGCAGGCTAAACAATCCCAGCTCCCTCAGCCTCTCCTCACAACTCATGTGTTCCAGACCCCTAATCATTGTTGTTGCCCTTCGCTGGACTCTCTCCAATTTATCCACATCCTTCTTGAAGTGTGGGGCCCAAAACTGGACACAGTACTCCAGATGAGGCCTCACCAATGTCGAATAGAGCGGAACGATCACGTCCCCTCACGAAGAGGATTGGGAATTGCATTTACAGTCAACATACAGTGATGAAAAACCACACCATTGTGATCTCATCAGTCTGCCCTTCCTAACAGGAAGGTCACTGAATGTTAAACCATCCGTTGTTTCTGGGTGGCATTCCAGGTGAACCGAAAGTGGAATGCATTGCAGTTGTCTAGTATGAAGTAGCATGCACGGTTCACTGTTGCTAGGTCTACATCCCATAGATATAGGTAACTAAGGATGAAAGCTGACATGTCTGTCTACTGCTGCATCCTGGGCATCCATCAAAAAGGCTCCATTTCTTTCAATACCCCTTGCTCTCCTCTTTTCCATAGCTTTAATGACATATTGATAAGTTCTAATGCATCTTTCTGGACCAGGATTCCTCCATCTACCAATTCTTGCCTACTCTAGTATAAACATATAGCATTATTCCATGCTCTAGATGATATGCCGGTGTGTCAGATTAAAGCCCAAGGCCATATATGATATTTCCTGTGGAAGCACTAGAGTTGTCATAGGCTAAAAAGCTGGGGATCTAAAAGAAGAAATTAACACAAGGAGCCAGGCACCAGCCCATAAGTCAGGAATGGATGACAAGAATCATCTGAGAAACACAGGTTTACACTGAAAACAACATGACTGGAGTTTACTTTCCAAAGTCAGTCATATTCCCCTTTTTAAAAACCCTCTGGTTTGTATGTAAATCATATATCACAGGTCATATTACAAGTGCAAAAACTGTACTTGTGTAGTTTGGATGTTACCCCAGAAAAGTCTTTTCCCCTCATAGACCAGAAATAGAGTAATATGGAAGCATGGAGTTCCTATTTATGGAGGTTTGATAGCATCTCTGTTACCAGAGCATCCCATATTTTACCGAACCATGAAATAACAGTGGGGTGGAAAGGGGGGGCTTTCTTCCTCTAAATTTCAACCAGAAAGCATCTGGAGGACACCAAAATATAGGATACTAAAGTTGTGTATATCCCCGCAAAATACATTCCTCTCTAGCAGCCTCAGGAAAAGAAATAATGGGACTATTGTCAGTTTAGCTCCTGTAATCTCAAATCTGTTTCTTACATTAATCTGCATTTAACTTCTGGTTCCAGTTCATCACTTCTTTATCTGGTCCTGAGATTAAACCACTGTAAACTCTGGGGTTTTTTATAATTAACTGTTTCTACGCCTTCGAGTACCCTTTGGAAACCTTTCTTTATTCTTCCTCTGATGCATCACATGGAAGCAGGCAAATGACTCTTTATTTTTAAAATTCCCTTAGCTTTTGTTTACAAAGGAATTTTAAAGAAAAATTCTCAATCCTTCAACAATGGTACTATTGTCATTAGGGCTCCATAGGCCCAACCCTTCAGGAAGCTAAAGTTCATCCTAGAAGAAATAACCTGTGGAAGAGTGTGGTTTGGTACAGGACTTAAAATCCCAGAGGGTGGAGGGCAGGGGAAGAGGGAGTGTGAAACATTAAAACGATAAACCTCAAATCAGTGCATGTGATGTACTAAAATGAGAGGAATACCTACCTCTCCACAGCCACGCTATAATGCTCCAAAATGCCTCCACTTTTTTTTTTTTTAAAAGAAACCCCTCAAGAGAGACAGTGCAGGATTCTTTTTGCTGTACCCCCTGTGCTTTATTGTAGATACTATAGAATTTTCCTAACGGTCCATATTACAAAAAAACAAAAAAAATCACCATCACGACTACTAATTGGTGCCCTTGATGGCAGCATGAGCAGAGAAACTAAGGTTTAGGCATAGATCAGCGTTCATGTCGCACTTCCTGTCAGTACCTGGGAAGCTAATGATCCAACCAGGGTACCAAATTTAGTGATGAATCCTGGTCACATGCCACCTGAGGCACATTGCGCACACACTCAGAAGAAGATGAGCACAGAGGCCAATCCTCATCCATAGGGAAACTCTTCAAGTCTGGGTTGATGCATATTTATTGATCAGCATGGAGCAGTTTGCACTGCTAATGTTGTACTCCATGTAGGTTTCTCTCTCTTTTATGATCATTAGAGTCTGTCTGTACTGCTTCCTGAAAATAAAATCATGCCCCTGTTCACCTAAACAGTGCAGCTAAGAAGGGGTGTGGGAAACTTTCAGAAAAGTAAACATCTCGTCCCTATTTATACACATTATGAAGTCACCAGCAACTTTGCCACAAAGCAGATGGATTTTCTGTCTCTGCACAAGAAGGGCCACAGACTGGAGCATTAGTGAGAAGTCAGAGAGCAAGATTTGGCAGATCATGTGAAAAACTTTGCCCACCACCTGTGTGTACTAGGAGTCAGTGAAGTTTGTGATTTGAAAGAATTAAAAAGGTAAGAAGACCATGGTTTGTTATCTTAACTTTTGCAAGGTGGGATCAGAGCTGCAAGTTGAACATAGTGGGACCAATTTATCCAGGTTTGTGCAACCTGCACTCTACATTACATAGTGAAATGGCAGGCAGAAGTCTCTCTGTGGTCACACAGTAAGTGTCAAACAGCTGCTTTGAAGTCTAAGTGGGAGAATCTTTGCAAGCTTCTTCCTAAATTCCTCCAGTGTCATGTAGGGTGAATAGCCTTACTACCTGAGCTAGGAGAAATAAGCACCCTATTCTGCAAATCCTTAAGAAAAATGTTTTATTTTAAATAGACTATATTTACTTATCTTAAAGGGAATTAATAGCATAAACTTTACTAAGCCATAGTGCAAGCAGGTGCTGTTCAAACTTCCCAGGTATAATTTGCCACTACCAAATTCATCTCTCTCCTGGTTGGTAACAGGTCCCATCCTGAGCTTCTGCTGAGCATCCATAGGACTAACCAGCTGAGGAGGGTTTTTACCTTAGAGTAGATTAGTGAGATACTACAAATTCCCATCACACTGTAGCCACATTTCAACATTTCTATATCCTCAAGGTACATCTCCAATTACAAGGCCAATCATAATTTCTATGCTAACCATAATATAATTAATAAAATATTTCTCACTGTATAAAGCAAATGTTTTAATAAGCCTATTTTGCAACTCATTATCCAAAAATATTTAATGATTGCATCCCAATTATCTTCTGTATGAAATGGAGTCTGCAAGGATTTTAAATAATGGCTTGTTCAATTGTCCTTCCACTCCCCCAACCCCTCACATTAGAGTTGCTTTAAGCATAATTTTTATTATTAAGATATGTGTTGGAAAGTGCAAACAATTTTCTTGATTAGGCAGCTTTCAACTACATTAAGCTTCAATAGTTTAACATAACTTTTAATAACAAAGATGCTGCAACTCTAAATGGTTTGTTCTCTTAGCCTTCTCAGCCTTTAGCACAGGACTTTAAAAAACAATACAATACTAAACAACACTTGCTCCACCTAGTGGTACTTTGCTCAAGAAAAAAACAGCACTATATTAGTATTTTTGCATATGCTTCAGTGCATATGAAAAGAGGTCCTATATTATCATGAAAAACAGGAGTGCTTTCATTATGAGTATCTGCCCCATTTCTTCCTCGTCTCCCTCAACACATACGTATTTCAAAATAAAAGTGAGATAACATAAGCCCCCCACAAAACAAAACCCACCTGTTTGCTTTGTATTGAGTATCATTGTGCTTATAAGCCAAACCCTTCACTTTTTAATTGTACAACATTTATTTTAATCACCTTTAACGTGCAGGTTAATGTCCTAACATAACTTGTTCCCTCAGTAAGATTCTTTACCTTTCTGATCCATCCAGCTCTAGTGGGACAGTGGTGTCTGTTTAGCTGGGCCTATCACCTGACAATAACCTTGCTTTTGGGAACACAGGAGAGAGGTTGTTCTTAAATTGGCTACAAGAGTTCAGGCTCTTCCAGCCCAGCTTTGTCTCCTGATACAGTATCTCAGTAAGCTGCTGCCAGCAGATGTGTAAATTATTTTTTGATGACACTAACAGAAGTGGTATTGATGGGTGATTAGGGTTTTATTAACCATAATAAAAAAAATTTAAAAGAATTTTAATACTAACTATAAAATACACTATTCCTCAACCTCCAACTGCTCTGATTGTTTATAACATAGCCCTGTGTGTATATGTAAAATACTGGGTCATTGTAGGTACAACCATAAGCTCTAAATACTTTTTGAATGTTTTGTGTATCAACATCATCTAAAGAGATACAAGATCTGTATTAGCATATCAGTATTGCTCTCAGTTCATCCTCTCTTGCATTTCCCATCTTTGAAAGTCCTGATACACGTAGTCTAAGCACAGAGCTTGAAGGCTGGCACTCCCAAATTTTCATCTCTATTCAGATAGCAGGGCTAGTCACTTAAACTGCCTGCCTCTGTTTCCCCATCTGTAATACACAGATAATGCTTATTAACCATTGTGAGATTTAGTGTTTGTAAAGCACCTTGAAGATGAAAAGCACAAAGTGCTTCAATTTCGAGAACCTTATACTTAAAGTCAGACCAGCATGTTGGTATATGTCCGTTTTTCTGAACCAAAAGCTTTTCTTTTTTTTAAAAAAAGGTGAAGAAAAGCAAGCTAATCCCATTCATTAACAGAAACAGTGTCTAACACTCTCGAGATCCCTCACTATGACATTAAGAAGTATTGTTCTGTTCTACTTGTTCATAAGCCACCTACGCCAAGAGGAAAAATTGCTTAGCTAAACAAACCAGATGTTCAGTATCGGTGGACATAGTAAGGCATAGTGATACACACTTTTACCGACTTTACAGGTCAGTCTTCATATCTATGACCTTGCCTTTGTTTGCACAAAATATATTATATACAGAACTTTGTACAAATTGCAATGTACAGTAGATCAAGGAGAGAATAAAAATTGCAAGGATGTGTTTCATTATATGCTTCAACAGCCAGCTCAGTTCAGATAGCAGAAGTGCCATTTAAAAAAAAAAAATCCAATTAAAAATAAATCCTTCAATATTGCCTTCCAATGTGCCCCTTCTAACAACTCTGGATAAGATATTCTGCTGCATCTAGTACTATGACATTTGTTAAAGTAAATGATTTTTAAGTGTAACCATCTTAAGTAACTGAACCTAGGTTAAGAAGGAAGCTCACAGAGCCTGACAATTTTACAGTTGGTTACCAAGGAGATGTCAGAATACATTCATGGATTCCTAGGAATTCCCGAGCCCTGTATCCACTACCAGCTCAAAAGTACCAACAATGAACCCAATCCTGATGTAAGCAGAGTCAGGATGAGCTCCACCCTGACATCTGGTGGTGAGGTATGGCAAGTTGTGGAAAAGAACTTCAGGGGCCGATCTCATTTGCATAGGCATACCCACCCCGCCTAGAATGAGGCCATAGCTGCCCAAATGGTCACTTTGGCTGCTGTGGGATCCCCAGTGTCTCTGTTATTGGGGCAGGAAGAATAAATTATTACCCTGATTATGGGAATCAAGGACAGTGGAACTGTACTGGGCCTTTTGTTATGATGGAGGGACTCGCTGTCAACTAAGTAGCACTTGCTAGGCAAGGGTCATGGGTTCCAAAACTCTGTGAATTGAGAGAGGTTGGGGACAGGTATTAATACTTGGTGGCATGGGCCCCCTGGTGAGGGCCTTACATGCTAATTGCACTTCCTCCTCTCTCCACTGTGGAATATCAGAGCTAATTTTGATTCCATTAGGAGTCTAGTTACAGGCTGCTGAGCTGAATTCACTTTGGGCTAATGGTGCACCAGCACTGAGGCTCCCCTACTACAAGCTGAAATCACAAAAGAGCTAAACTTACCAAGAGCTGAAATCACTGAGTGTTGTGTTAAGTAGTGGGAGCCTGAAGATATATGGTGGAGCAGTTTGCAGGACAGCGAGCAGAGCGGCTTGTGGAGCGGAGCAGAGCAGTTTGTCGGATGCCTAGAGCAGCTCATGGGGCGGCTGGCAAAGCGGAGCCCCATGGAGAGGTGGGGCCATCAGCTTTGGACCATGTAAGGTGCTCCTTAATACCGCCCCCCCCCATCTCCACCCAGGTTGGGAGGTAAAACTCTGCAGATAAACTTTCGAACTCTGGGGTTGCCCTGACCAGGGACAGAGACTTTTGGGTTTGGGGACTTTGGGTGATTTTGGGTTGCTGGACTCAAGAACCAAAGGGAAAGGACACGCCCCAAGTTGCTTCGGGTGGATTTTTTGCTCATGGGTTGTGTTATGAATCCTGTTGGTGGTGTTTCCCCAACATAATGCCACATTGTTTCTCTCTGTTATTAAAAGGCTTTTTGCTACACTCAGACTATGTGCTTGCGAGACGGAAAGTATTGTCTCTTGGAAGCACCCAGCGGGGGTGGTATATATTTGTCCCAGGTCACTGGGTGGGGGCTTGAGCCGGTTTTCCATTGTGTTATTGGAATGGAACCCCTAGATACTGAACCCGGCCCTTACTGCTGCCAACTCTGACAAGCAGAAGGGTTACACTTAGTTTAATTTTTAACTTCTATATCCAGTACAAGCTTATTTTTGAACTCACACCCTATTTATTTAGCAACTGAATTGCATAAAAAGCGTAGTACTACAGAAAGAGGAAGCAGCACAGACAGAAACTTATGACCCAATTTTAGGAGCCTGCATTTAGGTTGCTGAACCAATTTTGAAGCACCTAAACAAATGGCCTGATTTTCTTAAGTGCTGAACACTCACAACTGAGCTTAACTGGCGCAGCAAATGCTCAGCACCTTTGAGCAAGGATTAGGTAACTAAATTTACTTACCCAGCTTACTGGCCTAAATTAGAAATTTTAGCCTATATGACGCCAGTTTCCATTTTTAAAGACCAAAAAGCTATGGATTTGCGAAAGAAAAATCCAAAAATAAAGGAAGTTGAATGATTGCCTTAAATATAGAGCTGTCGATTAAGCGCAGTTAACGCACGTGATTAACTCAAAAAAATTAATTGCAATTAAAAAAATTAATTGCAAGTAATCACAATTTATTCACACTGTTAAATAATAGAATACCAATTGAAATGTATTAAATATTTTGGATGTTTTTCTACATTTGCATATATATTGTATTCTGTGTTGTAATTGAAATCAAAGTGTATATTTTTCATTACAAATATCTGCACTGTAAAAATTATGAAGAAATAGTATTTTTCAATTCACCTCAGACAAGTACTGTAGTGCAATCTTTTTGTCGTGAAAGTGCAACTTAAAAATCTAGAATTTGTTACATAACTGCACTCAAAAACAAAAAAAAATCAAGCTTCAGAGCCTACAAGTCCACTGAGTCCTACTTCTTGTTCAGCCAATCGCTAAGACAAACAAGTTTGTTTACATTTACACGAGATAATGCTGCCCTCTTCCTATTTACAATGTCACCAGAAACTGGGAACAAGTATTTGCATGGCACTTTTGTAGCCGGCATTGCAAGGTATTTATGTGCCAGATATGCTAAACATTTGTATGCTCCTTCATGCTTTGGCCACCATTCCAGAGGTCATGTATCCATGCTGATGATGATCATTAAAAAAAAAAAAAGTGTTAATTAAATTTGTGACTGAACTCCTTGGGGGAGAATTATATGTCCCCTGCTCTGTTCTACTCGCATTCTGCCATATGTGTCATGTTATAGCAGTCTTGGATGATGACCCAGTACATGTTGTTCATTTTAAGAACGCTTTCACCGCAGATATGACAAAATGCAAAGAAGATACCAATGTGAGATTTCTAAAGATACCTACAGCACTTGACCCAAAGTTTAAGAATCTGAAGTGCCTTCAAAAGTCTGAGATGGATGAGGTGTTGTGAATGTTTTCAGAAGTCTTAAAAGAGCAACACTCCAATGCATAAACTAAAGAACCCAAACCATTAAAAAAGAAAATCCACCTTCTGCTGGTGGCATCTGACTCAGATAATGAAAATGAACATGAGTCCGTCTGCACTTCTTTGGATTGTTATAGAGCAGAACCTATCATCAGCATGGACATATGTCCCCTGAAATGGTGGTTGAAACATGAAGGGACATATGAATCTTTAGTGTATCGGGCACGTAATTTTTTTTTAAAATCACATGATTAATCACCATTAATTTTTAATCACTTGACAGCCCTACTTAAATGCCATATGATAAACAGCACAGCTACTTTATAGGAGAGAGAGAGAGATCTATATAATCAAGATACTGAAAAGTTTAAACAACCATATTGCCTTATACTTTTTTTAGTTTAAAATGTACTCCTCTTAGTTGTTCTACTTCAGTGAAACAACTGAGGAAAAATAACTACTTCTCATCCACAGTAAATTAAAGCTATGCATACTTGATTGTTTTAACAAGTAATGGGTTGTAGATTTATGATGTATGTTTAAACATAGTCTTTTCCCAAGCCAAATGGAGACAAGGATACTACATTTCCTCATTCACAATTACAGATTTCCTAATCTATAACTATTGTTTTCCCTATGTGCTTATACACACACACACACACACATCCTAGACACATCTACTAGAATTCTTTGAGGGGGTCAATAAGCATGTGGACAAGGGGGATCCAGAGGATATAAGTGTACTTAGATTTTCAGAAAATCTTTGACAAGGTCCCTCACCAAAGGCTCTTAAGCATGGGATAAGAGGGATCCTCTCATTGTATCAGTAAGTGGGTGTGGGTAAAAGAAAGGAAACAAAGTGTAGAAATAAATGGTCAGCTTTCAGAATGGAGAGAGGTAAATAGTGGTGTCCCCCAGGTATCTGTACTGGGACCAGTACTGTTCAACATATTCACAAATGACTTGGAAAAGGAGGTAAACAGTGAGGTGGCAAAATGTGCAGATGATACAAAACTACTCAAGATAGTTAAGTCCCAGGCAAACTGTGAAGAGCTACAAAAGGATCTCATAAAACTGGGTGATTGGGCAACAAAATGGCAGATGAAATTCAGTGTTGATAAATGCAAAGTAATGCACATTGGAAAACAATCTCAACTGTACATATATAATAATGGGGTCTAAATTAGCCGTTACCACTCAAGAAAGATCTTGGAGTCATTGTGGATAGTTCTCTGAAAACATCAACTCAATGTGCACCAAGAGTCAAAAAAGCTAATAATGTTGGGAATCATTAGGAAAGGGATAGATAAGATATTTTCTATCACATTGCTTCTATAAATTCTATTGTTAGGCCATATCTTGAATACTGTGTGCAGATCTGGTTGCCCCATCTGAAAAAAAAATTGGAATTGGGGGAAAAAATATATTGAAATACAGAAAAGGGCAACAAAAATGATTAGGAGCATGGAACAACTTCCATATGAGGAGAAATTAACACTACTGGGACTTTTCAGCTTGGAAAGGAGATGACTAAGGGGGGATATGATAGACGTCTATAAAATCATGACTGGTATAGAGAAAGTAAATAAGGAAATGTTATTTACTCCTCATAACACAAGAACTAGGGGGTCACCAAGTGAAATTAATAGGCAGCAGGTTTAAAAAAACAAACAAAAGTAAGTATTTCTTCACACAAATGCACAGTCAACCTGTAAAACTCTTTGCTAGAGGATGTTGTGGAGGGCAAGACTATAATAAGGTTAAAAAAAAACCTAGATAAATTCATGTAGGATAGGTCCATCAATAGCTACTAGCCAGGATGGGCAGGGATGCAAAACCATGTTGTTTGCCAGAAGCTGGGAATGGGCAAAAGGGGATGGATCACTTGATGATTACCTGTTCTGTTCATGCCCTCTGATGCACCAGGCGTTGGCTATGTCAGAAGACCAGATACTGGGGGTCACCCTCAGCTGAAAGGACCTCGTTAAGTCAGGGGCTCCAATGCCAGACCCCCTGTGAAAGTAAGTGGAGTGGGGATCCTGCTCACAGTTTTATGATCATGAATCCTGCTTGTGGCATTTTCCTTAATTAATTAATGTTGGGAGACTTCCCACCCTTCATTAAAAGTTTCTTTTCTACACTCAGACTCTGTGCTTGCGGGTGGCGAAAACCAGGAGTGGTGTGTAATTTTCCCAGGTTACTGGGTGGGGGCTTGAGCCAGTTCTGTGTTGTATTGTTGAAAAGGAACCCCTAGATATTGAACCCCGCCCTAGCTGCTGCTGGTTCCACCAGGTCCTGTGTTGTTTAACAAATAAACTGAGCTGGAAAGGGGGATGAACAGTTAGGTAAAAAAAACTTAAAAAAAAAAAAAAAAAAAAAAAAGAGGACACAGTTATTTAAGGTCTGCCAGACTGTGGACACAGAAGAGGACACAAAAGAGGACACAGAGCGGACTGTGAGGAACTTCAGAAAGAGATACTAGATGATCTCCTGAGGTCCCTTCCAACCCTGATCTTCTATGAGTGTCTATTTAAACAAGCTAGAGGGACAGGCATCATAACAGCAAACTATGCACATTTGCACAACACACGAATAATGCAACTGAAGGGAGGAAAAAAATCTGGTCCGATCCAGTACGAAAAATCCTAAATTTCCTATGCTGATTCTAGACTACCTTCAGTTTCCAACTGCTTTAAAGGCATAGGCCAATGTACAATGCATTACAGAACTACAACCTACAAGCAACTAAGCTTTCCATGGTTAAGATGTCTAAATGATATTCACATCAAATATGGCCAGTATACAAGGTGGGGGGGAAGATGGTTTTCTGGCAGCAAATAAGGGATTTTTCTGAAGAGACACCAAGCCAAATTCTGTCCTCATTTACTATGCCCATCCCCTCGCCTTCATATTTTGCTCTTAGCTATGACTGTGTCACCCACCCCACTTTTATCAAGTGGGGTGGCAGTGTGCAGAGAGCAAAAATTTTGCCGGTTAGTATTGATTTGGAAAATAGCCTCTGTTTGCTTTTAAGAAGAACAAAGTTAGGCAATTACAATCCAAAGAGTTCAAATATTTTATTCACAACATAATTCAAAACAAATATAAAATGTAACATTTTTATGCACACTTTTGACATGCTGCCAGACAGACAACACAATGAAACACAAGTTAGGCATCAAGTGACAGGTGAGGCACATTCCAAACCCTCAGTCAGTTCCTTGAGACATGCAAAATCCTCTCATATAAAATAACCCACAGAAGAAGAGATCAAGCAAAAAATACTGCAATTATGAATACCCCCCCAATTTTTCTGGATCCAAACATGAGATGCATTTGCAAGTTCCAGAAATGAAAGTATGGCATAGCATGGATAGTAATTAGGGTTAACAGAAACTAGTTCTACCCGCTGCTGCTCCCCACAACCCCATATATGGTCTACATGAAAAGTAAGTTTAGAAAAAGGTTAATGTTTATAATACTGACAAGAAAATAAAACTGCAGAGTTCCAGGTATTACATTTTAACATTGTTTTGAAGGTTACAGTAGAGCATCAATTTAGAGCAGATCTGTCTCACTTTAATAATCCAATGACCAATTTCATGTTTCCCAAAAAGTAGGCTATTGAATCAAAAGGAAAAAATTATCACAGATCAAAGCTATTGGAGTATCAACTGCAAACTATGCTTTCTCTTGAGACTGCAAATATTTATTCACAACAGATCAAGTTAGAACTGTCTGAAAATGGGAGGAGATACTGCAGTGATATCTGGATCATTTCTTAGAAATCAGGACAAGGACTCTACATGTTATAGAAGAAAAAGAAAAAAAAATAAGTGTGTGGGGGAAGGAGGGAAAATGACTTGTAGATATGTTGGAACATAGATGGGCAAATCCTTATCAGATGAAAGGCAGATCCTTTCACGGACATCTTGAATCTCTCACAAAATGGGTTGGTTGTATTGAGTTTCATATAAAATACAGATCTTGTAACATTTTGCCAATAGACCCCAGTTTTTAAACATTTTGAAAAAGGTGGATCCAATATGTTTGATTTAAAATGGTCTGGAGAACAAACGGTCAAATAAAGAACTGATATAAGTAAATGGAGTTGCACCCTCAGAGTCTATACCCACCCTAATCTATCAAAACTAACTATTTTTAGAATGGTACAGTACACAAATTTTCAGCATCTAGAATTCATTGAATCCGTTGTCTGTTACTAGAAATCTCTAAGTTTTGACAGTAAATGTTAGACACAAATATCTATTAAAAATAGAAATATTAGATAACTGTTGGACCCCAGTTATAAAATACATAATAAAATAGGCACTTTAACTTTGTAGTCTTTCCATAGATAACATAAAATGGATGTTTCAAAGTTTAAGAGTTTTTGTGCAAAAATTCTTAAATAGAATGCAGTTTTTAAATAAATAAATAAATAAATAAATCCACAACAAAAACCCAGGCTTGCAGAAATAATTTCCCCCACAGAGAGAACAGTTATCAACAAAGGTCATCTTTAGTACGTCACAGAATAAATATTGCACACACATTGGAGTAGTCCTGCTGTAATTTGCCATTTTAAAAAAAAAGTTGTTCTTAGAAATTCACAATTTGAGGATTATGAAAAGCACTTCAAAGCACAAGGGAAAAAGACTGGTACATCCTGTAGTAATAAGGTGTGAACATACACACAGCTCTAAGCACCAAAAGCACATGAAACAAATGCTTTCAGTCAGCTTGCACAGCTTTGTGTCTTTGAAGAGTCAATCAGCTATTGCTTTATATTAAACAAAATAAATCAAAAACATTATCTCATTTTAAAGACACAGATCTAGAAATGAAATCATTAGGTTTTTTAATAGCTGGCTTTACCTCCAGATCCTATTTTGGCAGTTTTAATGAGCACAGACTTTACAGAAAAAAATTACCAAGTCCAGACGGACTATAAAGTCAAATGTATGACAGTGTTGCTCAAGCACCTCTTTTTTCTTTTACATTAGACATGCTAAATCAGATGTATATATTTGATGCTGCTTCCATTAACATGTGCACGCCTTTCTGTTTGCAACCCACTAAATAAAATTGGAACTTATGATGCAGGAAGTCTAGTCTGTTGCCCTGGGAAGTAAGCAGATATCACAGGTGGATTTCCTTGCTTGGGTAACATAGCTCTTGATAACACTGAAAAAAAATTTTAAAAAATTCAACCAGGTGTTGCACTCTTTGTAAGGTGGTTAAATGTATATACAAACAATTATTCATATTAAAATTGTTTTGAAAAGGTAGTTAAGTTCAGCATATAGTAAGCTTCCTCCCCTGCTATCCTCCCCCTCCCCTCAAAAAAAATCATTTGGTCTCTGATTCAACCACATACACAAGCAGATAATCAACTTTAAGTATGTGAGTAATCCCACTGAAGTCAACAGGGCTATTCACGTGCTTAAAAAGTTAGGTGCCTGCTTAAGTATTTTGCTGAATCAGGACCTCGTACTACAAACTTTCAGATTTGGCCAATAATATACTTTAAACTGTTCTATTCTAATAACATAAATTTGCCGAAGAGTAGAAATGGGCCTGAACCAAAACTCCAAAATGCTGTTTCTATTCCTCTAGACTGAGGAAGTTCAGATCAGAACTTAGCAGTTCAGGTCCATCTCTAGAAGTAACTCCACCAGACATTCGTATTGTCTCCATTAAAATACTACTGTGTGTCAAACAGCGAAACCTGACCTACCTCAGTATTCCCCTACACATCGAACAGGAAACAACTGAGGTATCTTAAGATATCATGCTACATCAAATAGCGACTATATAAATGGTGACCACTGAAACATAGGGTATTACTACTAAACATTTACATTATGGTAGCACCCAACAGCCCTGAACTGCTGGCTAATTGGGTCAAACAAACAAGTCATCTTTCAAACAGTTGCACTCAATCAGATCATTTACCTGTGTTTGCTACAGACAAAGGTTTTAGTCCTCTCAAAGGCAAGTTGCCATCTTTCTTCAAATATTTCATGTCTAAACCAAGTGGCTCACTGAAATATCAAAATGTGTTCAGGGGAAAAAGTTATTCAAAAGGGAGCAAGCTGCCTGTAATTAATATCCTTTTTAAATTATATGCTCTCTAATGCCACCCCTCCTCCTCCCCAGTTTTCTAGTTATTAGCCTTTATTCTTAAAATGTGCAGAAGTAATACACTACAATGTATTCCTGATAGCTGTATTTTTATTTATTTGGTTAGGAGAAGAGGCACAAAGTAAATGCATAGTTCAACCAACTTCAGTTGCAAAACAGTGGACTGTAAACAATAGGAGTTATACAGTTCATTACTTTCATTCTGCAGCTACTAAACATTGCATCTATTTGGATTCTGACTAGGAATCCTAAAAAGAATGATTTCTTAACCTAAAACAAACAGAGAGCTAACAGCACCCATCACCATTTACAGGCTATGGCTAGTAACACAAGGCTCACAGTCAGGATACCTTTGAAAATGACAAAATTCTGTTACTATGTACAAAGAGGTCATTGGCATTAATAATAAAATCAAATTATCTATCAATTTTAGATAAACAGTAAAGTTACTAAACAAAATTTATAAAAGAAGTAAATTGCTTGGGGATGGGGGGAAGCCGATTAAAAATCCAGAGCAGTTTTACCAAATACCTAACACACATTTAAATTTATTTCCATTGTCATAAGCTTGGATCATTCAGAATTTTTCCCTCACCCTCTAAAATACCATCTAACCACTCTTACCACACAAAAAACCACAACATATTTTTTCTGACAATTAAGACTTACGTTAGGGTGTGGTGGTAAAATGCACACCATCTTGATAGTCACAAAATGGGGAAATATTTGGAATTTACAGTACAGGTGGAAGTACTTTTTGCAGCAGAAAGGAGATAAATTTCCTGTGTCTGACTCTATGTCCAACAATCCTCATAGTGGAATATTATACGCAATGAACTGAACTAATGAGCTAAAAATAAATGTAACGGATTCATGTAAAACTTGAGACATTTGTAACTGAGAAGGGGAAAAAATAAAAACTGAGGCACCCACACCATCCAGCACTTCACCACAAGATGAATCACTTGAAGCATTCAAAACCAGCCAACCAACACTGACGTAACCCTTCTGCCATTGAACTCAGTGGTAAAACTCCCACTGAGTTCAATGGGAACAGAATTAGAACAATGTCAAGTGCTTTTGAAAAATCCCACCCTGAATCTCTATTTTTGTAGAGCCTTGAAAATGTGCACACAGAGGATCAAGTTGGCTGCCTTATATGGCATGTACTCTTTCTGCAAAAGGTATCAGTGTTCCTCTATTTTAATGAGCTGTGATATGGTGCTGGAGTGAAAAGTGTTGCCATAAAAGCTTCTATTATGCAAATTCTGATGAAGCAAGAAATTAATTTAAATATTTTCCCCCCTTTATACTGCAGGATAAGAGGAACAAAGAAAAAAATTACTTGGAAAAATTAGTGTAAAAGCTCTTCTCGCATCCTCAAAGCGTCTCTCTCTCTCTTTGAAGCTTGGGTTTAGGTCAGAATAATGGCTATAATCTTTTGAAACCAAATGAAAAAAATCATTTACTGTGGAGATGAATATCAGCTCTATTCTTGCCTCACAAAAAGTACAATACTGGAGTTCAATAAATAATATACACTGCTAAAATATTCTGGCTGATGTTGCAGCCATTAGGTTCTTGCTTCCATTTTCTCTTCTCTTTCCAGAAAGCATTTTTGTTTCGTTTTTCTTGGTAGAGTCTTCTATTTAGCTCCAAGGTCTTGCCACCATTAGAGGAGGTGGTGGAAACAGTGGACACTGACTGAAGATGGCTCAGCAGTTAGGTTCCACAGCCCACATCTCAGACCAGCAGCACAGTCCCCTATATCCTCCTCCTGTGGCTTAGCTGGGGATTTGCTTGGGCAACAGCAAGTGTGCTGGACTCTACCTTCACAGAACTATAAGGAGGCTTCACTTTACTTTGGAAATAGTGTGCTATCTGCCTCCAAGCCAGACAATTCACTTTCTTGAAAAGCGTTTCTAGAGGCAAAATACTTTCTAACCTTATCTTTACTTTCTTTGCTCTTGACAGTTATATTTCCATTCATGAAGTTGTGGTGGTGTGTGAATGGGAATCCTGACTCCAAGGACAACAAACAAGCTCAGGTCAGATTAGAACTGCCCACATACCAAATCATTCTGAAGAGAATTAGAAGTTATTTGGAGAAGTGCCCAAGTAAAATCTAATTAGCAGGCAACCTTTTGAATTTAAAAAAGGCACACAGTTCCATGAGGGGTTCTCAGTGGGAGTTCCTAAATGCCAGTGTGCTTGGCCTCCTAGTAGATATTAGAGAGAAAATCCACTGCCAGGATTGTTGGACCTGAAGAGGGGGGTTAAACAAAAACAAACAAAAAAGATGAGAGACTTCTCTGTGGAGTTTAATTCTTTTCCCAGATCTTCCCTGGCACTTTTGAACATTCTCCTGGCAAACAAATGGGATGTCTCATGGATTCCTTGAAGGAAAGAATCAAACCGCAGCCGTATAGCGCTGCCTGAAATTTCAGACTGATGTTACTTATAACACAGGAACAATTTGACATTGGCCAAATGTGTGATTTTTTCATAAAAGCCTTTTTCCTCACACACAAAGTTAAAAGTGAAAAAGGACTTGTGTAATCTCTCTGTCTTTAGAAGTTACCATAAAATGATGTAGTTTGTTATATCACTCAGCAAAAAAACAAAAGGAAAAAAAGAAAACAAAACAAAAAACCCACAACTTACACATGGCCTGAGTTTGGGGGCACTAAAGGAGTGGAGGTTGGTGGACAAGGTCTTGTCTCATGTAATGGAGTGCTGGTGGAATTTTCTGATAAATTGATGCAAACCTATACAATTTAGAGAGTGAAAAACAAAAACATTGGACAAGACTTGAGTGTTTAATACGGCTCCCATCACCATAGACAGCACACATTTTTCCTCTCCCAAATATAACACAATCATCATTGTACCATTAAACCATATGCTGTGATTTTTTAAGTCCCTTATTTTTTAAAAGGTCACTTGGGTAACTGCTCAGGGACATCAGACCTAGATCTCTGCTGTACTACACTTGTTTTATGCTTGCATGACTCCATTGTCTTCCATGAAAGTACATGCCTCAAACTGATGTAGTGCAGTGAAAAGTCATGTCCACTGGCTTCTGGAGTCAGATTCTGCTTCTACTGAAGCCAATGACAAAACACTCATTGAATCCAACAGGAGCACGAGAAGGCCCCTAGTTTGTGTTCTTCAAAGGAAACTGCATCGGTGAGGGAATGCCTGAGGTACCCATTTTGGAAGAGTATAATATCTGTATTATTGAATTTATTGCTGTAAATGCAACTAGAGGCTTAGGCAATGGGCTAATTTTAATACCTCTAAAAATAAATACATTATATGAATAATTAATCTCAAGGTAACCTAAGAGTTGGGGAGATAAAGCTTTACTACGACAAGTTGGAGATCACTGCATTTTTTGAATGTTGCCTCACAATTGTCAATAGATGCTTCAAATTAAACACACATTTACATATTTTTCTTATGCTACTTTTTTTTAAAAACAGTTAAAGCTAAATTTATTGTTTTCATACTCTCCACCTATAAAGCTAATTTTTTTAAAAAAAAATTCTGTTTTTCATATCCTCCAACTATGTACTAAAAGAATTTTGGCTTCAAGTCTAACTCTCCAAATGGGAGGTAGATCAAATGATACATTTTACAACTTAAAAAATAGACTACTACATGTCAAATGTTGCACTTGTAAGGCCCAATATACTGCAGCTGGCTGAGGCCAGGAACAGATTCTTTA
This sequence comes from Lepidochelys kempii, assembly GCF_965140285.1. NCBI lineage: Eukaryota > Metazoa > Chordata > Testudines > Cheloniidae > Lepidochelys > Lepidochelys kempii. The sequence continues at coordinate 88,457,193 of NC_136384.1, forward strand.
TACTATTACAAGATCTGAGATCCCAGTTCTTCTGTGGGCTATAGACATTTCTAGCTCTGATGAATTGTAAGCTACCAGACACAAGAATGGATTTTGTCAGGCTTGAGCCACAGACTAGTGATAGTTTTGCTTGGGGAGGGATAGGGAGAACATTTCTTGTACCAGATTCCTTTTGTTAATTAAAAAAAAAGGCTGACTGCTTAAAAGCTGCCTAGAGATTTGGAATATAAGTAATAGTCCCTAGCAGAAATGGATTAGTGGGTAGAGTGTAGGGAGGCAGTGAAAGTTACAAGATAAAAGCCATTTATTGTACAGTTTTAGAAAAATGAAAATAATTCTTTTTCAGATATATAAATTGGGCTCATAGTTAATTTTTCCAGAGGAACAAATAAGCAAAAATAGTTAAGAAAAATGCTTCTTTTCCGTTTCCTCCAAAACAGTTTACCCAACTCTTCTCATGTAGTCTGTGGCCATAATCTGTCAAAAATGGTTAGTAATGTTTTCCTAACACATTTGTCGTTGTGTTGTATTTATGACATAAGTCAAAACTATTGGGCAGAGGGGAATACTTAGATAAAAATATTGGCCATTTCTAAGTGTTCTATTTTTCAATATTTACATTAAGCACAGCTTCAGCTCTCTAATGCAGTTAGTGTCAAAACATTCCATGTTAACATTAGTGTTCTGCTGTGCTTTATCCAGAGGCAAATCACAATGGAGAATTAAGGTGTTAAAAGCTAGGACACTTCAGCAGAATACGTTATAGTGCAAAGGAGGTGAAAAATAAAAGTATATATGCCTGCCTGTGGATTATATCTTGCAGCACTGGTGACCGCACATGGGATATTCATTCGCAGAGGAACAGAGCCTTCACAGTTATTAGAAAGGGAAGCAGTGCTAATTGGTGGAGGCATCACAGGGACAGAGAAAGGACTGTTATAAAGTAGAAGCTGAGGCTGTAAGGGAAACAAACAAAAATAAGTGGAAGAAAAGACTGTTTAAAAGTAAAATATGACAAAAGGAAACAAGCCTCCCAAATACGCGTAAGTTGTCTTGATATTTTTGTGATAGAACTCCTTCAAAAATCTGAAGTATAGTAGGGCAGAAAGGTCAGTTTTACCCCAAACAAAAAAGAACAAACCCAAACCCTTCATCCACATACTTTTTTTAATGTTTAAGTATGTGCTAGGCAAGAAACATATTATAGGTCCACAGTACACGCTTTGTTGCCAAGCTAAATAGAAAAAGGAACACTAAGCAAATAGAAAAAAAAAAAAAGTGTGACAAATGCCCATCTTTTCCCCTTACCTAAAAAAAAAAAGGTGCCCACCCTTTATTAAGGTTTTCAAGGTGGAAAAGCCCCTTCTACTGTGCATTTTTTCCCCAATGGAGAGAACCAAAAGTTTTAGAAAAAAAGAGTCCCCTTCATAGTAAAATGAAAGCATGGGCCTCTCCAGATATAATGTTACAAGAGGTCAACTGAGCTTGAAAGTAGTTCCAGGACAGGGTATTTTTGAGGCCAGATAAAGGAAATGTCAGTGACCTCTCTTTTTTTAATAAAGACAATCTTGTCATTTGTAAGTTTAGTCCCAGCCTTTCACCATAACACTTTTTTCCAAGTGCTCGTTAGGTCATACTTTCACTTCTTTCAGAAGATAAAGGTGTTCAGATAGCTTTCTCTTTTGTGGTTGGTTTTCAATTAAAAATGTTTGTTAGTTAAGGAGCTTGTGTCAATCTACAGAACTTCATATTTGCTTTTATGAAATCTGGCACGCCCCTTTCCATAACTGTGTTAAGAGATTCCCATCCTACTTTTATCCCGTCTCCCAAAAGTAAGGGCTTTGTCTGTGTCAGAATTAAAAAGCTTTTGAAATTGATTTAGTTTCATTAGTGCAACTTTTCACTAAGAGAAGCTGCTCTGTTCAGACTTTACACCTTTGGCGCTTACATAATTTATAGGGAAGGCAACGTATCTCCTCCAACCCAAGATAGCTACAGGGCCCTTATACAGCAGAGACCCCCAATCATGCAGTACTTTGGCTGATCAGGGAATGAGCAGAAAGAAGCCCCAATTGCGGATGGAGAACACTGAATTTATTGGGTGAAAAATGGGGTGGGGAGGAGAAGAGAGAAGGTGTCAGTAATTTAAGCAACAATGTTAGCTGGACTGAGAATGAAGGAAGAAAATTTGAAATGGGAATAAGGGGACAAAAGAATACAGATCTCTCATTCAAAAAACTTTACATTTAGTGAAAGGTTTTGCATCACCCTCCCAATAAAGAAAAGCATCTTCTAGTTGGGGGGAGAGGGACAAACACAATGAGCCTTAATCAGAACCAAATGGATTAAAAATCAACTTCCTGAGTTTTAGTAGGAGAACTTTCCATCATCAGTACCACATAGGATTGTGGTAGGTTTGTTTCAGTAGTGCCAAGCTTACTACTTTGCCTAACTATATTGCATAACCCTAGCTATGCATGGAATTTTAAAGCTTACTGTTCTCTGCTGTCCTTCTTTCATGCTGCCACTTTTGCAGGTTTGGGCTCTATTCCCTCAGCTGAGAAAACGTAACTAAACACTTTCCTTCAGTTGCTCTAATGATGAATTAATAGATTGTTTCATAATTCATATTTTCCACAATAGCTCAAAATTACAATATATAAAATTCACAACAGCTCTGATGTCATGGAGCCAGACAGTAGTTTTTCCTACTTTTTTCAGAACACTACTTGGGATGAATAAATAGGGTAAGCAGGTGATTCTACATTGCTATTGTGGATTATTAAACATGGTTATCAATGAATTTCCTCTTTCTGGTCTTATTTGCTAGTATTCAGATTATCCATCCAAAACATTTAAAACACAGGCATGCCATCTCTCCATTTTCTCATATCATACCATCAAATGCACAAGCATCATGTAATCTTCTAACTCTACTGCCTAAATCAGCATGGCATTAACACAGCACAGCTTCAGCTCTACTGCAAGTGGTTTTTCCACTGTCTCCATGGTGTTTGCCCACTACATATGATCAACCACCTCTGAAAAAATTAGAGGCAATTTGTCAATCTCCAAAGCTCTTTATCCAATCAGTCTTGCAGTGCAACGGGAATTTTTGAGTAGTACGTAACATGGGATTTTTATAGGAGGTTCACCTCAAGATTAGTACCCTCCCAGGAAACTTCCATTAAATATATATCTTTGTATTCTATCATTACATCTTGTAACTTAGCAGGTGGTAAATGCCACCGGAACTTGGAAGTGTTTTGTCCATCTTTAAAAACACAAAACAAAACACACACACACAATCTGACCAATTTAAGATCAGGCATGTTCGGAGACCAAGCACTGATTGTAAATCTGAGTGCATGTTTTAGTTATTTGCATTTTCCCTGTACTTATATGTTATACTGAAAAAAAAACAAACGTCTATTGGCTTATCTCAAATATGAAACAATATCTGGATGAAAGGTATGAAGAGTAAGAGCTTCAATTGTTCACAGATGCTTTTCGGGTATTACATGGTGAGGCATTTTCCGGTCTCCTTTTATATATGGGCCAAAAATCTTCAAGTTTGGGTGAGGCACACATATCTATATACAGGACACCTAAATATCATGATTTTCAGAGGTGCTGAACAGTGGGAGTTTCCAGCGGACTTCAACTGAGAGTTCTGGATGCTCAGCAACTCTGAAAATTCAAGCCACTGACAAATGTCCATATGTGAATTTAGGGATCCAAGTTTGAAAATGTTAGTCATAAATTTTAACTGGACTTCAGCCTTTTCTTGTGTTCTAATACTGTCTAATCTTTATTCAGCTTCCTGATTTACCAGCTTTTCACAACTTTTAGTGAATCAGTCACAAACATTATCCTTTCCCAAATCACTCTGTTCATATTAGTAATTTCTCTGCCCTTAGCCAAGAACTTTAACTCTATCTCAGATTACTCTATGGATTCAGCTGGAACCTGTGTTTAGTTTTAAAAATGTAGGGAATATTATACTAACAATGGGTTAGCTTTTACAAAGTTTCAAAACCTATTGTAATATGCCCTTAGCTTTCTTTTCTCTTCAGCAGATACATCTATCCAAGTATTATAAACATCTCTACCTCCTCTTCTTCCCCAAAGAATTAGATAATAGCATTTTTGCTCCTCAGCTTTGAATTTTAGGAGACCCTTGAGAAGAAGCTCCACTGGCTGTTTAAATTTTTTCCTCTCCCTAAGAATATTCATACTTTTCCAGTTTAGTCTAGTCAGCCTTACCTCACCGGTTTTGTTTGTTTTGTTTTAGTTTGTTTGTTTGTTTTTTTTAAGGATGCACTGTTCTTACAGGTTTTCTGAAACTATGAAGTTAGACAACTTGAGTAAAATTTTGAAAAAAAAGAGCTTACGCTGTGTTAGGAGCCAAAATTCCATTTTCAAAAGTGGGGTTTTGCTCTTAATTTCCTTAAGCGCTCTTGAAAATTCTACCTTGTTTAAGGAACTGGTTTGCTTTCATGACATAGGTAAGAGCTGATGCCTACAGACTAACAAGTTATTTCTGTACAAGATTTAGGAAGCAAATCAAATCAGGTTTTTATAACAAACTAAAACTCCACACACTGAACAGTGTGATCCCCTGCCCCCCCCCCCCCCCCCCCAGACCCAAAAAGTCCTACACAGTCAAACATGACTTGTTAGACTATCATAGCATCATCTGGTGTCTTCCAACACCATCATGGAAATCTTTTGGAATTTTACTCGTCGCTAGGTTATTTTTATAGATAACTGCCAATTAAGAAAATATTTATATCACTTATTTTCAGAGGCATCATAGCGCACACACATCCTGCAAAGCATCTTAACCCATTTAGCACCATGTAGCCTAATTTTCAAGAAAGTAAATTCTTCTCAGCCAAAAAATGTTAAGTGGATAAAAGATAATTGAGCCATACAGCTGTATCTATCATCAAGAGAACAGATTGAAGAGTTTTACCCAAATCATTTTCCTGCAAATATTTTGACAGTAGTGATCTAGCTAGAGAGGTACACAGATTCATAAATTACCATTTAATTTCTTCAATTCAGACCCAGGGTGATTGTAATATTGAAATCCTTAGTAAAAAGAACCCATTATGACAACTCCTGCATAGGTTGTTCAACAAAAAATTAGCTCGCTTGGCTCCTGGCCAATGAAAACCCCAGACATTTTCTTGGGTTCTGCAGCAGTGCAGTCAGTTCACTATTCCTAAAGGGATAACATAATCCCACTCTGACAGCTGTAAAATACCAAATTAAGTATGGATCTCTGTATATGGCAATCTAGGGACTCAGTAAATTCAGAGAATCCCTAGAGTTGGGTCCCTTCACCTCCCATCTGACTGTCAGCAAGCTGCGGATGGAGAAGAATTTTAAAATGTCAGCAGAGCAAAAGAATCTGTCTCTCACTACTCTGGAAATGGAGGGGTCATGCAGATTTTAAATCCCCACTTCCTCAGAACAAATCAACAAATGAAAAAGCCAAAAAGCACTGAGGAAAATGGGGGCAACGCCTTCAAGACAGATGACCGTTGGGGCAGCTCCTAAAGGGTTTTGTTATAAATTAGAGTGATAATATTTGAGGAAGTCTCCCCAGCCACAGATTTGATTTTATTTATTTATTTTTAAACAGACTCAAAAACCCTAAACCAACCAATCAACCAAACTGTCCCTTTACTAGAACTGTAAGGTGAAAACACTCTTCTGAACAGTCTGACATTAGCTAGTGGTGGGCAAAGGATATGCAGGAGAAGTTTCAGACTCGCTTGGGTGTTTGAGAAACAGACAGAGTTGGAAATTAAAATAACTCGCTCTTAGTAAAAAAAAAAAAAAAAAAAAAGTGGTTGCACACAGCTGGACCACAGCTGGACACAATTTCTTTCTACAATCTGGCTCTACTGTATTGCATTTATAACAGCCACAATATTACCTTTGCCATTTAAAAGAAAATTTTATTCTTCACGAATTTATGTTCATGCTGAACTCTAGAGGCAACGGTTTTTAAATGTACACATTATTTCTGAGGCAATTTAAAAGTTGGAGCCAAACTTATGTCAGCCATCTAACAAAGCACAGTGCCTCTACTATTTCAGCTGTGTACTACTCACTCATTAATGGATTTGTCAGTTGGCTGCAGAGACTGAGTAAGGGTAACCAGCCCTTAGAATTAACAAGCATATTGATTTTCTTTTTTACATTTGTAAGAAGCCATCTCCCAGATGGTCCTGAAAGAAGTGAAATGCTTGTTAACGTCCTCCTGGTCTAATTTTCCATAGTACACCACTCTATTTCATCACTGAGCCACTGGGATGCATTTTCACCTCTGTACCACCTGTCAATATCATTTTAAGATTTTTTTTCTTCTGCTTTGAATATCATCCACAGCTTCAGTTTAGTACCATCTGTTATACACCTCAAAATTCCTGAACAGCAGCTCTTTTCTTCAGACAAGTATCATTTGGATATATACACGAACACAGTAGGGGGATTTGTACTTTGGAAAGCACTACACAACCTCAGACTTCATTTAACGTTTCTCCATTGACTATTTTACTTACAATTTTTAATCCTTTCTTGTTTGCATTATGAGCCAAAATGTACTGGATAGAGGCTACATATCTTTTCCTGCTGATTCTGAAGTGATAAAACATCACAAAGAAACTGCATGAAGATAACACGCTAAATTTTCTGCACTGCTGACAATTCCATTGTCCAGATGTATACCAGTAATGGACACCTTTCTGGAAAACTCCTCCTACGTCCAGCAGTATCTAAAGTTCAGCAGTCTCACAGACAGGATAATGTCTGTTTCTAATATGGCAGTACATCTGCTGAATGAAAAGGAGGCCAGCCACTTTATTATTTCCTCCTGTGTCTATTGAAGTGATATAAAAGTGTAACCATTGTATAGTTTTGATCACTTTGATAGGGGGTAACTGGTTCAGCCATATCCCTCAGGTTAAGTGTAGGAACTCGCTCTCACTCTACTAGAATCCTTCAAAATGGAAGAAATTTCACATGCGACCACTGCACATTTGGTTTTTCCTTCCCAGTCAGATCTCAACCATCACCCATGCTCACCTGAACCCCAAGGGATAGATACTGAGCACAGCTGACAAAGGTAGGTATGTGGAAAGATAGGGAGCAGAGTGGGCATAAAGCTAATACAATGGGGGGGGGGGAGAGGGAAAAAAAAGAAGAGGCCAAGAAACAGCCCTCAGCATAGGTTAGCGTAGTTTAAAAGCTGCTTTAAATTGCTGAAAATCAAAAGGAGCTCTATATACTCCACTCAACCCCAACAACTCCTCTTTGTGACTCAGAAGAAATCCTCAGCTGCTCCTCAGCCAGTTTACACTGGCTTTGTGCTGCTGAGACAATGCAAAACAAACAGCTACAGGCAAGGCCAAGAATCTTGCCCCAGGAGCGAGAGATGGGCATGTTTAGAACTGTGTGGCTTTGTTCAGTTTTCATTCAGATCTGACACTTACTGTAGTTTTGTGCGTATAAATAATCAAAAAGATTTCCCAACCACAGTTCAGTGTAGTACAGCACAAATACTTACCAGGCCATTCTGCAAGGCTGCTGAATTGGCGGCACTTCCAGCACATGGCATATCACTGGGACCTGATGCCCCATGCATAGATGCAATTTTATTCTCATTCAGTTGTTTATTTAGCCAGGAAATTACTACAAGGAAAAAAATGCATGAAATGAACATTCAGCTCTACATAAAATGTAACAGATTTCTGATTTGTCTCATACTCTAATATACTTGCCTGTATTTTTGTAACTGAGTACTAAAGATAGGACAATGAATTAATGCCTTAACTTTTAGGATGATGCAAGCAAAGCCAATTGAGCTAATTTCAATATACTGTAAATGGAATTGCACTACTTATACAGCATATGTATTTTCAGAAAGCCAACAGTAATCAAAATACATTGGTCACAACATCTATCATATTGTATATTAAACATGCACACAAGTTATTTACAATATTAAGTGCTGAAGTCAGGTTGACTGAAAGAAGTTGTCAGGGTTCCCTCCGCACTCTGAACTCTGGGGTACAGATGTGGGGACCCACATGAAAGACCCTCTAAGCTTATTAACTAAGCTTATTTCTACCAGCTTAGTTAAAAACTTCCCCAAGGCACAAATCCTTCTTTGTCCTTGGATGGGTACTGCTGCCACCACCAAGTGAGTTAGACAGAGATTCAGGAGAAGGACCACTTGGAGTTCCTGTTTCCCTAAAATATCCCCCCAAATCCCTTCACCCCCTTTCCTGGGGAGGCTTGAGAATAATATACCAACCAAATATGTAAACCAGAAAAAAAACAGAACTTTATAATAAAGAAAAAAAAAAGTAAAAGAAGCACCTCTATAAAATCAGGATGGAAGGTAATTTTACAGGGTAATCAGATTTAACACACAGAGGATTAGGCAAAACTTTTTTTTTTTTTGTAACTTTAAAAACACAGGGATAAATCTCCCTCTTAGCACAGGCAAAATTCACAAGCTAAAAACAAAAGATAATCTAACGTGCCTTGCCTTGTTTATTTACTCTTCTTGCAATACTGAGACTCATTTTAGGAGAAAGAGTTTTCTGACCTGACGCTTCTCTGCTTCCCCAGAGAACACACAGACAAAGAGCACACACAAAGTCTTCCCTCCCGCCGCCCCCACCCCCCCCCATTCCAGATTTGAAAGTATCTTCTTTCCCCATTGGAAAAGTGCCAACCAGGTTATTTGAGCTTCGTAACCCCTTACAGGTAAGGAGGAATTCTAGGCTACCCTTTGCTGTATGATTATGACAGAAGTCAATTAGATGAAGTTCTAGGGATTATCACCACATATAATGGGGACGCAACTGAACCCAGTCCTGCAGTGCTGAGCACTGAGTGTGAGGTGGCAAGCACCTTCAACTCCCATTGAAGTCAATGTTCTTTGTTTCCTGATACGTAGGTCTTGGACGGGGTTGGAGTGGCAGAGTTGTTATTCAGCTATCATTAATGTGACTTTGACATATCTATATGATTTTTAATTGTAATACTCTTGGTTTCCCCTCCCACACAGTTATATACTGTACTACAGTATAGTCTTACAATAAAGATTTTGTACCAGATTCTGATCTCCGTTACTCTCCTGACTTCAGTGGGGTTAATCCATTTTTATAGTACTTTAACAAATTAGAATTTGACTCATGCCTCAATATGCACACAGAGAAATTACATACCCACCTTTTCCAATTCAAAGATCAAACTTTGCCCTTGAAATTGGTTTCAGCTCATAACAGACTGGAGAAGTAGCAAAACTAAAATGCCCATGGAATATAAAATGTTTTGAATGAAAACCTGTGCCTTATTAGATAGATTACATGATCATTCTAAAGGGTGCTTTTACTCTCCTTACCATTCTCATTAGTTTTCAGCAGCTGTTTGCTTTCTTCCAATTTCTGAACAGTGATGTCCAGCTGCTCTTGCAACTTCAAGACCTGGGAAGAGAATGAATTTATAGTAAATAATTCATTAATCTGAGCAATCTAGTCTTCAAAAGAAACATAAGAGAAAAAACTGTTGCCAAATGAAGAAGAATTAGACCAACACCAATAACAACGTTTCTATTCCTATATTTTCTCCCATAACAATCATGATGATACTAAGAACACACACTGACATTTACGGGATGGGGGCGGGAAGTTAGGTTATCACTTTTTTTTTTTTTTTTAAATTTGCTTTCTGCCTTCCAGGTGATTGTGGTAAAGCTTGCATACTGTACGTAAACATTAAATATTGGCATTGCTCTGTACTTTTCCATGCAACATATATACACAGACATGGTATGATCTTTACCTCTTCCTCTTTTTGTTGAAGAACCCATTTCACATTATTAAGCTCCAATCTCTCCTTTTGAAGGGTTTGCTCTTTTTCTCCTAATATTTTTTCCTGTTGCAGTGTCACTGCATTTTTTAACTTCATCTTCTCCATTAGTTTCTTCATCTCTCCCTGGAGCTTTTTGATAATTTCATTAGCCTACCCACACCCAAAAAAAAAAAAAAAAAGTTTGGGTGAACAACAAACTTGCCCCATAGATTAAATTTAGCAAATGCTCCTAAGTGTCTTACTTTCAGAAGTTCCTCAGAAATAGACTTCACAGTGGTTTCAAATTTTCCAATTTGAAGCTGTTTCATCTCCAGAGATTCTTCCAACTTTTTCTGAAAGATAGTTTTGTATTCATGACAGGACAACATCAACACAGCCAAATGCTGAGATGTTGTTTAGTGGGGTTGGTGACTGCAAGACTCCAGGGATTAGTAATGGGAGAGAGTGTGCATTTTATTTCTAGGTCACCAATTGACATTAGTCCTGTTCAGTGGCAACCTTTGACAGCCTACGAAGGAGATCTGGTTAACATAGGTAACACTTCTGTGGGTGGTACAGGGCTGGAGCACCAACGGAAAAAAATAGTGGATGCTTAGCACCCACCGGCAGGTGCCACGGATCAGCTCCTCCCCAACCCGTCCAGCACCTCCCACCCACTGAGGATCAGCTGTTCAGCGGCGGGCAGGAGGTGCGAGGGGGAAAGAGAGGGGCAGGGGCAGGAAGTGGTGTGGGGGTGGGGCCTTGGAGGAAGGGTTGGAGTGGGGGGCGGGGCCTGGAGTGGAGGGCAGGGTCGAGCACCACCCAGAAAAATCAAAAAGTCGGTGCCTCTGCTGGTTAAAAAGTAAAAAAAGTCAGCTGAAGACTGTCCTGATGGATAATTCTCCACTAGTCTTCTCTCAGAAAGCACCATCTCAATCGTCATCCTTGCTGGCAGACACAGAAAGAGACCAGAGGCTGCACTTGCAAGGAAGACCTGGTGAAGAAGGCTCACTTTAGAGTAGATCTTCCATCTCAATGTTAAATGTACGCGAGCAGGGCAGCATGGGGAAACGTACACTGCTGCTGCCCAGTCTGTAAATAGGACTTCAGTTTCCAAGGCTATCAATTATTTCATGAGCACTGAATTCATTAATGTATTTTCGTTTTAAAAAATAAAATTAGACAAACAAATTTGACTGTAGCCATATTGCATTGTTTCAAATTTAAAGGAAACTCTGTTTAAAAAGAAATTAATTGGTGGGAGCCGGGGGGGGGGGGAGAGTATTATATCTCTCTCTCTATATGTACACACATACACAGTGGCCTGGTCTACACTAGAGCATTAGGTCAACATAAGGCAGCTTACATTGACCTATTTATGTCTGTGTACACACGACAGCCTTGCTCCCACTGATGTAAATGCCCTACTACATCAACATAACAATTCCACCTCCAGAGAGGTATAGGATTTATGCTGGTGTAGTTAGGGTGATGAAGTGTCCCTGTAGACACTGCGTTACTTACATCTATTGGCTATCATTCTTGTCAATTTCATGGCTCCCGCCTGGGGAACACACCATCCACTCTGGGCATCCTGGCCCATGCCTCCCCACAGGGAGCACAGCTTCACTCAATGGGGCGCTCCATGCCCAGAGTCTGGGTCGGTGAGAGCCCGGCTGCCCCCACGTCCCTGGCTCCCCACTCTGGGAGCACACAGCCATGAAGCCTGACGCAGCTGCCCCACTCCCAATGGGGAGCCAAGAAGCCCAGTGGGAAGCAGGAGCCAAGTAGAGAGGGGAGCAGGGAGCCAGGCTACCGGTGGGGATCTGCATCCAGAGCAGAGAGCCCTGGCTCTTAGCCCCCACATTCACCGACTTAAGAGGGGCAAAGCGTTCCTACTGAGGATGTGTACCACTGACAGAAGAAGGGCGGTGTGGACCTGAACCACTTCAGTAATTACTGCGGTCGCTGTAAGTTGACCTAACATAGGTCAGCTTACGTTTATAGTGTAGACGTGCCAACATACACACCCTGACAAAATAAGACTTTTTTGGTTTTAAGCCATAATCCTCACATTAACACTACGTCATTTCAAAACTGGTTTACTTTCCAAAGGAATATTTAAACAAATCTTCAAGATATGGATGTTTTACACCTCTAGGGAACATCTTTCAAGCAATGAGTTTCTATTGCCAACCTTGTGTTCTTGTGCACTTTCACAGACATCTGTGCTTCTTATTACTACTTTCTCTTTATCCTTCACTTCTTGTTCCAGGACTGCAATGCGTGTTCTTAGCTGGTTTAGTAGTTTCTCATTTTCATGGCACTCTGTGTCAAGAGTTGAATTTTCTCTTGCAAGGGACAGAACTTCTTGTTTTGCCCTCTGATACTCCTATCAAATGAAGGTTCAGAGGAAAAATAGAAGAAAAACAGTAAGTCTTTACATTAAAGTGTTATGGAAAAATTTTAGGATGAGCAGCCAAGCAGTTCTCTGTGAGGACTGGAGAGCTGTAGACGAAAAACTAATGAAAAATTATAATGAGTTTGGTCAGCTCTATCCAAGGGATTAGCCTTTAGACAGACGCATCTTCATTATATTTCTATTCTTCTCTAGCCAAAATTTTCCTCATAGGCTATTAGCTTCTCTGCAAATCACTCTGGTCCAGTGGGGAACCTCATAAAAACCTCCTTACACTTTTATGATAACTTATAATCCAAGTGTAAATGTTTCTGAGGCGAGGACAGTGTTTTCTTGTATGTTTGTACAGCACTTGGCATGCTTTGGTGCTAGCCAATTAATACCAATAATTAAAAAAGTTATGCAGATGCATTAAGAATAAAGATGTAAGAATAATTTAACAATCCTCACCTAACTATATGATTTTGTCTTTGAAACTGAACACCTGAGTATCAGTGCTTGAAGCAAATTACAGTTACTATAGTACAGTTATTATATTTGTCAGTGGAATTTGTGATCATATTTTTCACAATAATAGAACTCAAAATGTCTCTAGTAGATTCTTAAGCAAACCTTTACAAAAGCCCCATTTGGCCTTGCCTCAAAAGCAATACTACCTAGCCCTTGCAACACCTCTGTGTGAACAAGTGACAAATAACTGTAGAATTCTATTCACAAGACAAGGAAAGAAACAAAATATCACACCGGCAACATACCAATGTTGCTACTGTGCTAATGGAGACCATAGGCATAGAGTAGAGGTCAGAGAAAATTGCACACAGTTGACAGCAGGAAAACACAAACAAAACTGCACTGTGACTACACTTTATTCTCAAAAAGCCCAATCATTTTTCCATTATTCTTCTTTTATTATGGAGTAACCTGTTCATTTTATTCAGTTATGCAAATAGGGCGGGGGGAAGTTTGTCTGTACTGATTTCAGAATAATTCTCATCTATCTTGTCATATGCCTTTGGTTAGGCAACCTCCTTCTACATGCAAATGTTTGTGAAAAGAAAAAAAAATCAAATCCTCTTACTAACTGCAAACAAGTGTGTGCATGTCTCCCTTTCTGGTCAATTAAATTTTAATTGAGGTGGAATAATTGTACATATGGCATGTATAATAACTAAAGAGACAACATCTTGTTCAATTCACTGTAATGGAAGCCTACCACCACTGCTAATGGTATATAACTATAGTACTACATTAAAAGAATTAGATTAAATAGCAGGTAAAAATGGGGTGCCTCAAACAGTGTCATGGAGCGTGAAAGTTGGCAGGTCGGAGGGTGAGGCTGAATATCTTTGTCAATGAAGGAGGAGGATTTCAGCAGAGAGGAAGGAGAATTGTTATGTTCTTTGAATTAATGGGGCCCCATCATCTTCTCCATAGTGATCCCTCTTATCTTAAAGGGTTCCAGAGCTTAACAACAGTGATGGGTTTCTGATTGTGCATATCTTTACCTCCAATACAGCATGGAGCACTCCAAAGCTTGGATCATGCAAGACTAAATCAGGTCTTATGAGGTTGTTTTTTTTTAAACCACCACCACGGTCAAAAAATGCAAATTTTTTGCAGGAAAGGGTCAGAGTGAAAACCAGAGAAACCCACCTCAGCCAATAGCCCAGGCTTGGGAAGTAAGGGGCAGGAAAAGAGACAGATAGACCAACCTTCCTCAGAATAGCCAATGGCCTTGTGGGGAGGGCACTCATTTGGGATGTGGGACACCCAGGTTGAAGTCCTTGCTCTGGCTGGCTCAGAATACAGTTTTTCATCCCATGTCACTTCAAAATCAGACAGAGCAGGGACTTGAACCCAGGTCTCCCACCCTAACCACTAGGCTACTGGCTATTCTAAAGTAGGTCTCTATATCTCTCACTTTTTCCCCCCCTTCTCTGCTTCCCCCCCACCCCAAAAAAGGGGGGAAGGTCCCAGCTTTGTCCTGATGTGCAAAAGGAAAAAATTTTGAAGTTGTGAAAATTTTCACAAAACAGGAAACATTTCCTGCTCAACTCTACTCATGAGCTCTAGGGACTGGAGGGCCACAGCCTCTCCAGCGACACACTATTCTATTTTGTGCTGCTGTTCAGCAACAACGCAGCTGGTCTCCAAGTTCTACTCTCACGGCTGAGTGTAGAGTGGAAGGGGCAACACCTATGCCATTGAAACAACATCATAACCTTAGAGTACCATTGATTACCCAGATATCTTGGGCACACATTATCAGAACTGTAATGACTTTTCATTATAATTAGAAGATGATGGCATGATCCAAAACTCTGTTATTGTAATAAAGAATAGCAGATTTAGACAATCGAGGTTGTACCATGTATGGTTTAGTGATCGAGCATGTTTTAATAAAGATTTGCAATTTAGACTTGAATAGACCATAATTATTGCTGAATAGAGTCAAAAATATTGGCCAGGCCTTAAAACAGAATCCCAATGGTAGCTATTGAGAAGGTGGTCACACAAGCAGGTTTCTCTCTATTTCTTCCCCATCCATTTCAAATAGAAGTTTCTAGAAACAATGCCAGAGAAATGGGGAAATAAAAATAATAAAGATAAAACCCAATTTTCCTGCTCCTGCCTATAACTCAAGACACAGTGTCAATCTGAGTATCTTGCCTCTCAATATGGCTGACCAGGACACTGCCACATTAGAGGTAGCATTGCATGCACACACTGGATTCAGTATTGTTTCAGAAATTTGCTAGGCACTTCACAGAACAAATCCAGTGACTGATCCCTGCACAAGAGCTTATAATCTAATTTTAAATAGTAGCGGTATAGATTCTATTTAGATTTTTTAAATGTTTTTGCCAAGGACTATGAGGCATGAAAGAAGTTGATTAGTTTCCCCCACCCCCTCATGTCTTGTTTTTTTTGCGGGGCACCCAAATAATTTGCCAGGTTATATCTGAAAGTTTTGTTGAGAAGAACTAAAATTAAACTTTACGTCAGCTGGAGACCATCTCTTTTTACATCAGGGTACCAGAGATCATGCTCAGGGAAATTCCCATTTGCAAAGTTAGCAGTGACTCTATCAGGGTCTGCAAAGTCCACAAAACATTAATGCCTGTTCATTCCCTTCCACCAAAAAACATTAACTAACTCTTATCTGCCATGCTCACATCTTACTGTACATCAATATGAATGAACTACACAATTTCAGTTTATCAACAACGTAACCATATGTCACTGAAACAGGATTGTCCTACTTTCAGGACCTTTCCCAATGTTCTTGTCCTGTGTTACAAGAACACCATGTTTTCTCTAGCTTTTTTGTAAATGTCAGCAAAACAGCCAGCTGACAGGCCATTGACCAGCTCAGCTGGTGATAGAAAGCAGGTTGGGGTGCGCTTCAGGAACGATCTCCTCTCTCACATGACACTGATGCAGCCCTGCTCTACATGAAGCCTTTCAAGAACTAACCCTCAAACCAACCCTCACCTCATGCAAACTCAGATCCACAGAGTCCGAAGCCATGGGCATTACTTTATTAGGTGAGCCTACAAGCTCATTTCTGTAGGGTAGAAATCCTTACCCCTCTCTCAACAAAAGATTTTTGTCTTCCCTTTGGTACCCCACCGAGGGGTTTTTGTCACTGAAGTATATGCTCTGGCCCACGGTTATTACCAAGTTAACAGGCAACATCTTCAGATTTATTACTATTATTATTATTATTATTATTGTTGAATGAGCACCTCATTCTCACTACCTTTCTTGCTGGCTAGTGAATGCCTCTGAACTATCTATTTATATACACACATGGCAAGCATGACTCCTACAGCATAAGACCCTATCTCTCCCCCATGCCTCAATAAAGGTGTTAGAGAAATAGCTTATATGGCAATGCAGAAATCTTTGAACATTTTTATTTCTTAAATGGATTTTATCATGCTAAAGTAATTATTTTCTAAAATCTATCAAGATGAAGATTACAAAAGACAAGCTGATTGATTTATAACCCAGTTCCAAAAGAGAAAGATTACTGTACTGTCTGATTTGCAAGAATGATACAAGTCATAAATTGTTCAAGCTTAAATTTTCATCCTGCTGATCGATAGATTAATGTTGAGGAACCAACTGTTGGGAAAGAGCCCCAGCAATCAGCTGTTTTTATAGGATGTGTGTGTCAAGTTTTCCATAAACTGGTGACATCCCTAGACTTTCCCCTGGATAAGACTGTCAGCTTCCTCAAGGTGGTCTCATGTATCTGGCTTTCTGATATTTTTCAGGGGTCAGACAAGCAGTCTCTAAACCACTGAATTTTTTTTAAATTGCTAATGTAAATGGGACTTTTCACAAAACTGATGCTAAACTAAGGATGATGTGTTGTAGCAGAATCAGTCCCAGGATATATGAGACACAAGATGAGCAAGGTAGTATTTTTTCTGGGACCAGCTTCTGTTGGTAAGAGAGATAAGCTTTCCAGTTTACACAGAGCTCTTTTTCAGGTCACCTGAAGAAGGGAGGAAAGGGTTAGCCAGTACATAACTGAATTTTAAGAAGAAAGTTTTAAAACTGGCACTGATGTTGTGTTTCAAACATTAGATAATAATTTGTTTTCTGTATTAAGACATTTAACCAACTCCAAATTACAGATTTGATTTACTTTAATAAAATTCTTCTACGTTGGATTATTAACAGACAGCCACCTTCCTAGGGTCCTCTTTAGAATTTATAAGAGCTGATTATTTTGGTATTAAATTTGATGATCGAACCCAAATTTAATAGTACTACTAAAGGTTTTGATTTGACCTATTTTTAGTTGAATATTAGTAAGAATATATTAAATCAAATCAAGAGAACATATCACCAAAGTTAAGTATTTTAATATATAAAAAAAACAGTCACATTTCTTTCAATAAGCATTGTGGGTCCAGAACCTAAAAGCCTGAATCCTCTCTCCCTAATTAGCCTTTGGTTCCCACAAATACTTTATCTCCCTCCCTCCTTAATTAAGAGTGATCTCTTCCTTAAATTAAGTTGTATTTAATGTGTGGGGTTAGATGGAAGCAATAGCACAGAAAGAGGAGTAAATGTTTAGGCAAATGGGTTTGATATAGGTATAGGGATGGGGCATTCTGAGGGCAATAGCCAGTTACCATGGAGGGGGTTTGGATAGTTGCTATATGGTTATTCAGAAACAGCTATACAATGCTTATGCAAATAGATTTTCCTGAGCCAGAGTGCAAGGATTTGCATAATAGAAATAAACATACAATTATGGTCAATAATTATGTAGCAGCTACATGTTTGGGTTGGAGGAAACATTTCAGTACAGACTTTATTTAGAGTCAGAACTACTTCTGTAGCAATTTTACATGCTTTATTTATTCTCTCCACCTACTTTGGAGCAGGCTGAAACAATATATTAAGGTTTGGATATTCAAAGGGTCTAAAATCCCAGTCTAAGTGTATCAAAATAAGGAGCCAGATCCTTAGCTGATGTGAACTGACTAAAGCTGATCTATGCTGATTTACATCTGACACAAAAAGACTTTTAAGTTTACTGGAATTCATTAAGTGAATCAATTTTTAAAGGCAAAAATGTTACCAGTAACACAATTTTAATTCCCCAGTAAGTATACCATTTATTATACTAGTTTTACTATACCTCTTCAAGTCCTGCAAGTTTGGATTTCAGCTCCCTTATTGAAGATTCAGACCTGTATTTTCTCTCTGTGAGATCCTTATTAACAGTTTCCAATTCAGATACCCTGGTTTCTAAGTGATGTACTTTTCTGTTGCAAGTTGCTTCCATCTCTTTCTTTTGCTGTTCATGCTGAAGGTGGTACTGTGCTTGAATCTTAAGCAGGAAGAGAAGGATATTAGTGAAGTCATGTATATCTACAGCATACAGACAAACATCTAATTTTACATACAGATATGTTAATTTAAAATTCAATTAAATACAGTTAAAAAAAACGTACACCAGGCTCACAAGAGATACAGACAATATTAAAACTCAACATTTACACATTTCCCCTTCACTGTAGAGTTCAGGGAGTCTCTTTTTTAGAAGAAGCTATTAGATGAGGGCCTATTTACTTCAACAGATTGCCAAAAAGTACTTTTGCATATCTATGCTATAGATATGCAGTATTCTGGTGCTACTCTACCTGAGACAAATGGCTATATTTCTACTTACCTGCAGCACTTTCTCCTTTTCTGCTGTGATTTCTTGGGAGTACCTATCAGTCAGTGAAGTGGTCTGTGATGCCCATTCATTTTGCAGTTTATCCAGTTCCTTACTTTTTTCTGCCAAAGCCTGAAAATATCACATGCTGATTTCTGTTTGTATAGCAGGTATATTTTTTTAAAAAAAGTCAATTTGGTATAGATTTAGCACCACACTTTCAGGGTTTGGTTTGCTTTGCTTTATTAAAAATAAAGGCTGCTTCCTACCTGCTCTGTTACGGTTAGCCTTTTCGAAAGCCTCTCTTCTGATCTGTGTAGCTTATCTTCCAAGATACTGTTTTCCATCTATTAAAAAACACCGAACCCCCACAAAACTATAATATAATCATTAAGCAGCCCACACTAAAATTACAGATTTTTACTTTATAATAAGAACCTTTACCAATATGTAAAATGACCATATTATTACTATCAGTGGTGACAGTATACAGTAAATTAGGAAGTCTCCTTCCAAACCACTAGCAAAATTATATATATATATATATATATATATATATATATATTACAATAAAAGTGTAATGAAAAATATATACGTTATAGGATTGGGGAAGACAGGAATGGAGGAAAGAAATTTGCTCACAATAGCGTAATAGATTTGATTTAAAAAGGAAGATCTCTAAAGCACTTAAATATTTTTTTATTTTCCATGCAAATTTGCTGGTCTTATGTATTTATTTCTCTGTTTCTTCTAGAAAGAAAAGAATTATGCCTAACTTCAAACCCACTTGTTCATCATAGTTTGAAAGTCAGACTTAGCTGTTATTGGAGTCACACTCCATTTAAGAGATTTTAAAATAGCAGATGGGTGGGGGAAAACATCCTTATGAAGCAAAGAGCATATATACCACCTGTAAGGGACCTACTTGCACCAACCTAGATTTGAAGAGGAGGGAATTCTTTCCCATAGCACAAACTTCCCTTTTGCTACAAAGTATCCTCATAGGGAGTTGAGGGAGATTCATTAGTTTAAGATCCAGAAAGAAATCTGGAACTAATTAGAGGTTTAACACATTCAGCATCTCTAGTTTTTCCCTCTCGTAGTATAGTTTTCAAACTAATGCAGTCTAATTATACTAGGCAGGCCTATTGAATGGAAACTTTCTAATGTTACTGCTTATTAATTTTCAAGCATAAATATACAAGAAGATAAAAACTTGCATCTATATACATCTAAGACATTGGGCCCAATTTTCCATCTAATTTAAACTGGTAAAAAAAACAAAGACAACTCTCTTGAAGTCACCTGAGTTACACCTAATAAGATGAGAATCAGGCTAACTGTTTATACATATGGTATATGCACAGCACCAGCTTAGCAATAAGAGCTAGCCATGTACTGATCATACGCTTTAAATATCCTTCTAATTTGGCGCTTGACCTTGGAATTGGATTTGCATGTGTGGACCATTACCCCCACTGGGAAACCCATTCAGGTCAATGGGGCTCTACATGGAAGGATGGACCTTCATGGATCATACCAAGGTTCAAGACTTATCTTGTTCTATCTGATCTACAAGGGCTTTAATTGATAGTACTTGTGTTAATTCTTAATAAAAGAAAGACTTAAAGCTAACCTTTAAATTTTTAATGCAGATGGCAAGATATTTCTTGATGTCACTGTCACTTCCTGCCAAAAGCTTTAGAGACAAGTGAGTGAGATGTTTGAATGGATTGGTTTCCACTACATTTAAACATGCAGGCATGCAGTCCAATGCTGGAGAAGATGTTACAAGTTGAATTAAAAACCTATAAACACACCAAGAAAAGGCAAGTATTAAAACCAACAGTCTCTTGAATCAAGAAGGTTACAGCCATTTAAACCTCACCGACTCCCTGGGCTTCTCCCACCATTATTTTATAGATACACTGAGACATCTGCGAATTCAATCAAGAGCCACCTCTTGACCAGCTCTCAACAGGGTGGCCACCAGAGTGGACAATCCACATCAATTCAGAAAATTGTTTGAACAACAAGGTTGACTGTCTAGAGACAGGCAGCTAAATTATGTTCAAATCTGGTCTTGAGAAAGCCATTTTTAAACTATGTTTTCAAATGAGTTTTAGACCCAGCTTTCTCCATTACAGACAGGCCCTAGATGTGCTGCACTAGTCAAGGAGCAAGAAGTACAAAATTGTTCTATCTGCATGAGAAACAGACTAAAGGAAAAAAGTGTTTGGTTTTTTTCTAAATTGAGTTAGCTAACATGATTTGATGCAACACTTAACATCTAGCATACACAGTTTAACACAATAATAGTGCTGGGTGCCATGTTGTAGCCCCTCAGGATTTGTCTTCACTAGGAAAAAAGGTCTGTTGCATGGTTACTAACACATGGTAACAAGGTAAAATTATAGTAAAAACAAGACAATTGTAGTTTTTACATATGCTAGCAGGTCAAGGTGAACCCTAGGTTCTCCCTTTGAGTTTACCTCAACCTGCTAACACACATGAAGACTAAAAACCTTTACGCCTCATCTACACCACACGGTTAACTCGAGGAAGCTAATGTATTTGAAAAGGCTAGGATAGATACTCCCCAAACATCTTTTCCAAGATACAATGCACAAGGGTACCATGAAAGATGGCACTCAGGATATGTCTGCACTGCAACTGGGAAATGTGATTATAGCATTAAAGTTAGCTCAAGTACAAAAGCAGCAGCAGCCCAGGCAGTGGCTACTTGAGTACTCACCTATGGACATGGGCAGGCAGGACTCGCTAATGCGCCTGCCTGTGCTGCCACACCTTCACTGCTATTGTTGTTGAACTAGCTTTGATGCTACAATCACACCTCCTGATTGCAGTGGAGACATACCCACAGATGCTTATGCATGAAGCCGAGAACAGGTGATCAAGGATGGCAGGTAACACAAATTGAGACAAGCTCAGATAATAAGTAAGAGAGGGCAGAGTTATGTAGAACTTTGAAGATGGTAACAAGATGCTTTAATCTGATGCAGTAGTGAATGGGGAAAAAGTGGAAGGGTTGAAAGTGGGCAGTAACGTGATCAAAACAAGAGGCAATGAAAATGGCCTTTGCTGCAATATCTTGCAGGGAGCAGAAAGAGAAAATGTGGATTTCAGGGATACCAGAGAGGAAGTTGTTGCAGTAGGCAAAGTGACATACAGTGAGGGCCTGAATGGGAGATTTGTTTGACAGGATGGAAAGAGAAATCTTGGAAAAGCTGAGGAAGAAGTGGCAAGGTTTAGATATGGCCTGGATGTGTGAGGCGATGTAGGAATCAAGTCAACATCCACATTGCAGGCCTGAATGATGGGGAGAATAGTGGTGTTGACAAGGAAAGAGAATTTTAGTTTTTAAATTACCAGTAGGACTGCAAAGTGGTCTTCCTCTACCATTTTTTCTTAGCAGAGTTAAGGAACTTTGCAAATACTAAACCACATGAACAGCTCCCCTGGCTACCCCCATCTCTGGCACTTGTAAAGGCATTACTCATCATCACCACGATATCCAAGCACCCATACAACCAACTGTGAGAGTTGCACTGAAATGCTCCCTCAGGTAAGGATTTGCATTTATTGAAAGCTCCTTTCTAATCCAAATTCTATCAAAATAATGAAACTGCCCTTACCGAGGCACTTGTTTGCCTTGTTCCAAAATGCATTGTTCTAACAAATCAATGAATTTCTGGGGAAAAGCTGAAAAACCTATAAGCAGTCCTTGTTGGCTCTTTAAACTGCGAAGGAAACAAAAGGATGGCAATGGTAAAGGATAACAGTCAAGGGAAAATAATCTTTATTCTTAAACATTATCAGCCTATAAAACAAATTAGCTTTTCTAAATGGGATCTGGGTGGCAGTGCTGTATTACTCAAACATCAATGTTTTTGTCATTAGCAGTTTCCCTTAGTTGGGCAGTTTTTCCTCTGTACTCTCTTATTAGGAGGTTTCAGTTTCTTCCCTCCTATTAAAGTAGGATCTGGGTAGTAAATGAGACAGCCATATCTTTGAGAACACACACAAAGATAGTTACTACAAAACAGTTTAAGAGAAAAGAATCTTATTTCTTTTTTAATACCAACTCCCACCTATGTAAAAAAGCCACCAGACACGGACTTTAGTAAAGACAGCAATACTATATGCACCATAACTTCAGACACTATATGAACACAACCCAAAAGTTCACAAAATTAATTTTCAACAGCATAAACTAGAACTTTCAAAGAACCGAATTCATTCTGTTAGGCAGCATAACTAACATGGACAACTTTTTACTATGTTAACAGAAGTTTTACATTATTTATTAATACAATACTTTAAAGAAGGATCATCATCTCATTTCCTATACTTATACTCCTCTATGATACAAAGAAATCTTTCAGAACAGAATCTGCTTCCGAACTCAAGTGCTGACACCTACACCAGTAATTAAATTATATTAAAATGACAACACAATGCAGGGGGTATGTAAACTTCAAAGGTTTTGTAGTAACAGTAAATGAAATAAGAAACACAGAACACTGTACATATTTGTTCTTAAAACAACATTCACAGTTAATGATAGCAAGTTCCATTGTTTCTCAGAGAAAAGCAGCAAGATAGCAATTACCTCTGAAAATCTTCCTCTCCTATAGCAAGAGAATACAAGAATAATGGATCTGCATCATCTGTAATACGTACTGTAAGTTCCTGTCAAAGTTGGGGTAGAATTGTATTAACATTATTTGTTGAACATTAACAATGTGCCTCTTGGCACCATAAAGTATACAGGAGACATGACACGTAAAAAGTTTACATTTACAAAAAAGACAAATGAACTACAATTAAGATACAAAGTACAAGGTGACTAAAGTGGTGTTTTTAATCACACCTTTGGTTCAGACTTTTTTTATTTTGGTAAATAATAGCAGATCATTAGTGGTGACTCACATTGACAAGTGTAGTCAAGTTTATCTACAATGTGTATTTTAAATCATCAGAATAATATTTTGTATGATCCCTAAACTCATCACAGTACGCTTAAACAAGATTATATGGTTATACAGAGATTTACAAAAAAGCAACTCATAGAATCTCATAGCAACTCATAGAAACGTAAGCAATGCAAAAAGCCTGTGTCACTGCATCAAGGCAGTTTACATTCTATTTTAGCACACAAAAGATAGCAGACATACAAGAAAATCTTTTGATTCAGAGCATACCTTCTTACGGATAGGACTGGATGATGTACAAGTTTCAACAGTTAGCCTTAGATCAGCCCTCCTACAATATAAACAAAGAATCTCACACTCAACAAGAGACATTTCATGAAAAGGTCTACATTAACATCTGAACTCATGCTTTCTACAAATGTATTGTAACATGGTGTTAAAAAAACAAAACAAAAAGAAAAACGGTACTACAGTTCCATTCCTGCTAGGAATAAAATTATGTATGGCTGGACAATTTGATTAACGTTTGACTGAAGTTGCAAATGCCTAACCAGTCAATAGGTTCAGTAATCAAAACACCTACTCAATATTTAATGAAGACTGACGTCTCTCAGTGCACAAAGTTAAGCACATGCAATGAGTCTTCTCAGAATTGTTGCCCTATTTTCTACCATTGTTACCAGCACAACTTAATCCTCTGTTTTGTTTCTACCTACAGACACTCTTTCAGATCTAATACTTTTAGATTTCAGCATATTAGATTTCCGCAATATTAACTAACTGTTTCTTGTTTTCATTTTGAGTGTTTTAATACTGGCTAGTGTTGTAGTCGTGACTCCATGGACTGAAGAGATTCTTCAACCATTACAACTTTTTCCTTAAGTTCAGAAATAAATGGAACAAAGTTTCAACTTTTTATCAATACTTTCTTCTAATGACTTAGTAGCCTATAAAACTACTTGGCATGAACTCTCAGAAGTTACATTTTTTATTTTTTTTTTTTTAAATCTTCCTTAGCAATGGAGTATTCACACTCTCAGAGGAATGGGGAGCCTCTACAGGAAAGGGTCTGCGCATTATCCAGCCACCAGAAACAGCAGTGGCAGATCTCTAGCAGACAAGACCTTAAATTCCCCAGGCCTTTCCATACTGTGGTTAGTTCACCTTGAGAGACACGATGAACACTAAACCATGAATAAAAACTACAGTACTAGCTACATCCTCTATTTTCAATGCTGAGAACCAAATTTTCAGAAGAGCTCAGGACCTACTCAGGGGTCAGCTCCCATTTATGTACCTAAATACGTGCTAGAGTTTCAAAACAACTCAGCGTCAAATGTGGTGATAATTTCTGAAAATCTGGCCAGTTATTTTGATTCCTAAATGGGAGCTGAGCTCTTCTGAAAAATGCAATTTTAGCAATCAGTCTGCCCTAAATTAAAGCTAATTAAAAGCTAAAATAAATATTTTCCCTGTCTCAACTGTGTTATATCACTCCCATAAAATGTTATCAAGAATGCAATAGCATACTGGCAATTAGGAGCCAGGAGTACAAGATTTGAAAGGCTCCAGACTGGCGACATCAATGGGGCCACCATGACAGATCATATTAATCCAAGTCAGACAGCGCTACAGGAGCGAATACAGTGAGTATAAAGGGATGCAGGCAAGATTGAACAGTTTCTTAATTATTTTTAATAAAGTTTAAAAAAAATGGTACTGTTGTGACAGGAAATTTTATATAATTGGAGAATAAACGTTTAATTATATCCTACACGAAATTATAGTATGGTAATTAGCATCTTGTGGTCCCCTGCCTTGCTACAACCGCACCATAAATTCCTCAAAGTGGCATATACTGATGGTTAAATTTCAGAACTAACAGTCTCAGCTTTGGACTTAAGAAGTCAGAATGTTCCAGTTCTCCTGTGGAAGCAAAGCCTCAAGAATTCCTCCATTTCTTTAGACAAGGTGGTTCTACCGTTAGACAATATCATAGATTTCTCAGAAAGTTTTGTACGCATGCTAAGTTGTATAAACATGTTGTATTTTACAGAATGTTTTGTACTCATGCCACACTTTATTGTGGAAACTTATTAGCAAGTAAACTGTACGTAATCTGTTTGTGTATGCAGAATCTGTCAGAAGTATTGTCAAAAATAAGCAGTGTGCTAGAAGCAGCTTGTTATCTTCTAGGGATAATTGTTACAGAGGTCTGTGTGAACTTCAAAATATGTAGAAAACTAGATAAGAAAAGGGATGAAAGGTTTGTGGTAATACAGTAAAATCACTCTCTGTTGTAAACAAGTGAGGCAGAACTATGAGCAAAATTGAGCTAATAGTTTTCGAACAGTGAAGATATAAGCTGCATGCCTGTTCTCCAGATTGGGTAAAGTATTAACCCTTTCTGTATAGTGCTGATCTATCTATCTGATTGAGAGTCATCAGAATTGAACCCATCAACACTGCTAAGGATCCTGTGGAATTTAGAATCGCTGAAGGACCAAATACATGAAGCCTAGACATGCAAGAGGAAATGGGAGGTGATGCATTTACAAGGTGGTGTTTTGCACTTGTGATGGAGAAATTTCACCTTTGTCTCAGGGAATATGGCAGATCACTAATTCCCCTGAAGTCTACATGAGGCCTAAAGGGTATGTTTATGCTTAAAACATGGCAATGGAGTGGCTCCCATCAGTGTAGATAATCCACCTCCTCGAGAGGCAATAGCTAGGTTGACGGAAGAAATCTTCCATCGACCTAGCACCGTCTATGCCAGGGGTTAGGTTGGTATAGCTGTGTATTCCAGGGCTGTAGATTTTTTCACCCCCTTGAGAATCGTACCTATACCAATGTAAATTCCTAGTGTAGATCTGGTCTCAGAGACATGAGGAGTCCACAACACATTTAGAATACTTGTAGCTCCTTGTGAGCACAAAAGGAGTCATATACCAGTAAGTATAAGTGTATTAAACCAAGTTACGAGAAGAGGAGAGGATAGTCATGCTGGAGGGAAGGTACAGTACTTGAGCAACAGAGTAAAAGCCCATCAGAACTTTTCAGAGGTTTTCAAAGTCCATCACATCATTTGCACACTAGATAAATACAAAATACCTGTGGGGCAATGCACATCTGATTTTCTCAAACTCCCTTATCTCAGAAATTACTTCTGATTTTCCCAAATTTAGCTAAAAAAAAGTACACACATATGCCAGGTACAGATTTGAAATTGAAAGACCATTTCATAGAGGGGGACCTATTTTAGACATAAACAGAAGGCGGTCTACAATCTTAAATGTGAATAGTCTCTTCCAATTAGTCCCTATAATGCCATGGTATATACATTGGAGCTCCCCCTACTGCCCTTGTCCATGAGTATTCTGTGTTAGGCTATGCTAGAAGCACTCTTGCGATCAGTCATATGCTCCTCGCTCAGCCCAAGTCCTTGAGGCAGGGCTACAGTGATGAAATGGTGATAAGTGTCATGGAAGTGCTGCTCTCAGATAAGCAGGTTATAGGGCTACAATGGAATCCCTTTTGGCAAGAGCAATTTTCAAGTCTTGCATACATGTAAGCCACTGCTACAGTAAAATACAATGGAGCTCTCTTACCCTTAAAGATGCCTCCTGTCATAAATATAAAGGGAATGGTAAACACCTTTAAATCCCTCCTGCCAGAGGAAAAACCCTTTCACCTCTAAAGGGTTAAGAAGCTAGGATAACCTCGCTGGCACCTGACCAAAATGACCAATGAGGAGACAAGATACTTTCAAAAGCTGGAGGGAGGGAGAAACAAAGAGTCTGTCTGTGTGATGCTTTTGCCAGGGACAGAACAGGAATGGAGTCTTAGAACTTAGTAAGTAGTCTAGCTAGATATGCGTTAGATTATGATTTCTTTAAATGGCTGAGAAATTAAGCGGTGCTGAATAGAATGGATATTCCTGTCTGTGTGTCTTTTTATAACTTAAGGTTTTGCCTAGAGGAATTCTCTATGTTTTGAATCTAATTACCCTGTAAGGTATTTACCATCCTGATTTTACAGAGATGATTCTTTTTTACCGTTTCTTCTACTAAAATTCTTCTTGTAAGAACTGAATGCTTTTTTCATTGTTCTTAAGATCCAAGGGTTTGGGTCTGTGGTCACCTATGCAAATTGGTGAGGATTTTTATGAAACCTTCCCCAGGA
This sequence comes from Lepidochelys kempii, assembly GCF_965140285.1. Taxonomy (NCBI): domain Eukaryota; kingdom Metazoa; phylum Chordata; order Testudines; family Cheloniidae; genus Lepidochelys; species Lepidochelys kempii. Next base: position 88,484,818 of record NC_136384.1, read on the forward strand.
AGCGGGGTGCAAGGGTTGGGAGGATTTTGGGGGGAAAAAGATGTTTCCAAACGGGCTCTTTCCTAATAAAATAAACCCGCTCAGACGTTTGGTGGTGGCAGTGGAAGTCCAAGGGCAAAAGGTAAAATAGTTTGTACCTTGGGGAAGTTTTGACCTAAGCTGGTAAAAGTAAGCTTTGGAGGTTTTCATGCAGGTTCCCACATCTGTACCCTAGAGTTCAGAGTGGGAAAGGAACCTTGACACCTCCCACCCCTGTTTCAGGGTTGAGACATGTTGGTAGGGCAGTATGGGAAAGTTTGTATTGCTGCTGCCCAGTATTTGTTTTGTTAATTAAATAAAAGAATTTAGTGTCCAAAATTTAGTTAATTTCGAACTAAATCCACTAAAATTAAAGAAAAAATGGTATCCCATGACAAAAACATTTGAAGTGACAATTAGCACAGCTGACTTGGGGGAATTTGAATATGTGCTTCTTTACTTATACAGTATTTAGAAATCAAAAGTTATAATTACTGTGTCCTATAGTGTTTGAGGGGTCATCATTCAGATGGTTCGTACATCTCGAGTTAGCAGATGCTGGGTTTGTTAACCTACAGCTTGAGCATCGACACATATCTGTAACCCCAGATTAAGAACTGTTGAACCCTGAGTCCCAACCTGGGATTCTAGAGTCTACACTACATTATGTGAGACTGAGTCCAACCACCCCTATCCCAAACTTCCTATTGCCCTCCCAAAATGTGGCCACTCTAGTCCTTCGTTCGTGGTGCAGCGTGGGAAAATGTTACTGTCCACAAACTAGAGTGTCCTGAGAACAGTCAGCCCATGGGATCATGGAATACTTCTGGTGCACTCCCAGAGCAAAAGCCCAGTGCAGATGAATCTACACTGCAAAGCAATAGAGCTGTGTATGATATTTTCTTACAGTGCTAGCCGACTGAAAGCTATAACATCCAAGGATATGTCTACACTGCAATAAAACACCCACGGCTGGTTCATGTCAGCTGACTCAGGATTGCAGGGCTCCAGCTATGGGGCTATGAAATTGCAGTGTAGATGGGGGCTATGAAATTGCAGTGTACCCCAAGGGAACTCAAACATGTACACTGCAATTTTATAGCCTCCCCCAGCCTGAACCCCGTTACCTTGTGTCAGCTACACAGGCCAGCCATGGTTTTATTGCAGTGTAGACATACCCAAGTGTACCACCTTCCCTAGTAATCTTTCTAGGCTCTTACTGCCCTGCTAGCACTCCTCATGAGACTGTTTCTCTCATGTATAGGGCTCCAAACATTTATCATACACCTTCTGAGTCCAGGATGATAGCAAAGATGATGTTTCAGTGGGGTCCTGAACTTCCCACCAGAGCATTTTTCCTGAATTCATGGGAGGGGAGCAGAGACTGTGCTAAACTTGCCATCCAAGTGCTTGATCTGAGTCATGCACTGCAGGCAAGAGCAGTGCAAACTTTCTCACCCAGCAATAGTATGATGCACTTCAATCCAGTCCTGAAACATTCCTACAAGATGCATCATGACACAGCTACAGCAACAATCTGGTTGCAGCATTACCTTACCACATCATTCTGTCTAAATCAGTGATATTATTAAAGAAATCCTGAAGTTTGTAAGACAATACTGCAGTTGGTTAATACAAAACAACGTAGGATAGTCAGGAAAACAACTATCAGAGGAGACAAGAGGAATGTCATGCCTAGAGTAAGATTTTTACATTTCTCATTTTCTCCTTCCAACTCTTCTAGGCTGCTCTTTGGCAGTCTGCAAGTCATGCTGATTTATGTGGTGGGTTTGTAATACGTGCAAATGGAGACTAGGAAGAATCTAAGATAATTGACACTTGTGCCTTAAGATGTGTTTTCAGTCCAGGTCCACCCCACCATGTAGGAACATTTACTCAGTTCTCCCATGCTAGGTCAGCACATGGAATAACTAAATCCTGAGAGACCCAGAGTTGGTAACTCAGAAGGTGACACTCCTCCATCTGACTTAATACTGAACCAGCACCCAACATGGTCCTAGGGGGCATTGGGTCCTGCAGACGCCATCCTTTAGATGAAATTTAATAGAACTTGGCCATATGTGGAAAATAAGGTTCCATAACATCTTTGAGGGGATCTTGCAAAGAAACCTTCAAGAGCTCAGTATAGAAAGCAAAAAGCTCCATTGCTATCTAGTTTGCAGCAAGAAGCACATTTGATGGGAAAATATCTGAAACAGAACAATATATACTGGGCTTAAGGCAATACTGATGGTCCCAGTGCAGAAGAAATTGAGGAGCAAAGTGTAAATGATGGAAGTCCTATTATTAAGTCATTAGCAGATTTACCTGATAATAAGGAATGGAAATGTGGGGAAAGCGATGGAGAATCATGCAGTTTTCCTAGCAGCATAAAGGAGACTCAAGATAAAGAAGAATGTGGCTCACATGAAAAGGAGAGCAGAGACAAAGAAAAATCTGGTTTACATGACGAAAACCAACAGAGAAGAATCAGCCTTGCACGATGTCAAAAACAGTGAAAAAAAATTCCATGCCACAAATCAATACATCAGATCCTGCTTTATGGCTGGTGATCCTAAGCTCTGCTGATATTGTTTGCACAATTTTGAACTAACTTCAAATTTCTGACCTCAACTGTGCTTTGGCACCATAGGCGCCAATTTCTGCTGGCGCCAGTGGGTGCTTGACCCCCTCTGCCCCGGCCCAACTCCACCCCTGCCCTGTCTGCCCCCATTCCAACTCCTTCCCCAAATCTCCGCCCTGGCCCTGCCTCCTCCCCTGAGCACACCGCATTCCCGCTCCTTCCCCCTCCCTCCCGAAGCTTGTTACGCCACAAAACAGCTATTTTGCGGCGGCAAGCACTGGGAGGAGAAGCGGGGACACGGCGCGTTCAGGGGAGGAGGCGGAGGTAAGCTGAGGCACAGGGGCAGGGAGGGGAGCTTGGCTCTGCACCCACGGATTTTTCCCCGTGGTTGCTCCAGCCCTGGAGCACCCACAGAGTCTGTGCCTATGTTTGGCACGATACCCTGTTCCAAGTAAATGTTGTAACCAAGGCATTACAAACTCAGTCGATGGACATCGTGACTGCTACTGCTTTTGATGAGATGCTGCCTTGATTTCATTGTGGCTTGTAGAGACAACAGATCTGAAGATCCATCGCTGCTGCCAAAGAAATGGCGGAAAACTTAGAAGTTGAGCCTGTCTTCAAGGAAACTCATATTCACTGGAAGAGGAGATAGTTTGTTTACAAGGGCAGGGATGAAGTGATGGGAAGCTTGGAAGACAAATTAAAGACGGAGATTTTTTGCCTGCTCATTGACCCTGCTTGAGTGTCCATTGAAGAAAGGTTCAGACAAAGGGAGGGGGAGAAGTTTGTGTTTCCTAAAGCCCCCCCAGTCAGTGGTTAGATGAAAATGTTAACTTTTATTTAAAAAAAAGAAAAGTTTCTAGTCCTCCTGGTTGTGGGGAAGACTTGAAAATGGGACTCCCCCACAGGCTCAAAAACCACAAAAAGCAAGATAAAAAGAATGCAAAAGTTACCATTTAAGAACAAAATCATTTTTAACCCAAACTCATGAGTCCTGAATGTCTACAGTTGACAGCTCTGAACTATTCCATGTGTTTGTTACAAGGCTTTAAGGCGTCAATATCTTGTGCAAATATATTTATAAAGCTAGGGGGTTATTAGAAGAGGAAGGCAGGAGAGTTTTTTAATACTGCAAATAAAGCGTTCTGAGTTTGTCAGCTTGGGTGAGGCTGGGGCTAGTGACCCCAATTAGCAATATAGCCTGTCCCAATATTTCTGAGGACAAAATGCGAGAGGCTTGGGGCAGGTTTCCAACGAAGGTCCATGAGCCTGTACTCCTAAACCCCTTGGGTGCTTTGGAAAGCCTTCTCTGGGCTGTGACTCTGAGCGCACACAAATCCCTTTGCCAGCGCTCACACCCTGCTCTGCGCACCACAAAGCGGGAAAACAACTTCGGGGGGGGGGGGGGGCCGAGCGAGGCGGGCCCAGGCTGCCGCTGCGGCCCCCTGCACGGAGACAGCACGGGCGAGCGTGGGCAGCTCATTGCCCCGGCTCGCCCGGGAGCCGCCCGTTCCCGCACTTCCTCCACACCCCTTCTTCGCACCTGGCTTCCCTTTGCAGGCTCTGCCGAGCCCCCCTCGAGCCCAGGCGGCGGCAAATAACGACCCTAGGGCCCCGCTCTGACAGGGGGGCAGCCGGGCTCGCCCCCGGAGCGGCACTCACCTCTCCTCGCAGCCCGCGCAGCTGATCACCGCGGACACCCCCTTACAGAAGAGCCGCTCTGCCATGCTGCCGGGAGCCCGCGCGTCCCCGCGCCCCTACCTAGCCCTAGCGCCGGGCGCATTAGCGGCCTGCCCGCACCTGCGGCAGCGCGGGGATTTCCCCCAGCCGCCGCGCCCTGCTGTGCTCGCTTCCCCCGCCCGCCGGGCGCCTCCCCGGGGCTTTGGCGCCGGCTTCCCGCCGCTGGGGAGAGCGCGCCGGGCGGAGCCACGGAAAGGGGGGACGCGCCCCCGCTGCTCAACCCCTGGGCGCTGGGGCTGCCTAAGGCCGTGCCCGGTGCGTTGTTAATCCCTGTATCCGCCTGAGCCGCAAGCGGAGCTCGGGAAGAAACACGCAGCCACAGAGCCGCTCCAGCATTGCCAACGGGGCTGGGGTCCTCCCAGCTCATGAGTCAGCCCCCGCAACATCATGGGCTTGGCTTAAACGCTGTGAGAAAATAACGGGGGGAGGGGGTGGCTCTTTGTCTTTTGCTTCTTGAACCTGCAGGATAACCTAGGGCGAGAACGTCCAGCCGGTCTCTGCAGGCGGGAGGGTTAGGAACGATCGAAGATGAAAAGTGAGGGTCTCACCGAATTTGGGGGGAGTCACTTCCTAGCAGTGGCCATATTAACAACATTTGCTTAATAGCAACATGCCCGGAAATGATCCCCGCCCATTGACTGGAATGTGAATGGGATTCGGATAGTAGCAACAGGCGAGCTGCTCAGGAACAACTTTTTTGAAAGAACGGCTCCGGCTGCAGGCAGGTTGGCAGGGGTGGAGGGAAGGAGGTGCTGGGATATGCCGCGCCCAAACGTCAGGGCAGGGAGACCACAGGGAGAAGTACCATCCACCTCCACAGGCCTCCAGCTCCCCTTGGAAACCCCTGCATCAGGCCCTCAGCCCGCTGTTGTCCTGGTTGCATGCTCCCTTCCCAGCCCACAGCACCGGGACTCTGGCAGAGGCTCCCCCATTGGGTGGTGATGTGGGTGCTCTAGTCACATGACACTTGTGGGGCACATGCGTCCCTGGCCACAGGCAGGTTTGTAGTCCCCAGTCGCTAAAGGCACATCCCAGCACTTTCTTCCCTGACTGAAGCCCCACAAACCTGCCTTTCACTTATTTTATGTTCTGTTGTTGTAGCTGTGTTGGTCCAAGGATATAAAACGCTTGTCTCTCTTTCACCAACAGAAACAGGTCACTACTACCTCATCCTACTACTACTTTGTCTTTCACTTACTGGCAACTCTTGGATAAGAGCAACGTTTTTCTGGGAGCCAAGAGGTTGTTAATAAGCAGAATCCTCTGTACTTGACTCCAAGAGCTGGGACTTTAAGGAAAAATGCCAAGTAGTATGAGTAAGGCCCTGGGGCCAGCTGCTGCAACTGCGGAAGTCATGGAGGGCCCGGAAAGTCACAGAACCCGTGACTTCTGTGAAAGACTTACAGGCTTAATTATGAGCTAGCAACAGTGAATGCTGCCCTCAATTACACTGGGATAAATCTAGAGTAACTCCAAGGTAAAAACAGAATCCTGTCTAATTTTGGCCCCAATTGCGCCACGAGTATAGAGAATGACTGACTGAATCTCCAGACCCTTATGCATCTCCGAGCATGAGCACTGCACCAAATACATAAAGAACAAGTGTAGTCACTTTGCTTGCACCAAAAAATCCAGACCCTTTTTTAAACTGAAAAAAGAAAAGGAGTACTTGTGGCGCCTTAGAGACTAACCAATTTATTTGAGCATGAGCTTTCGTGAGCTACAGCTCACTTCATCGGATGCATACTGTGGAAACTGCAGAAGACATTATATACACACAGACCATGAAACAATACCTCCTCCCACCCCACTCTCCTGCTGGTAATAGCTTATCTAAAGTGATCATCAAGTTGGGCCATTTCCAGCAGAAATCCAGGTTTTCTCACCCTCCCCCCCCCCCCCGCACACACACACACACAAACTCACTCTCCTGCTGGTAATAGCCCATCCAAAGTGACCACTCTCTTTAAAATGCGTATGATAATCAAGGTGGGCCATTTCCAGGGGGTGAGAAAACCTGGATTTGTGCTGGAAATGGCCCACCTTGATTATCATACGCATTTTAAAGAGAGTGGTCACTTTGGATGAGCTATTGCCAGCAGGAGAGTGAGTTTGTGTGTGTATGGGGGTGGGGGGTGAGAAAACCTGGATTTCTGCTGGAAATGGCCCACCTTGATTTTCATACACATTGTGAGGAGAGTGGTCGCTTTGGATAAGCTGTTACCAGCAGGAGAGTGAGTTTGCGTGTGTGGTTTTTGGAGGGGGGTGGGGGGTGAGAAAACCTGGATTTCTGCTGGAAATGGCCCAACTTGATGATCACTTTAGATAAGCTATTACCAGCAGGAGAGTGGGGTGGGAGGAGGTATTGTTTCATGGTCTCTGTGTATATAATAAAAAGAAAAGGAGTACTTGTGGCACCTTAGAGACTAACCAATTTATTTGAGCATGAGCTTTCGTGAGCTACAGCTCACTTCATCGGATGCATCTGCAGTTTCCACAGTATGCATCCAATGAAGTGAGCTGTAGCTCACGAAAGCTCATGCTCAAATAAATTGGTTAGTCTCTAAGGTGCCACAAGTACTCCTTTTCTTTTTGCAAATACAGACTAACACGGCTGTTACTCTGAAACCTTTTTTAAACTGGAATAGCAGCAGCACAAAAGTGTATATTTGACAAGTAGGTCAGCTCTGAAGAATGTAAAAGATATACTCTTGATACTACAAGCAACCATGGGAGTCTCAGCTGCCAAGAATTGGGAGAGTTTAACTTTATTATTGCTACTTGGGAAAGCTGTAAACAGTAGCGGAGGCAGGCACAGGAGTTATTCACTAGCTTGGAGGAGGACTCAAAATATTAGAAGGTCCAGGGGGGAGTAGAATAGCAATACTTCTCTCACCTCTCACAGCAGTCAGGAAGCTCTGGGTGAGGCGAAAAAGACAGCCCCTAGCAGCTAGAAGGGGCGGAACTTCACATTTACAAAACACTTGCTATCCACTGCTGATGTGAAAGATACAGGACCCAAGTAGGGACCAAAATCCCACTCTTTTTCCCATTACCAATAGCTGATAGCCAGGGAATGGTGCACCTGACTTGTGTGTTACCAGTCGATCTGGCCCAAGTCTAATAGGGTTAGTCCTCAATCCAGATGGTGTGTGGTAAATTTTTTAAGTCTTCATAAAACACATAAATATATAAAACCTCTAAGGCCCTGTTACCTAGCATTTGTTAGAAGATCAGCAAGATGATCCCAGTTTTAAAAGTAATCCCATACATGATTTTATTTACTGTACTTTATAACAACATGTAAGAGAATAATTGTATCACCTAAGTCTTTAAACCTGAAAATAAATTGATTTAAAATACTCTGTTTAGCAAAAGCCATAATAAGGGTACAAGCAACAAAAATATGTATTTGCTGAAAACTGGCATTCCACAATTGCTGTTTACACAAAATCAGTAACCAAAGGAGAGAAATTCAAATAATATTGATGTATTCTATGACTTTCCATGCCATAAAGTATTAATTAAATACAGTCTGCCTTTTGTCCCTTTCTAATGTCATGCAGTAACTTTCGTATCCCTTATATCATTTTAGTGGTATGATCTATGTACTCATGTGTGATGCAAATGAGTAGTCATACGGTTATATAGTTAATGTTGAGCATGTTGGTAAGTGTTTACAGGATCAGGGCCTTAGAATTTAATAAGTTGTATTATTTTCACACCATATGATTGATCTGAGGTATTTTACATAATATTTGGGGGCCAATGAATCTTACCTTATCTTTACCAGTGTAACAAATGTAGAAAAATAATTTAATATTGTAAAATCATATTTTCAAAATGGTTCTTATACATGCACTAAAAATATTTTAATGACCTCTGTAAGTAATATTTCTGATACTCTTGTTTGCTCACCATGAAGTGTTGGTGAACTTTAACCAGAAACTTGTCTTTACCTCTCTGGCTATAGCAGAGCTATCACTCTTCTGTAATATGTCATCCTCATGATGTTACTACTCTTTATTACATGTTTCTCCCCCATTCAGAGTTACACAGTTTAGGATGATTTTAATTAAATGGCTTCAAGTTTCAATTAGTATTTTTAGATTAAAAGTTGATTTAATACCTGAAAAATATTCATATCCAAAACTAAATCATTCTACAGTATGTACACTTACGGAATTATGTATAACAGATTACAAAACAAGCAAAACAAATATCATAACCAGCAAAATCGTCCTACTTATAGAACTAAGGCATTAGCATTACAAAAAAAAAGTCATTGTTATACCAACAAAAATACTGTAATTCAGAACTATCAATATTAGTCGAAGTGCTTGGTTTTTAAATATTTTCATGATGTTTTAGTCATTCAAACTTCTTCCCAGAGATTATTTTTCTTTTAAAGTCCTATTAAGCCATTGCCAAACTATTATTTAAAAATTGCTTACCGCAAAAATTCCAGTCACCTGTGTACTAATATTTGTGATAATTTAAATGCTTGTAATATAATTGAAAAAAGCAACATTATTTTCACAGACTCCATACTGAGTGTCTACTTGCTGGAATTTATTTAAACTGAGAAACCGGAGAAGGACCTTTCTGAACAGCAGAAAGTAAACACATCACCCGTAAACAACGTATTTAAACCTACCATTAAGAACTATTGCAAACAATTGAATTAATCATTTGGTCTTTAAAATATAATAGATCACATGCATTTTCTAAAGCATTAACACTTCCACTGTTTGCACAGGAACAAATCTTTTTTCAGCTGAACCGCAACAGAATGTAAACCAGATATTGTTTAAGGCCCCTTTCCTGCAAACATATACCTGCTTAACTTTACTACTGTAACCCCATTGATTTCAATAGTACTATTCACAGTTGTGAAGTACAGCACATGTATAAGTGTTTGCATGATGAGGGCCTTAGCGGTGTATAATTTAGTGCTTGTTGCTGTTGACTTGGAAATAAATGTTAATTTAAAATGTGAAATTCCATCCGATGAAAACTATTTAGTCCTTGAAATTTTGTCTGTAGCTGTTGAAAACAAGTCTGGTAACAAATAAGAAATTCTGTGATCATTATTTAAGAGCTGCTTATGACTCTCCATGATATCAATATTTTCCATTCACATAGACAAAAATAGAGTTTTTCTAGTATCTTTCAGTGTCTTAGAGATTTCTGATCTTCAGAGCTGGAGAGTAAATGATACCTTTGTAGTATAGCAAGGCATAGATTCTGTAAAAGGAGAAAAAGTATACTATTTAAAATTTCAGCTATATGTTCATCAAGTAAACAGTTATATTTAAACCTTGCCCAGAAATAGCTCGATGTCTTCATTTTATTTCAAAGGTGAACTATAACAGCAAATTATTTGTGTACTAGTTTTCATAGATTCTGTTGGTCTGTGTTATGCAGAATGTCAACCTAAATGATCATAATTGGCCTTAAAGTTCTTGCCTTAAAATTGAAACTCCATCTACAAGGGTGAATGTATTTTGTGCCTGTCTGACTTCACAGGATTAGCACTTGTAGAAACAATTTTAAAATATATATTTATTGATTTGCAGTTCACTTTTACCAAAAAAAAACCAACAAAACACCATAGTGTTTTTATTAATAATAATAATAATAAATTTATATTTGCACCAAAATAAATGAGTATATATCCAATGCCCTGGGCTCCCAGGACAATTTTTAAAGATATATTCATTTAAAAAAAATCTGTCAATTATCCCAGATCGAACCAAATAACCCAGGAACACCACAAATGAATGGACTTCCTCACATAGGACATCCCCACTAGTCATGCACTACACCCTTGTTTTGTACACATCTCCCAGGCCTTTAAGGCCAAATTCTGATCTGATATTTTCTGTTTTTTTCCCCCTCAGTAGTGGTGCTGCTAAGGGAGCGGAGGGGGTGACCCAGCTCTAGAGTATAATTCCACGTTCAGTGTGGGCCTGTTCTCTACTCAGGGCATCTTGGCATAATAACCACCATAATTAGGGCCCTACCAAATTCATGGCCATGAAAAATGCATCGCGGGCCGTGAAATCTGATCTTTCCCCATGAAATCTGGTCTTTTGTGTGCTTTTACCCTATACTACACAGATTTCACAGGGGAAACCAGCATTTCTCTAATTGGGGGTCCTGACCCAAAAGGGAGTTGCAGGGGAGATCACAAGGTTATTTTAGGGGGGTTATGGTATTGCCACCCTTACGTCTCTCTGCTTTCAGATCACGGTGGCTGGAGAACAGCAGCTGTTAGCTGGGCACCAGCTCTGAAGGCAGTGCAATACCATACCATGCCACCCTTACTTCTGCACTGCTATCTTCAGAGCTGGGCAGCCAGAGAGTGGCGGCCGCTGATTGAGGGCCCATCTCTACAGGCAGCAGCGCAGAAGGAAGGGTGGCAATACCATACCAGGCCATCCCTACTTCTGTGCTGCTGCTGCCGGTGGCTCTGCCTTCAGAGCTGGGCTCCCGGCCAGCAGCCACCGCTCTCCAGATGCCCAGCTCTGAAGGCAGCGCCCCCGTCGGCAGCAGCACAGAAGTAAGTCTAGCAGTACCACAACCCCCACCCTAAAAATAACCTTGCGACCCCCACACAACTCCTTTATGAGTCAAGATCCCTAAAATTACAACACTGAAATTTCAAATTTAAATAGCTGAAATCATGAAACTTATGATTTTTAAACTATCACCAAAATGTACCATGACTTTGGTAGGGCCCTAACCATAAGGAATTTTGACCCCTCCACAGAGTTTGTATATGTTTGTTCAGATCCAGAGCTCTGATTCCGGCATCTCTCATCAAAACAGATCTGAAAGCTCATCTTCTTTTGAAAAAAAGACACAAAAGAATTTTCACCCTTGTCCAATAGCATATAGAACTTCTACAGCTTTTAAAATTGCATATTTCATGTGCTCTTACATACAATTGTGCTCTTACACTTGTCTTCACTTTTTATAAAGATTCAGGATATTGTTGATCTCTGTATAAAGCCAAGCATATTATTTTGATGTGGCCAGAAAATCTTTATGAAATCTACATTTATATCAGAAATAATGGGAGATTTACTAAAAATTTAGTGCATATACCTCTTTCTTTTATATCTGCAATGTAAGCTTTCATAAATTCTTTCTCAAATTGCTCCTGATCACGTTCACTTTCTATGATGTCTTCGGTATTGTGATACAAGATTGTTTCAAGAGGATTATCCTTAAGGCTTATAAATCTGTAGAAAAAGAAATATTAACATGAAAGGATAACTTCTTAACATGAGCAGCCGAATGTAGTTTGCTATATGTCAACTATGGATTATGTTACACATTTTTCCCCCCTTCTGAAATTACAAACAGTTTGAATTGATTAGCTCTAGAAATTATATTTACTAACTTGTCTTGTTTGGGTGGATCTCACATACAGTCCATGCATGTGACCAACAGGCCAGTCAGTTTTATTAGCCAGTTAACCTTATTTAAAAGTAGCAGCTTGCAGGCAGAGGGGGAGTTGTGAAGAACTTATGCTTAAGTAATTGAACAAAAGTGTTTTATAGTCTTTCTATTATGGAGCAAGTAAATATTTTAGGTAGCACTGTCTTTACACTCTGTTCTCCCTAATACAATTCAGTACATCCATACTGCAATATTTTTTTCTGTCAGAATAGAGTTTTAGCATTTTGGGGCGTCTGTACATATCACACTTCACAACATCTGACCAGCTGTCCCATAATTGTACAGCAACTCCTGATCAGAACAAGAAACTTCAACATAGATCCCATCCTATCCATGTTTCACAGCATTCCAGGATTTAGTCAGAATTCCTTAGTTGATGATGCATACCCTTGGGAGTTAGAGTTACTTCTCAACATCCATTACAACACAGAAGTTCAGTCTGCATGCTTTTTTGTCATGTTTGTAAATATACTAAACCAATACTTTGAAAATGAAAATCACATGGTTGCACAAACTGCTCAGTAATTCCATGCACAAAGTATGTGTACATAATTCTGAAAATCTGAGCCATCTCTTTAAAGCAACAAAAATTAATTAATCAGTGAAATTTCCACTGTCGTCAAAAGAAAAAATATCATTCCAATTAATCATATGGCATAGTAACACTACCAGGAACTGCTCTTTCATATTCAGATGACTTCAGGTCCTAAATCCTGAGTGTCAAATCAAGACATAGGATTATCATAGTTACAAATGGGAAGGACTTACGAATCCATCGATCTGCAATTATAGGATACAGTCTCTAAACCAAGAATATACACATTATTAAACCGACACAAGCACTGAATATTTATGAGGCAATAAAGTCTCAGTACAAGTACAAAAAGAAAAGGAGTACTTGTGGCACCTTAGAGACTAACCAATTTATTTGAGCATGAGCTTTCGTGAGCTACAGCTCACTTCATCGGATGCATACCGTGGAAACTGCAGAAGTACAAGTACAAAAACACACCTTGGTAGTAGGTGAAATATCAGAACCCTGAGGTAAACTTGTACAATTCCTCACTGGACTTCGGTGATTTCCTTGCCCTTAAAGAGTGGTTCTCATATAAATGAGGTCAGAATTTTGCCCCAGGTTTGGTGAAAGTTGCACAGGTAACAACATACCCAGCCCAGCAAGCATGAATGCAGAATCCAATAAAAGGAAAGGAAAAGAGAATTGTAAAACTGTTTTGAGGACCATTACTGCACTGGGTCACATACCTTTCTACTTTTGAGTATATTCATTTCTCCCTAACTATTACTTACTTTAAACCTGTGGGTGATTCACAAACGTCTGTGGGTATCTCGACCAGATCATCCCCACTAACCACCAGCAAACTGAGCTTTGGCATGTTGAGCAAAGCTCGTGGAAGATAAGTCAACTTGTTTTTCTGCAGGAGAAATGTCTGCAGTTCATCGAGCCTAAGGAAGCATAACAGAGAAACATGTCTTAAAAATACAATATATTTTAAAGATCTTTTATTATATATGTGTATTTATTCAAACACCAACTGTTAATTGCTTCCTCTGGGAAAGAAGTATGCAAATATTCACATGAACCATATGCTTTTCCTTATGCTGTTTTGTATTTTTCACAGAACACTCCATTGACTTCAATGGGAAGTTTCATGCATGGTTTGACAAGATAGATGTTAATAATACACCTGTGAGAAGAACTAAAAGTTGTGCCCAAATCAGAAGCTAGAGTAGCAGTGTGCACTTTCGTGGTGCAGTGAAGGTTTGTGCACACGATGCCATGCCACACAATGTGATGCAAAGTTCTCATTATCTCATTCTGTCAGAAAGTCATGAAAATATAGGTGGGAACAAAAATCTATATGGAAACTACTTATAAGAGACATGTGACCAGGATTTGGCCTTTATTTTGTTTCCCCAAATATACAAGTACAACTGAAATCAATGTAAAGGACCTAATGTTGTGGTTTAGGAAGTAGGCTCCTTTCATTTGTGTTAAAAAAAAAAGGAGGACTTGTGGCACCTTAGAGACTAACAAATTTATTTGAGCATGAGCTTTCATGAGCTACAGCTCACTTATCGGATGCATTCAGTGGAAAATAGAGTGGGGAGATTTATATACACAGAGGCCATGAAACAACGGGTGTTACCATACACACTGTAACGAGAGTGATCACTTAAGGTGAGCTTTTACCAGCAGGAGAGCCCGAGGGGTGGGGGGACCTTTTGTAGTGATAATCAAGGTGGGCCATTTCCAGCAGTTGACAAGAACATCTGTGGAACAGTGTGTGGGGGGGGAATAAACATGGGGAAATAGTTTTACTTTGTGTAATGACCCATCCACTCCCAGTCTTTATTCAAGCCTAAGTTAATTGAATCCAGTTTGCAAATTAATTCCAATTCAGCAGTCTCTCGTTGGAGTCTGTTTTTGAAGGTTTTTTGTTGAAGAATTGCCACTTTTAGGTCTGTAATCGAGTGACCAAACAGATTGAAGTGCTCTCCGACTGGTTTTTGAATGTCATAATTCTTGACATCTGATTTGTGTCCATTTATTCTTTTATGTAGAGACTATCCATTTTGGCGAATGTACACGGCAGAGGGGTATTGGTGGCACATGATGGCATATATCACATTGGTAGATGTGCAGGTGAACGAGCCTCTGATAGTGTGGCTGTTGTGATTAGGCCCTATGATGGTGCCCCCTGAATAGATATGTGGACACAGTTGGCAGCGGGCTTTGTTGCAAGGATAGGTTCCTGGGTTAGTGGTTCTGTTATGTGGTGTGTGGTTGCTGGTGAGTATTTGCTTCAGGTTGGGGGGCTGTCTGTAAGCAAGGACTGGCCTGTCTCCTGAGATCTGTGAGAGTGATGGGTCATCCTTCAGGGTAGGTTGTAGATCCTTGATGATGTGTTGGAGAGGTTTTAGTTGGGGGCTGAAGGTGATGGCTAGTGGCGTTCTGTTGTTTTCTTTGTTGTAAAATAATTTTTCTTTGTAAAAATGTTGGCATACTGTGGGGCCATGTGTTGGATCATATTAAAGAAGTTCTGTATTAAAATCACAAATGAGTTTGATTCCCCAGAGTTTAAATTCCAGGGTATTACTAATTAAGAGGTCTCTTGGTTTTTGGTACTGTTTCTCTCCCTCTATGTGTGAAACTTGCAAGCTGCTAATTGTGTTAGTACATTCTAAGACAGAGTCTGTTCTCAAAGCAATTATTTGTAACAACAACTACTCACACAGAGAGAGACTCAAAGCAATACTCTGTAACAACAGAAACATCACCCAGAGACTCCCTGCCCTTTTGTTGTATTCATCTCGCTTTGTTAACAATTGTGATTAAAATAGAGATAGAGGATGTATGTGGATGGATGCTTGGTGTGGATAATAACTGAATGATCGGGGAGGTGTCAGCCTAAGAATCCAGTGTCCATCGGCTGAAGAAGGCGTCAAGTGGAAATAACCAGAGGACCCCCAGAGGACAGACTGGAATCCACCCAACAGCCTCAAGAATGGGAGAACCAAAGAACAAGATAACATCTGGCAGCACAGAGCCATCAGGAATGTGACATCTGCTGATTGATTCAGCAACAGCATGATGAAGCAATTCCCATAGACTGGCATAGGAAGAAATTCCTATAAAAATGGACTCTAGAAAGTGAGAATTTTGGGGTCTGATTCTGCAAACTAACTTCCAGGAGCATCAGATGAGCATCTGACAAGGCCCTGCTCCCTCCTCATGTCCAGGCCACCTGGCCAGTGGCTTGGAATGAGCAACTCTAAGGCTGGTAACTATGATAACCTTGCAGAACCTGTGTGTGTGTGTGTTTGTATGAATGAATGTGTGAATAAATATGAAATTGAATGGAATGTTATAGTTATAACTAACTGCTTACTATGATTCTTTCTGTATTCACAATAAATGTGGCATTTTGCCTTTTCCCCTTTAATAAGATCCTGCTGGTTTTTATTTTATTGGTATAACACATGCGGGTTACACCATAGCAGTGCCGCTGATTTGAAGGTATACATTGTCCCCAAATATGAAATAGTTATGGGTGAGGACAAAGTCACAAAGTTCAGCCACCAGGTTTGCCGTGACTTTATCGGGGATACTGTTCCTGATGGCTTGTAGTCCATCTTTGTGTGGAATGTTAGTGGAGAGGCTTCTACATCCATAGTGGCTAGGATGTTGTTTTCAGGAAGATCACCTATGGATTGTAGTTTCCTCAGGAAGTCAGTGGTGTCTCCAAGATAGCTGAGAGTGCTGGTAGCGTAGGGCCTGAGGAGGGAGCCAGACAATCCTGCTGTCAGGGTGCCAGTGCCTGAGATGATGGGGCGCCCAGGATTTCCAGGTTTATGGATCTTGAGTAGTAGATAGAATATGCCAGGTCGGGGTTCCAGGGGTGTGTCTGTGCGGATTTGTTCTTGTGCTTTTTCAGGGAGTTTCTGGAGCAAATGGTGTAGTTTCTTTTGGTAACCCTCAGTGGGATCAGAGGGTAATGGCTTGTAGAAAGTGGTGTTGGAGAGCTGCTGAGCAGCCTCTTGTTCATATTCCGACCTATTCATGATGACAACAGCACCTCCTTTGTCAGCCTTTTTGATTATGATGTCAGAGTTGTTTCTGAGGCTGTGAATGGCATTACATAACTATTTTTGTTTTGCACGGCTGAGGTTATGGGGTAAGTGATGCTGCTTTTCCACAATTTCAGCCCGTGCACGTCGGCAGAAGCACTCTTTGTAGAAGTCCAGTCTGTTGTTTCAACCTTCAGGAGGAGTCCACCCAGAATCCTTCTTTTTGTAGTCTTGGTAGGAAGCTCTCTGTGGGTTAGTATGTTGTTCAGAGGTGTGTTGGAAATATTCCTTGAGTCGGAGTCATCGAAAATAGGATTCTAGGTCACCACAGAACTGTATCATGTTTGTGGGGATGGAGGGGCTGAAGGAGAGGCCCCGAGACAGGACAGATTCTTCTGCTGGGCTAAGAGTACAGTTGGATAGATTAACAATATTGCTGGGTGGGTTA
Organism: Lepidochelys kempii; assembly: GCF_965140285.1. Taxonomy (NCBI): domain Eukaryota; kingdom Metazoa; phylum Chordata; order Testudines; family Cheloniidae; genus Lepidochelys; species Lepidochelys kempii. The sequence goes on from NC_136384.1 coordinate 88,501,671, forward strand.
AGGGAATGACTGTTGTGGCCCCTTGTGGCATGTAGTAGTTTAGAAAGTTTAGTGTCCTTTTTCTTTTGTAGAGAAGCAAAGTGTGTGTTGTAAATGGCTTGTCTAGTTTTTGTAAAGACCAGCCATGAGGAAGTTTGTGTGGAAGGTTGTTTTTTATGAGAGTATCCAGTTTTGAGAGCTCATTCTTAATCTTTCCCTATTTGCTGTGGAGGATTATTGATAAGGTGGTTCTGCAGTTTTTTTGAGAGTGTGTGGCACAAGCTGTCAGCATAGTCTGTGTGGTATGTAGATTATGTAATGTATTTTTGCCTTCAGTCCATGTTTATTCCCCCTCCCCACACCCCATTCCTCAGACGTTCTTGTCAACTGCTGGAAATGGCCCACCTTGATTATCACTAAAAAGATTCCCCCCCCCCCCCCCCCCTCCTGCTGGTAATAGCTCACCTTACCTGATCACTCTCGTTACAATGTGTAACACCCATTGTTTCATGTTCTCTGTGTATATAAAATCTCCCCACTGTATCTTCCACTGCATGCATCCGATGAAGTGAGCTGTAGCTCACGAAAGCTTATGCTCAAATAAATTTGTTAGTCTCTAAGATGCCACAAGTCCTCCTTTTCTTTTTGCAGATACAGACTAACATGGCTGCTACTCTGAAACCGTTCACTTGTGCCCCTTGTCCTTTCTTCACACAATAGTAATTTGCAGCTGAACATTTGCTCTTGAGAGTGAATGTGGGGGCCAGAACTATAAAACCCGAGGAACTATTGTTTTTCTCATTCACCCAGTATAGGTGCTGGTTCTACTGTGAGAATAGTGATGCAGCTGTATTGCATGAGAGACTCACACATTTCCTTTGAGTTCCAGAAGGTATGGCAGGTGATGCTTCAGCACATTAGACAGTGTTGCTAACGCTCATGATTTTTATTGTGAACCTCCTGATATTTGGTGTTTTTCTTAAAGCTCCAGTGGCTGGAATCAGCAGATTGCAGAATAATCTCAACATTATATATAGAGAGAGAAAGAGTAAAAGTTTCTAATCCTCATACTTGCAGAGAAAAGATTGAAGCAAGAGCACTCTGAAATCTCAAAAACCAGAAGGTTAATAAAAAAAACCCAAAATGTATATATATTAAAATTCATTATTTTTAATCCAATCTCTTGATTTAGAGGGGCCTAGCTGAGAGTTTTAATATTTGGAGTTAGCAATGCTAGGTTACCAGCTGGAAGAAACTTTGTAATGGGTTGGGTTAAAACTCCATTGATGTTGATAGGCGTGAACTCACGCTTTAGTTATCATAACTGTAAACATATGTCCCATCTGAGACCAAAGGTGTGTATGAACTCAATCAGGAGCTTATGGGCTGAGTATTGCTTTGGGTCGGGAGGGGTGTGTGACAAACAAATACTGAGGTCACAGGCAAGAACAGAGAGAAAGAAGCAAAGGAAATGAAGCAAGAAAGCCAAGTAGTAGCCCATGAGCACAGTGTGACCCTGGAAAAAGCAAGAGAGAGAGTGAAACCAGATATTATAGGGATAACAGAAAAATGGTAGACTAGTAGTCGTGGCTAGATTATAGCTATTGAAGGGTATTTCCTGTTCAGGAAAGAGAGAAAAAAAATAGTGGAGTAGCATTGTATATTAATGATGAGGTACACTGTAAAGAAATTAGAAGTGATGGAATGGATAAAATGGAATCTATTTGGTTCAAAATCACTTTGGGGAAGAAATCTAACTAATGCTCCACTAGGATAGATCTTGGGGTATGCTACAGCCCCCCAGGATCTGATATGGATACGGATAGAGACCTCTTTAATATTTGTAATGAAATAAATACTACTTAGAATTGTGTGATTATAGGAAACTTTAATTTCTTAAAAAGCAAAGAAGTACTTGTGGCACCTTAGAGACTAACAAATTTATTTGAGCATAAGCTTCCGTGAGCTACAGCTCACTTCATCGGATGCATTCTACAGCTCACTTCATCGGATGCATTCACTGAATGCATCCGATGAAGTGAACTGTAGCTCATGAAAGCTTATGCTCAAATAAATGTGTTAGTCTCTAAGGTGCCACAAGTACTCCTTTTCTTTTTGCGAATACAGACTAACACGGCTGCTACTCTGAAACCTTTAATTTCTTGGATATCCATTGGAGGACAAGTGCTACTAATAACGTTAGAGCCCAGATATTCCTGGATGTGATAGCTGACAGATTTCTTGCATCAAAGTCACTGAACCAACAACAGGTGTTGCCATTTTAGATTTAGTATTAGTAAGTACCAAGGACCTCACAGATGAATTGGTCGTCGTTCTTGATTCAAGTGATCATGAGCTAATTCAGTTTAAACTAAATGGAAGGATAAAAATAGGTATGTAACTGAGATCCTTGATTTCAAAATGGCAATCTTAAAAAAACTTATGGGAGGTATTTAGGGAAGTGGACTGGACTGAAGAACAAAAGGATCTGAATGTGGAAAAGGCTTGTAATTCCTTTAAGTCAAAGTTGCATAAGCTATCTGGAGCCAGCATCCCAAGCAAGGATGGGGGGAAATTGTGGGGAAGGGTTGCAGAACAAACTAGATGAACAAGCATCTCAAACAGGTTATTAAGAGAAAGCAGAAATCCTAAAAGGAATGGAAGATGGTATGGATCAGCAAGGAATGCTACCTCTTGGAGGTCAGCAGGTGTAGGGGAAAAAAGTGAGAACTGCCAAAAGCCAAGCAGAGTTGCACCTTGCAAAGGAAATTAAAAACAATTAAACCCAAGGTTCTTTAGCCATGTAAATAAAAAGAAAACAAGAAAAGAAGTGGGACTGCTAAGCTCTGAGGATGGGGTGGAGATCAAAGATAATATAGGCAAGGCCCAACACCTAAATGAATACTTTGCCTCAGCTTTTAATAAGGGTAATGAGGAGCCTTGGGGTACTGCTACGGTGGCTAATGGAAACGAGGACATGGAAGTAGAAAATACCACATCTGAGGTGGAAGTCAAACTCAAACAGCTCACTGGCCAAATTGGGGGAGCCAAATAATCCCCATCCAAGAATATTACAGGAGCTGGGAAGTGAAATTACAAGCCCAATAGCAAGGATTTGTAATGATTTTGTTGGGAGGAGGGTGGAAATTTAAAATTCATACAGATAAGTTTGCTTCCCTGCTGATGTTTATCAGGCTCTATGAGCCACATTAAGCATGCTTTGGCTTGACCTTTCTCCCCACCTCGGATTCCTTTCTGTGTAACTGCACAGCTGCTGCCCGTCAGTTGCAAGTTTGCCGCTTCTATCTCTACACAGAACATTATGTTGCTCAGGAATAAGACAGGAAGAGCAACTAGCTAACCACAAAACAGGGACATTGACTACACACCATGTGGTAACAAACTGGAAAACTGAGGAAAATATATTTTGTTCTCCAATATCTTTCAGTAATGGAAATGATAGGCTTTACTTGTAAAATACTAGATACATTTGCAGATCGAAATGGAGTTTTCCAGTGATGATGTCCCTTTCAAACAATAATTGGTAAATTCAAATTTGCTGGTTACTGTCATGTTACTTTCTAGACAAATTTTCTAGTTCATGAGCCTATTTATGAAATGTAAGGAACTACCTGTCTATATCTTGTGGGAGATCTTTCAGTTTGTTGTTGCTAATATCCAGCCAGTGCAAACTTGACATCCGGAGTATACAAATTGGAATAGTGGGGAACTTGTTTGCTGACACATCCACAAATGTGACTTGTTTCAAGTTACTTAACTGGAAAGAAACAATGCAGTATTTTAGGTACATTCTACAGAATATCTTATGAGCAAATCATTAAACTCTTCAAATAAATATTATTGCTTCTCCAGATCACTTGGAGCATTCAGGATTGTATAATGTTTCTGATTTGTACTCAGCTTTATGCCACACACATCACACCTATCATTGTTCAGGTAGAGGGATACCAGACATAATTCCCTCCAAAACTTTTCAACACCTCTAAATCCACCAGAGAGACCTCTAAAATGAAATGTTATTTCCCCTTTTAAAAAGCCTGGAGTCTGGGAAAACAGCAACTGGGACAAGGTATTGACCCTGGCCTTTCCTCAAAATAGTACAGAAAACTAACAACCAGTAAATAAAACTGTTTTGATAACTAATAGACTTAGTTATTACACACTATATAGATACTAAACAGTCATTTTTAAAAACACCATGGAGGTTTTATCAATATATCTTCTATTTACTTAGACTTCTTTGACTATAAACCCATGTAATGCATTGAAAATGTTTAGCCAAAAGACCACTTGAGAACTGCAACTTTACCAGTTCACATCAGCCTAGAATATAATCCAATATTTTTTTAAGTAAAGCTGTTTAAAAATACATTTTCTGAGTCTTAAACTAATATATATATATATATATATATATATATATATATATATATAAAATGCACTAAATCCTTTTATTAGAAGACCTGTCAAAGGAATAACATTTTTAAATAATAAACTGCTAATGTATCCAAGGTTAACTACAAATGTAAAGTAGACCAGTTTAAGAATTAAATGTGTTAAATGAAGGGCTCTGTGTACTAAATCCATTATTTACAGTAGGGCCGTCGATTAATCGCAGTTAACTCACACGATTAACTCAAAAAAATTAATTGCAATTTAAAAAATTAATCATGATTATTCACAGTTTTAATCATACTGTTAAACAATAGAATACCAATTGAAATTTATTAAAATATTTTTGGATGTTTTTCTACATTTTCAAATATATTGATGCTGCATGACTGCATGTTATGAGAATAGCTATTTTTCCATTTATTATATGCTATTGCCAAAAGATCATTTTAATATTTAATTTTGTTTTTCTTCAGAGTTTATAATCCCACAAAAATGAATTTGGCACAGAAATATGATTGTCTTGATACAAAACTTTGGTTGGGCATGCAACACAATATATGGGGCTCTAATTATATTGTCTAGGCTACAAGCCCTCATTGCGCTTTCTTTTAGGGCAATAGGAAACTAAATCTATATGGTTTCTACACAGTGTTCCAGCAAAATAGAGTTTTGATTTAATCTGTCACTAGAATGCTACCAACAAACCCCTGGGGAATATGACACACTGGAAATTATGGCAGCTACTTTTTATATTTACTAAAGAAAATGCTATATATATTTATTTCCTTTTGAAAGACTAATGGATTTTTGCACCTCCTACTACATTTCATTTATAAACAAGCCTGCCAACCTTATCATTTTTATTTAAGCGGTTTATTTTTGCTATTTAACTTTGTTATCTGACTTTGAATCAGTCAGAATATAGGCTTTATGCAAGCTCCATTTTAAACACTAGCTGCATTTGACAGTCAAACTACCTGGCCACAGTTATTGCGGTCCTTACTGTTAATCATAATTGTCATCTTTATTTGACAAACTACCCATATTGCTTCTTATCTTAATAATTTTGCTTTTAAAGAAAATAGCCTTTGCAGCATTCCAGAGCTCCACTGCTTTTCTCTTCTCTGACAGTTAAAGTTTCAGTTGAGAGAAAAGGACACCGTGTCCCTGAGTTGAATGAGTTGTTTGATTAATGGGTGGGTTTTTATTTCTGCTTTATTTTTGTCATTGAAAGGGATTTACTGATAAGGTCTGTTGCTTGTGGTTTTAGTATGAGCTGCCCATTTCACGGCATCAGCAAATGCAAAAATCTGAAATTATGTCAATACCTAGCCAAAAAAACCCAACATTAAATTAAATACAAATATTCTGTGGCAGAAACAATCTGACTAAAACCAACATAAGCCAGGAAATACAGAGAATTAACCCAGCTATGCTCAACTGCTTTCAGTTCTCTCCAAACAATTGGTGACCTAATACATGAGGAGCCCAATTTTGCAAGAAAATCCTGGCTCCATTGAAGTCAACATGAGTTTGGTATCATTGATTTTAATGAGGCCAGGATGTCACCCAACCTCTCCTGCCAAGTTTGGATGGCACTCAACACCTTGCAGGAGCCACTCAGTAACTTGCAGGATTGGGACACATCTGTGCTGCAATACCGATGACAAGAGATGTTTCAGAGTAACAGCCGTGTTAGTCTGTATTCGCAAAAAGAAAAGGGGTACTTGTGGCACCTTAGAGACTAACCAATTTATTAGAGCATAAGCTTTCGTGAGCTACAGCTCACTTCAAGTGAGCTCACGAAAGCTTATGCTCTAATAAATTGGTTAGTCTCTAAGGTGCCACAAGTACCCCTTTTCTTGATGACAAGAGAACAACTCAGGTCAATTCTTTAACTCTTAGCTAACTGGCTCTTGTCAGTTTAAACCACACCCTTAACATTTCTTTTGTATGTATTTTTAAAAATTAATTATTAATTATTATTATTATTACCACCAAGGTTTTTTGCAGAAGAGTACAGCAGTTTGCAGGGAGTTGGTAACAAGAAGCATACCCTATTCTCCACCAGAGACAGGATGCTAGATGAGACTGCGGCAAAACCATTCCTAGGGTTAGAATTTGTGATTTCATCAACCCAGGATCTTGACAGTAACATAAAGAAACTCACCCCAAAGTCTTAACATAGGGGCAGGTTCCTAACTAGACGACAGAATTCTGGTAATTAAAGCATGTTAAATTGGTCCCAAAAGATTTTCAGAGGCATTGGACACCCTTATCTTGTACCACTGGAGTCAATCAGAGCAGCACATCTGAAAATCAGGCCACATTTATTTTGATGCCTAATTGTGAATTTAGGAGTTTAACTTTAGGCACCAAAGTTTTAAAATGTTGGCCCTATTTCCTTTCACCCTTTTATCTTTAAAAAATTACATATCACTTAAAGAAAACAGTGATGAAGTAAAATGTCTCGTGTGATTTGAGAAACAAACAAAAATGCCAAATATTTCAAAGAATGAGTAAACCGGCTGCATATAAAATACTAATTATTGCTGTAACATTGGTACATGACCTACAGTAGAATGTAAAAATGCCATCAGGACTACGCTGGTGGTGAGAAGAAAAACAACCATGTACTCATTGTTTTTATTATTTATTTATATTGCAGTAGCACCTGGAGAACCCAGCCATACTGTGCTAGGTACTGTGCGCACACTGTATAATAAAATGATGTCTCTGCTCCAGTGTTAATTCTGTAGCTCGGACAGGACCAATCCTTCTCCCGTTGAGTATATCTGCAGTGCAGTCAGTGGTGTGACAACAGCATGTAGAGACATATCCGAGCTAGCTTTGATCTAACTAGCTGGAACAACAATAGCAGTGAAGTTGCAGCAGCATAGGTGGCAGCAGAGATTAGCCCACAAGTACCCCCGGTCCCAAGCACACTTGCATTGCTATTGCTACACAAGCTAGCTCGATCAGAGCTAGCACAGGGATGTCTAGAGGCAGTCATACATCTGGTCACAATGTAGACAAAGTCAATAGCCAAACTACCACTGACAGTAAAAGCAGCAGGATTACTAGACTATGCAAACAGCCATAAAAAGCCATGATGTGTGGAAGTGTTTTAATTGGTTTTACATTTTTCCATTGACTCCTGTACTTTTGTTTCATCCCTTGATCATACATACATGACTGAAGAACTGTGTGGTAATAACAAAAGCACTATTCTGCATGAAGACCTGATCCAGCAAGAAATTTAAGCACACACTTACATTTAAGTATGTAAATCCATTTCAGTCAATGGGACTACAAAGGTGCTTAAAATTAAGCATATGCCCAAGTGCTTTGCTGGATTTGGGCCATATCAAGGGCCAATATCCCAAAAGGTTACTTCCTGTTGATTAGAGTTATAAATTATAACTCTTCATACTGCTAGTACTCCAACCACATGTAATCTACACATATTGATGCAATTTGCCAACGCAAAATAGCTCTGTTTTCTAGATCTCCAAATCATGTAGCGTAGGAACATAAGGGGGTGAAAATCTAGCCCCACTGAAGTCAATAACAAAACTCCCACTTACTTACCTGGACCTTGAAATTCGCACCAAGGGCTTATTTTTCATATTCTTTAATTAAAAACACTAGTTAGAAGAGCCTTGTTAATAGTATTGCATATTATTTGACCTCTAAGTAATGTTCTGATGGTAAATATCTTTTGATTTTCAAAGATCTCTTTTAAAATATATTCTGCTCCATCACCAATAAATGAAAAAAAATGTATGTCCACTTTTATAACAGAACAGGTACAAATGCACCATTTTGTTATGCTCCCTCTGCACACTGCAGCAGCAATTAATGGAGAAATACGATTAGAGTGACACAGACGTAATGATATAAACACACAAACAAAAACATTTTGGCACAACCAGGCACTATATCCACTAAAGTTGTCATTTTGTTTGTTAAAAATGGTCATATTCATTTTAGATCTTACAGAAACACACAGTAAATCAATCGATATTTGCCACAGGGAGAATGAAAAAAAAATCAGAAGGAAGTAAATTTTATTTTCAAGCAGCCAGAAAGAATATTATAAACCAAGAAGATGACAAATGCACTAAGAACTGTAAAGCACTGGTTGACAGTTTTCTTTTAGGTTGGTAAACTAGTAACGACTCACTTTAGAAGATATACAGAAGGCATTTAAAGAGACAGTACAGTACAATAGAATGTTGTCATCGGATAATATTGGCGGATGCTAAAAAAAAATCAAAAAAAGATGAGAAATGTTAAGGCAAAGCTGAAAGGCACTGATCCTGTGCCTCAGTACTGTTACAGTTGCTGACTGATATACAGGAGATATATTTTGTCTGATGGATATTGGTGTGGTGCAGTGACAATGGCTTACTGTACCACTGTGGAATTGTTGATTCTGATTAACTAAGAAACCAGGCTTTTGGGGTGCTTCAGCCAATCAGAGACCAGCTGTTCTATAAAAGTAAACGTCTTTGTTTTAAAGAATAAATTGTTTTTATTAATTAATCATAGTTTAAAACAAAACTTTTAGAGGTAAAATTCAGGAACAGTCCCCCTGTTTTAGGAGCTGAGAACAGAGGAACAAAAATGGTCTTGTAGTTATGGAACAGGACTAGAAGTTAAAATCTTTGGGTTCCATTCCTAAGTGTCAGACTTCCTGTATCATACTGGGAATCAATCACTCTCTGCTTCAGTATCCTTATCTGTAGAAATGGGAGTGATAATACTTTCTCTATACCTCACAATGGCTTTGTCAACCTTAGTTCACTAGCCTTTGAGAGGTCCTTATCTACTATGTTGATGAGCACCACAGACACGTAGATAAATAATAATTAGGAGAGCAGGCAAAAGTACTCCCACTCTAGGGTGACCAGACAGCAAATGTTAAAAATTGGGATGGGGGTGGGGGTAATAGGAGCCCATATAAGAAAAAGAACCAAAAATCAGGACTGTCCCTATAAAATCGGGACATCTGGTCACCCTATCCCACTCAGTCTTTGGTGGAAAAGCCTCCACAATTAGGGTTGGGCTTGCTGCTTCCTAAGCCGACACTTTCATAGCCAAAATCCCAAAATTCAGTGGAGTCACACCAGGGATAAACCTGTCCCACTCTTTAAGAGATCAGGTGTAAAACTCAGCTGACCCAGTCCACATCAGTGGACGACCTTTTCAGTGCTGCCTGAAAGTCTATCGTCAAATATGGCTCATTTTCTTAACCTGGCAATTCATAGTCTTGTCCCCTGCCAGGATTTCAGCAGTCTACCTCCTTCACCCACGCAGAGTGCTCTCAGATTTGCACTTCCATTCCAGAGGTTTTCTTTTTAAACTTTTTATGCACAGATCCAATTATAGCTAGAATGGCCTTGAGTGGAGTAACTGCTTTTACTATAAAAAGAAAAGGAGTACTTGTGGCACCTTAGAGACTAACCAATTTATTTAAGCATAAGCTTTCGTGAGCTACAGCTCACTTCATCGGATGCAAGTGATGCTGTAGCTCACGAAAACTTATGCTCAGATAAATTGGTTAGTCTCTAAGGTGCCACAAGTACTCCTTTTCTTTTTGCGAATACAGACTAACACGGCTGTTATTCTGAAACCTGCTTTTACTGTGCTTCAATTAATTACCACCACCAGGCTAGCATGGAATGTTTTCATCTCATCTACCCTGTTTATTATCCTGCATTATTCTTGTTCTAGCCACACAATTCTCAATATTTGTAACATGTAACAGATTTCTTTATGTTCTGCCCCTGTATGCATGCACAAAAACTCTATAAGGCATGTACCACTAGGGGATTCAGAAAGAGGAGATGGAACTATGGCTCCACTCCTCTCTTCCCTGGCTGGGAGAAGTGGCTGGCTGAAGAAGAGTGTGCACACTGCCCCCTCTCGACAATTGGCACAGTGCTCATGAGGAGACACCCATAAGGCTGCCTTACAAGGACCTTCTTGTACACCAAAGAGTCAGCCCTCAGCACAAAGCCTCCAGCAGTTCCCACTGGGTCACTGCCAGTCTGCACCACCCTAACTCGGGGCTGTATCCCAAAGACACAAACAGCCCACAGAATACATTGTGTTATCAGAATTCACAAACATATTCATTTGTTACAAATGTCTGCTGATGGAAATACAATTGACTTAGATGCTAGAACATTTACTTCTTTAGATTAGTAATAAATAAAGTAAAATAAAATAATAATAAATTATCCTGCTCAATATTTAGCCAGCTGGCTCAGCCCTGAACAAGCAATCTGTATATGGAGAAGCAGTGAATCAAACAGAATTACGTACTCCTTTTCTTTTTGCGAATACAGACTAACACGGCTGCTATTCTGAAACCATACAGTTGTATAAATATTCCTATGTAAAATCAAAGAGTAAGGTCCTCACCCCTGCGCTGGCTCTTTTACCCCAGTTAAAGGTCTGGAGCAGGATAAAGGGGTCCTAAAAAAACCCAAGTTCCAGCTGAGGGTGGTTTCCTCCAGCACAGACACTGCAGAGACAACCAGAAGGCTGCCTTCCAAGGACCCCCTCACAAGCCCTGGTGTAGGGGGCATGCCAAGGGTGAGAGAGGCACCTTGAGGTGGAGTCACAGCACACAGTGCTTCAGAAATTCCAAGCAGTGCTGCCACCCATCGGGCAGTCCAGAGAAGCAGCTATAACTTGGATATGCTCCGAGTGCAGTCTAAGTAATGTCAGGAGCTTCTCGAACCCCCAGATGAGCCAAGGCTCAAAGCTACCTTAGCCACTCCTCCCCCAGGCTGCCAGTTTTGTGCTGTCCATACGCACCTTCCAAAAAAGTCTACTTCACAACCCATGTCCTCTCGGAACCTTTTTCTAATGTGTTGCCTAAACTTTTCTTTGCTTAGCTCTGTGCAATTGCTGATGATGTGTATTCTGTTAATCTGTATTAGCCAATTGAATAGTTCTGCATAGTTGTGTATAATTTGTATACTGTCACAGAATATTTTCTGTGCAGATAGCATTTCAGTAATACCTGCAGTGTAACATGGATATATCAGAACATGGGGTTGGGGTAAGGAAACTGTGGATAATGAACAAATATTTAAGTGAACAAAATTCATTATGATTAATGGTACATATCTGAAATATTTGAGTTTACATGATGGTATATGAAATTCAGTGTTGACAAATATACAATGGAAGAAATAATGTCAATTACTAACATGCACATTGCTGATTACTAAATTAACTGGAACCTAGGGGGGATGGAAAGATAATTATTTTGGTGAATGAAAACTTCTGTTCAATGTACACTGGTGGTCAAAGAAAATACTACTTTAATACATACGGAGTGGGATATATTAGAACAGTGAAATTATTATACTGCCTCTATATATATCAATAGTACACCTTGACCTGCAATACTATGTTCCCGTCCGGTCACTCTGTCTTCAAGAAAGATACAGCAAAAATAGAAGGGGTACAGGGATGAACAACAAAAACTATCAGAGGAATGGAAAGAAATTTTCTCTATCATCTTTACTGAATATTTGCAGTAATACCCAAAGATCTCAATCAAGCTGAAGAAAAATTGAACAGACGATAACACTTTAGTTTAAAGAGCTGATGAAGAAAAATAAAATTTTAGAACAATGAACAATAGAGAAATGGTAAATCAGCTGCTCCTATATATATTCCCTTACAAACACAAGAACAAGAAGGATTCCAATGAATCCAAACAGGAAATAGTTTTCTTTACATAATTAACCTATGGAACTTGCTGCTATAGAATCATAGGACTGGAAGGGACCTCGAGAGGTCATCTACTCCAGTCCCCTGCACTCATGGCAAGACTAAGTATTATCTAGACCATCCCTGACAGCTGTTTGCCTAACCTGCTCTTAAAAATCTCCAATAATGGAGATTCCACAACCTCCCTAGGCAATTTATTCCAGTGCTTAACCACCCTGACAGTTAGGAAGTTTTTCCTGATGTCCAAGCTAAACCTCGCTTGCTGCAATTTAAGTCCATGGCTTCTTGTCCTATCCTCAGCGGTTAAGAAGAACAATTTTTCTCCCTCCTTCTTGTAACAACCTTTTATGTTCTTGAAAACTATTATCATGTCCCCTCTCAGTCTTCTCTTTTCCAGATTAAACAAACCCAATTTTTTCAATCTTCCCTCACACGACATGTTTTCTAGACCTTTAAATCATTTTTGTTGCTCTTTTCTGGACTTTATCCAATTTGTCCACATCTTTCCTGAAATGTGGTGCCCAGAAGTGGACACAATACTCCAGTTGAGGCCTAATCAGCATGGAGTAGAGAGGAAGAATAACTTCTCGTGTCTTGCTTACAACACTCTTGCTAATACAGCCCAGATTGATGTTCCGTTTTTTTGCAACAGTGTTACATGGTTGACTCATATTTAGTTTGTGGTCCACTATGACCCCAGATCCGCAGTACTCCTTCCTAGGCAGTCATTTCCTATTTTGTATGTGTGGAACTGAGTGTTCCTTTCTAAGTGGAGTACTTTGTATTTGTCCTTATTGAATTTCATCCTATTTATGTCAGACCATTTCTTCAGTTTGTTCAGATCATTTTGAATTATAATCCTATCCTCCAAAGCATTTGCAACCCCTCCCAGCTTGGTATCGTCCGCAAACTTTATAAGTGTATTACTGAGTCAAAGAGATTAGCAGGATTCTGAAGAGGATTTGACATTTATACAGATAATGAAAACATCCACAGGTACATTAGATAGGATAGAAAAATAAGGGACATAAACCTTCATGCTTCAGGACATAAGTCAACTACTACCTGCCTGGGCCTAGGAAAAAATTTCTCCAAGGGGTTGGTTATTCCATTATGATCCATGATAGGGACACAACCTTTTGAGGAATCTGTTAGAAGCCACAGTCAGATAGGATATTGAACTAGATGGACGACTGATCTGATCTGGATAATAATCCTATATATATAAATTCTGAATGTATTACTAATTCAGCAATTCATTTGGACTAAAATGTTTGAAGGCTCTTCTGGGGTGAAGATATAGATATGATTAGCATTCGGTGTAGAATCTGCCAAGAAATAAGACCTTGAACCAGCAAAGCCTTTAAGCATTTGCTTAACTGCAATAGGACTGCTCCCATTAAAATTAAGCATGTGCTTAAGTGATGTATTGGACTGAGGTCTAAGAAAACAAAAATCACATTTCAAAGCACTGACTCCTCTCTGACTTCCCATGAATACATTCCTTTCTGCAGCAAAGCTGGAGAGCAGTCAGGAAAGACCAGATCATGAAGATGCACAAGCTCCTTTATGCAATTTTAAAATGCTGTGCCACAGCCAATGGAAACTCAGGAAATTAAAAATGTACATAATTGATTGCTATTTATCTTCTTATAAGATAACATCACTGCATTAAAGCAGTAGTTCTAGACAACTTACAGATCCCCCATGCTACTTACAGTCAACAGCATCCAAATTAATGTTGATGCCCTCTACTCTTAAATGTAGAGCCAGATTTTCAAAAGTGTTCAGCTTCTACAATCAAGCTCAAATATTTGAAACGTGCAACTGTCATTTGGGAACCTAAAAGAAATAGCCAGATTTTCAGAAGAGTCTGCCGTATCCAGTAGTTCCCATTGTTTTCATCCTCAGAAGTTGGCATCTCAATGGCATTGCAATACTTTTGAAAATCTTTCCACTTAATTTAGGTGTCTGACTGGGAGCCACTGGGTGCTGAGCTCTTTTGAAAATCTGATCCTTGATAAAATATATATTTTTTTCTATTACAGTAGCACATAAAGGCCCTCAACTGAGATCCAGGTCCCATTGTGCTAAGTGCTATACAAATAGAGTAAGAGTCTCTTCATAAAACCCAGGTTTCCTGATTCTCAATCCTATGACACATCTGTTCAGACCACTCTGCTTCCCAATTTATTTTTAACAGTCCTGTTCAACTTTCAAGATTTGTTTTGGTAATGTAGTATGATCATTGGGAAACATTAAGATTATTTGTTTTCTGAGAACCTCGTTTTTTTAAATTGTACTGTAGCTCCTGGACTCCATCTGTTCTTCACTGCAACAGTAGGTCTTTCAATCAAGTGCCTGTAAATTTTTTCATTGCCTCTAGCCATCTTTTCAGAGACCATTTTGTATTATGTAATATTCTGAGGTCTTGGTGCCAGCTTCTGAGGATGAAAATCTTTCAACTATATTAAAAGTAATTTCAGGGAATAAGACTTTCTTTAACCCTTTTCCTGCCCCAAGAGAGATCTCCAGAAATAAACAACAACTGCAACAAAAGCACAACTGGTGGAACAGGGGCTAAGACACACACCTGACCCTCCAAATATCTAACTACTAATTCATTCTAGTAAAAACATTGCAACATAGGATTAGCAATATCAGATTAGTCCAACAGACTATCTCTAGCAGTGGCCAATATCTGATATGTCAGAGAAAGGGAAAAAAAACAATAAAACAAAAATATCAAACATCAATTTTGCAAAACTTTACATGCTGACCAAAATCTTTCTTTATCCCTGAAGTTATCTGCTTGTACCCTGAAGAATGAGATTTAATTAACCTTATCATAGCCTGCATAACTATAAATGATATTGTTCATAAAATTTTCCAGGGCTTTCTAGTATTCAGCCACAATAACTGGCTCAATGGCATGATGCAGCAATGAATTTCACAGGTTGCCTATCGGCTGTATGAAGAAGCATTTCTTTACATTTGTTCTAAATTTACCAGCCATCAATTTCATAATATAAGATTCATTGTCCTTTCCATGTCACTTCTGATATATTACAGGGCCCAGCTCTGTGAGGTACTGGGTGTCTTCTGCTAGGTTCTGAGAGGAAAGGAAAAGATATAATGATTGAGGGGAACATAAAGAGGGACAGGGAGAATGAAGCTGGCCACAGAGAGACAATGAGGGAGTGAGGCAGAAGGAGGTTGGAGCAAACAACCAATACATACATGGAAAAGAAAAGTTCACAACATGCACGTAATCAGACATAGACAGAAGCCTTCACTTTTAGCAAACAATGCCTCCTTGGATTCATTTGGGGGCCCAGAATCACCCACAGTTGTAAAACTCTTGCATAGTGTGTGGACACTTGATAATTGTCCTGTTCTATTCATTCCCTTTGACACATCTGGCATTACTGGGCTAGATGGACCATTGGTCTGACCCAGTATGAACATTCTTATGTTCTTATGACGAACCTCTTCAACAACAGGAACAGTAACCACTCTGTGTCTTCAGTCTACTTCCGCCAAGCCACTAGCATCACTTTTATTATATGTAAGCTCTGCGTCAGCCAACTTGTTCACCTTTAAGTCCCAAACTTTGCCTGACACTGAAAAAGTACAGATACAGCATCATCCAGGTAAAATGGAAAAATAATATGGAGCTGTGCGTCACGATCTGGGGCATGGGCAGTCAGGCCTGGAGGTCAGATCAGTGGCAGTCAGAGGCTGGGAGCCTTTCATTACCACTGGCAGAGGGCACATCAAACCATAACTCACATCAAGCCTGACATACTTATTGCCTTAACACACTGTTGACATAATCTGTATCTAAAAGGTGTCATGTAAGATGTTATATTTAGTGAGGTGTCAGATGATTTAGTTGGGGTTGGTCCTGCTTGAACAGGGGGTTAGACTGGATGACCTCCTGAGGCCTCTTCCAACCCTCATCTTCTATGATTCTATGATATGCAAACTGATAACACATTGGTCATGAATATTACTGTGTGATGTAGGTACTGGCGGTGTATAAAGAACTTTAGATCTGTGTTGAAAATACGTTCTTAAAAGGTGTTCAGCAAGCCGTGTATAAGACCAACCAATCCAAGATAAAGATCATTGTTTCCTCTGTTTTCCAGTGTCTCCAATGTAAACAGACAGGTAATATCTCAGGAGGACAATGAAAAGTACATCTACGTGTAAGTTAAACTAAGCCATCAAGCTTAAGAGGGGGAAGACCGCTTAATGATCATGACAGGGGATGGAGCCTGCACTCCCAGGAAGCTTTCTGGCTCTTGAAACAGAGACAATAGACTTTGGGAATTATAAGCAAAGTCCAAAAAAAAAAAAGCCTTTTTATCATCTATCACCTGGGTGACAAAGGGGAAGCAGCGCCCCTTGAGCTCATGAAAAGTAGATCTTCTTGGCCTGAAAACCAAGAGTAGCTGGAACTCACTATAGGTGAGAAACCCGCTTAGACAAAGATTGTAACTTGCTGAAGTTGTTTTAGTCACTAAAAAGTGTGTTTTGTTTTGTTTCACTGTAGCCATATCTGGTTATTGTCATTCAAATTTCGGTTCTTTGTTAATAAACATTCTTGTTTTATTACAAAATCATCTCAGTGCTGTGTATTAAACTGAAGGATGAAATCCTCAGCTAAACTAACAGGCTGGTGTCAGCTCTGTCTCTTTGGAGGCAGCGAATGTAATAATTTCTGAGTATCCAGTGAGAGGGACTGGACACTGCAAGGGAGACGGTTTTGGACAGACTTGGGACTGGAAAGGCTGTTGCTGTCACTCTGCAAGGAGTAACCAGGCTGATGGAAGCCAGGGTGAAGACATTGTATTGTAAGCAGGCTGCTAGTGTCAGTGCTCAGAGCCAAAGCCACACAGCACAGAAGCACCTAGGGTTCCAGGGCAGGCAATGACAGAACCCCTTAATGGTCTAGGTGAAACCCCAAAGCATCACAGAGGCCACAAACAGAGCCAAAGTTCAAAGCCACTGCCAGCGATAAGGAGTCAGAGCTGGAGCAAGGCAGCAGGGCTGGAGCTGGTCAAAAATAAGGCAGGAGCGGGACCGGGAACAAGGCAGGCACAGAAGAGGTTATAGCTGCAGGCGTTAAGCATTATGTTTCCAGCAGCCTGCCACCACTACTGCTAAGCTTAAATGCACACCTGATGGCTCCTTCCAGCCAACAGGGTAGGCCAGCAAATCAGGCAATTCTGCCACAGCCCAACTAGCCTCATTAACTGGGCATACCCAGCAGGCCCCAGGCTCAGGTGACAGAATTTAAGCCCATAGTGCACCATCTGCAGCCACTAACACTTTGCACCTGACTGATAGCGCTGCATCCCATCTTCCTGTCCACCCTCACAAGAGACTGTTGAGGATATACAAAAATTCATGGTTAACAATATTAAATGTTGCTGACAGCTATAAAAATGTAACTTGCAATCATGTAACTAGCCTGTAATTAGCTGATAACTGAGATGAATGTACTCAGTAATTAATTTAATACATTCCTATTTAATATTTGGTTATGCCCAGAGACTCCAGTCATGATCAGGAACCAGTTATGCTATCCTTCCCACTTTCACTCTATGGGCCATTGTGGAGAAGTGACTTGCTTTTTCCTGGACCCTCTTCACCCCCTTGAGGTGCTGTACATCCCCAGGGAAAGAAAGAGACAGAGAATGCAGTCCCTGTGTTCTCTTTATGCAGGCCATGCAAACGAGGGAAAGTTCTGCATTCCCTCTCCCATCACTGTACACCTATTTATGGACTCGGCAGAATCTGGCTCTGATTTTCTAGCTTGCGTGAATAGGTAACATTTGAGGGTAGGATTTTCACAAACACTCAGAGCTGGTCTAACTTTTCCTCCTGCTGAATTGTTCATTTTTTACTTATGATCCAATACTTCACTCCTTACTAAGGCAAAACTCCTGTAACAAGTTTAATTTTTTACTTTAAAAGACAGCAAGGTTGGGCCAATTCAGAACACTTTTGAAAACCCTGCCCCTCATTTACAGAGAACAAAACCTTTTTAAAATTAAATCCAAATTTTTCTAATGAATTAGTGACATTCTAATGTTCACATAATTCTCTTTTGCTCAGTTTTTGGTAGCATTTGGTCACTACTAGTAATTCTTTGTTTATACAAAGTTTTTTGGTGCCATTTAAACTCTGCTTGTAGAAGCAGATGCTACTTTTGTTTAAAATTCAAGTGAAAGGTAAAGGTCACTGGTATCACAATACAAAGGTATACAGGGATCAGTTCTCTAACAAGGCAGAGCTATTATTGGCAAACGATTTGCTCTGGTAGAGAATGCCATGTCTTTGAAGTGATGTTATATTAATTATAAGATTTTTGAATCACATGGTCAAGAACTACATCAATTGACACAGACATTCCTTTGTCTTACTACATAATCCTGTTTCCTAACGCATTTTCATGTCCTTCTTTAGTCTCTTGTCTTTTAAAAACATTTATAAGAACTCATGCAGTGCTAATGCCTTTGTGTATCTCCTCCCATACCTAACACTTTTGCACCCATCCCCTTTCAATTTTCAACACACTCCTGCTAATGTCTGGTATTATATCTTATGCCGCTTTCACAAAGCAGCTGTTCTTTGCCTTGGATTGACAGCATTTTGGCAAATGCTATGATAGTGTGAAACTTGGCGTGAGCGTTAGGTGGATTTGCCATACAAAAAAAGCTTTTAATCTTCGCAGGCGAGCATGTGCATTGATTGAACAACCAAAGCAAAATAAAATTCTCTCAAACAGAAAGTCAGCAAGGCTAAGCAACTGTACCTTTCTTAAACTGCAAAACATACACAGTGAAATGCTTGTCCCATTGCAACAGATTTCAGTAGAAGCTGGATTTCACGCACAGTAGGCCTTTTGCCACTGACTTGCTACCTCCTCATTGAAGGAATAGCCAATGCACACAGTTTTGTGGTTCTGAACCTGTACATGGACAAACCAAACTCAAATGATTTGGGCACTAATAAAGTTCATTTTTTACTTATGATCCAATACTTCACTCCTTACTCAGGCAAAACTCCTGTAACAAGGTAAAGGTCTTGCATCTTGTAAATGGTGAACAGGCTAGTAACATGGCTGCACAAGGAGAAATATAACAGGAAGGTGAAGTTCAGAGGAAAGGTGAGCCTTTTCCCTTTCTGACTGATTAAAGTAAGGAGGCCTCTGGGAACTATTGACCAGTGTTTCCAGTTTATTTGAACACATCTGTGCAGCAATAATGCAAAACAAGATTACCACCTGTTACACTGAGATTATGGCATGTCAAAAAGAAAACATGATCTCCCAGCCCTCTGAACTTTGGAGGCCGGATATTAAGTAATAAAATTAAAATACATATGCATGCACATGAAAACACAGATGTGCACACACACACGCTCACTCTGCAGAAGTGTTACACCTTATGTTAAAAATAAACAAACCACACTATGATTCCTTATGCTGCTTAGAGCTAAATTTACTAATTTTGATTAATTTATTCAAGGTGCTCAAGATATTATGTATACACACACATACTTTTCACTCCCTCTCAAGATATTTTAGGATGCTCTTCTCTGACAAAATATTCATATGCTGGAGCAGGAGCAGATTCTCTACCCCATTTCACTCTCTCTGCATTGTTCAGGCTGCACAAAGGGACATCTAAGTGACTGCTGGGATCCCCCATAACAGCAGCATACATTATTCACTGCATAAGAAGTTCAGAAAACCATGCTGCACCCTCGGTTATCATTTTTAAATTTGATTTTCTTGAACCGAAAATCCAAAGTAGCTGCTTAAAACTCTTCTTAAATATTTTCTATCAGAGATGGACTGAGTGAATTAAAATCAATAAAATAAGTAATACGAATGCCTCTAAAGGCAAGGGAGTTTGAACTGACTAGAGATCGGGCCCTTCCACATAGTGCAGGTATCACTATGAAATACCAGCACAAAAAGAGTGCTTAGGAAGAGCTGTTCCAGCATTGGAAATGGTGACTGTGTGATGCAGTAACATAATAGTTGAAAGCATTGCCTTCTGAAAGCAGTACACTTAGGATTGAAGTCAGATCAGTTTTTATACATACACAAATATATGAATGCACACTATGGCATGTATTTAATTTACTCTTATCTATAATTCTTAGGAAAACAAATTAATTGCACAATGTGTAACAACATATCAACAGCATCTAGACTCAATAGTTAGTTAGACTAATACTTCATGTTTCTTGGTCTTAATTCTTCTCTCTCACACATTTTACTCCATAGTCGTCAGTAGAGTTACTCCTGATTGACAGTGGTGTCAGTGAGAGAAGAATTATGTCTATATAATGCATTCCTTCTTAGAGTGTCAGAGTACATTGTGATTATTAATTAATTTATCTTTATAATCCCCCTGCTATGTAGGTGAGTATTATAATTCCCATTTCACATATGAGGAAACTGAGGCAAAAACAACTTTAGTGACTTGTTCAAGGTAATACAAGGAATCTGTGATGGAATCTCAATCTCCAGACTTTCGGTTCTGTGTCTTAACCACAATGTATCATTGTTATCCCAGTAAAGAACACTATTATGAAATAATGCAGATAGCCAACTACGTAGGGAGTGCCTGTGACATGCAATCAAACATGCCATAGCTTTTGGAAGAAGATTTTCTTTGCTTGTTTTAAAGGCATATGGGATAAATTATCCCTCCACCCTGCATTGTTTTCTGCCCAACTGTGTGTGTGTATAGCGCTGAGTTAAAATGACTTGAAATGTAGGGTCTGAAGTGCTGGGATTCCAAGTCATTGTCGCTCCAATCCCAGAGCTTGGGACATTAGGATTCAAGCTGTTTCCACTCAGTTGTATATGCACACAAAAAGTATGTCTAGACTAGAATAAAAACATTTTTAAAAAATTAGCATTGTAGTGTTAGCTTGGTTTCACCTGAACCAGATAAGACATATTAAAATATAACTTGTGCTGTCTACATGAGACCTTTAAAATATGTTCATTCAAATGTGTTAGCAAAATGTTGGGGGTGGGGGTGTTTATAAAGTAAATAAATAAATCTATCTTTCTCGTCCAGATATATTCAAATGTGAAGAAAGCATGATTTTAGGGCAAAGAAGCAATTGTCACAGCTCCATAGAAGACAATGAATCTATGATACTTTGTGAGGACTCTGTGCCCATTGTGGAGGATAGAGAAGGAGAGACAAACAGACAACAGAGACAAAGGCCACGATCCTACCAACTGTAACTCACACAAAGCAGTCCTTATTGACGCTGGTGCCAGGTCTATGCTACAAACTTCTGTCAGCAGAGCTACGTCAGTCAGGGGTGTGAAGAGGTGTAATCCCTGATTGACACAGGGTGCCAAGTTACAGAAGCCCCTAATGTAGATACAGCTATAGCAGGAAAGCTGTCCAGTACCAAGCTAGCTAGTTTCATTCATAGTGGCATCAGCACGCACACTAAAAGCGATTGGCCAGGATAGTATGCTGGTTTTCCTTTACTAGTAAAGCGCTACAAGCACAAGTTACCTGTGGGAAAAAAAGTATAAGCTCCTGTCATTAAGGTCTATACCATAATGCATCTGGAAAAGGGGGCAGAATTAAGTGTGCGTTAATTCTGGTATTTCCTAACTTTTGAGTTCTTGAGTTTGCAACCATAATGCTCTTTTAACATAGACTTTTGGGGAGATTTTTTTGGTATGGAATAATGATATAGAAGTCCAGAATGATATCAGTATTCACACTGCAGTTTAATTGACTTCAGTGAATCTCAGCTTCAAGCAGAGCTGTTCTGTGAAAAAAAGACTTAACTATATATGGTTTCTATGGTATATTATCCCATACACCGAACTAAATGTAATGTAAAAGACCTAAGTCATCATGTACTGTATTGTTAATGGTCCTTATCTTTAAAGGTGCTGCACATCTGTTAGCAGCTGGATCTTACACTGAAATAATGTGAGTTGCAGGTGCTCAGCACCTCTCAGTATTTGACACCATAAAAACTACAGAAAATTCCTGACATATAGAGTTATGTGTTGACTTCATATATAGCTGACTTGCAAATTCTGGGGCCTATGCACATCCTTTGTCATTGTGGATGAAATGTTAAAAACAGGAGCAACTGGTGCACCTGCAAAAATGCATGAACACATATTGCAGTCCCAGAACACAGTGGGTGTGCCCACAGATTGGACAGCTGGTTGTCAAATGGGTATTTGGTGGTGCAAATACATGATTTGTACATGGAATTCGCAGGTGTATCAGACTGAATGTGCACAATGCTTTTGCCACCTTTATGCAGAAAGTGGTAGCAGGTAATATATGACACACACAACTGAATTTTTCCCCTCTAATTCAGTTAGTTTGTAATATTTTCTTTCTGTGTCTGTTTAAAAATCCAGAATTCTCTCCTTATAAAATTCCTCAATAAATTGCTTTAAAAGCTCAAAAACTTCTATATATTCTACAGCTGTCATAAAAAATGGATAGAAAGAGAGTAGGGAGACTGATTACTCAAGATGTAATTCAGTCTCAGAGTTCTGATGATCTCATAAACTTTTTATGGTACTGTCAGAAACTCTTGACTGAATTACAGGCATGTTATCAATCTCCCTGAATCCATCATTATATATATTATCTGCTTCTCCCTGGCCATTATTCTATGTACAATACCAAGGTAAAATTAGACTTTGATCATTTCTGATGCGTTGAAGTTTGCCATTTTTCTCTCAAGCAAGTTTTATGGAGGAGAATGTTACCTGCTTTCTTCAAGTTGCACATTTCTGTAACCTTCCAAGGAAGATTTGTTAAGGATTTTGAAAGTCAAATAAAAGTTAAACTTTCCAAATGACAATCTATTAATAAAAAATATCTTTGGGGGTAATTTTTCTGTACACACACCTACACACACACCATACACAGTACCCTATAGCCTTAGTGGAGGTTGTGATGTTTCTCTTGTGAATCATTCATTTCATCTGATTGGTAATTTTCAGAAGTAAATATGTTAATTTCTTTCAGGTATTATAAACATTTCAAAATATCTCTTTCTCTTTCTCTCTCAGGTTCCAAACACAATTCAAGTTATTTCAATAGTTTTCATTCATGAAGAAGCAATTATTGCCAGTTATCATTATTGTGACCAGACAGCATGTGTGAAAAACTGAGACAGGAGTGGAGCGTAATAGGCACCTATATAAGACAAAGCCCCAGATATCGGGGCTGTCCCTATAAAAATTGGGGCATCTGGTCACCCTAGTTACCATCTCTTGCCCATCTAACAGTCAGATGTCAGAAACACATTACATTATCAAAGATAATGTTACTACTTTAAAAAACTGTGATTTAAAATTTAAAATTTTCCAGGCAAATAGCCTATTTATCTGTCTATCTGAATCAGACAGAAAGAACATTTAAATCCACGTATCCTATCCCCATGTAAATGCATTAACCACTCTCTCTGTCTCTCTGGTCCAATGAAAATTTATATATTTACATAAAGTGGAACAGTTTCAGTGGGAGACACTGAAAGCAACCATCTCAAAATAGTCTACAGCCTGGTGGTTAAAGCACTCAGCTGGGTTGCAGGAGAGATCTGAGTTCAAGTGTGAGCTCTAGA
This sequence comes from Lepidochelys kempii, assembly GCF_965140285.1. Classification (NCBI taxonomy): domain Eukaryota; kingdom Metazoa; phylum Chordata; order Testudines; family Cheloniidae; genus Lepidochelys; species Lepidochelys kempii. Next base: position 88,525,482 of record NC_136384.1, read on the forward strand.
ATGGGGATTCAAACTTAGATCCCCTATATCCCAGGCAGGTGCCCTAACTACTAGGATAAAGATTATAGAGACAGGCACACATGGGAATTGCTGGCTGGCCTGATACTATAACTTATGTCCATACGCAATGTTTGCTTGTGACGTGAGGTTGTGGGAAACAGGCTTGTGATTTGCTTCAGTTTCTCCACACTACACTACTGAACACCTACTGTCCACCCAAACATCTGACCTACAACAGAACCAAGAAGTTTTTAAAAATTCCAGGTTTAGAGAAGTGATGGTGACATTGGCAAAATGCAGAAAATTTCTAGATTAAAAATGAAATTAGCAACTTTGTTTAATTTCACCATAGATATTTTGGACCAAATTGCTGCCTTAAATAGCAAACACCTGTCGAGTGTGTATAGCAGTGGTTGACAACCAGGCATCCAACATAAAGGATGTACTGCTGTTGCAGAGCTGGGTGTCTCTCCATGGACTATCACAATGCAGTAAGTAGAGCATACTGATCCTCAGGAGTAATGTAAGTACCTACATTTCTGCCAACCAGTTTTTGCTGCTTATGGCAGCATACAGCATTATTGGCTTGGGACAGCACCATGTTCCTTTAACAAACCATCACCGTATAGACATGGGGTTGCAACTTGGGACATTACATGGATAAAGCTGTCAACACACACTTGTGTTTCATGGCAGGAAGCCTTCAGTCACCTTCCCTTAGCCACGAACAATACGCAAAATCCCTTTTGGCCCCTTTCCCTCCCTTATGCATTAGAGAAAATGTGAGCAGGATTTAGTCATTTGTCAAGTGACACTCAGACGCTTGGCCCTGCTCTGTTCTGTCTGTTCTAAGATATTTTCAATGACATTGCTACTAAAACTGTATTGTTGAAGTATGTGATGGTGTGTGAAATCAGTTTGTAAGAATCACTGTTTATGCTGCATGTGATGAAATACCTTACAGCCCAAATAAATCAGATACAAGAAATGCAGTTGGAGATCTTACTTCAAATGGGAGCTCTGTAAGTTCTAGATTTCCAGCCAAATCCAGTTTTTCCAGATTCTCACAGTTTCCCAATTCTGGAGGGATGCTCTTCAAATTGTTAAAACTCACATTGAGTTCTTTCAATTGTTTTAAACAACCTGTTAAAATAAAGAGCTAAAATCAGTAGGGCAGAAGCACAAAAGAATCAAAGGTCTATTCAGGTTAGCAAAGGAACAGCCATCCTATGTGCCAGTTAGTTACAAAAAAAAGTATTCAGACATAAATATTTTTCAAAACATCACTGAAGTCACTATGGGCTAGACCGTCAAGGTGTGGAATGCCCTCAACTCCAAATGAGTTCCATGGCAGTTGAAAGGACCCAGCAACTCACAAAAGGTCTAATCATGTTTCTAGTGGCATTAATGGCAAAACTCTCATTGACTTCAATAGAACTGGATCATGTGCAGAATTAGGCCCTCCGTTACTGCCGGAGGTGAAAGTAAGCTGGTACGGCATACTGGCTAGAGCTAGTGCACTGTACTGGGGCAGCCGGGCTTCCGCGGGGGCAATTTAAAGGGCCTGGGGCTCCCAGCAGTGGCGGGAGCCCAAGGTCCTTTAAATTGCCTCCAGAGCCCCGGCTGGACCTTTAAATAGCTGCTGGAGCCCCGCTGCCACTACCCCAGGGCTCCAGGGGCTATTTAAAGGACCGGGGTGCTAGAAGAAGGGGAGCCGCAGGCCCTTTAAATAGCCCCCGGAGCCCTGGGGTAGCGGGGGCTCCAGGGGCTATTTAAAGGGCTGGGGCTCCAGCTGCCTCTGCCACCACGGCCCTTTAAATAGCTGCTGGAGCCCTGCCACTTCCCCAGGGCTCTGGCGGCTAATTAAAGGACCAGGGCAGTAGAAGCAGGGGAGCCCCGGGTCCTTTAAATAGCCCCCAGAGCCCTGGGCTGCTGCTGCTACCCCGGTAGGGGACAGCAGGGAGGATGAAAAGGAGAAGGGGCCCCGGCGTACCGGTAAGTCACTCGACTTACTTTCACCCCCGGTTACTGCTAGAAAGGAATAAAGAGTTTGCCTTTTGGCTGGAGAGTGCTGTGACAATTGGCATGGCCTTTATCGTCATTGATTTCTCCTGCCACCAAACTTACTGGAGGACATCAAGAATTGCATCTGGCAAATATCAAGCATTATACACTCTTTTGTGTAATCTCGATGACTTTGATGCTCATATCTGATATGAAAGACAAGGAGAATGTAGTTATTACATTATTTGCTTTATTGAAAGCTATGGTCCTTGTCAGCTGGATCTTAGGCACTGATGATATCTTAGGGCAGCGTTTCTCAAAGTGGGGTCAAACTGGGGTCCCCGAGGGTACTCCAGAGGGTCCACGGGCCCCAGTGAGAAACTCCTCCCCCTCCCTCCCTCAACTCCTTTCCCTCCTAGCACACCAGGAAACAGGCTACCTACCTGCCCTGGTTCTGCTCCACTCCCGGAAGCAGACAGTACATCCCTGCAGCCATTGGGGGAAGGGGCAATGAGTCTCCACGCACTGCTGGGTGCAGGCTCTGGGAGGAAGTTTGGGTGCGGGGGTGGGGGGTGCGGGATATGAGCTCTGGGCTGGGGCAGGGCGGTTGGGTGCAGGAGGGGGTGAGGGGTGCAGGCCCTGGGTGGTGCTTACCTCGGGTGGCTCCCAAAAGTGACTGGCACATCCCTCTGGCAGCGGCTCCTAGACAGTGGGGTCAGTGGGTTCCTGGCCAATGGGAGCTGCGGGGACGGTGCTGGGGGTGGGGGCAGCATGTGGAGCCTCTTCCCCCCATCCCCACCCCCACCAGGGGCCACAGAGATGTGCCACCAGGTGGCTGCTTCAGAGAGTGGCGTGGGGCCACAGCATGCAGGCAGCCTGCCTGAGCCCTGCTGCACTGCCAGCCGGGAGCCACCTGCGGTAAGCGCTTCCCAGCCAGATCCTGCACCTCACACCCCCTCCTGCACCCCAACCCTCTGCCCCAGGTCAGAATACCCTCCTGCACCAAACTCCCTCCCAGAGCCTGTACCCCTCAACCTCTCCTGCACCCCAACACTCTACCCCAGCCTGGAGCCCCGTCCTGTACCCAAACTCCCTCCCAGAAATAAACTAATATAACAGCTGTTCTAAGGTAAGAAGTAGGCTATTTTGAATTAACTTAACTACATTCTACATGTTTTAAGGCTGAATGTAACCACAGAACGACTTTAAGTTAATTAAAAGACAAGTTTAGTACAGCATTAGTAGCCTCGATGCCACAATTGTGATCATTTTGTTTTAAATTAAGAAAAAGACTTGTATACAGGGGCCCACAAAATCTAATAGCCCCAGGCCACAGGAGAGTTAATCCGGCTCTGGTGCTAAGGAGCAGTGAGGGTGGAGGTGGAGGGTACTTATATGGGGGAACCTCTGCAAGGGGAGCCTCTACAAATTGCAGGGGAAGATAATATGCCTGCCTCCATGTCAGCCTGCCCTGATCTACATTCTCCCCAGCTACTGAGCCCCATATCCACAGTGAACCCTCCACGGGACAGGGTCTAGGATCGTTCTATGGAAGTAGAAGCCCCCACCGTTATTCTGTGGCATCTGAGGCAGATTCACTGAGCTAAGAGGCATGGCCTGGACTTTAGTTTTTATTTATGTTCTTTTACTCAGGCAAAACTCCCATTGCCTCGGTGAAGCTTTGCCTCACGAAGAACTGAGTAAGTATTTAAGCTCTATGCACATAAGAAATTATTGTTTTCCCTTTTTCCTCTTAAGTGTTTCAGTTAAACTGGCAAGAGAAGAATTAGCCTTTAGACTACAATAGACATAGATTTGGCAGTGTAGTACTATCACACAAGATTCATTTGGCTGGTGCAAGAGGATAATAGCAGTAGTTACGGTGTTAAATTGTTAATGTGTGAACCGCTTATTCTATTTAGAAGTGCATCAAAATATAATGTTAGCCTATCCAGTGTAACATGATTTAGAGAAATGAAGGTATTATTTGTACTATTTAGCCTATCTTGCATCAATTTATCACCTCATTATAAAAAAATAAATCATTGAGCTGTAGATGTGTGGAGGAAGAACACATCGAGTCCGATGGGAAAGATTTCTTTCAGCATGGACCCAATTAGTTCCTGGCTTTAAAACAGGAGTAACTCCCATTGAAGTGAATAGGAGTTGGAATCATTTAGACCAGAGGAGAATTTGGTCCCCGCCAGGAAATGTTTGCAAAAATTTCTCGCCATCCCTACTACCATTTCTGCTCCACTGGCGGGTGGAGTGTTAATGTACATCAGGCTTCTGAGGCCCATTGGTGTTTTAAGCCCTTTGTTGTCTAACCCTGCTCAGGGTAGATCTGCAGGATGCAGCATTACCACTGGTGAAGCTGAACTGGTGATAGCAACAGTGAGAAATCTTAACAAAATTGTCCTACTGGAACAGCCTGATTGAGCGGGATGAGGGGGACAAGCACTGCTGTATTTGTGTCTCCTTCCCTCTAAAACCAAACCTTATGTACCAGGCCTAGCCAGCCCTGAGACTGATCAGCCAGAAATGCAGCCCATTTATGTAGTCCTATAGGGATACTCCCCGTTTTTGGCTGCATGGAACTGATCAGGATTTGGCCCCACATGTGTCAATACTTCATTCAGATGGTGTTCAAGCATAAATTCACAATTAAAAAAAAACCACAATAATAAACTTGCGGTTGGTACAGCTTTGTGGTTGACTTCTCTTTATGAGGCTAGTGCACTGAGTTTTCCATTCCATAAAAAATATAAATTAGAGCATTAAACAGCTAACATCTTCTTGTATTTTCCAAGCAGAGGCAGTTAAAGCAGTAATGAAACCCATAGTTTCCCTGGCAATTTCATGTCTAAGAATATTTTATTTTTAATTAGAACCTGCTATGCCATCACAGCTGTTGCATGAGATACCATATATTCTCATTGCAATTTTTTAAACTCATTATTTAAAAAAATTAAACCCAGTAATTAAACTCTATAACTTTTAATTTTTAATATGCAAAGCAGCACAATAGTGATTGCCATGCCACTTGAAGATGTAGACAAGCCTGCATTAGAGCTTCTAAGGGGGTGGCTAAGAGAGTAAAAGTAGACAAAATTATAAAGTAGTTTTTAATCACCTAAGGACATTATTCTTCACCAATGTTCTTCCACCCCTATAATCCGACAGAAAACTGCAAAGCAGGTGTCTGCATTGGTCTGAAATAGTCAAGCCAAATTAGCTGGACACAAGAGCTTCTTTTGGTCCATTAAATGGTAAATTATCTCTTTTCCTCATCCTCTCTGGTACACCAGTGATTCCAGCCTCGTTTCATTTCAAGGAGTATAAACTCTATAGCTTACTGATGACAATTTAAATGTCAACATTGTTCATTATTTCACTGCTAATCAAAGTATCCCAGAAAAAGAGAGGGATTATGATTTCTTGAACAATCTACTTTGGCATCAGACTGTGGCATAACAAATAGGCAACGCTTGGGGTTGTGGGTGGTGCTTCAGAAAGTAATATCATTTTTTAAAATTATCATTATTATTTAACAAAGTGACCTTTGTTAGTGAAATTTTGCCCTTTGTCCAGTTTCTATGTATCCACATGTAAAATTTTGGATTTAAAAAATCAGAAGGCCAGTATCAATCCCATTTGCAATTGCGCTAATTTTCATGGACATGTTGAGATATTATCTTTGGGATGCAGGAGGGGGTCTAGGGTCAGAGGGTTCCTGATATGGTAGTGAGTCAAAGAGAACCTAGAAGTCCCTTTCTAGCAGAATGTGTGGAAGGGGAAGATAAGGAAGTCCATTTGGGTTGGAGGATGGAGACAGACTCCACCTGGGGAAAAAGAACTAAGAGTAAGAAACCATTTGTGAGGACTGAGGAGGAAGTTCAAGGAATCAGAGCGGTGCAAGGAGTGGTGGGAAGAAATCTCTGGGGTGAGGACAGGGCAAATGTGGGGGTTTGATTTTATTTGTTTTGAGAGGAGGGAATTTGATGGATCAAAGCTCCATATAAACTTTATCTGACTATGATTTTTTTTTCTGAACAGATAAAATGGAATACCAATTCTAATCTCTCTGTGGATCACCAAAACAGTTGTATTCTTCTGGGACAATGGAGATCACAAAGTCCAATACAAAGTGTGTGGAAACCAGGGAGAAAGCATTCTTAGTGGAAGGGATCTAGCTGTCAGATTAACATCTGGAGAAGGTCAGAGGAATCCGGAGTCTAATCACCTTTAAGAAATGCAGCAAATTCTTTCTATTTGATAAAGCTTTTCTACACTCACCCCACCCAGATCTTCCTATTATTTAAAATGAGAGTAGAGCCAGGTACGTCCACCAGGGGATATTTCTTTTACCAGTTTATTTTATCTGTAAGGTTCTGAGATACTACAGTGATGGGAGGTAGCATAAAACCAAAAGATAAATCAATAGATACAATTTTTTTAGCAAAGAGAGTTTACATAAAGAGGAGTGTGCATGTCAGAATTCACAGTGGGAGCTCTGATTTATACAGTGCCACTATCTGAAGCCCTTGGAAGTAAATAAGCACATTTTTATTTATTTATTTTAATTGACCTTGGCAAAGTCCCTTGCTGTCCAGAATGCAGAGGGGGTTTATTTGTTTGGGTTTTTACATTTTAGTGTATTATTCACCTTCTTGATATCTTAAGCAAATTAAAAGATAGATTAGACAGACAGATAAGATAGAATATAACACGTGTGGAGAAGACAGCCATGGGAAAAATCGTCTTATGACAACCTCACTTCCCCTCTGCCCATAAATCCGTGTCTCCCAGTATTTATTATAATATTCCAAACCTGTGAGCAGCTGCAAGCAACTGCCACTTTTTAAAAAGTCAACCTGCCAGAGAAATGTTTCCACCTTCCCCCAAATGGAGTTTTTCTTCAAATGTTACCCTCCTCTGGACAATATTCAGTATTGAACATGTGAAAAAGTTAAGATCTGCTATCCTGTACCTCCTCTGGACTATATAACATTGGAAAAGGGGGGTTAAGTTCCCAGCTTAATTCTGGAAGCTCACTGAGATAGCACACTGAGAATTTTAGGTATTTCAAAATCCATTTTAAAATGTAATTTGTTATTTTTTTCCCACTCAGAGTTTTGTGCAACTGGATTCATGGTACATGTCTATAAACGTCTAGTTTAGACAGAGTCATGTGGTCTCATCATTGAAGCTAACAGATGTCTTTCCATTGGCTTCAGTGGACTTTGGATCACGTTCATAGTGAATTCCAATGGGGAGTTCCATATGCAAAGTTTACTTAAAAGCCAAAGCATTTACAATCAAAAGGGAACACTGTAAACAATTCTCTAAAGCCATCCCTGTAGCAGCATGTTTCATTCCGTACTGTGAATTATCATGAAGCTACGAACAGAGTATAGAGTATTCACCATGGTTCATAAGTTTCCCAGGGTTGCAACAGGAGCATAAAACAGCAAACTTGAAGTTGCAGCATCAAGGAGGCTTAAGTCCAACCTAATGAAGATACCTTGATACTTGCTAGCAGTTATTTTGCTATTGTTATTTAATTTACTTCTAAAAATACCCCTGATTTAACAAGTTTTTTATGTTCTTATAATGCTAGAGTTAATATTGCCAAACTGGATATTATCTATGCAAATACAGTACCCATGATTACTCAACCTGAAATGGAAAAAAAAAACCACCCTGATTTCTACAAGATTGGGTATGTTTAAGGGAGATGATAATTTGTGAATTACAAGTCTATAATTCACATATCATCAACAGCATGATCAATTTAACTGCCACTTTAATGGAAGTTTTCACTTCCTTTTTAAACTTACTACCAAGTGATGGAATGTTTGTCAAAGGAACAGAATAAACAACAGGGAATAATGTCACTGAGAGCTATTTTTAACAGCTCAATGGTGCAAGAAGTAGTTGTTTCCCTAAGAACAACTCCTACCAGCGGTTATCCACCAGCAAGGATTGAAGCCAGGACTTTCTATACCAAAGCACAACTCTCCACCACACGAGCTGAAGGAACAGCTCTGCTAGGTGGTAGCAAACTAGCCATTAGAGCGAGGTAAACACATTCAGGTCCTGCTTCAGCAAAGAGATTAAGAGTGTACGTACATCCCATTAACTCAATGGGTATTAAGATCACACTTATGTGGTTTCAAAACTGATGTCTCAGCCAGCATGTTATATAGTCAAAGAAATTTTAAAAGCCAAGCTGCTTTTTTAGACTAAAGTACATTTTCTAGATTTCAGAGTAACAGCCATGTTAGTCTGTATTCGCAAAAAGAAAAGGAGTACTTGTGGCACCTTAGAGACTAACCAATTTATTTGAGCATGAGCTTTCGTGAGCTACAGCTCACTTCATCGGATGCATACCGTGGAAACTATGCATCCGATGAAGTGAGCTGTAGCTCACGAAAGCTCATGCTCAAATAAATTGGTTAGTCTCTAAGGTGCCACAAGTACTCCTTTTCTATTTTCTAGATTAGACTTGAACTAATTGATTACATGTTCCATCCCGCCCCCTCCCCAAAAAAACAAACAAACAAAAAAAGCCTATTTTAGAGAGAATATCAAGATTTCACAGTTAAAATCAGGCAATGCCAAAGTTAAGGTTGAACACACAATCTTAACTCCGTTCCCAAAAAAACACTCTAATTATATGACTACATAGTACTTTTAAAATAATACAACACAATATCCTACAATTCTTTTATTTAAAAAGCAAAATACAGCTTTGTGTATAGAATTTCTTGGGGATTTTCTTGAAACAAAAAAATCTATAATGTGAAAATTTGGCTAGATATCCCCCCAAATTTCCATCCCATCTAGTTTACGAGGTCTGCAGGAGTGACCCTCTGCCAGCCTGGCTCACCTTAGGAAGTCAGTTGTCAAGGGCATTTTTCTGTTTATACCTGCCAACACGCACAGAGGTTTGCATGGAAAGCTTAAAGTTTTCCACTTGCATAAAACCTGAGTAATCAGTTCTAACAGGTAGATTGCAAAGTTATTAGGGAGATGAAATCCTCCCCCTTAGCTGGTATTCTAGTTTATATCTTGAAATAGCAGCAGCAGCCTCTTCTCATGAGGCACCTGATACAAAGGGACCCAAATACTCCCATTTACTTTAATGGGTTTTAGATCAGGCCCTTATGTCACAGACAATTACACCACAAGATCTGGATTGCTGGGATGCACAGCCCATCCATTATCACGGCCTTCAAGACCAACCTATGCACAGTTGACCTGTAGACTTTTCCACTGCAGGTAAGGGTTGTGCAGACACCCCTCTTGTCTGCTGTGCAGACAGTCGCCCTCAGCACAGGGCTTATGTGGTGTGGACCTCACACTGGCATAGTAGGGCCCCAAACCTTCAAAACTCAACATTATGCAGTGAGACCACACAAAGCTAAGCACCGCTGAAAAAACACAAAACAGAACTTAATTGGTAATTATACACCCCACACAGTCCCTACACACAGGGCTGAATTTCAGGCATAGAGCAGAGAAACTGCAGCTGCTATTCATAGATTTCAAGGCCAGAAGGAATCATTGTGATCATCTAGTCTGACTTCCTGTGTAACACATGTCATAGAACTTCTCCAGAATAATTCTTTCAGTGGTAATTGCATGAAAATCACTGAAGGCAAAATTTAGTCCAATGAATGGATTTTTTAAAAAAAGATAATTGGTTGGTAGCAAACAAATCTGAAACTTTTTATCCTCATTTACCAAAGTAGGTCTTGAATGGCTTCAAAATCATCCTTCTGTAGAGAACAGGTCATGCCAGTAATACCTGCTTTTATGTCTTTATTCCTTGAAACAAATATTATTACTTTTCTTCATCAGCTTTGATGTGCAGGACTGACTTCTTTGTTAATATCCAGTATCACCACAGACTGAAGAAACTCTAATGGCCTTTACCTGCTTCAAATGGTTAAGCAGTGGTAATTTTTTAATATGGGATACAATAGTCTAGGCAGTCCTGTCTTTAGTTAATTTAAGACAACTATGGTTCACCATTTTTTTCATGGTACCTCATATAGAATCTAATTTTGGAATCATTTTTCCCCCTATTCCCTACTGCCGCCTTGTGGAATGTTTCCACCAATTAAGCCCACTGGCCTATGTCAGTTTTAAGGTTAAAATACAGATAAAACAGCCAGACTGTGAGTTTTTATTTTATGTTCATAATCTCCTCCTTATGTCTTGTTTATGATTTGTTATACTATTTAGCCACCGGAATGCCCCTATAAAATATTTTTTTATGTCAGTGGGCAATTATCTATATAAAATACAATGTAAATAAATAAATAAATCAAAAGTATCAGTGTTACTCTACCAGCTGGGAAAGCCAAATTTGGCAGTGAACTCCAAGTACCAAGTCTCTAACTAAAAGAAATAGAAATAAAAGCTAAGGCCAGGTCTCCACTAAAAAGTTATGTTGACACAGCTTCATTGCTCAGAGGGGTGAAAAATCCACACCCCTGAGCAAAATGGCTAAGCCGACCTAACTCCCGGTGGAGTCAGCGCTAGGTCAATAGAAGAATTCTTGGGAGACAGATTAACTGCCATGACTGTGCTACAGCTCTGCTGCAGTGTTTCCAGCAAAGATTGCATAAGATTCTGGGACAGATAATTGAAAAGAGGGAGGTTTCTTTTTTTAAATCCTGTTTCTCCTTTACTTGAATGAATATACTGGCATTGTATATAGCTATATATATACTGACACCCCAGTTGGGTCATCTGCAGGGCATGGACCTGGGACCTCTCGATCTCAAAGCACGAGTCTCTACGGCCAGAAGAGTAGGTAGCAATAGCAGACTCAAATCTCTCTGCCTGGCCTAAGCCCTAGAGTAGGCTACAGCCTTACTGTGTTGGTGTGGTTTGTAGCTGCACAGAGGGTTTCTTCTGCTTTGATAGTACCAGTTCCAGCAATGTTCCTCATTTTAAGTATAACAAAGCTCTCTCACACTGGTAGCATCTTTCAAAAACAAAATACAATTTTGAGAGACCACTGTAAACCACTAAAAGGCCAAATAGTATGAGCATGGGTTTAAACTTAAAAGTAATAAAAGCCAGACTATATGAGTTAAGAATTAAATTTGGTCTTGAGCAAAACCCCTGGTTGCCTGGATTGGAAATAGCCCTTTTTTTAAGATCCCTTCACTACTGAGGTGAAATGGATGGATTAAAAAAAGGCGTTTATCCAAAGTTATATGTTGTGGGTTTCCCCATTGCTAGTATCTGAATTTTTATTTTATTTATTTTGTGTGTGTGTGTGTGTGTGTGTACGCGCGTGCACTTTACCTTGTGTGTTTCAGGCTGGTGTTCCGTGATGTTGCTCTCATTGTTGATAACCTAACAATGAGCCATAAAATGCTGTCCATTCTGAAGTAGAACTTAAAAACAAACAATGCACCATAGAAACCAAAGTCACTGCCGAACAACTTAACAATAGGTGAGTGTCATTCTCTCTTTATTTTGGCCAGGTTTGACTGCAAAATATCATACATGATTCAGTACATATAAAGTATCAGAAAAACAGTAAACATCCAGACATAACTATTTGCTGAAAACAGTAGAGAGAACATATTTTGGGACTGGGTCGGTCTATATTTACAAGAAGGAGCTTCATGCCAATTGACCACCATGCATTTGCACATTTAACCACAAAATTAAATAGCAAAATCCAAATCAACATACCAATTTCAACTGGAAGATGTGTGATCTGGTTATTTGATAACTCCAATACTTTCAGCTCTTGAAACAGGGCAATGTAGGCTGGAATGGTTTGTATCTGTGTTTTGTAGATATGCCATTCTTTCAGATGTGTCTGTTCTTCCAATGAATCTGGAAATTCCTGTAATTAAATGAGATTACATAGATCAAAAGCATTTGGCTAGTGTTTTATTTTTCCATATTTCTGAATTAAAGCCAGGCTAACATCTACCCTCTTAATTTCCCTTGGTTCTCTTGGGGTAGGATGGTACTTTGTTAACATCCTTTCCAGGAGTTTGCCTTCTAGGAGGAGCATTGCCACTGCTCATTGCTACCTAAATTGGTTTACAACAGACAGTCTGAACTGTGGGTCCTGTCCTCCCAGTGATCATTTTCAATCATCCTATCCAGGTACTTTTGTAAAGTGTATTTGGTCAATAGGGCTGCAATGCATAGTGCACATCATTTCCAATTTATTGCAACAGGATAGTAAATATTGTCTTTGCAAAGAAGTTAAAAACAAAGGTGTTGAACGGACTTCAAAAGAGTGCAGACAGATCGCCATCCAAAGCCACTAGGTCAGATTTTGCCTTTTAGTATACACACACAACTCCCAGTGACTTCAATTAGACTTCTCTATGTAGAAAACTGATGGCAAAATTAGGCTCACTTGTTGGAATTCAACAGAACCTTCTTCTGGAAGGCTTAAGTGCTACCATAACCAGCAAGGCAGGGAGTGTGACTTGACAAACCAAGAACTTCCCCACAAGTAGAGAAAGCCAGGACTCACCCAGCATACAGGAGTGACCAAAGTCACTATGAGAAGTCAGGTTTCAAGTAGCAGCCGTGTGAGTCTGTATCCGCAAAAAGAAAAGGGGTACTTGTGGCACCTTAGAGACTAAGAAATTTATTTGATCATAAGCTTTCGTGAGCTACAGCTCACTTCATCGGATGCATTCAGTGGAAAATACAGTGGGGAGATTCATATACACAGAAAACACGAAACAATGCGTGTTACCATACACACTGTAACCAGAGTGATCAGGTAAGGTGAGCTATTACCAATTCAGCAGTCTCTCACTGGAGTCTGTTTTTGAAGGTTTTTTGTTGAAGAATTGCCACTTTTAGGTCTGTAATCGAGTGACCAAAGAGACTGAAGCATTCTCCAACCGGTTTTGAATGTTATAATTCTTGACGTCTGATTTGTGTCCATTTATTCTTTTACGTAGAGACTGTTCAGTTTGGCCAATGTACATGGCAGAGGGGCATTGCTGGCACATGATGGCATATATCACATTGCTAGATGTGCAGGAGAACGAGCCTCTGATAGTGTGGCTGATGTGATTAGGCCCTATGATGGTGTCCCCTGAATAGATATGTGGACACAGTTGGCAACGGGCTTTGTTGCAAGGATAGGTTCCCGGGTTTGTGGTTCTGTTGTGTGGTGTGCGGTTGCTGGTGAGTATTTGCTTCAGGTTTGGGGGCTGTCTGTAAGCAAGGACTGGCCTGTCTCCCAAGATCTGTGAGAGTGATGGGTCGTCCTTCAGGATAGGTTTCAGAGTAGCAGCCGTGTTCGTCTGTATCCACAAAAAGAAAAGGAGGACTTGTGGCACCTTAGAGACTAACAAATTTATTTGAGCATAAGCTTTCGTGAGCTACAGCTCAGGATAGGTTGTAGATTCTTGAAGATGCATTGGAGAGGTTTTAGTTGGGGGCTGAAGGTGATGGCTAGTGGCGTTCTGTTATTTTCTTTGTTGGGCCTGTCCTGTAGTAGGTAACTTCTGGGTACTCTTCTGGCTCTGTCAATCTGTTTCTTCACTTCAGCAGGTGGGTATTGTAGTTGTAAGAATGCTTGATAGAGATCTTGTAGGTGTTTGTCTCTGTCTGAGGAGTTGGAGCAAATGCAGTTGTATCGTAGAGCTTGACTGTAGACAATGGATTGTGTGGTGTGGTCCGGATGAAAGCTGGAGGCATGTAGGTAGGCATAGCAGTCAGTAGGTTTCCGGTATAGGGTGGTGTTTATGTGACCATCGCTTATTAGCACCATAGTGTCCACGAAGTGGATCTCTTGTGTGGACTGGACCAGGCTGAGGTTGATGGTGGGATGGAAATTGTTGAAATCATGGTGGAATTCCTCAAGGGCTTCTTTTCCATGGGTCCACATGATGAAGATGTCATCAATGTAGTGCAAGTAGAGTAGGGGCATTAGGGGATGAGAGCTGAGGAAGCGTTGTTCTAAATCAGCCATAAAAATGTAGGCATACTGTGGGGCCATGCGGGTACCCATAGCAGTGCCGCTGATTTGAAGGTATACATTGTCCCCAAATATGAAATAGTTATGGGTGAGGACAAAGTCACAAAGTTCAGCCACCAGGTTTGCCGTGACATTATTGGGGATAGTGTTCCTGACGGCTTGTAGTCCATCTTTGTTTGGAATGTTAGTGTAGAGAGCTCCTACATCCATAGTGGCTACGATGGTGTTTTCAGGAAGATCACCGATGGACTGTAGTTTACTCAGGAAGTCAGTGGTGTGTCGAAGATAGCTGGGAGTGCTAGTAGTGTAGGGCTTGAGGAGGGAGTCTACATAGCCAGACAATGCTGCTGTCAGGGTGCCAATGCCTGAGATGAGAAGTCAGTGAAGGTGATGACCTTAAACTGGGGAAGGAGAGGGAGGGAATATTTATTTCTGCATATGTTGATGGTTGTTTACTGTGAGTGTTGCCTAAATAAGGATGTGGGTATTCTCAACAAACCCACTGTATGAATATTCAATTTGTCTTGGAGAAAGAGCAAAAGCCGTGGACTTATTCACAAAGCAACTCCCTAAGACTTTATTCATGAGCAATGGAAAAAGAATGAATGTGTTTCAGCTGAGTCTGCATGGATCAATTAATGTACAACACATTAGTTTGCTTTAGTAATCACACCTCCATAGAGTGCATTACATCACCGTTATATTGACAAGCCATTATTTACACAATTAGGCATCTAATGTTAGGCACCCTGATTTGACAACTTTGGCCTCACTAAACTGTAGAATTAAACATTCACTTCTGTGCAAAAGTTTGCATTCCTATACGCCTCAGAATTTAAGCATAGCAAGTCGCTCCCTTAGTTTTCACTATAAAAATATTTAATGTTCTCATGCTAGTTTGAATGTTGGGTTTCTTCAGTCTTGAACTCAAATAAGTTTAGTCATAGAGGCCACAAATTCAGTAAATGCCAAAAGCAGATTTTTATTTATTAGCACATGAGTAATCTCGTGCTCCTTTAATAAAACATATGCTTAAGTCTTATTGACTTCAGCATGTGCTTAAGTATTTTGTTGAATCAGGTCCAGAATAGTCTGGTCCTTTGAGATCTGCCTTTTAGCATTTATCAATGTTTCCAAATTTGTCTCCTGCTGAGAAGGAATATAGGGTATGTCTACACTGCAATTAAAACCCTGTGGCTGGACCATGGCAGCTGACTTGCGCTTGCAGGTGTCAGGCTAAGGGGCTGTGTAATTGCAGTGTAGACTTTTGGGCTCAGGCTGAAGCTTGGGCTCTAGGACCCTGCGAGGGGAAGAGTGAGAATTCGGGCACTAGCCCGAGCCCCAACATCTACACCACAATAAAGAGCCCTGCAGCCAGAGTCAGCTGGCACAGGCCAGCTGTGAGTCTCTAATTGCTATGTAGACATACCCACTGGGACCGAAGAGTGCAAACTCTTTTTAACTTGGTCATACAGCAACATAGCAACCCTGGGTCAAAATCATGGGTAAAATTTTCAGAAGTGTCTACGTGACTGGGAAGTCTAAATTCCATTTTCATAAAGTGACCTGGGCACTTAGGAGCCCAAGTCCCATTGACTTTCACTTTCTGAAATAGGATTCCTAAGTGCTTTTGAAAATGTTACCCCCAAATCTTTCTTTTGGCTCCAGGAAGCATGGAAATAGTGTCTTTAAACAGCTCATAAATTAGAAGCAATTTTTGCCTTGCCAATTTCTAGAATTATTTCAAATACTTGGCAAAGAATTTGCTACTGGGGTCATTTTCAAAACTCCATTCAGTTTAACCGATGTGTTTCAGGCATTTTGAATGATGGGGAGTGCAGGTTTTTTAAGCCTTTGAATTCATACTAAATTGTTTTAGTTAATTGGTTTTCAATTCTGACCAACTTTTCATGGTTTGAATTATGCAACAAATACCCTAAACTTGGGTCAGATAGAAATCAGTTGATAAAGATGAAAACTAGGTAATTTTAGACCCTATTTTTGTAAAGTAGCATATCATCTAGCAGTCTTACTGCTAGGTTTTATATCATTCTGCAGTGGTAACATCTGAAATAAATAATCTAGCTGAGGCGCCATCACCAGCTCTGCAGCAGTAACTCTGCCTCATAAAATGAGTTTTCATAGTTTCCACCTTTACTCCCTTTAAATCTTTGTGTGTGGGTTTGGTTTTGTTCTTTTAGAATTTTACATTACAAAGGCAACTTTAACTGTGAAGGCCACAATTTTAAGTTGTTTTTAAGATCAGAAACCTCAGTGTTTCTTTAAATTTGTTAGCTTCCCCAAAAATATTAATAAGGTGATATATTTTAATAGGTTCCTCCTAAGTCCCTTCCAACCCTGATATTCTGTGATTCTGTGAATTAAGCCCCAGTTATAGTGCTACTTATGTACAGCTAAATCATTCATCTTAACGTGATTAGCAGTACATTGAAACAGACATTCAAATGTTGACCATTGGGATTTTTTTTTAAAGAATAATTTAATGCTAGTTCTAATTCCATTACTTCATATATACAGTCATTTTGTGCCCTTTTCCCTGGATTGCCTGAGCAGATGCCATAGCACGGCAAGCATGGAGCCCATTCAGCTCATGCTCATGCCTGCAGCAGTTATGACCATTGTAAACACCTCGCGCATTAATGTGCAGTTTATACAGAACCAGCACCTGAAAATCCAGGAGAGGAGGCGATGGCAGCGCGGTGATGAGGACATGAACACAGATTTCCCTAAACCGTGGTCTGTGGCAATTTGGAGATCCTGGTGTTAATGGGGCAGGCTCATGCCATGGAATGCCGATTCTGGGCCCGGGAAACAAGCACAGAGTGGTGGGACTGCATAGTGTTGCAGGTTTGGGATGATTCCCAGTGGCTCTGAAACTTTCGCATGCTAAGGGTACTTTCATGGAACTTTGTGACTTGCTTTCCCCTGCCCTGAAGCGCAAGAATACCAAGATGAGAGCAGCCCTCACAGTTCACAAGTGAGTGGCAATAGCCCTATGGAAACTTGCAATGCCAGACAGCTACCAGTCAGTAGGTAATCAAGGGACGTTTTACCAACGTCAACGTGGGATGGCCGGGAAAGGTTCATGACGCTCGCGTCTTCAGGAATTCTGGTCTGTTTAAATGGCTGCAGGAAGGGATTTACTTCCCAGAGCAGAAAATAACTGTTGGGGATGTTGAAATGCCTATAGGTCTCCTTGGGGACCCAGCCTGGCTCATGAAGCCATACACAGGCACCCTGGACAGTAGTAAGGAGCTGTTCAACTATAGGCTGGGCAAGTGCAGAATGGTGGTAGAGTGTGCATTTGGACGTTTAAAGGGTCGCTGGCGCAGTTTACTGACTCACTCAGACCTCAGCGAAACCAAAATTCCCATTGTTATTGCTGTTTGCTGTGTGCTCCACAATCTCTGTGAGAGTAAGGGGGAGACGTTTATGGCAGGGTGGGAGGTTGAGGCAAATTGCCTGGCCGCTGAATACGCACAGCCAGACACCAGGACAGTTAGAAGAGCACAGCAGAAAGTGCTGCGCATCAGAGAAGCTTTGAAAACCAGTTTCATGACTGGCCAGGGTACTGTGTGACACTTCTGTTTGTTTCTCCTTGATGAAAACCCACCCCCTTGGTTGCCTCTAAATTCTCTGCAAGCCACCCGCCCTCTCCCCTTCGATCACAGCTTGCTTGCAAAGGAAATAAAGTCACTATCATTTAAAAAACATGTATTCTTTATTAATTGATTATAAAAATAGAGAGATAACTCACAAGATAGCCCAGGTGCGAGGGAAGGAGGGAAGGAAAAGGCCACTTCAAAACTTGTTGAATGACAGCCTTCTGTTGCTTGGGCTGTCCACTGGGATGGAGTGGTTGAGTGCCCAGAGCCAAGCCCCCCCTGCATTCTTGGGCATCTGGGTGAGGAGGCTATGGAACTTGGGGAGGAGGGAGGGCAGTTAAACAGGGGCTGCAGTGGCAGTCTGTGATCCTGCTGCCGTTCATGAACCTCCAGCAGACGCTGGAGCATGTCCTTTTGATCCCGCAGTAGTCCCAGCGTTGCGTCATGCCTCCTCTGATCTTCCTGCAGCCACCTCTCCTCACGTTCATCGGCCGCTTTCCTGTACTCTGCTATTGTGTCCCTCCACACATTCTGCTGAGCTCTGTCAGTGCCGGATGACTGCATGAGCTCAGAGAACTTTTCATCGTGTGTGCATTTTTTTCGCCACCTTATCTGAGATAGCCTTTGGGATGGAGGAGGGAGGCTTGAAACATTTGCAGCTGCTGGAGGAAAAAAGGGAGTGAAGTATTTAAAAAGATACATTTTACAGAACAATGGCTATACTCTTTCACGGTGAACAACACTATTCACATTACATATCACATGTGATTTTGGTACAAGGTCGCATTTTGTATCTTATATTGAGTCCCTGCAGTTTTGGTGTTAGAGATCACACGCAGTGCCAGGCAACAGAATTCGGCTTGCAGGCAGCCATGGTAAGACATAGTCTTTTGGTTTCTGCAACCTTCATAACAGCTGCGCCCTCTTCTCCCATACCAAGCAAAGCACGTTGAATTGGCCATTTAGTGCTGTGGTTTTCCTGTTAACGTGCAGCAGCAGAAACCAAACTAACCTTCCCCCAACATCCAATTCTCTGGGATGGTTGCTTTACCCCTCACCCCACCGCGTGGCTGGTATCAGGGAAGATTGCTGCTAGCCAAACGCAAACAGCCCAGCACCAAAGCCCTCCCACTCCCACCGCATGGCTAACTGTGGGGAGGATTTCTTTTCAGCCACAGGCAAACAGCCCACTAGGAACGGCCACCTCTGAATGTCCCTTTAATTAAATTCCCCGATTTCAACCAGGTTACCGTGAACGATATCACTCTCCTGAGGATAACACAGAGAGATAAAGAACGGATGTTGCTTGAATGCCAGCAAACACCGGGACCATACACTGCCAGGCTTTGTCATGCAATGATACCAGATTACTTGCTACCAGCATGGCGTGGTAAAGTGTCCTGCCATGGAGGATGGAATAAGGCGGCTCTCCCCAGAAACCTTCTGCAAAGGCTTTTAAAGTACCTCCAGGAGAGCTTCATGGAGATGTCCCTGGAGGATTTCCGCTCCATCCCCAGACATGTTAACAGACTTTTCCAGTAGCTGTACTGGCCACGAATGAATCCCAAGTCCTCAGGGCTACTTAATCATTAAAAAACGCTTGCTTTTATAACTCAGGGGTTGTACCGTATGATTGGAGAATTGCTAACATAGTTCCTATTTTTAAGAAAGGGAAAAAAGTGATCCAAGTAATTATAGGCCCGTTAGTTTGACATCTGTAGTATGCAAGGTCTTGGAAAAAATTTTGAAGGAGAAGGTAGTTAAGGACATTGAAGTCAATGGTAAATGGGACAAAATACAACATGGTTTTACAAAAGGTAGATCGTGCCAAACCAACCTGATCTCCTTCTTCGAGAGAGTAACAGATTTTTTAGATAAAGGAAACGCAGTGGATCTAATTTACTTAGATTTTAGTAAGGCGTTTGATACTGTGCCACATGGGGAATTATTAGTTAAATTGGATAAGATGGGCATCAATAGGAAAATTGAAAGGTGGATAGGGAATTGGTTAAAGGGGAGACTACAACGGGTCCTACTGAAAGGTGAACTGTCAAGTTGGAGGGAGGTTACCAGTGGAGTTCCTCAAGGATCAGTTTTGGGACCAATCTTATTTAATCTTTTTATTACTGACCTGGGCACAAAAAGTGGGAGTGTGCTAATAAAGTTTGCAGATGATACAAAGCTGGGAGGTATTGCTAATTTAGAGAAGGACAGGGATACCCTACAGGAGGATCTGGATGACCTTGTAAACTGGAGTAATAGGAATAGGATGAAATTTAATAGTGAGAAGTGTAAGGTCATGCATTTAGGGATTAATAACAAGAATTTTAGTTATAAGCTAGGGACGCATCAACTAGAAGTAACGGAGGAGGAAAAGGACCTTGGAGTATTGGTTGATCATAGGATGACTATGAGCTGCCAATGTGATATGGCTGTGAAAAAAGCTAATGTCGTCTTGGGATGCATCAGGAGAGGTATTTCCAGTAGGGATAAGGAGGTTTTAGTACCGTTATATAAGGCACTGGTGAGACCTCACCTGGAATACTGTGTGCAGTTCTGGTCTCCCATGTTTAAGAAGGATGAATTCAAACTGGAACAGGTACAGAGAAGGGCTACTAGGATGATCCGAGGAATGGAAAATTTGTCTTATGAAAGGAGACTCAGGGAGCTTGGCTTGTTTAGCCTAACTAAAAGAAGGTTGAGGGGAGATATGATTGCTCTCTATAAATATATCAGAGGGATAAATACCAGAGAGGGAGAGGAATTATTTAAACTCAGTACCAATGTGGACACAAGAACAAATGGATATAAACTGGCCACTAGGAAATTTAGATTAGAAATTAGACGAAGGTTTCTAACCATCAGAGGAGTGAAGTTTTGGAATAGCCTTCCGAGGGAAGTAGTGGGGGCAAAAGATCTATCTTGCTTTAAGATTAAACTCGATAAGTTTATGGAGGAGATGGTATGATGGGATAACATGGTTTTGGTAATTAAATATTCATGGTAAATAGGCCCAATGGCCTGTGATGGGTTTTTAGATGGGGTAAGATCCAAGTTACCCGGGAAAGAATTTTCTGTAGTATCTGGCTGATGAATCTTGCCCATATGCTCAGGGTTTAGCTGATCGCCATATTTGGGGTCGGGAAGGAATTTTCCTCCAGGGCAGATTGGAAGGCCCTGGAGGTTTTTCGCCTTCCTCTGTAGCATGGGGCACGGGTCACTTGCTGGAGGATTCTCTGCTCCTTGAGGTCTTCAAACTACAATTTGAGGACTTCAATAGCACAGATATAGGTGTGAGGTCTTTTTTAGGAGTGGTGCGTGAAATTCTGTGGCCTGCATTGTGCAGGAGGTCGGACTAGATGATCATAATGGTCCCTTCTGACCTAACTATCTATGAATCTATGAATCTATGTATTAGATTTTAAAAGGTACACTCACCAGAGGTCCCTTCTCCGGCTTGCTTGGGTTGGGAGGGTATTTCAGTCAGGGTGGTAAAAAGATCCTGGCTGTCGGGGAGAACGGTGTGCTGTGTGCTCTCCTCAAGTTCCTCCTCCTCCTCCTCATCTTCCCCATCCGCAAAATCCTCAGGCATGGCAGAGAGTACCCCATCATCAGAGTCCACGGACAGGGTGGGGTAGTGGTGGTGGCCCCCCCTAGAATTGCATGCAGCTCAGCGTGGAAGCGGCATGTCTGGGGCTCTGTCCTGGCGAGTCCGTTTGATTCTTTGGTTTTCTGGTACACTTGTCTGAGCTCCTTAAATTTCACGCGGCACTGTGTTGCATCCCTGCTGTGGCCTCTGTCTGTCATGGCCTCGGAGATTTTTGGAAATGTTTTGGCATTTCATCTTTTGGAACATAGTTCTGATAGCATGGATTCCTCTCCCTATACAGCGATCAGACCCACAACCTCCCGTTGGGTTCATGCTGGAGCTCTTTTTCGATTCTGGGACTGCATGGTTACCTGTGCTGATGAGCTCGCCTGGCCAAACAGGAAATGTGATTCAAAAGTTCCTGGGGCTTTTCCTGTACACTTGGCCAGGGCATCTAAGTTCAGAGTGCTGTCCAGAGTGGTCACAATGGTGCACTGTGGGATAGCTCCCAGAGGCCAATACCTTCAAATTACATCCTCACTAACCCTAATTTGAAATGGCGATGTTGATTTCCCTCGTTGGGGAGGAGTACAGAAATCAGTTTTAAGAGCCCTTTATGTTGAAAAAACGGCTTCATTGTGTGGATGGGTGTAGGGTTAATTCAATTTAATGCTGCTAAATCCAACATAAACTCACAGCGTACACCAGGCCTCAGATTTTGGAAGGCACTTCAGATTCTTAAACCTTGGGTCAAGTGCTGTAGCTATCTTTAGAAATCTCACATTAATACCTTCTTTGCATTTTGTCAAATCTGCAATGAAAGTATTCTTAAAATGAACGTGTGCTGGGTCATCATCCGAGACTGCTATAACATGAAATATATGGCAGAATGCAGGTAAAACAGAGAAGGGACATACAATTCTCCCCCAAGGAGTTCAGTCACAAATTTAATTAATGCATTATTTTGTTTAAGAGCATCATCAGCATGGAAGCATGCCCTCTGGAATGGTGGCCGAAGCATGAAGGGGCATATGAATATTTAGCATATCTGGCACATAAATACCTTGCAATGCCCGCTACAAAAGTGCCATGAAAATGCCTGTTCTTACTTTCTGGTGACATTGTAAATAAGAAGACGGCAGAATTATCTCCTGAAATGTAAACAAACTTGTTTGTCTTATCAACTGGCTGAACAAGAAGTAGGACTGAATGGACTTGAAGGCTCCAAAGTTTTACATTGTTTTGTTTTGGAGTGCAGTTATATAACAAAAAAAAAAATCAACGTTCGTAAGTTGCACTTTCATGACAAAGAGATTTCACTACGGTACTTGTATGAGGTGAGTTGAAAAATACTATTTCTTTTGTTTATCATTTTTACAATGCAAATATTTATATTCAAAAATAATATACACTTTGATTTCAATTAAAACACAGAATACAATATATATGAAAATGTAGAAAAAAATCCAAAATATGTAATACATTTCAATTAGTATTCTTTTGTTTAACAGTGCAATTAAAACTGTGATTAATTGTGATTAATTTTTTTTCACAAATGTTATCACAGAACGTCTCGATTTTGAAAAACTATTTAAAGGCAATACCCCAAGGTACCCACCACTTATTTAAGTATCACCAGTGAGAACAGAATCTACCTACCAAACCGACAACCTGGATCCAAATACCTCCCTTAGTTTTGAGAAAGTTTGGAGCTGGTTCCAAACTTTAAAGACTCAGACCCATCTCTACTACCTAACCAGGGCAGGTTCTTCATGATCTCAGAAAACATCTGTGGGTGTATAATAATGATATAATGATGAGACAGAATTTGTCCCCTCTGGTGTGGTTATTTCACATAACAAAACTTGACTTATTATGGCAAACACATAACTCACTGTCACCAGCAGGCTTGGACTAACAAACGGAAGTAGTCTCCTTACTGAGTCACAAAGTAACTGAAAGTTGCAAAGTAAACCTGAGAGAATAATTTGCAATAAATTATTTATTCTGTGAATTTCATGTGTTTTAATCTTCATAAATTGTACCTGAGGTCATGATTTGCTCATAAATAATTATTGTACTGTAGCTCATTAGCAAGCAGTTTGTTGAACGCATTTGATATTCAAGCTTTTTTTACTGGACATGTACTGTTGGAAATAAGGGTCAAGATCCCCAGCTGGCATAAAACAATATAGCCAAGATATGGTCCATGGTGTGTTTCAGTTCTCTTACTGCCTGACTGGATGAGCATAGGCACTTTTTCTGGTGCTAATGCTGACAGTCACAAATTCAAAAGTTGCTTTTCTTGAAAATTTTCCAACATTCTCTTAAAATTTGCTGATTCCACGAACCCTTCTTGATGGTAAACTGCTTTCTGTGAATAACTAATGAATGAAACACTTAGAGGGCAAGAAGCCAATCAAAGTAAATTCATTAAATAATTCAAATAAATATTCATGGCATTGGTCTTGTTTTTACAACCTTCACCCATCTGCAGTAGCTAAAGCTTTCTCTGAAGAACTTATTTAATTCAGTAGGTACACGTTTGTGGTAAAATCACAAAGAATCTCAGCTAAGAGCTTTATCAACCGGTTGTCAATCTCTGCTAGGTAGCTGATTCAGACACGTGTTGTTAAGAGTCTAAAAGAACTATGTCATAAATATAAAGGGAAGGGTAAACACCTTTAAAATCCCTCCTGGCCAGAGGAAAAACCCTTTCACCTGTAAAGGGTTAAGAAGCTAGGATAACCTCGCTGGCACCTGACCAAAATGACCAATGAGGAGACAAGATACTTTCAAAACTGGAGGGGGAGAGAAAAAAAGGTTCTCTCTGTCTGTGTGATGCTTTTGCATGGAACAGAAAAGGAATGGAGTCTGAGAACTTAGTAAGTAATCTAGCTAGATATGCGTTAGATTCTGTTTTGTTTAAATGGCTGAGAAAATAAGTTGTGCTGAATGGAATGTATATACCTGTTTTTGTGTCTTTTTGTAACTTAAGGTTTTGCCTAGAGGGATTCTCTATATTTTGAATCTGATTACCCTGTAAGGTATTTACCATCCTAATTTTACAGAGGTGATTCTTTTTACTTTTTCTTCAATAAAAATTCTTCTTTTAATAACCTGATTGCTTCTTCATTGTTCTGAACATCCAAGCGTTTGGGTCTGTGTTCACCTATGCAAATTGGTGAGGATTTTTATCAAGCCTTCCCCAGGAAAGGGGGTGTAGAGTTTGGGGAGGATTTTTGGGGGAAAGACATTTCCAAGCAGGCTCTTTCCCTGTTAAATATTTGTTAGACGCTTGGTGGTGGCAGCAATAAAGTCGAAGGGCAAAAGATAAAATAGCTTGTGCCTCGGGAAAGTTTTAACCTAAGCTGGTAAAAATAAGCTTAGGAGGTTTTCATGCAGGTCCCCACATCTGTACCCTGGAGTTCAGAGTGGGGAAAGAACCTTGACATACTACAACGTTATTTTTTCATCAGAGGTTCAGTTGGGAGATTCTCTAAGGGCAGATAAGGATAAATAACATAGAGAGGGAATTGCTCTGTAAAGGGAGACCTGTGAAAGAGCTGCAGAGAGAAGAGTCATACAATGGGAGGACAAATGAGAGAAAGAGACTCCAAAAAATGAAGGGAGAAGGAGGGAAGCAAAGAGGGAAAGACAGTTAAAATAAAACAATGGGCCAGATCCTCAGCTGGCATAAATTATTTATATTGCAGTAGCACATAGACAACCCGACTGATTTGGGCCCCATTGTGCTAAACACTGTACCAATATATAATAAGAGACACTTCACCTGCCCCAAAGAGCATACAATCTGAATAGACAAGACAGATAAATGGTGGGAAGGGAACATATGAAGTGATTTACCCAAGGTGACATAGCAGATCATGGGTAGATCTGGGAATAGAATCCAGATCTCCTGAAGGCCAACTCAGTGTGCCAGCCAGTAGATCACCTTGCTTCACCAGCTGAGGAGCTGAACTATTGTTTTGAGTTATATGGGACTTCTCATGTGCTTAAAGAATTGCATAAACCTTTACAGAAACTGGGCCTTATTTCCTGATTTCAGGACTAATTATTTTACATTGGTCTATGTTAAACAGCATTTGCAATCTGTTGTCCTAAATCCCAAATGATTTAAATCCTTTTGAAACTAGCTGCACTGTTGTTCATTATTTGCTCTGCCTCCTATTTTATTTGGACAAGCTGGGTGAGGCAATATCTTTTATTGGGCCAACTTCTGTTGGTGAGAGAGACAAGTTTTCGAGCTACACAGAGCTCTTCTTCAGGTTTGGGAAGGTACTTAGAGTGTCAGAGCTAAATACAAAGTTGAATAGATAGTTTAGCATAAGTAGTTAGCACATATTCTAAGGGATCATTCAATGTCTCCCTATTTACTTGCATTTCTGAACTTGGAGCCTCTCATTTAAAATAATAACAAATTTGGGCAATGACACCAATTAAGCAAGAGGAGAAGGAAAGCATTACAATCAATTATAAAAAATTGTTTTTAAGAAGTTGGGGGAAAATATTCAACAAACTACAACTTACAACCCATCGATTTTTAACAAAATTCAAAGATGAAAACGTAAAGCTTTAAAATTCATAATGTATTCATCACTTCTCAGACTGTTTGGGACATACCTAGTTTCTTACCAACCATAAACACAAAACCTTTTGACATTAGTTGACAAGGGGCGTCATTAGGATGTCTCAAGATGTCTCGGGTACAATTGTAATAACCACTTATCAACTCAAATAGAAATACTCTGTTCCTTTCAACAGCTGTTTTCTTCCTAATAATATAGATATATATAAAGAGCTGTAAAATGCTGAAAATATTATTTCATCTCTAAATTATTTAATATTATTTAATATTAAGGGACTTACATACTGAATCATACAACAGATGAGAATAGAATCATAGAATATCAGGGTTGGAAGGGTCCCCTGAAGGTCATCTAGTCCAACCCCCTGCTCGAAGCAGGACCAATTCCCAGTTAAATCATCCCAGCCAGGGCTTTGTCAAGCCTGACCTTAAAAACCTCTAAGGAATGAGATTCTACCACCTCCCTAGGTAACGCATTCCAGTGTTTCACCACCCTCTTAGTGAAAAAGTTTTTCCTAATATCCAATCTAAACCTCCCCCACTGCAACTTGAGACCATTACTCCTCGTTCTGTCATCTGCTACCATTGAGAACAGTCTAGAGCCATCCTCTTTGGAACCCCCTTTCAGGTAGTTGAAAGCAGCTATCAAATCCCCCCTCATTCTTCTCTTCTGCAGGCTAAACAATCCCAGCTCCCTCAGCCTCTCCTCATAACTCATGTGTTCCAGACCCCTAATCATTTTTGTTGCCCTTCGCTGGACTCTCTCCAATTTATCCACATCCTTCTTGTAGTGTGGGGCCCAAAACTGGACACAGTACTCCAGATGAGGCCTCACCAATGTCGAATAGAGGGGAACGATCACGTCCCTTGATCTGCTCGCTATGCCCCTACTTATACATCCCAAAATGCCATTGGCCTTCTTGGCAACAAGGGCACACTGCTGACTCATATTGAGCTTCTCGTCCACTGTCACCCCTAGGTCCTTTTCCGCAGAACTGCTGCCTAGCCATTCGGTCCCTAGTCTGTAGCAGTGCATTGGATTCTTCCATCCTAAGTGCAGGACCCTGCACTTATCCTTATTGAACCTCATCAGATTTCTTTTGGCCCAATCCTCCAATTTGTCTAGGTCCTTCTGTATGCTATCACTCCCCTCCAGCGTATCTACCACTCCTCCCAGTTTAGTATCATCCGCAAATTTGCTGAGAATAAAATACAGAATAAGTTTCTCATCAATACTCCGAGGTCTGGAGTAACCATTTTGATTTTGATATCACTAATACTGCTTGGAAAGCTATTTTTAAATCCACTAAAGTTCTTTCCGTTTCCCCGGCTCGTGTGGAAACCCAATATAAAATATTTTATCTGGGACGACTGTTATGTATCGGCTGCATAAATTCTGATGTTATAGTGGCATAAAAGTTTTCCTTCTTATATGGCGAGTACACCCTATAATAGCTAATTCCTGGATGGACATATTTCCATATAAACGGACACCCCACTAACCTGGAAGATTCAAATGACACTACTTGGAAAAGGTTTTGTAGACCAATCCACTAGATCCACTGTCCCAGCACTACTCATTACTTACTGTTTGCTGCTGGGTTAGCTCTAGCTGAGAACCGGAAATCTACACTTCAACCCAAACTGTGGTTCCAGAAACTAATCTATACATGTTCTTCTACCACCCTCATCAACTTAATAGTTGAGCACCTTCCAGTAGTGCATTACATTATGACTAACATCTGCCATGTATGGTTAACTCTTTCTTTCATGCTCTCCCCAGGGACAGAATAGTGGGTGCAGTGAAGTGCTTTGTTTTATTAGGGTTTGTTTGAGGGTTTTTAACTGTAGATGCTGCTATATGTTTATATCACAGAAGGCAAGGTCAAAGAAGCATGGCCTTGCTCTTATAGCTGAAGGTGATGGTCCTTCATTTCTGTAGGAAGTCCACAGTTTCAAGCTCAATCTACACTGTAGCTGTGCAGCTCTTGCTGCAGTAGTATAGACATGCCCCTAGTTAAATAGCTAGGCAGACAAAAGCTACTCTGTGAGAAGCTTTATGATTTCCCCCTTTTTCTCATAATACACACCTAAAGAATTATCTATGATTGTGAAAATAGGACATGCTTTAGTACACTTTTATCTCTCTAGAAACCAACTCCACTACTAACTGACTGGCATCAGTTGAGGAAGTGGACTCCTGATCTCACTTCTAAACTGAAGTATCATGAAAAGCAATGCCAAGTGTTATTTCTACCACTCCATGACTGGTAAGTTCTACTTATGATTTTGTTTTAAACAAATGCAGAACAAAATTTATCTCTGAACCATCAAGGAATGCAAGCAAACTTTTGGGTATTTTAAAAGTAATTGACAAGCCAACGTAAGCAGATACTGTTACTGCCATCTCCTTTTCACAATAGGTAACAATAGGTAGAACTAGGGAACAATCCCATTGTATTGTGATGGTTTGCTACTAAGCTTTCCAGAGGACTACATTACACACATCAGTGCAGAACTAATGATCAACATATTTTAAAACTAAAAATGTTATTAACTTATAGCAAGAAAGGAAGGTAATATTATTGTCAATTCTAATGCAGTAAAAAACTACTCAGAATGGACTAGAATGTCAGGATTTGGCATAAAATGTTTTGTTAGTAAAATAAATAAATAAATAAATAAATGTGTCATGCTAATCAGCCAAATACCACAGAAAAAGGCTCAGATTAAGTTTACCGTCCAGTGCTCTCCAGAAAGTTGAAAAATAAACTTGCTTCTTTCTTTGTCTGTTTCATCTGACAAAGTACTCTTCTTACAGAGCTGAGAGTTTTTTGCAATTTTATCCAAGAGCTTCTCAGTGGTATCTACGAAACCATTCTTTAGGTATGCAGATTGTGGAATGCCTTTCTTTCTGCACTCTAGTGCAAAGTCCCATTCCTGCTTTATCCTGAAACAGTGCAAATAAAGAGTCTCTATGAATCCAAGTAACAGAACTCAAATACTTAAAGTCTTATATTTTAAAAAGAGACTTAGTCTCCTAACCTCCAAATTAGTGCAGACATTTCACACATGTAAATAATAACATTTGAATGCACGCAAATCAGATGGCAACCTGTCAAGGTTCCTCCCCCACTCTGAACTCTAGGGTACAGATGTGGGAACCTGCATGAAAAACCTCCTAAGCTTATCTTTACCAGCTTAGGACAAAACTTCCCCAAGGTACAAAATTTTCCACCCGTTGTCCTTGGACTGGCCGCTACCACCACCAAACTAATACTGGTTACTGGGGAAGAGCTGTTTGGACGCGTCCTTCCCCCCAAAATACTTCCCAAAACCTTGCACCCCACTTCCTGGACAAGGTTTGGTAAAAAGCCTCACCAATTTGCCTAGGTGACTACAGACCCAGACCCTTGGATCTTAAGAACAATGAACAATCCTCCCAACACTTGCACCCCCCCTTTCCTGGGAAATGTTGGATAAAAAGCCTCACCAATTTGCATAGGTGACCACAGACCCAAACCCTTGGATCTGAGAACAATGAGAAAGCATTCAGTTTCTTACAAGAAGACTTTTAATAAAAATAGAAGTAAATAGAAATAAAGAAATCCCCCCTGTAAAATCAGGATGGTAGATATCTTACAGGGTAATTAGATTAAAAAACATAGAGAACCCCTCTAGGCAAAACCTTAAGTTACAAAAAAGATACACAGACAGAAATAGTTATTCTATTCAGCACAATTCTTTTCTCAGCCATTTAAAGGAATCATAATCTAACACATACCTAGCTAGATTACTTACTAAAAGTTCTAAGACTCCATTCCTGGTCTATCCCCGACAAAGACCAGCATATAGACAGACCCACAGACCCTTTGTGTCTCTCCCTCCTCCCAGCTTTTGAAAGTATCTTGTCTCCTCATTGGTCATTTTGGTCAGGTGCCAGCGAGGTTACCTTTAGCTTCTTAACCCTTTACAGGTGAGAGGAGCTTTCCCCTGGCCAGGAGGGATTTCAAAGGGGTTTACCCTTCCGTTTATATTTATGACACAACCCATTTGATTTTTGCACTAAAAAAGTCCTGCTTGCACTTGCAAATGCATGACTAAAGATGCAAATTGTGCATGTAAATTTAGATGCCATTTTTAGACCTCCTAGCCCAAGAGTAATGCTTGGGTTTGTAAGGATGAATAGTAGAATTCAGATGACTAGGATCTTCTTTAATGCATACGAGAACAGGATCAGCTCCAGAAAATTCTGCACATATACACGGCCTATCCTATATGAATTTTGCCATTGATTTCAATAGGAGTAGGCTCACACTAAACAAGTTACAAATATATATGAATACAATGAAGACCTTAAATTGGTCCTGGGTTTATGCCCATAATTTAGCAACTGGAAAAATATTTTCCAAAACTTTTGCTAAACCAAAATA
Organism: Lepidochelys kempii; assembly: GCF_965140285.1. Classification (NCBI taxonomy): domain Eukaryota; kingdom Metazoa; phylum Chordata; order Testudines; family Cheloniidae; genus Lepidochelys; species Lepidochelys kempii. The sequence goes on from NC_136384.1 coordinate 88,555,735, forward strand.
TGAATCAATATAGCTTTCCTTGCAGCCACTGGAAATATTTTTTCCCCTGACTTTTTAGATTCAAGTAAAGAATTTTTACCTAGAAAAGAAAAAACTATGGTGTGTACATCATAGAAGAGGTGAAGTTAAAGGTCAGGTAATATATTTTACCCCCGCTAATTACAACATGAATGTTACTTACGGCTTGACTATGTGAAAAACTTGCAGTAGTATAAATGAGGGTGGCATTTAATTTTAGAGACACATATTTTGGTTTCAGGGTAGCTTATTTTGGTTTGGCTCAAGACAATTAACGAACAGGTGTACGTAAACCAAAATAAGTCATTCTTATACCAAAAGAAGAGTCTCCACAGAGCCTTTTGCCCCAGTTTAACCATATTGGTTTAAAAGCCAATTTAAATTATACAGACGCAACTTGGTCATGGAGACAAGCCCTTCTATGAACCCACAGATCACTGGCAAAACAGGAAAAAGACAGTGGAAAGGCAAGAGTTAATAGAGAGTTCACACAGGAACAACTAGGAAAAATCTAAAAAATACTGTTATAATATACATTGGGGAAAATAGGTCCAAGACACCTACATACCGTTTTCTAAAATTATTCTACCAGTGAGTGCATCTAATTAACTATAAAAGCTTTTTGTTGTTGTGAGCAAAAAGGTGGGCAAGACAGAAGTGTACAGAGAAAAATTAAAATAAACCCCAGAAGGAAAAAGAAGGAAGAGGAAAAAGAAAAACAACAGGATTTGAACCATTAAAAAGGGGAAAACTAAAAAGTACCCAAACCCCTAGAGTTTTCTTCTCTGATATCTTAGAAATAATCCTAACTTAGATACCACTGTTGTGCTGCTCCTTCTTCGTACTCTCCTCCTCCACTTGTCCTCCTGGTATATGCATTCTATAATTGTTGAATTTTGATTCTGTGGCACAATCCTCACACATCTGTGGAATTCCTTGATCGTCCACCAAAGAATTAAAAATTTCACTGTGATAATTCAATGAACTGAAAATTGGCTTTTTTGTGCCTTGCTTGCCCTTTACTCAGCCAGTCCCATAAATGGTTGTTTCATTTCTAGCTGGTTGAATTCAGGAAACCTGAAGTAAGTAGAAGAGGAGGGAGCATAAAAAATCTTCCCCCAGCCCAGAAGCAGGCCACCTCCATGCTGACCGTTATGCCCAACCCAAGGGGACTTGAGCCAACACAATAAAACCCACAAAGGGGAAGATTTAGCTCTAAATCCTTTAACTGTGGTAACAACCAGGGAAGCATTAATGACAAGAGAATGCATTTTCCTCTGATATTTTACAGATAAAATGTAGAAAATAAAAACATCTAAAGGCAACAATACATTGTTAGTTGAGTAAAATGCAGTTAAACAAAACCCAAACCTCTGATAATTTAATCATTGATCAATTCAGCAAAAGAGGGACTGACTGCAACTACAAACTTGGTGACAAATTCAGCATGAATATAATCACACAGTGATGTAAGAGCGAAGAAGAAATTTTACATCGCCTTTTAATGTCAGCTTAATGCAATATGCTCTTCAGAGCTTTTAAAGAACGATCTCGCATGGTCATAAGGTTAAGCATCATAGAGAAATATTGCGTGCGGATAGAGAGTGAATTATATACCAATGGGGCAACAAACATGTCTGATTTTATCCAGTATGTGTCAGAATACAGACAAATGGTCAATTCCAAGGGCAGATGTTCTAATCACTTGCAATCATTGCTTGTACCACTGGGGCTGCATCAACAACCAAATATGAATCAATATAGATTTCCTTGCACAGAAAAAGACTTCTATATAGGCTTGGAGGAATTTGATTTTTATCAGTAAACATAGATTTTCACCATACACTCACATCAGACAAAAAAATTCATCTATAATCTAAATTTACAGATAGGCAAAGTAAAAAAAGTACTTCTTGACAACTTCTTAGAGATTGATTTAAGTATATTTATTGTGTATATTTTGATGTGATGTTGACATTTTGTGTTTTAGTAGTTATAAAGCTTTAACTTTTTGAAACTCCATCTCTATTGTCATTAATTACTGACAACTGTGAAAATTTAAATAGGTAAAAACCTAAAAAACCTGCTTTAAAGTTAATGTTAATATTATCCATCAAAATTAGAAAAAATAAAACTTAAATTCTGCCAAGCCTACTTATAAATCAATGGTTGGCTCTTTATTCAATCTCCTAGTCTAATCTGATCCCCCGTAAAGAAGTCAAAGAATTTTCACAGACAAATTGATAAACATCATTAAATTTAATGATACATCTGTCATTTGTATGCTACAGGTAATATCAGACCAAGGTGACAGGGACAACTGTTGGATCATATTAAAGAAGTTCTGTATTAAAATCACAAATGAGTTTGATTCCCCATAGTTTAAATTCCAGGGTATTACTAATTAAGAGGTCTCTTGGTTTTTGGTACTGTTTCTCTCCCTCTCTGTGTGAAACTTGCAAGCTGCTAATTGTGTTAGTACATTCTAAAACAGAGTCTGTTCTCAAAGCAATTCTTTGTAATAACAACTACTCACACAGAGACAGACTCAAAGCAATACTCTGTAACAACAGAAACAACACCCAGAGACTCCTTGCCCTTTTGTTGTATTCATCTCGTTTTGTTAACAATTGTGATTAAAATAGAGATAGAGGATGTATGTGGATGGATGCTTGGTGTGGATAATAACTGAATGATCAGGGAAGTGCCAGCCTATGAATCCAGTGTCCATCGGCTGAAGAAGACATCAAGTGGAAATAACCAGAGGACCCCCAGAGGGCAGACTGGAATCCACCCAACAGCCTCAAGAATGGGAGAACCAAAGAACAAGATAACATCTGGCAGCACAGAGCCATCAGGAATGTGCCATCTGCTGATTGATTCAGCAACAGCATGATGAAGCAATTCCCACAGCCTGGCATCGGAAGAAATTCCTATAAAAATGGACTCTTGGAAGTGAGAACTTTGGGGTCTGATTCTGCAAACCAACTTCCAGGAGCATCAGATGAGCATCTGACAAGACCCTGCTCTCTCCTCATGTCCAGGCCACCTGGCCAGTGGCTTGGCATGAGCAACTCTAAGGCTGGTAACTATGATAACTTTGCAGAACCTGTGTGTGTGTGTGTACGAATGAATGTGTGAATAAATATGAGATTGAATGGAATGTTATAGCTATAACTAACTGCTTACTATGATTCTTTCTGTATTCACAATAAATGTGGCATTTTGCCTTTTTCCCTTTAATAAGATCCTGCTGGTTTTTATTTTATTGGTATAACACAACTAGGGGTTCATCACTCTGCTTTAGCTAGTCACTGTTAAAGTATGTGATTGCCATTATTCTTATGGAACCCTTATCAAAACAAACTGTTTTATCTCTGATTGACAATCTCATATAAGGGAAATTATGTATTCTGTTCTGCTATCAAATGCTATCATGCATGCCTTTGAAAAGCAAAAAAAAATGCCTCTGTTGTGAGTGAGAAAATTCTATAAAACAGTGCAACAAATTCTTGGGTGGTTGGCCGGGGCAGTAGCTGGGAGAGGGTTGTTTTAAGAAAACATTCCACCAGGAACTACTTGGCACTTTTAATTTCTGTTAACATTTCTCTGAGGTAAGTAAGTAGGTTTCCAGTCTAAATGCTTTGTTTTGAAGACTGGCTTTCTTTTAAAGGCCCTGGAAATCCCAGGAACACATTTTCCCCTACAACAAATACATAAGACGGTGAGAAAATCTTTTATTGGACCAACTTCTTAACTCATCCACCTTGTCTTTCTAATATCCTGGTGTTGTGAGAAAACTGGATTTGACGTAACTTGCAGCCATCTTGCGTACTTAGCGCCCTCCACCCCCACCCCCAAATGGAAGCGAGGACACCACATAGGAATAATTTGTCCTTGCTAAGGCAGACAGAACAAAACCAGCTGCACATTGCAGTTTGACGGAGTGGGATAGATAAAGTGAAAGGACAGATTCATGAAAAGGGGGAAGAAATATAGAGAACGGGCCTTGAAATTTTTTTGCTGAAGCTTCTTTGCTAATAAGGAGAATAATGAATTGTTATTGGCTATTGAGAGAAACAGTTAAGTTATCACTCCTTTGGGTTCTGAAAACGCTGGGTAATTCGAGGACCAGTATGGCAACATGTAAGATAGTTACAGAGATACAAACCCCATAATCCCTGAAGTTTATTTTTTGTGCTCTTTTTATTAATTATTAGTAACAGTGTTACTGTTAGTAAGCTGTGAAATAGCTTGATCCTCATCCTAACATTTAGTGAACGTTTCATTTGTTTTAAAGAGATGGCTATCATTCTCATGGTGTTTGAGAGATCATTTGGCCACAATTGGGCCCAGTGCAGTTGGGCATGTGGCATGAGTACAGCATAAAAAGGGGAGTGTTCCTTTTGGGGCATGGAGATCGTTCAAGTGAGAGCTGAAGCCCCAATTCAGAAAAATACTTAAGCACATGCCTAACGTTAAGCACGGAAGTAGTTACACTGGCTTCAATGAGGATGTTTATGTGTTGATAGCTAGGTATAGGAATAAGTACACCCTGCTGAAACAGAAGTCACTCTTGCCCTAGAAATATGTCAACATTGTGATAACATCACTATAGGCCAATCAAGTATCAGTTTTCAGTAAGCCCTCAAGATAGTATTTTTGCGGTATGGAGGAGGATCAGCAGAGACTGTGAATATCTGTTTAAGTGTTATTGTTTTGGTTATTGCTGATCTTGTCTTCAGTAAGACCTAGCCTCCCCCCGGCCCCATCCAAAATCCCTGTGTTATATTGATGTGTAAAGATTAAACAAACTGCATTTCTCCCCACAATGAGGATGGGAAAGTTCTGTGCTGCTGCCATTTTAGATTCTCCAGAGATTTCACTTTAGAAGTAATACAAATAATTGCTGAGTATAAATAATGTTATTCTTTGAAGGAGTAACCTGTTTGGAAAATGAGTAGGGTGACTGGACTTAGCATCCAAAAGGATTTCAGAGTCATTAAATGAGAGGACATGTCAAGGTTCCTCCCCCACTCTGAACTCTAGGGTACAGATGTGGGGACCTGCATGAAAAACCTCCTAAGCTTATCTTTACCTGCTTAGGTCAAAACTTCCCCAAGGTACAAAATATTACCCCCGTTATACAGACCCAAACCCTTGGATCTGAGAACAATGAAAAGCATTCAGTGTTTTACAAGAAGACTTTTAATAAAAAATAGAAGTAAATAGAAATAAAGAAATTCCCCCTGTAAAATCAGGATGGTATATATCTTACAGGGTAATTAGGTTCAAAAACATAGAGAACCCCTCTAGGCAAAACCTTAAGTTACAAAAAAGATACACAGACAGAAATAGTTATTCTATTCAGCACAATTCTTTTCTCAGCCATTTAAAGAAATCATAATCTAACACATACCTAGCTAGATTACTTACTAAAAGTTCTAAGACTCCATTCCTGTTCTGTCCCCGGCCAAGACGACTACAGACAGACACAGACCCTTTGTGTCTCTCCCTCCTCCCAGCTTTTGAAAGTATCTTGTCTCCTCATTGGTCATTTTGGTCAGGTGCCAGCGAGGTTACCTTTAGCTTCTTAACCCTTTACAGGTGAGAGGAGCTTTCCCCTGGCCAGGAGGGATTTCAAAGGGGTTTACCCTTCCCTTTATATTTATGACACGCCCCCCAAATCTCAGCTAGGGTGAAACACTGGCTGGGATTTCTTCCTGGAGCTCTAGGAAAACAGAGTTAATAAGACACATGCATCTCTAAATATACTACCAAGTACATAAAGACTAACAATATTTTCCACATCTCAAGGACGATTTTAACCAGTTGATTCTGGGAAACTTTCACGGGAGAGTGCATCAGCCACTTTGTTAGAAGCTCCTGAGATGTGTTGGATGTCGAAATCAAAATCTTGGAGAGCTAAACTCCACCGAAGAAGTTTTTTGTTAGTTTCTTTGACGGTGTGAAGCCACTTTAGTGCAGCATGGTCGGTTTGCAGGTGGAAACGCCGTCCCCAAACATATGGGCGTAGCTTTTCCAGAGCGTAGACAATGGCATAACATTCTTTTTCAGTGACTGACCAGTTGCTTTCCCTCTCAGACAGTTTTTTGCTGAGAAACACTACAGGGTGGAATTCTTGATCAGGTCCTTTCTGCATTAAAACTGCTCCCACACCACGCTCGGATGCATCTGTGGTTACTAGGAACGGTTTGTCAAAGTCTGGGGCCCTTAGTACAGGGTCAGACATGAGTGTCGCTTTAAGCTTGTTAAAGGCCTTCTGACACTTTCCGGTCCACTGAACAGCATTTGGCTGTTTCTTTTTGGTTAGGTCTGTCAGTGGGGCAGCGATTTGGCTGTAGTGCGGTACAAATCGTCTGTAATAACCGGCCAAGCCTAAGAAGGATTGAACCTGTTTCTTTGACTTTGGGACAGGCCACTTTTGGATAGCATCCACTTTGGCCTGTAGGGGGCTGATAGTTCCTTGACCCACCTGGTGTCCAAGGTAAGTCACTCTGTTTAGGCCTATTTGACACTTCTTAGCCTTAACAGTTAGTCCTGCCTCCCTTATGCGCTCAAGGACTTTTTGTAGATGTTCCAGGTGGTCTGCCCAGGAATCCGAAAATATGGCCACATCGTCAAGGTAGGCGACTGCATATTCTCCTAATCCCGCTAGGAGACCATCTACAAGTCTTTGGAAAGTGGCGGGTGCATTTCGCAGCCCGAAAGGGAGTACATTAAATTCATACAGCCCGAGATGTGTGATGAAGGCTGACCTTTCCTTGGCAGATTCATCTAGCGGTACCTGCCAGTACCCCTTGGTTAAGTCCAAGGTAGAGATGAACTGGGCCCTTCCCAGTTTCTCTAATAGTTCATCTGTGCGTGGCATGGGATAGTTGTCTGGGCGAGTTACAGCATTTAGCTTACGGTAGTCCACGCAAAAACGTATTTCCCCATCTGGTTTGGGAACTAGAACCACTGGAGATGCCCATGCACTTTCAGAGGGGCGGATTACACCCATCTGTAACATATCCTGGATCTCCCGTTCTATAGCAGTTTTAGCTTGAGGAGACACCCGGTAAGGTTGGACCCTAATTGGGTGAGCATTACCTGTGTCAATGGAGTGGTATGCCCGTTCAGTCAGTCCTGGGGTGGCTGAGAACGTTGGCGCGTAGCTAGTGCACAGCTCCTGGATCTGCTGTCGCTGCATACGCCCAAGGGTCATGGAGAGGTTCACCTCTTCCACACCACCAGCACATTTCCCTTCGTAGTAGACACCTTCAGGCCACTCAGCGTCGTCTCCTCCCTGGGCTGTAAACTGACAAACCTTTAATTCTCTGGAATAAAAGGGCTTTAGAGAATTAATATGATACACCTTAGGCTTTCAGTTGGAGGTGGGGAATGCTATGAGATAATTAACAGCTCCCAGGCGCTCCTGGACCACGAATGGCCCTTCCCACGATGCTTCCATTTTATGGGCCTGGAGCGCCTTTAAGACCATGACCTGGTCTCCTACTTTGAAGGAACGCTCTCTGGCATGTTTATCATACCAGGCTTTTTGCTCTTTTTGAGCATCCTGTAAGTTTTCTCTAGCAAGGGCTAAAGAGGTTCGGAGGGTGTTTTGTAGGTTGGTTACAAAGTCCAGAATGTTAGTTCCTGGAGAAGGTGTAAATCCCTCCCATTGCTGCTTCACCAACTGCAATGGCCCCTTAACCTCACGGCCATATACAAGTTCAAATGGGGAAAACCCTAAACTGGGATGTGGTACAGCTCTGTAGGCAAAGAGCAACTGCTGCAATACTAGGTCCCAATCATTGGAGTGCTCATTTACGAATTTACGTATCATGGCCCCCAAAGTTCCATTAAACTTCTCCACCATGCCATTTGTTTGATGATGGTAAGGAGTGGCAACCAAGTGATTTACCCCATGAGCTTCCCAAAGGTTTTTCATAGTTCCTGCCAGGAAATTAGTCCCTGCATCTGTGAGGATGTCGGAGGGCCAACCTACCCTGGCAAAAATGTCTGCTAGTGCCTGGCACACACTTTTAGCCCTGGTGTTGCTTAGAGCTACTGCTTCCGGCCATCGGGTGGCAAAATCCATGAAAGTCAGTATGTACTGCTTTCCTCTGGGTGTCTTTTTCGGAAAAGGACCCAGAATATCCACAGCTACTCGCTGAAATGGAACTTCAATGATGGGGAGTGGCTGGAGAGGAGCTTTGACCTGGTCTTGGGGTTTTCCCACTCTTTGGCACACCTCACAAGACTGGACATAGGTAGAAACATCCTTGCCCATTCCCTCCCAGTGGAATGACCCCCCCAAACGGTCTTTGGTCCTGTTCACCCCAGCATGGCCACTAGGGTGATCATGGGCTAAGCTCAAGAGCTTGGCCCGGTATTTAGTTGGAACTACCAACTGTCTCTGAGGATGCCAGTCTTCCTGGTGTCCCCCAGAAAGAGTTTCCTTGTATAAAAGTCCTCTTTCTACAACAAACCTGGATCGATTAGAAGAGCTGAGAGGCGGTGGGTTGCTCCGTGCCGCTGTCCAAGCTCTCTGGAGGCTTTCATCTGCTTCCTGTTCGGTCTGGAACTGTTCCCTTGATGCTGGAGACATCAGTTCCTCATGGGATTGTGGACCTAGGCTTGGTCCCTCTGGAAGCGATATAGGGGATGGAGCTGTTTCTGTTGACTGTGAACCGCTCTCCGCTGGTGCACTATGTTGGGATTCAGGCTCCGGCTGAGCCTCTTGTGTAGGGTTATCGGCTGCTGCCAGTTCAGGTTCGGTGGGGCCCTCTGGTGTTGAGGTTGCAAGTACTGGATTCAGTGCTGACACGGGGTCTGGTGTTGGTTGTTTGGCTGGTTCCGGTTCCGGGACTGGTTCCGTCTGGGTCTCTGGGACTGGATCCACTACTGCTGTTGCAGACATTGGCCTGGGGTCCAGGTCCATCACCTCTGACTGGGTCCTGATAGAAGTTTCCGGAACAGAGCTAGGCCTCACGGCTTGTTTAGCCTGGTTGCGGGTGACCATTCCCACCCTCTTGGCCTGCTTCACATGATTGGCCAAGTCTTCCCCCAACAGCATGGGGATGGGATAATCATCATAGACTGCAAAAGTCCACATTCCTGACCAGCCCTTGTACTGGACAGGCAACTTGGCTGTAGGCAAATTGAAAGAGTTGGACTTGAAGGGTTGAATCGTCACTTGGATCTCTGGGTTGATTAAATTGGGGTCCACTAAGGAAGCATGGATAGCTGACACTTGTGCTCCGGTGTCCCTCCACGCGGTGACCTTCTTCCCACCCACACTCACAGTTTCCCTCCGCTCCAAGGGTATCTGGGAGGTATCTGGGCCTGTGGACCTCTGGTGTGATTCCGGTGCAATGAACTGTAATCTGTTGGGGTTCTTGGGGCAGTTGGCCTTTACATGCCCCAGCTCGTTACACTTAAAACATCGTCCAGCTGACGGGTCACTGGGGCGAGGAGGGTTGCTGGAGAACGGGGTGGTGGGACGATAAGGGGTCTGGAGGGTTCTTTGGGAGGTAGGTGGGGCTTTGGGCGGCCCCCGGTAATAGGGTGTGGTCTGGGGTGGTCCCTTCTGGTCTCCGCTCCAACTGCGACCAGTTTTCTTCTTCTCTGCCACCTCCACCCATCTGGCTCCAATCTCTCCTGCCTCAATTAGAGTTTTGGGTTTCCCATCTAGGATGTATCTTTCTATTTCCTCAGGAACACCCTCTAAGAATTGTTCCATTTGCATTAGGAAGGGCAAATTTACTGGAGATTCAACACTTGCTCCTGATATCCAGGCATCCCAATGTTTTACAATGTGGTAGGCATGTCGGGTAAATGACATGTCTGGTTTCCACCTTAGGGCTCTGAACCTCCGACGAGACTGCTCGGGTGTTATCCCCATTCTGACTCTCGCCTTGGATTTAAACAGTTCATACTTGTTCATGTGTTCTTTAGGCATTTCAGCTGCCACCTCAGCTAAGGGTCCACTGAGCTGCGGCCTCAGCTCTACCATGTATTGGTCAGTAGAGATGTTGTACCCAAGGCAGGCCCTTTCGAAGTTTTCTAAGAAGGCCTCAGTATCATCACCTGCCTTGTAGGTGGGGAACTTTCTGGGATGGGAAGTGGTACCTGGAGAAGGATTGCTAGGGTTTGTTGGTATATTCTGCTGGGCCTTTATCCTCTCCATCTCCTCCACATGCTTCCTCTCTTTTTCCTTCTCCTTCTCCTTCAGCTGCATGAGTTCTATCTGTCTTTCATGTTCCCTTTGTTTTTCCTCAGCCTGAAATTTGGCTAATTCCAGCTGTAGTCGAGCTGAGGATTTGGCCATTCTAACCTCTCTGTTTTTAACTAACTTTACACCCGAGGTTTAGAAATAAACAAACAAAACTTGGCTGTAAAATTTTGCTGTGCTGGAATAGAATACCTATTCTCTGATAGTGATTGTCAGCCTACAGAAAAAGACAATTCCCTTGTCTCTGCTCTGGGCCCAAATTAAAGCAAAAAACCTCCAACTACTTGGAAAACTGCTTACCCAGCCAAAGAAAAAAAAATTTCTTTTCAAACCTGTGCTCCTTGTAAAACAAAAAAAAAAATCAAAATCCTAAAAAAACCCTGCCACTTTTGTCTCCAGGCAAATGGGTAGAGCACACACCCCCTATTTACTTTTAGGAAGAAAAGAAAAAAAAACCTCTGGGTTGGAAGACTGTGAATTTCCCTGCAGGAGTTAAGTACCCTGCCTCCAGGCAAAGAAAACCTGCAATTCACAAGATAATCCCCTTTTGTCTCTGCTTGGCCACAAAGCAGAGAGAAACCAAGCTGCTTTCAGTTTCAAAGCTGCTTCTGGACTTCCTAAAAATTCCTTTTTAAAATCTGTATTTCTAGTTCAAAAAATCTCAACTGGATCTCAAAATGATTTCAGGTTAATCCCACCACTGTGCCACCATGTCAAGGTTCCTCCCCCACTCTGAACTCTAGGGTACAGATGTGGGGACCAGCATGAAAAACCTCCTAAGCTTATCTTTACCTGCTTAGGTCAAAACTTCCCCAAGGTACAAAATATTACCCCCGTTATCCTTGGAATGGCCGCTACCACCACCAAACTAATACTGGTTACTGGGGAAGAGCTGTTTGGACGCGTCCTTCCCCCCAAAATACTTCCCAAAACCTTGCACCCCACTTCCTGGACAAGGTTTGGTAAAAAGCCTCACCAATTCGCCTAGGTGACTACAGACCCAGACCCTTGGATCTTAAGAACAATGAACAATCCTCCCAACACTTGCACTCCCCCTTTCCTGGGAAATGTTGGATAAAAAGCCTCACCAATTTGCATAGGTGACCACAGACCCAAACCCTTGGATCTGAGAACAATGAAAAGCATTCAGTGTTTTACAAGAAGACTTTTAATAAAAAATAGAAGTAAATAGAAATAAAGAAATTCCCCCTGTAAAATCAGGATGGTATATATCTTACAGGGTAATTAGGTTCAAAAACATAGAGAACCCCTCTAGGCAAAACCTTAAGTTACAAAAAAGATACACAGACAGAAATAGTTATTCTATTCAGCACAATTCTTTTCTCAGCCATTTAAAGAAATCATAATCTAACACATACCTAGCTAGATTACTTACTAAAAGTTCTAAGACTCCATTCCTGTTCTGTCCCCGGCCAAGACGACTACAGACAGACACAGACCCTTTGTTTCTCTCCCTCCTCCCAGCTTTTGAAAGTATCTTGTCTCCTCATTGGTCATTTTGGTCAGGTGCCAGCGAGGTTACCTTTAGCTTCTTAACCCTTTACAGGTGAGAGGAGCTTTCCCCTGGCCAGGAGGGATTTCAAAGGGGTTTACCCTTCCCTTTATATTTATGACAGGACACCATTCATTTTTAAGGGTGAGTGGCTAAAATCCTTCTCCAAGCATAATTTAAGACATGCTCAGTGGCTGAATGGGAGGTCTCAAAGGAAGAGACAAGTGCTTTAGGAAGCGGTGTGATGTTTCATGACATGACACTTTTTCCTCAGAATCACTGAAAAAAAATCAGGCTGAAAAAATAGCCTAGCAAACTACTTGAGGGTACTGTATTAATTGACATGTCATTTCTTGTGTGAGACTCATCTGGAGACCTAGACACTTGGGTTTATTAAATGATCCCATGGGATCTTTTGCAAGTTTAGGATTGTTAGTCTGGGCCAAATTTCAGTTTAAGTAATTCTGTTTCATGAAATTTCCCCCCAGAATTCCAATTATTGTTTTCTTCCCAACCTAACCTGCTGCCCTGTTGTACAGGATTGTAGCTGAAGAATATGGGCTGGAATGTAACAGCCAGAAAACTGCATTTATAACTGTATTCCATTATATTATGTATAAAGATCTGTATGAGCAAATGCACATGAACAAAAAAAAATTATATTGCTAAAATGGTAGTTAACCTTGCATAATTACTTCTGTCCTAACCTCCAATTTTCTAAGTATTCATAATTTTTCTAAACACTTGATTTGACCTAAGTTTGTTCAGAAAGCGTCTCAAAAATAGCTGAACCATTTTTTGCTCAATGAAGGACCAAAAATAAAATACTTTAACTATTATAAAAATTGTTACAGGTTAAAAAATAATAGCCACTAGCAGTAAAACAACTGGAACTAGAACAATAAAGTCCAAGAAAGAAATAGAGAAGATGCTTTGAGTGTTCTAGGGAGAGTAATCATTGATCAATAAAGTAATATATTTGAAAAACTTTGAAACTTTGAAAAACTTTAAAACTTTGAAAAAAAGTTACACACTTCACATGAACTGAATATTGTCCAGGCTTTTTTCATACATTCAGAAACAGTCCAATTCATGGTTAACTTAGTTACACACTGAAAAGGTAAGTGAAGATAAGAAATGAGTGAGACAGCTCCTGCAAGCTCTGCCTTATTGACTTCATGTTTTGTTGGTGGGCTGGGAATGAACCAAGGGTATTTACTGAGCCACTTCAAGGGGAGAACCTTAGGTGGCTAGACTGGACATTTCCACACTTTTCAGAGCTTAATGGTGCAGTCTTAGTTTTGTATTAACAGTGTGTTTGTGTTTTAATTGCACGTTATGGCGTAAGTTATATGGTACTTACTTTTTATTTTTATTTTTTTAAGAAGTCAGAAGGTGGAGATAGACTTCCACATGATGAGTGCACTTAACATACTACATGAAGCTTCTCTGACAGCATGCCAGATTTCTATTTACACTTCAGTATTACAGGATGCAACAAAAAATCACTGAGTATCATCAGAATGTAGAAGAACCAGTTAGAAGCTGTATTGTAAGAAACATTATTTACCTTTCAAAATGATAATCTTTATTTAGATACTGATATTGCATTAAACCAAATCCATTCCCATGCATTAGCTGCTGGCTCTATTCTCTAGCATTTGTATTGATTTCCATACAGATGTAGTGAACATACAATACTGTACATCTCTAACATATTGTGGCTTATAATTTAAGCCATGGTCAAGAAAATTTAGGATGAGATTCTCTGATGGGTTTGGGGATCTTGAATAAAACAATCATTTACTCCTGAGGAGAATACTGTGGCCAGTGTTTTAAGATACAGAAAAGCAAAACACTAAGCTACCACTGGCCTGTAAAAGTGCCCTACTATTCAGCAATACACGCAGCTTTCTGAGTTTATCTAACCCATCTCCATTTCCGAAAGCCACCTCACATACATCTGTCTCCCCAAGTGCATTGAAATACCAACACACAACTTTCAGGTGTTTTGGGAAGCATACAGAACCTTACTGCTTACGTAGAAAGTCCGTTTCTTTTCAATCCATTAAGTTCCTCTCCAAAACAGAAACAAGTTTGCAGAAAAAGCTTCATCCTAGCAAAAGCTATCCCCCACCAGAGGTTCAATCAACCTATACCCAAATAAACAAAGCCTTTCCTGGTGTGAGACATAAAAAATAGAAGAGCAACAGCAGCAAATCTTTCCTTTCACTAGGGGCATAATAAATATAATTCTCTCTATAGCACTTATTCAACACACTCTACTTCCTTCTAGAACTGGGTTCATTCCACAACCCACCCCTGCTTGTTTTCTTTTCCCTTCCATACCCTATGCTTGGTCCTGATTGTTTATGTAGCCCAGCTCCATTGGCTCCACTCCTTAATCCTTTTCTTTCTAATTTCACAACTCTGGAGAGCCAACAGGGAAAGACATGGATCCACTTGGGCAAAGTCAAGTCGACCAAGGCCCAGCTATCCAAGGCCTCATCATAGGATCCAGGGAGGCAACACACCCAGTCACAATTTCTCACAACATCATACTTCAGAATTAGGTTTTGCTGACAAGCTGTTAACACTTTAGAGTAGAACTCTCAGTAAAAGATTTATAATCTTTGCCACTTTTAACATAAACACAGTTCAAAAATATATGGAATTCCTTTATCAAAATCCATGTTTGCATAGGTAAGGTTTCCTCTTTGTAAAATCTTGTGTCTCAGAGGATTACAAATGGAGGAGAATCTTACATTTTTCACAGTGAGACTGTTATAGAACCTTTAAGAGCTAAATTCTGCTTTCTCTACTCCAGCAAAACTCACTGAGAGTTTCTTTCAACTAAGGCTTACAGAATTTGACTAAATAATAGCAAGTTCCTTTAAACTCAGAGCTTGTCCATATGGAGGTTTAGTTTGTGGCAAGCTGGGGTGTAAATCGATAGTGCACGAGTTTGTTGCACACCAAATTACCATGTGGACCCAGCTACTGTGCACTAAAAGGTACCTTTTGACCTACTGCTCTTTGAAACAGCCTTCTCTTTGAATCCCTACTTCTAAATGACCACTGTGGGCCATATTCTGATACCCTTACTCACACTGAGTATGCATTGAGTATTTCTATTGATTTCAGTAGAAATACTTGAGAAGTAAGGAACTAATCAATGTGAGTAAGGGTATCAGAATTTGGCCCTATATATGACTGCCTAAACCAGTGAGGTTTTTTTTCCTCCTTACAAGGAGACAGTAGCTCCTGTTAGGAATTTAATCCCAGGTACATTCTTTGTAGTTGAGGGTTACTTGGAAATGCACAAAATATTTTCTTGCCTTTCAAAGCATCAAAACAAATCAAAGGACTCACTTCCAATCTGATCTTTATAATCCAGAGCCACAGTGATCAATACAAACTAGGTGCATGGGCACCTGCTCTTTCCACATTGGAAGTGGCCTTCGGGAAAGTCATATGTATGTTCTGATTGATAACAATAAGCAGAAAAATCTAAAGCTGAATTTCTGTCTCTCTCTCTTTTTTTTTAAGTGGTTAGCAATCATAGTCTCTCTAGTGGGCAGCTTTTATGGATGGTTTCTCAGACATGCGTATGTATGATTGTCATAAAAATAAAGGGAAGGGTAACCACCTTTCTGCATACAGTGCTATAAAATCCTTCCTGGCCAGAGGCAAAACCCTTTCACCTGTAAAGGGTTAAGAAGCTAAGATAACCTTGCTGGCACCTGACCAAAATGACCAATGAGGAGACAAGATACTTTCAAAATTTGGAGGGGGGGGAAACAAAGGGTCTGTCTGTCTGGGTGATGTTTTTGCCCAGAACAGATCAGGAATGCAGCTTCATAACTCCTTAAGTTAGTAAGTAATCTAGATAGAAATGCATTAGATTTCCTTTGTTTAATGGCTGGTAAAATAAGTTGTGCTGGATGGAATGTATATTCCTGTTTTTGTGTCATTTTGTAACTTAAGGTTTTGCCTAGAGGGATTCTCTATGTTTTGAATCTGATTACCCTGTAAGATATTTACCATCCTGATTTTACAGAGGCGATTCTTTTACCTTTTCTTTAATTAAAATTCTTCTTTTAAGAACCTGATTGCTTTTTCATTGTTCTTAAGATCCAAGGGTTTGGGTCTGTAGTCACCTGTACAAATTGGTGAGGACTTTTATCAAGCCTTCCCCAGGAAAGGAGGTGTAGGGCTTGGGGGGATTTTTGGGGGAAGATGTCTCTAAGTGGGCTCTTTCCCTGTTCTCTGTTTATCATGCTTGGTGGTGGCAGCATAGGGTTCAAGGACAAGGCAAAGTTTGTACCTTGGGGAAGTTTTTAACCTAAGCTGGTAAGAATAAGCTTAGGGAGTCTTTCATGCAGGTCCCCACATCTGTACCCTAGAGTTCAGAGTGGGGAAGGAACCTTGACAACGATGAATAAAAAAGAGACATTATGTGAACATATATACAACATAAGTAGGGACAGATTGTGTGCTACCCTTGCTCACCTGCACAGGGGTGAAGGAGCATGCAAGAAACCAGACCATTGTTAACACACAAGAAACCTGGCCAAAGTCAAGCCCACTCCCTGTGCTCTGTGGATAGCAAGGAATGCTTGCTCTTGATAGCTGCATGGAGGTAGGTGACCAAAAGATGGTGAGGAGGAAGGAGGCGGGGTCATGTATAAATAATGCTTGCCCCCATACACACACAACACTGGCCCATGGAGTGGGGGGGAATTCTATACCAGCCTAATCACTGATTCCAAATCCTTACACACACACAACACATGCAGGGAGCAGTACTGGAGAAATAGTGTCTGTCTAAGGCAAAATCTCACTAACACTTCTCTGGGATGGTGCACCCTCCTCAAGGATTGTGGCTACATGTCACAAACTAGACTTTACAGTACACGAATATTTATAGGTGCCAAATCCTACTCCCAGTATAGTAGGAGACTACTTCAGGCATAATACTGTGTGACTATTGCACATGTTAATGATTGTTATATAAACTTGAAAACAGGGATTCTTAATCTGATCTGGATAACCTTGTAAATATAATCAGGAAGATTTATCTTGAACTTCTACTCAGGGAGAGATTGTAAAAATGGCAAGATCGATTTACTCGGAAGATCGACTTACTGTCTGAATTCGTACTCGGCAGATCGATTTACTGTCTGAATTCAGTCAGTGCTCTTTTCTTTACAGGCAAAACTGTTACTTTGGTGGAAAGCATAACACACTGTGTAAGTGCCATGTATTAAAACAAACTAAAAGCAGAGAACAAAGCTTTCGGATTAATAGATCTCAGAAGGTAACTCCCTACCAATTGTAAAGTGGGGTTTCTTTCAACCTCACCTGCTCCTGCTTTAAAAGCCATTAAGCTTTGAGGAGCTCCTGCTGGGATAATGTGTACTTTCCACATTATGCATCCGATGAAGTGAGCTGTAGCTCACGAAAGCTTATGCTCAAATAAATTGGTTAGTCTCTAAGGTGCCACAAGTACTCCTTTTCTTTTTGCGAATACAGACTAACATGACTGTTACTCTGAAACCTGTCATTATGCTGGGATAATGAGACTTTGCAGTATCCACTAATGCAAGATGGTGCATTAAGGTTAGAATTTTTGAAAGGGCTCCATCAACAGTTGTTGCTACTGAGAATTTGAAAACTGGGCTGAATGCAATTTTGACAATCTGGCCCAGGAGACACAATAGGCAACAGTAGCTGATATATGTGTTTTTAAGCACATAAGTCTCCTGGAAATTCTGTCATGTGACAAGAGGGTTTTTCCTCTAATTGTGAGTTTTGCATTAATTGCCATTTTCTTTGTGACTTTGGCCACATTGTTTTAACTGCTTGATCCTGCACCACTGGAATTAATGGGAGTTTTGAAATTAATTTCAATAGTTGCAGTATCAATCCATAATAACACAGGTGTAGATTCTAATATACTTACACTGAGTAATACCTTATTCCTGGAGTACTCCCATTGAAATCAATGGGATTATTTGGAGAGTGTGATGCTTCTCAACATAAATTAAGAGCATCAGAATCTGGCCTAGTGTTGTGGGACAAAGTATTGTATAAATTTCAGGCTTAAAAAAATTTCCCTTGTGGATATAGAAAGTTCATATGCTATATATTGCTGTATTCTATACCAAATCCTGGGCCTACCCTCATTGGTACAGAAAAGATAATGAAGGAATTTGGAACCTCGTTAATGAATGAAGGCAGAACAGATCACCAAACACTATTACTTCAGTAGAAGAGATGGGTAATGATAAGCACAGATGTCAACTGCAGAGAGATTGTTGTCTTCATGGAAAACATGACTCACAGGAGAGCTCTGGGTCTTGCCCTAGTCCACTGGCAAAAAGTGAGGTAGCTAAAATTAGCTGCATTGCAGTAGAAAACACTACTCCTTACCATATTAAGGTGCCCTCTTTTTTTAATCTCTGTTGAATGCCTGTTGTGATTTGCTTTTTCACTAGCCAACACAAATAGGAAACAAAATGGTCTCTGGTTCTGAACGTTTAGAAAACTGACACTCTGTACAAATGACTCAGAGAGAGAAAAACAGAGAGATGGAGCAGCCAGATTCTGGCCAGCACAAATTAGAGGCCAGATTGTGGCCAGCCACTACATCAGTGCCCAAAGGGTGCATGGACGTTTCCTGCCTTTTGCACACCTTTGCAGGGGCCAGCAATAGTCTGGCTGGAAAGTGCAGGCCCTGGTCCCTCCTAACAACTCTGGGCACTAATTGCCTGAAAGGGGGCAAGAAGGTGAAAAGTGAAGGTGAGGCCACTGGCCTGTCTCTCATCCCCAGAGCAATCAGAGAAGTTGGCTGGTACAGAAAAAGAAGCACTTTGCACCCTCTTCACGTAGCTTAACTGTCTTAGGGTTTTATACTGCCACCCATCATGAGAGTATCTGAGTCCCTCCTACATAAAATCAATCGTAATAGATTCATGTGGGACTTCATGGACTCTCTGGCACAGTCTCCTTTTGGGGGCAAAAGCTCTGCTTAGGGTATGTTATTTATTAGTTTTGTCTTTGTTTGGTAGTGATTTAGGGACAGCAGGGAGTGTCAGTGTTGTGTCATTCTTATGTTGGAAAAACTTTTTTCAAAGAAGATGATTTTACAGCATTTCCAAAAGATTCTGGGTTCGCCTGATCTCCTCTGGAAGTTTGCTCCATAGCCAGATCCCCTTGACCAAGAGTGCTTTCGGTCATGTGCCTTGTCCTGGGCTTTTAAACAGTGACGTAGCTACTATATCAGGATGAGCTGCACCGGAGAACTCAGGAGTGACTCCTGCTGAGTCAGCCAGATTTCATTCTAGGGATTCATGCTGTCCCTCCACCAAAGGCACCATTCAGCCCTAGGCACTTTTCAGCAAAGAGATTCTTTTCTCTTTTTTTCTCTTCCCTGAGCAATAAACATGGTATCAGTCAAGTCCTATGACTCCTGCATAAGTGCCGACTTTCTGCTTTGATTAAAACACTAACCCAGGAACCTATCCTTGCAACAAAGCCCGGTGTTAACTGTGTCCACATATCTATTCAGGGGACACCATCACAGGGCCTAATCACATCAGCCACACTATCACTGATAGTTCACCTACACATCTACCAATTTACATCATGTACCAGCAATGCCCTTCTGCCATGTACATTGGTCGCACTGGACAGTCTCTACGTAAAAGAATAAATGGACACAAATCAGATGTCAAGAATTATAACATTCAAAAACCAGTCGGAGAACACTTCAATCTCTTTGGTCATTCGATTACAGACCTAAAAGTGGCAATTCTTCAACAAAAAAACTTCAAAAACAGACTCCAATGAGAGACTGCTGAATTGGAATTAATTTGCAAACTGGATACAATTAACTTAGGCTTGAATAAAGATTGGGAGTGGATGGGTCATTACACAAAGTAAAATTATTTCCCCATGTTTATTCTCCCACCCCCACTATTCCTCAGATGTTCTTGTCAACTGCTGGAAATGGCCCACCTTGATTATCACTACACAAAGTTTTTTTTCCTCTCCTGCTCGTAATAGCTCACCTTACCTGATCACTCTCGTTACAATGTGTATGGTAACACCCATTGTTTCATGTTCTCTGTGTATATAAAATCTCCCCACTGTATCTTCCACTGCATGCATCCGATGAAGTGAGCTGTAGCTCATGAAAGCTTATGCTCAGATAAATTTGTTAGTCTCTAAGGTGCCACAAGTACTCCTTTTCTTTTTGCAGATACAGACTAACACGGCTGCTACTCTGAGATATGTCAATGAATTCAGTTAAACAGAAGAGTAGTAGGTTGGCTTACTTCTCTAATGAGCTTTGTGCTAATCTTTCCTTCTCCTTCTTTCGAGTTTCTTTATACTTCTTGACTTGAGTTTCCCAGAAGCCTCTTACGACAGAAATGTCAAATATTATCACCTGATGTCCCATGTTACCGACATTAAGCTTTTCCTGTAAAAAACAAGTGTATCATTAAGATGTCATCATAAGAAGGGAAGAAAACAATTAATACAAATTAATATTCTGGTCCAGTTCCTTACAGCTTGCTTGAGAAAAAATGGACAAAGAAATATTAACTTGATTAAGTATCATCCAAGAAAAAGATTTTTTTGTTAATGATTCCATTAACAATTAATAGTAATAATAACAGTTTATAAAGTTCCTGTCAATCTCAAATGATCCTAAAGTGTTTACCAAGTTTAGGTCGTCATCCTACTGAGCCTTTTTCATGCTACTAATCCTTATTCCAATCAATGGGACTACTTGCACAAGTAAGTGTTCATCATGTGATTAAGGGCTGCAGGATCAGTCCCATCAGATACAGAAATCACTTCGTCTACTACTGAAATGTAATCAGCAATTTGTGAAATGTGGCAGTTGTTTAGCAGAACATAGCAATAGGACCTCAGTTCAGCCAGGTACTTCACATGCCTACTTTTAAGCAAGCAATTGAGTACAGTTCTGAATTGGAGCCTAAGCCAGGAAGTAAAGTATGATGTGTCCAGCCGAAACTGCAGAGACAGATTAGACACAGGGCTATTACCTGCAGACTGCTCCTGCTCTTAGGGCTTGTCTACACTACGCAGCTTTGTTGCTAAAAGTCAGCGTGTGTGAACACTCTCTGTTGGTATTTTGTCGGCATTTTTGCCAACAAAATACTTCCAGCCCTGCAAGCAGCGTTGGCTTTGTAGGAGGAGAGCACTCCTGCCGACAAAGCCACATTCACACTGCCACTTGCATCAGCAAAACTTTTCTCTTTCACGGGGGGGGGAGGGGGTTAAGTACCTGTGAAAGACAAGTTTTGTCGACAATGTCGCAGTGTAGACAAGTCCTTAGTGAAGTCAATGGCTAAATTCCCATTGCTTTTAATAGGAGCAGTGTTGGAACTGTTCTCTCTTACTCAGAGTCATTGCTGAAGATGTAATCATCTCAACTCGATTTTTTTATCATGAGATGTAGCTAATCTATCTATAGAGGGCTTTTGTTATGCCTACATGTTCATAAAATGGTTCACTGAGCCAACATGAGGAAATTTTATAAAACAGAACTCTGAAAGCCTTTTAAAAATAATTGCTTCCACCAAGATAAAAACTATCGTTTCTTCTCTTTTTTTAACTTCACTTGAGATTTCATTAGATGCCACTTTTATTACGTTGTTCATTAGTAAAAGACACAAAGGCCTTGAGCTGTCAAGCTAGTGTTGAACAAATAGCCTGTCCCTTGCCTTAGTGTGTCTTTTCAAACTTTCAGCTATTAATTTTTCCAAGTTCTTACTCTAATCACTGTTTCCAGGCCTCCTATCCTTTCACTGGGGTCACTTACAGTCTGGCCTTGAGTCAAAACACTTGGGGGGGGGTGGAGGGGAGGGGAATGGTCGCCAAATCCCTATTTTTTTCTTTTATTCTACCTTTTCTTAATGTTCTTTTTCTCTTAACCTACAAAATATCTCCATACTAGAGGGCATATTAAGAAAGACAAAAATAAATTGTTTATCAACAAAGCACTCCAGTCTCCCCTAACCAGTGAGTTAGGCATATGTAGACTGGTAAGAACAACAAGTAGGGTTATATCCTATTTGTTATACTGTAAGAGACATCCTAAGTACTATCATGAAGATACAGTGCCTCTGAACTCAGGCATAGGGATAGGTCAGGTATTTTGCTATGCCAGTGTCTTTTGCATCTTTGAATGACTGTATGAACTTTACCTTTCCTGCTTCGGTAAAGAAGCTTCTGTTGTTTGCTTATATCTGAGTGTTAACAATGAAGCCACAAATAGCTCCCAGTGTCTCTTTAACTTACTGCTGACAACAGCTGTCAAAACCCCATTAATAGCAATGTCATAAGAACACTGACTTTACTCCTCTGTGGAAAGCTTTGTCTATAATCAGATGTGTTGTACAAACACTACGGCCATGTCTACCCTAGCGAGCTGACAGTGGCACAGCTGTACCGATGCAGATTGCTCATGTTGCTCTCCCATTGACATAATTAAACCACCTCCAGTGAATGGCGGTAGCTATGTCAGCAGGAGAGCATCTCCTGCCAACTTAGAGCTGGCTTCACCAGCCCTTCTGTTGGAGTAACTTATGTCACTCAGAGGGGTATTTTTTTCACACCCCAAATGACATAAGTTATATTGACATAAGTGCTAGTGTAGAGATAACCTAACTTCACTATCAATTTACAGTTTGCCACTTAGGAGAAAATACTCTTCTCTACTTCACAGGTAGCTGGGGTAGCTGCTAGAGACCTTCACTTGAGGAAGGTGGCAGGAATCTTTTCCGCATCCCAGATTCATCATGCTCCCCCATGTGCCCAGTCATCCTGAACAAAACTCAGTTCCCTTTCCTCCCCATCCTTGCACCAGCAGATGTGGGAGTAGTCTCTGCCATGAGTGAGAGGGCTGTCAAGCTCTGCACACAGTTTCTGCCTCTAACTAGAAGGAAGCAGTGGGTGAGGAAGGAGAATACACTGAAACCAGCATATTTCCTATCTTGTGTGGGCTTTCGCCATCCAGGCCAGAGGAGCATTTGCTCTAATGTCTGCAAAGTTTACTCTTTAACTGTATTGAGTTTGCAGCTGAATACCTTCTTCCGTGGATGAGGTCTGCTTCTGAATTATATTACAGATCATCAAAGCCCCTTTCTCGGATGATGCATTGTTATAATGTTCACTCAGTCTTATGAAGTGTTAGTGAGACAGATCATGAAAGCAAGGCTCTTTGGTAATATACTACTGTATAATGAAAGCACAGTGCCTTCCAAAGGGAAGAAAGGCTCCAGGACCATAAAAAGAAAGCAAGGGTATGATTTACAATAGCATCACCTCTGGAAAAAGGAGTTCTGCATATGGGAGTCGATGGTAGCAGATAATCTTACCACTAGTAATTCACACTCACATATGGGCAATTTAGTGGGCCTTAATCAATATCCTCAAATGTAACACATTGGGCCAGATTCATCCCCAGTGTGTATCTATTGATTTCAGTAGAGTTCGATTAGGAACTAAGCTCATCCATTAACTATAATTCATGGCTATTGTAAAGAATATTGTGAAATCTTTGCCTGCTGTTTAAGGGAATATGATACATTGCATACCAACTATTTTTCAAAGTAGTGTATATTATTTTTAAATAATTAAATTGGGGGTGAAATGTCCTCTTCTGGTACCAGCTGCTGAATTATTTTAAAGTACCATTATAAATGCGTAGTTCCAACATTATCTCATAGCTGCAGGCTATAGAAGTTGAATGTTGTTGTTCTCATATCTCATTCTTTCTGCTTTTGTTATTTTCACATTTGTTTTCCAGACATAAAGGGATTGCGAATCAATTTTCTGTTTTACTTATTCTTCAGAAATACAACTTAGGGCCCAGTCCTGCAAACTTGTACTCATGTGAGTACTTTTACAAACAAGTAGGCCCATTGAAATCAATGGGAGTACTCATTTGGATAAATCTATTTGTGTATATAAGCATTGGCAGAATCAGGGCCCAAAAGGCCAAGAATAAAGAGATGGCATTTATCATTCATTTTACTGAAATAAGTGTAGCATTTATGCAGAACTCCACCATCAGGATGAGTATCCGCTAAGTATCCGACATGCATGACAACAGGCACCACAGGCTGTGACTCACACAGATTTTTTTAAAAAATCTATAATTGCCTGTCCAATGTTCTAGGTGCTTATCCCATAAATAAAAAATTAGTATTAAGGTAACACCTAGAAACCCTACTTGAGAACTAGGATCCCACTGTGTTAGGTACTGTACAAATACAGAACCAAAGGACAGTCCCTGCCCCAAGAAGTTTACAATCTCACAATTTCCTCCATAAACAAGAACTACACATAAAGATATCAACCTCAGCCCACACGATCCTCACCAGCTTTAACCAAGAGAGAAAAAAGATGGCCATTGCTATGTGTTCAGAAGATTAGTAAATCTGGGCCTGACAGACCAAGTGAAGAGGCAAGGGCCAGAACTGAGGACTCCTCACCGAGGCCTGGTCTACACTAGGAATTTAGCTACGTCTCTCAGGGTCATAAAAAATCCTGGTGTAGACAGCGCTTCCATCAACCGAGTTATTGCCTCCTTGGGAGGTGGATTACCTTTGCTGACAGGAGAAGCCGTCCCATCAGTGCGCCACTGTAGCATTTTCAGTTTAAACATACCCTGAGAATGCCCTGCCCGCAGCTCTCTCTCATTTATACTGAGGGAGCTCCAGCTAAAGCACTTTGGTTAAACTCACCTGTGGAAGTACATCATGGGAAGAGTGGCGATATCTGAGGTAACCATGACCCAAACAACTTAAGACTTTGTAAGTTAAAACTAACACTGTGAATTCCACTCAGAAGCTCCATGGAAACCAGTGCAGATCACAGAGCACGTGCTCCAAATGTGCAGTTTCTCTTAACAAACAGGTGGCAGCATCCTGATTTAGCTTCTGAATGGTACCAAATCATAGCCCTGTGTTGAGCACAACCCATTTATCTAATTTTGAAGCAATGAAAGCATGGGTAATTGTGGCAAGAGCCACACTGTAGAGATAAATCACACTCATCTTGCCTGGTGGATATGGAAGAAAGAATTCTTGGGCAGCCATTACTTAAGACTCCAGGAGTAAAAAGGTCTACCAACTCTTCCATCTGCCTCTCCCAGCCCACCATCATTACTTCTGTCTTGTTGGGAGTGAACTGCAGCCAGCAAGCTCTCATCCAAGCCCCCAGTTCATTTAAGCACCTATTTATATAGTGGCCCAGCTGTGTGTGGCACTTACAATTTACTTTCTTCTGAGCACAGTTCTTACTGATGGATGTCATGTGGCTATACTGTAGTAACAATACATTAAAAAAAGAAAAGACCGTAATAAAAGCCATATTATAAAAGTGGCCATTTAATAATAAAGTTGATATAAGTCACTTAGATATTTCTTCCTTTAACTTTTCCATTAAAGATCAAGTTAATGCTATTTGAAGCACCAACAATAACAAAAATGTGCAGATAACAGGTATGCAAAAACTGAGCTTGACTCCTGTATTGTTTTCTATGTACATATTTCTAGATTGCCTATCACTGTAGCACAATTACTTAATCAGTTCAAATTCTACTCTTAGTTAAATAAACTGATCTCATAAATGAGATTCCCCGTTATCATTTATCTCTTCGCACCTTGATTCTGAGACAGTTTCTCACTGGGTTATTCATTAATTAGGTCTTTTAATCATGGATTAATTAGCAGTTGAATTACAGTATTCCTTATACGTGTCAACTCTTGTAGCACTAATGTGTTTGTCATCAAGTATGATAGACGTTACATTTGCAAGGGGATTTATTACAGATGTATTTCCCCAGCACCTCAGTGAACAGACAGACTATCTATTCAGCAAAGTGATTCTTTCTCCTACAATGGAGGCAAAAAAACATTTTGCTGATGTTTGTGGTATATTTTCTTCCTTTTATTTACTGGACTTCACTGAGGAGCTGACTAATTTTCATAGGGATCTATGAAAGGGGATGTCAGCAAGCCATTCTGCTAGTGTTCTGCACCATTCCCTTTCATGAGAGGTATTCCCCAGCCAGTTTAAGACCCTTTTATGTTGCAGAAACATAGTAAAATGCCTATGTCCAAACAGAGAATCAGGCCCCACATCTGCCCCAGGTACTGCACTTGGAAGGAACACTTCAGCTGTTGGTCTCAAAATCATGGGAGCCAGGGGCAATGTGCTCTTGCCAGCTCAGTTCCTTCATACTCTGATGCCATGTTGATGAGTGCAGTATAATAATTTAGGACACACCAATTAGACAGGTTAGAAGGAGGGCTGCTCTAAATTACTCCTGCTCCAGTGACTAAATTATGCCATCAGGAGTTGTCACCTCAGGACCACTCTACTGGCTGAGGAGCTCTGGAGGACAGTACACTCCAGCTCTGCCTCCTCCTGATCACGGACATGTTCTCAGCCTTCCCAAGAATGCCCTCTACATGCCTTGGTATGTAGAGACCAGGTGGCACAGAGCTGGTGACACCAGGTTTACATCCCCCAGGGATTCATTTTCCATCAGGGCAGTCCACAGCTTCCTCATTAACGCAGTTCTCTATCTCCTTTGTGCTGTCAGAGAGGTGCATAGGGGATGGAGCCAACACCCAGGATCTGACCCTTTGTGCACTAGGTGCTATCACACATAACTGATCTTCTCAAAGATGCTGAGTTAGTTGCTCTAGAGGTTCACACAGTGCATGCTCACAGTTTTTGGGGTGTGGGGATGTTCAGTACCATTTTAGCCTACAGTAAGGAACACATGCCCTCATATCACAGCGATGGACACCACACAAATACTTTTACTTAAGACAACAACTATGTTTAACTTAAAATGGTATGTTTTGTTCACAACGATCTATTAGCTGTTAGATTTTCTCTACCAGTGCTAGATTAGGTGTAACTGGCCTTCAGAGGCTGAAGTTCTATAACTTTTTTTTTCTACTGTAAATTTTGACAGCCAGTGAAATAAATGACCAATCTCTCCAACCATTTATTTTATTGAAAATCATTTTCACACCAACACATGTCCTTGAGATGTAATAGCAAGGGTTTATTACAGTGCAGACATGGAGAGAGCAAATATCTGGAGTCATAAGCATTGTGTGTGTATAATACAACACACTGGGTTGAATTTGTCCCATGTGTAAATCTGTTGAAATCAGTGGACTTACACGGGGGTGAATTTGGCCAGCTATCTTTAAAGTATAAAACATATACATTGCTTAGGGTGTAATATGCTGCATCTCCATTATCTTTCTCATATATATATATATATCTTTCTCTTTTGCAGTTCATTAGAAGCAACAAAGACCTGATGACAATTTCTGCTTCCCACTTCCCACCCTGACCCCATGAATCCAAAGAAACTGTAAATTGTAATCAGCAAAATTGCCACTTACCTACAACTAAAAGAACACAAGTGTCCAGAGCTCCTGGGTAGGCACTGTGGTTCGTTAACTGGGGACTCTGAGGTTGTTTACAGCAGCAACATAGTTCATGGTGAGACAGATCTGTTTGAACCCCACAGCTGACTAGCCTTCCACATGCACTAATATGCTATATTTGTACAGTGATAACATGATCTGTGGTCTGAGAACAGAGACATGTGCAAGATAAAATATCTATACTGCATGACTCAACAGTATGAGAAACAGCAGTGTTAATAGAATAGCATCTTACTTGAACTATAGAAAAGTGAGAAAGCTAACATTACTGTTATTTAAGCCCCACACAGGTGCCTGTGTACTTACAGTACCTACAGTTATCTAAGCCCCACACAGGTGCCTGTGTACTTTTCCACTTGAAAATGGCATGGGTAATCCATACTTGAAATTAGCTAAGCAGTTTTCTATTGTTATTGTAAAATCCTTGCAATTAACATAATTTTTATAGACTAGAAACCTGTTAATACAAGGAAATAAAAAGAGAAAGGGATCTGGAAATCCTCCTCAAAGGTGAAGACAATCAACACTACCCCCACTCCCTCTATTTCAGGTCCCTTTAGAAGTTTAATTAAACTGTAGGTAAAAGCTGTTTGCTATAACTCTGATTATAAGGTTAATTTTAGAATGACCCATCTAAAAATGCTTCTGTTTTGATTATATTCTCCCGAGTTCAAACCTAAAGAGATCAGATGCTGGGCTACAATGGGTGGAAGAGCAAACATCAATTCCTAATCTGAACCACCATAAATTTCAGGGTGGCGGTTTTCAGATTGAAATTCTTAGATTCAAACCCACCCCAGTTGTTTTAGTTCTGAGCTGGATCCAGAACCAGAAAAAAAGTTTTAACACTTTGTGTTCTGACATGACCAATATATCTTGAGAACTGTTCTTGTGAGATTTTATCCCCAGATGGTGACCATCTGATTCTGTGAGTAACTAATCTCTCGTAAGCTCCACTATTTAGGGACAAAGTCTCATGAGAACAAACATTGAGGGAGTTCATAACCCAAACTCAAATCCTAGCCCTGATTAGGCCTTGAAACTAAACCTGAATCCCAGTTTATTTGCTAGGTAATCTGCTTTGATCTGTTTGCTATCCCTTATAATCATTTAAAATCAGTCTTTTGTAGTTAATAAACTTGTTTTTGCTTTATCTAAAGCAGTGAGTTGGAGTGAAATGTGTGGGAATCATAATTCATGGGCAAATGCTGTTGCATATTCCTCTCCACATTGAGGGAGAGGGTGAATTTTATGAGTGTACGCTATAGAGTTCCTTCCGCAGAGCAAGACGGTATAATTTTGGGTTTATACTCCAGAGGAGGTGCATGCCTGAAGAGCTGGGAGTTGCCTTAGCTGTAGCCTTCCTATGCAGGGGCTGGTCAGAGAGAGTACATGTAACTGCAGCTGGGTGTGTCCCTACCTTTATGTATGCTGGTGAAAGTGCAGGCTGGATGGCTGTGCAGCTTGTCACAGCAGTACAGTGTGAGAGGGAGCCTGGGCTGGTGGGTCAAGGAACTCAGTAGTACCCCAGTTCCAGGTGGCACGACGGGGAGAACCTGTCACAGTGGACTCCAGTGTTCTAGCTGTCACAAGTCACAGCAGCCTGGAGGAAACCTCCTATTCCCCCTCAAGCTTGGATGTGCAAAGACATACCTGAGAATCTAGTGCTGTATGTTTGCCAGTAGAAATGTAACCAGAAGCATTTCTATTTCTGTTCGTCTACACTGATGATTTTTTCTTACCTACATCTGCACAATAACTATGGTGACTTCTGTCCAATTTGGGGGAAAATTCCTAGAAAAATACCTTTTTCTTCTTCTTCTTCTCCTTATGAAAGTGTGTGTGTGTGTGTGTGTTTATGTCTCTCTCTCACACACACACACTTTCACTCTGTGAGTGCATTGGTCTATTTCATTTATTGGGAATTCTGCTATGGGATTTTCTACGTTTGATGATGCCAGCCTTTTCTCTATTCACATTTTTATATCTTTGTGCTGGTGCCCCATTTATTTTTCTGTTTTAAAAAGAATATATTTTGGCTGAAATTGTCAGGAGGAGGAAATACGTTTTTAATCAAAAATGGTTTTTCAACTAAAAGGAAAATGTTGTAGAAATTGGTAGGATTTTTAATGACTTAAAATCAAAAAATGGGAAATCAAAAAAACTATTCTGAAAAAAAAATGTTTAGTTTTTGGTAAAAAAAAAATTCTTGATTTGGTTTTTGAAACCTAAAAGATTGATTACAGTTTTTGAAAACCAAACTCTTTTGGGGTTTGATTTCAGTTTTTCATTTAAAAGACACCAAAAGAATTTCATGAGGAATTAAAAAAAAAATGAAAAAAATGAAAACGAATTGACATTTTTCGACCAGCTATAGGCATTATTCTTCAGCCTCAGCAATTGTAAGTATTAATTACAGCAGCTGGATCTGATTCTTATTTCATTTATTAGTTTTAATTCACTATAACTTCACTGACTTCAGTGAAATCACTCCTAATTTATACCAGTGAGAGAGGAGAATCGAGTCCATGAACTGCAGGACTAAAAATGGAGTTTTGCCTTTAGTCCTGAAAAAGTGAAGACCTGATTGTAATTACAGTGTAATTATGTGTTTTTACAGTATTATTAATTAATAATAATAAATCGCCTGATTCTTGACTTGTTTCAGGTCCACCAACTGCTATTCATTCAGCTGTTAATGTTGCCTAGGCATTGGGAAAGGCATTGTTTATGTTTGCTATAATGAGATGCAGAGCTGGGACTCAGAAATAGACAGCTGACACTTCAAGTTATGTTGCCTCCCCAGCTGCAACAATTGATTCATATAGATGTTGAATAAATTGAGAAAGAGGATTGTGCCTCCAAAGAAGAAAGTGTAAGTGAGAGACTGTAGCCCACTACAACTCACTGGGTTCAGTTCGAGGAAGGATTTGGACCAGTTCAGGGAGCTGTAGGAAATGTCTGTAGAGATAAATAGATACTAATAATACCTAGTTCTTACACCGCAATTTTCCA
This sequence comes from Lepidochelys kempii, assembly GCF_965140285.1. Classification (NCBI taxonomy): domain Eukaryota; kingdom Metazoa; phylum Chordata; order Testudines; family Cheloniidae; genus Lepidochelys; species Lepidochelys kempii. Next base: position 88,586,042 of record NC_136384.1, read on the forward strand.
GCGTACATCTCAAAGCACTTTACAAAGGAGGTCAGTGTCATTATAACCAGCTTCCCATCTGTATAATGGGTATTTAAATCTTCAGACTAGCTGTATGATTGAATACCAGAAAGTTTGGCAACTAACAATACAACCTGATCCACATCGTATCTGAAAAAGTCTGTACTGAGTATTCAGTTCCCAAAGCTGTTTCCAAAAATAGCTTGTTCAGCCGTGTCCAGTTGCTCCTTTGGTTTCACAGAGCCAGTCAAACCATTAAGAATTAAGACACAGATCAAGGGGGTTCAAAGAACCCATCTTTTTACTTTCATTCTGCTTAGAACACATGCACAACTTCCAATTACTATATCTGAACACTACCTGCTACCTATTATTTTGTATCAAACAGCATGAGTGTCTACAATTAACTCAGGAACAAATAACCCAATCTATTGAGTAAACAATATTAAACATTAGCTGCATAGACATAACAGTTTTCCTGCTGTCTCTCCCTCACTTGTTCAGATAGGAAGTAATAAAGTTCTGCAAATATTCCATTTGCTAACAATCTCTAGAAGACCTCTGAGATGAAGGGTCAACCCCTGAGTGATATGGGATCCAGATTCTCCCAGTGCAGTGCTACCATTGGTAGAAATAGAGAGAACATTAGGGTAGACAATGCACGGGTGGTTTTACCACCGTGTCATTGAATCCTGCTCAGAACAGATCTATTCTAAACAGCACAATAGTTAAAACACCAGAGAATTTCAGTGCCCTTCTATACAAGAGCTTGCCATTGTTGCCACCTCCAGTAAAGATGCATCAGTAAAAGATTTTCTCAAAACTCTTAGTATAGGCAATGCTTTAGTGCAATAGTGTAGCAAACAACAGCTCCTTGGAGATACACTTCCCACAAATGTCTAGCAGAAGCTATTCCCCATGAGAATGGCCCAGTGTCAGGCTGAAGACAAGATGGAATTAGCTGTGTAGATTTTCCAGTCACTAAAGAAGCTGTGCAGTGCTTAACCAAGACTCAGTGTTGACAAGAATACTTGGCCACCAAAATTATTTCTGCTTGTTGCTTTATTTTCACAGCATTCATATGGCCTTCAAGAGCCATCTGTACTTGACAAAGCTGCAGAGTGACACTACAGTATCCACAAGTCCCACTTCAAATCATTCCAATAGGACAGCTCATTAACTATTTGAAAGAAAGGTATCAATGCCCTTCTGACCTTGTGAAATTGGCCCTTCCTGATATAGTCTGAAAGAGTACTGAGGAACGGGGCCAACTTTTAATTCCTGGCTTAGCTGCAGCTATGAGACGGATGCTCTAAAATGTGTCTGGAGCATCCATGCTAAGACATGATTAGTATTCCCAGTTCCCAAGGGTTCTTAGAGTAAGCAATTCTCAGAAGCCCACAAGAGAATGAGAGAAAAAGTTGAGAAGTCATTTTGGCTTGTGGAGGCTAGTCTTTTGGAGGTGACATGTCCATAGATAAATCTGCAATAACCTGCAAATTACCAGCCAAAAACCTGCTAAGAGCTCCTGCAGGATTTTGCTAATGTTTTAAGGGAGACTCACAGCATTTTAATGGAGATTTCTGCAAGATACTTGAACATTTTCCAAATCTTTTTGAAGGAAGAACAATGCTATGACTGCACAAGTCTTGTACGGGAGGTAGCTAACAAAGCTATAAAGAACACAAAGCACTATAGAAATAATAATAATATTGTTAATGCCTGATGATTGCGGATGTGTGCAGACGTAAATCCAGAACAAAGCCCCACGCTCAATTTCAAGGCCCCTTTCTTAGAACTGCTTCCACTGGCACTTGAGGGTAACTGACTAATCTCACTTAACAGGTGTTCTCTGAGCTGAGTAATGGGAATGTTATCAGTCAATTGAACTCTTATTTGATTTCATTATGCAACAAACCAAACATGCAGAAGGCCCCTCGTGTAATACTGATTTGTTATGTCTTATTTGTTCACCAATCACTGCTCAGAACTCTGGTGGTGCTTGAAATAGGAGGGCATTTTGGTAGAAGCCAAAATCAACCGATATCCTCAACAGAGGCAGCAGTACAGCGAGTGATGCAGCTTGCCTTCTGTCCATATCAAAACAGTGAAGAAGCAGAACCTTCTTCCAGGAGTTCACATCATCATCAAGGCCTAATGCAATGAGATCAATAGATGGGAAGGTGTTGTTTTCCAAGTAAGGCTAAAAATAGAAGCAGCACAGTTATCCTTCTCACTAATTTTCTGTCAAGAGAACAGGAGTGCTATGAAGAGGAAACAGACCATTGGCCTATCTACTCTACACCAACATCCTACCATTGGCAGCCTGTTCAGAGATTAGGTTTGATGGGGAGAAATGACTCGCTGAAGAGTACATCCTACCATACATCCCCAAAAGTGATCAGCTTATGCCCTGGAGCATTGCATTTTAACAAACAACAGCAATTCAGAGGAATGATTCCGAACCTGCTCAGAGGCAGTACACAGACAAGGACAGACTGCTGTAACAGGAGTGGGTGTAACAATGGAACAAACAGCACCATCTACTGACTAAACTATATTAATACCTACTTAATTCACATACATAACAATAAGCACCAAATATGATCCTTTCTACCTTCAACAATATTGTCATGCTATGAAGAAAACAAACATCCAATTTCTCTCTCTCTCTCTCTCTCTCTCACACACACACACACACACAAACACACATACAGCAAAGGATCCTTTTTCCAGTACATGCTGAGTTGTGCAACTGGAATGTGGAAATGTCGTATGGATGGATGAAGGCTTCTATGCCGTAGTTGCACATATCTGGTACACAGGTGTTTGTATTAGCATTCCACTTAGGGCATATTTACACTACAAGCACTACAGCTGTAGAGCTGCAGCTACGCCGCTCTAGCTCTGTAGTGTAGACACTTGCCACAGTGACTGAAGGTGTTTTTCCATCACTGTAGTAAATGCACCCCCTCAAGAGGCAGTAGCTAGATTGACAGAAGAATTCTTCTGTCAAATTAGCAATTGCCTACATCAGAGTTTAGGTCAGCTTACCTACATCACTTAGGGGTGTGAATTTTTCTACAACCCTGTGCAACATAGCTAGGGTAACCTATTTTAGGTGTAGACCAGGCCTTAGTCAGCAGCATTCTGGGTGGGACTAAAGTGGAGAAGGAACACTCCCAGAATGAAAAAGAGGAGTTCTCTATGTCTGCTAATTCATGAGCAATATTATTTTTGCTTTAAAGTGCTGGGGTACTACTGAGCTAAAGAACTCTCCATTATTCAATCCTTGATATCCAGTCAGGTCTATCCATTGTCTTTTGATAAGTTCAGCATACCTTTCAGTAAGTATAGGTAGACATGCCATGCATTATTTTACACAAGAGACAAGGAAAGATAAGAAAAGACGGGTCAGGTGTTGTGGGGTCTAAAAGGCAAGGACCCCATGCAGCGGAGAACTTGGGTCACTGAGGAATTCAAAAAGATAGACAAGGAAAATGGTGTTAGCTTTTTGTAAGGACTGAAGTGATCATAGGTGCCAAGAAGCCAGAGAGGAAGGGCTTACACTGATATCAGGAAACAAACACCTCCTATTAGTGCCAGATACCTCACAAATCTTGTCTCCACTAGGAACTAATGATAACTAACATGAGATAAAATCCTAGCAAAGCAAGGCATTTGTAGTTTTAAGATAGATTAGCAAATTGAGGTAAATCAGTGGTTCTCAACCAGGGGTACACGTACCCATGGAGGTGCATCCACAGCTCCATACAAAACCATGTGAAGTCACACACAGAGTAAGGCACAACGTAGTTAAATTCACTGAACACACTAAGACAAATTTATCCCTGGCATAACTTTATTGGCCTCAGTGATAAATTTGGCCCAACAGTTTTTAAAAACTAGGTTGCGATTTGCTTTGCTGTGTATTGTTGCCTGTAAGTCTCACCATAGGGCAGCAAGCTCCCCCAGAGCAGTATTTGTACTTTGGCCAAATTGTTGATCATAACTTTATAAAGTAGAGAGCAACAAGGGAAAAGAAAAGTTTTAATCCAGACCTATAAAAACTGTGAACAGAAGAACAAGCAGTATCTATTTCTTGGGAATGAACCTGACCCTCTCCCATTGGGAGTACAGTATATCCAAATAAAAACAGCAAAAAAGCTTAGTGTGTAAGTTCTCATCTCAGTGTCATCTTGTTTATTAGATTTAAATTTAGTTGACACTTCCATGACCTAATAAATGTGTCAGCAAGTGCTCAGGTAAATATGGTGACTCTGTGTGCAGATAAAAGGATTAGCAGACAAAGTATCCATGTGAAAAGGAAGAAGTTTGCCCAAATGAACAAGGTAATAAAACTGGATTTGGAGTTGTAAAGAAAAAAAGATTAGTGAATTTTGCTTGGGTTCAGGTTTCATAGGAAAAGATTCACCATAGTTCTAGTGCTACCAGAGCCCAGTTAGTGATGTAGTCCTTCTTTCTCTGCCGTACATATTGTCCCATACTACAGGCAGAGAGAAGAACGAAATGTACAACAAAGCAGCATGGGAAATGGCAGCATCAACATCCAAGAGGCAGTACCTGAGGTCTCCACACCACTATTAACATCAAATCACAACTGCAAAGGACATTTAAAGGAAGGAAAACCAATGTACTCGTGTGAGGCTGCAGGTTTGGGTTTGTTGTTTTTGTTCTTTTTTTTAATGTTTTGTGATAGTTTGTAATTTGTGGGAGGAGGAGGACAAAAAGAGAGTAGGACCAAGAATGAGAAAGGAGGGGTGGAGGTGGTTAAAATTGAATTTTAATGTTATGACCATTCATAACATGCAATGTATTGACATTAGTGTTGAGAGGGTAATTCACTCTGAAATGGTCAATGTTTTCTTCTGTACATGATTCATGGAGCCAATTAACAAGCGTTGGACACCATAAAAACAAATATAGAGCAGCAAATAGAGTATCATCCCTGGCATAAGCCTACCGCATTCCCCATTCTCCTAGTAGCTCACCAAAGAGAAAATTTCTCATTATAAGTACAGGTTTAAGCAGCTGGGCTTTGTATCAGTGTCAACAGTAAATACAAAAGGTGCTCTAACCATTACATATATTATCTTTTGCTCTGTCGAGCAAACATGACAAATGGGGCCGTGGTAATTACAAAAGGTAATTATAAGTGGAGACACTTAGAGCTCATCACACAAGATGATGAATTACATGGAAGAATGAAGAAGCCATGTGCAAAGAACTAATGATTTCTGGCTTCCAATACGCACAGATTAAACAATAACTATAAAATGATTAACCTGGAGGAACGTGATGTTTAAAAAAAAAATACCAGTTACTAAGTATATAATTTGTTGAAATGAGTTGTCCCATTAGAACCAGCATTCATTGTTTAGATTTGGAAAGGAAGTTTTAATAAGTCATACCATCAGTGCAATTTTAATGACATTGTAACAGATTTCTAAATAACTGTATCCTGGTAAATGTCTAAAGTTGAGAGTTTTTATGATGGCAGAATGGCCTCACGG